>NC_141687.1:706966412-708353793 GCF_964263255.1 Lissotriton vulgaris
ACATTTCAAGTTTCTCCATCACACCTCCTTCTCTCCCTCAGACATTTCCAAGTTTGAACCTGCTAGACTATTGTATTAAATGCCACACTCCTAGAGTAGACATTGCATACTTAATATGGACATGTCCAGCAATATCTAAATACTGGACCACTATTTTCACCTACACTTCTTCCATGACAGACATAACACTTGCCCCTGACCCACTCCCGACCCTTTTGTCATATACTGAGGGCATACCACGCTCTGCACCGATTTTCCTAAACAACTTTCCTGCTTGCTAAGCATGAGATTGCCTTTCATTGGGACAGCAAAAAAATTCCTGCTCCCTCAGATTGGTTAAAGAGCATGACATACTATGACCCTTGACCTGGTCACTCCACTCACCGCACGGCCCCCGTGTGCCCTAGTCACCGCTGCTGCCTTCTTCTGCCTCTCCTGCTGCCTTTCCCCCCGTGGGCTGCAGGTGCTGCTTGGGCCTCTGCCCTCAGGCTTGGCCCCTCGCTGCTTGCCCCGCGTCTGGTTTTTCCCGCCCTTGTCTCCCCCCCGCTCCCCGCCGCTGCTCCCCTGCGGCCTGCCCCCCTCCCACTTGGCCATATATTGCGGGAACCGCGCTGCAGTGAGTTGTGACCCTTGACCTGGTCACTCCACTCACCGCACAGCCCCCGTGTGCCTTGGTCACCGCTGCTGCCTTCTGCCGCCTCTCCTGCTACCTTTGCCCTCTTTGGTAAGCATGGGCGAATTTTGTGAATCTGGCGTTCGCGAATTTGCATATTTGCGAACTCGCAATCCGCAAAATCCGAAATTCTCGCAAATTTGTGGTTTTTGTGTGTGTTCGCCAGGGTTTCTGCCAGTTCGCGAGGGTTTTGTACCAGTTCGCAAATGCGTACTTACTTGTCGGCTCACAACGGTCGCGACTATGTTGTTTCTACGTCTGGTTCATCATCACAGGTTCACAACACCCTCTGTTTCACCACTGCCACCCTGTTTCACCCATGCCACCCTCTGGTACATCAATGCCACCCTCTGGTTCATCACTGTAGATTATGGGGGGGGGGGGAAAGCAAGCACACCTGCCCTGCTTCAACTGACATGAATTAATTTGGGGTTGATTTATTAATGTGTCACTGTTTTAAAATTCCAGTCTGGCACCTGCTTCCTTATCTGTAATTTGCTTTCTGTTGCAGTGCAATTTTTTTTCCAGGACCTTTGTGGCCTACTTGTAGCTATTCTATGAGCCTGCTGTGAGGATCAGAGCAGGGTCAGAGAATTGTTGCAACTAGCAACTGAACTCTGGAGGGGCCCCAGTCAGGAAGCACTACAGGGAATGGTTACTAATGATGAGTTTGAACTTTTGCACCTGCTGAGTGCTTTCAGTTTTGCAAAACTCGTTTTTCTGCAGAACAGCAACTGTAATGCCCCAAACAAACATAGGCAACTGAACTCTGGAGGGGCCCCTCAGGAAGTACTACAGGGAATGGTTACTAATGATGAGTGAACTTTTGCACCTGCTGAGTGCTTTCAGTTTTGCAAATCTCGTTTTTCTGCAGAACAGCAACTGTAATGCCCCAAACAAACTTACTGGTGAAAGTTGATTTCTAATCCAAAAGTGATCCAAAGAAAGTCAAAAGGCCTGAAATTCAAAAAAGTGCAAGCAAATGTCAACCTGAGGAGTTATTCTGATAAAAATCATCATTTTCATAAGGTCTATGCTGCTTGCTAGTGGATTTCTTGTGCAGAATTGCAAATTTTGTAATTTCGCGAGTGCGAACTCTCGCGATGCGTCGCCAAACTCCCGCGGGATCCCGCAGCAAGATCCAAAATGGCGCAGCACTCGCAAAATATCGAGAAAAACAACTTGGCAAACGCTGAATGACGGTAAGTGAACGCCGCACGCCGCAATATTGTATCACCAAGAAAAAAAATCAGCTGCGTGCGAATTTGCGGATTTTCGGTAAATTCGCGAGAGTTTGCGGATTGCGAATTTACCGAAAATCCGCAAAATCCGCAAGCGGAACGGATTTTCCACCCATGCTTACTCTCTGGGCTGCAGGTGCTGCTTGGGCCTCTGCCCTCAGGCTTCCCCCCTCGCCGCTTTCCCCATGTCTGGTTTTCCCGCCCTTGTCTCCCTCCCGCTCCTCACCGCTGCTCCCCTGCGGCCTGCCCCCTCCGACTTCACCATATATGGCGGAGACCGCACGTACGCGCATCGGTCACGCGCAGCAAGTGCGCCGATTGCGCGCCGAAGGCGCACCAAAGGCAAGCCCATCTACGCCCGTCTGCGTCTGGACCCCGCCCAGTGCCAGAACCCCTGGACCTCGCCGGAGCCAGCCAAACCTACCGAAATACGACGCTGACACCCTCCACGCCCTCAACACTGGCCAACAGCCAGCCTGCTACCAAGCCACCCCGAAACGCACCCACGGAGCCTTCACCTGCCATGCCTGCAACTTCACCTGCACTCGATCCTGCACTGTGCTAGCCAGAACAACCTCCAGCAACAACCACCTCAAATGCATCCTGCTCAACACCTGCTCCATCCACAAAAACGCCGTCGAACTCTGGGACCTCCTGGACAAAACAGCACCAGACGTCGCCTTCCTCACGGAAACCTGGATGAAGGCCACCTCAGCCCCCGACATCGCCATAGCCATCCCGGATGGCTACAAGATCACCCGGAGGGACCGCGTCAACCAAACCGGAGGCGGCATCGCCATTGTCCACAGAAACACCATCCGCATCACGACCAACACCAACGACACCCTCACCGCCGCAGAGCACCTTCGCTTCCAGATACACCCCGACCCCAAGACCACCCTCAGAGGGACCCTCATCTACAGACCCCCGGGACCACACCCACATTTCAGCGAAGCCATCGCAGATTTCATCAGCCCGCTCGCCCTGGCCTCCCCCGACTACATCCTCCTAGGAGACCTCAACTTCCACCTGGAGAACGACAAGGACAACAACACCACCACCCTACTAGACAGCCTTGCCAACTTCGGACTCAAGCAACTGGTGAACACCCCTACCCACTACACCGGCCACACACTCGACCCCGTCTTCTCCTCCAGCAACCACATCTCCTTCAGCCACACCACGAGCTCCACTGGACCGATCACAGCTGCGTACATTTCAACTTCAGAAAAACAACGACCCACCACCGCCCGCAACAAACCCCCCGAAGATGCTGGAGCAAGATCACCACCGACCAACTCACCACCATCTTGAGCCAAAACCCGCCCTCCAACACCACGGACCCAACGAAGCAGCCCACAACCTCACACAATGGATCACCGGCTGCGCTGGTGCCCTTGCTCCACTGAAGAACCCTCCAAGCAATCCCGACAGCAAGAAAGTCGCATGGTTCACCAACGATCTCAAAGACTCCAAGAAATCCTGCCGTGCCCTCGAGAAAGCCTGGCGCCACAACCTTTCATCGGAAAACATGAAAGTCCTCAAGAACGCCACCGAAAACACCACTAGCTGATCTGCACCACCAAAAGGACAGCATCCAGAGAACGACTGGACAATAACAACCACAACAGCAAGGAACTCTTCAACATCGTGAAAGAGCTCTCCAACCCCAACGCCAGCAACAACGACGTCATGCCATCGCAAGACCTCTACAACTCTCTCGCCATGTTTTTCCACCGTAAGATCATCGACATACACGACAGCTTCGGTGCCCGGAACACTTACCCTGCCACCAAACCTATGCCCCCCACCCATACCCTTTGCGCCTGGACCCAGGTCAGCACGGAAGACACCACCCACACGATGAACTCCATCCACTCGGGCTCCCCTACTAACCCCTTCCCACACCACATCTTCAACAAGGCCGACTCCATCATCGCACCCAAACTCCGGGACATCATCAACAACTCTTTCGCATCCACCACCTTCCTGGAGAGCTGGAAGCATGCAGAGATCAGCGCCCTCCTGAAGAAACCCACCGCAGACCCCACAGACCTCAGGAACTTCCGCCGCATCTCGCTTCTCCCCTTCCCCGCTAAAGTCATCGAGAAAACCGTCAACACACAGCTGACAGCCTTCCTCGAGACGACCGGCTCCCTCGACCCATCGCAATCCGGATTCTGAGCGAACCACAGCTCCGAGACCGCCTTCATCGCAGCCACCGACGACATCAGGATCCTGCTTAACAACGGAGAAACTGCCGCCCTCATCCTCCTCGACCTCTCAGCTGCTTTCGACACGGTCCGCCACCGCACCCTAGCAACCCACCTCCACAACGTCGGGATCCAAGGAAAGGCCCTGGAATGGATCACCTCCTTCCTCACCGACAGAACCCAAAGAGTCCGTCTCACGCCCTTCCTCGCAGAAGCCACCAAGATCATCTGCGGCGTACCGCAAGGCTCCTAGCTCAGCCCCACCCTCTTCAATGTCTACATGAGCCCCCTCGCAGCCATCGCACGCAAGCACAACCTCAACATCATCTCCTACGTCGATGATACACAGCTGATCCTCTCCCTCACCAACGACCCCGCCTCCGCCAAAGCCAGCTTTCAGGACAGCATGAAAAACATCGAGGACTGGATGAAGCTCAACCATCTGAAACTGAACTCAGACAAGACGGAAGTCCTCATCCTCGGCCTGTCCACCTCTGCCTGGGGCGACTCCTGGTGGCCCCCTGCCCTGGGCTCCCCACCCAAGCCCACGGACCACGCACGCAACCTGGGCTTCATCCTTGACTTTTGCCTCACGATGGCCAGACAAGTCAACGCTGTTACTTCCTCCTGCTTCAACACCCGCCACATGTTCCGTAAGATCTTCCGCTGAATCCCCACTGGAACCAGGAAAACGGTCACCTAGGCCCTCGTCACCAGCCGTCTGGACTACGGGAACGCCCTCTACGCGGGGACCACAGCCAAACTACAAAAAAGACTTCAGCGCATCCAGAACGCTTCAGCTCGACTCGTCCTGGACATCCCCCGACACAGCCACATTTTCACCCACCTGAGGGACCTGCACTGGCTCCCAGTCAGCAAGAGGATCACGCTCAGACTCCTCACCCACGCACACAAGGCTCTCCACGACTTAGGCCCGAGTACCTCAATAAATGCCTCACGTTCTACACGCCAACCCGCCAGCTCCGCTCCGCCAGCCTCGCCTTCGCCACCGTCCCACGGGTCCGCAGAGCCACCACCGGAGGAAGATCCTTCTCCTACCTGGCGGTAAAGACTTGGAACACCCTCCCCACCCACCTGCGACACACCCAGGACCATCTCTCCTTAGGAAGCTCCTCAAGACCTGGCTTTTCGAGCAGTAGTGCCCCCCCCTTCCCAGCGCCTTGAGACCCTAGCGGGTGAGGAGCGCGCTTTATAAATGTGATTGATTGATTGATTGACAACGCCAGTGAGGATTACGCTCTTCTACAACCTCCCATGTCCCACCCCAGAGATATCTGTCAACCACAGCGCAACTATCTCACACTAGAACGGGAACCTATAGATTGACCAACTTCCCCTTTCCACAACCGGCAAAGTGTTCTTTGAATATCCCTCCTACACTCATTTACATACGTGTGCAGTGATTACGCTACTCCACGATTTCATGGATCTTTATTATGATGATTTTCCCTCACTGCTATTATGCATTCATACATAGTCTGGTGATGCAATGTTTGACAGTTCGCATTCGTTGACTATGTTTCTCATATTTGAAAACCAATAAAGACATGAAAAAAATATATAATAATAGAGAAGCATGGGAGCCCGCGGTTCTCTCAAGCCAAGTCCCAAGATGACTGCCGAGACTTCCTGGCTTGATGTGTTGGCAGACAATCAGGTTTGAGTGGGGGACTGCCGGATCCTCGGGGGATCTGCATCCTTAAATATACAAATTTAGATTTTCCTTAAAATTTCCAAAACTAGAGAAAGGATTGATAACAATTTAGAAAAAGGTTGCTTTCTGGACCAACAGCTACCTTTCTGCCAAACTTGGTGTAATTCCGTTTAGGAGTTCGGGCTGTAGTCATGTCTAAAATCTCTACGGCAATTAACATGGGAAACCGCGTTTTGGGACACCCCCATTTTTCTCAGCCCCTGCTTGACGCATCACCACAAAACTTTCAAGACATCAGCTGACGTGAGCGTCATCTAGTTTTGAAAATTTCACTGGGATTCATCGAACAACACCAAAGTTAGTGGCAAATGAAAAAAACGCTCTTCCTGTGGCATCTAGGTCCTAACTATAACTACATCCAGCATGTAATATATATATATATATATATATATATATATATATATATATATATATATATATATATATATATATATATATATATATATATATATATATATATATATATATATATATATATATTCATCAATATATTCACTGAAAAAAACAAAGGTTACAGGGATGTTATAGTTAGGCTCAGATTTCTCTCATAGAAAACCATTAAAATTCAGCAGCTATTGTTACCTGTGCTAACTATAGCTTACGCCCGCAATGCACTGATTATGACCTCACATATTACATCCCTGAATACATGGTCAGTGACATCGCTGATGATATTACATGATAAGTTATAGTTAGCTCAGGTAACTGCAACTGCTGAATTTCAACGGTTTTGTACATGTGAAATCTCAGCCTAACTATAACTTGATGATGTGGGGAAAGTAGGTTAGCAGCACAGTCCACAGCTACAGCATCCTTGGGAGAACCATCATCAGCTGCAGACATTACAATACCAGCTGCCTGTGAAGAATTTAATGAGATAGTTGCTCACATGCGAAGTGCCAACTGCTTATTGCTGTAAAACTATCCTCTGTGGGCGCATACTTGAATAAAGTGAAGAATCATCACAGTTAGGTTGGGTTTCATTTGCTCCCAGTTACCATGCAATGTCTTTTGAAGATGGAAGTGACTTGCTTCTTGCATTTCTACGTTTTTACCCTTTTACTACCCTGTTCACTTTTTGTTAAAAGAAGAAAATAATTAAAAAACTGTAAACAAAAAATCCTTCCACAAAAATTAACGCTTCTTTCTAAAATCACCATCTGGCCGAACACTGAGGTAATTCTGTGTTTTTAATGTGTCAGTGACTGTATCGTTATGAGACTGGGAGTGTCAGTGTGTGCATCAGTGTGTCTGGGTGTCCTAATGGATGCATTAATGTTTGGCTGGGTGTCCTATTGGATGTATTACTGCTTGGATGGGTGTCCTATCGGATGTATTACTGTTTGGCTGGGTGTGTCAGTGACTGTATTGCTGTATGCCTGGCTGTGTCAGTGTATGCATTGTTATGTCCCTGGGTGTGTCAGCGTACGTATCAGTGTGTGCCTTGGTGTGTTATTGGATGCATTAGTGTTTGACTGGGTGTGGCAGTGTCTGCATTGGTATGGCCCTGTGTGTGTTAGCGTGTGCGTCAGTGTGTGTCTGGGTGTGCTTATGGATGCATTAGTGCTTGCTGGGTGTGTCAGTGTCTGCATTACTGTATGCTTTTGTGTGTCAGTATATGCATTGGTAGGTCCCTGGGTGTGTCAGTGTATGCCTCAGTGTGCGCTTGGGTGTGTTATTGGATGCATTAGTGTTTGTCTGGTTGTATCTGGGTCTGCTTTGGTGTATGCCTGACTGTGTCAGTGTCTGCATTGGTGTATGCCCGAGTGTGTCAATGCATGCATCAGTGTGTGCCTAGGTGTATTATTGGATGCATTCGTATTTTTCTGGCTGTGTTAGTATTTATATTAGCGTGTGCTTGGGTGTGTAACTGGCTGTATCAGTATGTATATTGATGTTTGAGACACCTATCAGTGTTTGGCTGTATCAATATATGACTGAGTGTCATTGGCTGTATGAATATGTGCCTGGGTGTGCCAGTTTCTGTATCGGAGTGTGGCTGGGTGTATCAGAAGTTGTATCAGTGTGTGTCTGGGTATGTCAGTGGCTGTATCAGTGTGTCCCTGGGTGTGTCAGAAGTTGTATTAGTGTGAGCTTGGGTCTGTCAGTGGCTCTATCGGTGAGAGCCTGGGTGTGTCAGTGACTATATTGGTGAGTGCTTGGGTGTGTCAGTGGCTGTATTGGTGTGTGCATGACATTCTCTGTGGGGTTTTATCAGAGTATGGCACGGAGTGAATAGGTGTATCGTGTATGTGAGCGGATGTGTTAGTGAGTACATCAGTGTATAACTGGGCATCTGAGTCACTGTCGGTGAGTGGCTTGGTGTGTGAGTGGCTGCATGAGTGTGTGATTGGGTGTTTGAATGGCTATATGGGTATATGAGTCTATGTAAGTAGCTGTTTGTATGTGTAAATGGGTGTGTAACTAACTGTATGAGGTTTTGACTAGGTGTATGAGTGTATGTTTGGGTATGTCAGTACCTGTGTGAATGACTCTATAGATGTGGGAGTTCATGTATGAATACCTGTATGGGTGTGTTTGTGACCCATAAGTTAACTTAGTAATATATATTTTTATAAGTTTACAAATACATTTTATTAACACATTACAATATAATTTAAACCAAACAATTAACAGATAAACATAACATAACTTATTTAACTATTTACAAATACACTTTTTTGCACAAGGGAAAAAAGGGTTACATAAATATCTGTACTGTAATGATTGCATCAAGTAGTTATCCAGGGGCACTACAAACAATTATTTACATGGAACAACTTCCATGTGAAAGCACTTAAAGCAGACCCCCCAGGATATTGTGACATGGATTAGAAAATTTAGCGGCACAAATATGGAAATTTAGCGGCACATATATGTAAATTTAGCAGCATTTATGCAGCACTTTATTTTACTCATAATCATTCATTTTCAGTCTGAAATCAATGGAAACTGTTTCAGCAGAATATTCCACTTTGCAATAGCCATGATTAAAGTGTCTGCAGCTCTACGGAAGCACAGCTCCAGTCCTACCTCGCGGGAGGGAGCTGGATTTCTCCCTGGGATGTTCTAGTGCCCCTGTATGTACCCCTGCCGGGGCACCTCTTGCTCCCGGATCTGTGAGGCAGGACACCTCTTCCTCAGGCACCCTAGGGCACAGGATCGTAGTGGTTGATCCAAATAAGTTATAAAGATCGCATAGGGAGGTCACCTCCTGCTTACTGGTTATTTCACCAATTTGTGTAAATGTGCATTATCAGGTGCAATCTTCACCTTTAAAAAATGGTAGAACATATTAATAACTTCTTCAAAGGCGCCATCAAGTGCTCAATGTCCATGGAAAGCACCACCCCATTCATGAACTCACCTGCAATTTAATCTTCAAATCTCCTAAAACTTAATCCTAAAGGGAACCCTTGTCTACCAACCACCCGGACCAAGATCTACCTTCACCAGCCTCATGACAGACTTCATTGCTCCTGCTTACAATCGACTCCAGAGCCTTCATATTCCTCAGCTACCTTAACTTTCATCTAGAATATAGAACCGACCCCTGCTTCACAACACTCATTGAAAGCCTCAACAACATTGGACTAACCCAACTACTAACCGAACAAACACACATTGCAGGACACATACTGGACCCCATCTTCACCACAAATTACAGCATAAAGCATAACTCCACATCACCATTCATATGGACTGATCACTGCATCATCCACTTCCAAATCAACACACCAAAGGTCAACATGACCACCAATGCCAGCCTTAGAAGCAGATTGGCTAATAACCTCAGCCCAGGTCAACCAAAATCCCATGGATTACCTCAAAGATATCACCAACTTCAATAACTGGGTCAAACACTGTGGAGACTCCCATTGCATCCATCAAACACAACAGGCAAAGAAGCCTGCATCAACAGCATCGCACCCTCCGAAGAACTCTGAAACAACCTATCAAACTTCTTCAACCACAAAATCACAAGCATACAGCAAATTCACACACCTACTAAGCTCTAGCAATCTCATCATCAGCCTGCCCATCACCAACCTAGACAACCACTTGGGGAAACTTTCACCATAGAATACACTGCGACGATCATGAAATCCATCCATTCAGGAGCAACTCAATCAGGATTCAGGAAAAACCACAGCACCAAAACAGCCCTCATCACAGCCTCCGACATCCGTAGCATCCTGGGCCATGGGGAGACAGCAGCTCTCATCTTACTCAACCTCTCAGTGGCACACAGTCTTCCAAACCATACTCATCAGAAGACTTCATGAGATCTGCATCCAAGGACCTGCACTCAAATGTATTTGCTCCTTCCTCACAGAAAGAACCCACAGAGTCAGACCAGTGTCATACTATAGGTCAAGGAACTCTTTTGATTTGAAATATTTGGTAGAATGCACATATCCATCATTGCTTGCATACACTTGTGTAGCAAGGAGGCCATGGGCCCTGGTGCAAGCAAAGGCAATAGCTCATTTGACTGCTGTTGGAGTAGTAAAATGCAGCATTGTCAAGACTCAGTGTGCCCTCAGAGCTTTTGGGCCCAGTGCCACAGTACCGTTTGCACCAATGCTAGCAAAGCCCATGTTGGCATACATAAACAAAAACTTGGAACAGAAAATCAGGCTCTGAGCCCACAATACATACATTTATTTTCTCAAAAATTAACAGAAAAATGCTGAGAATTATTGAAATAAGCAGATATCGGTGCACCTCAGTTTGCTTTTCCCATGTGCTGGGTAAATTATTAACAGAGTAGCTGTCAGAATATATATGTTTTACCCGATCCTACCCTTTTAATGTTTTATTTTTCTTTGTTACTGTGAAGTGCATAGCTTTATCAGAGCCATTCCAATAAACACATGGTTAGACATAAAAGGCTATTTCTTTTTTATGTCTGCCTGTTTAAATTATTCCTGCTGGCTCCAGTTTCATGTTTAGCAAGCCCTGTGTTTTTTTTAATTAACCTACACCCCTCTGCGCACTAGAACACGTATACCCATACTTAAAAAGGCAGAAGAGTTTCAGTTTTGGGGAGGATTCTTAAACAGTCTGTGGTAGTCTCAGTCTTGACACAACAGGTAAGTGGGCAGAGCCAAAAATGCACAGCGATATAAACTGGTGGGGGCAGGAGGCTGAGCCACAGTTTCTCATCTATCTCCTACAGTGCTCACCATGCCGCACCATCTCCTAATTTCCCTCACCAATATCTAAAGGAGTCGTCCAGTACCGCTTGTATTGTGCTGAGACCAAAACTTTCAGAATGTTGGCACTGAAAGGAGGGGTGGACGTACTGTGGCACTCTCAGAGGTGATCAGCTGAGAGCACTCAATTGCCATCCACATCAGTTCCATTGGACGAGATTGCGGGAAGTCAGACATAACAAGTCACTGTACAAATGAGGTTAAGCAATGAGCATCTTGTCACTGCAAGGCTAGAATCAATGCTCCATATGGAAAAACTATTGTTCCCATAGCTGTGTATCGGGGTATCACCCAGTTATTGCCTCTGGGTAAAGTAGAAGTAAATAGCCTTCAGATATTCGTAATAGAGTGGCCAACATCATCGTGGCCAAGCTATGCCTTAAAACAAGTGGTTTCTTATGGCAGAACCTCAGCTTGCGTTGCTGTTAGAAAGCTTTGGCAAATTCACTATGCAGTGGCTTTCGAAGAATATTGGAAAGCCTTTTCTATTTAAGTAGAACCTTCTGACATTTCCTGCGTGGGAATGGCGAGCAAAGCTTGGCAGCCACAGGGTGAAAAGTCATCAATAGGTTTCACTTGCCGGAAGGAAACTCTGATTTTATTGTTCTCTCGACCCCCCAATTGCTGGTTTTGTTTTGCTGAACTAAAAATAAGCTGCGTGTGACACAATAACAGGTCAGTCTGCCGAGCATTAGATGTTTAACGAAAGTGCTCCCATTGAGTTAGCAGAAGCACTGCCGGAGGGTGGAGTGGAGGTGGGACCGTCACCACCCTAGTTGAAGACAGAGAAGATTTGTAAAAGTTAGCAATTGAATTCAGCCCATTAGGAAGCAGCTATTTTATGGCTGCACTGTGACACCTAGTGACGTGTGCGCCTCATTGCAACTAATAAGAAGCCTTCATTATTTCCTTACTTTTTAGCGGCCAAATCAGCAAATATCGCAGCTATCGCGCTAATCTGCCGATTTCGCGATTTGTTCGTGAATTGCAAAATCACGAAATGCTGGAGGGTCTGTTAAATTCCTAAAAGGGGCCACAACTAAATGATGCAGAACAAACTAAGTGCTGCAGAACAGTCCACCTGTACAACACCTTTGGGAGAACCACCATCAGCTGGAGCCATTTTTATATCACCTGCCTTCAAAAATGTAACTGAGATGCTTAGTCACTATGCAAAATGCCACATGCTTGTCACCGTACAAATGTCTTCTGTGAGTGCATTGTTTCTTTTTTACTGTTCTCAGGTTCTATACTCATATATGAAAAGTGATGTACTGTCAAAAGAATCATCAATGAACACTAGGGAAAAAACAATATTAAAAATTGTAGAAAAAATCCCCAAAACTGAATTATAGTATGGAGAAATTTAAGAACACCAACTAACTCTGAGCTTGTAGTATGGCCGTTGGGGTCACTGTCAACATTTCTAAGTTAGCATGAGCTCTGCTGCCATACTGCTGCTTTTGCGCACGTTACTACATGACTTTATTATGCAAGACTCTGTTTGTGCCTTTCACATGAGAAAAGTCCCCTTTCTGTGTTCTCTGCTTGTTCCTGGAGCTTAGTCTGAACACGGAGTACAAGGTCGATAAACAATGCCCCTTGTTATTCTGTACTGGTCAGTCCCTAGCACTTAGACAAAACATGCTACGCAGCTGCAACTGCTAGAAACTTATGCTTTGATATTATGGGGTTGCATGTTGGTTTAACACAAACTTGGAGATGGACCTTTCCAGGGAAAAGAGCTCTGCAGTTCCTATGATGTAAAACTACAATCTAGGCACTAAGGTATGGGGGTCTGCTGACAAAGCCCAGAGATCTTCCTTTATATAATAAAACATATTCTTACCAAGGGGAGGGTGGTTAGGCCTTATAGTCCTTTATCCACTGTCTGCATAAGATGACATCCCCTTTCATAGTCTATGGACTTGCTACGATGCTAACTGTTTTAGGTTTATGTGTTTTGCTGCTGGTAGTGACTCGTACACTGCATTATAGAGCACTACTGTGAGAAAGTGCCATCTTTCTTGCATTGGTATGCCCTCACTTTTTTCTGACTGCTGATGTGCTTTGACTGAGTGTGCCCTGGGCTCCTGCCAACCAGGTACCCAGGGCCTGTGTTCCTTCCCTAAAAACTGTGTTGAAAACAAAACCCAATTGGCATCTCTGGCCACCTATCAGCCCCTAGTAAATGGTACCCTATGTATCCAGAGAAGACCCCAAAGGGCTGCAGCACTTATTGTGCCACCCTTAGGGGACCTGCACCTGGGTACCCACACCCTGCCTTTGGCAGGGTGAGTGACTAGGTACAGAACTAAACAAAGAGTCGACGGCACACATCCCGGTATGTCATGTCAACAAACCCACTGCCCTGGCATACCTCAGTCACCCCTCTAGCTGGATGCCCAATGCCAGTGGTGTGGGCCCAGGTGCATGAGCCCTGTGCCCCTACAGTACCCAGGGCCATTCCTGGGCACTGTAAGTGCAGTGATGACATTAAGAGTATATGGTGCTGGGAGGTTGCCATTACGAACTCCACAGTACCATAATGGCTACACTGAAGACTGATAAGTTTGGTACCAAACTTCTCAGCACATTAAACCCACACTGATGCCAGTGTGAGATTTAATGTAAAATGCACCAGAGGGCATCTTAGAGATGCCCCCTGAAAACCTAACCTACAATCCACGTCTGGCTTAGTGGCTGCAGAGGCTGCCACACAGTAGACATGTTGCTGGACCCCTGGGTAGGAGAGCCCCCGCTCTCCTGGGTCTGCAACAATGCACATCCTGGGTGAGGTGCTAGGTCTCTTCCCCCAGGATGGGCAGGGTGAAGCTTCAAAGGCATGCCGCCTCTGTGAGCTTCTCCAGACCATTTGCTGTACCCAGCAACCAGCCCCCACCAGTCCTGCCCCCCACTCTGGCGGGAAGACTGGCTGGAAAAACTACGTCAGGAAGGGGGGGGGTGCCAGCCTGTGCCTACCCCACCCCTCAGGTGGGGGAGGCGAGTTGAAGCACAACCCCAAGCTCCGGCCATCTTGAAGATGGGGAGCCCTGCCCAATCACAGCTAGGCTCCTGCCCCCCTCCCACAGGAGATGAGCAGGCTAGGGTGTGTACTCACCCCAGGGTCGGGACCCATTGGTCCCTGTCCTTGCCCTACCTGTAATGCTCCTAAATTCAGTAATTAGGGGCTCCCTGAACCTTCCTTTCTCAGATCCCAATACGAAAAGAGGAAAGAAGATCAAGAAGAAGAAGACCCACCGTGCAGCTGCTAACAACAGGATGACAACAACTGACTTGGCCCCACCTCTACCGGCCTGTCGATCCTGGAACCTGCACCTGCTTAATCTTGGCAACTCCTGCGGACAGCAACCTTGGGACACTCAGAGGACCTGCCTGCCTTTACACTCTTGAAGACTGGGACTCCCATCAGCAGAGGCTCTGCTGCAACAACCCACCTGGTGCCAACCAGGAAGCTCCGAACCAGCCCACTGTGCACCCGCCGGGCCCAACAAAACCAAGATCACGAGGACATCCCCCCGGCAACTGGGACACAATGTCCAGTGCCCAAAGACCCTCCTTGACGAACCTGCCGACGCCTGCAGACTCAGAACCAGGGGCCACCCCAACCGCGACCAGCCAAGGGTAAGCTTTTCCGACACCCAAAGACACCCCTGCACCCAGCGCCCTGCGGCCCCTTGTGCCTCCCTTTGGAGTACCTACCTGTGCTCCAACCTCCCAACTCGAAGTGCTGGTCGCCCCTGGAGAGTCTCCTTGCCCGAGCCTGCAGCCTGTGTTCCTTTTTGACCTGTCTCATTGGATAACATTGAGTGCCCGACGGCTCAAAAGCACCCTGCACCCAGCCGCCCAAGTGCCACTAACTGTGACCCCTGTGTCCTATCCCACTTCCCTCCTTGCCCTGAGCAAGTGACCAGGAGACGAGCTCCCACAGCCGCGTGACTTGCTAGCCAGCAGCCACCAACCGAAGGCCCCCCTTCCCTCATTGGATATCAATGGGCCTACCTACATCTGATCCCGGCCGCCCCTGTGCCGCTGGGAGTGAACTAACTGTACTTACCTGACCCTGGGGGATGCCTAAGTATATGCCCAGAACCTTAACTTCACCAACCAAGTACTCACCTGGAAACCGGTAATTTACTTACCTGCCATTGGATAACATTGACCCATTTTGACTCCAAATTTTTTTGTGTGAAGTTTTGAAAACTAAAAATATTCACGTAAAATCCGCCAAAGTACGAATTCCGAAGTACTCACCTGTCATCAGGGGAGAAGCCAGTACTGTACCTTTCAGCCCAGTACTGGACCGCAAAAGTAATCCCTAGCGGGGTTACTAGTAATCTGTATTTTCTCCATAGGAACCTATTGTCTGCTTTTCTATGAAATTTCTTCTGTCTACTTTTAAAAAATTCGAAATATTCTTTAAAAATCACACAAAATACTTTAACGCAATTACCTACCTGTTTTGAGTTAGGACCCCAGTGCTGGCCCTAGGAGCCCAGTGCTGGGTTACAAAAGTAACGCGATCGTACCGTACCTGCAACCTGAATTTTCTCTCGTTGGATAACATTGTCAGATTTCCATTGAAACGTTTCAAAATGTGAACTTTTAAAACGGCTTTCTATTCATGAAAATTCACTACAGTAACTAAAACTTTTTTGCTAGTCTGGTTTCAGCTTAGACCCCAGGACTGAATCTAGGATCTAGTCCTGGGACTACTAAAGTAATCTATATAGTAATCAACTGTACTTACATGTGAAAAACCCATCGAGCTCAATGCTATAGTGTGTTTTAGGATTGTATTGCTTACTGTCAATTCTGTATTAATTGTGTGCACAAACTTTATTGCCCCTTTGCAAAGTAATTACATGAGAGAATCCCACCATAAAAGAGGGCCTTGTTAGTAAGTATGAATTCAACGCAGTGAGCTGCATTTCCAGCAGCTCCCCATGTGCTAGAGCAAAGCCAGCTCCCACAGGAGCTGGGGAGCTGGCTGGGACTGCAGGGACTTGAGGCTACCCCGCTGACTCCAACATTCACACTGGGCACCCAGGGAGATGTGGCCAGGCCCCATGGAATGAGGTCCCCAGTGCCAATATCAGCCCAGAGAGGGGGGCCCCAATTCAATTTTAGCTGGCCATTGAAGTGCCTGGGGCCGAAATCAGCCCAGGAAGGGGGGCCGCGTGATCCCCCTCCCCGTTTTCCTTAATTGTATGCAAAGGTCTTCCCCCTTTTCCAACGTTGCTGGACAGCTTAACAAAAGTCCCTTGAGCCCATTTCCAGCCATTTTGATCATGCGTTATTGATGCAGAGGAATACACAGACTTCTCCATCAAACATCAAAGCACTTACCTCATTTAGTTAAGGAGAAGTACCTCTGTTTCGATGAGATTCACTTCTTTGTAGTCTTGTCATCTTCTCTTACCGAGGATTCAAGTTATCATACATTTGTGGATAAAGACACTCAAGGAACAATCACATTGCCGAAATTACATGCACACTTCTTGGTGCTATATGCAACTGTAGTGGAGAATATGCACAGACATTTACCAAACGAGGTAGCACTTACTTTACAGGTGATTAGCACATACTACAGATCTACATAACATAATGTTTTACTTAAATCCGTGAATCTGTTCCAACTATTTTAATATGCATGGGTATCATATTTTATGAATGATTTGGTATTGTGAAAGCATGTTGTAAATTGTTTGCTCCCTTCTTCCCAAACATATTGACTTTAAATAATTTATCAGGAGGGTACCTGATTTAAGTGGGTGATAGTGCAGGGCCATTTGTTGCAACAACAAAAAAACCTACAGTAAATCACATGCATGTTGATATTCACAATTAGCAGGGCTCAAACATTATCACTGTATCATCTAACAAAATAACTGAAATCCATCTATGTACTGCCGACGAATACGGATGATTCGTTAATATTTTACAGTGCTCTAGTATACACAGTTACTACTTGTCTTTTTCTTCTTTTTTTCTTTTATACATATACTAGCCATCTAATTTGAAAACACCCACATCTGATTTAATCACCTAAAAATTAGTGCATTTCATAATTCACATTAAGACCTTTAATTCCAACCTTCAATCTTGCTATCCACAAAACCCCAGTTTTCTTGTGTGAAGTATCTTGCCCCTTCACGGGGCTTACATTTGGCAATTTCCACCATGTGAATTTTGAGGTTCAGATCATTATAATTTCCTCAAACCTAACTGCAGTGCCTGGAGTCATTATTACATACTGCTTTTATGTCCTTGGCAATCGGTACTTTCAGAGATCAAGTCATGCTTCCAATGTATATTTGTATGTTTGCTTACAATCACACATTAGTATCTAAAGAATATACTTGCTAAAACAATTAATAAAATCAACAACTTCGTTGCGGAAGGTGTGCACTCTTCAGTTGATGATGCGTGGTCTTTCTGAAATCAATTTGCACCCGGAAGGGTAACCTAGTAGAATCATTTGTAGGATATAACTACCTTAAAAATGTTGTTATTATATCGAGAGACAGATTGTTTGTCTGATACTTTAGCTGTTACCTGAAGTACAAGAAGTAAATATATTTCCTTTACATTAATGTATTTTTATTGTTTGTGGATAATATTTGGTTATATCCACAAGACAGGAACCAGTTGTTCTCTAAATATTTTCAGCTTCCCAACTCCAGTGTCTTCTGATCCTAACCATCTCTTCTATGGGTGTTGCACTTTTTGATGCTTTGAGTGTGCACTGTAAAAAGCTACCGAATGCATAGCCTTTTCTGTGTAATTTTTCCTCTGTTTTGATCTCTATAAAGAACAATTCAACAGCCCCTAAAGTAATGCAGCTATTGCTGAGTGTCGTAGTAAAACTTAGGTTTTATATGTCTGTCAATGTTTGTACTAACTTACTTTTACTTGTATCCTAATATTTCCACCTTCGTTTTTGTACCATTTACTCTTAAATCTGGATTTGCAGGGCACTCAGAATAATGTCTTACATGCTCCGTTCAGGTTTCGGTATCTTGCTTGAATTCAGCCACTCAATTTTGCATTATGTTCCATCTTCAGCCCCTCTGCTGCAACTTAAAACTGTTGAGCCACTGAGTACACAAAGGCAGATCATGTCAAGCTACCTAAAATGTATAAGACTAAAATTGTAGAAAGCAAAGTACTTTTAAATCTGTTAACATACTTTGTAAAAGAAAATCACAGTTTTAGTAGATGAAACATGTTAACTAGATCTAAATAATGATTGTGTTTACTCCTCAGGAATATAGAAGTTTTGTGATGGATAGTTAACTTCCAGATTGCTCACCAGTAGAACAATCCTAGGAATCAAACTGGATCTGGAAACTTCAAAGCTCCCACATTGCTAATAGGGGCCGCTGGCTTCGGTTGATGCTGGAAGGGCGTCAGATGACCACCCCAAAGTCATATAGCGGCTGCCCTGGCACAACGCAAATTTAAATTTTTGTGCGCCTTCGAAACAGATCTGGAGCTCACTTCCTCCTGAAAGTTGTGAGTTTTTCTTACACAACAAAAATAATTCTTCTTTGTTGCAGCAGCATTTCTCCAACCAAACATTTGGAATTCATACTCTGAGACTGTAAGAGACAGATGTTCCCATGCTATTTGCCTACAGTGCTTGGGTTCTGACCACGATTCTCATCGCTGTGACTCCTGCCTCAGCATGAATCCGAAGGCCGTCAAGGAACGTGAGTAGTACTTGAGCTAGGGTCAACAACCTGAACATTTTATTTTTGAGGCAGTTAAACAAAGAAAGAGAGGTACGGTCAGTCTCAATACTGCCACGGAATAGGAGCGAGATGGATAAGGATCACACACTCACTTCGGGTGGATAGGAAAGCCCTCACACACCGACCTAGTCAGTGTCATGCTTCATCACTGGGCCCCACCACAGAGGCCGAGTGCCTCTATGGTGTGCTGCAACGCCAGAAAGACTGCGGAGCTGGTTGTGTGAAGAGGGATGTGTTGTGAGGGTAAATAAAATTAAAAGTGTCTAAAAGGGTATCAAAAAAAGAATTTTAATATGTGATCCCTAAGACACGAATATGGAGTATTATGTGTCTGAATTTAGATGCCAAGGTTTAGGATTGGTTAAATTCAGAGAATACAATCAGTCAACATGTTTCTGCCATAAGGGTGGTTTCAATTTACCAAGGCATTCGTCAGGACTATACCCCGGCGGTATGGATACTCTAATAGTCCACCCTAACCTGGGGGCGTGAAAGTGAAAAGGGGGTAAAAAAGTGCTTTAGAAAAAAGGGAAGAGCAGATTGCTCATTCCAAAAATGCTCCAAAATAAGGAGTATAACAGCACCTGTGGAGTGAAATACACAGACAAACACAAACAAACAATTAACATAATTAGTTAATGTATAACATTGCATTTGGTAGCAGTGCTCCTTAAATGTGGCCTGAGTGGTGTTCCCAAAGTAAACACTAGTTTTTAACACCATCCACGTAACCCTATGGGGATGATATCGGTAACTCTGGGAAGTGAAGTGAAACGGTGTTTAAAAACCTACTAGAGGTGGAGAGAGAGTTTAAAAACATAATATATGTACTCCTTATGAAGGGATCAATGGACCAAAGGTCAGTGACCCCCTAAGATGGTAATCAGGATTCATATCTCACTTTAAAAATGGGCGCTACTTGCACCATAGGTCTCGGGAGGGGGGTTGGAGCGTACCTGGCACATCCTGTGAAAGAAAGAGGTTAGTTGTTAGGTACCCGTATCTCGGGTGGGACTTAGCTCGATTCTTGTTGGAGATCAGCGATCTTGGGACCCGGGTGTACTCACGCCCTCAGCGCTCGCAGCCCGCTGAAAACCTGTGTTCAGCCTCTGAAACGGACCCCGGCGATGTGGAGCGGGGCCGGTGTCTGAGTGATATAGCAGTGTGGCTGCAAATCGCATACTTCCGGGTGGGCGTGTCCAGCCGACATGAGGCTTGGGACGTGCCCGCCCACTGTGGAAGGGGCGCGATCGAGATCCAGGAAGAGGCTTGGAAGCGTGACCCAATCAAATGTCTGAGCGGCCTCTGAGCCGATGATGCGGCTAAGGTCACGAAAAGAAAAGAGTTAAAATGGCAAGCAACCGAGTGGTTTTGAGATCAGAAGGATCATGAATACTTGTGGGTATCAATCTGTCCTGATCAGGAAAGAACAGAGTTCCACGGGATGTCATCATTAAGGCCGTTGATGTTGGTGCCTAGACGATACACCCAACGCTGCTCTTTTTCAAAAAGTCTATTAGAAATGTTTGTTGTGCCACTGACTGTTTCGATCACAGTCCATTTCATATCATTGGGTGTATGATTCCTGTCTAGAAAGTGGCGACTCAGTTTGGTTGTTGTCTTTTTGCACCTTACATTGCTCCGATGTTCACAGATGCGCTGTTTAACTCTGCGTGTGGTCATGCCAACATAGCGAAGCTGGCAGGGACAGGTGATCAAATACACTACATTCATTGAGTTGTAGTTAGTGTGCTCTCTCTGTGTCCAAATTTTGCCTGCTTCCAGTAACAGTGTTTTTGAGGCTTCTGTTAGATGGCACACACTGCAATCAGAGCAGGGGTAGTGCCCGGTGATTTTTGGTAAACCCCATGCTGCAGTTATTGTCGGTAAGCTGTCAGGAGGTTTCTCTTTGGGGCGGGTGTGGACCAGGGCATCTTTTAGGCTCCGTCCTTTTTTGAAGGAGAAGAGAGGTTTTTCCCAGTCCTCTTTGCAGGATGTTATGATCTTCCAATGTTTGTTGATGATTTTCTTCATTGGGTTGGACAGACTGTTAAATGTGGTTACACAAGTGAGTGGTATTGAATCAGAGTTGTTGGTTTTTTCCTCCAAGAGTACTTCTCTCAGCTGGTTTCTAGCTCTTTTAAAGCCTTTACTCAAAATAGATGTTGGGTAGCCTCTGTCTTTGAGTTTGTCTGTGAGTTCAAAAGACTGTTCTTTGAAATCAGACAAGGTGCTGCAATTTCTCCTTAATCTGAGAAATTGCCCATAAGGCAAGTTCTCTTTAAGTGGGCGCGGATGAAAGCTGCTGAACTCAAGAAGATTGTTTTTGGCTGTGGGCTTATGGTGGGTTTTGGTCGTGAGTCCAGTTCCATTGACAGTAATCACCACATCGAGGAAGACAATGTCTGTTTTGCTCGTAGTGCTGGTGAATCTTAAGTAACGGTCTAGAGTATTATTCCAAACCAGAAAAGTTTTGAGCTCATTGTCACTGCCTGTCCAGAGGAGCAAAACATCGTCTATATAACGCTTCCATAAAATCATAGACGATGAAAAAGCTGAGGTAGGTGGTAGAATGTGTTTTGCCTCGAAATCGGCCACATACAACCCGGCCACACTGGGCGCGAAAGTACTGCCCATTGAAGTTCCTGAGCACTGTAGGAATAGTCTGTCTTTAAAGGAAAAAAAGTTCCCTTTGAGTGCTATGGTAGCACACTCAATGATGAAGGCCTTTGGTGTTTGGTAATCCCATTCGATGGAGTCTAGTGATTTTCCCAGGACTTCAATGGTATCGTCCTGGGGGATGCTCGTGTAGAGGCTTTCTACATCGAGGGTCACCAGAGTAACAGAGTTTTCTGTGAATGTAACTTCAGTTAGGAGTTTAAGCAGGCTCTTGGTATCTTTGAGATAGGTGGGGGGGATTGCACTATTGGTTTCAGGAAATAGTCACAAAATTGTGACAAAGGCTCTAATAGAGAGCCAATCCCGGACACAATTGGTCGTTCCGGGGGTGGCAACCGATTCTTGTGCATCTTAGGCAATGTATAAAAATATGGTATAACATTGCTGGTGCTGTTTAGGAAGTCTGCTTCATTTTTAGATAGGTGACCGCGTTCCTCGGCATGTCTGACCAAGGCCGTGATTTTATTGGTGAGGTCAGCTGTAGGGTCTGTTGTGAGTGGGGTATAGTTTCTCGTATCCTCAAGTAAATCAGTGCACGTTTTCTCGTAGTCTTTTGTATTTTGGATGACAATCCCACTACCTTTGTCTGTCGGCTTTATCGTTATTGAGGTGTCATTCTGCAACGTTTGTAGTGCTTGATATTCAGCAGTGCTGAAATTCCCAAAAGTATTTGGGGTGTGACACGTTTCCAGATCTTTAAACACGGCCTGCTCAAAGGCGGTGATAGCCGCAGGGACAGTGTGCGGGGGAGGGGTGAATGTGGAACTCAATCTAAGTCCTGTATCACCTCTCCTAGTTGCTTCATTGGGGTCTGTTTTGCCTTCAAAGTAAGCTTTAAGTTTTAGTTTTCGAAAGAAACCAGCCAGCTCGCAGTGTAGCTTGAATTTGTCTGGTCTTGCTGTTGGGACAAAACCCAAGCCTTTTTCAAGTACTTGAATTTCAGTTGGGGTTAAAGTCCTTTCAGATAAATTTGTCACCAGGCTTACATTCCGCTCGTTCCCGGTTGTTGGTTGCTGCGGGTGTGACTCGCTACAGGGTCTTCCTCTTCCCAGGACACTCTGTTGTTGCCTCTTCTTTTGCCTCGGCCCCTCCGGCCGCTCTCTAAAAAAGGCTGTCTGTACTGGTTTTGAAAAATTGTGGGGGGCATGAAGCCCGGGTTCCAACCCATAAACGGGAATTGTGGCTGTTGGAAGGCATAAGGATGTGGGCCCATTCCCACTGGTGGTGGGAACCATTGTTGATGGTGGTCCTGATTTGCTTGCCTCCCTCTAGAGTTCCTGTTGGCACGATTCCCTCTTTTCTTTGTTTGTTTGAATGAGTTGTTGCTTGATCCACTACTATTCGAGGAATCGTCATCCGAATGGTCGGACTTGTTGTCATTACGTGCTGGTGGGGTAAAGGTTGCCGCAGAATATGGGTATACCTTTTCAAAGTCAAACTTTTTTTGGTCTTTTTGAAGTTTGGTTGCTTTCGACTGCATCAGGTTGTCTTTATACTCATTGAGTTCCTTATTTATTTCATCTAACCGTTTTTTAAAGCCCGTAATTGTTGCTTTAAAATGGGATTCAGTTTCTCTGATTTCTACCATTCGTGCTTCAGAGAGTCTGAGTGCTGTTTTTATTATTAAGACCAGCCAGTCGCGCGTGCAATGCCACGCGATCATGGCCCAGTCTTTTCTAAAGGTTGCGTCATTCAAGAAGATGCGAGGGGCATTTGTGACCAGCAAACCTCTCGGTGCTGTGTTGGAAACCAAATACCGCTTCAGGATAGTGCCATGAAGGATGGTACGTATGTGCTCTCTTTTTTTCTCAGTGAGGTTATCCCACTCGGTGGTGTTTTCTATTGCTTGCGATATATGTGGATCTGCAAATATTGCAGGATCCGACATCAGTTCCTCAATTTCAGCCTCAGAATATGTCAGACCCAGGTTCGCCATGGTGAGATGTCCAGATAAGGAGATATGAGTTTGTGAATAAAACAGGCAATGATAATAAGGGTATTTTATCTTGCTTGGAATAAAAACAGGCTCTCACAGCTGTACGCTGCTAAGATACAAGACAACAATGGGAGAGGTAGGGAGAATCAAGGACACTCTCTCAGTCCCCGGTTAGATACAGTTAAACAATGAAAGAGAGGTACGGTCAGTCTCAATACTGCCACGGAATAGGAGCGAGATGGATAAGGATCACACACTCACTTCGGGTGGATAGGAAAGCCACCCATTTTATTTTTGAGACAGAAGTTCAGTTACCAGTGGCCCAGAATTGGACAAATACTGCCAAAAGGGCACCAGGAATTAAGATGTGTAACATCCTTGGGCTTTTTCCTGGCACTAATTCGATCACTCCTTTCAATAGGAGGGCTGCCACATCCATTGCAGAATGACCAAGTGGTCCAGATGGGGAATGGAAGATGGGATGGGGTGGAGCCTGAAGCAATCAGAAGGACCCACTGGTCCAAAGTAATGGCCTTCCAGACCGGCAGAACGGTGGGGACTCTTCCCCCACAGTCTCTGAGTGTGTGTTGGAGAACTAGCACTGCTTCCTAAGGGGGGGGGCAGGGTTAGAGGAGGTGGAGGGTTAGAGGAGGTGGAGCGTTGCTGTAGGAATCCACAACTTTGACCTTTGTCTCTGCCCTTGCATTGGCAGGTCAACAGGTAGTTAGGTAGGTGTCCTTGTGGCTGATAGGACTGCTGTTGCCGAAAGACAATCCCTTTGGGAATCCAAGAAAATTGCAGATTTGAAAGTAGTCTTGTTGAGGCTGGTTTTGTAGGAGACTTCAATGAGCGAGCCATGGCTTTATTGGCTTTAAACATTTTGTGCTGTGCCTGATTTCTCACTAAATACTTGGTGCCATTGAACGGAAGATCGATCATGTTGGCCTCCACATCCGACATGAAACGTAGGTCCTGAGCTAGGTATGATGTCTTATGGCAACTGTAGTGCTCATGAAATGGGCTACATAGTCTGCCATATGAAGTCCTGACTTGATAATTTGCCAAACTGCATTCTGGCCATCTGTAAGGTCTTCTTGGAAATGGCTTTGCAGAGTCTTTGAAACATGAGTAAGAACTGTTTGTTTAATTCCTAACAAGGAGTAGATGTCATGTGCCAAGAGTCAGTTGGCGTTCAGTGATTTCAGGGCCATGCTGCTAGCAGTTAAGGCCTTCTTTCTCTAGGCTTCAAAGCACTTATATTCTCTATCTGCCAGGGTAGGGGGAAATGTGCCTTGCAACTAGCCAGAGGAGCATAATGTTTAAATGGCACTCTAGTGACGAGCGAGGAGAGAGAAAAATTAGATCCTTGGATTTGCTGGAATTGCGAGCGATTTGTCTGGTGCACAAGGCCTTCCTCCCATCCATCCAAGTCAGTCTGTCCAGCCATGTGGTAAGTCAACAAGCAAGGGGAAGTAAGGTCTTACTACCTTTGCCTGGAAGCGTTGAGACTTTGGTCTTTACTTTGAAGGCATATAGCTCACCACTAATCACCTAGTGGGGTCTCTGAATGTCAGAGATGACGTGAGATGGTGTTATGTTGCTGATCATGAGTGGTGTTTTTTACTGGAGATAGTCTAGGACATCTTTGCCCAGTGGAGCACTCCTCAGGTAGAATTCTTCACCTTCTCAGGAAATGTTTAATGCCAGCAGTTAAGCACCCTCCGTTATCCATTGAGGGAAGCCTTTTGGGACACGTTTCAGGTAGAAACTTCAGCTACATTATGCATCTACCCCATACCCTTAATTTGTCAAGTTCTGAGGGAGCTTTGCCAAGACCAGGCCCAAGTCATTGCCCTATATTTGTTAAAAAGAGTGTGGTATGCAGACCTTCTGCACTTCTCCACATTCTTCCATTCAAGCCAGACCTTCTGTCCCAGTCGGGGAAAATGATTCTCCATATCAATCCTGAGGGCCTCCACCCTCATGTGTCAAGATTGAGCAGGGACATTTGAGTTCCTTTCAGTTGTCACGGGAGGTTGTAGACGTCATCTTGTCAGTGCAACATCCCTTCACATAATCAGCTTTCTCAGGCAGATGGAGCAAATTTGTTGCATGGTGTGCATGCAATAATGTGGACTCCTTGCAGGTCAAGCTGTCCTAGGTCCTACAATACTTGCTCAGAGGGGATGTGCAATAGGCACTATCTAGGGGTATTGGTTTGCCTTGTCTGTATTCCTCTGTCTACTGGACCAGCCATCCCTTTTAAGTCTTCCATTGTCATGTGTTTTTTAAAGGGGTTGACGAATGTGTATCTCCTAACTCCTCTTGTTGTCCGTCAATAGGACCTTAATTTAGTCTAGACTTTTCTTATGAGGACTCCGTTTGAGCCCCTATATATTTGCCCATTGAGGGGCTGCTTTCCTGGTAAAAGTGATGACTCCTTTTCCTTTGGGCCAGGACAGCACCCCCCTAACCTTTTTCTCTCCTGCCCCATCCCCTGGAGGAGGAGAAGTGGTTGCATCGGTTGGATCCTAGGTGGGCAGTCAACTTCTATCTGGACCACACCAAGGAAATACATCTAGATTACAAGCTCTTCATTGGATACTGCAATGGTAATAAGGGTAAAGCCATGCAGAAAAGGACATTTTCGAGATGGATCATCCTTTGCATCAAAACCTGCTATGTTTTGGCCCAGAAAGATCCTCTAGAAGGCATAAAATCTCATTCCAACAGAGCTAAGTCTACAACGTCCACCTTTGCCAGAATGTGGACATCCCTGCATACTTTATCCAAGCATTGCAGCCTGGATTCTGAGGTGTTCAGGGATTGACACTTTCTGGGAAGGGTACCCTTCCTGTACCAAATACTATGGCTGGGCGAGTTTAAAACCTTTTCCTTCTTTGTATGTGTGCTATACAGCTCAACACGCATGCAGACTCAGAAAAGCAAGGAGTAATGAGAATATTTCTCCTTTTTACTCCTGCTTTTTAGCTGTGTTAATTTTTGCTGCTAAACCCTGTCTACACATGTTAGTAGATAGGGCTTTGCATCACAAAGCATGGGTGGTTGCTTAGGAACGTCCGTGCACCACCCATATAACGCCCCCTTGAAGCAAAGTAATGGAAATACCAATATGCTTTGGTTTGTTATGTCCCAGAAAGGTTTAGCATCATTTTAGCATTAAAAAGATAACACTAATCTGAAGCTAAACCTTTGTGAATCTTGGTGTTGTTTTTTTTATAACAAACAGCCTGGTTAAGGCAAAGGGTTTCTCTTCAAAATCTATGAATTGTGTCTGAGGCAACTTATGTATACCCTGTCTTCATTCTACTTGAAATATTTCTATCATGGACAAAACTAATTATGATTTATTTAGTAAATAGTCTAACTTGTAGGTGAGCACCTACTATTGCCTTACTCAGGATTTGCGGGGTGCTGAGAATAAGGCCTTACATTCTGTATTCGGGATTGGTGCCATACTTGAATTCAGTCACTCAGTGAAGCATTCTGAGTTAAATTTTTACTGAGTCCCTCTACTGCAACTTAGAACTGTGACTTAGAAAGAAATATTGTGAGTCGCTGAGCACATTAAGGTTCATGAAGCCCACTTTCCTAAAATATTTAGGATTAAAACTTCAGCAAGCAAAGTACTTTTAAGTTTGTATATTCTCCGGGTGTCAGAAAGGATATGGAAACTTTTCAGCAGTATCTCTGCATGCCAGAAGGTGGCACTGTGTGTGGCTCCGCACTGACACTGTTCATCTCTGTATTCACGTGCAGAGCCTATATAGACGCCATTCCCGTAATTTGATGGCAGTTCCTTTCTTTCCCTGTAACCAGACGCAGATCTAAAGCTACCTCTGGTCTCTCTGATACCCTTACCTCTTCCAAAATTTTCACTGTGCCAGGGAAATGTCACCTCCCAAAATGACAAATCTTAAATCCTGTAAGAACTACCATAAACAAATGTCTGTGACAGATCCTCATCAGATTTGCCTATGGTGATTGTGTGCCGATGAACCAGAAGGCCCATCAGACCGCGAAGCGAAACTTTACATCACCAGGCACAGAAAGACACTGCTGTGAGACCAGTCCAAGATGAAATTCAGTCCCAGTCCGAGTTGGCCTCGTTTTGATTTCAACCACATCTAGCCACTATCGAGGACCCACTTCCTCCACTCAACCTGCCACCTTCCTATTTGGCATGACAATGATTACGATAGGGGGTGATAGATAGGGGGTGATAAGATTGGACAGCCATTCCACGAAGAGAATTGATTTGAAGATCTACAAGAAGCTAGTGGTCTAGATTCCTCCGCTGAGACAAGGCTGCTCACCTCCAGGCCCTGCCACTGAAGTATGCGCTTCTTACACCATGATGATGCTTAGGGTGGCAGAAGTCCTTGGAGGTCAAGATCAGTGTTCTGGCAGACGTCTTCCAGCTGGGGCAAATATCCATTTAGCCCCTCTTGCCTTTCAATGAGGCACTTACAGATACCTGTTTGGGGGCGTGGGCCACACCTTTCTCTAGACCCATAATCAATAAACAGATCACAAGATGGCGACTCTGAGTTTAAATCTTAGCACCCCTCACCTGAAAGTTTTGTGGTGCAAGCATCTACAAGAAGGACATACCAAAACACATTCCCAACAACTCTTCCTGATAGGGAGTCAAAACGGGTGGGGATGTTCAGAAAGAGAGTCTTCTCATACACCAGCCTGGCTCTTAGATTGTTGTATATACTGGGACTCTCGCTCAGGGCTACTAGGTTTGACATCCCCACCCACTATTGCCTGGACTGAGTTCAGTGTATCATCACTTCTGGTTATTGTAGCCCTAAACAACCCACTGAGCATACCTGCTGTTGCGGCGGCTGTGCTTCTGAGCTGTTAACAGTCCTGTAAAAGGTTCGGGATGCAGTGGTAATTCAAGCCCAATGTTGTTCTTTAGAATAGCACACTGAGACACTGCACTAAGAAAAAAACATATATACGTTTAACGGGGTTTTATTTTGTCAGTTTCATCCTATTGCTTAGTACATGAGAAATACTCCACACAGAATATAATTAAAACAACACTTATGCATGTTGCTTCTGGTGAGAATAAAATTAACAGTTCTAACATAATTAGAATGTTACTAGCAACGTACCACCCCAAAACTGGGTGGGCTGGAGTAGTGGTTGGAGGGTGGGGGGTATTTGGTGGGGACATGACCAAACTGAAACTGGGTGGGGTGGAGAAGTGGATGGGGGGTATTTGGTGGGGACAGGACGAGACAGGGAGGCAAAGTCACCTTAACCTCATGCGCGCTAGCGGAATTCTGTTAAGGGTTTTTAGGGAGAGGGGGGCACAACAGATGGGGAGTATCAATTGAGTATGAAAGTTTGGGCATGTCTCTGCATTTCAAGAGAAAGGATGCTAAGGCTGGAGATGGCGGTGCAAAAGGTGTGGCCTAAGGATAAAGTGTGCGGATTTCCAAAAGATTATTTCGTAATTACCACCAGTATGTCTAAATTACGCATAGCCTTGATAAATATCTGTGGTTTAAACGATGTTGCTAAAGAAAAAGGAGGGTAGCAGTAGAATTGAACTTCCTGCGGGTAGCTATTTACGGTCTCCAGGAGAAGCATTTAGAGAGGGCGAGTAAGAATTTGCTGAAGACACTCGGGGGCATATTACCAAGCAATAGAATAGCGATAATTATCGCTTTTGCTTGGTTAGAGACAAAAATTTACCGCAGAGCTGCGGCGATTTTTATCGCAAATAAACCTTGGTATTACCAAGGTTTATCGTAAATGCGATAAAAATAGGCCGCAATGCATGAATATCGCTGAAAAGTCAGCGATATTCATGCATTCCCGAGCTAATGCTCTTAGCCGTGTTATCCACCTCCCATTGGATAACATGGCTAAGAACTGCTCAGGGCAGGTGTTAGCTTTTGGAGATATTCGCGCTTAGCGCGAATATCTCCAAAAGTTGGTAATAGGAGATAGTGATGTTAGCGACTGTTTCCAGTTGCTAACATCTTGGCACGCCCACTTTGCATGTCATTAGTGATAAATATCACTGACATGCAAAGTGGGGCCCAAGATGGTCGCTATCTCCTACTAGCTGTCGCTAACTGGTGTTAGCGACAGCTAGGTAATAGGAAAATCATTTTATCTCCGCTTTCTTGGCGTTTAAAGCCAAAAAAGCGGAGATAAACCCCCTTGATAATATGCCCCTCGGTCTCTCATTAATAACGTGCCTTACACAAGACAGAAAAACACGAGGAGTTGCTATATTAACTCACAAAACGGTTTGTGCCTTTAAGCGATGTTCTGCCGACAAACATGGGAGATGGGCAATCATGGAATGTTGTTATAATACACGTTGCTTTACCCTATGTTCCGTGTACAAGCCAATTTTAGATAAAACTTGCAATTCTAGATTTTTTGGCGGTTGAACTCGCTATGTGGGCCACTCCTTGTGTAATATGTGGTGATTTGAATATCAACGGGGCAGGAGGTATTATCCACGGTAACTGTGATGTTTATTCAGGCTGTAAACTAAAGAAATATATAGCTTTGTGTAATCTGTAGAGAGAGCAGGGCTTGGTGGATTTCTGGCTAAAAATTAAGGCCCGGCTATACTTATTATTTGGCTCTCCCTGGCTCTTTTGCCAGGCTGGATAATTTTCTTAAAACACCTAACTTACTTCAGGGGTGCCACCTAGGAATATTTCCTCGTGTTATGTTAATCATAATCCCTTAGTAATTGAACTCCTGTTTGCTTGGTAAACAGGGTCTATGCCAAGCAAGTCTTTCGAGAAGTGCTTGCTTGTCGATGCAGATTATGATATGCATATGAATATTTGGATTCCTGAACTCTTTGATCTGAAGAGAGGGAGTGCCCCCATCGGGGTTGTATCGGACCCCTTTCCAGCTAGGGTAAGAGATGAACCCCCTCAGGTTTAGCTTACACCACAAGAAGCATTCCCACACGCTTACTGGGAAATTATATTGGAAACATAGGTTCTTATTAATGAGCCTCTTGCGCAGTGGCGGTGCGTCCATTGGGGGCGCTGGGGCGTTGCCCCAATAGCCATTTCGCCCCAAATTCGTTATATCAAGCAAATGAAGCAATTCTCTTAACTCCTCCACTCTTGTGCTGCTGGGACACAGGCGCGCGGCAATCGGTCACTGAAGGGGGCGGGGCTGCGGCAGCACGGGAGTGGAGGAGTTGAGATAATTTTTGTTTGTCACTGACAGCGGCGTAATGTGCATGGTTGGGTTTGGGCTGGTCATTTTTATGAAAAGCCCGTACATGCGCACTGTCAGACACTACTATACCGGCTTCAGGAGAGGGAGGGAGGGGGGAACCCGAGAGGCCGTCGCGGCCCACCGGTCGCCTAGTGGGCGGGCTGTATCTGTGCCCTAGCCAATCCTGGTGCTGCTAATGCAGCGTCTGGATTGGCTGACAGTGAGACACCAGCCGCGCAGTCACTCTGAAGGTGTTCCTGCTCCAGACCGGCCCAGACCTGTTCCTACTCCGGAGTCCGGCCCGGCCCAGGAACTAGATGTAGAGGTGGCGCGGGACCGGGATTGGCATCAGGAAGGTATGTTTTTTTATGTTACACCTCCCCCCATACCCCTCCCCTCCCACCCCGAGAATTGCGAGCCGCGACTGCTCCTGCGCCACTGGTACGGCACTTTTTCCCATTATAAAAGTGACGCACCGGCGCCGCAAGGGGCTTGTGAATAAGCTTTACTACGGCGGAGGCTCGCCTCATATCTGTGGTTGCAACTGGGCATGATCCTGAAAGGCCCAGCAGCAGTTAACCTTAGTTAACGAAGAGATTATTACATCATTGAAAAAAGAGTAGTGGAGAAATATCTGGCTCGATGGCAATAATGTATGTTAAGGCCCCTCCTCACCGTACGCACTTGGCAAAAAGCATCGGTTGGGCAGATTGCGGAAATTAGGATTCATTATGGTAATATGGTAACAGACTCTGAAGAGATCTAGGAGGTTTTTGGGGATTATTACAAAAGGCTATATCAGGGTCAGGGGCCATTAGACGAGGAAAGTATAATGAATATCTGGATTTGGTACTTCTTAATAGAACCAATCTACAAGATTGGGATTCTTTGGATGCGTTTATTAATATGGATAAAATCCAGGCGGCGCTTAAGGATCTTCCACCTGGCAGGGCGATGGGGGCTGATCAGATTCCACCAGAACTTTATAAGGTGTTCTTTTTAAGATTAGGTTCAGAGCTTAATAAGCACCAATACTGAGATATATTCCAAAATCCTGGCCACACGAGTAAACCCAATTATTGATAAGATGGTTTCCATCAAGCAGCACAGCTTTATTACTGGGAGTGGTACCACTGATCATATCCGTAGGGTGACTACGCTATTTGATGTGACTGCCATTTCAAGGGAGCCCATGCCTGTAGCCCTTATGGATGCAGAAAAATCATTTGACAGGGTTTCTTGGGAGTATCTGTGGAAGGTGATGGGCTCGTTTGGAATTGGGAATAGGTACATCAAGGCTGTCCAAGCGCTCTATCGCAAACCTATAGCCAGATTGCTGATGATGCAGGGACAATCGGGTTCAATTCAAATTGAGAGAGGCGCTAGACAGGAGTGTGCCTGTTCACCCCTATAATATGCTTTATACATTGACCCTTTCATCCAGAAACTTGAAGCCAATTTAGCAATAAAACCCTTGCAGTATCAGGGTTGGGAGACCAAAATCCTAGACTATGCAGATGACAGCAATTGTAATCACTAAAGCAGTACAGGCGATAGAGGAGGAGGCCATAATGTTTTGCGAATTCTCTGTCTACTCCTTAATTAGAAACACTAATGCGACTAGGAAGATACAAACACTTGATACCTGTGTTGTTGATCAAGCAGAATATTTGGGTGTTAACATCTGTTCAGAAGTAGATTAGACAGTGGAGTCTCACATTGTTCCAGTTATAAGGAAGGATTAGCATGATCTGGAGAGGGTGAATAATCTACACCTGTCAATAGTTGGTAAGTGTAACATTGTTAAAATGCTATTTCTGCCAAAGGTTCTGTATTTTTTGGGACTATTCCCCTTGAATTTGAAAACTACTGGTTCACCCCCAAAACCAGAAGGGCACGGAAATATTTGACTCTGCATAGGGATGGAGTGGGGTAGGCTGTCCCAAATCTCAAGCTATATCAATGGGCCGCTGCTTTACAATTAATATTTTTTCTTTTAGGAAGGAACTCTGAAAGTTATGGCTTTGGAGAGTATGTCACCCCTATACACGAGCTGCTAATTGAGGAAGATGCTAGGAGCAGTTGCTTAAGATTTACTGAACCAAGCTATAATTAAAAAGGTTTGATTTGAGACCTTGGAGGCAACCTTTATAATCTGGGCAATCTCACAAAAGAAAATGGGCGAAGGTAGATTTAATTCTTACACCCCTTTACAGAGGAATCTGCTACTTCCGGGTATCTTTCAAGATGCCTGTATGTTCATCTGGGAAAGGCGTCTGCTCTCGAGATTAGGGGATCTCTTTCATGAACAGAGAGACTTTTTAAATTCCTACAGGTGTGTGATTTCTTGTTCAGGAAAGGGGGGTCCGAATGGTTTTCCAAAGCTCCTCTGATGTAATTGTTAGTGGGGGCGGAGGAATGCACAAATACTCAACTATATGAAAGTGTGTGATCCACTCTGCCGAATGATCTTGAGAGGCATAACAACAAATGGCAGAAAAGTCTTGAATCTTCAGATCTTAGGGGCATATTATCAAGGGGGTTTATCTCCGCTTTTTTGGCTTTAAAAGCCAAGAAAGCGGAGATAAAATTATCTCCCTATTACCTATCTGTCGCTAACACCAGTTAGCGACAGCTAGTAGGAGATAGCGACCATCTTGGGCCCCACTTTGCATGTCAGTGATATTTATCACTAATGACATGCAAAGTGGGCGTGCCAAGATGTTAGCGACTGGAAACAGTCGCTAACATCGCTATCTCCTATTACCAACTTTTTAGAGATATTCGCGCTAAGCGCGAATATCTCCAAAAGCTAACATCTGCCCTGAGCAGTTCTTAGCCATGTTATCCAATGGGAGGTGGATAACATGGCTAAGAGCATTAGCTCAGTAATGCATAAATATCGCTGACTTTTCAGCGATATTCATGCATTGCGGCCGATTTTTATCGCATTTGCGATAAACCTTGGTAATACCAAGGTTTATCTGCAATAAAAATTGCTGCAGCTCTGCAATCATTTTTTTACGCTAACCAAGCAATAGCGATAATTATCGCTATTGCTTGGTAATATGCCCCTTAGTTTTTGCGAGTCCCTGGATCTTGGCCGCATTCTGCTGTGCTTGCCAGAGTTGAAGGCGGTTTTTGACGGTTTTCAATTTATATCACACTCTAGCAAAGATTTCTAAATGGGGAGGGGGGTAGCATATGCATTCACTGCTCATAATTTCAAAGCATACTTGATTCATATGTTTAGTACATATCTGGCTCTAGACGTACTCAGGCAGGAAATCTCTTTAAATACATTTGGAGTATTTTAAAATCTGATTGCACTCTGATACCCAACTCATGCTTCTGGGGGTGTATAATGAAGGTATGGCTAGGCCTGACCAGCATTTTGTGTTTGTGACCATGGCCGTGACTCACATCTGTATTGCCGCGGTATGGCTAGATCCATTATCCCCCACATTTTATCAATGGTTTGGTCAATGTTGTTAATGTTTAATGTTCAAAATATGCAAAATGGTCGTAAACGTAGGAACTCTAAATGAAAGGATAAAAGAATCTGGGTGCCCCTTCTGAACTGGGTTAACACCCAGTAATCGGTTTTATTGACACTATGTGGGATTATATAGCTGAATCTCACAGGTCTCCAGGTTGACCAATAACATGGCAATGATCCTTATAGGGATAGAGATGCATAATTGGCACTCTATTTCTGTTATTTAGAGAATGTTTACTTTTTTAGAGTTTGGATCCAATAACTGTTGTTTGCCTACTTTGCTCATTAGCCTTTCTGGCATTCATTGGGGTACACCATGGGATTGATTATTGCGTGTTTGTTTTTGGAAACTTTCTTGCATTTCACAGGTATGATGGAATTGAAAATAGTTTAATGAAATATTTAAATTCAAGAACATTGGTAATCATTCTATGTAATTTCAAATTTAGGTCGGAGAGAGCTATGTGGATATCTGTGCAAAAATCATGTAAATATGCACTCTATCTACTTTGTCTTTTTTAAAAGAGCATACTTTCTGGTTTCTATCTTTGATGATTTTCATGTGCCTGAATATTTGATCTATTGCTATGAATTTTGCAGACACGCTATTGATAGTACGAAGTTTGTATTGATCTTAATGAAATTATATTTGTTTGCTGTGTGATTTGTCTCTCCCAGTTTTTATTTTGTGTTCAAGTATTTTTTTATTGTTTAGTAATGAAAAAAGAGGCATACAAACAGAAATACGTGGGACACAGATAAAATCCATGTAATACAAAATGCACATGAGAATACAGTTGATTACACAGAACAAATCGGTGCAGCCAAGTCAAAGAAGTGGAACAGATGAGGAAGGACACAGCAGAGAGAGGCGTCCGCAATATAAACGGTCAGCACAAATTTGATCAAGAGCGCGAAAGTAGCCGTATAACCAGTGAAAACTAAGTATAATGTAAAGCAGTACAACAAGAATTAACAGTATGTGTATCGCCTATGAGACATATAAAGCGGGGGGGGGAGGAAGGAAGGAGGTCAAGGAATAGGTTGGGATGTCTGTCACATGACTCCAGCATGATCCCTAGGAACCAATAGTGGAAATGGTCAGTGGATCATGAGAGCCTAGTTCCATGTAATTATCAAGGGACAGCCAAACCCTACAACAGATTTGTGGTACGGAATGCTTACCTAAGAGGGACGTATTGATAGAGCGCGCAGGTCACCCGGGTCACTGAGTTTACCAATTTTCCACGCACTGAGCCCAGGCGTGCATACAAATGACAATGTTTTCGCGTGAACTGGGCGAAATCCTTAGCACGCTACTATGAGTAATTCGGGGGGTGACTTCACACCACTGCTGATCATGTACCTGACTTACCACAGGCACATTACTCCTGACGGATCAGGAGCTAGCAGGGAATAGGTGACAGGGTTCCTAGAAGAAATACACTTTATAAACCAAAATACATTTATCCACACTATATACTGTAAAATGACCACAGACACCTGATGAGTTTTAAAGGTTTATCAAAAGATTTCAGAGTGAATATGCCAAGATGATAAGCCAAATACACAATAACACATCAAGTGTTATAATTAATGCCACAATGTAACTATGGATTACGGCAAGTACCATTAGAATAATTGAGAACACTGAAAGGAAATGGGCTATTCACCGCAAACTTAAACTAGGGCAAGGGACATGAAACAGGACCTAATGTGAGTACTTAACTAGGCTAGTTATTCTATTCTTACTGAATTTCACTGCAATCATGCTAAGGGAAAGGGGAAAAATGGAACATGCTACTATAATAAGACAATTTAATAATGTCCTACAGGTAGGGGAAAAGTGGAACAGTTCTAACAAACAATTGCATATAAGTTGCTTTAAACGGCAATAGGGCAATATCACAGGCAAGAGTGCTTTATTAAGAAAAGGAGAGAGAGAGAAAGAAAGACGTAAACCCACAGACTAATAATTACCTAATTAGAAATGAGGACTAACCCTGGCCACGGGTCAGTTCGGAAAGACGGGGACAAGGACCCTCAAGGAATGGAATACCAGAATGCGAGCAGGTACAGCTCACGGACAGTCAGGACAGGATACCCCTCAGGTTTGGGTCAGGGCTGGGCTCACCAAGGTACGACCAACACCCACAGCTTCGGATGCAACGCCTGCGTTACCCCTTTCTGCAAGTAATCCGCCAGTAACCCCGATTGGGTTTTCGAATTTCCCCAGTAAAGTGCTTCGCCAGCACTTAGGACTATTTTCCACCCCTAGGGGCTTGTGGAAAAATATGGACAGAGTGCTCCGCAGCACTCTAGATTGAGTACCTATAGAGTTCGTAGGGTCAGTGACAGGTCTGCTACTCGGACAAGTCGGACAATTTCCCTATGCTACACTAGGCCAGTTATACGGTTTGGGGACCCTTAGACCACCCACTAATGTTGCAAGTGACAGTTTCCCACATTATGATTGGTCAGGAGAGGTGACTTGATCATTGTCACCTCCTAGAATTCAGTGTTCACATCATGACTATTGAAATTTGCACACCCGCCCCTTGGGTTCACGTTCCCAGGCATAGGAATACAGAAGACAATCAGAGAGAGCATGTTGCAGATACATTGTTGCACAGTCAAGGAAAAATGCCGTGTCTTCGAGGTGGGTTCTCAGGCGCATCAAGCCTCAGGTGCCAGCTGCTTCTGCGCAGTGAGGTTTCTCCCAGGTCACATGACAGGGTGCAGAGGAGCCTCAGCATGGCATAGCTCATGTTTCTCCCAGCCCCCCAGAGACGCGGTACATGAAAAGTAAGCGAGAACAAATTAGAATCATACATAAAAATGATCACACTGTATACCGTGACAGATTTTAACACACCCCTTACTTTATAATATCTATAGTATTAAAGCTTAGTGCAAAAAGACAGATAGGCGAAAGCAGCGGTAGCAAGCAGAGAGCGTGGTGAGAGACAAGCGGCCATCTTTGCATCAGTGCGCATGAGCAACACAATCCCTCCAAAATGCGAGTGCGTCACATCACATGGGTATGACCGACGCATGCGCAGACTGGATTTCTGCGAAGCAGCCATTTCCTTAGTGCAAGCATTGTGAGGATGAAAAGACACACAGGCAAGCCTCTCGGGGACACCCGCGTGTTGGGAAAAATGCTAAATAAATGACGGACAGTTGGATTAATATGATTATACGTTAGGCGAGGTTCATGAGTGAGAGCAAGTCGCTTTACGTGCGAATCCTGGAGTTTCAGGAGGAGTGTCGATGTCTTGATCTGTCCCTACTTGGCCTATTTCCTGATCAGGTGTGATGTGAGTCTCGTTGACCTGACCTTCGTCCTCTAGTTCTGTCTCACCTGGACTATCCCACTCACTGTCTAGGTAGGAATATTTCCTGGTTCGTATTGGATCATGAACCTGGTCGTCGGCAGGGTACCAATCAACGTCTCGACTTGTGCTCGGCAGTTCGATGTCAGCGAGATCCGGACTCTCTTCGGGAGTCTCCTCAGCGGTGCTGCCTTCAGCTTCAGTCGCGTTTTCTCCGGTTACCCGCTTCGTGTGGCTGGCATGGATCCACTTCGGTACACCAGCACACTTTACAGCAGTAGTGGAGACAAGGATCACTTGTCTTGGCTTTCCCCACTTTGGTCCAAGGCAACTCTTCCTGGTATGTTTCTTTAACACCACCCAATCACCTGGTTGTAGCTTATGTGCTGGAGTCTTGGGCCAGTCGTCAGCTGTCTCTCCAATCTGGTGGGAGAGAGAACGCACTTGGTCACCCAGTTGCTTGCAGTATTCTATCACCAAATCATCAGTAATGCTTAGCAGTTTGTGTCCAGGTACCCATGCTTGTCGCATCACTCTCCCCATTAGTACCTCATGGGGGCTCAGGCCTGTTTTTCGATTCGGAATACTTCTCAGACTCATCAGCACAAGGGGCAAAGCTTCTATCCAGTTCATTTTGGTGGAATCACACATCTTCGCCAATCTGGACTTGATCGTGCCATTTATCTGTTCAACCACCCCAGACGCCTCGGGATGGTAGGCACAGTGCAGTCTTTGCTTCATTTTAAAGGCCCTACAGAGCTCTTCTAGGACCTCGTTGGCAAAATGCCCACCTTGGTCTGTTTCAATCGTCTCAGGAATTCCAAACCTAGGTATCAACTCCCTGAGCAATAATTTGGCTACAGTCAAGGCATCATTTTTCTTTGCTGGGTAGGCCTCCACCCACCGGGAAAACAGGCACACTATGACCAGGACATACCTATATCCCTTGCATCTGGGCATTGTTATAAAGTCCGCCTGCATCCGGACAAAGGGACCTACTGCCTTTAAGATGGTACTTTGTTCTACTACAGTCCTCTTTCCTGCATTGAATTGCTGACACACTAGACACCTCTGGCAAAGCCTTTCCGCCTGGTTCCTGAATTTTGAATGATAGAACACTTTGTCAAATACGCGACACATTGCGTCCCTTCCCATATGTGTGGGTTCATGTATCATCCTGACCATGGGATCTATCAGGCTGTCGGGCAGCACAGGCACTCCAGTTGTGTTTATTACCACACCGGCATTCCTCACTTTGCATTCATTCGCACTCCATCTGCCTTTTTCTTCCCTGTCTGTTGCTTGTTGTATTTCTTTTAATTCATCCCACGTGGACACATTATCAAACAACATCAGTTGGCAGCTGTTTCCACCCCACAACCCAATTTGGAGGGACATTTGGTATCGGGCGCAAAACTGGGCGATTTGGTCAGCGTATCTGTTTCCGGCTGTCACATCATCGTTTCCAGATCTGTGAGCCGCACACTTGACCACAGCCAATTCTTTGGGCAATTGGATAGCTTCCAGTAATTCGTGTACCACCTTCCCATTTCTGATAGGGGTACCTGAGGAAGTCATGAATTCTCTTTGCAACCACAATTGGCCGAAGTCATGAACAACCCCATAACAGTACTGACTGTCGGTATACACAGTAGTTCTCTTGCCCTTACCCCTCCTACATGCTCTGGTTAATGCGATGAGCTCTGCTACTTGTGCAGATTTCACTTCGCATAGGTAAGATGCTTCCAGGGTGTGCGTCAATGTGACCACAGCATAGGCAGCACACAGACCTCCACTTTCATGTCTTAAACACGAGCCATCCACAAAGATGGTAAGATCTCCATCAAGTAAAGCTATTTCTCGGATGTCAGGACGGGGCTTGGTGCTGAATTCTGTTAAATCGATGCAGTTATGTTCCCCTTCATCCTCGGCTTCTACATCCGGAGGAACAGGTAACAGTGTAGCACGGTTCAAGACATTGCATCGGGAGATTATTACATTTTCAGCACCGATCAAAATTCTCTCATACTTAGTCAGCCGACTAGGTGTGAGATACTGGGTCTTGGTTCTTGTCAGTAGGATTACAACAGAATGTGGAACATATACGGTGACAGGATGTCCCATGACAATATTCTCACTCTGTTCTAGACTGACGCATGTAGCAGCTACTGCTTTCAGGCATCCGGGCAATCCAGCAGCCACCGGATCTAGAGTGGCCGAGAAATAGGCCACGGGACGCCTGACCAGCCCATGCTCTTTGGTCAGGACTGAGAGAGCACAATTTTCCCTTGTGTCACAGAACAGTTCAAAGTTTTTGGAGTAATCAGGCATACCCAATGCAGGGGCGGTACATAGACAATTTCGTAAGGTTACCCAAGCGGACATGCTCTCACTGTCCCAACTGACTGGGTCTTCCACTCCTTTCTTGGTCATTTTTATCAAAGGCCTTGCTAGAGCTGCGAATCCTACAATCCATTGCCTGCAGTACCCCACAACTCCCAGGAACATTCTCACCTCTTTCTGAGTTCGGGGTAGTTCCATTGCTTTAATCATTTTGATCCTCTCTGTAGTGACTTTTCTGATCCCTTTTTCTATCTGGTGCCCCAGATATTTTACCGAGTTTTTACAGAACTGTAATTTGTCAGGCGACACTTTATGTCCTCCTTTTCCTAGGTGATTCAGCAAGGCGATGGTGTCTGTGACACAGTCAGTTTGAGTTTTAGATGCTACTAACAGGTCATCTATGTACTGTACCAAAACAGACTCTCTTGGCAGAACTAGAGATTCAAGGCATTTCTTTAAGATCTGGTTAAAAATCGATGGACTTTCAGTGTACCCTTGAGGGACACCATTCCAGACATAGATATGACTGTCAAATTCAAAACTAAAAAGGAACTTGCTTTCTGGATGCAATGGGATGGAAAAGAATGCATGGCACAGGTCAATGACAGTGAACCATTCCGCATTCCAGGGAATTCGGTACAATATCACTGCAGGGTTGGGCACAATGGGACAGCAAGATACAACAATTTGGTTTACCTTGCGTAGGTCCTGCACTACCCGGTACTTTCCACTAGGCTTTTTAATCCCAATAATTGGTGAGTTGCAGGGACTGCTCATTACTTCCTGTATGATTTCTGCTTCGAGTAACCTGTTAATTTCAATTGCGACTCCTGCCTTTACTTCTGCACTCATTTTGTACTGTCTTGTTCTTGGGTATACAGCATTTGTCTTTATTGCTATTTTAACTGGGTCCACGTTCGCCATCAAGCCTACATCCTTTCCCGTGAAATCCCATACCTCAGGTACCACCCTTAACTGGAGCTCTTCAGGTAAGTCTTCAACAGACAAGGTTTTAATATCAGTGTCAGGTCTCACTAACATCAATTTGTACACGCCATCTTCATCGGGGGTCTGATTTTCAACACCTTTTGGTGTGCAAAAGATGGTGCAGTTCATCTTGCACAACAAATCACGTCCTAGCAGGTTCACAGGACTGGAATCACAGACCACAAATCTGTGCATTTCTTTAAAATTTCCTATGGAGATTTCCATAGGTTCAGTCACAGGAGTACTTATTATTTGATTGGAGACACCCACTACTTGGATTGCTTCTCCCGAGAGGGGTAGGTTAGGAACATCCACTGTTCTAACAGTGGACCGGGTAGCACCAGTGTCCAACAGAAAGGTGACGTCTTTTCCCTCAACCTTTCCTTCAATATATGGTCCAGTCTGGTCTACCGGTAAGGAGGCGCCAAGCACGCACTCCTTATCCTCCCCCCTCAGGCCCCGTCAATCTTGTTCATCACAGAGGAAAGAATCGTTCAACAGATACTGCGGAATTGCTGCATTTCTCTCAATTTCTCCTTCCCACACCTCCGCCCTCTCATTCTGCTGACCCTGATTCTTATAATTCTGTCTAGGAGCGCGAGGTACTGGAGGTAGCTTTACCTGTTGCTGGTTCTTTCTTGTCCCCTCTTTCGGCACCTGTGGATTTAAACCATTTATAGGGGCATTACCGGCCTGCAGGTGTGGACACTCGTCTCTCCAATGCCCTAACTGGCCGCACCCGTGGCAGGGAAACTTCTTCATAGCCTCTTCCCGACTCATTTTTGCCCGGGGCTTCCCTCCTCCCCCAGCATTGGCATTCTGAGCATTATTATTGGAATTCAATTTACTTAACTGTTTTTCTTGCTGTTCAGCCAATTTCACTTGGGCCCACATAACCTTCTCCTTGAGGGCTTTCTTTTTATTCTCGATTTCATCCTCGCAGTACTTTGCGTATTTTAAGACATCATCTATGAGCTTTCCCTGCCAACTTATTTTATTATCTCGAATCCATTGGGATATTTCAGGATTTAATCCTAGCACGAATCTGTAACTGAAATGGGTCATGTCTTTCATGTCCACATTATCGATTCCACTGTAAGTTTTGAATACTTGCAGCAACCTTTCATAGAACGAGTGGACAGTTTCATCGCGCTCTTGGGTAGTTCTATCTATCCGAGTCCAATCGGTTTCCTTTGCGGGCACCTTTTTCTTGAGGTACTGTATGACTTGATCATACTTCCTCATTACTTCAGGTGAGGGAGCTCCTGTTTTCTCGTCTCTTGCATATTCCTCACTGGGCCAATCAATCTCAATTTTGCACTCGGTCCATAAATCTACAGGCACCACAATGTCGAAAAACCCATCCAGGTCTTTCAGAAGACATTTCTGAACCTTTATGAAGCGTTCGACCTGTCTGTACCAATCAACTTGTTTTTCTCGTAATTTCGGGAAGTCATTAGTAAATGACACAATATCCTGTCGGGACCAAGGGACATGGACATATTTCCCCCCCGGGACCTCTCTCATGGGACACAATTTTTCTGCGGGGGTTACTTCTTTTAGCACGTATTCTGAAGCCTGAGACTTAGCCCTACTGTCTTCCTTTTTCTTTGCCCACCGGGTTCTCCATTTCCCTACATCCCCCCACTTCTGTAAGAGTTTCAATAATTCCTTTATCTGGATCTGTTTTCCTACCACATTCAAGCTCTCTAAGTCTTTGTCCGAACAATCTACTCTGTAGTGTTTCTGAAGGATTTTGGAGCGACTGACATCGATTCCCATTTCTGTGGCTGTGTCCATTAATCTCTCATGGAGCAATCTAGCATTCCGGGTAAGGTTTTTACTGATGAACAGTAACTCTTCTTCGCTGAAGGAGTTTAAGCGGTCTAATCCTACATTTCCAGCCATCATCTCTTCTATTTCTATTCTTAGTTTATAGATCTCTAATGGTTTGGGTTGGGGAGTGGTCTCTTTCTCCAACTCTTTGGTCCATCTGTCTAATTCTTCTGGGGATACTACTGTGGCACTCCTAACCCCAGACGTACTTTCAATCAGAACCTCTTTTGCCCTACTCTGACTCCTTGCCCCTGGCATGCTAGTTCTAGATTCCCTAATGGGCATATCCATCAGGACCACTGACTCGCACTCGCTTTCTTGATCATCATCTATGAGCACTTCTTTTCTGGGGGTGGAATGCTCGGAGTTGGCATTATTGGGGAGATAACAGGAGGACGAGGACTAGCCAGGTTATCCCTATAAAGAGGAATAGCGGGTCCAATAGTTACTGGGATAGTCAGGGAATCTGGATGGGGATGTATCTGGGCTATGGTCCGGACTAAATCATCTCGCTGTCTAGCCAGGGCTTCTTTCTCTTGTTCCCGCAAAGCCTTTTCTGTGGAATTGTCATGCAATACTTGGGGTACCAAGGGAGGGTAAATACTTGGGGCAGTCGGAGTAACCAACCGAGGTGGGCCTTCTCCGAACGGCTGATAATTTGGGACCGTAGATCTAGGTCTGCAAAACCCATCCCCTTCACTGGTTTTACTATCCGTACCCGTTCCATCTGTCTCGCTATCCCTCCGACATCTGGGATATTTTGCAAACGGGTTTGGTGAACTTAAAGGCTCTGACTCTGCTACATAGGGAGGTGGGTTTTTCATCAACAAATCTTCTAGGTGCTCATCTTCTGAGTCCCCTACGGGCATTAAGTGATGGGATTTTTCTTTACTTTTTCCTTTCCCTTGTTCTAATACCCCCATCATTGGAAACAAACCCTCCACCATCATGCTTTGTCTCCAATGTTTCATTTTCTGCTCTTTGGTTTCTCTATGGACCCTCGGATACCATTTGCTCACTCCCTTGTCCATCCGGGGTCTATCTCTCTCCAAAGCCTCAATTTCCCATTCTTCTAGGGCTTCGTACTGTGTCAATCTGGGTCTGGGGTGTAATTCATTCATGCGAGTCCTCAAGTTAAACAGGATTCTGCCATTAAATGTACCATCAATGGGAAATGCTAGAACTCTGTCATCTGCAGTATACTTTGCCCAATTCTCTAGCCATACACAGGTATGATACCCTTTTTCAAACATCATGAAGGAAGCAGGAGTATTCGGTGGGGGAATGATCACACCCTCCTTCGTTCTAATGGGCTTGTCTGTTTAAAAAAAATTCTTTACCTTGTCGGCAAATGACATTTTTCTCTTTATTCCATACATCATGTGCGGTCTACCTCGTATAATCTGTTCCTTATAGAAGCCTGAGTTTTGTGGATTAGGTAAGAACTCAGGATACCACATATGCCTTTCCAGGCTCGCTTCTAACTCGGCCTGATTAATTTTTATTTACCTTTGTACTTCCAATGCTAGCGCGACTTTTATTTCGTAGAAGCCAATCAATACTATGAATACAAAAAATCCTTGTCCAATGGGTGCGCGGCTTTTCGCGAGACCAGGTCTCACGCTCCGGCACTCACCCCTCCCTTACAAATTCAGCTTCACTACACACCCGCTGTCTTGACCAACACCAGCGCGGCACGGAGTGACGTCAGAGCAGTCTTCCGACCGACTCCCTCCTTCACAAGGTAACAGAAACTTTTAACTTTTCCTAAAGTGCGAGTGCAAATCTTAGTTAACAACACACAACGTTTGCCACTGTGTCTGAGTGTTCTAAATAGATAGAAGAATTTTCTCTCACTACAAGTAAACCACTTCTGTCTACTTTTCATTCACTCCGGATAGACTTCTTTGCCTAACCTCTCCCTCGAGCAATATAGAACCTGTTACTCCTCTGACTCATCCACTTCTTTCCGGGATATATACTAAGTCAGAATTTCACCAGCGGACTATTTTACTTACCAGTCAAGCCTCAGAGACCCTATTACTCTTCCCACATGTGACCCTTACTAGGTGATATCACAAGGGAAGTTTTATACAAAGGACTCGTAGCTATCAATTATACAGATGCAAAAAGATCCTAATTAGTGCTTCCAGGTATTCCTAACCCTGCACTAATGACTCTAGACAAGTGACCTTGCCAGCTAACCGGATTCTACTCACCGTTAGCTATATACTTCCCCGGGGATTCAGACTACACTGAACACTTACAAACAGTTCTTTGTTAATACTACATATAACATTTATAGCAGCAATGCAAAACCATATACATTTACATATAAATCCTTAAAACATTGCAAAATATTTGAATCAATGCAATAGGAAAATCAGCAGCACATTTTATTTTCACGGTTTGTTTATCAATGATCCCGTCTACCTATTTTAACTAGTCCTAACCATAGCTCTGCTACCAGAAAATTACTGCGCGCAGGTCACCCGGGTCAATGAGTTTACCAATTTTCCACGCACTGAGCCCAGGCGTGCATACAAATGACAATGTTTTTGCGTGAACCGGGCGAAATCCTTAGCACGCTACTATGAGTAATTCGGGGGGTGACTTCACACCACTGCTGATCATGTACCTGACTTACCACAGGCACATTACTCCTGACGGATCAGGAGCTAGCAGGGAATAGGTGACAGGGTTCCTAGAAGAAATACACTTTATAAACCAAAATACATTTATCCACACTATGTACTGTAAAATGACCACAGACACCTGATGAGTTTTAAAGGTTTATCAAAAGATTTCAGAGTGAATATGCCAAGATGATAAGCCAAATACACAATAACACATATGAGCCCCACGAAGATAAGAAACCCAAGCCCACCAGGTGTGGAACGATAGATTGTGAAAGGACTTCCATTCTGTAGGTATGACTTTAATTGCAATGGTTAAAAGCAAGTCTAACAAGGCCATATCTGTAGAGTCGAAGGCCAGAGCAGTCAGGGAAGCTCAAGGGCCTAGCGTTACCATAGTGAAGGTCAGAGAAATGGGAATGTTGAAAATAGCGGATACCTGTCTTTGTATTGCTATCTAGTATGAGCTTAATAGGTGGCATCCAAAAAACATATGTTGATGTGTGCCAGCCTCAAGTTTGCAGTTCCAGCACTTGCCATTATCTCTTAGTTTCAGTTTGTATAACCGATCAGGAGTCCAGTGTAAAAGATTAATTGTGAAAACTTTTGACTGAATAAGAGATATAGCAATTTGGTTATGCAGGAAAGGTTTACCAATAGTGTGCCATGAGTCAGTTGTCATGCTGAAAACCCGCTTTATCAAAATGTTTGGCCCACTTTGTGCAAATAAGTGTCTCTTCTGGTAAAGGGGGATCAGACAGAAATTCGTAAACTTTAGAAGCAATATGCCCCAAGCGTTGCCAGAAGTTAAGTATCTTAACCAGGGCTGACTTATTGGACAACTCAAGTTTAGATAATGTGACCTTAATTTGAAGAATACTGTAAAAATAAAGACTTGTGAGATTATGTTTCGTGGCTAGAGTTGAAAAGGGAAACGTGTCATGGTTGGTATCATATTGGTCTTTTATTAATCTGATTCCCTTAAAGGCCCACATATGCGCAGTCTTATGGTCAATATTAGTATTGAGTTTAGGGTTGACGCTCATCTGGAGGTATTAATGGGTACTTGGAGTCGTTCGTATCCCTGTGTTTTTTAAAGGCAAAATGCAAAATATTTTTAAAAAAGAATTCTTCATTGTAATAAAATATTCACAACAAACGTATCACATAGCAACTCTTAAAGTGTCCAAGACAATTGCAACAGAATAAGGTGATCTTTTAGAGAAAACAATAAATGAAGTCCCAGCGCAGGCAATATTCCTTTAGATAGATATTTCCACCTTTAAGAAGTCAGAAAATTCATAGGGTTCTGTGAAGTCACAGACCCCTGTTGATCTTTTGAAATGATTACACAAATATTCCTCCACCTCCTTTATGTCATGTTTTGCTTCCTTCAACGCAGGATTATTTATAGGAGGTCATCATCAGAGCGCTTACCCATCTGGAACTGAACACTGATTAATCAAGAAAATATATAAAAGCACTGCAAGTGTATATACCATGAAGATTTAAAGTAAAGTAAAGTTTATAAACTCGGGGGCGTGGCCACGGCGGCGATCGGTATGGCTGCCTTTCCGTGAAGCTCCTCCATGCGGGCTCCTGACGGTGGCGACTGAGATGTAATCCGCCACTCCTGTTCCCCACATCCTTGCGGATCCGAGCACTGATGTCGCCCCGACCATCTGGGTGACTTGAGAGAGCGCGGGAGCAGCCTGCGGAGTGTGCACGGCGGAGGAAAAGCGGGGCCTTCGGACCTCGGCGCCATCTTCTCTAACTGCGCCGGGTCACTGATGAGTGCCGCGCGGGCCTTCGCCCTTTCGAACGTCTCCTGCGGGGTTTCTTGCGCGCTGCCCATCCGATTCGGGCTCCCGGGTGGGGGCTGCCGGTTCCCGGTGCGATCTCGGCCCATTGGCCTGGGGGGTGCCGGGACCGGGGCCTCGATTTGCGGGCTTGGGCCGGGTGCTAGGTGGCGGGCGGGGGCTCTCGCGGAGGGACGACGGGGGTGGGGGAGTGCGGCGGCTGGGTGGCCGGGGGGGCGCTGCTAAGTGATATTCGGCGGCCCCGCCTCAGACACACTCGTGGAGATCTTCGAAACCCTCCATTGCTCCTGCTCTAAGCGACAGGAGAGGGCCACTCCCCGCTCCGCTGAATACTGCGGGTGCACTTCGTATTTGGAACTAGGCCCATGCTGCAACTCGGAACTGAGCCCCTGCTGCGGCCCAACGCCATAACTCTCCACGCGTAAGGCTGACATGGTTCTCATTCACCTCGACTGAGCGCAATTCACAGTCGGACGCTAAGGCCTACCTGTTTGTGGAACTGTCTGGAGCTTGGTGTTACTCTGCCGCTCTCCCCCATTAACGAGCTACCCACACCGTCTCTTCCAACTCAATTACACCCTCGGGGCTGCCGTAGAGATGGGGAAGAGAGACCCTAACCAGAGGAAGCGTAGCTTCGATAAGACCCCTCTTCTTGCTACGAATTCTCCACCTGGTTCGGCAGCCGGAGCTTCCAACTCGACGGACTTGGGGGACGCCGCGGCTCTGGTCGCCACCATGATGGGTGAAATGCACGCTGGCTTCAAAGCGCTTGACACCCGCTTCGACACCCTAGAGCAAAAACTAGCGGACACGGGCTCCAAGGTGCAGGCCCATGACAGAAGGCTCGATGTGGCTGAATCAAGGATATCGGACATAGAAGATGGCGCCTCGAAGTCGCTTAAGAGACTGGAGCGGGTTGAGAAAATACTTAAAGACGTGGCCATCAAAAATGAAGACTTGGAAGCACGTAGTCGGCGCAATAACATTCGCATTCTTGGCGTGGCGGAGATGACGGCCACGGGCCGGTTCGACACCTTTGTCGAAACTCTTCTAATCGAACTATTTGGCAGAAACACCTTCACTGCGGGCTTTGTTGTTGAGCGTGCTCACAGGTCTCTGGGGCCTAAACCTCACCCTGGCCAACTACCACGACCCATTATCACCAGATCATGAACTTCCGCGACCGCGACGCAGTGTTACGTGCTGCACGTGAGGCTGGGGAAATACAGTGGGAAGGCAGCAAGCTGTCCTTTTTCCCCGATTTCGCACTGATGGTCCAGGAGGCACGTCGCAAGTATAATGGAGTTAAATCCACCCTCCGGAACTTTGGACTGAAATACGGTATGTTGTACCCAGCTAGGTTGAAGGTGGATGTGAACAGCAGATTACGCATTTTTGACTCTCTTGCGGAAGCGCAAGATCTCTGCCATGGCTACAAGAATGAGGGCTCATCGGCAGCTTCGGGTTCAGCGCTGAATACTCCACCTCGTAACGACACACAATCCAGTGCTAACCTTTTTGCTGAAACTGGCTAGGGCTGACCGCTCAACGTTAGCTAACTTTTGCACCCTTCTCGTAATACTGTTTATTGGATGTGGCCCTTCCAACGTTTATTGACTGGTCTCCTGTTCGGAAACCGCCTGTTGGGACGCCCGCCTTGAGTGGCGTTGCTACCTCCGATGGCACAGTCCTTGTTGTTTATCTTTTCTGGGGCTTTAACATATTTTGTTTTGCAGCAATATTGTTTCTTTGAACGGTCACTAATTTTTGCAAATTGCACCATTGTTCAGCAATTGTCTGGGGATTGCCTCTCTGGGGATTCTGGGAGGCTGGGTGGTGGGTGGGGGTTGGGAAATGTTTTGTTTCAGTGGTCATACATGTTAGTGAGTAGTTGCGAGTATCATTGGAGTAGAATGTCGTATGCACACTTGCTGAAGAATATCTTTACTGTGGAGTTATGGCCAGGATAGGTTTACAGTCTGGTCCTTCCAGACTGACTTTGATGTCTTGGAACGTTCGTGGTTTAAACACCACTAGAAAACGCAAGCAGGTGCTGGCCTATGCGGCGCGACATGGGGTGGATTACCTCTTTTTGCAAGAGACTCATTTGGTGCAGTCGGACATGGTCTCAGTGGCCAGGGGTTGGGGGTCGCACAGAGTGTTTTTCTGTTATAGCAGATACGCTAAGGGTGTAGCAATTATTGTAAACAAACGTGTCCCATTTGTAATGACTGGCAGCAAAACCGATGCGGAGGGCAGATATGTGCTTATAATGGGAGTGCTGTTTGGATATAAGATCGCACTGGAGGGAATCTACGGCCCCAATGTAGATTCCCCGGCCTTTTTCCAGGACCTGCAGATGACGCTGCTTCACTCCGACATTGATTTGTTGGTTCTGGGGGGAGACTTTAACATATTAATGAATCCTGACAGGGACAGTACTTCTCCCTCTCCTGACAGCAAACCCAGGGCCCGCGCAGTGCTGGCGGAAATTTGCTCCCACGTTTCCCTTGTTGACATAGAAGCTAGACTGCACCACCACACACTTGTTTACACGTATCACTCTGGCTTCCACAATACAAGCACTAGAATCGATTATTGGCTCCTCTCCCCGGGAATTGCGGGCTGGGTGGATGGCCTTTCCACGTTGCCTCGCACCCTGTCTGACCACTCTCCCATTGTTTTGACGTTAGTAGTCCCCAGATTGGGGGGGTACGAAAGGCAGTGGCGATTTCCTGGTAGGGCTCTGCTAGACCCTACTTTTAAGGAGGACATCCGCACTGCCATCGATGACTACTACTACATAAACACAGGCTCTGTTACCTCCTGGGCCACGTTATGGGAATTTTCAAGGCCACATTACGTGGGGTTTGCATCACCAAACAAGTAGGGTCCCTGTGTGAGATTCGCTCCACCTTGTCTCGCATTGAAACAGATATCACTATGATAGAGAAGGAGATCCTTGAGGATCCCTCGGTGGATCGTGAAGCTAAACTCCTTGGGCTACTTTTAGAGTTTCGGGACGCTGCAGATATGGAAGTGAGGTTCATGGGTAAACACTACGCTGCGCTGCAGTACGGTGAGGGTGACAGGCCGGGCAAAATGTTAGCACAAATGCTTCGTCCACCACACCAAGCAGCTTACATTACTGAAGTGATGGATGCACAGGGTTCACGACAACATTCCACTCCCGATATATCCAACACCTTTCTGTCATACTACAAAACCCTTTACACTTCCACACTCACGGGGGAATATCGCAACCCGGGACCGTATTTGAATGAAATAGCCATGGTGTACCTAGAGAAAAACATGCAGGAGTTTTTGGCCATGCCCATTACACCGGATTTTATAATTGAGGCAATCGATTCCTTGCGGAGCTCTTCTGCTCCCGGCCTTGATGGTTACTCAGCTGACTTTTACAAGGAATACAAGGAGGAACTGGTCCCTAAGCTTGTCGAGATATACACGGAGGCACTAGAGGCGGGCGTCCTTCCACCTACGCTCCGGGAAGCGGTTATTGTTTTATTACCCAAGCAAGGCCGTGACCCCTTTTTGTGCAGCTCCTACAGACCCCTATCCCTCTTAAACTTGGACTACAACATTTTGGCCAAAGTCCTTGCAATTCGTTTAGCACTGCTCGTGGAAACTATCATTTCGGGGTCTCAGTCCGGCTTTGTCCCACATCGATCCACTTCCCTCAATCTCTGGACACTGTTTTCTGTTTTACACAGAATAGAGCCCTCCACACCAGCTGCAGCGGTGTTCCTGGACGCGGAGAAAGCGTTCAACACCCTGGAGTGGCCTTTTTTTTGTCAATTACGAGAAGAATGGGGATGCCTGCTATGTTTGTGGTGACGGTGGAGTTACTGTACTCGCTCCCACCGCCCGGATACGATTGAACGGCACCATTACTGAAAACTTCACACTTTCACGAGGCACCCGCCAGGGGTGTCCACTATCCCCACTCCTGTTCATCATTGCGATGGATCCCCTGGTGCGACATTTTCAAGAGAAACATCTCCACCGGGGGCTCCAGTTCCGCACCGGGCCACTGCTAGTCTCGCTGTATGCCAATGACACTGTTTTGTATGTTCGGACTCCTCAGTCCAACCTGGAGCCACTGTTGTTGGAGATTTCCCGCTTTGGCGACTACTCGGGCCTTAAAATAAATTGGCACAAGTCAGTCATTTTCCCGCTCACCCCCTCCACTGTGCAGTGGACCTGCTCGTTCCCTCTAGAATGGAGCACCGACTCCGTGAAATATTTGGGTATCCACATCCACCTTGACACGGTGTCCATTGTCTGATTGAATTACGGCCGCGCCCTTGATTTTTTGGAAGATCACACGGAACGCTGGATTCGCCTCCCACTGTCCATGGCTGGTCGGATTGCCATCATCAAAATGATTGTCCTCCCCCTGTTCTTGTATTTATTTAACAATATTCCGATTCCCCTCACCAAGATTTTTTTTCCACAACTTTGCTCCTCACTTCTGCGTTTGATATGGGGCGGCAAAAACCCACATGTGGCCTGGCGCACATTGACACTCCCTTACGAACGTGGTGGATTCGGAGTACCAGATTTTTTTTTTCTTACCTAGTGGCACAGAGCTCGTACGCATACCCCTGGTTTCATCCGGATGCCAGGATTCCTCATCTGAGACCTGAGGTTGACTTGGCACTCCCTGTGGCCCTCTCTTCCATCCTTCCTAGGGGACTCCCTCGGGACCCACAAGACATACAGCCTTTGTCCACTACATGTTGGGCTTGGGATAAAATACGACGCCTCTTACACATTGAGAAACTATACTCGCCTACACTGCTGTTGCCCAACCCTCACTGGCTCCCCATTACAGGCGAATCGGTGGTACAGCGCACACTGTCCAAATATCAATTACACACGATCGGGGACCTTTTCCCGGACGGCCATGCCTTTTCCCTTACGGAAGATCACTGCTTCACGGACAGGACGTTCATGGACTCATTCAAGCTGACTAGACTTCGCTCAATGCTCAGGGCTGAATTCCCCACATTTCCGCTCCCTCCTGATGACACCCCAGCGCTCACATTCATAATACAGCTCAAGACGGGGGCACATGTTGTATCTAAGTTGTATAAGCTATGCCTTGCCTCAGTTCCTTCACCCGACGCTAAAATACGTGCTGATTGGGAGGGCGACCTGGGTATCCAGATCACAGATGACCAATGGGCGGCGTGCTGTGCTACGACGAGAGAAGTGTCCATTAATACCAGACATAAACTTATACATTTTAAGTTCTTGAGGAGGACGTACCACACTCCCGCACTTGCCCATAGAATTGACCCTAGCAGACCGCACAATTGCCCTAAATGCAAAGCCCCACAGGCGGATTTTGCCCATTTTTCCTGGACTTGCCCACAATTACATACCTACTAGCTGCAAATACACCGGGTTCTGGGGGACATACAAGGCATGGACCTGCAATCCACCCCTGAAATTGCACTGCTTGGTTATGTTGCCAACTTCCCACGTCCGCCTCGTAAACTGGCATCCATTGGCTTCCTTTTAGCTAAACGTGAAGTGGCGCTGCTCTGGTGTGCTCGGCGCGCTCCAACAGTCCGTGCTTGGCTCCGTAGTATGGCCTACTGTGATTTTAACTGTGCTGAATATTCCGATATGATTCCAATTGCTTCCAGACCGATTGACATATGGGGGCCATACCGGAAATATGTTGCGAAGCTCGCTCAGGAGGCACAATCCCAATCGATTAACTCCTTTGTTCCTGCGGGGGTGGGATAGGAAAGTCCACACTGCCACATAGGAACTATTTCCAACGCTATTTTCTATTCGGTTCATACCGGACTAACATTGCTAAATCTCAGAGCTAGCCGCTCCAGCGACTTGCTGAGTGGCTTCAGGGGCTGCCTTGGGTGTTGCCTTTTTCATTGTGGGACTCCGATGTCATCTTTGTGGTGTTTGACAGGGGACTGGTCTGTACCTGAACGTCTTGATGTTTCATTTCTAATGTGCCATATTGCGCTAGAAGCTGTTTCTTGTGCTGATTGATCTGCTCGACTGTGCTCGCAGTTTTACTGACTTGGCTCATTCTTTGTACATTGATGACTACTTTTTCTTCGGTTATTGTATGATTTTCCTTTTTCTTTCCCGTTTTGTAAAAAAGCAAAAATTTACCATCGTATTGTGTCATTCAGTTAGTTTGCAATCCCACTGTGATACATCTCATTGTCGATTGTTGACTCGATTCATATCTCTCGCTATTTGCCATGTTGCATATGTATGTAATAATTGGATTGCTTTCTTGTGCAATAAACAGATTTACAAAAAAAAAAAAGTTTATAAACTCTAGATTTGAGTTCATACCCTAAGGTCCTTTTTGTGCGATTCTGTAGTGCTAAAGAACTCCTGCATGGGACATGTATCCCATTCCCTGTGGAAAATTTCCTGTGAATGTACATGCTTCATTACCAGTAACCGATTACCTACGGTGAAACGTCTACAAACTCTCACTGTTTTCCTATTCTTTTTGTCCATGTGGCACTAGAAATCAAATGCACAAGTCAATCTTAGTCATAAGGGGCTATTGCACACTACATTTCTCCCAAACCTTCTTCCTTAATTATGTGCTCACTCACTTCCTGCACCCCTTTCCTTGTTCTCACTTTTCCTTCTTCTTTTCTTCTTCTCTTCTTCCTTTCTGATTTCACATCTTTTCTCTTCGTTTTTTTTTTCTTCGATACTTTTCTTCTAATTTGGTATGTGGACCCTTATTTTGGTGTTTCAAAAATGGTTCTTGACAATTCTTCTTTGCGCCGTCTCTTGTATGTATAAAATCTGTGAAAAATGTGTAAAGTGCATATGCTCTGTGATGTTTTTTTATAAAGAACTGTTATTTATGTACTCTTATATGTTTAAATTTCAGCCCTGAGGAAGCTCCCCTTGAGGGAGAGAAACGTGTTGAGTGAAACTTTTTGACAAGAAAAACTTGAATAAATAAGATATTTTTTGCATACAAACATTATTATTTCTGGACTCCTTCTTATTACGTGCACCCCCAACCAAACCTATAAATAGATATTGTGTAGCTTGTAGCCGACTTGTGTCACTTATGTGATAAAAAAGTAATTGTTTAGATAAATTGACACTTCACAAGTTCACAAGTTCTGCAAAAGATAATGACTTGCTCAAAGTGGACCAAAGTCAGACAGGGTAATTTAACCTGAGTCTGACTATGGGATTTTATGGCAAGATCAGTGAACGGGTGGAAACGTTTGGTATGAGTCTTCTCATTCCAGCGGCTGCTGGTGACATTTGAAAGAGGTGAGGCGTAAAAGTTTGAGACAAGTGCCCTGTGGTGAGTGAGCGTAACGAGCGAGCCTGAACATCATAGGGAGGGTTTGGAGGGGGTTCTCCACCAGGAACATTAAGAAAAAAGAGTGGACAAATGGTGCAATCTCAAGCAAATTTGAGAAAGCAAGAAGGTTAATAAATCAATTGTGGAATTGTAGTTATGACATCAATAAAGAGATTTCAATGAGCCATTCCAAGGAGGAGGGGGAATGGGGTGGTTGAGAAGGAAGGGATATATATGTATATATATATATATATATATATATATATATATATATATATATATATAGAGAGAGAGAGAGAGAGGCGCAAAGGCAGAAAAGCAGAACTGCCATCTCACTAGTGTGCTCTACCACTCAAGAAAATAGATACATGCCAGAGTGCTAGCAGCCAAAGCCCGTCACAAAATCCTGTCTCTGTGAAACAAATCATGACTCAAGAAAGGGTGACACCCAGTCTAGACAGACCTCCTCTACCTCCCAGAAGACAATATACTACCAAAGTACAGAACCTTTAAGCTCCTCACCCACACACACAAAGCACTCCACAACGCCGGACCAGCCTACCTGAACAGCAGACTCAGCTTCCACAACCCCACCCACCAGCTCCGCTCTGCCAGCCTCGCCGCTGTCCCCCGCATCCAATGAACGACCTCCGGCGGCAGATCCTTCTCCTACCTCACCGCCAAGACCTGGAACACCCTCCCTACCCACATACAGCAGACCGAAGACCTACTCGCCTTCAGAAGACTCCTCAAGACCTGGCTCTTCGAGCAGTAGCAGCACCCCCACCCCTCTCCTCAGCGCCTTGGGACCCTCACTGGTAAGTAGCGCGCTTTACAAGTACTCTGATTGATTTATTGATGAATGGAGGGACACTTCACCTCACTTAGAGATGCCTTCACAAAGGAAAGGTTACTACCCCAAAATACAACACACCAGAGGTCGGGAGAGTCACAGCAATTCCACAAAGCACGTTTCCCCTGCCTGATTGCACACAGCAAATGCCCCTAGGTTGCAACCTAATAAATTCCTCCTAATCTCCGGGGCTGGCGCGACACAGTTTCTCATCCCAAACTACCTCCTTGCCACATACAAAGAACACAGAGCTATCCATGAAGCCCCCAGCCTGGGCACCGTGCCTAAGAATTTTTTTTTTTTTAAACACGGTTTTAAGGGAATTCCTTCCAATTTGGTGTTAAAACAATTTAGCACTAGGGAATAATTTTTCAGCTCTTACATTTCTCGCCTATGCCAAGCTCTAACTCTGAGAAATGCCAGGTTGAATTAATTTACTTTGGGCACTGCAGGTGCCTAAAAATTGGCACTCGCCAGCACAGTATAAGGACTACCCACTATGTCCCTTGGAAACATGTTTATAGTCCTGTTGCAATTTTTATGTTATCCATGAATTGGGGTAGTCTGTGTATCTATAGTGTAGATTTCTCATTAGGCAGAGTGTATAGCATGGAGCATGATGTTCAGATCTCATTTCACATGTCGCCTCCGGCACATCATACATTATTGAAATGTCACAAAAGATATGTTAAACTGGGGTAATAACAAGCCAGCCTTCATACTACGAGATTAGAACTAAATTCATAAGGCCACTCCTTAATACCTCACTGCTGATGCTGTGCAAGGCAGAGGAAATTAAGAGTGCATTATTATTAATGACAGACTTTAGATTTAAGTCCAGCGAAAGAAATGTGGATTGTACAATAATGTATTTTTAAAGGACAGATTGTTATGGAAATACAGCACTCCTTGAACCATCACTGCTTTCTGCACTCTGCGGGTGAAACTGACTCACCTCCCTTCCTGCGCCGAAGCTAGGGATTGCCTGCTGGCCCGTGGGGACTCGGACTCCCAGCATCCCTGTGCGGCGCACTCCCAACGCGTCATTCATCAGTGCCCGAAGGCGACAACGACAACAGCGCGCCTCCCGCAGCGTGGGACCTCCTTGAACTCCTGCTGCTTTCTGCACTCTGCGGGTGAAATTGACTCACCTCCCTTCCTGCGCCGAAGCTAGGGATTACCTGCTGGCCCGTGGGGACTCGGACTCCCAGCATCCCTGTGCGACACACTCCCAACGCGTCATTCATCAGTGCCCAGAGGCGACAAAAACAACAGCGCGCCTCCCGCAGCACGGGACGCGCTCGGGCGAAGCCCGGGCCAAGGGTGGGCCCATCTGTGCCCGTCGGAACCTAAAGGAGGCTGGGCCCATCCCCTAACATCTTGCCACAGAACTGGTATTTCACTGTTATATCTTTTGTATTTTTGTGGGCATTGGTTCAACTAAGTGATTACCGGTTATATTAGGGAGTTATCACACGGGATACATTATGAGAAAAAGAAAGAAGACTCACGTTGATGTTAGGGGTCCCCAAAATTCACAAATCGGGGGCCAATCCTCATTGCTCTCATATTTGGTGGGAGCCATGGGTGCGATAGAAAAACAGATCATTAATGTGGAAGAGACTTTGGGGAAAGAGATAGGTAATCTGGATGTAGAACCCATAGTGCCCACACAACCCCAGGATGCCCCCTGAGAGAGACTCAATCACAGGATAGAGCCAAAAACGGATGTGCACAACAACTTCTAGTGGACATCGAAGCGAGTTCCTCAGATGAAGAAGTAGAGGCTCAATCCCCGAATAAACGCTCTAAGAATCCCGCAAGCATGGTGGGGGGCAATAACAATCCCATGATGAATACAAGCATTATTCACATAAGCCCTCCTAAGGAGTATCCCAATAGAAAAAGGTTCAAGGGGAAACAACTTGCTGTACAAGCACATACTCGCAGGATTAATAAAAACTTTGGTAAGACTAATCTGCCTACCCAAACTGAGCGCAATATAACTGCGATTGAAAACCTCACGCAGGGCATAGATATCCACTGTTGCACCCTGGTCGTGGCATTACAGTCCCTGGCCAATAGAATGACCAACTTGGAGTCGGTAGTTAAAGAGAAAGACCCCACAACAAGAGCAGATAATGAAAATCGGCTATGGTTTGGTACCGAAGGGAAAGTTACATTTAATTCACAGCCCATAGTTGATCTACCCACGGTAAATCCAATACCTTTATCTGTGGATAATACACAAACAAATTCCAGATTTAGGAATAGCAGAAACACACTATTAGTGCATTCTGACCCAATAAACCCTTTAACCAAGGCCCCCGATTCCAGCGAGATCAAAAGTCTTGTCACCATTTCTAAGGATCCAATTAATTTCAATAATGTGGCCATGAGGGATCATTTAGACTTACCTCCTGCCGCCACTCCATACGTGGTGGTACTGGCCAATCTACCCATATTGGCACCAGCAAAGCATGAAACCTGGAGGGAACTCAGGAAAAAGTCCCTACATTGGCTGGGAAATCAAACCGTGTTAAACAACGAATTGCTTAATTGTTTTAAAATGGCAAGAAGGGTAGCGTTGGTGGGAAGCGAAAAGAAGACTGCATTGTCCTCACCTTCAGTGATCCTAGACTTGTACACGATATTCTATCAAGAACTAGATGTATTTCTATTCATCACAAGTATTTACCCATTGGGGGCTTTCTATCCCCCATGTTCACTTACAGGCAGGACCCCTACATACCATCAGGGCAGAACACAACAAGCCACATACACACCAAAGTGGAGTATACCTCTACATAATCATTATGAGGCTTTATCAGGTATGGACGACCAAGATTGACTGGGGAAGAACAGAAGGGAGGAGAAATCCTTTGAGACGATCAATCCGCTATTGACAGAACTAAATGGGCATCAGATGCAGGAAAGTGTAGAAAGTTTTGAGATAAAAAATGAGGACAAAGTTAAATTAGATGCAGTTGTTAACAATGCCCGAAATAGGACATGTTTAGATAATAAACTTAAAGTACAAAGGTGTCAAATAGATTCTCCAATGAAGACAGGACCAGTACTTACTAAGGGATTAAAAGATGGCACAACTATAGTGAACCACGAAAGGGTGCCCCCAAAGTGATAACATCTAATTAAAATATTCTAAGCTAGAATGTCGCTGGGCTCTTAGACAAAGTAACCCACCCCCCATGGCTGGATATAGTAACTAAGTACAGTATACTTTGCCTTCAAGAAACGTGGGCCATCAAAGAATTACACATCAATGGGTATCAAACTTTTAATACACCAGCCATCGCAAATTCACAAGGCAGAAATAAAGGGGGGCTGCATATGTATGTTTCAACCTCGGGGGGATCACAGTAACCAAATTTATGTCAACGGAGTACTATCAGATCCTATTATTTACCTGGGAGATAATATGGCGATAATAAATTTCAACATCCCAACATCCTTATTGGAAAATGTTATAAATAATCTAATAAGCAATCTATTCAGATTGGAGGAACAGGTGTTTGGAGACATGGTTTTGCTTTGGGTGGGCGATTTCAACTGTACCTTATGCCCCCGCGGTGCCGCTGGTATTTGCGGACTAGGGGACAATAAGGAGGATACCCCCACCCATTTCATTCACTCCAAACTAGGGGACTTGCTAAATAACATGATTTTCCATTTTAATTTGTCATACGCTAACAAACTATGTTCACCTATTATACCTTTCCAGCCCACCTTTAATGGGAGAGGGTGCAATTCGATTATCGATTTTGCCCTGTTATCCATGAGGCATTCAGGGCTAGTATCATCTTGGGGAATACTCAACACCATGCTGAGTGATCATTACCCTATCTCCCTTGGTATAAAATGTAAGGGGGTTGAGAAAAAATCGATGGGAAACGTTCCTTATAATCCCCCGATCAGCCTGGCTAGTAGAAAGGGATTTTCCATTAAATGGGATAAAGTGGAGCCTGTGGTATTTCTTCAAAATTTAGTGATAAATACTTACGATCACATGCTAATTTGCCTTTCATAAAAAGAGGAAACCCACACAGTCCTTGATTCCTTCAATAAAATCATAGCCAAATCAAAAAAATTACTAACAAGGGAATAACGCCATAGTACAAACAAAGGCCAAAGCTGGTTCGATGAAGGCTGCACTAAGGCACTTACTACTTTGAAACGCGCCCTACACAACTCCCCAAGATCAATTGAATTAGTTCGGCAAGCCAGAAAATCTTATCATACCGCCATAACTACAAGGAGAAAACAATTAAAGAGGGACACATGGTTGGCATTACATGAAGCTTCCCAAAGAAAAGATAACATAGCTTTCTGGAAAGCGGTTAACGCTCCGTTCCTACAAAGTAAGGAGGCAGATGCAATTGACCTTGCAATTACAGGCGAAACTTGGGTGATACACTTTAAAGGCCTCAATGATAAGGCTAATATTGATGATTCGGGAAAAGTAATTGAAGACGCAATTGGCACATTTGATGACAATATTCCATCTAGCATATTTCCCTTGGGCATTGTATTTGAGTGTGAGGAGGTTATAAGGGCAATTAAGGAAAGCTCCTCAGGAAAAGCACCCGGTCCGGACTGCGTCCTGAATGACGTTTATAAATTTGAGATCGACCTATGGGCACCCTTGCTAACCAATGTGCTAAATTGTTCAAATAGGTCTGGATTTATTCCAACTTGGCCAGACGCTACCTCCCTCCCAACCACCCTCTATCGTTATTAGATACATTGATGAAGGTGGCAGGACGGATAATTTTAAACAGGATACAGGAGTGGGCTGAGGAGAATGATGTTATCTCTAACCTACAATATGGGTTCCGGGTGGGCAAAGGAACAATAGAACAGGACCTCAACCTAGCACTAGTAATAGCCAAATACACACAGGCTAAGAAGGGAAACCTTTTTGTTACTTTTGTGGACCTAAGCTCCACTTTCGATTGTGTGGATCACGAGAAATTATGGACGATACTTAGCGACATTGGTATAGATAGACAAATCCTTTTATTTATCAAAGAATTGTATAGGGGGCGGGTGCTAGGGTTCGGTATGGCAGGAAGGGTGAGTGGTCAGGGAAGTTTGATATAAGGAGGGGCGTGAGACAGGGGTGCATTTTAGCACCCCTTCTTTTTACCCTGTATATTATTTCTATTGGTCAACATCTCAGCGAATTTCAGTATGACTACCCAACTGTAAGGGGCATCTCTGTACCAATTTTCCTGTACGCGGACGATGCCGCAATAATGTCCCTGACCAGGATTGGCCTCCAAAGGGCAGTAGCTAAATTCGCTGATTATATGAGTGGCAGAGGGTTAAAAGTTAATGTTTCCAAAAATTACTCCATGTCCTGTGGAACTGGGGCAAAGAAGACTCCGTGCCCAATTTTTCTGGATGGGAATAAGATTGAGAGTACCAAAAGATTTTCCTATCTAGGAATCAACTTTGCTAGAAAGGGTACTTGGCAGGCAGCTGTGACTGCAAGGAAACTAGCCTTCTCCAGGGCCACAGGAGCGCTGACAAACTTTGCTGAAAAATTGGGTGGAAGACCGGTTGGAGAACTTTTACAAATTTATAAATCAAAATGTGTCTCCACCGGTACTTACGAGGCAGGCAATTGAACAAGCGGAACAGATTCAATTCCGCGAGAATCCCTTTATTCGCTATTTATTAGCAGCCCTCAAATCCATAGCTACTTATATCTCTCATTGTGAAGTGGGCCTAGCATATATCTCTGATATCATTAAAATCTCCCCTTTACTATTGTGGCATAAAGTTTGGGTAACACCCGAGACAAGTCTAAATAGAGATGTCATCACAGACTGCATTATGCTAGATGGATCGGTCAATGCGAAATGGTTCAATTATGTAAAACAAATGCTAAATGAGATTGGGCACCCAGAATTCTTAGCAAATCCTGTAAGCATGGAAGCTGTGTCTAGAAACTCATTGAAAAAGATGGCCTTTGAGCATTTAGATAATAAGAGGTGGCTCCTGGAAAAGGTCAAATGTACAGTTGCAGATAACCAGCTAATTACCATCAGTGAAGGGGTCCAACCTTATCTGTTACTAGAGTCAAGTTGTTATACTCGCATCCTGTTGACCCGTTTCCACACTGGCACCTTCTACAGATTGATAACTTTCCCAGAACGTAACGATTGGTCAAGGGAAAGGGTAATTTGTCCATGCGATGATACTTCATACCAATCAAATATTCACTGTGTATTGTTCTGCAAGTTTTACCTGATACCGGGGAAGAGATTTTTGAAACCCATATTAAAGGCCTGGGGGCTACGTATCTGTAGAGTGGCATTCCTCAAGTTAAAACAGCTAGAGAATGAATATGTTATCAAGGGAAAATCCTCTTTCTTAAAACTTCTTTCGGTACACTATATAATGTATATGGCCATTGAATTTTTCTATATTAAAAAGTGACCTGAAAGATTGTACATAGTGTATACAGAAACTGCAAATATTCCAAATCGAATATGTATATACACATGTCCTATCCTTCCTACTCTCGATATTGGTTACACAAAATTAATCATGTGGAGTGATTCCCTTGATAACTTTTGGTCCTGTATGAATTGTATTATAGTATTTCCTTTTATATTGTTAATTTTTAAATGTATAGATCTCTTTTAACATTGGTTTTTAAATGTACGCTTTTATGATTTTGCTATTTAAAATCAAATAAAGCTTAATTAATTTAATGATTTACAACACAAAAAAATATTTGCAACAGTTCAATCTCACAAGCCAATGCGATTACGCAGTCTTATCCAGAGCCCAAAAAGTAGCAAAAGGGATAGGCTGTTTGCGCCATTCAGAGGTCCCCATCTGACGCCCACCTGAGTTTAAATACCTGGCGAACAAATAACATGACGGTCGTGGGTGACTTCTGTTTGCGTTTGTCCCATTTTGTGGTTCTCGCAGAGCATTGTATCTCACCACATCGTGGCCCCTCCTGTTGCCCGAGTTTGTTACCTTTCGATAAGCTGATCACAAAGCTTTTTTTGGGGTGGGGGGACAGCAAAGGCCTAGAATTACATGACTGATATTTTTTATTAAAAACAAGTTAAGACACTATTTGTTGATTCGGAGTGACAAATAATTTCGTTCTATAAAATATTTTGTAGCCATCTACGAACAAAAGATTCACGTTACCTGATGTGACTGCGGCCTCCAAAAAATAAGCAGACAGTGGAGCTATTTGTTTACTGGTAAATTCCCAGTTTCCATTTGTAAAATCCTTGGCAGGACTTTAGTGGAAAATATTTATACCACATTCAAACCTCCTAGAAATGTTGATGCCTCTCACAGCTTCTCCCATACAAGTGAGCATAAATCCAGGCTCTGCTGCTTACCCTGCTCTTGGCTAACCCCGGGCTGAACTAGCCTAGTACTAGTGCCACTACGCGGAGTTCCAGGGAGTATGCCAGAAACTTCGCTCTGCTCCGCTCCCCTCCACCCTCCCTAATGTAATTATAATTTAGAAAAGGCACTTACCTGCTGTGGCTGCCTCCTCCTCACCATGGTCTCACTCTCCTTCCTCGTCCTGGCCGTCCTCACCGATGGAAACCCAGGCGTACAACATAGGGGTTTCCATCGACGAGGACAAGTAGGGAGAGTGCGCATGTCAGGCTGGTTGGAGCAAGGCACCTGTCTAAACTGACATGCGCACTTCATTCAAAAGAGGCCCGGTGTTCACTGTCACTCAATAAAGCAGGATCCTCCCCCCCCCCCCACCCATGTCGGAGTGCCTTTAGTCACTCTCCTATAAACTGCCCAGTTCATGACGTGCACTAAGTAAACATTTCAAATGGGGCCCGTGGCAGCAGGGCAACAAAACAAACATGAGGGCAATGCCCCCACGACCTTATAAAGAAACTACCGCTCTCTCATTCACCATCTTGGCTCTAAGATCAGCTGCCTCCAGTGGCCCTATCCCCATGCCCTTTGGGATTCTGTGGCTCAAGTTATCTCAGGTGTTCATGAAGATCTCCAACCTGTCCTTGCCCAGGCTATACAGGACTGTTGTGACATGGCCAAAGTCACAATTTGTTGTGACTTGGCCACCACCAACTCCATTAGGTGGGCTATTGGCACTAGTGTTTCCCACTGAACTTGTATTCATCTATGCCCAGTCCACTGCCCGAGCCCCACAGCAAATCTACTAATCCCCGTTAGCGTGCCCTTAGTGTAGCACAAAAAACTGGTTGTGTAGCGCACTCCTATTTAATCATCAATTCGAAATTAAACTGTTTACCTCTCAATTTTGTTAAGGGTGTGCTGGGTGGGATAGAGGGAGCTACCCTCTGGTTAAACTAGAACTGCGTACAAAGTAGTGACTGTCGTCACTAGACCCTTCCCGCACTATCAAAGGCGGAACTCCATCTCCATTAGTTTAGCACAGCCACCTGGTGTAAGGCAGGATCTGACGATGTTTGCTGTGTTGGCAGGCCATATTATAGGACAGCCAGGTCCTACAAATTATTCAGAAGAGGCATGCTCTACTCTTCCTTTCCATGGTGCAATAGCATCAACCATACCCCCCATGACTGACGTCTGACCATCTGTCTGCTTTGTGGCAGGAAGTGCAAGTACTTTTAGTTTCAGGAGCTATAGAGAGGGTTCCTGCACCAGAAGTAGGACGTGATTGTTATTGCTACTACTTTTGGCATAAGCAAACTCTGCAGTCTCTGTGGGTTCGACATCAAGGGGACCTCTCCAACCATGTCCAGATTTTGGAGGAGACTGTGATTGATTGACTGTGTCAGCAGCAGACCTCTCTCCCTTCCTAATCCAGAGCTGACAGTGGTGACTGGGTTGGGGCGGCTACCTGGGAGGGGGTACAGGTGCTCATAGACAACATCACTGCTATGTGGTATTGCAACAGACAGGGTGGGGTGAGGTTATGAAGCATGTGCCAGGATACCTTGCTCCTCTGTAAATGGCTGAACCTCCAAGGAATTTTCCTGGTTGTGAACCACTTGGCAGTATTGCAGAATGCTAGGGTGAATGATCTCAGCTGTCAGCACCTGGCAGATCACAAGTGGCAGTTACATCTAGATGCATTGTCTCTTCTGCAAATGGGGGGAACCTTGACTGAATCTGTTCACCAGTGCCAAGGACACACAATATCAGCACTTCTGTGTGTTGGAGTTTTCAAGGCATCTCTCATTTGGAGACACGTTCTATCTCAAGTGGAACTCAGGACTCCTATATGCCTTTCCACCAACACCACTCCTGCCAGAGATCTCAAGAAGATCAGGGTGGACTGGGCCCGAATTATGCTTGTGGCTCCGGAGGGTTTGGTTCCAGAACTCATGGGCATGACCATCTGTTCTTTGCTCAGGCTGCCCTACCTCAAGGATCTGTTCTCGCAACAGCAGGGCAGGGTTCTGTACCCAGTTGTTCGCAATCTCCACCTTCATCTTCGGAGACTGAGCTACAATAACAAATCACCTTTGAACTTTTGTGCATAGATGTCATCTTGGCAGCCAGGTGTCCCTTGACAAAAACTTTGGATCCCTGTTGTTGGAATACACTTGTGGCCTGATGCAGTTCTCGTTAGAAAGACCTCCTTCAGGCAAAGATGTCTGATGTTTTGTTGTTTGTTTTTTCCCTCCCTCAGCAAAGCTTTGCTCTGGGCATAGTAAAATGGTACCTTTTGGCTCTTCAAGCCTTTTGAAGGTTGCTAGATCAGCCCTCCTCCTGTAAGTGTTACTTTCGAGACCCAGAGAAGCTGGCTTAATATTAAGCACCAATTTATAATTATCTGAACCATACAAAACTATATTTTCTTCTGTGTTTACAATGGTGGAGGCTGAAAGATCTATTCAATTTCTGGATATTGCACCCTGAAATTGTGATGAGTTAAATGTTGTAAAATTGATTTAACATATGAAATTATCTTCTTCATGAGATTGAATGAGCATAGGGCTGCTACAAAATTCTCAAAGTATTTGCTACATTTTAAAACGATAATCTTATACAATATTTTGAGTATTCTAATTTATATTTACTGAACCACCTTATTGCCCTGAATCTCCCCGTTGCTCTGACGGAGAGCATATGTGTATCGTGAAATGGGAGAACTTCGAAGCTGAGATATTATTTTATAAGGTATGTATGTCATAGGGCACCTGGATTCCCCTCCCCCACCCCCCCCCCACCCCCTCAGCAATTAATGGTGCAGATTTTCAAGGGATCCAAGCAGTCCTAACAGCCCTGCTAGAAATATAAGATTACACACAACTTCACACACATTATTTTACCCCAGGGTGCAGTTGGGTCACTGTAGGTAACAGGCTATTGGAGAGACAGGAAAAGGAAAGCAGTCATCTGAGATGTATTTGATAGCAACAATTAAGCCCTGTAACCCTCACATTGAAAACCAGTGGCTCCTGCATGTTGAGGCAGAGTTGTCAGACGACTATTTCATTTGGGAATTTAGGGCCTGATTACGATCTTGGTGGATGGTATACTTCGTCACAAACGTGACACATATCCCGTCCACCGTTTCACAATTCCATTATATCCAATGGAACTTGTAATACGGCGGACGTTTGTGATGGATATTCCATCTGCCAAGATTGTAATCAGGCCCTTTATTTCCACCCATAAAAGACAAAGGTTTAGGGCAAGTTTAAGGACAATGTTCCATCTGCTGAAGCTTCTCACTGTTCCATGCCCTCCAACTATTGCTATGTAGATTAATGGATTTCACGCATGACTGAATTTTTAATCTCCCCGCTTGCTGAGACTATGGACGCCATCCAAAAATACACTCTGCCCAAATATGTAAGGGTTACAGTATTAGAGTATTTGGGTGCATTCATATGCCTCTACTCCAATTTTCACTGTAAGTATAGAAATATGGCTACTTCTAGGAAGTACAACCATATGAGGGGGTTCTCTGGTTAGAATAACAGACCTTGTCAGCTGGGAAATGTACACAGCTTTAAGAAAATCCTGTTTGTAATCTGAAATTAATGAAGCAAAAGAGAAGGAAATTTTGTTTATTTTTCTAAATACAATCATTGACAAAACAAAGACATTTATAAACTCGTAACAGTGAACTAGCACAAAGTAAATGCAAGCATATTGTGTACAAAATAAATAACAAGAACTGCTTTCTTTTTCATTGCGTACAGAAGGAATAACTATTTCAAATTAAAAAAGACATTAGCAAAGGAAAGACTATAGTTCTATAGCACGGATGTATGATGGGACAACGCATTCCGTTGTAATGCATGCCGTTACAATAAAGCCATTACAGCGCAAATGCCATTACCATGCATAGCCATTACCACACATGCCGTTATCATGCATATGCCTTTACTACGAATTTCGTTGTAAGGGCATGTATGTTAAAGGCAGTTAAACTCCCCCTGGCCCCCAGCCCTGAGCCCTAAAACCAGACGCCGGTCCAAGCCCTTAAACCAAAACTCGGCCCCAGTCCTGAGCCCTAAAACCGGCCCGGCGCAACTCCCCCTGACCCCCAACCCTAAAAAAAAACTGCCTCAGCCATGAGCCCTAAAACCGGCCCCTGGCGCTACCCCCTCCACGGCTCACATCCCTAAAGAAAAAACGCACCCAGTCCTAAAGCCAGACCTGCCACGGCACCAGCCCTGAAAACCACTCCCCATGTGCCATCCCTCCGACCTCCATGGGGACGAGGCAGTACCAGTTTCAGTAGTTCGAGGTTGAAGTGCAGGTTTTTTTTTAAAAGCTGAAGACTTTGCAGGTTTCAGACAGTCTCTTCGCCTTCTGAGGTAACAATGCTGATTGCCTTTACCACTATGTGCCCTTAACGTTCATACCTTTACAATGTAATTTGTTGTAAAGGCTTGCATGGTAAAGGCATATTGGTTGTAAAATCACACGTGGTAACAGTAGTCGCGTTTTAACAACTGCGTGGTAAATGTTAGGCGTGGTAACAGATGCGTTGTTATGGGTGTTTCACCTATAGCACATAGCTGAAGCATGAAAAAAAAGAAAAATGACATATTTAACGTCAAAGAAACTCAACATTAATATCAGTCACTGACTGAAACTGAAGAAGCTGTTAAAAGAAGCATTTCTTTGATACACCTATAGTTTCATTAGAAAAGAACACTGACTTTTAAAAGACTTATTATCAAGAAATATAAACGTATTTTTTTTTGCAAAACACATGTTTTTAGAAACATCTGCTATTTAGGAAATACATAACATTCACTTGTTTGGGACCGTAGTATTACACATATATAATATATTTACCAATGGAAGAGGAGTTTTAATTAAATGTTTATTTTTAACTTATGCATGTTTTGTTTCAAATACAAACACAGCTATCTTTGTAATTATACACAGTTTTTTTCTTATACTATTTAAGTTTCTTCATCACTCATTATAATTTTTCACAAGAGATTGAGACAGCAAGCGGGATCTGTAAAGATTTATATATCACTATTAGGATTATGATCGTACATCAGTTATGTAATGCTTTCTACAAATATTATAAATACATACTGGCAAATATTGGTTATTTTATTCATAAATGTAGTCACTTTCTGTGGTCAGATTCCGCACCGTCAAACCCATGTAGGAACCACCTGCCAGATAAGGAATTTTCACCTGTCTGGCAGGCGGTTCTTTGGCGTTCCCTGGGTGGTGCATATGAAATAGGCACTGCAATGGGAACGTCAAAGGCAGTACCTGCAAAGCATGGACTGCTGCAGTCCATGCTGTGCATGTGCTGGTGTGCATGAATACAGGTGTGCATCCACGTTACGGGAGGCACAAGGGGGCCCTGTCTCAATGCGGCTGCGCCAACGTCAAGGATCTCTGATACTTGGCGGTTGCCGTGGTCCCAGAGCGGACCGACCGTAATGGGGTGATCGAATGACCGCCACCACTGCTCCCCCGCAAGTCTGGCAGTCCATGGACCACCAGACTCGTAATAAAGCCCTTAAACACTTGAGAAAATTGATAAGAGTTAACACAGACACATTTTCATAATTTTAACTGAAAAAAGGGACAACAAAAAATGAATTTGTGTTTTTCGCAGCCATAGTGCATAAAATTAATTCACTCTTTTGCAGAAAAGTGGATTGGAGTTGAAGAATGGCAGCACTTTCAGCAGTACAGTTCATAAAAGCTTTGACATGCTTCTGTATGGGAGTAGCTGCCATGCCACTAAAAGTGTTGTTTGGAAATGAGGAGGCATTGCTGGCTGTCAGTGTTCAGTTCATCTGAAAAAAGAACAGATTTAACCTTCCACTTATTAAGTTACTTGTTTGTCATAGGGGATCCAATCCAATATAAATTTGAGATTAAATATCACCTAATTGGACAATGTCATAAAATAAGTAAAAATTAGACGACACATTCGTTCTTAAACCAGTGTCCATTCCTCAGCTCTTTAGCTCCAGTTTATGGCATGATAATCTCCTTGATGGATGTTATCGGAGGAAGAGAAAGAGCCCCAGAACAATAATGTAAACCGGCCCACAGCGACGGCCCGTGGAGGGAGTTACGGTGGGGCAGGAGGGCGGGGAGGGGGAGGGGCAGGGTGGAGGTTGCTAAAAACCGGCATATGGATAATTGCAGGTAAGTAAACAATTTAATTAATAAAACGAATTTCGTAGCTCGCACTGCATTGCATTTTGCGATGCAAGGCACACTACGAAATTCGTTTTATTAATTAAATTGTTTACTTACCTGCAATTATCCATATGCCGGTTTTTAGCAACCTCCGCCCTGCCCCTCCCCCTCCCCGCCCTCCTGCCCCACCGTAACTACCTCCACGGGCCGTCGCTGCCGGCCCAGTATCCACATACCTGCTCCATCTAATCCTCAGGTACCCTCTCCTCCACAAAGGCAAGTAGACTATTGCAGAGGGTTTCTTGGGCAAGCATAGCAAAGGATGTCTTCGAATTATTTTTATTCAGTTGGTTCTCTCTTATGCGCTTGTTTTTTTATTTCTACAGCTTCACTAAAAGTAACTTTCGTGGTGCGTTATTCCATCTAAAAATGTTGGTCTGCAACCCTGCATAATGCTCCTTCCACCCATACCAGTTTGCCCACATTGATACACAACACTGAACAAATTATGTATGTATGTATGTGTATGTATGTATAACTTTATTCGATATACAATATCATAAAAGTCTAAAAATATTAAAAAACATTTTAAAAGGGTGGGGGGGGGGGGAGTTCCACCTAATAAAAATACATTGGACAATATATACAAGGGTATAATATGTAGGATAGTCCATCCATGATATATGATACATGCATTTATGGTACAAATTAGTCATATATTGGTTAAACAGGTAAAAAACGATTTGTCATAGGAAGACAGAATACACATCATTACTGGGTGGTGATCTGCAGTTCCGCAGTCTATGCTTGGATCATCCCAAGAAGTTTCATCCTCCTCAGCCAGGCACAACCCAGGTATTTGGCCAACCCACAAATTAGACTGGGGATCGAAGTCTCCGATGCTAAAATACGCTGCGCCGCCCCACGGTCTCTGCAACCCAGATTGGAACAAACGGGTTTCAACCATTTCCTCCTTGCCTGGCCATACGCTGGGCAGGCGAAGAGGAAATGGGCGACCAATTCCGTTGGGGAGGTACAGCCCGGACACCCCAGGTCACTCGCCCTCAGATACCTCCAGCCTGTTCTAAAATCGTTCACTGGAAGGATGCCAAACCTGAACTTCAAGTACAGGGACCTGTCTTTCGGGGACTCAATGAGGTCCAGGAGGGATTCTAGTTTGGGGGCAGGCTTGACGCTCAAGTACAATTCTGTCAGGGTGCCACAGTTCTCGCTTCTTGATGCAACTGCGGCCACCCAATCCCAATAGGCCTTTTTTACAACTACTTTGGGCAGCGGATTCTGGGTCACCCACGCTTCTCCCAACCCGATATCCCCCACTAGCTGTTTCAATTTGGATAGCCAAATTACTTACCTTCGGTCACGTCTTTTCTGGTAGAGACTCTTTCTAACTGCAGATTCCTCCCCTTAGAAAAATCAACAGGCATCAGAATGGATCTGAAAAACTTTGAAGCAGGACACCTGATTGAAGTAAAGTAATGCCTGTATAGGTCCCACCAAAACATCATTGGTGAGTGAATGCACTTTATTGTGTGACAGTCGTTATCATGTACTTCTCAGGCAATCTTTATGAATTTTATAAGGGCTCTCACCCACTATGGTTTTCTTATTGGCATGCTTCTTCATCGAGTCCATGCACAGATACCCAGAGGTATCTGGACAGGCCCAGTCTTGAAATTCAAACGAAATCTTTGTTTTTTTTTGGTAGAATCTATGATTAAAACTGCCTCGGGTGACATCTGAACTCCCTACATACTTTCTTTATATGTGGCTTCCCTGGGAGGTTAGAAGCAAAGGTCAATACTCTTGGAGGAAATTATGTGCTCCTGATCAAGGATCTGAGGGCCATATTATCAAGACCGACGATAACATTAACCCCGCTTTAGCGGCAGTTTCCTGCCGCTAAAGCGACGATAAGGGGCTTGTTAATATGCCCTTGTGAATTCCCATAGAAGCCCAGTTTGAACCTGGGCTTCTATGGGAATTCACAAGGGCATATTATCAAGCCCCTTATCGTCGTTTCCTGCCGCTAAAGCGGCAATAATGTTATCGCCGGTCTTGATAATATGGCCCTACATTTTGCAGCCTTAGTTTACCTGAAATGGTCAATTGGCTTCCTTCAGGACCAATTTATCAGGTACTTACTTGCAATTCTACTTGGAATGTTAGGCCAGTGCACCATACTCTATGCCAATTCATTCACCGGTCCGGTCCTCGGATGCTTGATTCCGTTCTGGGAAGGACATGGCTTTTGTAGTTCAGACTGGACTATTCCCATGGGGCACAGGGTCAGAGCTGATTTGCATATCGCCATTGTCTAACCCAGGGTGGTGTGGAGAGCAAAAAAACGATGGATTTGGGCCCAGATCTTTGGACTGGGGTGAATGTGTGACATTGATCCACATTCTGTCCATCACCTGTTTTGTTTGCAATTGCCGCCATAAGTGCACTGGGGATGCTCATACGTGGGTCCCAGGCACTCCACACCACTGGAGTCAAGCTAGCCAGGCTGATGAGAGGTGTTACCTCGAAACCGGTCTGGTCCTCGGATGCTTGATTCCGTTCTGGGAAGGACATGGCTTTTGTAGTTCGGACTGGACTGTTCCCATGGGGCACAGGATCAGAGCTGATTTGCATATCGCCATTGTCTAACCCAGGGTGGTGTGGAGTGCAAAAAAACGATGGATTTGGGCCCAGATCTTTGGACTGGGGTGAATGTGTGACATTGATCCACATTCTGTCCATCACCTGTTTTGTTTGCAATTGCCGCCATAAGTGCGCTGGGGATGCTCAGACGTGGGTCCCAGGCACTCCACACCACTGGAGTCAAGCTAGCCAAGCTGATGAGAGGTGTTACCTCGAAACCGGTCCGGTCCTCGGATGCTTGATTCCGTTCTAGGAAGGACATGGCTTTTGTAGTTCGGACTGGACTGTTCCCATGGGGCACAGGGTCAGAGCTGATTTGCATATCGCCATTGTCTAACCCAGGGTGGTGTGGAGTGCAAAAAAACGATGGATTTGGGCCCAGATCTTTGGACTGGGGTGAATGTGTGACATTGATCCACATTCTGTCCATCACCTGTTTTGTTTGCAATTCATTCACAGCATACATTCATACTCGTATGCCACACTTCTTACGAACTCGTATGAGGCACTTACTCCAGTGGGTAACAGAATAGAAACATTCATATTATTAGTCATCACGGTAATTGTTCCCTGTTATCAGTGTTGTGCCTTGTGAACATTGCAATCATTTTTCTCTACCATACAGAAGAAACCATGCTCTCACATTCAAATACTGTCATGAACAAGCTAATGTGTACTGAAGCAGTTCATACTGGTATATGTTGTCCAATCAGTATAAAGTGCCAGCCCTCGTAGCACTATGCATCGGTGTTGCTATAAAGATACTAGCAATATGCAGGAGCCCAGTTCTCTTTCATGAATTTTCAACATGCCAGCAAAGAGATAAGAACCTATTTTCTTTTAGTTTTTTCAACATGTACTTTCAATTTTCTAACGTCAGGCCCCACAGGAGTGCTGGGAGTGGTTTGCCATGTGCTCACATAATGCAAAATCAAATATGTGAAATGATCAATTCAGTCAATTTATCCGAAAAACAGAAAGCCGCAGATGGTCGTGCACAGCAATATATCATAGAGATGATTTACTTCTTCAAAGGTTGGGACCTGCAGTTCCATCTACATGCTCTCCACTCTATCTGCATCCTTTTGACTGCAGTGAGATAGTGCCAGTTTTCTACCCACTGCGTCTTCTAGATGATGTATTGCATGTTACATGTATTGCTTGCGTATGATGACATGGCCCGCTGTTTTTATCCCATGTTCCTTGTTTTTCCAGATAAAAGACAAACTAGCTATATATGCACAAAGCTCACGTTATTAACAAATGCTGATTAGTTATTGTGGTGTATTCCTAGTATCTGACATATAGGAACCACCCAGGCTTGCTAACATCAGCTTTCGTGACTTTTCCACACCTGCAGACCCAGAGCCACAATCAAGTTAGTCATGGCCAGAGTGCTGATTCCTAGATTAGGATCATTTTAGGTGGAAGAGTCCAGTTCACATGAGGAATATGTGGTTAGATAGAGTCTCTACCAGAAAAGCCATTACCGAAGGTGAGTACCTTGTTCTTCTGATTGAGACTTCTAATTGGAGATTCCCTTCCTTAGAATAGATACCAGAGCAGTACCTCCCAGGAGATGGGTCTGTGAACTGCCTCAAACGAAAATGTCAGGCAGGACCAAATGGGCAAAATGCACAGCGCGCCACCTGGCTGTCCAGACAGTAGTGCTTCATGAATATATGGATGACCATGTTTTATCCTTCCAAATGTACAGGACAGTGACTACATGTGCCAATGCAGTGGTAGCAGTCTTGACTCAGTCCAAATAAGCCCGCAAGCCCTTGGAAGGCTGCTTTTTACTGAAAGCGTAGCAGATCTAGATACAGAGCATGTTCCAGTGGACGATGTTCTGCCTCTGCACTACTCTGTCCTTCTTCGCCCCCATAAACTTTATAGGAAGCTAATTCTCCACCCAGTGTTGTCTAGCACGATCAGTATAAAAGCTCAGTGCCCTCTTCGGGTCCAGAGGATAAAAACGCTCTGCCTCCTTAAAGGGGTGAGATGGAACATAGAACGTTGGCAGTGTGATGGATTGACCAGCGTGAAACGGCGTAACCACTTTTGGCAAGAAGGACGCACAAGTTCGGAGAAGCAGCTTTGCCTGGATGGAAGTAGTGTAAGGAGCGGAAACGGATAGAGCCAGAAGCTCACTCATCCTCCGGGTCGATGTTATAGCCAAAAAGAATACAGTCTTAAAGGTGCGCAAACTGAAAGAGCAGCCAAGCATGGTTTCAAAGGGAGAACACATGAGGCAGGTCGAAACAAAATTCAAGTTCCACTGGGGCATAACAAAAGGACAGGGAAGAAACAAATGTTGAAGCCCATTAAGGAAAGGCCAAAAGGAAGAAACAGGGTACCCGCTTTTCCAATGGAACTAAGGTAATAAAAGCCATAAGTAACAACTGTTCCAAAACACTAATTTGACAGAAAAGTTTTGATTACTTCAAGGGCTATACTCTTAGCTTGCCATACAAGCACTATTCATGCATCAAAGAAACAGTTTTCATGATTAAATAATTTATTTATGTCACATAAATATAGATTAAACACCTATCAATTCAGAAAACAGCAAGAAGGAGCTACAAGTGATGGAACAGTGCATGTGAGATACAGTGAAAAAACAAGACAAACTTCAAAACAAAACATTACAATGCATGTGATAAATGGTAGACTTAACCATCAGGAAACTGTCATGTAGAATTCATATGAGAAAGCATATTAAGGAATTTATAGCACCCACCAGCAAATGCAGTTGTGAGTAAGACTAAATAGTTGACGTTTCGACCCCTGAAGGTCATTTAGACGGGTGTTCTCAGTACAAAAGATTAGCAACCCGACCTAAAGAAATCACATGTGAACACAATGTATGGGAATAACTGTGGACAACAAATGGCATTTGATTGGACAAATGTCCACTCAAATGCCACAATTATACTGGAAGAAGATACTTCATTCACAGGATAAGGAATGAATCAACAAGCACTCATTCGTGAGTTGAACCGAATTTAGAACTGCACCCAGTCTCCATCAAGGAACAATGAATACTGAAAAAAGATACTTTGTTCACAGGATGAAGAATGACTCATCAAGTGCTCCCTTGTGTGAGTTGAATTGAATTCAGAACTGCAGACGGTCGCTATCAGAGAACAGTCCTGCAGGATGGGGATGTGAAAATAAGCGACCTTCAAGTCCAATGCTAGCATCGAGTCTCCGGGGTGGAGGAGCAAGACCTGAGTCAGAATGTGAAGCTTGAATTTGTCCATCTTTAGGAAGGCAATGAGAGGGTGTAGGTACAGGAAAGCATGAAGGCCTCTGTCAATGTTCAGCCCCGAGAAGTAGCATAAATAGCAACGAGGACCTAGTTTTGGCATCAGCACCCTCTCTATGGCCCCTTTGGCTGAAAGGATCTGCATGCACGTCCTGTTGGAATAGGGACAGATGGTCCTCCATCATCCATTCTTGTGACAGTGGCATGGACAGAGGGGACTCCAGAAATGGGATGGCATAGTCTCATCAAACGATCTGTAACACCTGCTCGGACAAACAATCGGTAATAACTGCTCTTCAGAGCTGATGGTCTAAGACCCTGGCAGGAAATGCCAGATCCTGCCTCCAACAAGGTTGTCATGTGCCGGAAAGGGCACATCAAAGATGCTTGGGAGATGCATTAGCCAGAGGGGTGGTAGACTATGCAGCTCGTTGCTCCGGCTTTCCCCATGACCTAGGATGTCCTCTGCCATGACCAGTAAGGGCCATGAAGTGATTGGGATGGCTGATGGGCAGTATCTGCTGATGATCTGAAAACCCTTCGCCATAACCGCACAAAGCGTAACACTGGGGAGCCAGTGGGTGTGGATGAGAGACCAAGGGAGCAGGCTTTCTTTTCGGGAGACAGCCTTGTCCCCGAAAAGACAGGACCCAGTGCATGTCTATCAGGGTGGATTGGAAATCCCCCAAAAAGCCAGTAGAGAGCATCCAGCAGGTCGTCGGCTGGCAACACTGGTTGCAATTGGGCAGCCAGAAGAATCCATCGTATATAGATCATAGTGTATGGATAATGTGGCTGTGTACCGACAGTCTCGCATGGCCTAGGAAATAATGGAGAGAGCCTCCTCAGAAACGAGGAGAAAGACCTAACTCATGAATCCCATAAGGCATGGTTAGACTTGTGGAGGAGATAGCCCTAGGCTCAAAGTTGTCAATACATTTTTGCTCCCTGCTCGGTGGAGCAGAGGAAAGCAAGTTAGGCTGCATCCTGCTAGCTGAAGCCTGCCCCACTAAAGGGGAAGGGTGCTGTGAGAGGAAGGTTGGGTCCACTGGAGTAAGATGGTGGTTTCTAGTAATCTGCCAATTTATGGGGGCACCTCTTTGGCCAGGCCTGGAGGGATGAACAACACACTATCCTGGGCCGTATTTAGCCCACTGGCTTATTGAAGCACATCATATCAGTTGTCTAACTGATAGGACTGGTCAATGGCATCATCACAGGTGCCGTCATCGAAAGCTGTGTCGAAAATGTAATGAATGAAGCGTTACTTGTTTGAGAGCAAGGAAACTTTGTCAGAATCAGGCGGTGAAAGAAGCAACATTGAGATCAATGCTGGAGGAGGTTGGCACAGGGCAAGTTTGGCATCGAACAAAGTCATCCATTGGTCTATCAGCACCAATGAAGCCGGCATTGGCATTAGAGGGTTGTGTCTCAACATGGGGAATGCACCAGTAGCAGCACTGGTGCTGTGTTCGGAATGGATCCAGGAGCGGATCCAAAGGGCCAAATTGGCACCAAGGCAGATGCCGACAGCAGAGTCCAAGTTGGGAAAGCTCCGGGCTCCACTGGGCACAAAGATGCTCCTGAGGCTGTCAGTTGTGCAAACAATCACACTGTAGCCTCCCGAAACTCATGGAGTTGAGCAAGAGTCCCCTTGGGCCTGGGAAACATTGGCTGGCTTGGAGCGGAGGCCAGGACAGGCGCCAGAGGGCAGCTTCAGGAGCAGGTCCAGGAAGCACTGTGACTCCATGGCCTCCTAGGGGACTTGGAGCAGCATTTAGATCACTTTTTCTTCGTCTTTTTCTTGGACTTACTGGAGAAGTACGACTTTGACAATGATATGACCTTGATGACAACTTCTCTCCAGACTGCTTGTAGGAACGTGAACAGCTCCAACCCAGCGGCTTCAACTGACTTGTCCCTTACTTATTGGTCAATGGCTCACTACAGGTAGTGACTCTGTTGCCCCCCTGAAGCGGGTCTCTACCAAACGAGAGAAGGATGCCAATAAGTGGTTCAACCAAGATCTTAAAACCACTAAACTAGCGGTCCGCCGCGCGGAGCGAGCCTGGAGGAAAAATTATTGCCCACTTTTGCGACTAGAGTTCACTAACATCTTGGCTCTCTACAAAAAAAACATCTTGGAGGCGAAAACCATCTACTTTTCCTCCAAAATACTCGCAGCCGAAAACAAATCGAAGGAAATCTTTTCGATTATCCATAACTTGGCATTCTCGGACAGAACCTCCCTCAAACCTACCCCTTCACTGGATCTCTGTCACTCCCTCAATCACTTCTTTATCCAAAAAATCGCAATTATCAAAGCCAATATCCCCGCTCCTTCCCTTTCTTTTGTGGACCCACAGTGCCCTCCCCCCAAGGCACATCTCACTGCCTTTCCACCTCTTACTCAAGAATCTCTGACTGCCATAATTCCACTTGTCAAATCTGGTTCCCCTCTGGATCCCTGCCCGGCCCATATTCTTCGTCACATCTTCCTTAGCTGTCCTGACCCCCCTCTCCACGCTCTTAATAGTTCTCTCTCTCAGGGCGTGGTACCTGAATCACTTAAATCTGCCGTCATCGTCCCCATATTGAAAAAACCGGGCGCTGATCCCTCAGTTCCAGCCAATTTCCGTCCCATCTCTCTCCTGCCGTTTCTGGCGAAAGTTCTCGAGCGCCATGTTACTTCTGCCTTGAGCTCTTTCGTGGAGAAGAATGGGGTCCTTGCCCCCCGCCAGGCTGGGTTTCGCCCCGCACACTCTACGGAGTCCGTAGTACTTTCGGTCCTTGACAACCTCAGGGAGGGTATGGACACCAATCAACCTCAGGCCTTAGTCCTCCTTGATCTCTCAGCCGCTTTTGACATGGTGGATCATTCCATCCTGCTCTCCCGTGTCAGGGCGGCGGGGATCGGGGGTACGGCTCTGGTCTGGCTGTCCTCCTTCCTGAGGGACCGCACCCAGGCTGTCCGCCTGGGTGACTTCACTGCGGACTTCCGTAATGTTCAGTGCGGGGTTCCCCAAGGCTCCTCCCTTTCCCCCCTCCTATTCAACCTATACATTTCCCCTCTTATTTTTTCACTGCAACAAATGGAGGTCGCCGTATTTAATTATGCGGACGACCTCCAGCTTGTCTTTAACCTCTCTTCTTCCCCTGACTCTGCTCTCAACTTTCAAACTATCATGATCCATATCCGTGACTGGATGAACCACAATCATCTCAAACTCAACCCAGACAAAACAGAGCTGGTGTTGACGGGTGGTTCATCCAGCCCCTGGTCCCCCTTCTTTTGGCCCCCTTCCCTTGGTCCCCCGCCTGTCCCCTCGACCTCAGTAAAAACTCTTGGCATCAAGCTTAACTCCCAACTCACCCTTCACTCCCAGGTCAGCTCTGTGGTTTCCTCTTCCTTTCTGGCACTGCGTACCATACGCAAGGTGTCCCGTTTCTTTTCATTTGATGCACTTAAACTGATTACCCTTGCCATGGTCGTGTCCCGCCTGGATTACGGCAACGCCCTATATGCAGGTATTCCTGCATATAGCCTTCGGCGGTTGCAGCAGATCCAAAACCAGGCGGCGCGCCTGGTATTTAAACTCCCTAAATCCCATCATGTCACTCCCCTTCTGAAATCCCTACACTGGCTCCCGGTCTGTGCCCGTGTCCAGTTCAAGCTTGCCTCTATCACTTTTCAGGCTCGACTGGGCATGGCCCCGGCTTTCATTTCATCTGAAATTATTCCCTATGTTCCCACTAGGGAACTGCGGTCCTCTACCCTATCACTTCTTACGGTCCCACGGTTCCGGAGGAAGAAATGGGGAGGCTCTAAGTTCGCGACCCTCGCCCCGATCTTCTGGAACTCACTGCCTTTGGAGCTCAGAGCCTCTACCTCGTACCTACTGTTCCGGAAACAGCTCAAGGCACATCTTTTTGCAAAATTTCTCAACTAACTCCCCCAGCTTCTCCCCCCATGTTTAGCTCTCTGTCAGTCTAGCGCCATGAAACCGCTGGTGTACGTGCGCTGTATAAATATTTTTAAATAGAAATTATACCAGGCAACTTACAACTTTGCCTCATGTTCCCTCATATTCTTTGGGTGCATTCAACAGCAGTCATTGCAGGTTGTGGGACGACCCCGACACCACAGGCAGACAAAATGGGGATCAGAGACAGACATCTGTCTGTAACATTCCCCACAGGGCTTAAACCTTGAGGGTGTATTTGGGACATGTCCCTTGCACACTGGTGAGAAACACTTGTCAAAAAGACCTTGAAAAGTGACGTAAAAATTGCCTCAAAGTACTCAAAGGTAGCTGCAAAAGAAAGGAACTGATGTTTGCATGCCTGGGTGGAGCCCATATAGGCCGGCATATTTCACTATCGGCATGGATGACATTGATGCGGAACTGAAGATGCCACATTCTAACACACATGGGTACTGCTTATAAGTTTTTTAAACCCAGTCTGACACCTAGGGAATATTCTAAGGTGAGGAATCTGCAGTTAAAAGTCTCTATCAGAAAACAGAATACAAAGTGAAAGGCAAGGGGCAGAATTGAGATTTTAATTTATCATATTTAATCTATTCATTAAAGTGCCATCAAAATCTGTTCTGCACGTGTTTTGCGATACTGATCTCTTCTTCAGGGTCAGATCAGTTACACTTTTTCAATTTAATACTTCTCATAGACGCGTTATCTACCGGTCTTTAGTACACAAAAAACCGAGAATCATGTGCTAACTTTAATGACAGGAAAAAAGAGTACTTTGATACTATGGCCGAGATACCCGCCACCCCCTTTCAACACAATCCCCAATGATGGGAAACTGGAAACGTTCTGTACTTTTGGAAGACGGGAGGGAGTGACCCTCCCGGCCGTATTTATTAAAATATGAAACAAAATGAAAAACGTTAAAATAACAGTTTCATATTAAATGTACAATTTCATTTCCACATTTGCGATGTTTGGCTAACCTTAACATATTCTCTAATACAAAGGTTCTCCTAGCCGATCTAACATCCTACAACTTTAAATTGAAATTGTACATCCTAACGTTTAAGGGCCAACGGCAAGGTCATAACCGGTGTCAAGATCCTTAAACCAGACATATCCCCCTCACTTGTGAGGGGCGACCGCACAGAGGCATACCTCAAGTGCATTTACCAATTTCCCTTGACTTTGACGGGGGCCCCAATAAACTCGACGCCATTTAAAGGCCGTCCGAGGACTCATGTGAGGTATCTAGAAGGTAGCGTAGACCCCCTCCCAAACCCCACACAACTTACCACATCTGCCGTCGCAGATGACCTGGCCCCAGGAAATTCCCAAAGAGGGGGCTGTAGCCCCTCCTACCAAGGAAGGGGCCTTGACCGCCTTTCCTTACCTTTCGGCGGCCCATCCTTAGACGGGACCGCCCCCCGTGGAGGGGCCAATGGCCACCTCCCTCGAGCGCTCCCATCCGTAATGGGTGACGCCCACCCCTAGGGATCTTCCAATTACTGCTCACCGATCATGACCTTACCGCCTACCAGAATAAATACGACAATTCTAACTAAATTACTAAATGACTAAATTCCTAAAAAACAGTAACAATTACGATTTTAATACAAGGCATGATTACTGATCAACACTAGTGCATCGTCTCTTTATTTGCATCATTATACTACAATTAGACCATTCTTTATTGCATATTCAAAGTTATCCCGATACTTATCACAACCTGCAAAAAATTAGCGTTACCACATCAACTTTATCAAAACCACTTGCTGTCCTCAGGGGCTGGTGGGTGGGTCAAAATTGGCTCTTCGTTCCGTCTCGAGCTCACGTGCAGCGAGGAGGTGCAGCTTCAGAGCACAGGAACAAGAGGATGCTTCCTTGGCTTGCTGCTCCTTTTATCCGTCTTCAGGGCGGGAGTAAACCCGCCCCTGCCTGCCCCGAGGGGCGTGGCCGGCCGCGTGAGTGTCTAGGCCAGCCCACTCCAGGGCGGGAAAAAGCGCGCCCCGGCTACGCCGCTTCGGGCATACCAGCCTAGACTCGCCTCCCGCCCAAGATGGCTTCCCGGGGGGATCGTGGTACTCTGCCATACGTTCGGGGGGACCGAATGGTCGCCCCTTTCCATATGGCCGAGATACCCGCCACCCCCTCTCAACACAATCCCCAATGATGGGAAACTGGAAACGTTCTGTACTTTTGGAAGACGGGAGGGAGTGACCCTCCCGGCCGTATTTATTAAAATATGAAACAAAATTAAAAACGTTAAAATAACAGTTTCATATTAAATGTACAATTTCATTTCCACATTTGCGATGTTTGGCTAACCTTAACATATTCTCTAATACAAAGGTTCTCCTAGCCGATCTAACATCCTACAACTTTAAATTGAAATTGTACATCCTAACGTTTAAGGGCCAACGGCAAGGTCATAACCGGTGTCAAGATCCTTAAACCAGACATATCCCCCTCACTTGTGAGGGGCGACCGCACAGAGGCATACCTCAAGTGCATTTACCAATTTCCCTTGACTTTGACGGGGGCCCCAATAAACTCGACGCCATTTAAAGGCCGTCCGAGGACTCATGTGAGGTATCTAGAAGGTAGCGTAGACCCCCTCCCAAACCCCACACAACTTACCACATCTGCCGTCGCAGATGACCTGGCCCCAGGAAATTCCCAAAGAGGGGGCTGTAGCCCCTCCTACCAAGGAAGGGGCCTTGACCGCCTTTCCTTACCTTTCGGCGGCCCATCCTTAGACGGGACCGCCCCCCGTGGAGGGGCCAATGGCCACCTCCCTCGAGCGCTCCCATCCGTAATGGGTGACGCCCACCCCTAGGGATCTTCCAATTACTGCTCACCGATCATGACCTTACCGCCTACCAGAATAAATACGACAATTCTAACTAAATTACTAAATGACTAAATTCCTAAAAAACAGTAACAATTACGATTTTAATACAAGGCATGATTACTGATCAACACTAGTGCATCGTCTCTTTATTTGCATCATTATACTACAATTAGACCATTCTTTATTGCATATTCAAAGTTATCCCGATACTTATCACAACCTGCAAAAAATTAGCGTTACCACATCAACTTTATCAAAACCACTTGCTGTCCTCAGGGGCTGGTGGGTGGGTCAAAATTGGCTCTTCGTTCCGTCTCGAGCTCACGTGCAGCGAGGAGGTGCAGCTTCAGAGCACAGGAACAAGAGGATGCTTCCTTGGCTTGCTGCTCCTTTTATCCGTCTTCAGGGCGGGAGTAAACCCGCCCCTGCCTGCCCCGAGGGGCGTGGCCGGCCGCGTGAGTGTCTAGGCCAGCCCACTCCAGGGCGGGAAAAAGCGCGCCCCGGCTACGCCGCTTCGGGCATACCAGCCTAGACTCGCCTCCCGCCCAAGATGGCTTCCCGGGGGGATCGTGGTACTCTGCCATACGTTCGGGGGGACCGAATGGTCGCCCCTTTCCATATGGCCGAGATACCCGCCACCCCCTCTCAACACAATCCCCAATGATGGGAAACTGGAAACGTTCTGTACTTTTGGAAGACGGGAGGGAGTGACCCTCCCGGCCGTATTTATTAAAATATGAAACAAAATTAAAAACGTTAAAATAACAGTTTCATATTAAATGTACAATTTCATTTCCACATTTGCGATGTTTGGCTAACCTTAACATATTCTCTAATACAAAGGTTCTCCTAGCCGATCTAACATCCTACAACTTTAAATTGAAATTGTACATCCTAACGTTTAAGGGCCAACGGCAAGGTCATAACCGGTGTCAAGATCCCTAAACCAGACATATCCCCCTCACTTGTGAGGGGCGACCGCACAGAGGCATACCTCAAGTGCATTTACCAATTTCCCTTGACTTTGACGGGGGCCCCAATAAACTCGACGCCATTTAAAGGCCGTCCGAGGACTCATGTGAGGTATCTAGAAGGTAGCGTAGACCCCCTCCCAAACCCCACACAACTTACCACATCTGCCGTCGCAGATGACCTGGCCCCAGGAAATTCCCAAAGAGGGGGCTGTAGCCCCTCCTACCAAGGAAGGGGCCTTGACCGCCTTTCCTTACCTTTCGGCGGCCCATCCTTAGATGGGACCGCCCCCCGTGGAGGGGCCAATGGCCACCTCCCTCGAGCGCTCCCATCCGTAATGGGTGATGCCCACCCCTAGGGATCTTCCAATTACTGCTCACCGATCATGACCTTACCGCCACAGGCCGGATAGTTGACCGGCTATCCGGACCCCCCACAACACTCCTGCCTAAAGGTCATGTCATAAAGTCTTTAGCCAAGCTAACAGGTCTCCTATAAGTAACTCGTTCCCCATCCGGGATAAATGAACACCATCCCCCAAATACATACTGTCCCCTTTAATACAACCATGGGAAATAGAATGCAGTGTATTTGAACGGAACAATCTGCTCACTTTATTATTAACCTTCCTTACTGAATGATTCAGAGCAGAAACCGAAAGAGCCCCCCGCCACACTTTCCGTGGGATCATATGGGACCATGCAATTATGCACCCTGGAACTCTTCTCGCTAACCAACTTACCGTGGAAAGCATCGCCTCAAGAAGAAGTCGTCTACCAGTGGTCACCAAATCATTACCCCCAAGATGTACTATGACTACAGACGGCGGTGACCTCATCCGCCCTAACAAACCCTCAAAAAATGATTGAAACTGGTCAATACAGAGCCCGCCCTTTCCGTAGAAGGACACCCTGTACCCGTATTCCCCAGCCACGTGAATCATGTCACCTGCATTTAATACGTCCGCGGCACGCCTCACGTATGAGTGGCCCACGACCCACACCTCCTTTTTCACAGCCGGTGATGTCTGACCGCTGGCCCCCCGGTGTCGGGTCGACTGCCCAGTCTGCCCCGCCTCGTAGGCTTGGGCAACTGAAATCAAACAAAGACAAGAAGCGTGAGTACATCATTACAGCTTCACAACATGTGCAACCGCACATATCTCTTATAACAGTTTGAGGACCAACGCCCCACACGTTTTACTTGATCATCATTCAGACCCCTGGCTGTAGCCTCTGTAGCAGCACCTATCCGAAAGGAATGGGTCCCAAATTCGCCGGGGTTCAAGCCCGCGGCCGAAATCGTCATCGCAAGCACCCGCTGAAACTGAAACCTCGTCAGTGGGGTGGCGTCAGCGTGTCTCAACAAGGTCCCTCCCCATGATGCCACCCTTTGCGTCAAATATTCCTCTACGCATACAACCGGGCACATGGAAGACCCGAAATCCTTTGTATGACTGTGCAGTCCCCTATCGCACCCTGATCGGTCTTGGACCTGACAAACGAGACAGTCATTGTCTCCCCCCTGACCTGAACGTGCTCTCGGCACAGTCCCCCCATGGTATCCTGCTTGTTCTTTGCCACTAGTTCGCTTACCCGCATAGCCCCATGAAATGCTAGCACAAAAGCGGCTCGGAATAATACCGTTTCATACTGGGATGAACAAGTTGCAGGAAGTACAGATAACAACAGAGCCAACCTATCCAAACCTATCGGGCGCCTTTCATCTACTCTGCGACCCTCAAGGCGCTGCCACCCACGTAGCGCTTTTTGCACAATAAAAGACGCAGTCGGGTCCTGGATCCCATGAGCCCTCGCCATAAAGTAAATGGCGGCCCTATGCCTCTGGGCCGTAGCCACTGATTTGCCTGCCTGATGTAAAGACAGCAGAAAATCCACCACTAATTCTTCCTGACCCCAAAGCCCCCTTCTAGCATCCCCCACAAAGGCCAAGTAGGATCGGAACGCCCCTTGGTATGCCTTCCTTGTCCTGGGCGCTAAACTCTCTCCCACGAGGTTCTGTAATTCGGGGCACCGAGAGACCAGAGAGCTTCGGGAAAGGGTGCCGCTACCGGGTCCGCTGTGGGCAGAAAACCCCAGAAGGCCTGCATACGAAAACGAGAGAGCGCATCAGCCGCCTTATTCATTAGCCCCGGCACATGTCTCGCTTTGAATAGTACGTTCAACTGCATACATAATAACACAATTTCCTTGAGTAATCTCAGAATCCATTTGCATCGTGCTGCCTGGCTGTTGATACACTCCACCACAGTCATGTTGTCAGACCAAAACACCACAGAGTGATCCTTAAACCCCTCAGGCCCAGTTTTCAGGGCCACAAGAATAGGAAACAGTTCCAAAAAGGCAATGTTACCTGTCAATCCACACTCATGCCACCACAACGGCCATTTTTGGGCCGACCATCGTGTGCCAAATATGGCACCAAAACCAGTGCTCCCTGCCGAATCCGTCCACAGCCCCAGCTCCTCGGAGGACACCGCCGGTTTGTTCCATACAATTCGACCATTGAAATCCGCCAGGAACGCCAACCAAATGCGCATGTCCTGACGAACCTCAGCCGACAACCTCGTGCGATGATGACCCTCCTTCAGGCCGACCATGGCTTGAGAGATCGAGCGGGAAAAGGGGCGGGCCATCGGCATGACTCTCAGAGCGAAATTCAGCTGTCCCACCAATTGTTGTAACTGATGCAACCTAACCTTAGACTCCCTAATACAAGCTTCCAGGGCTGCCCTGAATCTTACTACCTTCTCTTTAGGCAACCTAAAACAACCTTCCACAGAGTCGAGCTCGATCCCCAGGAACTCGAGGCAAGTCGAGGGTCCCACGGTCTTACCTGGTGCCAATGGCACACCGAAATGCTTCATTAAGATACAACAGTCATTCAAAGCCTGTCCACATTCCGGAACCCCGGCCGCACCCAGAAACAAAAAGTCATCAAGATAATGCATGACATGTTGAAAACCCGTCTTCTTCGTGAAGACCCATTGCAGAAAACAACTGAACTTTTCAAAGTAGGCACAAGAGATAGAGCAACCCATTGGCATACATCTATCCATATAATAATGACCCTGAAACATGAAACCAAGGAGACGCTGATCGTCTGGGTGTACCGGGAGCAACCGGAACGCTGACTCGATATCCGACTTCGCCATCAGCGCCCCGGGCCCTAGGCGATTCAACATGGCGACGGCCTCATCAAAAGATGCGTACCGCACCGAACATACATCCTGGTCTATTGCATCGTTCACAGACCGACCACGTGGGGCTGATAAATTATGTATCAGTCGGAACTCACCCGGGTCTTTTTTAGGGACCACCCCCAGAGGGGAACAAACAAAGTTAGCACATGGTGGCTCATCAAATGGACCGGCCACTCGCCCTCGAGTAACCTCCTTCCCAATCTTTTCCCGTACCACGGTCGTATGTTTCAAGACCGATATTTGATTTTTACATTGTCTTACACCCTGAAAATCCCCCACTGGGATGCGGAAACCATATGAAAACCCGTTCCGCAGCACCCCAGCGGAAGCATGATCCGGGTATTCGCTGAGCCAAGGAATCATTGCCATGGTATCAACCGGAGTAGGTAAAGGCGCCCCTCGGACTATTTCAGACCTGTTTGGCGCCTCCTTTACCCCCGTTATCACCCGTTCTGGCTCTGCACATGGACTCCGGATGGGATGGCTGTCCACACCCTCCACATTTGTGACGAAATTTGCATGACCCCTGGGGCCTCGTACATTTTCCCCTGTTGAAATTCCAACAAACCCCCCTTTTACCTGCGTTGCCGTTCGGCCTCGAATGGTACTCGTTACCTGAACCTGATCGAAAGGGCGCCCCGGCATTTTGGCGGGAGGAATCACCCCCGCTGCTCCCCACCAGTGGTACCTTTAACATACCAGTACTCTCCATTTTTGACCATGAAACAGCATCATAACAATCCCAAGTCAAATCCTTATTGTGTTCTTTAGCTTTCCTGAACAGATTATCGTAACAAAACCACTGATTTCCCCCATATGCTACGGAATATTCCATAATCCGTGTCTGGTATATCGGCAATTCGGACAGCAACTCGGGTCTACGTTCACCCACAATGGATGTAAAAATTCCCCACGCCTTGCCCCAATTGCCAATGTTTTCATCAACTTTAAAGGCGGCCATCTTTGCGCGCCACACACCCGGATGCATGTGCTCCTTTTGGCCCCGAACATGCTCCATCTCATAATGATCAGTAAGCAATGAAAATATGTTCACATACTCGTTTGCCCATATCTTTTCCTTAATAGCCAGAGGAACATGTTGACCCACCCTTTCCCTTCGAGAAGGTGTAGACTCATCCCTCGCCATCGGCAACGGCCGCTTACCTGAACGGGAAGCTGTATCTGTAGCTGAACCTGTTCCTGGTGGTTTTTCTACAATCGCAACCGGCGTGATAACTGGCGAAGCTGTTTTCGCCGCCTCCTTTGTTTCGCGCAATTGCTTCATCAGTACCCGTGCATCGTCAGCCGTGGTGCCCTCGCCATCTTTTCCCAACCACGCTGCTAATTGAGCTGCCAGCTCGGGCGGCATATCGTCCCCGGACAAGGGGGTGACCACTACGGGAATCGGATTCCCCTCAACCGGCACTGGAGTTGGCTCTTCGAGCGGGGTACAGGGAACCGGGACGTCTCCCCCAGCTGCTCCCCTCCTGGGCCTCTTGCCTTTTCCTCCCGGAGCTGCTCCCGCCAAGGGACGTTTCGGCCCCCCTTCCCCCTCTCTCTCCGCCACCCGCTTCTTTAGTTCAGTCATCTCCTTCATGAGTACCCGCAGCATCTGCTCGGTAGTCATTCGCTTTCCGCCTTTCTTAGGCATTCTCCGACAGAGTATCTGCAAGACAAAAAAGAAAGATTACCACGCTCAAAATTGGCTCTTCGTTCCGTCTCGAGCTCACGTGCAGCGAGGAGGTGCAGCTTCAGAGCACAGGAACAAGAGGATGCTTCCTTGGCTTGCTGCTCCTTTTATCCGTCTTCAGGGCGGGAGTAAACCCGCCCCTGCCTGCCCCGAGGGGCGTGGCCGGCCGCGTGAGTGTCTAGGCCAGCCCACTCCAGGGCGGGAAAAAGCGCGCCCCGGCTACGCCGCTTCGGGCATACCAGCCGAGACTCGCCTCCCGCCCAAGATGGCTTCCCGGGGGGATCGTGGTACTCTGCCATACGTTCGGGGGGACCGAATGGTCGCCCCTTTCCATTCTGTCTCGTCCCTGATTTAAAGCTTTTACTCAGCTATAAAATCTTGCAATATCACGTGCCCCGCTATGGTCATGATGTAATTGTAATATAACCTCTGAAATGTAAAAACAACCTTCCTTGCCCAGTGCAGTGGCACACAACCCTTTATGGCCAGATCTCATTTCTGCCCTTTATCATACTAACACTATCTGCCCTCTTTCTCTTTCTGACCCAGCGGCGCATGCAAGGGTTACCCTAAAAACTTTCTAATTCTATCCTTATCTTTCTTCAAAGGTGTTTTCAGCCCAGCTTTGATCTGTTATGTTTTCTCTCTTTATCCTTGGGTTACATTAGGGAACTCCTGGTCCAGCCTTGTGTCTGTCCTTGAGATAATCACTGAAGAGTGCTTGGTGACAAATCCCACTTTGTTCCTTTGATTTAAAACGCAGAGCAAACTAGGTGTCCTGGTTCCAAGTCAATAATCTCACAATTATCTCCTGAGGAATGTTGGAAGTTGTATTCCATATAGTTCCCTTGGTGTGCTATGCATTCAGGTCACGCACTGTCACAAGACCCCGATGCACCTGGAGAGGTGACCCTGTTTATCGGCTGCTGTTCCTCCGCCCCACTCCAACATCATAACAATGTTTTGCTAGGGGAGACATGTGGATTATCCTTTAGTAACTATGGTAATACTAATTTTCTCCCTCTTCTTTGACTTTTAAAATGGTCTCCTTTTCCACAGGACTGAGTGTGTGGTGCGTCCTGTCCTTAGCCCAACACAGCATCTGTAGCATCTCAATTATTTGACTGTGCAGAGGGCATGGGAAGTAGGGTGCCCATTGATCAAAAGGTGATCTTGTACTCCTTCAATGCTTGCCTCATACTTTATCACTATCTGATTTTATTATCTCTTGAGAGCAAGCAGGATAGAAGTCTTTTTGGGGCATTTTGAAATAACTAGTTGTGGGGTCCTAACCCAAAGAACATAGGGCCTCATTTACTACAAAATGACGCAGGGCGGCGCAGCAAACCATTTTGCTGTGCTTAGCTGCATCATTTTAAATGCACTGGGGTGTGTTGTGTAAACAACAATACTATGCATCCTTGTGCTTTCCCCGGGGCTGGCGAACAATTGGCTGCCATGCGCCAGTGCAGACACCCTTGCGTCATGTTGCAAAAGGTCTGTGGTGCAGTGATGATTGTTTTTGTGCAGGAAGGCACACCTTCCTGCATAAAACAATCATTGATGGCATTTTTGTCTTTCAATGTGTGCTGCATAAAAAGAGGAAAAAACGAGGAGAAATAAAAGTAATTTGTCTTCGTTGCACCATTCCTATGCATTTCGAGCTTTATAAAATGTTGTAAATCTGGGAATGTGTCAGGTTCTATGGATGGAGGGAACACCCATGGAACACCCATGGAACATGCCTTTTACGCAGAGTAATGCATGAAAGGGGCCTATATGTACAAGGCCATGAAAAGTCTCCCAGGGTGACTTTATGTGGCCTTGTAAATATGGGCATGCCCATTGTGCCACATTTGCTTTAAAAAAATGACACACCAGCGGCAATATGGGCTTGTAAATGATGCCCATAGTTTCAATCCCAGCTTTCCCCTGTAAAAAACGTGGTGCCCTTGTGGAATTACTTTTCTTAACTGTACCTCCTTTTCCGTGAGCATCACTTTTGAGAGCACCTTGAAATAGTTCATGTAAGGATGCATACTGTACAAAATGTTCACTTGCATATGGTTTGGCAGACCATAATATTGCTCCATCTATGCCAACAAAAAAGACCTCATATAGGAAGCACAAGACAAATGATTTCTCTCTCGGGTTGTTAATTAAATTCTCATCAGAGCAGAAGGGGACAATTATGCAATATCCACACAGTGGCTGAACTGCAAAATGCGGATCAAGTAATGTTGTTTCAATCCTGGCTTCCTAACATGCACAAACTATGTGACCACTGGCACTTTCTTTTCTTTTTTTTCACTGACCTTCCTTTTCTATGATCATTCCTTTTGAGAACACTTTCAAATAATTCAGTTTGGGATGCATACTGCACAAAACGCTCTTTCATAGGTGTAGCATCGCGCTACCAATAATCACAGACACTACTTGTGGTTTAACTGGAGCTTTATTCTCTACATCCAGTGTCTGCCCTGTCCCTACTCTAACTGCCCTCATCCTGTCCTGACTCCTCCTCTTCCCCTCAGCCCAACTCGCTCCGCCCCCCCAACTACTAGACTGTCGACTTCATTACAATAGGGTTTAACAGATCATAATTTTGCGTTATCCAGCACAATACAGGAGACAGAAGACAACTGAATTGTATTATCGTTATTAATCTCTTCACACTAGAAGGGGTGGATTTCTCGAACTCTAATAAAGGCCCATCTATCTAATGCTATAATCTAATGTGCTAAAGTGAACCAATCCAGATTGCACTTTTTTTTTAAATTTGAAAGTGTGTATGTCCGCTATTAATGAAGTGGCAGTCAATGACACATGCCGCAAAGTAGGTGGTCCAAACTGAGCTGAGAACTGGTCTCCTTGGCCTTCCAAACAGGATACAAAACAGGTGGGTCTGCAGAGAATTATGGGACCTGACAGTCACCTCATCTGAAGCCGGAGATCCGTGGGTGTTGGGGGAATTGCATGTGGTATCTAAGCCTACACAACCCAGCACCCATACTAAATCATAAGTGCGCGCAGCTTGTCAGCATGGGCATGGCCTTTTGTAAAGCAAGGGCTATGAATGCAAAGGCCTGCGGCGTGTAGCACTATCACCCATAGAGCACTGCGCATGGCATCTTCAAGGAGTGGGGTCTGGGGTAAAATGCACCCAGTGCCTTTCCCCTTCTGATGGTGCTGCCTGCAAAAGGGACCTTGAAGCGCAACTGCCTCGGAGCCTTGCCCATTAGCAGGCCTCGAGTGAGCCTTGTTGGCTTCACCCCATTGTGTGGGACTTAAATAATATTGTGACATAAAGGGGCATATGTACAATAAAGTGGTGAATTGTATTATTAAGCCATGAAGGCTAACAACACGCTTCATCACTTTAGAAACGCAGGCCATTACCATATTTTCTAGAATATGGTGCAGTCCCTCGTTTCCCCCTACGCTGGCACTACCTTCCGCTGCCTAGCGCCAACGCAGGCACCCTTGCACCATAGTGCAAGGGTGCCTGTGTTGAGGGGAAAATTGTTTATGGGCAGGAAGATGTCCCTTCCTGCACATACACAATCTTTAAATGCTGTTTTGTAACTTCTATGTGTGCTGCTTAATGCAGCACAAATAGAAGTTGGGTAGAGATAGAAGTTGTAAAACAGCATTTTAAAAAAAATATATTGTTTATGTGCAGGAGGGGGGACCTTCCTGCACATAAACAATCATAGGCAATTAGCTGTTTCTATGTGTGCTGCACAAGGCGGAACACATGGAAACAGCAAAAAGAGGCAAAATAAAGCATTTTTCCTCGTTTCGCCGGTTTAAGACTAGGGTTTCGCTTGTCTCAATTTTGGCTCTGCCTCCTATTCACGCTGCCCTTGTAAATAGGAGGCAGCCTCAAAATCAATGGGTGTTGGGGTTGAACACCCAACACAACACCCATTGCCCTCCCCTTTCACGCTAAAGGCAGCGTTAAATAATACCTTATTTATAGGGCAGCGTTAAGTCATGCTAAGTGGCTTAACGCTGCCTTGTAAATAAGGCGAGGCCCCTATCGCCATCACAACGTCACTAAAAGTGACGTTGTGGTGGCGATAGGGGCTTGTAAGTATGCCCCAAAATGTTTAGAACACGTTCTACTGACTGGCTCAAAATATTGGCTTACCAACATGCTTTACCACCATTTTAAGAGAGACTTAAAGGATTTGCCATAAACTGAATGTGTGAAGGCTGACTGAGTTGATTCCTTTAGGAGAGTAAAAATGCCAACCCAGTTCATAATGTGAGTTTCTGGAAGGGCCTGCAAGTGATACTTCAAAAATATTTTAGGTGAAATTCCCTCTAATCTATGTAGTTCTGTCTTTTATTATCTTTAATAATCATTTAGTTTTATTAGCTCTAAAATAAGTTTGTAGTTATTTATGCCAGGAATTGCTGTTTAGGTTTAAGAAAAAAACGATTAGCTTTTCTGGTTATCCCTTGTTTTTGGCCTGCCTCAACATAAAAATATTAGTCATACCGATAACATATTGCCTTGGTGGTAACTAAAGTTTTTCAATTTGCAGGCAGACACTGGCATAATTTGTGTGCTGTGGCCCATGTTCGTGTCCTGTTCATCGTGCAGATGGGCTTTTTCCAAGTATAGCAGAATGGGACAATAAGAACCACGGGCCTTATGGAAGTAACATTTTTTTACTGTCCGAACATAACTGCATTGTAATGAGAGCGAATTATTTATACACTGTGAATTATCTGTGTTTGTATGAAAAATAAAGTCGATTGGGAATCCTATTATAAGTATACAGATATATATTTTTCCAACACAGTACTTCCGTGTAGCTTTTCACTCTTCTTGTTTTAATTTTCTCCATCATTCGCAGGAAACCAAAAGTACTCCACAACTTTCTTTCCTCTTTTTGTAGACACCGAAGAGTGTTGCTCAACTGCAGAGAGTTCATTTTGCTGCCATGCATTTCCATTGCCGGAACCTGGAGCAATTGTTCTGTATATTATCCTAAAGTATACAAATAAAGCACGTCATTTTTAGGCAAGGACTTTCTGTGCAAAGGTTTTCATTGTTAGTGATCTACAAACATAGTTCCTTTCGTAAGGGTTTTTATAAAATTGATAACTGAATAGATATAAAATATTCTATTACAGAGAAATGAGAATAAATATTTAGTTCAGTGCACCCGAAATTACAGTTTTCTGTGTGTCACAAAAACTTCAGATCACAATTGAATACTGAAATGTAGCTCACTAAATGTTAATAAGAGGCATCATGGTAAAAATCAATGTATAAATATGTGCAGGATCCAAAGATACAGGACCTCATTATTGGCCATCCCATGTGATAATTATGGCACCCCACAAAATCTGACACTCGACGGGTTCGAAATTTATCCGGGGCAATAAGTATTGACTATACTGAATTTTGCTCTACAAAAATGGGCGTGTCCTGGCATGTATCGGAAATTTTCACCCCGGTAAGTAATAGCAGATTTGCCCTGCAGAAATGACTGGGCGGAAATTGCGGGGGTAAGTCCTCGAATTCGGGTATGTGCAGTAATAGGAGTTACCGTACATACAGTAAGGCCACTCTTAATGGCATATTGGGGCTTATTTGCAAGCACCTTGCACAGCCAGTACGTCACTTTTTCAGATATTAAAAGAGACTCAGTGGTGGTGCAAAGGGCTTGTAAATAAGCCCCATTTTCCCCCCCAGAATGAAAAACATTTGCCTTATCCTACAACCCTGCAGAGTTAAGGAGTGTGCTATTCTACTTTCCACCATTGGAAAAGATTTGGTTCAGCACTCCACTTGAGAACATTTCTGACCAAATTAGTTCAGTAGCGGGCACGCCAATTTCTCAATAAAACAATGTCACACTTATGTAATGTTTGTTTTCTCTGTTACTGATTAGTTCAAATATTCAAACTCCAGCCGGCCAATACTCGATTAGTCATGGGCGCCCTGCACTGCTAATTACCTCTCATACAACATCACTCATCACACTTCTCTGACATCATTGATAACATCACTGCAATATTTGAAATGAAAATAACTGATGACAACACAATGCATGGTGGGGGCACAAATCATAGTTACTTTAGGGCATGAGTTATAGTTACTTCAGTTAACTATAACTGGTGAATTTTACTGGTTTTGTTCCATTAAAATGCCATGTTTATCTAACATTTATACCTAGCTATAACATACCGTTAACTTTTGTTTTCTCAGTAAATTTCTAAGTTTACAAAGATATATAAACTAAGACATTAACCCAACTAACCTTTTCTTTTAGTGAATATATCTTTCTTCAAAGTACATAGATGTGAAGTTAGGATTACTTAACCCTACCAACCTCCAAGCTTTAGTGGTATTCGATATTCTGGTGTCAATCTTTTTGCAAGAAAATATTCATATTGTTGATATTCTGACATACAACCCATTTGGAATATACTCCATCCTCTGCATTGTTTTGAGATTTTGCATTTTAGATTAATCAATTGACAGTGTTTTCTCAACACAGTTTTGCCAGAGATCCTGAATCTATTTCCCATTCAGATTTACACTGTGTGACAGAAGTGGATTCATTTTATTAATGACATATTACACAGTTCATTCAATGCTGCTCGATACTCCGGCAGATTCACAAATTTTTGACACAATGCACAGCAGCAACCATGTTTGCTGTGCTGTACTGTGCAAGGGGAAAACACAGTGCAGAGCCTTATCTACTAAGATTGCCTTGCTGCCACTGCCATCCCTTATGCTGGCACACTTAAAGGATACCTTGCAAGACACACAGAGGCCAGCGTGTGCTGACTAGCATCAAATTTGTATGGTAGCATACCTCTCCCGCACAAATTCCTAAGTCTAGACAAACATAGAAAGATCCTATGCACTGGATGTGTACTGTGAATTTCAGACAGACATCACTGCAGTGTGGAAGCCGTTAGCACTAGTATAGTAACCATTATGTCATATATATATTACCTACTGGAGGTTGCAAGTAGGCAGTTATAGTTAGAACCAAGTTTCCACAGGAAGAAGCACTTTTTTTTTTGCTTATAACTTTGACGTCGTTTGTTGAATCTTCATGACATTTCCCAAACAAATTCTTTGTTCATATCAGCTGCTATGCTGAAAGTTTGGGCGTGATTCGTCAAGGGGGGCCAAGATAAAATGCAGTCCCAAAACGTGTTTCCTCCATGTTAATTTCCATAGCAAACTTTAGACAAGGCTACAGGTCGAACGGGTGAACGGAATTTCCCCAAATTTGGCAGGGAGAAGGGTCTTCGTCTAGAAAGCACGCTTTTGTTTATTTGGTGTTCTGGAGAAATATCGAAATTTACAGATATCGATATTTGGGAATTCTGTTATATGATTGGCTGAGGCATTATGGGCACAAGCTTGCTGCTTATTGGCTGCAAACGGTTGCAACTAGGAAGTGTTGGCCGCCATTTTGTGTTTCCTTTGAAGAGAGTAAGGGGAAAAAAGGCCGAAAAAAGTTGGAAAGTGGAGGGTAGGAACGCTGTAACGTCTGTGGGTTGTTTAGGGTGTGCTATACAGGGAGTATGAAGTGAAGTATTTACCCCTACCTGTGTGAAAGTGCTGTTTTGCCCACAGTGAGATGGTGCTGAGGTGAGGTGCTGGTACACTCGGGGATGAAAGCGTGCACGCAAACCGTGAGTTGAGTGCTGTAAACTCATGTGCTATGGGCACTCAGTTGCAACTAGGAAGTGATGGCCGCTATTTTGTGCTTCCGTTGAAGCAAGTAAGGAGAAAAAAGGGCAAAAAAAGTCGTAAAGAGGAGGGTAGGAGCACTGTAACATTTGTGGGGTGTTCAGGATGTGCTATACAGGGAGTGTGAAGTGAAGTATTTACCCTTACTGGTGTGAAAGTGCTGTTTTGCCCAGAGTGAGATGGTGCTCAGGTGAGGTGTCGGTATAGTGAGGGATGAAAGCTTGCATCTAAACCATGAGATGAGTGCTGTAAACTGATGTGCTCTGGGCGCTGTAGCGTACTTGCCCAAGCAAAGTATTTATGCCTGCCGGTGTGAAAGTGCTGTTTCTCAATGTGAGATGGTGCTGAGGTGAAGGGCTGGTACAGTCGGGGATCAAAGCGTGCGCCTAATCCATGAGCTGAGTGCTGTAAACTGATGTGCTCTGGGCGCTGTAGCACAGTGCCCAAAGCGAAGTATTTACCCATACCGGTGTGAAAGCGTGTTTTGCCCACTGTGAGATGGTGCTGAGGTGAGGGGCCGGTACACTCGGGGATGAAAGCTTGTGCCTAAACCGTGAGCTGATTGCTGTAAACTGATGTGCTCTGGGCGATGTAGCATAGGTGTATAGGTGGTGTTAGTATGTGTTTAGAGTATAGTGGGAGTGGGAAGCAAACTACTCACTGGTACCGGTCTGAAGACTCGAGGATGAAACCGTGAGCCTAAGCCATGAGCTGTTTGCTGTAAAGTGATGTGCTGTGGGTGCTGTAGTATACTGGCCGCTGTAGCATACCTGTGTAAGTAGTGTTAGTGTGCGTTTATACAATACAGAGAGTCGGAACCAAACTACTGACCTCTACCGGTCTGAAGACTCGAATGCAGTGTTTCAGCAAGCAGGAATAAAGAAATAATCATGAAGAATATAATGCAGATTGTTGCAATGCCAAAGAAGACAAATGGGGAAATCAGGTGTGTCTAAGAAAGTGGCTGTGTGTAATAAAGCGTTTGAAAGTTATATAAAAAGTGACTTTATTTAAGTGACATAAATGGACCCACTGGTGCAAGAGCTGAGGTATCCAGCTGAGGCAAACTCTAACCTGTTCTGCTGGATTAAAACGTAAGCTCCTGTATCAGTACATTCTACATTACATGTTACAGTTCCATGTGACATAAACAATACCTATTAGACTTGAATGACTCTAAATTCTGTAAGGAAAATAAAGGTAGGATACGATTACCACATGTATCCTTTAAGAAAACAAAGAGGAAAAAAAAAGAAATTGCAAAATGTAATCATCAAACTTTTTAGGTACCCTGGTACTGCTTTTTTGTAACACAACATTATCAAAAGTAGAACAGTCAGCAATCTCTTGTACAGTAGATTCAATCTGGTGCGTGTCAGAATTGGTAATAGTTCTACCCACATTGGAACTTTGAGGAGGAATACAAACATTGCGCTTCTGAGAAGCACATTCGGTACCCTTCTGGTCAAACCATACAATATTGTCTTCAGCTGTTTCAAAAAGACATTCTTGTGCAGAGAGCTAAGGAATGGGCTCAGGCAAACTCCAACCACTTCTGCTGTATTCAAACCGAAGCTCCTGCATCAGTGAATTCCACATTACATGTTACAGTTCCATGTGACATGAACAATAACAATTAGACATGAATGATTAAATTGTATAATAAAAAATAAAGGTAGGATACGAATACCACACTGTGGCAACCAGTTCCTAAACAATGTTGTGTTTTTTTATCTTGATCGCCAGCCTGTGAGCACAGGTTGAGGAAGAGTAAATTTGTGTGAAAGGGCTTTGTGAATAAGAGGCAGGCGCAGGGACGTGTACACAAAGAATAGACATGATTTCAAAATGGATGTCGGGTTTAGGCTAATTTAGCAAGGAAATAATGTATTTGCATAGCCCATACATCACCAAACACTGGTCAGAGTGGAGACGTAAGGGGCAATAATGAAAACAGAGTTGAAATGCCTGAGCATACTTAAAAAGTTATTATATGAAAGTAGTACAATTGAAGTGTATTAAAACAAATTAAAGGAAAAAGTAAAAAAAGACGGCAAAAATCAATCCAAGAATAACGTGAGTTTCTTACAAGTCTTGGAGATTGCAGTCCGGAAGTTCTTCAGCGGCTTGAGATGCGTAATGTTCCAAGAGGTCATTGTTGCCATCGTGATAGAAAAGCGAAGCAATCCAATTCATATCCTCAAAGGGACAGTAATGTTCCTCAAATGTTGGAGCGGCAATTTGAATTGGCAGGCAATCTGCAATGCTGTCATTGGTCGCATGTTACAGGAGATCTTTCTCGGCTGTGCAGAAATCCCATTCCGCCACAATACCTTTTTGAGTTGCATCCGCCATTTCTCCAGTGCCCGAACAATCAAGTTCATGGTTTTCAAGATACTCCTTTACCTGCTGGATATCGGTAGCGATTGTTGAGATGTTGGCAAGGCATAGATCCATTCGCCAGTCGAATTGGCAAGTTTTGCAATAAAAGTAAGGTTGCACCCAGACTGCATATGTGTAAATAAATGTCATGTTGTAGCTGGCTCCAATAATTGATAGAGGCAGGCAGTCAAAAAGTAGTTCAATTTTTTCACGGTATTGATGTAGCTTTGCGTAGAGGCGTATTTTGTCGGACATGGCTGTTACCATAGTAAGTGCAGCCATTTTTTACAAGCAAAAACAGTAGTAGGATGGCCGCAAACAGAGCAAGAATTATGGGCACTGTTCCTGTTATTCCAGAGATGATCGAACAAATGAAGTCTGGTATTATACCAAAAACAGTTTGAACGGCTGTGAGAAGGAGACCATGTTAAAAAAGTGTGCCAGACCTTGAGTGTGAGATGTGTTGAAAATTGTGTAACAATTCACAAACTGTAATGGGAGGTTCGTATTTAAAAGGGACTGTACTTTACTTGAAGTTTGTGCTATCAGCAATCGATACATTTCTTTTGCAGACGTGAAGGACACTTCTGTTCTGAACAAAAGCACTTTCAGTTTGGTTAGTTTAATGAAATCTGTTTTTAAAGTAGGGATTGAAGGCCAAGTTGAAGTTTGGGAGTTACTTTGTGTGGGTGGGAATAGACATTTCCACAGGAAGTTACTTGGCTTGAAACAGTAAGGACATACGGTATGCCAGCTTACATTCCGTAGGAGAGAATGTTATTGAGAAGCAGATAGGTGCCATTAGAAAGCTGTGTGAACATTGGTCTAATTGTGAGAGTTGGGGTGCTTGTAGGAAAGCACGCAAGATTGGGGGCTGTAAGCTTAGAAGCATCGTGAAGTTGGACATTCTTGGATAGTAATGAATGACTGCCATTGTGGTCGCTGTTTTCACCTGTGAGAAAAAACTTCTATATGCTCTTTAAGGCAGCACTTCTGTATGCTCTTTAAGAAACCACTGCTAGTGTATAAACGTGCTACCTTGTATAATCACATACAACATGACATACAACATGTACACCTAGCAGACAAAACAACACTACGTACTGTGGGAACTGTGGCTAGCCATGTACACAAGCCAAACATGGCATGGCACCTCTGTTACACAATGCAGAATGCGGGGAGAGATGGGAGCAAAGTATGAGCGAGTAATTCTCGATTATAAAAGTATACAATGCAAAGTGTTGAGGGGATGTGCCGGAGAGACTTGATTATGCAGAGCACAGACATGTACATGTCAACATACACTGATGAGGTATTGAATGAAGTGGACACTACCATGATAGTACAGTCAGTAGGGAAGATTACGGAAACGTAGCGCGTACGTGCCCCCTCCCCCCAAATCTTTAGTGTAGTGGGCTGGCTCGGCGTATGCAAGGCTAGCGTAGGGTTATGAATAAAAAGCACGTTTCTCAGGGTGTGGTTCTCTTACGGAATGGCGAACGTGTCTGCCAGGTCTGCGCAGCTTACACCGCCACAAGGTTGCCCACGTGACCGAAGGTGGCTGCCTGAATGATGCTCTCAGTGTGCTGGTACCGAGAAACCATCTTGGCCCCTGCGACGCATATATGCCGCACACCTCACCTTTCGACACCACCATATGTGAAAGAGGACCCACCATGTGCCGGCAGAAGCTCCTAGGTCGAGGTCTGCGATCTCAGATGGCTCCTGAGATCGCGACACAGGCACACTGCGCCCAGCCTGAGGCCTAGCAGCGTGGAGTGGTCTGTATACTACTAACACAGTAGTCAAACAGGTACCAACAGTGGAACGGTGTCTTGATCCCACAATGAATGATGTTAGAACTGCATCTGAGAGTGGAGATGAAGGTACTCCCTTTGACCAGGTGCAACCAACTCTAGGTCCCAACAGTGGAACGGTATCTTGATCCCACAATGGAAGATGTTAGAACTGCATCTGAGAGTGGAGATGAAGGTACTCCCTTCGACCAGGTGCAACCAACTCTAGGTCCCAACAGTGGAATGGTGTCTTGATCCCACAATGGACGATGTTAGGACTGCATCTGAGAGTGGAGATGAAGGTACTCCCTTCGACCAGGTGCAATGAACTCTAGGTCCCAACAGTGGACCGGTGTCTTGATCACACAATGGACTATGTCCGATATTACCTGCTGCTTGCTTTTCACCGAACTCCCTCCGTTGAGGTGCATCAGACTCTGTGCTTGCATAGCTAACTGTTGAACATGATTATTGTGCTATGTTGACACCGGTCGGTGGAGTACACCGTGGTACAGCAGGTCCGAACAGTGAAACGGGGTCTTGATTCTATGATTGAGGATGTCAGAAGTTAAAGTCTGTGATGATTTCTGTGTACCACTTCTGATCAGGTGCAACCAACCCAACAGTGGAACGGTGTCTTGATCCCTCAATGGACGATGGCTGACATTACATGCTGCTTGGTTTTCAAAGAACTTCCTCCGTTTAGGTGCATCAGACTCTGTGCTTGCGTTGCTAACTGTTGCACACGATTATTGTGCTTGATTGACACCAGTCGGCAGTGTACACCGCAGTACAGCAGGTCGGAACAGTGAAACGGGGTCTTGATTCTATGATTGAGGATGTCAGACGTTAAAGTCTGTGATGATGTCTGTGTACCCCCTCCGATCTGGTGCAACCAGCTCCATGCTTTTGAATCCAACGGAATGTGGCTGTGAGATGTTAATGAATACTGCTTCTGGCCTACACTCCGATCAGAAGGGCTCACAATTCGGATCGAGTGATGAATGTTTAATTACAGAATCCAGTGGTCAAGTAACTACAAGGTCTATTGAAATATACACAATACCCTTCTAGTACACTTGCTTGAAGAATTTTTTTTAGATGACTTATAGGTTTACTACAGTGACCAAATTCATCTTTCAAGTCCAAAGGAACATTGAATAGTCTACACTGTGGACAGCAGAAATCGCAATTCAAATTGTTTTGATTTATTTATTGCAGCCTTTTCTGTAATTTAGGTTGTTGTATTAAGGTGAAGAGGAAGTGAGAAAAAGTATGAATTGTTGTCTGTGTGAGTACTGCCTTAAATTTACACTGCAGACAGCAGTGTTCACAATTCAGATCGAGTCGCTATTGTAGATGACGCAGTCCTGTAGGAAAAGACATTGCACCAGTGGGCACTGTCTGCACCATGCATACGTATCAGTACAGGCTCCGCACCTGCTTTTTTTTGCTTTGCTTATGACAAACTGGGCAGCTCAAGTCCACGTTACGTAGCTGTGGGCCCTTGCTGACCGCTCTCTCTGGCCTACACTGCAGACCGAAGTGTTCGCAATTCAGATCGAGTGGTAAGTGTAACTTTACAGAATCCAGTAGTCAAGTAACTACAGCGTCTATTGAAATATACACAATATCCTTTAGTATACTTGCTTGAAGACTTTTTTTTAGATGACTTATAGGTTTACTACAATGACCAAATTTATCTTGCAACTGCAAAGGAGCACTGAATAGTCTACATTGTGGACAGCAGAAATCGCAATTCGAATAGTTTTGAATTATTTATTGCAAGGTTTTCTGTAATTTAGTTTGTTGTATTTTGTGAAGAGGAAGTGAGGAAAAGTATTCATGGATGTCTGTGTGAGTACTGCCTTCAATTAACACTGCAGACAGCAGTGTTCACAATTCAGATCGAGTCACTATTTTAGATGACGCAGTCCTGTAGGAAAAGACATTGCTCCAGTGCGCACTGTCTGCACCTTGTATACGTAGCATTACAGGTTCCGCACATGCTTGTTTTTGCTTCGCTTTTGACAAACTGGGCAGCTCAAGTCCACGTTACGTAGCTTTGGACCCTTGCTGACCGCTCTCTCTGGCCTACACTGCAGACAGAAGTGTTCGCAATTCAGATCGAGTGGTTATTGTTTAATTACAGAATCCAGTAGTCCAGTAACTACAACGTCTATTGAAATATACACAATATCCTTAAAGTATACTTGCTTGGAGACATTTTTTTAGATGACTTATAGGTTTATTACAATGACCAAATGTATATTGCAACTGCAAAGGAACACTGAATAGTCCACATTGTGGACAGCAGAAATCGCAATTCAAATTGTTTTGATTTATTTATTGCAGAGTTCTCTGCAATTTATCTTGTTGTATTTTGTGAAGAGGAAGCGAGAAAAAGTATTCATGGATGTCTGTGTGAGTACTTTCTTCAATTAACACTGCAGATAGCAGTGTTCACAATGCAGATCGGGTCGGTATTGTAGATGAGTTGGTCCTGTAGAAAAAGACATTGCTGCAGTGCGTTCTGTCCGCACCACGCATACACATTATCGCAGGCTCCGCACACGCTTTTTGTTGCTTCGCGTATGACAAACTAGGCAGCTCAAGCCCACGTTACGTAGCTGTGGGCCCTTGCTGACCACTCTCTCTAGTCTACACTGCAGACACTAGTGTTCACAATTCAGATTGAGTCGCTATTGCAGATGATGCTGTGTTGATTGCAAAAGATATTACTCCTAATACGGCCCGCCCGCAGCACGCATCATCGCTGATTGTGCACATGCTGAATGCTTTTGATGGGGCTATCTGAGCGCACTAGAACTGATGGACCCTTTATGATACAATCTTTTTGTGTATTATTTCAGATCTATTGATTATGTCTCAGTATACTACAAGTTGTGGTTCTTTTACAATAGAATATTTTTCTGTATTATTTCACATCTACTGTCCCTACCTTACTGCAGCACAAACTATTGATTCTTTTATTAGTGAATGTCTGTGTGTGATCAAATGATTACTGTTGTAGTTGATGATAGCAGCTGGTATACACTCAGTCCACTCGCATCCACCACAGACGCCACTGGATATGTGACCCTGGTAATAAAAAGGTGTTGAGGACACGTGCTCGTACCCACTTCCACTATCTATCTGTGTCCGTGTGTTCATCATTATCTATGCATGATACTGCCCCTGGGCTGTATTACATTACATTGTGCTGTGGGCAGCGTATGCATCCATGTTACCTCTGGTAGTGGGGAAAACTTTGGTTATGTAACTTTTAGGTGTATGGCTATCACAGGTGGAAGGCTACTTTACAGAAGATGAATATTGATGAAGATGGTGGTTGCATGCTGTGTGTAATGTAAGATATTTGTACATAGCAGAAAGTTTCAAAAAAGCTCTCTAAGTGGAAGAGGTGTGTCTCATCAAATGCTGCAGAGAGAATGACTAAAATGGGTGGCGTTCTCAAACTGCTACAATGGGAAATGTTATGAACTAATCAAATGCTTTTTTTGAAGGTCACATGGCAATCGCACACAGCGCGCAAGGAGACCACACCCGGTGCGATTTTGAGACAATATATTTACTATAATATACGTTTATTACAGTTAGAAATATATAAATGTTTAAAATATTTTAGATGCTCGCATATACAGTTTAAAGTTATTTACATATACTTTTGAGACAAAAAAAATGAGGGAATGGCATACCCGGCGCGACACCATACGTCTATGACGTAAGACAGGGCCTGGCAGCTTGCACTCGTCGCATACGCAACGTGCAGTGGGCGCAATCCCATACGTACATGAAGTAATGTGGGGCTTGGTACTGCGTACTTGTCGCATACCAAACTCGCAGCTTGCGCGACCTCATTTGTATATGTTGTTACGCGGGACGCGGTGCCACAAACCCGTTGGATACGAAATGCGAATCATTTCAATATGGTGGATAGAATTCACGTGCTGATGGAGCTTGGTAGACTACCGGTACGGGACTTTAGTTTTCTCAACAAATAAAGAAAAATTATACACATATTTTTGGGGGAAAATATAAAATATTACATAATTTTAAAAGTTAAAAAAAGGATAATAGAGTTCCAAAATATTGTTAAAATAATTAGAAAAAATATAGGTTTTATAAATATTAAAATATGAAATTAACTTTTTAAAAACCTCTGACTGACAAAGTTTAGGTGAGAAAACCACGCGACCATAGGTCGGAGGTTCCGAACACCTGATTATGATGCAATCGCACATGGAGCGGTCACAAACTCCCATTTCTCTGTGACAGACCCACATGGAGACCGCAGCAATAGCATCAACACAGGAACCTATCTTTGAGGTCAAAGATAAAGGGGTGGTCATTTCCTGGTGGGACATGTTGTGTTGTGAATAGGATAATAATGCCCTAAAGCACAGTATTATCCCAGTCCCACAGCTTAGAAAGTGGACTGCACTTCTGATAGAGACTTCTAACAGCAGAATCCTCACCTTTTGAAACCTCAAGATGTCAGACTGGATTTGGAAACTTTTGCACAGCAATTGCCTCCAGCGCTGTCAGGTGTTCTTGTGCAACATCGTGTAACCACGTGCTGCTCCGTCTCATTTGGACGTGACCTTGGGATCAGAATATATGTATCCTGCTTGCGTTGATGTTAGTTCCTTTCTTTCCACACAAACTGACACCGATCTAGAGCTCCAATTGTCATTCAACAGTTTTGGCAATTCTCATAAAAAATGTACTATCTGGTGTACCCATTAGGGTTTAAACCATGTATGACATGTAACAAGCAAATGTCGGTTATGGCTTCACACAATGTTTGCTTGTGATGTCTTTGTTCCAGCTGTGACTCGAAGTGATGTTCGGCATACACCAAGATGAACAAAAAGGCTATGCATGACTGTGAGACAAAGCTTGCAGTTGGGGATATGAGGAGATTGAAGACTGGTATTCGTCAATGTTGATGACATGGCAGTGGCCAGGACTCACTCTCCTTCACAAGGTCCTTTGTGGGCACAGTCAAATAAAGCCAAACTCAGGAATAAGAAACATAAACATCAAAACATGGCTCTCCTGCATCACGCCACTAGTTTCATTCAGAGTTGCCTGACGCACCTAGCCAGTCTAGACGAAGTAGTTCCACTATTACGGGGTTGACTATGGCATTGTTTCCATTTTGACTTCCAACGGATCCGGTTTTGATGCAAGATCAGCTCTAACAGCTAAAAAAAGCTATGGACTCGGTATTTGGTGCTGTTCCTGATCTGTCTGATACACCTTGGCTCCACAGATCTGAGAGGGCCTCCAGATGCTGCAACATTCATGGATTCATCCTCGCAACAAGCTGTGCCTCTGGGCCTCATTTTGATGCTGTTAACATGGCCTTGGGTACATCAAACTTGGGTCCAATGATGCTTTTGCTCCATCCTTGATGCTAAGTCTTACATCGTAACTAAGCCAGCAAACGCCATTGGCCCAGTTACTGATGCTGATTCAGACGTCACTGACGCTGATTGTGGATCCGATCATGCTTTGTGATTCTGAGGCAATTCTAAGAAAATAGAGGCTTATGTGAAAAAGGTATTTTCTTTAGCTATTTTAGCAATGAGATCTGTGAATAAGTATTGTTTATTAGGAAGATACTCTCATGCTTTGTGAGACAGTGTATCAGCTATATTAGCTGATGTTCAGGAGGACACTCGAAAAGTCTTACAATGTTTGGTTGCTGATGGCCAAGATGCAGTCAAATTTTCGATTAAGTCAGGCCTTGGCTGGACTGATAGTTTGGGTAGTGCATTGTGTACACGTGTGGTTATTGGTGCCATGCATGGATATGTTCAACTGCTATTCCCATGAATGTTCAACATTCATTGATGGAAATGCCTGTTGATGGTTTCAGGCTTTTCATCGAAAAAGCAGCTTTAGCCCTGGAATTATTTAACAGTGACACCACAGCCTGCTCTTGTTGTTTAATGCCTACAGTTTGTGAGCGCCCATGCCAAAAGTGCCCTTTTTGAGGATTTGGAAGGGGTGAGCTTCAGAGACAGAGGCAGTATTAACGTCTGTTGCAGAGAGCCACCCATCCATCTAGAGGCCATAATCATGGATTAGGAGGTAAACACTCAGCACCCCACGGACAACGTTCTATCCAGCTCGCAGTCTTTCCTTCTACAACCACTTCAAAGATTCTTTTATTTAACCTTGGTGTCCCACAATCATCCGGTAAGAAGTCTTATCACCTACTCCTTTTACGGAGGGAGGAGCATGACATCTGACCAATGGGTTATCCACCATTACCACATCTTTCAGATGCTCACTTGTCAATTCTCCAGGGCTACATATATTTTTGATATTGTGAGACTGTGGCGACCTTTAACTACGTGTTTTAGATGATTCCATTTTATATCTACACCATTTTGTGCTCTCGTTTTGTGCCTGCTTGAAGCTTCAGAGTATGATGTTTTGATTTCTTCTCAGCACAGAACAAAACCGTCTTGACCTTGGAGCAGACCAGTACTGTCAGCTTTGGTTTTGAAACCGATGAAGGGAGGGGGAATTTCTAGAAGTCTCGCTTTGTGTTTGTAAAGGTTTTAAAGATAGGAAGTTTTTGCGCTCCTACAGAAGCTCACTCGTGAGGTGGATGCATCGTCACGAGAAAGATTTGCTGCCTCATTGAGACTTCTGGACAACTGAAAGAGCTTCCCTGTTGAGCTGACCAGAATGTTGTGCTGTCCTCAATGGTAATGCATTAGTTATGAGTTTCATTGCTCTGTGACGTTTTCATGTTGAGTATATATGCTCTTTATTATATGTGAGTCTTACATTTGACAGTGCTTGTTTCTTGCATTGGACATCCATTATTATTATCTGCTTATGTTTTTCTCCCTTATAATTGACTTGTGAATGTTCCATTATTATTTGAACTTGGAGTGTTTTATTATTGTTTGCTTGTCCACACATATGTATACATATGTATGTTGCCTTGCTTGACATCTGGGAAAGTTTTTCTGCTAGAGAGTGTTGCATTAATAAAACCCCACACTTTATTTTGAAACTGCCTTTTGATTTGCCTCATCAGGTGAGTGTGGAGCCTCTTTTCCAGATGGTTTTACATGTTTTACTGAATGCCTCTCCTTGGGAGTGCTGAATTTCTTTTATTTGGGAGTGTAAAGCAAGACATTTTGGTAACAGAAGTGGTGTGCAATTTTTTAAATTGAAAAGGGAAAAATGTTTTCCAAAATGACAGTGTTTTCAGTTGCAGATTCCCAGAGGCCAACTGAGCTATTGGAGTGGGAGATGTCTCTTATGCATGTTTAACAGACAAGGGGCAAGCGCAGATATTTAAATGTTTGCAGCAAGTTTCCTTTGAAGAGGAAAAAGAGCTTAGCACTTCAGAGAGAAAAGGTTGAATTCTTTTGAGTGCTTTTCGTACCATGTATGAAAAATGTGTGCTGTTAGAAAAATAATATGATCAAATACAACAGCAGTAAGTTGAAGTTAAAAAGAATTCTGATATATTAATTTGTGAAAACAAATCATTAAGAGATAAACTGACAAACATACCAGACAGTGCAAAGGCGAGATGCCATGTGTGTGATGCAGTGTAAATTACCAGACTTTTCAGGTAGCTAGAATGAGTCAGGGGAAAGAATGTTGTTCGGCGAAAGCTGCAGGTTAATTCACAATGTCCACAGGAGGTTTTAATGAATTCTTTGGAGGACTTTACTCTGCAAGAGATTAATGGCATTTTGGACAGATTTCAACAGAAACCAGGAGAGCATCGGTAATGTAGATTGTGCATTTGTTTGATTTAGGAGCCTCTGAAGTGATGTTAAATCAAGGAAATGCAGCACAGTTTTGTACGCTTAGCGTTGACTCTGCTGTACAGGAACATTTTAGGAATTTTGGAGAAGATAATCAAATCATCATGTTACAATTAGTGGTTTCTGGGTGCAGTTTCAAGTCAGACTAGTCAGTAAATTACTAACCTTGCTTTATATTGAGGGATGCTATGCAGAAACCTAAGGGAAAGATGATGAAAAATGCTATTTTAAAACATGATTCTAAGTGGGAAGAGTACATGCAATGTGCTTTTCAATCAGCAAAAGAGGCTATACAATATGTTTTAGATGTGTGGCCATACAGGAAGGAGACATTAAGTTATATGTGATAGTGCTGGGGCAGTATGCCAATTGAAGTAGTGGGAAAAACAAGGAAAGAAAAGGGTGCTCCTGGGATTAAGGACTAAAACATTGCCAGATGCTGGAGAGTGGTATAATCAATTTGTAAAACAGTTGTTTGTGTGTTATTGTGCTCTGATAGACACTGGGCAGATACAGTTGTATTTGTGCTATTGTGCTCTGATAGACATGGGACAGATACCGTTGCTTTTGGGTTGCAATGCTCGGATAGACACTAGGCATATGACAAAAAGGCACAATGTCATTTGGAGACTTGAAATTCCTCTAATGCAATGGGTGGTGATTTCCCCTAAGTCGCACAGAACAGGGCATGCACAAGAAGAATGTGATCAAATGAAAGTGGTACATACAGGCAGAAACTGCAGTGTTGCATGAGCAGGTGGTGCAGGTTCCAATGGAAAATACAGAGGTGTTACATGATGTGTCTAAGCCACAGGAGTCCCTTGCGAGGTGGGGTAAGGAGTTGTGGCAAGAAATCTGGGAAATGTTACCACAATTTGCAGTCACTGTGTATCATGTGGATGCCTGTGGTCCCATAACTTCACTAGAATGCTGATTTAAAAAAGCCAAAATCTTGCAGGCAGGAGTGACAACACCGGATTCTGATTTGGTGGGAATGGCTAAGTGGGCACCCCAAAAATGTGGACACCTGGGAGAGAAAGCCACTAACAGGTGGGCAAAGAATAAAGGGATGCATAGACATGAGTAGAACTGTGGTTCCTATTGGTCAGCATGCATAACACAGACCAGTCCCAAAGGTGCTGAGGGGCCAGTTGGAGAGAGGAAAAGTACCACAACAGATATGCCCAAATGATCGAGGGTATGCTTATTCAGCAGTGTATGGAGGGACAGTGAGGAAGGGAACAGCCCCAGCCCTTCTTACTGTGGGAGAGGGAGGAGGGATTGGATCCATAAACAAGAACCCACAGGCCAAAGTATGGGTAGAATCCTCAAATCATTCCCCAGAACCAGCAGAGATCATTGCAGATAGAAAAGACAAAACTTTTTCTTTGGATCCAAAGCAGAAAAAGGAGACTCTGTGCTCTCTGAAAAACTTTATTTGCAAGAATATTTATACTTGTTTCTTTCCTAGATGATACTGCGGAATGTTGGTGCCTTGGATGTCCCGCCTTAAGTGTTGGTACATGTATCTGAGTGGGACTGGGAGTCCCCTGCCCCCCAACTCCAAAGTGACCACCTGACACTGCAGGCTGACACCTTGGCTGATGCTTTTTGCCAAAACAACAAAATGATATAGCACATACTGTTTTCTACAGGTTGCATTGAAATGTGCTCAATGAGAATGATTCTGAAAATGAAATATGATTTCAGCTGGATGATGAAAGTGGTGATTCCAACCGTACTTTTAAATGACAAATGTGAAAGGATATCATTTTAAATATAACAGGAGGGCCATGAACATTCACACGGTTAGGACTGATGCATTGCATACCCAGAGTCAAGAGAAACTGTTTGATAAGGATGGTGTTTTATTATTCTGAGATTCAGTTATTGTCTTAGACAGTAACAGTGTTCATGTATATGTGTGTTTTAGGAAATTACGTGCTGTTTTTTTATGTTGGAGGAATTCTGTAGGCCTAATGTGTATTTCTCCCTGCCGCTCTCAAGTCGGGTTTGCTAGTAGAATTCATGTGTATGCAAAGCCTGTTCTTTCTCATGTTTCACGTTGCAAGTGGAGAAACGCATCTTTGTTACTTACAAAAATGTCTGTTTTAGGAGTTCCGCTTAGAGAGGTACATTGAACTGTGATGCTGATAATGTGGGATGGCGTTCTTTCTCACCGGAGAGAGCCTGGGAATGAAGGTCATCGAGCCAAGACCTGGGAGCATTGCTGCCAAATAGAAAGTTACCCCTTTGAGGTGTCTTGTGTGGATGGGGTGATGCTGCATAGTATTATGGGATTTCTCTTACCAGTTTTGTATTGGAGTTAGGGACAGACTCCAGTAACTTCTGCCTTGCCTTGCATCTTAGAACAAGCTCTGTAGCATTAAGTTTCTTGACCCATTCAATGTGAATGGTCTTCTAAGGAAGCCTTCAAGAGCTGACATCTTTTCAGAACATGCTTGGGAAATGCTTAGTAGGGATGGCAAATTAGAGATAGTGTAGGGACAGACTAATGCTTTTAACCTACTAACCTCCGATGAAGGGGACTATTGACATCGGTTGGTCATATTCTACGTCCTGATTCTGGAATTGGCTATTCTGTGTATGCTGCATTGTCTTAACTTCACCCGTAGATTTGGCTTTGTATTAGTTCCAATGTATTTCTCTAACCTCGTTTTGAGGTGTTTGTATGTCCAGCTGTTTCTTGGCTTTGTAATAAACTAACTAAAATTTGGATCAGAGTCTGTGATCCTTCGGAGTCATGGCTCATTTGAAGTTTGATGTATAATTAGGTAACACTATTTTTCCTCTCCTCCACACCTTCAAGCAGTCTTTCAAGGAGACAAAAAGAGACATTGGCCAGGGGTTCCAGAGTAAGTCTAGAATGTGGAACCCAGCTCCTTCACATTGAGGCATTCTGACTTTTCAAATGGCTGCCATTACCACATTTTTAGTTAGTATGCCCACCCTATATTCACTAATATAATACGTTTATTAAAAATGTGTATTTTGTGGTATTACATCTTCTTTCCAATTAAAAATCCCACACAGAGAGAAACAAGTAGGAAATTGTGCAGAGCATGGACAGAGACTGTGACCTTACTCGTTTCAGGTTCCAGAAGCTACACCGTCTCCTCACGCCTTGCAGCTTAAATTAGCCAGTTTGTTTTTCTTCTCAGTGGAATAAAGATTCACAAACACACTTAAGCCTATTTGGACTAAAAATTACTTGTAAAGGGGCAGGAAGATTGGCTTAAATTATGAAGGCATCCACCTCTGCTTGCTTTTGTCGATCTTGAAGTCAGAGGTCACTGAATATAGGAAACCCTTGTTACATTTATATGCCTATATTTATTTCTAAAGTATAACATACATAATAAAAAGTCTATTAAAATGTATACGTTCCTATTTAAGGGAAATGTGGTAGAAATATATCTCAATATTAAGGTGTTTACAAGAAAATAACACAGTTTACTAATTACCTGTCATTACTTTTTCCCTTTTGGTCAATTTCAGAATCAGGAACAGTAAAACTCACGCTCTCCCCTTCCTGCAGTATTAGAAAATGGAACATGTCAGTGCAAGCTCTGAGATATGTATCCACTGTTAAACAAAACTATGCCAATAACATTCAGAATTATGATACACTTGTGCAAATTAAAACGTTGCTTCCATTCACTTGCTTATTTAACAGATGACATACATCATCGGTCTCACGTCCTGCCACTTTCTTGTTCCAGCCTAGCGTCTACGGATGATGGTTTCACAGAGTGCACTATACCTTACTCACACTGGAACACAGTTAACACCTTGGCTGCTAGAGGTTTTCCCCTCCTGTGCTGCAAAGTAAGATATACCATTGTTCATGACGAGCTCAGCTCGTCATAAGCACAGCTAAGGTAAGATATACCATTGTTCATGACGAGCTCAGCTCGTCATAAGCACAGCTCCACTGTGCCTCATGACGAGCTGCGCTCGTCATGAGCAGGGAAGGGGTTAATGGACTTACTAATCAGCTGGTTAGTGTGAAGCTCACTCGGTCTCTGAGAGTGCTGTGATATGGCAAAACAGTCAACCCCCTCTTCTTAACTGTTCCAAACGTCAATATGCAGTCCAGAAAGTTTTATTTACCACACAATGTAGGGCACACATTATTAAATGAATTTTACAGGTGTTTCTCTGAAACTGTTCAAATATCTTTCTATGCTATATCTCCAAACAGTGAATGAACTACCCCACAAGTCCATGAAGTTTCTCATATTAAAGTGCGCATATCACCTGAAAAAATGTATCTACTGCTAACGACAAAAGTAAAACAAGCATTGGCAAAGCCAATAGGTCCTGCCTACTCAAGAATTATTGGCTTTGTTACTATGTTTTGGCAATCTTGTACTCCAGCGTGGCTGCTGTTCAGCATGACTAAAAGTTAGTGGTGTACAAGAGGGTGGCGTGGAATGAAGTCTTGTAAAGTGTAGTGTCATGGAGTAGAGTGGAGCGCCATGGAGTGGTGTAGAGTTGAGTGTCATGGAGTGTCGTGTCGTGGAGTGTTGTGGAGGGAGTAGATTGTCTTAGAGTGGAAGGGCATAAAGTGGACTAGAGTGTCGTAGAGTAGAGTGGCATAGAGTGTCATGGAGTGTCCTGGAGTAGAGTGGAGCGGAGTGGAGAGTTGCGGAGTATCATAGTGGAGTAGAGTATCGTAGAGTGAAGTGGCATAGTGTAATTTATTGTTCTAGATTAGAGTGGAGTGGCGTAGAACGTGTTGCATAAAGTGGAGTAGAGTAGAGTGGCGTAGAGCAGAGTAGATTATCACAGACTGGAGCGCCACAGAGTAGAGCAGTGTAGTAGAGTGGAATAGCAGAGTGTTATAGAGTGGACTGGTGTAAAGTGGAATAGAGTGTCATAGAGTGGAGTGACATAGAGTGGAGTGGTGTGGCGTGGATTGGAATAGTGGAGTAGTGTGTCATAGAATAGAGCGGAGTACAGTGGCCTGGAGTGGCATAAAGGAAGTTGCGTAGAGCATGGCATAGAGTGGAGTAGAGTGCCAGAGTCGAGTAGAGTGTCAGAGTGGAATAGAGTTTGATGAAGCAGAGTGTCATAGAGTGGAGTGTCATAGAGTGGAGTGTCGTAGAGTGGCATTGGGTGGACTGCTATAAAGTACAGTGTTGCAGAGTAGATTGGCGTAGAGTGCAGTGGTGTAGAGTGCATTGGTTTTGAGTAAAGTGGTGTAGAGTGCACTGGCATAGAGTGCAGTGACATAGAGTAGAGTGCCATAGATTGCAGTGGCGTAGAGTGAAGTTGTACAGAGGAGTGTAGATGGGAGAGGCGCAGCATAAATTGCAGTGGCATAGAGTGCAATGGCATAAAGCGGAGTGGCACAGAGTAGAAAGGTGCAGAATGTAGTGGCGTATTTTGCAGAGCGTAGAGTGGAGTGGTGTAGAGTAGAGTGGAGTAGGGCTGCATAGATTCGAGTGGAGTAGACTGCAGTGACATAGAGTAGAATGGCACAGAGTACAGTAGCATAGAGTGCAGTGGAGTAGAGGGCAGTGGCCTAGAGTCAATTATTTCAGAGTAGAGTGAAGTCGTGCAGGGTAGAGTGCAGAAGTGTAGAGTGGCATAGAGTAGAGTGGCGTTGAGTGCAGTGGTGTAGAGTGGAGTGATGCAGAGTGGCATAGAGTGCAGTTGAGTGGCGTAGAGTTGAGTGGTGCAGACTAGTAGAGTGCAGGAGCATAAGGCTTGATTCACAGAATTAACTTAAGACAAAATCCTAAATGTACTAGTTTTGATATTCACAGAATGCATTTACTACTTTTGATATTCACAGAATGGATTTACAACTACTAACTTTACGTCCACACTCGGGCAGAAATTCCGGCCCGTAGGTGGGACTTATGGCCCGGAGGTGTGACTTCCAGCCCGGCGGTGGAGATTTCGGCCATGGCTAAATCTCCGCCACGGGCCAGAATCCCCACTTGCGGTCCGGAAATTCCACCTACGGGCCGGAAGTCCCACCTTCAGGCCGGAATCTCTGCCTCTGGGCCGGAATCTCCGGCCCAAGTGCGGACGTAAAGTTAGTAGTCGTAAATCCATTCTGTGAATACCAAAAGTAGTAAGTGCATTCTGTGAATACCAAAAGTAGTAAGTGCATTCTGTGAGTACCAAAAGTAGTAAGTTTAGGTTTTTGTCTTAAGTTAGTTCTGTGAATTGGGCCCATAGAGTACAGTAGTGCAGAATAGAATAGAGTCGCGTAGTGTGCAGTGGCTTAGAGTAGAGTGTCGTAGAGTGATGCAGAGCAGTTGGCGTAGAGTGCATTGGTTTTGATTAAAGTACTGTAGTGTGCACCGGTGTAAAGTACAGTGGTGTAGAGTGGTGTAGAGGACAGTGGTATAGAGAATAGTGGTGCAGAGTAGATTGCAGTGGCGTAGAGTGCTGTGGCTCAGACTGGAGTAGAGTGGCACGGCATGCAGAGCACAGTGGCGTAGAGTAGATCGTTTCAGAGTAGAATGAAGAGACATAAAGTGGAGTGGCGTAGAGTGCAGTGGTATAGAGTACAGTGTTGCAGAGTAGAATGGCATAGAGTTGTGTGTACTGATGTAGAGTGCAGTGATGAATAGTGCAGTGGTGCATAATAGAGTGGGGTACAGTGCATTGGCATACTGTAGAGTGGTGCAGAGTAGAGAAGCGTAGAGTGAAGTGGTATAGAGTGCCGATTCAGAGTGCAGTGGTACACAGAAGATTAGATTGGCATAGAGTGGCATGGTATAGAGTGCAATGGCGTAGAGTGCAGTAGAATGGTGTAGAGTACAGGGGTGCAGAGTGGAGTGCAGTGGCTCAGAGTAGACTGGCTCAGAGTAGAGAGTGGTGCAAAATAGAGTTGTACAGAATAGAGTGGTGGGGAGTGAAGTGTTGCAGAGTAGAGTGTTGTAGAGTACAATGGTGTGTCATAGAGTGCGTTGTATAGAGTGCAGTGGCGTAGAGTGGTGCAGAGTAAAGTGGCATAGAGTAAAGTGGTGCAGAGTAGAATAGAGTGGCATAAAGTTCAGTTACATAGAGTGCAGTGGCATTGAGTAGAGTGTTACAGAGTAGAGTAAAGTGGCGTACCATGCAGAGGTGCCGAGTAGACTGGCATAGAGTGCAGTGGCGTAGAGTGTTTTGAGTAAAGTGGTGCAGAGTGCATTGGCATAGAGTACAGTGGCATAAAGTGCCGTAGAGTGTCATGGAGTAGAGTGGAGTGGAGTGTCATAGAGTGTCAGAGTGGAGTAGAGTGTTGTAGAGTAAAGTGGCATAGAGTGTAGTTTAGTGGTGTAGAGCAGAGTCAAGTGGCATAAAGGGTGTTGCATGGAGTGTTGTAACGTAGAGTGGCTTGGGGCGGAGTAGATTGTTGCAGAGTGGAGTGGCATAGAGAGGAGAGTACTGTAATAGAGGGGAAATGGCGTAGAGTGTTGTAGAGTGGATTGGCGAGAGTGCTGTACAGTGTTTTAGAGTGGAGCGGCATAGAGTGGAATGGTGGAGTGGAGTAGAGTGGAGAAATGTTTCATAGAATAGAATGGAGTAAAGAGTTTTAGTGTGTTGCGTAGAGCATCATAGAGAGGAGTAGTGTTGTAGGGTGGCACAGAGTGGAATAGGGTGTTTTAGATTGGAGTGGCATAGAGTGGTGTAGACATTGATGGAGCTAAGCTTCATAGAGTGGAGTGTTGTTGAGTGGCCTAGGGTGGAGTGGTGTCAAGTACGGTGGTGAAGAGTAGATTGGTGTAAATTGCATTGATTCTGAGTGAAGTGGTATAGAGTGCACTGGCATAGAGAGCAGTGACATAAGAGTATTATGACGTGGATTGCAGTGGTAAAGAGTGGAGTTGTGCCAAGGAGAACAGATGGCAGTGGCATGAAGTACAGTGGCATAGAGTGGAGTGGTGCAGACTAGCGTGGCATACAGTGCAGTGGAGTAGAGTGTAGTGGCATAAAGTAGATTGTTTCAGAGTAGATTGAAGTGGTGTAAAGTGGAGTGGTACAGAGTGGAGTGGTACAGGATAGAGGTGTAGAGTAGAGTGGCATAGAATAGAGTGGTGTAGAGTGCAGTGGCATAGAGAGAAGTGATGAAGAGTGTCACAGAGTTCAGTTCAGTGGCAGAGTTCAGTGGTGCAGAGTAGAGTGCAGTGGCAATGAGTACTGTGGTAAAGAGTTGAATAGAGTGGCGTAGAGTGCAGTGGCATAGATTAGAGTGTTGCAGAGTAGAGTGCAGTGGTTCATAATAGTTGGCGTAGAGTGCAGTGGCATCAAATGCTTTGGTTTCGAGTAAAGTGTTGTACTGTGCACCGGCGTTGAGTGAAGTGATGTAGAGTAGAGTGGTGTAGAAGACAGTGGCATAGAGTAGAGTGATGCAGAGTAGATTGCAGTGACACAGAGTGGAGTAGAGTGGCATGGCGTGCAGTGTATAAAGTGGAGTGGCATAGATCGGATTGAGTGGAGTGTTGCAGAGTAGAGTTGTATAAAGTGGAGTAGTGTAGAGTACAGTGGTGCAGAGTAGAGTGGAGTAGCCTACACTGGAATGGTATAGAGTGCATTGATGCAAAGTAGAGTGTTGTAGAGTGCAGTGGCATGGACTAGAGTGTCGTAGACTGCATTGTGTAGAGTGCAGTGGTGTAGAGTAAAGTGGACGGGCATAGCGTTGAGCAGCGTAGAACAGAGTCACGTAAAGTGCAGTGGCATAGAGTAGAACAGTGCAGAGTAGAGTGGAGCAGGGTAGATTTTAGTGGCATAGAGTGGAGTGACTTAGAATGGAATAGCACAGAGTGGACTAGAGTGGAATAGAGTGTAGTGGCATAGAGTAGGTTGTTTCAGAGAACAGTGAAGGTGTGTAGAGTGCAATGGCATAGAGCAGTGTTGTAGAGTGCAGTGGTGCACAGTAGATTAGAGTGGTTTAGAGTGGATTGATAGAAGTGCAATGGTGTAGAGTGGAGCGATGCAGAGTAGACTGGTGTATAGTGTAGTGGTGTACAGTGCATTGGCACAGAGTGCAGTAGAGTGGATCAGAATAGAGTGAAGTGGTATAGATTGCAGAGGTGCATAGTAGAGTGTCAGAGATTGCATTGTTGCAGAGTCAAAGTGGCATAGAGTGCAGTGGTGCAGAGTAGAGTGGAGTTAGGCAGGGTATAGGGCAGTGACGTAGAGTGGAGTGGCATAGAGAGGAGTGATGCAGACTTGAGGTGTGTAGAGTGCATTGGCATAAAGTAGAGTGGTGCAGTGGCATAGAATACATGGGCAGAGAGTTCCGTGTTGCAGAATAGACTGTCATAGAGTGCAGTGATGTATAATTGAGTGCCTTGGTTTCGAGTAAAGGGGTGTAGAGTGCATTTGCATAGAGTAGAGTGCAGTGGCATAGAGTAGAAGAGTGCAGAGCAGAGTGGTAAAGAGTGGACTGATGCAGCTTAGATTGCAGTGGCATAAAGTGGAGTGGCGCAGAGTGGAATGGCGTTCAGTGCTGTAGAGCAGATTGTTTCAGAGTAGAGAGAAGTGGTGCAGAGTGGAGTGGTACACTGTAGTTTGGAGGGGTTATGGGTAAAGTGCAGTGGTGCATGGAAGAGTGCAGTGGTGCAGGGTAGATTAGAGTGGCCATTACAAGAATGGTGAACAGAATGAACAATTCAACCATTGTGCATTTGCATTGGATTATATGAAAACATATGATTGTTTTCCTACCTAGTACTGCCTATCCTATAAAACATTGGCTGTGCAGGTCTGCCGGAATACCTTTGAGTGGTCAAACTCCCCATTTACCTGAAGGTGTGTGTCATGTGGTAGCAAGTCTTGATGTAGAACAGGCCTCTGCCCTTCTCAGGATAGTGGCTGGATTCAGCTGGGCTAGAATTCTGGCATGGGGTGACCTCAACAACACATAAAAATGCTCCTCTGTCTGTTGTGATTAATATTGAGGTATAGTGCAGTTTATATAATGAACTGGACCCATTTGTTCTGAGCCTAGGCTCTGGTCCAGTTGTCATTGTTGATTCTACCCACCCAGAGCTGTCGCCAATGAGACAACAAAGACATTTTATGCAGTTTTCCTAGGCCTTGTGCAGAATGTGCCAAGGCCGGATAATGTGCCTTCGAAGAAGTGTAAGTGTAAGCAAACCATTTGTGAGAACAGTATCCCATACGGATGTGCAAGCAAATGTGTGTTAAAGTCATTGTTTAATAAGACGTCAACAAGCATGTAAAGTGTTTGAGCCCGTGGCCCATATAAAGTTACGACACCCACTCCTTGTCTGTAAGGTGACAAAAAAGCTTTATATTAAATCTAAAACATATACTAAAATCAAAGTTTAAATTTATCATGAAACCTAAAAATGTTAAAAATACTACACTATACTATACTAATAATAAAAGCAGAAAGAAAGACAATTTGCCTTTTAAAAGCCAAATTAAAAATGTGAATTTAAAAGGTGCATATAAAAAACTATTTTACATTTTAAAATGTTGCTGAATTATTTAAAAAAATTGCATGGTTGTTAAAATGTTCTGAGAGTCAGGCGAAACAATATTATTTCCCGCTTCCGCAGATGATGTATCAGTTGGCACACCAGTCACAGGATCCAAAAAACAAATACAGTGGTATCCAACCCAATCAGCAGCCGCTGAAGGTGTGACAGCCAATAGTGCATCTCCAGAAGACGAGCTAGGATCTGAAATTCCAGGAGCCGAGGCATCCATGGAAGGCTCATAATATGCATTTTGCAGCAAATGCAATCTTGCTGGTCATCTTTGCAGATGGACTCAAAGCACTCATCAGCAGTTCTATATCCATAGATTGGACCAATTGCATTCCAAGGCACATATCCAGGACACAGGCAAAAGTGCACTGCAGACAGCGGAACACGAGCTGTACGCAATGTTACCAGATAGGCCGAAAGGACAAATACCAGTTGTCATTTAGTTCATGAAGTAAGGATGCGCCAAACTACTGCATTGTGTGTTCCTGACATAGTAGCACATGTGGTAGTGCTGTTTCTATTTTTCCATATGACAAGACATCCACTGTGGAGCCGTAAAAATTGAACCAAGATTCGGACAATCAGAAACAGGACAAGTTGTATGGCTCCAAAAACACTTGAAACCAAGGAGTGTATGAAAGATGGAACAGCTACGAAGAGTCTGGAAAACACTAAGAAGACTTAACCCTCAACCACATAATCCTAAGAGAGTGCATGTCCCTTGACAATGCAACCTGAATCCCGTGGCTCAAGTACATTAAAAGTAGCCTGGAAAAGGTAGGGCGCGGTGATCTATTTTGTAAGCCAGAATCGATTGTCAAGAAGGATGTGGAACTTATCAGGGCAGCCTTCCTGTCCCTAAGGAAAGTGGACAGGGAAGCGCAGGAGTTACTGAAACCTAGTGTCCGCACATTTTTACTACTCAAAACAACTCCGACAACTGAGCCTTACCTTATGGGGTTTTTAACAACACATGAGAAATCTTTATTAACTAGGTTCCGTATGAACCTTTTTCACTTCTTGCTAGCTATGCCGAAGGGATACAACAGAGGCCAAGTGTTAGCCCCCTGCTGCTGTGATGGACAGGCTCCGCAGGATTTGTTACACTTTATGTTTCTTTGTAAGTTGTATGAAATTCCCCGAGGGCACTTTCTGGTTCCAATTTTAAAAAGATTTAATTTTAGCTAGGCCCGTCCTGCCCTTATGTACCTTCAATTGCTAAAAAAAGACTGCATTATTTTCATAGTAGGATTTTTAAAAGCTTCTGTGAAATCAAGGGCTTGTATGGATGTGTAGATAGTGAAAGTTTAAGGTTTTAACGGTTTAGCTGATTTTGCGCATTCCTTTAATTGGAGGTCATGCTCTTGCAAGATTTCTATATGAAGGCCCATAACAAATTAGGGTGGGCATTGGGCCTTATTTATAACCTGTAAAAGAGATCTGACTTCAATATGTTTTAATGAATTACTGTTTTATGTATCTGTTTTATGTTTTTATGCTCTCTTATATGTACTTTAAAGGTTTTTTGATGTAAAACCGAATAAAGTTTATTTGAATTGAATTGAATACTAAGAAACCCAGACCCAATCGCTTTAATTTTTTTTACTACTCCCGCAGTATTTGAGGCATTAAAAATGTGGTGCACAAGTTTGCCGAAATGTTGTGAGACGTTAGTGCATTGTAGCGACTGGATTTCAGAAGAAGACCTTGCAACTTAAAGATCCAAGGTCGCCCTTGCAAATGTTAAGGAAAATTCCTTTTGAATCAATAAAGCTTTCAGTCTACTCAGACTAGTAAAGTTCACATTTAAAATAGAAATTTAAGGCCAAATTGTCACTTCACTACCTGTACAAGCTGGTGGAAAAAGCACATTTGTAAAACAGGTCAAGACCTTAGAAACCACCACCACATAGGTAGGCTTTCCTACTTTCAGTTTCTATTTTTGCTTAATTTTGGTAGGATTTTTTCAGTGTTTTCTAGTTATTTCAATACCTTAAAAATACAGTGGTTATCAGTGTTTACACATTTTCGTGCCATTAAACACAATAGAAACAGTGTTTTTCAAGTGTTTATGGAACTTTTTGCTTTTATTATTGCTTGCTTTCTGCACTGATAGTGCATGGTATACAGACAGTGTACTTACAGTATATATGAGGTCCGAATACATTTTTACAAATCAAACTTATTGTAGTATACCATACAATACTTCTACAGTGAGTCTATGGTAATGCGCGCCCACTCTTTCCTTCTCTAGTAAACTTTTATCTGACACTTGAGACGGGCAATGCCAAAACAGCCAGTACACAATTTGCTAACTCTGGCCACTGACATAGCTTTCCATGCCGATACCGGTGCACCTGAAGACTGCAATTCTTTGGGACAGGTTCTGCAATATATGGATTGAGCTGGGCAAATATGTCATCAGAGTTATTTAAGCAGTACTTTTCAAAGTCCGGAGAAAATTCCCCTTTATTGAAGAATCTAGAACTTGTGCAGAGTTCCACAGTGAGGCTTCATCGACTTCAAATGCCAAGGTTGGTGAAGGGACATTTCTTTACATCTTTGGAAGCCATTTCTCTTGCATTGTAAAATAAAAATTTCCTGAATTGCTTCTCAACATTGCTTTGCTTACCGAGTGGCAAGCATTCTAACATGGAACATGTTGCAGTGCCAAAGTCACTAAAAGTGTCGCCCAGCCTACTTTCAAGGAGATGTTTCACATCTACACCAATTACACTGACCACGTGGTAGACAAAGGTGATTTCAGATTATGCCCTCAGCAGTCATGTTTTCCTGTAAAAATCTAAGAATTCAGTGTACTTTGTTTCACATCACTATCAGTATGTGACTGAAGATCCTCACATTTCTTGCCTTTGGCATGATCACTAAGCAGAAATTCTGTAAATGGTCACCACATGGATAGTACAGCATTTACAGCCCTTGGGCTGAGAACCACAAGCTAAATGACTTAGTATGGGCGAATTTTGAGGATTTGCGGTCCACGAAATGGCAAAAAAATCTATGAGTTCGCAGGAAAATCTGCGAACTCGCGGATTTGCACAAATATATACTGGAGTACTTTCTACTGGCTAATCAGTAAGTGCTAGCTCATGGGTAAATGTATAGTGCTTTTCCTACACTACAGCTGTGTAAAGGGCCAGAAAATTTGTCTCCAGTGACCACGTGTGTCTGTAACTTTGCCACAGCGCCAAAAGGTGTTGAGGTCCCTTAAGTGAGCTGTCCATCATAGTGAGGAAAGGGCGCGAAGACGTTGCATACCCTAGTGTGTGTGGGGCGGGGCCAAACGGGCGAGGCTTCTATGCGAGTATACATGCCTCTTGTTTATAAAGGGTCAGAGACCAATCAGAGCAGCAGATGAGAAGGAAGCAGCCTCCTGGTCACAGGAAGTACACGGTGATGGGCTCGAGAAACTCTTGGATGCAAAGACCTCCGTCAAGGATTACATCTAATTGTAGACGGTAGATATAGGGAGGAAGCATCCCTGCCTAGCCTCAACCGTGCTCACTAGTTGTTTGAGCTGATTATAATGCGTTACTGAATTTGAGCTTCAACTCGGGCTTGTGCAAAAAAAAAAAATAATCCGCCCGCGAGCGGATTTGCGGATTTTTCGGCAATTTCGCTAGATTCTCGGATCGCGAAATTGCAGAAAATCCACAAATTACACGAGCGGAACGGATTTTGCGCCCATACTTAAAAATGACTCAGTCGGGATGACTCTTTCTTTGATGTCACACAAAGCACAAAATGAGAAATATTTGTGTTTTGTTCCCGGTCACAACGATACTGTGAACCAGAAAGACTACAAAGTCCATAGCATTCTTCAATAACTCTGCAGATTGTAAAAAGGCTTTCAGCATACCTTCTAGCAAGTGACAAGAATCTCTTACAAGGTAGCACTTCAGCTCAGGAATCGATTTTGAAAGGTCATCACATTATTTTCTTATAAACGTAGCTGAATTGCTGCAAATACAAACACTATCACTCCAATCTTTGCTGGTAAGAACTTTTTGCAGCAGCATTCCAAGTGACACTGTGCGCCATGTTTCCCAAAAGTCTAGTGTCATGTTATGTTATGTTAACAGAACTTGTTAAGCACAACGTATACCTGTAGGTGTCTTGGCGCTGGTTCAGTGAGCAAAGGTGGGGAAGAAAAATAAAAGAAAGAGAGCCTATTTATTAACAAGCCAGGTTTTCCGGGGCTTTCTGAATTGAAGTAGGGAGGGGGCTGACCTTATATGTAACGGAAGGAGATTCAAAGATTTTGATGCTCCGGCCAAGAAGCTGCTCCCTCCCCATTTACGTTTCCAAAATCTGATGAAATTGACTTTATACAAGCTTCATGATCTTAGATTTCTTGTAAGAGTGTACCAGGAAAAGGCTTTTTTCAAGTAGAGAGGTCCAGAGTTGTGAAGGGCTTTATAGGTAAGGCAGAGAGACTTAACTTGATTCTGTTCTTGACCTCCAGCCAGTGGAGATCTTTCAACACTATAGAAACAGAGTGGTAAAAATCTGGCTGCAGAATTGTGAAGCACTTGAAGTTTGCTCATGTGTTCGTCCTGCAAGCAATTATAAAGGCCATTGCAGTAGTCTATTTTGGATAGTATTAACATATAGATGACTGTCTTCCTAACAGAGGTGGGAAGAAAGATTAATATTTTCTTGAGTATTCTGATGGTATTGTAGGATGAAGAGACCAAAGCATTGATATGTTAGCCTAGATTCAAACGGTCATCTATAATGACCCCCAAACTCTTGGCTTTACTGGTGGGAGCAGGAAGGGGACCCATTTCTAAAGGCAAGCAAGATACTGACTAGAAATTGGGTTGTTACTGAACAGAATCCCCTCTGTTTTCCCGGCGTTGAGCTTGAGACAATGCTTGCTCTTACAGGAGTTGATATGTCTCATACAGCACTGAAAGCGATGACTGGTATCATTAGCTTTGTTAGAGGCGAAGAGCATGATTTGCGTGTCATCTGCATAAGAAGTGAGAGACAAACTGAAGGATTAGACAAGTGTGGTAAGTTCTGCAATGTATACATTAAAGAGGGTGGGACTAAGCGAAGACCCGTGCGGGACTACACAGGGCAGGCAAAAAGAGTCTGAGGAAAAGGCATCAATTTTGATTACCTTATCCCTCAGACAGGAAGGAAGATAGTAATTTTTAAGCAAGATTTTTGATGCCTATTGCTTCCAAACAATGGATCAGGGTGGAATGATCCACGTATTAAAAGCCGCATATAGATCCAGCAGGGTCAAAGTGGCTAATCCTCTGTCGTCCAGAATAAACTTGAGCTCATCAGTAGCTTTTATCAGGGCCGTCTCTGTACTATGTTCTGTTCTGAATCCGAAGTGAGTGGGTCTGAGGCAGTTGTTATCTTTGATGTACTGGTTTAGTAGGGTGTTCATCCCTTTTTTGATTATTTTGAAGGAGAATGAAAGTCTGGAGATGGGCCGGTTGTCGGCTGGATCTTCTAGGTCCAGGTTTTTTTTTTAACAACGCAGAATGGAGGCTTGTTTCTAATAGGATGCAAAGATGCCAGTCCTGAACATGGTATTAAAGACATTAGATTGGATGCAATAATGTCAGGAACCAGCTTAAGCACTGAAGGCGGACAGGGATCATCCAGGGAGCCTGACTTGGTGGAAAGAATGAGGTCTTTGATTTGAGTAGTAGTCACCGGGAGGAAAGTGTCAAAGACAGCTGCTGCCGAATCATTGACAGGGTGACCAGCCCTTATGCTGTGATAGGCGGGCAAGCTATGATTGCAAGAGTGATCAAAGGAGTCAAAGATTAGATCAATTTTGCTCCTAAAATGCAGGGCAATCGGGCAATCGTCTTGCAGAAGGACTGGCTAACCCAGTCCCCTTTGTGATCATGTTTTGTCCACTATCCCAGATGCTTGGTGACAGCACTCTTTTCACATATATCTGTCAATACATCTTGCATTGAATTGTTGAAGGCTGGGGTATTTGGCAATTCATCTACTATCAATACGGATTTGCTAGAAAAGGGGGCTGGTGTATCAAAGGGTTACACCCATAATCTGTCTGTGGGTAAATATGATGGTACATAGTGGGAAATATTCTTATGAAACCAGCCATTTTATCTATCCGTAAAGGAATCAAACGTAGCAAAAATATCAAATATAATTTTGATATTTCCTGATTCTTGACAATTTATCAAATAATTAAATAAGATCTAAAACATGCTTCTAAACCCTGCATCTTAAGGCCAAAGACCACAAAACTAAAAAAATCAAAAGGAAGAAGAAACAATATTTTAGTGACATCCCTTAACAACAAAACTCAAGCAAAGTAATGTTAGCCCAGTCTTTCTTGCTGCTACCTTGTATAACAAAGTTACATTGCATTGGCCCCTTCAGGAAGAAATACAAATGACTCTTTCACTCTCCTTTTCCTTTCTTTAAATGGCAGTTAGCTTGTGGTTGTTCAGATGTTTTTTCAGTGTTTATATGTTTACACCGGTGAGGGTATTTCCCTTTTGGTGGGGTTTTTCCATTATTATAGGTCTAAACCTAAAACTGAATAGACTACACATAGGGTACTCTTGGTTTCATTCTGCAGCAACCTTGGTCATTCAACATCAAATAACTACCATTTGAAAGTAATCTGCATGCCGGTTGAATTACAACAACTGGGGAACCCTTCAGATAACAAGTTAAGTTTGCTTTGGATGCATAACATGTTCCATGAAGTGCAACCTCGCTGCAAACTAGAGAACAGCTGAAAGTATTCTTGCAGCCTGTACAGCTAAGAAAAACCTCAGTATCTCCATTTCTATACCTGTAATCGAAAGGTAGGACCCATTTCACGTGTACAAAACTCATCCCTAACACTTCATATCTGCCTACTTGAAAGTGTTGTGAGCAGTTTGCAAAGTGGAATGTTAAAATTGGCAAAGATATAAACTCATGAATTATGCCACAGTAAATGGTCATTTCTCTAGATGATCTATATTTAACATTGTGTATGTTGCGTCCTTCTTTGCCATAATGTTCTGCTCTCTTGTTAAATTTTATTCCAGAAACAAATCAGTTGTGTTTGAATGCTTCCAGGGAACGCGACCATTGCGCAGAATCTATAAAGTCTAGCTCAATAGTAGGAAGGATATAACCTGACTTTGTCTATGTTGCAAAAGGGAATGCCACTTTGTATAATATCAATAGCCGATGACACAATGTTAATCAGAGAATACATTCTAGTGGATAAAGTAGTCATACCATTGTCAGCTACTGCTAGATCCTTTTCTAGATTTACTCTGTCAATTTCACTTATCAGCTCAGCAGCCTTCTGCTGTGACACTTTCTACAGTTTGTTGTATATTTCATACAAAAAGTCCTTTTGACGTGGCTTTCTAGGACTAACAAAAATCCTGTAAATCCGTATCATCAGAAAGGAGAGACAAGTGTTCTTTCACCTCATCGATTGTGGAATGTTTTAGCCATTTGAGGCATAATTTTCCCACGTTATATGTTTTTACTCCTTCTGAGTGTTGTATCTGCGAGTAATATGGTTCTGGCCTATTTAGGGTAAACCCCTTTGTATTGATTGCCAAATTGGCGTAACAACCATTAGTATTTAATGGCCACTCTATCCATTCCTTTGGACTGGAAAGCGAAGAATTATATGTACCATTCTTGAGTTGTTGAACTTTTCCTCTGTGTAATTTGTGAACTGTTGCCAATTCTCAAAACGTGAACATGTAGGAATGTTTGGTGTGTTCATGTTCTTTAACTTGGCCAGGCTAAGTTAGGATGTTTGTTGAAAAAACCCTTGAAGCCCATAAAAAAGAAATCAAAACGGAAGCCTGGAAGGATTTATTGAGTACAGACATTTAAAAATAGTTCTATGTTTTGGGGGATCATAAACCGTCCATTCTTCTTGGATGGCCTCCAATGGTTTGATTGATTGTAATATATCAGTTGATACTGGGGTAATGCATTTTCAGATTATTTATGGCAATCCTGCAGAAGTAGCTACCCTTATTACACCAGCATTTGCCAGTGGTAATTATGCCCTGGTTTTCACTGAAGAAGTAACTGAAGCTACTTTATCCATGTCAAAAAACAAAGCACCTGGCCCAGACAGTGTTTTCGCTGATCTTTAGAAGTCAAACCTCCCAATGTGGACTAAAATTATAATACATGTTTTTAATGCAGCCTGCAAGACCGGTTCACCATCGTCTTGGTCAAAATCCACTATCATCTAGTTTTTTTAAGAAGGGGGCGAGATAAGATCCACAGTGTTACAGGCCAATATGTCTCATTGATTCAGTAGTTAAAGTTTTAGGAAGAGTGAAACTTGTAAAGTAATTTCCAACCTACAATATGGTTTTAGGTCAGGGAAAGGTACCATAGATGGTATACACCCGTTACAACGCATCTTTTACTCCGCACTACCATTACAACGCGACTTTTACTCCGCATACCATTACAACGCATTGCGCTGGGGGGCGCTCTAGGATAGGGAATAAGTATAATTTACTATCCAACACCTTCCCTAGGGTCCACGGGGACTGGAGTTAGAATAGTAAATTATACTTACCACTATCCAGCACCCCAAAGCGCTATGCGTTGTAATGGTATGCGTTGTAAATACCGCGTTGTAAGGGTATGCGGAGTAAAAGTATGCGGAGTAACATGGTACATCCACCATAGATCAGTGCCTCAATTTACAGTTGCTAATTGGAAAATATACCAATGCTAAGAGAGGTTCACTACACTTGGTCTTTATGGACCTAACATCGGTGTTTGACCAAGTGAATAGATCCTAATTGTGGTTGTTACTGATCAAAATGGGGGTAGATCATAACATCAGGAATTTTGTACATGATCTACATAGGGACCTTTCTACTGCTATAAGATATAATCAGACCAGGAGTCTCTTCTCATCTATAAAGGTATACAGGTGTGTTAGAGAGGGATGTCTACTAGACCCTCTTTTAATTACACTATACATTAATAACCAGGGTGCAGTTTTATGTACAGCCTGTAGAGACATCCCTTGGGTGGGCTCCCACTTAATCACTGGGCTCCTTTATGCAGATGACACAGTATTATTAGCAATGACAGCAATATGGCTCCAGCGTCTTCTTAATTCTTGTGTAGATTTTATGATGTTGTTAGACTCAAATACCAATTTAGCAAATTTGCACACAATGAAAATGGGCCAGAGAATTAGAAAACAGAGAAGTCAGTATGGGGGAGAGGGGGTACCGAAATAACAAGGATAACCAACTTCTCATGTATGGGGAAATAGACTCCATTCAGAAGCCAAAAGAATACAGACACAAAACCAATCCAAAGGAAAAAGAAAAGCAACAAAATGGAAATCCAAATGTAAATCCAAGGTGCAATAAAATATGTCTTTATAAGTCAATTTATAAATGCACAAGTTCCATGGGGTGGTGGCTCTGACAAATCCTTTTTTACATTTTTTATTTATTTTGATGGAGGGTACATCACAATCAAAATATAAAGAAGATGAAAATACACAACAAGAAAGAGAATTGAGTCATACTAGGCATGTAAATAGACAATAGTAACTATACATTTAAATATGTCCAAAACCCCTATTCAAATAACATCCAAATGCATTCTAGATAGCATCTTGATTCTAGAGGTATTTCCATATTTGTCCAAATTTTTGCATTGACTTAATAAATCCATTTTTAACCAATGCACGTTCTCTTTTGTAAATATCATACATAGGAGCTAGCCACGCTGATAATGTAGGGGGATTAGGCGTAATCCATTCTCTCGCAATACAAAGACGGGCAGTTACTAATACAATGGACAAAAGCTCCTTATCACACACCTTAAGCCCCAACATAATCTCTTTAGCAGTAAAAAAAAGATCAGATCACAGTCGTTGACCAACATATTGCTTAACATTCTCCCAAAAATCTAATAACCTAGGACAAGTATAAAACATGAAGAACATCGGCTGCCCTTTGGCTGCACTTAGGACAACATGTTCTATCCCCACCAACTTGAGCAAATACTTGCAGTGGTTGTTGCCATCTGCTGATTTTCTCAGGGAGTATAATATAACTTACAAATAGTATTAAATTGTTGCAGCTTTAGGTTGATAGAATGTATAGAGTTATATCCAGTGGCAACGTAATTTCGGATATATCCGTAGCTGTATCAAGTGTCCGACTCCATTTATTAGCACAGTGGCTGATATCAGCACCTCTCAGATGACAAAGCTGTAAGAACATTGAGCTGATTCTAGCTTTAAGCACTAGATGTAAAAAATGTGTAAGTAGTAAATGAGAATGTGGAACTTGCAGCCCTTGTCGTAAGAAGTAATCTCTAAATTGTAAATATTTAAAAATGATTGATGTGGGAATGCAAACGATCATTGGAGATATGCAAAAGTAGAGAAACCACAGTGATCGTATAGTTGACCCAATCTTTCAATTCCATATCTTGCCCAGCTATAGAGTTGTTGAATATACTCGGGAGAGATGGATTACTCCAAAAATCAAAATGTTCATGATTAATCAAATCTTCAAAAGTAAGTGAAGAATAGCTATGAATTTCATTCCATGTACGAACCATATCTCTAATGGTCTTACACCGCACTCTTTTGAAATAATTGGGATCGTTAACCCTGTACAAAAACATTTGGTTATCTATACAGAGCACCAAAATAAACCCAAAGTACGGCTGTTTATCAGTTAATAAGCTTTGTAGTTGCCCAGTGAATGCTGCCAAAAAGTAAAGTTTAAAGTCAGGGAGTTGTAAACCTCCAAATTTATAAGGAAACCTAAGTAAGTGTAACGCCCGATGTGTCTGCTTATAGCCCCAAATAAAACTACTGGTTGCGCCCTCAAATTTTTGAAAGAAATAATTGGGGACCCGTAAAGGAATAGCACAAAATAGGTAAAAAAAAGTGGGTAAGATTGTCATTTTGATTACGTTAATCCGGCCTATGATGGTTATGGGAAGTTTATTCCAGCTCTTAAATTTCTTTATAACTGAGTGTAATGGCGTTTCATAATTAATTCTCCAAATTTGATCTATATTGGCAGTAATGCAGACCCCCAAATAAGTTACAACGGAGGAATCCAAGAAAAAATCAACAATGTTGACAAAATAGCCAGAGGAAGTTTGTGCAAAAACAGGGACCTCACGGGCTGTGTAGACTTGGTGGTTAACTCCAATGGTGGACTGTACTAACCAACTACGCTGTTGGCATGTGGTATTGAAACCTGTGAAATCACATACAGTATTTATATGGAGTTTGTAGATGTAACGGGTAATAGCAAGACTTCAGTGTCAGATATCCCCAGCTGGGGAGCAGAAACCTCAGTGTAATGGATTTTCCTGTATGGCAGTGAGAGAAGGCAGGTAACTACCCAGGAGCCCTCATGGCCTACTGGCCGCATGGTGTGATTTGATTAGGTTGATCAACACAAATCTTTCATGATTATAAACAGCAAGGGATGTTAAAAGTAAAGTTCTGGTACCTTCAACACAGGCTCTCAATAAGATGAGTGAACTCCTCCTTGTCCACAATCTTCTCTCTACCCAGACCCCGATCTTTGGAATCCATCCAGGAGTTGTTGGTTATCCCTTCACTTTGCTAGTGGCAGAAGGTTTCTTGAACTCATTGCTTTGCTAGTCCCGGAAGTCTTACAATTTCTGTAAGACAGCCAAACTTTCACTGATATCAAAAGGTATTTCCACCAACACTGTACTAGGATTGTCAAGATCTGGAAGGCACCTCTTGACCCGAAATAAGACCTCATAGGGAGTCCAACCACCCAAGAATGTTCTAGACATATTTTTTAAGGGTCTCTGTACCCCATACAGGAGGGGGACCCAACTGCGACCTGAACCTAATACTCTAGCTGTTAAAGACTACTTTAATTCACGTTTTTTCCACTCCACTATTGAATTTCTCTCAGGATGATAGGGGAAGGAGTAGTGCACAGTCACACCCAATGTTCTCATGGTATCCCGGTAAGTCTTTGAGACAAATGCGGGGGCCAGTCTGAATGAATGTGGCTACTGCATATGTGCTGATGAAGACTTGCAAATCTTTTATAAGAGTTCGAACATCAGGCGATTGCTGCGGCCATACACATAGGAATCGATAACAAGAATCCACGGCTGACAGAATGTATTTAAAAGAGCCATCACTGCGTTGTGACCCACGGTGGTCCAGATAAACGAAGACAATAGGCTTGTTTGAAATTGAGAGGTGTCTGCAGTGGATGTGCTGTGTTGAAAACATATATTTGTTGACAAATGTTGCATTTAAGGACATAGTCTTTAGTCTGTTTATATAGGCCTGGCCAACAGTAGCGCTGCTACCATAGTGAAACTGTAGACACCACCCCTGCATGAGCAGAGGCTAGACTCTCATGTGCTGCCATCGTAAATTCGAGCCTGCAAACTAAGGGCTCCATTACGATGGTGGGCGGACTGTTCGCAAGGGATGTGGCGGTCCCATACCTGAAATTAGGATGCCACCGTGGCGGTGGCAAACCCTATTCCCAGCATTGTAGCGGGTGGTGCTCACAGCACTGCCTGCCACAATGCTGGGAATGCACGTTGGGCATTTGCATGCACAGCATGACAGGCATTGCACGGTGCCTGCCACCTTGTGCATGCAAATGCAGTGGAGTACCATAGGTACCCCCAATGTGCACCCCCCACTCCCGCAACATCCAGGGGGCCCGCTACAGGCCCCCAAAAGCGAAGACCACATGGCTTTCCATGGCGGCAATGCCCCCATGGAAAGGCACATCTCCGCAAGCATCGTAATATGGATGGCGGTGTCTTTCTGCCATATTTCCGCTGGTCGATGAGTTGACTGGCGGAAAAGAGGCAGACGGTCTTTCCATCCGCCGCAGACCGCCTCAGCCATAATAACATGGTGGGGGGTCTTTGCAGTGTGGATGGCGGGCGGATTAACCCCGTCAGGCCGGCGGTGACTACCGCCGGCCCGGCGGGGGCGTTTCACCTGCCATCCTAACGGGCCCCTAAATTTGGAATTACTCTATCCCCCACTCTGGAAAGATGTGCAATGAAATCTTTTGTGCACTTAGCTGGTAGGAGTATTTTGGTGGAAAAGATTTTGGTAAGGGAGAACCACAGCACACAGCTGTGACTGCCATTGTGTCTCCATCTTTCCTCATGATAGAACAAGTTACTGCAGCCATGACAGCAGTTTGTAGTGCTGCCTTTGGAGCTTCATCAGCAAATGAATTTCCTGCAACGTGTATTTCTACATATTGGTAGCTCAGTGTGTGAATAACATGAGCCCACTGCAAACTTACTTTAAGATTTGCCACCTTTCCCCAAAGCAACTAGTGCTTAATAGTATACCCTTTTGAGTCTCTCATTATAAGACTGGACATAATATTATGAATCACACACTATAATTGTGGGGAGTGCCAGAGTTATAGCATTCAGTTCAGCCAGCTGTGAATTGCAATCACCTAGTGACGTCAAGGGATCACCAGGCTGTTGGTGTTAACACAAATGTGTAAGGGGCATATGGAGGAAGGCGTTTGCGCATCGCAAACGGCCATTTGGTATGTAGGTGCCACATAGAAAAATAAGGAATCGCAAAAATTGCGATTCCTTATTTTGCTCAAGCATTTAAGGAATTGCAATTTTGCGATTCCTTAAATGCTATGTAGGGGTGACTTTTTAAATGCGATTTTGGCTCAAGGAATCGCAAAAAATACCACCTACTCCAAGTAGATGGTATTTTTCGATTTCCTGTCAGAATGCATTTTTATTAAAAATTCAAAGTGCAATGTGGTGCACACACATGCCGTTAGGGCATGTATGTGCGCCACAAGTACTTAAAGGCACATTCCAGGGGTGCAACAGGTGTCCTTTGGACACCCTGGCACCCTTGGAATTGCGATTCTCAAATTGCGATATTCTCATAGAAAATCGCAATTTGAGAATGTATCTCCATTCATTCCTATGGGTCTCTTGGCCCATAGGAATGAATGGGACACTCATTCCTTAATTGCGATTCGCAATTTGCTAATCGCAATTAAGGAATTTTAGCAATTCGCAAAACAATTGCAATTTTTTACCTACATTACATTTTGCAATTTTCAAATAGCAATTCCTTAAAAATCGCTATTTGAGAATCGCAAAATGGAAATTACCTACATATGCCCCTAGGGGCATATGTAGGTAATTCACAGAAATCGCTATTTCTAAGGCACCCCTACATAGTATTTAAGGAATCGTAAAATTGAATTCCTTAAATGCTTGAGCAAAATAAGGAATCACAATTTATGCGATTCCTTATTTTGCGATGTGGCACCTACATACCAAATCGCTGTTTGCAATTCGGAAATGCCAGAATTCTGTGAATTTCGGCGTTTGCGAATCGCAAACGCCTACCTACATATGCCCCTAAGTGTTTTGAAGCTAGCATGCCAGCTTGTATTGAACGCAAGATTTGTGTATGTTCTGGGGTCTAATGTGTGCTTGGAAAGTCTGGACAAATTATTTCATAAAACGGTTTTACCCATTGTGCATAAGCTGGAATGTAAGTTCTAGAAAGTCTAGTAATGATTTTAGCTCTTTTATTTTGTTTGGTGGTTGTAAGGGTGCACATTTCTCTGTTAATGTTATTTGGCATTTGTTAAGCGCTCGTACGCCCGGAGGCTTCATGGCGCTGTAGTGAGGTACAGGCGTGGCCATCGGTGGGTGAAGATAAGGCAGCTTAGTGATGCGCCTGGGAAAAGAGCCAGGTCTTCAGAGCATGTCTGAAGCTGAGGATGTTATCACTAAGTTTCAAGTGAAGAGGAAAAGAGTTCCAGAGGACAGCGGCAAGGTGGTCAAAGCAGCTGCCTCCGAGACGCTTTTTCTTGTAAGGAGGGATAGTCAAAAGGGCTTTATGAGCAGACCGGAGATTACGGGGGGGACTGTATTTTTTAAATAGGTCTCTAATGAAAATGGGCCCGATGTTGTGTAGAGATTTGAAAAGGATACATCCAGCTTTGAAGGCCACACGTTGCTCGACCGGGAGCCAATGTAGTTGTTTCAAGCCAGGTCTGACTGATTGCCTTCTAGAAATGTTCAGGAGGAGTCTGGCTGCCTGGTTTTGAACCAGCTGGAGACGTTTAAGCTCTCCAGTTTGGAGCCCAAGGTATAGACTGTTGGAGAAGTCCAATCTGGACAAAACCAGGGAGATAATGATTTGAGTGAGGGCAGCTTGGGAAAAGAAGCGGGCGATTTTTTTTATTTTCTTTAACTGAAAAAAACTAGAAGAAACAACAGCTCCAACTTGTTTTTTCAGAGAGAGGTCCTCACTGATGAAGATGCCGAGGCTCTTGACCGAGGATGATTTGGATGGGGGGGTGCCCATGCATGTGGGCCAGAAGCTAGGGTTCCAGCTGAGGGCGCTCTGTCCCGGCAAGACCAGTTCGGTCTTGCCTGGATTAAGTTTTAGATGATTGCAGCTCATCCAACTCAAAATGTGGGACATGGTGTTTTGGAATTCTACCACAGAGTCCTTGGTGTTCAAAGGAAAGATGAGCTGCAAATCATCGGCGTAATTAAAAATGGTGACCTTAGCGTGCCTCAGGGAGTACAAAAGAGGGCGCAGATACAAATTAAAAAGCAGGGGAGACAGCGAAGAGCCCTGAGGTACTCCGCAGATGGTAGAGATGGTGGGAGCCGTAAAGGAGCCTAGTCTGACCGATTGAGTTCGGTCAGTGATAAATGAGCGGATCCAGCTCAGTGCAGGGCCCCTGAGGCCAGCCTGTTCGACACGGTCGACCAGGATGGTATAGTCGACCGTGTCGAAAGCAGCAGAGAGGTCTAAAAGCACCAGAGCCTGGTGGATCCCTTCATCCGCGTTCCGCCTCAGGGTATTCTGTACCGAGAGGATGACCGCCTCCGTGGAATGACAAGGGCGGAAGCCGGCTTGATTAGGTGCAAGATATTCCGATTTTTCAAGGAATGTGGAGATGCTGTCGCATACATGAGACTCCAGGAGTTTGGCGCAGTATGGCAGCAGAGATATGGGCCTGTAATTGAGTGGGTCTAATGGATTCGCTCCTGCCTTTTTTATGAGGGGAATAAGGAGGGCTTTTTTAAAGTTGTTTGGAACTTTGCCCTGAGCAAGTGAACCATTCAGCATGGGAAGTAGACCCCCAGGAATGCTGGTGCCCACCTCTTTCATGATGTAAGGGGGACAGATGTCATCAGGGGAGCCGGATTTGATTTTGGAGAGAAGTTTAGATAAATTAGCGTTTTCAATGGGGGGGAAAGAGTCCAGGGTAACAGGGTTGTAAAAGATGTCTGCAAATAGGAGTGGAGGCTGAGTAGTGGGGATGTTTTGTTTAATGGTGCAAATTTTGTCAAAGAAGAAGGAGTTTAAAGAATTACAAAGTTCCTGAGTGGGGACTGTCGGAAGGGAAGTTCTGTCACTGGTGCTGAGGTCTTCCACAATGTTGAATAGTTCTTTAGATTGATTCTGGGCTCTAAGAATTTTCTCCGAGAAATAGTCGGTCTTGTGTTTTAAAATAAGCTTTTGATAGTTTTTTCGAGCTTTGCAGAAGTTGGCCCTATCTTGTTCTGAATAAACTGTGCGCCACTTTCGCTCCAGTTGGCGGACCTCAAGTTTGTGAGTTTTCAAAAGAGGTGAAAACCACCTGTGGGCGTCATTGGGGCGGGAGCGGGGAAAGCAGGTGCAGGGGGCGTGAGCGTCCGCAGCCTGGAGTAGCCACCCTGAAAAAGCCTCTTCCATCTTTTCGATGTCCTGATCAAACGAGGGAAGGGAGGAAGTCAGTGAGCCGATGAGAGCGGGGACATCAACATTCTTCCACCTTCTGGTGTTTCCTCCTGGCATGGGAAATGTGGTGATAAGCTCTTGCTTTCATTTGATAGCTCATATTCCAGGAACAGGATACTGAGAAAGGCAATCTTGGACTTCTTGAAGTTGAATTTTTAGCCTCTTTGATCACATTTTAAAATAATTCGATCCACTCTGGCCAAATGGGTTTCTATGTAGTCATCCATTAGATATATGTCATCAACACAGGGCAACGCTTCATGGCCAAAAGTTTGGAACAGTCCTGTTACACTGGCAGAGAACAAACCTGGGATATTCTTATACCTTTGTGGCACTCAACAAAAGTGTTTTTGTCACCCGAGGCCAGTAAATGCTGTCAAACACCAGCTCTCATGCACGATGTTTTGGCAGAAAAAGGTGTTTGAAAGGTCTAATGTTGTTTTGTGTTATTTGCGCACTATGTTGTTCATTAGTGCCACACTGTGTGCATTTTGTACTGCAAATGTGTGAGTGTGACTATTTATTTGCCTTTAGTCTAGAAGTAGGTGGTATGACTGTTTTGGGTTTGCTACCAGGAATAAAGGATTGTTCATTGGTGAGGTGCAAGTTTCAATTTCACCTTGATATTCAAATTAGGTTAGAATTTCTTTAACCTGTCGTTTGGCTTCATGTATGGAGTATTGTGCTTACAGTTGTGGGCAGGACCTTATGGATATTATATGGTAAGGTGACTCTTCATCCCAACCCAAATGAGTGTGATATAGCAGGGTCTTGTGCAAGGGTCCACTCCTTGGTATATAAATGTTTAACTGATTCTGGGACAAGGGGGGAGAAGGCTGGGCTGGGCAATCCTTTCCAGCCAAGCGAATGTCATAGCCAAATGTTAGATTCTCACAAAGAGAACTTTATTGGTACGAATTATATCACCATTTGGAGTTGCAAATCATATAGTCTGTCAGGATCCCTGACTCTCTGATCCGGTGTTTCCACCTGAACAAACTCAGTTGCTTTCGCACCAGAAACTCTTGAAGATTTTGGCAGAAGCAGAATCCTCAATATGTGTGGCATGCTTATGTGAGATCCCATATCTTATTTAATGGAGGCTTTTGTTGGGGAAGCTTTTTTTAATATGAAGTCAGACGAGCATTGTGAGTCCTTCGGTTTCACATACTCCTCGACCTGCGCTCTGAACTACCTCCACTGTACGAGAATTTTTCAGTTGACTCCTGAAAAGAGCGAGAAGGACGAGTATCAGTACACTGGGATCTATCAGGTTGTTTAATTGGTTCACAGTTGTGCAGATCATAGCACTTTTCAGAGGTCTCCTGTGGAGGAGACCCACCCTGTGGGTTAGTCTTTTATTTATTTTTCTTATTAACCCAGTGTTTTTTAGAAGAAACTTGTACCTGTTTTGAGTTATCCTTTTCAGAATCACGCCTAAATTGTGGGTTATTAGGTCTGGCTCCCAATTTATCTCAACTTATGGATGTATAGGTGTCAGCAATTATTTCTGGTAGTTCTGATCCTTATCTGCTACTGGTATCTGTGTGAGACATTGGTGTACTGTCAAATCTGCCTCTTCCCCTTTAATATTACTGAAAATAATCGAGGACTCTGTGGCATATTTGCCAATAAATTTCATCCCCAAGTCCAGGGCAGGGGCTGCCTAATATTCATTTTGGATCTGTTTGAGCACATCTGATAAAACAGCTATGGATGGGGTCCCGTGCATAAAGATATAGATTGCTGCAAACACTGTGCCCCATGTGGCACCTTCTTCTATTGGGGGGAACCATAACCAATGGTAGGCACATTGTGTGAATTTTATATTTACCTTGTGGTCCTGTATGGGGAAATACTTCTTCAAGCTGATTTGTTTTTTTGTGCAATCCAGAATGGAATTTCCTCCCATCTGGTGGGAACCTTTCTCATAATTAAATTGCTAGCGACTGGACTAACTGCTGGTATTGCTAAATGCATTTGCACAGCATGAGCACTCCTCACTTGGTTTGTTGTTATTGTTTGCATAACAAACTGTATCGATTGTTGTGGAGAGAGCCTATTGGGTCAGCCATTACCAGCAGATTTTCTTACTTCCGGTAGGACGAGGTGAGCATTCTAGCGCTCGAACCTTCCTCCCTTCAAAACCGGATGCAAGGGGCGACGCGCAGCGGATGTTGACCATGCCATCCTTCTCGACTGGGTCGAGAACGCCGACATCCGGGGCCCACCGCTGAGGTGGCTTACATAATTTCTTCAAGACCGAAAACAATCGGTCTGTCTCTCCACTTTTACATCTGAGAAAAAAAGCTTTACTTGTGGAGTCCCTCAGGGCTCCTCCCTCTCTCCTTTATTATTTAACCTGTACATCTTTTCTTTAATTTCAGAGCTCCAGAAAAGATCAGTAATCTTCTTCAATTATGCTGATGACCTTCAGCTCATTTTTAAAATCGACTCCTCCCCCTCTTCCTTAGAGAACGTTCAATCCACTATGACCTTCATCAGCAGTTGGATGAACGCGAACCAGCCAAGGTTAACCCTGATAAGACTGAGCTGGTCCTCACAGGGCCCCCAAGAAATCCTTGGAATGCCAATTTCTGGCCAAGCTCCCTGGGCTGTCCACCATCCCCTGTTAACTCTGTAAAGAGCCCAGGAGTTACCATCAGCAATGACCTCTCTATGAGGTTTGGTTCTTCCATCTACGTCGTATTAGGAAAATTAGCAGATTCCTTTCTCACAATACCCTTGTCCAATTCACTCTGGGATTGGTTATATCCCGGATTGACTATGCAAATGCATTGTAATGCAATAATACCCATTTACCAATCTCAACAACTTCAACCTATTCAGAATCAAGCAGCCAGATTCATTCATGGCCAGCCAAAGTCTAGTCACACTAAACCTCTCCTTAAGAGTCTGCATTGGCTCCATGTGGCTCATTGTAGCCTCTTCAAGCTGGGCTGCCTGATTCAGAAGGCCCTCTCTTCCCAGGGCCCGGCCTTCATTGCCTCTCGTATCCACCGCTATGTTCCTTCCCGGGTCCTATGATCGTCATGCTCAAACCTTCTGTCCACATGTACCTTTAGACGTAAGAAGCATGGTGGCTTAAGATTTTCCTCACAAGCTCCACTCCTTTGGAATTCTCTCCCCTCAGATCTTCGTCTAATCTCCTCCTATCCTCAATTCAAGAGGGCGCTTAAGACCTGGCTTTTTTCTCAAGCATACAATTAATTTACTGCCCCACGCTGCCGCGTCCTCAGCCTGCCAAGAAACCGTTGGTGAGCGTGCGCTATATAAATAATTTTTATCATATCATATCATATCATACATCTGTATAATCTCACTAGACCGTTGTAAAGTATACACAGATCTGCTGCTGTGAGTGTTGCTAATTGTGCATAAGGTGTGTAGGAGGCTAAACTGGCCATGTTGCCCTGGGGATCCAGTCTGACATTAGGTGATGGAACCAATTTGAGTGTTCCTGATATGTTAGTGCTATTTCTAAATCTGCATATGGTCTGTAATTGTTGGGCATGGCTGCTACAGGGTATGTGACAACGTTTCCTGTGGAGGCATCTGCTGCTGAAAATGTTACCCATGATCCCTCTGTTTTATATGCTTCGTAGGGCTTGACCACAAAAATAACATCCCCTCCTGTTTGGGGGAGTCCAAGTTGTAGCAACATCTGTGTTACTACATGTCTGCAGGTGAGCTCTATGACCACTGGTACTGGATTAGCCATTGGAATATGTGGAATTCAGAGAAGGTAACTATGATAGGGTGATCCTTTGAAAGGTTCAAGCGTGAACAACCTACAGGCAGAAATAAGGATTCCCTATTTTCATGAGGAAGATTTTTGCCTTGCACCATGGACTTCTCCAGTTAAATGGTGAGTAGGGTCTTTGGCCACACAAAAGAAAACTACTCAGAAGATCCATTAAATACCTGACCTAGAACGTTGTTGGGCCAATGTCATACAGGTCCTATTATTTCAGTAAAACTGTGCAGTTGGCCAAAAAGCATCAAAACGATGTGGTACTGGGTCATACCATCTGAATATGTTGGCCTAATTCCTGGGTAGCTCACAAGATGCCATCTGGACCTCTAAACCTTACAAGGTACCGGATGGTGTCTGCAAGCTCAGGATATGACAGCCCTGATTCCTCAAGGAAGTCATGGATCAGATCTACCCTTTTGTTGTTTATTTAGGCATGCCCAAAGAGAGATACAAAAGTACACAAATTGGCATTTCAAATATTTATTGAAGCAATTGGACTCTTGTGTAAAATACGTGTTTGCAATGATTAATATAATGAAGCAAAACAATGTTACCAGAGTTAGAAGAATGGTGAACAGAATGAACAATTTAACCATTATTCATTTGGACTGAATTTTATGAATTGATAGGATGGTACTCCTATCTAGCACTGCCTATCCTATAAAGCATAGGGTGTGCGTGGCCTAACATCCCATTTACTTGCAGGTGTGTGTCATCTGATAGTCAGTCTTGGTGTAGAACAGGAAGCCTTCTTTCTCAGGATAGTGATGGGACTCAACTGAGCCAGAATTATGGTATGCAGCAACCTTGATCAAAATCCTCTGACCAAACAAAGGAGTGGTGCAGTTTATATGATGAATTGGACCCATTTGTTCTGAGCCTGAGTTTTCGTCCGCCTGTCATTGTTGATTCTACCCACCCAGAGCTGTTGCAGAACAAATAACAAACAACAACATTTTGCACAGTGTATCTAGTCCTTGTACAGAATTTTCCAAAACCAGATAACGTGTCTACGGAGAAGTGTAAGTGTTGCAAACCATTTTCTGAGAACATTATCCCACACGGACGTGCAAAAAATTTATGTTAATAGAAATTGTTCAAAAAGATGTTAACTTTAAACATGAGAATGTACAATGGATGGTTCCATGTTAAAATATTAATATTAAAAATATCGATGAAATAAATATTGATGTGAAAATATCGATAACAAAAAAATCGACTTCCTATACATAAACAGGTAAGTACAAAAATATCGACACAAAAATATTGATGTAAAAATGTAGAAGTAAAAAATATCGACATTAAAAAATTACATAAATACAATTAATTAAATAATGTTAATATTATTAACAAAATACATTAAATGTAATATATATTTTAACTAATTATAACTAATAAACTTAATATAATAAATATAAACACAAACAAATGTGTACATATATTTACTTAAATACATTTCATTAACTATTATCTTTATTTCATTAATAAACTTTTTAAATTATATATAAATAAATATACACATCTTTAAAATGGAATAAAATAGTCTATATTTAATTAACACATTAAACTATTAAAAAAAGAATAAAACATACATTTAATAACAAAATAAACATAATATTAGTGGAAACATTAGATAGAGATTGGGTAAAAATTACTATTCCCACTCCAGTGAGTGCAACAGTAGTGAAAGCATTGGACAGCAAATGGGAAAAAATGACTACTCCCACTCCAGTGAGTGCAACTGTAGGGAAAGTGCTGGATAGTGGAGGGATAACAATTACTATTCCCACTCCAGTGAGTGCAAAAGTAGGGAAAGTGCTGGATTCCACACAATAAAAAACATCAACATTTTTATTAAATGTAATTTCAAATATTAACATAATTAATATATACATTTTAATATATTATTAACAAAGATAATAACAAATCATTAATTACACATTATTTAATACTATAATATCCACAACACACACCTAAAATGACGCAATTACAATTAATATTAATAATTAAATAATGCAAATTAATTTATACATATTTAATAATTAATCAATAAAAAAGTAATTACTTACCACCCTCCACACCATTTACACATATAAACACCACAACACACACCTAAAATTAATTACACAATTACAATTAATAATTACTAATTAATTAATGGAAATTAATGTAAAAATATGTAATAATTAATCAATAAAAAATTACTTACCACCCTTCTCACCATTTACACATATAAACACCACAACACACACCTTAACTTAATTAAACAATTAACATCATTAATTGTAATTAATTAACAACTAATTATTAAACTATTATTAATTAATCAATTAACACATTAATAATTCAATACATTTTATATAATTAAATTACTTTTCATCCTATTCCCCGATAAACCACAGCCCGCTATGGAACTAAAAAAGCAAAATTTAAATAAAAAAAAAAATATTACCTACTATAAATTAATATTTAAATCTATGTAATGAAATTATTTCCCACTCTATTCCCCTATAAACCCACAACCCGATACGGAACTAAAAACACAAAATTAAACTTAAAATAAATTAATAACTAGTAAAATTTTAAAACATATAATAAAATTACAAACAATTCTCATTAAAAACACTAAAATACATAACATTATTAATAATTCAATATTTTTGTCAACTATATTTTTGTAAACGATATTTAAAACGTCGATGTTTTTTAAATCAATATTACTTACCTGTCAGTCGATATTCTTGTCCACAATATTTCTGTTGTCGATATTTCTTCCCAACAATATTTTTGGGGCGATATTTATGTCCCTCGATATTTATACGTCGATATTCCTACTCTGCACCAAAATGGATGTTTGTTTCCAGGCCCTACGTGACCACACGACGAAAGGTGTAGAGTGGAGTGCTGTAGAGTGGAGTGGTGTATAGTAGAGTATGCAGTGACATGGTGTGGTGCAGAGTAGAGTGGAGTAGTATGGAGTATGCATGGTGTGGTAGCACCCTGCTAATACAGACCACACAATTACAACTGAAATGACCATTACCTTTGCACATACAGTTTTACTGATAAAAGTATATCGTGGACAAACAATAATGAGTGAAAATGTCATCACCTAGAGTACTGATTTGTTTTGATCATATTAACATATTTGTTTACACCACAATTCACAGACTTCCTCCTGCAAACCCTCAGTATTCAGCATGATTGTCTCAAAAGCTCTCACTTTGAAATCAGAGAAACAAAAGTAAACACCAAGCTGCTGGAAGACAAAGCTGGCATTTGATCTCTGTCTTTGAATACATAGAAAATGTGACAAGATAATAAAAATATTTAAAGACCTGTTTACAGAAATAGAACACTGGTGGAAGGATACAGTAAATAACATATGGGTGATGGAAGGAACGTACTCAAGCTGGATAGCCTAAAACAAATAAAGGCAACAAATTGAAAGAAAGCAAATGTGGGTTACAAACCACAAAGCCAATGGTGAACAATAGGTGGAGTGCATTCCCAGGGAAGCTTTCAAAATGTCCCCAAGTTGTAGATAGCAAACCAGATAGCTGCTCTGTCTGGTAGGCTCCGACCTAAAAATATGTTTAATGCTTCCATCTTCCCACTTTTCTCGACCTTCATTTTCATGAAGGCTGCAGTTTAATACCCAGATAACCAGACTGGGGACCAGAAGAATTAAAAACAGTTTTAGATAATGTGCTAAGTCATAATATCCGTTACTTTACTGTGCCATATTAATGATCCAAATGCCTGTACCAGAAAATTGAATTCCATCAAAGTTTATCTCTCATTTGAATTCGCACACTCCCCAGCAGAGCCACCATACCTCAGATTTCCAACCGCCGTCGTGTGAGAAGGAGTCTCCCTGAGCCTTGCTCAGTTTGTTCCCTGGTGAACTTTTGAGCTGTCTTGCTACAGTCTTTTAAACTGTATTTGAGGTATTCCTTTTCCTCTCTTGTCTCAAAATGTCTGAAGGCTCTAAAAAGAGGCTTTTCAGACCTTGCAGATCTTGTGGGAAGGCCAGATTATATTCAGAAGACCCCCACAAAGATTGTTTAGATTGCCTTCATTCCAAGCATATTCCCAATGAGTGCAAACATTGTCGAACCTTCTCTGCTAAAACTCTTAAGGACAGAGATGCTTGTTTACTGTTGTGGCTTCAGAAAAAGAAGGCCACCTCAGAGACTGATTCAGAGGATGGCTCTTTAGCACACTCCTCTAAAAAACAGAAGACAGAATCTTCTGAGGAGAAAGCAGATTTAAAAAAGCAGAAGACTGAGGACAAGAAGTCATCTTCCTCTTTATTGCCTCATACACCTCTAAAGAAGCCCTCAGAGACGAGAGCTGTTTTGTCTGCCCCGTCGACAAAGAGCGGAGTGTCCCTGGTGTCTACGGTTATGAAGATGCCGACGACCACGACCGCATCGTCGATGACGACCATCATGAAGATGACAGCATTGTTGATGACATCTACGAAGACGACCCTGTCAACGCGGAGATCGTCGACTGCACCGTCGATGATGAATATGCAGACGACCTCGTCGACGACCATCCTGGTTCCTCCGTGGAAGAGTCAATGTCTATGCCTCTCTTGTTAGAGTCTGATTTGATTAATGACTATTATCGCCGCATCCCAGATGCTAATGCCCCTGCCTCCGACACCTCTGGTAGATCACAACCTGCGGCACAGGCTCCGGTGGTTCAACCTCCACCTCTGGTGCAGAAAGTGAGCACCCCTACAATAATTACGATTCTGGATGACTTTGCGGAGAGTGAAGTGGAAGAACAGCCAGAGGAAGGGGAACTTCTTCAAGGTGATCAAGTGGGCAACGAATGGGCTCAATATGTCATACCAACTTCTCCATATCCGTCACCATCCCCGGCAAGCTCTCTGCCGGAAGACATCTGAGGATTCCACAATCTCATGGATTGTTTCCTCTATGACTTCAAGGAATCATCCAGGCAGTCTACTAGGACGGTCCCAATGATCGATCACATCTGGGACGAGGGTTTAAAGATCATGAAGAACCCAGCCTCGGCTGCAGCATTGGTACCCAGAATCGAGAAAAAGTATCGGGCTCCCAAGTCCTCCCCAGCGTGCCTGATTGGGCATCCAAGGGCTGAATCAGTGGTAATGCAGGCGGGGCAAAGGCGTTCCAAGAATCCGACCTCTGCTTGTTCAGCTCCACCCGACAAGGAAGGAAGAATGATGGAGGGTGCAGGGAAGCACTTAGCAGTTATGGCAGCAGCTTTGATTAAAGATTCAAATGTGCTAGCACTTTTCAGCCGCTTCAACAGGCAGATGTGGTCGAACATCGCACCACTTTTATCTCATCTGCCAGAAGACAAAAAAGAAGAGGCTACCATCATTTTACAGGACATGTCTAGGGCAGCCTCTGAATCCATAGACATAGCCATGGACATGTCATCCGTGGCGTGCAGACAGATGGCCGGAGCAGTGGTGCTCCGCTGAGAAGGTTGGCTAAAGGCTACATCATTCAGGCCATAAGTCCAGTCAAAAATTGTCGCTATGCCTTTTGATGGGGAGAATATGTTTGGCAAACACGTCGATGATGCCCTTCAAGGAATAAAATCAGACACAGACACAGCGAAGTAGTGTGGCTCACTGGTTAGAGGCGGCAGACCCGAGAGCAGAGGACGGCCCGGGACCAGGGTTCGATTCCCGGCACGGCAGGTTTCTGGACCAGGGTCAACGGACTCGATAATTCTCTCGCCTCGGTGCCCACTCTGATCAGCGATCACACTCGGCAACTCTGGGCATTAGCTTGCCTCATCTTCACTAACGGCTCCACCAGACCGCCGGGGATGCCTGGTCTCACCCTGGAGATACCCATTAAGGGACCATCTCTCAGGGAAGCCAGGAAGGGTTTCGCAGCGGTCGAAGCGCCTTGGGACCCTACGGGTAAGTAAATGTAAATGTAAATGTATAGGCATTTATATAGCGCACTACTTACCCGTAGGGTCCCAAGGCGCTTCGACCGCTGCGAAACCCTTCCTGGCTTCCCTGAGAGATGGTCCCTTAATGTCAGTATAATCAGAGATCCTCCTTCCAATCCAACAGGTACCAACCTTATCACCCACAGGGGTACCGTCAATTCTCCAGCAACCAGCAGTTTAGTTCCTCAAATACTTCCTACCAGAAACAGCCCAGAAAGAAATCTACTGCAAGGGGAATATCACAGGACTTTAATAGGAGACAGTGACAACGCCAAGGCGCCCACCACTCCGTCATGCCTCAAGCAGAACCATTATCTCTCTAGTTTAAATCATCAATGGCTGTCCATAACAACGGACAGATGGGTACTGGATGTTATCCATCAAAGCCATACCCTAGAATTCATACAAAAACCTCTGAATCAACCGCCTGTTCACAGAATGCAACAACATCTCTCAACCCTCAAGGCAGAAATTCTGTCCCTCATTGTGAAAGGGGCAATAGAGGAGGTTCCACCTCAACAACAAGGTAAAGAATGTTATTCGCATTTTTTATTGATACGAAAAAAGCAGTCTTCCAAATGGAGGCAGGTAATGGTTCTGAGAGGCTTGAACAAATTCATCAGAAAAATGTTGTTCTGTATGCTCTCTCTTCCAGACATCCTCTTGATGCTGCGCAGGAGAGATTACATGGCATCCCTAGATCTTTTAGATGTCTATTTTCATATCCCGATTCACATCAAATACAGGCAATATCTACGATTCGTGGTGGTAGGGAGCCACTACCAATTCAAAGTATTACCCTTCGAACTCAGATCCGCGCCAAGGGTTTTCACAAAATGTATGGCGCCGGTCGCAGCACACTTGAGACAACAAGGCCACCAGATATATCCGTATCCGGATGATTGGCTAATAAAGGGTGCATGATACCAAGACACCTTGCAATCCCTACAATGCTGCATAGATCTCTTCCAATTTCTAGGTCTACAGATCAATAGGGAAAAATCTTCTCTCATTCCATCGCAGTCTCTTCAATTCCTAGGAGCCAGGCTCCAGACGAAGGAAGCAAAAGTGTATCCTTCAGAAGAACGCACCCAAAAAAATCTTAAGTCTGGCATCACAATTACAAATAAAAAGGTCCACTTCAATGAGAATCTTAAAATCATTGTTGGGGATGATTTCTTCCTGTATCCCCTTAGTTCCCAATTGCCGGCAACACATGCGGCCCCTTCAGAACTACTCGACATGCAATGGGTGCAATCCCAAGGTTCCTTCGAGGATCGAATCACCATCACTCCTCAAATACAGGCAGCACTATCATGGTGGGGGAACATGGAGAACTTATCAAAAGGTCTGCTCTTTGAATCTCAATGTCCCAGTTATGTCATGACGACAGACGCCTCACTGCAAGGATGGGGAGCACACCTACAGGACCTCGAAATACAAGGCCATTGGACCACTCAGGAAGCTCAGCTACACATCAACTTGTAGAGCTAAAGACGGTGTTCTGGGGCCTCCAGGTTTTCCTCCTCAGAATCCACAATTCGCCTGTACTGGTCAGAACAGACATTACAACATCAATGTTTTATCTGCTAAAGCAAGGGGGTACAAAATCAAAGCCCCTATCGGCACAAGCTCAAGAAGTTTGGAACTGGCTTCTGCTGCACAACATCTCTATGCACGTTCCGGGAGTTCACAACACAAGGGCAGACATCCTAAGCAGATCAGCCAGTGTTTCCCACGAATGGGAGGTAGCTCAGGATCAACACTTGCGAATATTTTACTTCTGGGGCACTCCATCTCTAGATCTGTTTACAAATCACCACAACAAGAAATGCAAACATTTTGCAAGCAGATTCCCCCATTCCCTCTGATCCCGAGGGTATTACGGAAAATTAGGTCAGAACCGTGACACTTAATTCTGATAGCCCTAGCATGGCCAAGACAGTTCTGGTTTTCGGAGCTCCTCCAGCTGTCAGTGGCTCCCAGAATGCAGTTTCCTTTGATTCAAGATCTAATCTCAATGAGCGAAAGACAAGTTCTTCATCCACTGTTGACATCACTGAACTTATCAGCCTGGAACCTCATGAGCACAAATTTCATTCCTTGAATATCCCTCAGGAATGCTGAGATATCCTCTCTCAATCTCTAGCAGTTTCAACGAATAAAACTTACACAGCAAAGTGGAAGAGATTTTGCCAGTGGTGTTCCACTCAAGCTCTGCACCCTTTTCACTTTTCTTCAGAGCAAATTCTTCCTTACTGTTACATTCTTGTGTTTAATATGAGTACATTTTATACATGTATATTGCTGTAGTACCTTAAGGCATGAGACTTGTTATTTTCTGTATTGGGTCTGCATTCCAAACAGAGTTTTGCCAATGTTGCATTCCGCACTTGTAAGGCAGTTGTGGCCTGCTGCCATACTGTCAGGAGTTATGCTGTGCTGATCTTCAATAAACTTCATAAAAGCTTGGATTTGATTCTTACAAATTTGGCGACGAGGACCTAACATGCCCATTGCTTTACAAGATTTTTTATAGTTTATTGTGTTACTTTATTATTGTTTCTTTTCTTTTTAAATAGGGGAGATGTGTTACATTCTTGTGTTTAATATAAGTACATTTTATACATGTATATTGCTGTAGTACCTTAAGGCATGAGACTTGTTATTTTCTGTATTGGGTCTGCATTCCAAACAGAGTTTTGCTAATGTAGCATTCCGCACTTGGAAGGCAGGTGTATCCTGCTGCCATACTGTCAGGAGTTATGCTGTGCTGATCTTCAATAAAGTTCATAAAAGCTTGGATTTGATTCTTAACTTACCTATTAAACTTAGCCAAGGCAGGACTCTCCCAAGCATCAGTCAAAGTACATCTTGCGGCTATCTCAAGGTATCGCAGAACACCAAATTGCCCATCTTTTTGGTCTCAGAGGGTGATAAAAGGAGTTTCTGAAAGGGCTCTTCAGAGTGTTCCCTCCATTTAAGCATCCGTCAATTCCATGGCAACTCAACACAGTCCTGAAGCAACTCATGAAGCCCCCGTTCTAACTAATTCACAAAGCTGAATTAAAGTTTGTTTCTTGGAAGGTGGCTTTGCTGCTCGCCTTCACTTCAGCCAGGAGGGTCGGTGAGATCCAGACTTTCTCGATTCCAGAACCGTTTCTTCAATTCAAACAAGATAAGGTCATACTCAGGACAAATCCTAAATTCATTCCCAAAGTCCCCTAGGCTTTTCACCTCAATGAACCCGTTGTGTTGCCTACATATTTTAAGAACCCATCTTCTGCAGCTGAAAAAATGCTGCATACACTGGACATCAAAAGATGCCTCAAATTCTATATCGACAAAACAAAGTCTTTTCGAAAGACAAACCAATTGTTTGTGGCCTTTGCTGGGCCCGGAAAAGGCTTGGCTCTGTCAAGGTCTAGTATTTCTAGATAGTTAGCCAATGCCATTTCTTTACAACATGAGAAAGCCGGAAAGCCTCTGCTATCCAAAGTTTGCACTCATTCAACGAGGAAGATGGCAACTTCAGCGGCATTGTTCACGGTAGTATCGCTCCCAGACATCTGCAGAGCGGCAACATGGACAAATGTGCACACGTTTACCAGGCATTACTGTCTGGACACAGCGTGGAAAGCGGATTCAGCAGTGGGACAAGCAGTTCTACGGCACCTGTTTCACTAAGAATTTCTCAGACTATATCTAACATGCTATGTTATTTCTTGTAAAAATGTTCCTCTAAAGTGTTTCATTGGATGGTCTTACTATGCATTGTGGGTATTTTCAGGTATCATGTTCCCAATTTGATATGCACTAAGACATGCAAAGGTTTCTTTATTATAAATCATTATGGTATTCTGGTAATAGGAAGCAGAGCCCTAAGAAATAAGGGTTCTATCCTGGAAACGCGACATAGTATAAGTACTGCTCTCTATTCTGATACAAGCATGTGAATCTATGAAAGACTCAATACTGGAGAAAAAACTAGTTACTTACCTATACGCTATGGTTCTCCAGTATTGATATCTTTCAAAGATTCACATGCGGCCCACCCGTCTCCCCGTTTTCTCAGGTAGACCACTTTTATCTCTAGATACATCCTTGGCTCACACTTGGGGCTGGAAATCTGAGGTATGGTGACTCTGCTGGGGAGTGTGATCTCAGGGCTGGCAGCTGATTGGCTGGCATTTGAACCACATAATACTGATGATAGGAAACCAAACTCTATACTTCCCTAAGGGTTTTCTATGCAGTTTTTTCTTTTACTGCTATTGTTATTCATTTACCGTGAGACTCCCACCATGACGACGGGCAAGATACAAGCATGTGAATCTATGAAAGATATCAATACTGGAGAACTATAGTGCACAGGTAAGCAACTAGTTTTATTCTATGTACAGACTCCTCAGCTCTAGAACAACTTTATTATATGAAATGTATATCTTAATTTTAGAATGCTTTTGAAGGCTTGGCCTTTTGCGGTATTCTATGTGTACTTTACATGTATGTGAAAACGCCATACTTTTTTTATAGCTTTTGTTATCTCAGACCATAGGTGTTTATGTTTAGATATTTTGTGATCCAAATTGAGGACTTATTTTTTTCCTTTCCTTTAATCGGCAACATTTGTATAATCCATTAAGGCCTGAAGTGCTTGTTATGTTTTAATGCTCTGGTTGAGTTCCAAGAAGCAACCTACTACATGTTTGTGTGCTTTACAGCAAAACAAAAATAAACCAAATAAAAAATTATGACGCAGATGAATTCATTTTAGGCTCCGATATTATTGCATTGTTTGAGTTGTCGTTTTCTGTGGTATAGAACTATACATGTCACGATTGAAGGTGTGTCCTCCCACCTCCCAATCGAGCTTAGTCTGTACTTACTCAGAGCCACCTTGCAGAAAAGGGATCCGTAACACAAATCACGAGGTACTTGTCAATCAACCCATTGATATGTATTTGCATTTGTTATCAATAAAAGAAAATCACCCTACAGTATCAAAGAATGCACGCCAAATAAAAAAACAGAAAGTCTTGTATAGTTAAAATTCGAAAAAGGTTCAAAAACTTAGCAGCAATTTGCATTAAAGGCTTGTTAAAAGAAACTTGGGGTACATTTACAAAGAATTGATATAGCTCAGCCGTTATGTGACAGGGGAAGAGCAGAACAGGGCCATGTCTACTAAGACAGGGCACTCTTTTTCACTCTTTCTGTGCTGGAGCTCTTTAGGCTGTCTTGTGCCAACGCACAGACTTGCTATAAATAACAATATGTGTGCCAGGACTGATGGTTTTTTGAAAACTGAAACTTAGTATTGACCTCTATGAATAAAACATAAACGTCTGCTTGCTCATTTGCATCATTTACTGATATTGCTTGAATTTTCTTCTTTTATAAATTTTTTAATGAAATATTCTCTGTGTGGAAACACCTTATATAACAAATACTATATACAAATATGTACACAATATACAAAACAATACAATTGAACAAATTAACAAATTGCACTTACACCACATCCATACCTCATACATACTTAACAAACATACTTTACAATGGTCCCTAGGTGCACCGTGATGTAAACACAATTGAACTTCAAAAATGGAAGTTTCAGTTTTCAAAAAAACATCAGTCCTGGCACACATATTGTTATTTATAGTATTGTTGACTTAGCCTGACTGAGTTTGAGTCAAGGCCCATTCCTGTTTTCTGGGAACGCACAGACTTGCAGAATAGAGCAAGGCTATGTGCATGATGTGAAGTTTAGGTTTTGTACTGGTAGGGGACCCTTATAATAAATATTATGCTTTGACTTAATCTAACACTTTTATAACTTTGCATTGTGTTCTCTACAGCACAACATATTGCAAAAGTAGAAAGGTTTGGAAAAAATAAATCTTTTCTCTAATGTCACATCTTCCTTGAGGAAGCATACATTTTTGGTGCATAACCCCTCTCGCAATGTTAGTGCATAAGGATTTACATCAAAAACAGTGCTTAATTTGGGTCAGTGTTTGCTGGTGCTCGACACCAGCTCTTACGTCTAAACACCAGCATATATTTATGGGATTGCACCACATGATGGAACTGTTTGTCTATTTTTAAGCAGAATTAATCCGTGCAGCATCTTTGTAAAAAAAATCCCGCACATAGGTAACGTTGGCACTGGCATTCGGCAGGAGTTATTGGTAGTGCCATCTGCACTGGACTCCTAGTAAGTACTTGGGCTCTGGCATTTAATTTAAAAATAATTAGCCATTGATTAAAACTCGTGGGTATTGACATGAAGTGCAAATGTTCTACCCTTGGTACTTCCCCTTGACTCAAGCTGGCACAAACGAGCACAAAGTGCTACTCTGCTTTGTTTTGATTTTGTACAACATTTGCACAGGAAAAATAATCCCAAACTCAACACTTCTTTGATGCAATTCTGGCCTAGTGTTGATACATCTGTCCCCTTTAGACCAGCAGTAGACCAATGCTGTACATTAGTTTTGACAACTTAGACACGTGGCTCATTGAGTTCATATTTGTAACTGAAATCTGCTGTGATTTAAAGGTCACACATTTGAATCTGAGTGGTCGACTCAGCCTTCCATTTTCATAGGATGAAAAACTGAGCATCATCAAACTGAGTAATAGTAACATCTTTCTTATCTACAGGGCTTATACATGTGACATGAGGAGCTAAATTAAGAACAAGTAACCACTGATGATTGCAAATAAGAAAAATAAAGTATTACATTGTCGACATTTTAAACGATAGGTAAATTGTTGGCATTTGCACAGTACTTTCCACCTTTAGTGTGGCACCAGAGTCTTAATCTGGGCATGATTTCACACGGTCTGGGAAACACACAATCAGATCATTATGTTTTTGATACAGTTCACATGTTTAGGATTAGCAGTCTTTGTTGAATATTTAATATAGAAGTGGTTTGTGTGGGGTAATATGAAAGGAAAATATACTGAGTTTGATACAGGTAAAGATATCTATAGTGGCATATGGGTATTAATGGGTTTGCCTCTCTTCTTTAATTGGGTTTAGTAAACATGATATTCCCACCACTATACCTCATGCTGTAATTTTTAATTATTGACTAGCTTGAAAGGATTCATCGCTCACCAATCCAAGCATTTTGGCTTCTTTGCAACTAGTCCAAATAGTTATAAGTACGAAGAAACACACTATCTTCAAAATCATGTGCATCCTCAACATGACTTTTTTTGGTGGTCACCATGTAAAATATCCAAGCTTTGAAAACGGTTTGACATAAGTTCTTTTCTTATGTTCCCCAGGGTCACGTTCCATTGTAGGGATAAAACATAATATGAAAATCACTTTTGTCTGGATTTGTGAAGAGAGGGTGGGGCGATTAGTAAACACTGCTGAAAGCAGCAATGCAGTACATACTGAGTGGGAGATTTAACAAAATGCACTGCAGCTCTGTATGGCGGAGCTTCCTTAACCGGACCCACAATGTCTAAGCAACGCCTGAGTGGGTTGAGTGATTACTTCATTCTAAATTCCCCTTTCAGTGGCAGAAGCCAAAAGTCCCTGGCACACTAGATGCTGTCTACTAACAGCCTCCTTTCTCTTAAAGTGGTGATGGGTAAACAGTATTTAGCTTACAATCAAAGGCTGCAATCTTCCCTGGCCAGAGCACTATTTTCGACCAAATCCCTGACTGTATAAGAGCGTTGTTCTGGTTCTGTGATAATACACGATCCAAATAGAATAGAGCAAAATATGGAATATGGAAGTCCGCTGATGGTCTAACACAGCAGTTGTACTACCCTATGTGATATTAAAGAAGAGGTTATAGGGCCTCTTCTGTAATTCTTTATGCAGGCTAGCTTAAAATAAAGTAGTATTGTGACTTGTGTAGTTACATAACAGACCACACAGACTTAAAAAGATGTATATTTCTGAGAGTGGCTGACTTGACAACATTTAAATTCACTACAGGGCTCCCATTTCTCAATTTGAATTGGTTACGAGTACACTGTTGTTCTCAAATGAATGCTCCAATTAAGATTTCCAAAGCTTTTCACTAAACAAAGGATCTAGGTAATAGCAGGAGTTGCCTGAACCTGCCAGCTATAGCAAATCAATTGGGCAGCAAATTATGTGTATGTAAACAAGATTGGTTAACAGATTACACCACCTCATTTTGGGTGCTAATGGATTGTGGAACGTAATACCACTGAATACCACTGGCTGTAAAAATACCACCAATTCTTTTGGACATTCAATGGAAATGTTAGCCTCACTTTTTAGCTATTAATCTTTTTTCTCTGCCACGCCAAAAATATCGATGTCTATCCTTTTGGCATCTTGAGGCTACGAGTCAGGGGGGCCTGAGACTCTTTCTTGTGCCCGTTGACCTTGTGCAGGACTCCAACACCCACAATCCACAGACCACAGTGCCTGGAGGCGCTGCAACGCATCTGAAGGGGGGGAGGGGAATATTCTCATGCTTTTAGGGCGCCCCTGCCTCCCGCAGCGCAGGATCCTTTTGGTATCTTGAGGCTATGAGTCAGGGGGGCCTGTGACTCCATCGCCCGTAATCCACAGCAGCTAGAGGTGCTGCAATGCATCAAGAGGGCGGGCCTGGATATCCCCACGCTTTTAACACGCCCAGGCCTCCCGAAGCACGGGACACACCCATGCAGAGCCCTGGCAAAGGGCACGCTCGTCTGCGTCAGTCCATGGCCGGACAAGTCTGGGCAGGACCACCCATATGACGTGGGTAATTTACTTTGGAGATACAGGTGAGGCATCTCTTTTATAACCTCCACATCAAGACCAAGGCATTTAGGAGCTCCATAGCCTCACACAAATCCACACTTAAACCTACAATTATTGACAACATGTTGGCGTGAGTGATAGGGGTTGTATCAAATGCAATTGCTCTAACAGAACAAAGAATATTTATAGAGCATGATAATAGTCTTGGTGGCTCAGTATATGGCAATGGCATTATCGCAACTCGAACCAGTAGCTTAATGGAGAAGGCCCCTGTCAGGGATATGTGGGAGTCAATGTCCCCATGCGTATCTACCACCACAGATTGAGCCACAATCGACACAATAAATGTTGATACTCAACTTCCTCCCAGAAGCAGCAATCAAACGTAAACTGACAAGTGCCCACGCTCCACGGGAAAACTCCAATTTAGATCAGATAGTAACCAGAAGGGAGTTAAGTCCAACAAAGCAGAGTAAAGAATTATAAAAGAGCAACTTGATGTCATAGAAACCCACATAGCGACTGCGCTCCAACTACACACTACATCTAACATTGAGACCAACTGTACTGTGGATACAACTGAACCTACTCCTTGTAACAGACCCCCTGTGCGCATGACTGCAAAATCTGCGCAGGACCGGTGAATCCTTCAGACTGCGGGTACTGCTTTGCCAGCCACACAGAATGTTATGTCTTATGGCTCTTATGGTGATTCCACTATTAGACTCAACGTAGGGGCTGCTATTCTAAGTCCCGCACAAAGAAAAGCTGGTAACCGGAACCATGCGGGTATGCCAAGTAGGGAAAGAAGCATATGAGTAACAACTCTAGCTCTACGATTTTAAACCTATCTACAGAGGCTTGCCTTGATGTCTTGATAATGGTGGTGTGCAATCAAGTGGAGACATGGGAAGAGCTATGAAATAAGATTACCCATTGGTGTGGTGTTCACAGGTATTTCAACACTGCAGAAAGTCACGAAATACTAATGATATGGAGGCTAGGTTGGATTGGCCCCTCCGGTAAAAACATAGCTGGGGATTGTATTGATGTCAACTTTAGGAGCCTGCACAGTGTGAGGAAAATTTTGGGCACAAGTACATTGGGGAAAGCAGCTGAAACCAACATTGCTACTTTACCTTTAGGCTATTTTTACAAGCCACCTAAGAGAGTACTATGCCAACCTCCATGTGATCAATGACTTCACTCATACCAGGGCTTCGCATGTAACAACCGGTATGCAGCTTTAGCAGAGTACATTGAGATTGATTAGCAGGCTGTCCCCAGATTGCAAGCGAATGGTGCATCAAGCGCATTTGGATCCTCTATTGCAACTTCAAGGGCACCACACTTGGCTTGTGCTGCATTAATTGTGCCCACAATCCCAGCTGAGCCTGATACTTCATGTAAAAACCCAAAGTTTCACTGCCTAAAAAATGCCTTGCCAACTGATCCCATATCAATGCCTTGCTCCATCACCTCCAATTGCAAACAATTCCTCGATAAAAATACTAGTTGGAATATCGTTGACCTCAACTCAAAGATACTACTCCCTTACTGGCAACTGCTTACCTAGTCATATTACATCTTGCTAATGCAAGAAACTTGGGCAAACAACCCAATAACTTTTGAAGGCTTCATGTGTTTCAACCTTCTGGCTGTTCTGTCCCATGCACATTGCACCTCAGGTGGTTTGACTATTTGGATCGACTTACTACTCGGAGGCCACGCAGAGCCATTGAAAAATCTGGAACGTGACTATCAAGTTGTCCTTTTCGCGAGGGCCTGAACTCTATATCTCATCAATTTTTGTAATACCTATTTTCTTTAATGTGCCTAATCAATGATTCCCAAGATTATTTGAGTAAATATCAGCTATTGTGGAGAGCAAATCTTATCAGGGTCAACAAATGTATCTTTTGTTTGCCGGGTGATTTTAATGGCAGATTATCTCGTTACAGAGCCAGGAAGGAGCCAGAAGTACTCACAAGAATAGATTTGAGAGGCAATGAGTTGGAGGTCTTACTCGCCCCTCTGATTTGCTTGATGTGGTCGAGTGGGCTAGGCCAGGTATGCAGGGGTCACCCACTTTCAGGGGAAGGAATAATTCCTCCGTAATTAATTACATTTTCATTTCCCAAACTATAGGAAATCTCCTTCAATTTGACACTAATATTAGTACCAAATTCGGCGATCACCAGCGATAGCTTTGGAAGTGCCCCCTAGGGAACTCCTCCAAGCTATACCTAGTCTCAGCAATATATTGCCAATCACAAAGTCAAATAGCATTTCAAATAAAAGTAAATATACAAGGACTGACTCAAAAAGGGCTTGAGATCAGTAAAGTAAGAAACCATGAAGGCTTATTAAAATATTAAAGTGCTGTGAAACTGGCAATAATATATTTAGTCTCAATAACTCAGTCATAGAGCTCAGAAATCAATTACCACAAATGCTTTCAACATTAAAATTGGATGCAGCATTGTACAAATTTGAAAAAATAGATCAAGTCAAGAGTGTGTAGCAAATAAATAGAGAAACAGGCAGCATAACCAGAAGAGACTCAGTAATGTCGGTCTCACCCCTAAAATAAGGGATTTTTATAACACATTTTACAATGGAAAGCAGTGTACGATAAGCAGATGTAGCAACACATCTACAAATCACATATAACATTATTAAACATCCTATCATCCTATCACTAGCTCCCTAAATGAACAATTAAATGTTCCCTTCTGACTTAATGTCTTTAGGATTGTCAGAACAAATCTGATTCCATAAACAATAGAAAGGGTCATAAATGAATAGCCTTGAAAAGTAACTAAAGGCTTCCTCTGTAGTTCTAAGAGAACAACATGTCATGATAAAACATAGGTGCACGTCTTGCCGCATACAGTGTCAATATTATGGATGCTCCAAAAACAAGATCAATTTGAGGCCTAGCTTGGCCTTCGTCGGGAAAACATATTTCTGTACATCACAGCATTATTGTTTCAAATGCAAAAAGGTTCATGTGAATAGGCAAATACGATTCTAATCAGAAAGTAGTCACAACAGGGGCATTTTAAGCAATAGGGTTTCTTGTCCTTCTACTTCATCCACTTAAAAGAGAGGACAAAACAAATCCATTAAACTTACAATTCACAATTTTCCTTTCTTCCAGGTTGGAGAGCTGCTCTTCACAATGAGGGGAATCTTCCTACTCTTTTCAACTGGCTCACTTTTTTAGCAGGAGGCTCAAGCCTTCAATCAACCCTTTTCCTGTTCCTCACTTGCTAAACTGCTCACCTTCCCCTTCCTATTCCAGTGCTACAGCCATGTCATAATATCTAGATAGTTAGTTCTCATGTGTCACCACTGTGTCAAGATGTGCAGCTAATTTTGAAAAACCTAGTATTCCTATTTATTATGGTAGCATTTTTATTTCTGTTTTGTTATTTCTAACAATAGTAAAAGGCCTACTTTAGTAACTGAGATTTTTGTGTTCACTTTTAAATGGCAAAACTGTGATTCAAGGTGGGTAGGAACCCTAGTCCTCAATAAATGAGATGCAAGTACTTGAAGAGAATTGGCTTTTTTAAGACGAATAGTCGATTGGATTTATGCAATGGCTTTCAAAATGCATACATTTTAACCTGTTAAGAAAAAACAGTACAATCTAATTCCATCATTATGAGTGGCTCAGTACTTGGTGTGATATTGATTTCACTGATAAACTTCCGATCTGCCTCATTCTGAAATTATTGGGTGCGACAAATAGCACCTATTAAGAGATTTGAAGTAAGAACATATGGATTCTGGTGCTTTTCAACGAAAATCCAAATGTTACTGTCATTGCCAAGCATATCTAGGGTCGCACTTTATCACACTTTGTAACAACTAGGTTTGATAAAGTCTGTGGAACTTATAATTGAGAATCTAATGCAAACAGGGGTTAACAACGGGTTCAGAATTCATTATGAGGATATATTTGGGTTGTCAAAAGAAAACGGAGTTGGGTATACGCAAATTATGAGAAACCCTGCTCTAAATCATTAAGCTACACAATGACGGTATAAAGAATTTAGTATCCTCTTAATTGTCAGGAAGAAGCCAATACTGATATACAAGAGCAGTGCATCAAAAATATTAATTTATAAAATAGATTTTTTTAGTTTCAATGAATCTCTATTTTCCAAGGTGCAGAAGATAGAAGCAACTAGTGAGGTTGAGCCAGGTTGTGTCTTGAATCCACTGTTTAATGTGTATAGCTAATATTTCTAAATACATCTGAATCTCTTGTTTTTCTCTGCCAAGTTTGGAAATTGTGTATTTTCAATACTTTCTTATGCAAATTATATACTACTAATGGACTGTACGTCTTCAGAGAGACTAACACTAGTTGAGGGTAGTTTTAAGGTACTTGTGCTCAATAAAATACTAATGTAAATAGTACAACGTTGTTTTTTTGGCAATGTGAAGCAGGCTCATCAATTAGAAAGTTTATCTTAAGCAAATTTACATTGTTTTTTTTAACTGCATATTTAGGATTTATCCTTGATAGAAAATGTACCCAGCAACTTCTCTTTAACGTTAAAATGAATTGAAGCACTTCATATGTTGAGTAATGAATGAATTGGAGCACTTCAATGGAAACCTCAGAGCAGTTTTTAGGGACCTTACTCAATGAATCATACTAAATACATTAGTACCCACAGTAATTGGAGTGGATTGTATTTGAGTGGAAGCTGTGTCAATGCACTTTAAAACAGCATAGGGAAACTTTGCCTGGATTAGATCTTGTCTCGCTCAAAATAACAAAAAATAGTGGTTCTGTCGGGTATAGAGCAATTTCTTTGCTTTGCTATACATATAAATATTCTTTAAGTATTTCACAAACCAACATTGAATGTACGATATATAAGAACACACAACGCAACTCTTAGTTTGAAAGATTTTTCTTATTATAAGTATCTTGCATGTATCAATCAATAGACAAATGGCTATCCGGAACAAAAGTGACATAAAATTACATACAAAGTGGAATGCTTTAGTGACTGGTAGTGGCAAGTGATGATCATGCTATACAGAGATAATGGGGGATAACATATTAACATACACTTATACGAAAAATAAATTCTCATCAGTCCATTTATGAATTCAATAGTCACAACAAACTACATTATTTTTCTTTCTTGTGTTGTGATTTTTCATGAACGGATTGACATACACAACGTCGACGTTGCGACCCTGAAGTGTAGTGCAGACTTAATTGCATCTGGAACGGGTCTTCATCAGGACAAGGGAAATGAAGGACAGCCTGAGAACGTGAAAAGCTAGAGGTATCTTCTGTAGCTTTTGAGGACGGAGTGTCAGCCGACACCCTTTGAGTAATAATCTTAGTCGGGGAAATCTTGTGCAATAATTGCGACATTTCTTCACCAGCCGTAGGAGAAACTGGGGATATGTGCCGCTGTAGCGATCCCTTGAGAGCTATTCTCTGGACGTCTGACTCCGCCTCAGCGTGGCGATGAATGACTAAGGATACTACTCGAAGGGTGTCGGCTGACACTCCGTCCTCAACAGCTACAGAAGATACCTCTAGCTTTGCCTTGCGACCGGGGCGCAAAGGTTTAATATGGTGGCGGTATCTATCAGACACCGCCAGCCATATTAGTATGGGCTGCAACAGATGCCTAAGGCAGGCGGTCTTCATTTCGGGGGCCTCCTGCGGGCCTCTGGAGTGAAGGCGAGGTGGGGGTGTACATGGGGGGTACCTGTGGTACCCCCCAGCATTTACATACACAAAGCGGCAGGCACCCCGCGGTGCCTGCCGAATTGTGTATGCAAATGCATACATGCATTTTTAAGCATTTTGGCAGGCGGTGCTGAGAGCACCGCCCGCCCAACAATGTTAAAAATGCAGGCTATGCCCGCCACTGTAGCAAGCGCATCCTAATACCCCCTACGGGACCCCCGCCCTTATGGCAGGTGGTCCCAAGTACGGTGAGGATGGCTGGCGGGCAAAGTCCGCCCGCCATCCTAATGGCCCCCTTAGTGTTGTCTGTGGAGATCACTTTACTGATGTAATGGATGTTGGTGATGTGTAGACTTGTTTTTGTAGGAAGTTGGAAGGTGATATCAATATGCTCCAATAATGTTTTCCTTTGGTTAAATAAAATTGTTTTTAGATTGTGTTTAGCTTGCATTGTTTTGTTTTACAGGATCGTGTAATTGCCAATTTGGAAACGTGTTTGCAAAAAAATACAAATAAATCAAAATTGTAGATACCTCAAAACTCCTTGGTGTGCCATCTTGATTTTTCAGAATGCTGATCCTCTGGTCACTTTCAGCCACACACAAGAAAAAGTTTTGGAATTTTGCTTGGCTCTGGAAATAGAAAACAGGCCTTTGGCATAGTCTAGTAATGGGCAAGTCTACATAAAATACTAAAAGAATATATATCAGCAATGTAGATTGAAGCACACAAATAAAATGACAACTCTATCCATAGCCATCTGCATCCTTTCTATACAGATCAAGCCACATGTTCAGAGTGAGAACGCACATCTCCATATGTGCCTTTATTTTCTTTAAGCTCTCTAACTCTTGAACCAGGTGCCAGTCAGCGAACAGTCAGCCACTTTTTAAACTAGTCTTTCGCCATACAAAGGAAACGTGGCAATCCTTTCGCTATGCATGTAAAATGCTTTATTAAGGCATGGCCACAGCCCTTGTGTTCCGAACTACTACATGTCTTTCTCAAGACAAACGTGCATTACATAGCACATTATTTCATCCATGTGTATACTTTCTTAAAGGGACGGCAAAAAAGAAAGGTGTTTTATATATATGTGTATCATGGTTATGATTTCTTATTTTAACTCAACTTTGTCTCATAACATATGTCCTTTGTAGGAGAGAACTAGGGCAGAAAATAGGCCCAGGCACAACATAAAAGTGGCCCACATTAGCTACTCAGATAACTAAAAAAGTGTTCCACATTTGTAAATCGGGAACATTTTGAACTAGTACAGAAATGCTGTATAGATGTTTTGGAAGGTATGGAGAACTGCATGGGGTTGAGTTTGCTGCAGCAATCTTTGAGGTAAGATCACGGAAATCAACAGTAAAAACTGACCCAGCAGACCATAAAACAGCCCATTAACAGCCATAATACCGCCCCACACACTGACCAGACAGGGCAGCTTTGGGGCAATGCCTAACTGCCCTATAGTTCAGTCCCACCCTGTTCCTTTTCCCGTCTATATAGTGACAAGCTTTAAATGATACAATGAAACACTATTGTTCCATTTGGCAAAAAACCAGAAAAAATGAAATCTGGTGTACAGGTGCATTTTCATTTGCACAGCAATACCCTAAAAGTAATGTCATCCCATTATTTTATTAGAGTGCCCGTTCATACTAAAAAGGAAAAAGTTCTGGGGCGTGGCTACGGCACCGACGAAGCTGGCCGCCTAGCGTAGGGTCTCCGCCGCATCAGGACAGACATTTGACATTGCCGGAATGTGAGCGGCTTCCACAGAGACCTTTATTGTGCTTTTACTGCCTGTCAGCGCTGTTCAACGGCCGTGACCCGTTCTCCTCACAGCGGAGCGGGTCGCCGCCATTTCGTGCACTCTCTTCCCGCCAGTTGGTGCTACCTTTTCACCGCTCCTCAGGACTGTCACCTGCGCTGGTGAGCATGCCATTTACAGTGTACTTGCGATGTTCTTGTGGCGGTCTGCCACCTATATGCACTCGCTAACGCGTTATTAAATTCCTATGGACCTTAATGTATTTCCTGAAACTACCTTTGCATCCTGGCTCCATTAACTTAGCGCGCATGCTATACCCCGGAATGCTTCTTCAGCAACGCTTCCTTTTAGTATGCTTTGCTGCTGTCACTGTTTACCTCATATGTTGGCGGATTTTAATGCCCCTTCACAGGATTTCTTCATTGTCAGTTTGACAATTCATGCTCTGCGCCTGTTTATTTATGCTGCCTTCTGTTGCTGTTTGATTCTTCAGCTGCTGATCACAGAGGACCCTTCCTTCATGTTGCATTACTTCTGCCTTTCCAATTTTGGCTCTACCTGCTCTATAAAGGAACAGTTGTTTTTCAACCAGGCACTTCTACCGACATTTATAACTCATAAATATCAAGCCTTTTTCACAAGCAGATGTCTTTGGGAGTGTTTCCTCATAGGATTCCTTTGATATCAATTAGACGCCTCATGCTTTATTGTGCTTAACTCAGGCTCAGGTTTTTGCATGTCCTCATAGATTATTTTTGCTGCACCGCATTCCCCCCATCACATGACTTATTTCCATCTAAGACTTTTATCCTTGCTTGAGTGCCAGGTGTCTATCCTATACATTTTTAAGATACATTTTGAACATATTTTATTCATATGGTTAAACTTCACACACCAAAATGTATTTTTGTTCCCTCCACAAGTGTTCAAGAGTCTTCCTCTGCAGATTTGTGTGCTTCCATTTCAGCACCAATAATGGCTGGCTCAGCTCCTCATCGCTCTTCTGTTGCGCAGGCTACTTCAAATAAATCTTCACCTCCTACATCTTCTTCCAAACGCCTAAAGCATGATCCTCCCTCTCCTGACAAAACATCATCTCCCTCCTCCATGGAGTTGATTCTGGAAGAAATACGTGCATTGCGTCCATTTATTGAGGAAACAAATAAAGACATGCAACTCTTGAAAGAAAGATGGTCGGTCATGGACGCCCGGATCACTTCAGTTGAGCAGCAAGTTCCTGAAATACAATCCAATTCACAGCGTATTTACCCTCTAGAAAAGTCTGTTCTCTCCCTCCAACAGCATACGGAGGATTTGGAAAATAGGAACAGAAGGAATTACCTTGGTATTTATGGCCTGCCAGAATCCCTTGAAGCGGATGACCCGGTGACTTTCTTCACCTCCTTTCTTCCAAAGCTCTTAGACATGCCACCATCCACTTCCATCAGTATTCAAAGAGCTCATCGACTTGGCCCGTGCTCAGCTGCCACGTGGAGTTATCATCCTTTCTCTGAAATTTACTGATCTCCTTTTGGTCCTCTCTGCAGCTAGAGCCAAACATCAAGTTTCCTGGTTGGGTCAGCGTGTATTACTTGCTGAAGATGTCTCTAATGCTACTGCCTCAAGAAGAAAAGAATTCCTCTCTCTCTTCGCCCCTCTTTGCGTTCCCTTGGGGCGCGTTATGGCCTGTTCCATCCTTGCATTTTCAAAGTCACTCATCAAAATAAGACTTGGACTTTTCAGGATCCTGGTGAACTTAAAAATGTTATTCTTCTACAAACCAGGGGTGGCATGGAGACCTCCTCTTCTTCTAATGGCTGAACAGTTTTTGGATGCTTTTGATGTTTTGTAATTGTTTTCGTGCTCTCTTTCTTGGTTGTTTTGTTGTTACTCTCTATAAACTTCCTTTGCGCTTATATATCTAAGTGATTGTCTTGTGCTATATTCGTTCTTGTTTACCACTTTGTCGTAGTGGTTGTTGTAATTTTCATAATGTATTTTATTGTCCTAAATTTGGTTCTAATCATTTCTCTTCCCTCCCACAGATTTGTATTCTTTGTTCCCTCCTTCTTGTGATCTCCTTCTTGTGGTTCTATGATGTCCTGGTGCGGTTGTGTCCCTGCTCCTCGGCTGGTTCATCTTGTTAAGAGTCGCCATTTCCCCACCTTCCTTTTGTATCTCCCTCTCAGGTATGTTTTTTTTGCAGTCATCCTTCTGGATTTGTACTGTCTCTTCTGTCTATTCCTTCCCTACTTCTTTTCTAACTCTTTTTCTTTTCTCCTATCTCATTTCTCCCTTAAGCCTCTTTGTACTCATTCTTCCATCCTCTCCCTTTTCCTTTTTTCATTCTTCGGCTTGTTAATATTTGCTTGTTCTTTTGCACTTTTGAAGTTATAATGTTTACTCTGTTTATACATTTAGAGATGTTTCCTGGAATGTGAAAGGTTTTATTAACCCTATTAAGCGACAGAGTACTCTCTCATTTATCCTCTTATAACCCCGATATTGTCCTTCTACAAGAAACCCATCTTTCTGACCTTGAATCTTTAAAATTGAAAATAAATTGGGTTGGTACTGTCTTATTTTCTCCTTCAGTTAACAAAAAAATGGTGTTGCTGTTTTAATTCATAAAAAGTTAAAATGTAAAATCCTATTGGAAGAAAAAGACGTTGATGGTCGATGGATTTTAGCTAAGTTGTTTATTAATGCAATTCCTATCACTGTGTTTAATGTTTATGGCCCTACTCAACTTGATTCTTCCTTTTGGCCATTAATCACCAGCAAATGTATCCAACATAAAGATGATTTTTTCCTTTTAGGAGGCAATTGCAATCAGATAGTTGCCCCATTTTTGGATGGTAAATCCTCTGTCCGTTTTATCCCTCACAAGCCTCATAAACAATTTTTGGATACTATCTCACAAGCCCACCTTTCTGACTCTTGGAGACTCACTCACCCAGACACCTTAGACTTTTCCTTTTTCTCTCCTCCTTATGCCTCTTTTTCTCGCTTAGACTATATCTTTCTCTCCCCATCCCTATCTCAAAACGTATTGTCTTCCTCTATTCAACCTATTGTGATTTCGGATCATGCTCCGATTCTTACAGACTTTGACTTGCTTCCTCCTCTTCCTACACCTTAATTGTTCACTTCTTAATGATCCTAATTTTTCTTCTTCTTTTCGTTCCTTTACTAATTAATTTTTTCAGCTAAACTCTGATCCTCATATCTCTACTCACGTCCTTTGGGACTCTTTTAAAGCTATGGCGCATGGTTTTATCATTGATTTTGTATCTAAAAAAAAGAAACAATTTATTCAGAAGCGTAAAGTTGCTTTAGCCCACATAAAACGCTTGGAACATCACTTCTATACTTCCTCTACCAATCACATGTCACCTGAGCTTCTCCGTGCCAAGATTGCCTTCAATAAACTCACTACTGACTCTGCTTCCTCTTTTCTTCTTCGCAGCAGTGCGTGTTATTATGGCGGCCGAAATAAATCCGGCATGCTCTTGGCAAACTATCTTAAATCTTGTAAAGAGCGTACCTCTATTGAATCCATCTATTCCCCTACCAACATTCTCCTTCATACAGATAAGGACATCCTTGACCAATTCCAATCGTTTTATAAAACCTTGTATACTCCCGCAGCTCCACCTACATCCTCTCTTCTTCAGTCTTACTTTGACAATTTGCCCAAACCTTCTACTCCTCAACTTAATTTCTCTGATATTGAGGTACATCTTTCTCTACATGAACTTTCCACTGCTCTGTCCTCTCTTACCAAAGGTAAAACCCCAGGCCCTGACGGTTTTCCGGTTGAGGTTTACCTACATTTTTCTGATCTTCTGTTACCTAAACTTCTTTCTCTCTTCCAATCATTTTGTTCTTCTGGTGTGGCCGAAGGCTCCTTTCAAGACGCTACTATTTGCTATTATTTGTCTTATTCCTAAGGATCCGAAGTTTTGTAAAAACTACAGCCCAATTTTGTTAGTCAATGTTGATTACAAACTCTTTGCTAAGTTGCTTGTGCTACGTTTGGATCCTTTCATGCCTTACCTCATTGGAAAAGAGCAATGCGGTTTTGTTAAAGGTCGTCTCACTTCTGATAACTCTAGACTCTTTCTAAATGTCCTAAATAAAGCTCCTTCTCTCTCTATTCCTTTAGCAGCTGTTTCTGTAGACGCTGAAAAGGCTTTCAATAGAGTTGATTGGTCTTTTTTATTTGCTTCCCTAAAGTGGCACGGTTTTGGTACTAAATTTATCTCTTTTAAATCTTTGTTATATTCTATGCCCAAAGCCTCGGTTCTTGTTAATGGTCAGCTTTCCTCTTCTTTTACCCTTCAGCGTGGGGTTCGTCAGGGTTGTCCTCGCTCCCCTCTTCTTTTTGTGTTAGCCCTTGAACCCTTTCTTTCTTCTATCCGTAATAATTCTTCTATTTCTGGCTTTCCATATGGGGATAATTAACTGTGGTACTGAAAATTCTGGACCCGTGTTATAAACATCGTCGTATCATGACGATTTTGGTATCAGAAGACCGGTAATGCACAAGCATTTCCGTCATATTCGGGTGACGAAATCACCCTGAAATCAGTGTTTCCGTCCTGAACCCTCGGGTTCCATTTTGTGAACGGCAGCCATTTTGTGATTGCCCTCACCTAGGCCAAATGACTAAAGCCAAAATCGAGTCAGAAGGACACGTACACCTTCGCTGACTCCTCTGTGACCTGGGCGAGCTGAGTCCACTGCCTGAAGCCAAACCTGTTCGGCCAGTTCCTTTCCCAGTGGCCGAATGAGATTAGCATCGAAGCACAACATGTCATAAACCTTTCATCGCACACAAACTATGCCTAATCTCACTCACAACTGTCCCTGTTTATTTCTTTATGACCTGCTTTACGAGGAGGAGGTGCCCGTTTTTATTAGGGGTCTGTCGATATCTGATGGAAATACTGGGCCTTTTCGGATAATTGAGTGTGGGCTGAACAAACTGAAATATGGGTTTGTCATCATGACTCTGCTTTTTCTTTGTAGTGAAAATATGTGAATGGTCAACTGTAAAATAAGGAATGTTTGCCTAGAGCATAATATTTTGTATAAAAAGAGAAGGCTGGCTTTGTAAGATTGAGCAGTCTCCTGAGAACATACACTGTGTTGTACTTCTAGGATACCTGTTACTGGCTGCAGCCAATAAATACGATCTTTGACTTCACCTAGAAGTCTCTGTTTCTGTGGTCTGAAACAGGAAGGACTCGAAGTCTTCGGGTGTGTTCCCTGGCACCGCTGGGTTCTTAAAACCCAGTACTTCACAACTAAAGCTCTCTGCTTATGCTGACAACATTCTTTTATTTATTTCCGACCCAGAAACATCTGTACCTTCTTTATTGGCTGAATTTGAAGCGTTTTCTCTTGTCTCTGGATATAACATCAACTCTGATAAAAAAGAAATTCTTCCTTTAACCAAATTTTGGCTTCCTCATTTCTTTTCTACTGGTTTTGCTGGAATAGCACTAAAATAAAATACCTTGGTGTTTTGTTCTCAAATTCTATTTCATCATCTATTAAATTAAATATGTCTACAGTTATTTCCTGGATAGAACAATTGTTTTCCTCCTGGAATCCCCTATTTCTCTCTTGGTGGAGTCGTCTTGATTCTATTAAAATGATGATTGCTCCTATTCTCATTTATATGCTCTCCATGCTTCCTGTTCACATTCCTACTCTCTATTTCAATCGTATTGATTCGGCTTTGTCCAAATTTCTTTGGAAACACAAAAAAGCTAGGATTTCTTTGTTAGCTCTCCGCAAGGTCAAATCGAATGGGGGTGTCAACTTTCCTGATTTCCGTCTATACCACAAATCCTTTTCTTTACGTCAGGCTTCTAGATGGCTGTTGTCAGAACAGTCTCCTTTCCCCCCCCTTAGGCTTCACATTGAACATTCCTTATTACTTCCCTTTTCATTTCAAGACATATCTCGTTTTACTACCAAACCCCCCTATACCATTCCCCCTTTGTTTAAACACACTCCTTCTCTCCTGAAACCTTTGCTTTCCCCATTGTCTGCCTATCGTGAATCTTTCTTACTCTCACCCATTTGTTGAATAACAGACCTATTGCTTGGACCTCTTGGAGATCAAAGGATATTATTTGGGTTAATCAACTCTTCGATGGCACTTCGCCTTGCTCCTTCCCCCAATTTCAAGCGCAATTTTATTGCCCTCGTTCTTTTTCACAGAAATATCATATTCACATGGAAATTATTCTTGACCGTTATTATTCTCTTCCTTCTTTAATTTCGCCTTCCCCTCCTTCTTCTCTTCTCGTGATACTTGCCACTCTTCCTAAAGCTTCTCTTATTTACCGATTCTTCTCTGCCCCTAACCCTGAGCGTGCCAAAACTAAACTGGAGACTTCTTGGGAAAAAGATTTGGGTTGCTCATGGCCTGTCACTCTCTGGGATAAACTATGGTCCAACACCCTGAAAACTTCTCGTTCCGCTTCCCTTACTCAATCTTTATTTTTTCTGTATCATAGACTTTACCTTTCTCATCTTTCTCTCTCTCGCTTTATTTCCTCCTCTAACTCTAACTGTTGGACATGTGGTACACCTGATGCTGATCTTCTTCACCTCTTCTTTTTCTGTCCTTCTGTAGCTGCATTCTGGAAGCAAGTTTGGACTTACATTTCTCGCATTTTTACACTCTCTGTTCCTTACTCCATTACCCTTGTGTTTATGGGGAGTCTCTCGGACTCTTTAAATTTCCCTTCACACTCACTTGGTCTTTTTGACCTTATGCTTGCTCTCACATTACAGCATATTACATCTAATTGGAAGTCTCTCACCAAAGTTTCCATACGTTGTTGGTGGAATTACCTATGTCATTTCCATAGACTTGATGTTGCATTTGCTTCCTCCTGTAAACCCTCTCGTAATGTTGAACTTTATTGGTTGCCCCTTACCACATACTTAGATCATTCCGCTAAAAAGAAATACATTTCTCTCTCCTCAGAAAATTTTAAGCCTCCCTGAAGGATCTTTACTCTCTCCAACTTGTTTTATTTACTACTGTTCACAGTTTTATTTATAATATAAGGTTTTTCAGATATTGTGTAGTTTTTTCTTACTCATTGTGCAATTGTCTTGCCTGCCGACAATCTTATATAAGCATTATTTTGTAATAACATGGTTTTCTATTCCCTCTTTCCCCTCCTCCCTTCCTCTCCATTTAGAAAACCCAGAAAATGCTTGGTTTCTTAGCACTGTCATCAGTATGTTTTTGGTTTTTTGACATGTTTTGCTCTGCATTTTGATTTTATACGCTGATGTCACATTGTGGTTTCTTATCATTTCTTTCAATAAAGCTTTCAAACATAAAAAAGGAAAAAGTTAAACCATGTGTCTGGACATATTATTTGCACCTAAGTTTTGGAAATCCATATTTCAAAGAAGAATACATTAAAATACAATGTAAAGTAAAAAAAAACGTATTTATGTCAATTTGAATATTGCATTATATGAATGATTCAATCTGGTTCATTAAAAAATGGCAGCTGCTCTATATACCGCTTTATCTTGTCTTTTGGACTTTTCCTCTTCTTGGGATCTCAATATTTTCGCCAGTGCATCATGCTTTTTTAACCATATCTCACACTCCTTCATCTTCTCATCTCTGTTATGCTCGGTTAAGCGTTTTTCCCTTTCGGCGCTGTACTGTAGCTGGATGGCTCTCTCTAAAGCTTCCTCCGCTACTGCAGCTCTGCGCCTCTGAGACTTTTCCCTAGGGAGAAAAAAATGTGGCTGTGTTTCGTTCATTAACTTCACATTCAGGAACCAAATATATTTTCAGGTCGGAAGCTAGAACTCTACATAGGCATGTGGTATGGATGAGGACTTCAATGCACTTACCAAGTGGAAACTGGCAAAGCTTTTTTTATTTTAAAATGAAAAAAAACAAGTGAATATTTATGACTACACACACACGCACGCACACACACACACACACAACTTGGCATGGCTGGCACTGTGCTAATCCTATGCTTAAAGACTGTGATAGAAAATCAGACATTTTAGGTGAGCAAATTTAGAGGGTCGCAGGTGTTGAGAGTGCTCTATACTGGAGCTGCTTTCCACCTAAACTTGAGACCTACCCAGAGTTCTCTTCTTCTTTTTTGCATAACTTATGCATTACTCTGTGCCTGAAAGGGTAATATTTTTACTTATACTGGGTGCTCCCTTGTGTCTGGACAAAGAGATACCTCTCTGAAGAGCTCTAATGAGAGCAAAACACGGATCAGGGGTTGCTTTTATTCATTTCAAGTTGGCTTGGATGGTATTTTACCCAGAAAAAGCTGTAGTACTGTGCCTGGAGTAGTAAGAGGCTTTGGTCATTTTACAGCTCGGCATGAATAGCACTGTGCTAATCCTATGCTTAAAGACTTTGATAGAAAAGCAGACATTTGAGGTAAGCAAATTTAGAGGTGGTGTTGAGAGAGCTCGATACTGGAGTTGCTTTCCACCTAAACTTGAGAACTACCCAAAGTTCTCTGCTTCTGTTTTGCATAATTTATGCGTCAATCTATGCCTGAAAGGGTATTCGTTTGATTTATACTGGGTGCTCCCTTGTGTCCAGACAAGGCTATACCTCTCTGAAGAGCTCTATTGAGAAGTGTGGCTCAATGATTAGAGCGGCAGACCGTGATGCAGAGGTCTAGCCCGGGACGAGGGTTCAATTCCCTGCCTCGGCAGGTCTTGAGCTCAAAATTCCACGGACCTGATAATTCTCGCCTCAGTGCCTATTCCAATCATGGAGTCCCACTCTGCAACTCTGAGCAATAGCTAGCTTAATCTCCACAATGGCCCCCACAACGCTAAGGATGCCTGGCCTCCACCTTGGTGGTGCCCAGGAGTGGACGCCTCACAGGAAAAGCCAGGATGGGTTCCACAGCGGTATTCGTACAAGCTCATTGAGACCCTTGCGAGTGAGTAGTGCGCTATACATTTATCAATTTACATTTACATTTATTGAGAGCGAAACACGTGTCAGGGGTTGCTTTTATTAATTTGAGGTTGGCTTGGATTGTATTTTACCAATCCAAAGCTGCAGTACTGTGCCTGGAGTGGTAAAAGGCTTTGGCAATTTTACAGCTTGGTATGGATAGCACTGTGCTAATCCTATGCTTAAAGACTTTGATAGAAAAGCAGACATTTGAGGTAAGCAAATTTAGAGGTGGTGTTGAGAGAGCTCGATACTGAAGTTGTTTCCACATAAACTTGAGAACTACCCAGAGTTCTCTGCTTCTGTATTGCATAATTTATGCGTCAATTTATGCCTGAAAGGGTATTGGTTTTATTTATACTGGGTGCTCCCTTGTGTCCAGACAAAGCTATACCTCTCTGAAGAGCTCTATTGAGAGCGAAACACATGTCAGGTGTTGCTTTTATTAATTTGAGGTTAGCTTGGATTGTATTTTACCAATCCAAAGCTGCAGTACTGTGCCTGGAGTGGTAAAAGGCTTTGGTCATTTTACAGCTTGGTATGGGTAGCACTGTGCTAATCCTATGCTTAAAGACTTTGCTGTAGAAATGGCAAAATACTTTGTCTCTTTCTATCTCAATGTAGATGGCACTGTGCTAATCCTATGATTAAAGACTTTGATTAAAAAAAAGAAGACCTTTGAGTTGAGCACAAGTGCCGATGGTGTTGAGAGTGCTCTATACTGGAGCTGCTTCCCACCTAAACTTGAGTTCTACCCAGAGTTCCCTGCTTCTTTTTTATGTATATATATCTAAGTTCTTACTTAGAACTACCTGTATTTAATGACAGTCTGGATGACACTTTGGTAAACATAGAAGAAGGTTACGACCGAAACGCGTCTGTTTGTTTGCTGTGTTTGTTTCCGAATAAATTGATTCAAACAGCCCCCAAGAGTGCTTTTTCATGTGGATGGCTATCTACATGTGGGAAGCGGAGCGGTAATGGATATGCGAGTGCACCCTCGCATTGTCAGCACCCGCCTGAGAGTGCCTCGCACTGGTGTTTATTGAGCAGCAAATATATATATATAGTAAGTAAGTAAGTGTTTGTGTGAGTGGATGTATGAGTGAGTAGGTGTGTGAGTGGCTCTGTGAATGAGTGAGTGGTTGAGTGAATACTTGTATGGGTCTGTGAATGGGTATGTCAGTGGTTGTGTGGATGTGGGTTTGTGAGTCGGTGTTTGAGAGGTTGTATGGGGTGTGAGTATGTGAGTGCTTCTGTGCATGATGTCATCAGTGATGTCATTTGAGATCAACAAATAAGAAAGGGAGTTAGAGGAATTTTAGCTAGGCTCGCCCTCCAAATATTAAGTCAAACAAAAAGGTCTCCGTTTCCAGATACCTAAGAGCCTTGCTAGATCGCAGTCAGCACACACTGGGGTTGACTGTGGAAATATGTTATTGTGTACAAAAAAGGAGAATTGCTCCTTTTTTAGGTGTCCCCTCACTCACCGGGGTTGCCCCACGGTGACATGCTTCATCATTGGGGCCATCCAAGTCCTCTACGGGCTGGGGCGTGCTGCGACTTGCGAAGTTACGTAGGAGCACTTTTTAAGACTATGTGTGGTGCATGTGTAATTGTGGGGAGTGGACTATGTGATGTGTTTTAAAAATACCTGCCCAGTAGGTTTACAATAAACTTTATTCTTGCCTCTAGGTGGTAATATTAAAAACGGGGTGGAAAGATAGGCTGCCCTAAACTTAATGTGTCCGGATGTACCTATCAACTCCTATAGTCGACATGTTTCGTGCATACCCCAAGCACTTCTTCGGGACTACACAGGGACCAGCCCTGTGTTCGCCACTCCTTAACTCTTCAATGAGATGTTAAAAATTTTTTAATTATTAAATCTTAACTGCAGCAAACTCTATTAAGTGCATGCAAAGATACCTACGTATTTTGTTCCAAAAAACACGTGGTTCCTGAAAAATAAAAGACAACTTGAAAAGTCACGGGGTGAATACCCCCATATCTTATCACACATAGTTTGCAAGCAGAAAATATGATGATTTCCTGTGATCTATAATCGGACATGTTGACCGTGGTTGTATTCATGCACAAAACGTGATTCATTTCGTGCATCGTAACGTGATTAAAAAAGCACCTCTCTTAGTGACACACCCAAGCATTCATCTGTCATTCACACTCATACATACATTTTCTGAGACCTAACTGGGCCCCATGGATTCGGAGGGGTTCGATATCCTAGCAACTCTGGTGAGAGAAAAATGGAGTTTGTAAATAACCAAGCTGCGGGCCGATTAGTAATGTTAAATTGACCCATTGATGGTCCTCGCGACCCCGTTTTGACTTACTTGTGCACCGGATACCTCCTACATTTAGGCACCTACTTGTGTCCCTCCGGTCCGGATGTTATCGGACCGAGGGTTTCAGGTCTGTTTATAAGGAAGTGCCGTTCGCGGTATGCTTGCGCTAGCGTGGCTACGCCCATACGGGAATTAGAGCGTGCAGTCTTGTGTCATGATTCATGACGTGTGGGTGGCGGCCATCTTGGGTGTCCCGTTTACGTATTTGTAATATAAACGCTCTTAAATAGGGTTATACGGACACAATCACACCTTAGGTCTAATTTCGGGTGTTGTGCAAAGTATTTGCCAAATTATCAAGCTATTTATTAACAAGTTAATTTTAAGCATACAAGTTAATTTTTTAGCTTAACCTCCTTGAGGAAACGGGGTTTTTTTTTGGCAGATAATGAAAAAACAGTTCTGCCCTATTGATTATTTTCAGTCTCTCGAATTAGTTTATAGAGGTTGCCAGAGGTGACTCTTAGGAGTCAGATTAGACCATCGTGGTTCCTGACCAGTATTGGGTTGGTGGTGTTCTTTACATTGAGGACAGTCAATGAGTTTTTACAGTTATGATTCAGTTTTTTTGCAACAGACATCTCTCAGTTACGTGAACTGCCCCCAAGGGATATCATCATTTAGTCCCACTATGTGAGAGCGGAGTCTGAACACCCAACGTTGTTCTTTTTCCAGTAGTTTCTTTTCCATGTCAGCATGGGGCTGTTGGATTTCCAAAACTACCCAACGCATATCATTAGGCGTGGTTGCCTTTTCTAGAAAGTGTGTAGTCATTTTTGTGTTCGAGTGTTTACACCTAAAGTTACTGCGGTGTTCCACCATTCTTGTGTTGACCTTCCTGGTTGTCATTCCTATGTAGTGCAAATTGCACACACATGTTATCATGTATACGACCCCTGATGTATTGCAATTTGAAAAGTTTTTCAGATCCCAGACGAGGCCTGTATTACATGTCACCTGTTTAGTGGTTTCAGGTAGGTGGCATACGCTGCAATTAGAACACGGGTGGTGACCCAGTGGCAACGGATGTAAACGTCGAATAGGACCTTCCATATTCCTTGGACGTGTGTGTACCACTAGATCTTTTAGATTTTTCCCTTTCCGGTGACTGAACATTGGTTGGGTGATGTTCAAACCTCCACTATTCAGCGTTTTCCAATGTTTTTTCACAATTTTTGTTACCTGCTGTGAGGCTACAGTATAGGTAGTGATACAGATAGGTCTTCTTTCAGAGGTATCTGTAGGTGGTTCCTTAGGTTTTGATTCCAGCAGTGCATCTCTGTTATTATTTGATGCTCTTTTTTTGGCTTTTTGGACAATCCTTTGCGGATATTGTCTTTGGTGTAGTTTTGTACACAGCTCTTTGGCCTGCACTTCATAATCACATTTCTCAGAACAATTTCTCCTTAGCCGTAGAAACTGTCCAAAAGGCAGATTTTCCCAGAGTTGTCGTGGGTGAAAGCTTTCAAAGCTTAGTAGGCAGTTCCTTGATGTCGGTTTGAAATGTGTTGTGGTTGTCAGTATCCCTCTTTCAACCTTGATGTTTAAATCCAGAAAGACTAGTTGTTCTCGACTCATTGTAGAGGTGAATTTTAGAAAGGGGTCTTGTAAGTTCAGCCAGTCAAGGAAGGCATTTGCCTCCTGCTCATTCCCATTCCAGATGAGGATGACATCGTCAATATAACGTCTCCACATTTGGATCTTGGTGGAGTAGGGGTTGTCTGTACTCAAGATTTTCTTCTTCTCTAACCAGTGGACATACAGTCCCGCCACGCTCGGCGCGAATGTGCTTCCCATGCTAGTTCCATGGGTCTGTTTATATATTGTTTGTTGGAAGAGGAAGAAATTCTCGGTCAATGCGAGGCGACAGCATTCTAACACCACATGCCTTGGTGTTTTGTAATCCCACTCATTCTCAAATAGGATATCCTCCAGAATTTGTAGTGTCTCCTTGTGGGGCAAGCTCGTATAGAGGCTCTCCACGTCGAGACCGATCAATATCTGTGTGGAGGGGTCAAAGGTGAGGTCTTTTATGAGGCACAATACTGATTTCGTGTCCTGTAAGTATGTCTCTGTTTTTTGTACAAGTGGTCTTAAGAATGCATCTGCAAACTTAGACAGGGGCTCTAGTATTGATCCGATCCCTGAGACGATAGGTCTCCCGGGTGGTTTCTCCAGTCTTTTGTGGATCTTTGGAATCGTATAAAAATACGGAGTCCTTGGGTGTTTATTATCCAGAAAGTCTGCTTCCTTTTTGGATAGCCAATCGTTAATCAGACACTCTTCCACCATTCCTGCAATTTCAATTCTCAGGCGTTCTGTCGGGTCCGCCCTCAGAATCTCATAATTCCGTCGGTCAGCTAGTAGTCTCAGACATTCATTCTCATAATCTGTTGAATTCTGTATCTGTATAAGGGCGGAGCTATTGTGATACAGAATTCAACAGATTATGAGAATCTTGAGTACAGACAACCCCTACTCCACCAAGATCCAGATGTGGAGACGTTATATTGACGATGTCATCCTCATCTGGAATGGGAATGAGCACGAGGCAAATGCCTTCCTTGACTGGCTGAACTTACAAGACCCCTTTCTAAAATTCACCTCTACAATGAGTCGAGAACAACTAGTCTTTCTGGATTTAAACATCAAGGCTGAAAGAGGGATACTGACAACCACAACACATTTCAAACCGACATCAAGGAACTGCCTACTAAGCTTTGAAAGCTTTCACCCACGACAACTTCGGGAAAATCTGCCTTTTGGACAGTTTCTACGGCTAAGGAGAAATTGTTCTGAGAAATGTGATTATGAAGTGCAGGCCAAAGAGCTGTGTACAAAACTACACCAAAGACAATATCCGCAAAGGATTGTCCAAAAAGCCAAAAAAAGAGCATCGAATAATAACAGAGATGCACTGATGGAATCAAAACCTAAGGAACCACCTACAGATACCTCTGAAAGAAGACCTATCTGTATCACTACCTATACTGTAGCCTCACAGCAGGTAACAAAAATTGTGAAAAAACATTGGAAAACGCTGAATAGTGGAGGTTTGAACATCACCCAACCAATGTTCAGTCACCGGAAAGGGAAAAATCTAAAAGATCTAGTGGTACACACACGTCCAAGGAATATGGAAGGTCCTATTCGACGTTTACATCCGTTGCCACTGGGTCACCACCCGTGTTCTAATTGCAGCGTATGCCACCTAACCGAAACCACTAAACAGGTGACATGTAATACAGGCCTCGTCTGGGATCTGAAAAACTTTTCAAATTGCAATACATCAGGGGTCGTATACATGATAACATGTGTGTGCAATTTGCACTACATAGGAATGACAACCAGGAAGGTCAACACAAGAATGGTGGAACACCGCAGTAACTTTAGGTGTAAACACTCAAACACAAAAATGACTACACACTTTCTAGAAAAGGCACACACGCCTAATGATATGCGTTGGGTAGTTTTGGAAATCCAACAGCCCCATGCTGACATGGAAAAGAAACTACTGGAAAAAGAACAACGTTGGGTGTTCAGACTCCGCTCTCACATAGTGGGACTAAATGATGATATCCCTTGGGGGCAGTTCACGTAACTGAGAGATGTCTGTTGCAAAAAAACTGAATCATAACTGTAAAAACTCATTGACTGTCCTCAATGTAAAGAACACCACCAACCCAATACTGGTCAGGAACCACGATGGTCTAATCTGACTCCTAAGAGCCACCTCTGGCAACCTCTATAAACTAATTCGAGAGACTGAAAATAATCAATAGGGCAGAACTGTTTTTTCATTATCTGCAAAAAAAAAACCCCGTTTCCTCAAGGAGGTTAAGCTAAAAAATTAACTTGTATGCTTAAAATTAACTTGTTAATAAATAGCTTGATAATTTGGCAAATACTTTGCACAACACCCGAAATTAGACCTAAGGTGTGATTGTGTCCGTATAACCCTATTTAAGAGCGTTTATATTACAAATACGTAAACGGGACACCCAAGATGGCCGCCACCCACACGTCATGAATCATGACACAAGACTGCACGCTCTAGTTCCCGTATGGGCGTAGCCACGCTAGCGCAAGCATACCGCGAACGGCACTTCCTTATAAACAGACCTGAAACCCTCGGTCCGATAACATCCGGACCGGAGGGACACAAGTAGGTGCCTAAATGTAGGAGGTATCCGGTGCACAAGTAAGTCAAAACTGGGTCGCGAGGACCATCAATGGGTCAATTTAACATTACTAATCGGCCCGCAGCTTGGTTATTTACAAACTCCGTTTTTCTCTCACCAGAGTTGCTAGGATATCGAACCCCTCCGAATCCATGGGGCCCAGTTAGGTCTCAGAAAATGTATGTATGAGTGTGAATGACAGATGAATGCTTGGGTGTGTCACTAAGAGAGGTGCTTTTTTAATCACGTTACGATGCACGAAATGAATCACGTTTTGTGCATGAATACAACCACGGTCAACATGTCCGTTTATAGATCACAGGAAATCATCATATTTTCTGCTTGCAAACTATGTGTGATAAGATATGGGGGTATTCACCCCGTGACTTTTCAAGTTGTCTTTTATTTTTCAGGAACCACGTGTTTTTTGGAACAAAATACGTAGGTATCTTTGCATGCACTTAATAGAGTTTGCTGCAGTTAAGATTTAATAATTAAATAAATTTTAACATCTCATTGAAGAGTTAAGGAGTGGCGAACACAGGGCTGGTCCCTGTGTAGTCCCGAAGAAGTGCTTGGGGTATGCACGAAACATGTCGACTATAGGAGTTGATAGGTACATCCGGACACATTAAGTTTATGGCAGCCTATCTTTCCACCCCGTTTTTAATATTACCACCTAGAGGCAAGAATAAAGTTTATTGTAAACCTACTGGGCAGGTATTTTTAAAACACATCACATAGTCCACTCCCCACAATTACACATGCACCACACATAGTCTTAAAAAGTGCTCCTACGTAACTTCGCAAGTCGCCGCACGCCCCAGCCCGTAGAGGACTGGGATGGCCCCAATGATGAAGCATGCCACCGTGGGGCAACCCCGGTGAGTGAGGGGACACCTAAAAAAGGAGCAATTCTCCTTTTTTGTACACAATAACATATTTCCACAGTCAACCCCAGTGTGTGCTGACTGCGATCTAGCAAGGCTCTTAGGTATCTGGAAACGGAGACCTTTTTGTTTGATGTCATTTGAGATGTCATCAATAAATCACTGACCAGGTCATAAGTGATGTAAAATGTGAGGTCATAAGCAGTGCATTGTGTTTTTCAGTGAATTTCTGAGGTTTTTGAATTCAATTTGCTAACTATAACTTCCCTGTAACATTTGTTTTTGAAAAATGCACAGAAGCACTCACATATTCACACCCCATGCAACCTCTCAAACACCCACTCAAAAACCCACAACCACTCACGTACCCATTCACAGACCCATACAAGTATTCACACAACCACTCACTCATTCACAGAGCCACTCACACACCTACTCACTCATACATCCACTCACACAAACACTTACTTACTTATGTAGCTACTCATACAACCAGTCACTTACCCATACAGCTAATCACACAGCTGCACATTCACCCATACAGCTACTTATTCACCTATACAGTCACTCACTCACAAACCCACTCACCCATAGAGCCTCTTAACACAGCCACTCACCCACCCATACAAGCACTCACACATCTACTCACTCACCCATATATCCATTCACACAGACACTTAACAATACAGCCACTCATACAACTCATTTAACCAACACCCAAACAGTCACCCACTCACTCACTCACTCACCCATACAGCCACTTACACAGCCAGTCACTCACTCATACAACCATTCAGACACACACTCACTCACCCATACAGTCACTTACACACCCACTTAACCACGCACACAACCACTCACTCTCCCATACAGCTACTGACACACCCACTGGTTTTGTACAAGTGAAATCTGAGCCTAACTATAACGTCCATGTAACCTTTGTTTTTTTCAGTGAATTTTTAAGATTTTTTAAATTCTATTTCCTAACTATAACATCCCTGTAATCTTTATTATTTTCAGTGAATTTCTAAGGATTTATTTGAACATAGTTTCCTAACTGTAACGGCCCTGTAAACTTTGTGTTTTTTAAGTGAATTTCTAAGGGTTGTCTAATTTTATTTCCTAACTGTAACCACTAAGCTTTGACATTGAGGTGCGAGTGAGTGTATGAGTGTCGCAGTAGGTCTGTGAGTGGGTGCAAGAGTGTCTGAGAGGGTCTATGAGTGGGTGTGTAAGTGTCTGAGCAGGTCTGTGTGTGAGTGTATGAGTCTTTGAGAGGGTCTGTGAGTGGGTGTGTGGGTGGCTGAGTGGGCCTGTGAGTCAGTACATGCATCTCTGAGTAAGTGCATGAATCTCTGAGTGGGTCTGTGAGTGAGTGCATGAGTCTCTAAGTAGGTCTGTGAGTGAGTGTGTGAGTCTCTGAGTAGGTATGCGAGTAGGTGCATGAGTCTGAGTGGGTCTGTGAGGGTGAGCAGCCAACACAACGCGGGCATTACCACGCGCTGCCATTACGACGCTGCTTTTACAACGCAAGTCGTTTCAACCACTTGCACTGGAGGGCGCTGTTGGAAAAGGAATAGTTTAATTTTCTATTCCAACACCTTCCCTACTGTAACGTGGGCTGGAGTTGCAATAGAAAATTAAACTATTCCACTATCCAGCGCTTACAGCGCAAGTCGTTGTAAGGACTTGCATTGTAAAAACAGCATTGTAATGGCACGCGGGGTAAAAGCCAGCGTTGTAATGTCATACAACCGTCTGTGAGTGGGTGCGTGAGTCTCTCAGTGGGTCCATGACTCTGAGTGGGTCTATGAGTGAGTGTATATGTTTCTGAGTGGGTCTGTAAGTTGATGTGTGAGTCTAAGTAGGTCTGTGAGTGGGTAGATAAGTCTCTGAGTGGGTCTGTAAGTGGGTGCATGAGTCTGAGTGGGTCTGTGTGAGGTAATATGAATTTTTTGGTCAATTGTGTCCCCTATCGTAGACCCCAACGGCTCCATGTACCTGCTTCTAGTACATGTAAGTTCCCTCCACAACCAGCTATGAAGACGCAAATACATTTGCGTCCAACGTTAATATGTCTTCTTTCAGATGCACCATGAATGGGTCCGATATTCAGTTCCTAAGTGTGCCTTGCCAACGTCTTTACATGGTGCACTTTCATGTTTTTCTGGCCCTGGCGAGTTGGGCCTTGTTTTCTGCCATTCAAGCTTTCCCCTGCCTACTGCCTCTGGAAGCTGCAGCCTGAACCTGCATCTGTACCCATGACCTTTCACTCACTCCCTGCGCGGCTAGCGGTGCCTGGCTCAGCCTGCCGGCCTGCCAAGACCGTATTCAGCCTTCAAGTTATCTGCTCCACTCCTCGGAAAATACATTCCTGTCTAGTAGTTTAGGTAAACATCCTTCCCAGCTGCAGAGCAAAGGGCCCGGCCTTTTCTGTCTCCATGCGAGTAATTCATAGCCTCCGTTACCATGGTAGGCCCATGGCCCCCTTGCTTTACACGTAGACACGCAGTTGCATATACACGCATTAACAGTCAGTATAGAATAGCCTCTGCCCAAGAGACCTTTCCTTCTAGATAATACAGTTCCTCAAACACAAGATATTAGATATGATTTGGGATTAGGTTGTTCTGACACTCCAGACTTCTGTCTCCACATGTAGGGCTAAATGTCAAGTCCCCTTCACCCTCCAGTTAAACGTCAATCATACGTCATGCTGCTGCGCGCGCATCTCTGCCACATGTTCTTGCTGACTCTGCAGGATCCTTCTAGGGATCCACCCACTTATGACACCTTTCTGTGACGTTTCTTGCACACACCTTCGTGTACGCCCTGGTGCACGCCTCCTGTTACGTATTTCTGCTCTTATCTCGTTTCTCTCAGCTGTTACGCCTTCTGCATTCAATGTTACTGTATGAAATGACTATATATATGATTACTTGTTAATAAATCATTGTACATGTCCATTGCAATTCCCACTCAGAACCCTCGTGGCGATGAGTCATGCTACCTTGGTTCGAACCAATTCCTTTTTAAGGAATAAAACCCCATTCAAACCTCAGATACCACGGATTCTGCCTCTTCATTTTGACTGAGTTATTCTTATTGAACTTTACCGCATAAATTCCGTATAGGTAATTAAAATTTACCACATAATTTGGTGCCCGAACAGGGACCCCTCCCCCACCCCACGCGCCGGCGGTGCGTTGCAGGCCCGGTCCCCTGCCACAGCGCTGACGGACAACTGCGCGTACCCGCAGGATTTCCTGTATCTCCCTCAGGCCAACGGAGGTGACTGAGGCTGCGATCGACACCCAGACGAGGCGGTGAGGAGTGCGGAGGATCCCGACCAGAGCCTAGCTGAGAGAGCAAAGTCCGAGGTATCCGGAGGCCCACCAGTTCCGAAGTTCCGAAGTGCTTACGTCACGAGTCGAGTCCAGTCCAGTGTCGAGTTTCCGAGGCCTTCTGTTCTGTGCTTCCCGGTGAGTACCATTGCTGGGGACGCATCTAGACGAGCGCATTAATTTGTGCCGGTCAAGACGGGTTTGGGTACGCAGACCCGGTCTGCACTGTTTAGCGGTGTATCTGTACTGTTTAGCAGTATATCCAGTATGAAATTGTCTAGTTTTATTCTAATCGTTATTGTTCGTTCTGAAATGTTTTAGTATGTTTTAATGTCGTGGTATGAGTGATTGTTCGATCTGCATTATTGTGTTTACTGTATTAGTTGTGTCCAAATTCGAGTAAGTATCAAGCCCAGAGTAGCACGACTTAAACATGCCGCTGTTCTCCAAACTAAGACAGATAGGAACTAGAAAAGGGATTCTAGAAGAAGCAGTGCCTGTTCCACCTAGGGACACTCCAGGGCACTTTATGTACCACAAGCACGGCCTAGACGCTGTATTATATCTCGATTTGTGGGTAGACTATACTAAAGATTTAGCAGAGAATCAAAGATGGCCCGCCGCAGGGACATGGGATGCCGAGTGCATCATGAGAGTAGAGGAAGCGTTATGGAAAAAGAAAGCCAGACAGTCACAGAAGGACGCCATTGAACTATGGCGTAAAGAATCGCACAGACGCACAGAGAAAGCACTCAGAAAAGCAGAGAAACATAAAGAGGATTCAGATAAAGCCCAAGAAAACGTATTAGTTGAGGAGGGGATACGAGTAAAAGCAGAACAAGTAGACCGACAACGAAACACTCTTATGAATGGTATGTATCCTTTGCTGACCGAGGGTTTACCCAAGGCCACTCCGGAAATACCGAAGGATCTGCCCCCTCCCTTACTCCTGACTAAAGTACATCACAAGACCACAAAGGACATATTCCTTTCTTCCTATCTAGACGACGTAGCTCCCGCATATACAAATCCACATGCTCAACCACTACCCGCTGATGGTACTCCACCCCGAAATCATCTACTCCCACCTCCGCAACAAACTCCCTCTCCCGTTCCACCCCCTGCACCTGTTCCCCCAACCTTTCCTGCACCTATTCTTCCGATCACTAACCCATTAAATCCTTTTGGTCCTGGCACCTCGGGAGGTGCGACAGTTTTTCAAACACCGCCACCAGCACACCGATTGACTTATAGGGATCTAGCGCAACAACGTACACCTCAAGCAGCCGATTATGACATATTTAGAGAACGTCTCTCAGACTGTAGATATGATCCAGTACCCGGTAAAAATGACGACAGAATGATGTTGTCATCAGTACGACTAAGACGGGTTACAAACTTTTTACTGTTACTACCAGGAATGGTTGATCATCTAGACAGAATATATCATTTTGTTCAAACAGGGGAAGGCCCTGAAAGTATTGGCGAGGCCATGGCTTACCAGAAAGTTGACACTCAAGCCAAGATATTACGGTTTTTCATAAACTGCCTAATAAGAGAACAAGATAGGCCGGGTGTAGACCCGGAAGAAATGAAAGCACTTAACAAATGGGGTCAGAATATAGCAGACGGGAAACATGATAAACAGAGTTGTATAGAAAACATGTACCGAAGAATCAGAAATGCAGTAATAAAAATACATGAAAGAAGACAGCCAGAACCAGAAATAGATTCAGACAAGGTCGAATCCTCAGGGGAGGAGGAAACACCAGAAACGGCAACAGGACAATCACAATTACCAGCTAGGGAAATGATAGCATATGTAGGTAAGGGAAGACCCTATAATAATTCAATGCGTCCGGTACGTCCGGAAAGTAAAAGAATCTTACAAGCTGCCATGTCAAATCCAAAGACCCCCGGACATCTATTTCAGGCCGCTGATAGAATACTTCAGGAACGAATGGGGTACCATGTACTCAATTCCATGGATGAACAAGAACTGGCCAGGTCAGCCGTACAATGGACTGACGATCCTGATAAATATAGTGATGATGGTTTAGTGCAGACTTTTTTAAACCTTTCCCCTGATGAACAGAAATTAGCTGGCATATATATGGTTCAGCATCTCATTACATTATTCAAAGGCCAACATTCTAATCCAGGTCCCTTACCTGATATATTAATAGAACTACTCTCGCCACAATGGAGAGGTCTAGGTACTGACTTGATTAAAGTAATTCTAGAACATCGACACAGGTATAACACTTTCCTGAATACACGGTTTGTTCCAGCTCCACCCGTAGACAGAAAAATGTATTACATAGACAGACAGAACCCCTTGCGAGAAGTGCATCCAGTCCAGAATGCTGATAATACTTTTAGACGCGTGTTTGTGTACACGGCTATAACGAAAATGGAACTGTTAGAAATGAAGAAATTAGTGCCCTGTCACGATAAAGACCCAGCAGGTTTCCACCGCGAAATCAAAGACATGTTACTCATGGGGGATTACACCTACCCCGACATTATGAAAATATTGAAAGTGTTAATGCCTGCCGGTATTTACGAGAAACTCAAAGAAAAAGATTGGGATGTAGGAGACCAAAAGATTGATTGGGCTGCATTAGAAGACGAAGAAAAGATTCGTACCCCAGGAACAGGGCTTGGGGACAAATCTAAAGCATTACCAGGATTGTTAGTACAAGTATTGCCACGTTTATTAGCAACTAAAAAGGAGGACTGAGATGCAATCTCAGCCTGTAAACAGAAACCCGATGAAGACACTAGCGATTTTTATTCCCGATTTGAGAAATGTTTTGGTATTAATAGTGGCCTGAAAGCGAGTAGCGAGTCATATCCACATCTTTTCGTAACAAAGCTAGTAGAAAATTCCCTGCCCAAAGTTAAGAATCATGTACAGAAAGTCGAGAGCACATGGCAAGCAAATACACCTTCACAAATGTTACAAATGTTACAGTATCACCAGAACAGAATTAGAGAGGACCATGAACACGAACAGAGACGCATGAAAGACACGAAAATGAAAATGTTAGTTGCTCAGTCAGTCCCAGCTGACGGTCAGAAAAAAGGCACGACACAGTCAAATAATTCAACAGCTCCTGTTAAAGGGACATGCAACTATTGCAAACAGCCAGGTCACTATATAAACGATTGTGCAGTTTTGAAACATAATATACTTACGGGAAAAACTAAAGAGAGACCGCGTCCTCCTAGACAGGACCAGGTCCAACAACAAGTACCACAGAATATTCAGCCTATGCAAGCCTCACAACAGACAGTACAGACAGTAGCGGTGCCACAACCTCAACCGATTGCTGCAACTCAACATGCATCACAGCAGATGTACCAGTATGCCCAGACTGATTATCCTGATTATCAGCGATACACATGAAACAGCCTAGAGAGGGAAGTTGGCTTGCCTCTTATTGAGGTTCCTGTAGATCAAGAGGGTCCTTATGTACACAGTCAAGTATTAGGGAAAGACAGAACATTTTTAATTGATACAGGGGCAAGCCGAACAACAATAAGTCATGACGAGGTCCCAGGGGCACCCCTCTCAGGCTCACAGAATGTTTCCCTTGGATTTTCAGGAAAGCCTATTATTAATGAAGTATCGCAACCACTTCCCCTTGCAGTTGGTCCATTGACACGTACTACAGATTTACTGCTCACAAAGTCATGTCCAGAAAACTTGTTAGGTATCAAGACTCTGAAAGCTCTAGGAGCTGTTATTTGCTGTTCTCCGGAAGGAGTACGGTTGTTTCTACGTGACTTTAAAGGTCACTATGTGTTGAGAGATATTGATCCCCGATTACAGAATGTACCTGCACATTTATGGGCGCAAGGCCCCACTGATGTAGGTTGTATGCACATTACACCGTATCGAGTCACACTCAAGCCAGGTGTTGTTTTACCACGAATTCGACAATACAAGTTACCCCCCGATGCTGTAGTGGCTTTACTGAAAATCATTGAAGAGCTCATTGCACAAGGAGTGGTTGTAGAAACCAACTCGAATTTATGTAATTCTCCTATCATTCCAATTCTTAAACGTACAGATCCCAATGCACCACCAGTTTACCGATTAGTTATTGACTTGTGCGAATTGAATAAATGTATTGTACCGCAGTACCCTGTGGTCCCAGATATCTCATCTCTATTGACAGCCATTGATTCTGAAGCAACGTTCTTTACTGTTATTGATCTTAAGAACGCCTTCTTTAGTGTCCCAATTGATCCGGAAAGCCAATACCTTTTCGGATTCTGTTTAAATGGACGAAGCTTCAAATTTGCACGCGCACCTCAAGGATTCACAGAAAGCCCCAGCATCTATAGCCAAGCACTGAAAAGACAACTCGACAGTATACACATGCCTGAAAACACTGCCCTACTACAGTATGTCGATGATCTGCTGATCACCGCCCGAAGCGAACCTGAATGTGAACTAGCGTCACTGACGGTTTTACATTTCCTGGCTGACAAGGGGCACAAGGTATCCCCTTCAAAGCTGCAATTCTGTGTTCAGCAAGTTGTTTACTTAGGCCACTTGCTGTCCAAATGGGGGAGACAGCTAACGCCCGATCGCATCCAGTTAATTGCAGGTATGTTACCACCCAGGACACAAAAGGAGGTGCGGGCTTTTATAGGCCTCACTTCTTACTGCAGACAATGGATCCCTCAGTATGCATTTCTAGCAAAGCCACTCATTCAGTTAACAACTCAGGAGGCAGCGTCTTCGACTGTCCTCCCTTGGACTCAGGAACATACACAAGCTTTTGACGACTTAAAGAAAGCCTTATGTCAAGCACCAGTTTTAGCGACACCATGCTACAGTAAGCCTTTTACACTTTTTGTCACAGAACGTGAAGGTACTGCATTGTCGGTACTCACGCAGGAACAAGCAGGTTCACACAAACCTTGTGCTTACTTCTCTAGTACATTGGATCCAGTAGCCCAGGCTCTGCCTGCGTGCTTGAAATCAGTTGCAGCAACAGCTCTAGCAATCAGACAAAGTGATTCAATAGTGTTAGGACATCCATTGACAGTACAAGTTCCACACTCCGTGGAAGTTCTTTTAAATCGAACACAGACTCAACACTTGACTATAGCAAGATTGACAGGTTATGAATTGACACTATTTCAGCCACACATAGAGATTAGACGTTGTAATACATTGAATCCTGCTACACTTTTGCCATTAACTGAAACAGACCCATTGGCACATGATTGCATTGAAGTCATTACTATCACGACGAAACCCAGACAAGACTTAACAGACACTCCATTACCAGATCCAGACCTGACACTTTACATGGATGGTTCATGCATGAGAGCAAGTACAGGAGAATTAGTGGCCGCCTACGCAGTCACAACGGAAACTGAAGTCATAGAAACAAATTGTATTGACATCTTGTCAGCACAAGCAGCAGAGCTCATTGCTCTGACACAAGCCTGTATTCAAGCCAAGAACAAGAGAGTTAACATATACACAGATTCCCGTTATGCATTCGGAGTTGTTTACGACTTCGGTGTCCTCTGGCGAGAGAGAGGTTTTTTGACTTCTCACGGTGCCAAAATTCAACATGGTCCCCTCATTCAAACTCTATTAGATGCAATACATCTGCCTACAGCGATATCCATCATGAAGTGCAAGGCACATACAAAAGTTACAGATACTATTTCCCAGGGTAATGACCTGGCAGACCGAACCGCAAAACATACAGCTCAGAATCAGATTCACACCACTGACCTGACAAAGACAATAGTCGCGACACCGATACATTGCATGACAGTCAAGGATCCCGCCCTAGATGTAATTGACATACAGACACATGCTACACCAGATGAAATCAAGAAATGGATTGAACTAGGAGGGACCCAGACAGATCAAGGATGGATGACGAAGGGAAAATCCACATGGTTTCTCCCCGACTCTATGGTTCAAGTTATCATTAATACCGTACACAGTCCAGCACATTTAGGAGAAAAGGCCATGTTAGACAGTATTCAACATCTCTGGTTCAATAAACACTTACGAGCAGCAGCCAAACAGAAAGTGCGTACTTGCATGATTTGTTGTCAGTTCAACTCAGGTAAAGGCGTTCCCGTAGAGCAAGGTGGTTTTCATCCTCCCGATCACCCTTTTGAAGTCCTCCAGATGGATTATATTCAGATGGAACGCTGTCGAGGTTTCAAATATGTCCTCGTAGTTGTATGTGCACTTTCCCGTTGGACAGAAGCATATCCAGTCCCAGATTACACTGCTCCGACCACTGCCAAGCAGCTGGTTCGTGAATTCTTCCCTCGATATGGTTTGCCCCATGTTGTATACTCAGACAACGGTCAGCCATTCTCGTCCGAGCTTATGAAGCAGGTATCACTCCTGCTAGGCTACCAATGGAAGTTCCACTGTGTCCGACACCCTGAAGCAGCAGGTCTCGTAGAGAGACACAATCAGACCCTGAAAACTCGTCTAGCAAAAATCTGTAAGGAGAAGGGTGTCGACTGGATCGTAGCTTTGCCAGTCGCCCTTTTTTACATGAGAATGGTCGCCCATTCCAGAACAGGGCTATCCCCGTATGAGGTGGTCTTTGGTAGACCACCGAATATGTGGGGGACGCCTTTGCCAGGAAAAATTACTGATGTCGATTGCAATATGTTGACAGATTACCTTGCCTCCTTGATGTCTGCACTACAATCATGTCGTTCACAGGTCGCTGCAGCCTTTCCCGACAACACCGAGGTGAAGCCGCATGATGTTGTTCCAGGAGACATTGTACTTGTAAGAAATTTCGACAGGAAAAGTCCGCTGGAGCCCCGGTGGCAGGCACCGAAGTTGGTACTTCTCACCACGAGGACTGCAATCAAGGTCGAGGGCCGCAAAGGGTGGCTCCACTCGAGTCACGTGAAGAAATTTCGTGCATTACCAGAGACTGACTCACCCTCCCCCTCTAAGGACTGTCCAGATTCTAGTGACTCTAAACTTCCCCTGATAGAGAAAACTCCACAGCAGGAGTATAAAGAAAAATTGAGGTCTAGCAAGTCAGACAGTTTAATTGTTTAAGACCTCCCCTAGGTGAATCGGTTAGACGTGTTTTCTTACATGTATCCCCTAGACCCCAACAGAGAGAGAGATAGACAGAAACAGCTCAAGAAACGTGAATATTGCAAATCTCTTCGCAGCCACTGTATTGTGACTTTATTGATTATGTTTTTTCTGAGCCTTATGATTATTGCTGCAAGTGTGCTTCTACACATATACTATCCTATATTCAAGCGTGCAAATTCTCCCTTCAACGTCACTGCCGAGCATTCTTTTAGTGAACTGCCCCCACATGAACTCTCTTACAGACTTGCGCTGCGCAACAATACATTCATTAGTATGTTACACCATTCCCATCAGACCAGCAATGCTACTAATTGTTGGATATGTGGCCGACTCCCTCCCTATCAGAAATACAAAGGAGTTCTGCCTCTTTTTCCGTATCCGTTCACACATAATGGGTCCTGTGGTGCATGGTTTAGTTTGATTATTTCCTTGAATTCAGACTCCGTAGTCTACCAGGGTAATTGGGTATGGGGAAACCTGAACGTCGTTTTGCATAAAGTCTGTTTCCCTGACAAGGAGGGTCTCCCCAAAAGGACAGGAACTGATCTAGAAAATGAAGTATATGGATTAGGTAACTTTACACTTAACCTCATGATTCTCAGTGTTGAATCCGAAACAGTACCAGTCTTGCCCGCCATGTCCGTACTTCCAGTCAAGGGTGAATTATGTGTTAGAAAGAATGGTTCAGTACACCTGGGTCATAGTAGATGTACTACTGTGATCGAATTCAGTGATAAGGGCAAGTCTACCTTTAAAGCCTCACGTCATTCCTACTTCATTTGTGGTCATACCGCATATATACGCTTACCTCTAGATTGGGATGGCACCTGTTACATTGCATTCCTTCTGCCACCTGTTTTCCTAGCCCCTCCTGATTATCATAGAAACACCCATCTAGTACATAATAGACCCCAGAGAGATCTCCCGATTGTCGACTACACTGAAACGGCATGGGAGCAATACACAGATTTCAATAAAGGTTTCTTTCCCTACCTAGGTGCTGTCTTTAATAGTAAACTGATACGAAAATTAACTAGAACCCTTGAAGCTGTAGTGAATGAAACTACTTCCGCCCTGGGCAACTTAACAGAGGAGCAGTCTGCGATGCGGATTGTTGTTCTTCAAAATCGTCTCGTCCTTGACGTCATCCTGGCCGATAGGGGCGGAGCCTGTAAGGTCATCGGGTCGAGCTGCTGTGTTTTCATTCCAGAAAACGCGCCATCAGTATATAGAGCCATTACCCGTCTTCATAAAATTGCAAGTCTAATACACCAGAATCCAGGCACCTCGACTTGGTCCGGGTGGTTCTGGACAACGTTGTCAGCCTGGGGATGGAAAGTCCTATCCTTCCTAGGTATTGGCCTTCTCATAGTATTCAGTTGTTGCCTATGTCTGCAATGTGGGCCAGCGATTTGCGGCTTGTGCGCCACATCATGTATTCCTCATTCAAGTCCTCATTCAAAACGCCGTAAGAAGAAAGAAGAGCAAATTATGTTACATGAACAGATTGATAGATTAATGAGGATTGATATATCATGAAGGGTCCGTAGGGGACAAGGAGGGAATGAGGTAATATGAATTTTTTGGTCAATTGTGTCCCCTATCGTAGACCCCAACGGCTCCATGTACCTGCTTCTAGTACATGTAAGTTCCCTCCACAACCAGCTATGAAGACGCAAATACATTTGCGTCCAACGTTAATATGTCTTCTTTCAGATGCACCATGAATGGGTCTGATATTCAGTTCCTAAGTGTGCCTTGCCAACGTCTTTACATGGTGCACTTTCATGTTTTTCTGGCCCTGGCGAGTTGGGCCTTGTTTTCTGCCATTCAAGCTTTCCCCTGCCTACTGCCTCTGGAAGCTGCAGCCTGAACCTGCATCTGTACCCATGACCTTTCACTCACTCCCTGCGCGGCTAGCGGTGCCTGGCTCAGCCTGCCGGCCTGCCAAGACCGTATTCAGCCCTCAAGTTATCTGCTCCGCTCCTCGGAAAATACATTCCTGTCTAGTAGTTTAGGTAAACATCCTTCCCAGCTGCAGAGCAAAGGGTCCGGCCTTTTCTGTCTCCATGCGAGTAATTCATAGCCTCCGTTACCATGGTAGGCCCATGGCCCCCTTGCTTTACACGTAGACACGCAGTTGCATATACACGCATTAACAGTCAGTATAGAATAGCCTCTGCCCAAGAGACCTTTCCTTCTAGATAATACAGTTCCTCAAACACAAGATATTAGATATGATTTGGGATTAGGTTGTTCTGACACTCCAGACTTCTGTCTCCACATGTAGGGCTAAATGTCAAGTCCCCTTCACCCTCCAGTTACACGTCAATCATACGTCATGCTGCTGCGCGCGCATCTCTGCCACATGTTCTTGCTGACTCTGCAGGATCCTTCTAGGGATCCACCCACTTATGACACCTTTCTGTGACGTTTCTTGCACACACCTTCGTGTACGCCCTGGTGCACGCCTCCTGTTACGTATTTCTGCTCTTATCTCGTTTCTCTCAGCTGTTACGCCTTCTGCATTCAATGTTACTGTATGAAATGACTATATATATGATTACTTGTTAATAAATCATTGTACATGTCCATTGCAATTCCCACTCAGAACCCTCGTGGCGATGAGTCATGCTACCTTGGTTCGAACCAATTCCTTTTTAAGGAATAAAACCCCATTTAAACCTCAGATACCACGGATTCTGCCTCTTCATTTTGACTGAGTTATTCTTATTGAACTTTACCGCATAAATTCCGTATAGGTAATTAAAATTTACCACATGTGAATGGGTGTGTAAATGTCTGAGTGGGTTTGTGAGTGGTTGCATGAATCTCTGAGTGGGTGTATGAATGTCTCATTGGGTCTGTAAGTGGGTGTATGAGTCTCTGAGTGGGTCTGTGAGTGGGTGTGTGAGTGTCATAGTGCTTTCTATTTTGTTTTCTTCTGCTCTGTTTTACCTTTTTTGCTTGTTTTTATGCCCTCTGTTCTGCCTTTCCTGGTCATTTTCCTGCCCTCTGATTTGCCCTCTTCTGCTCTGTTTTGCCTTTCCTGCTAATTTTTCTGCCCTCTGTTTTGCCTTTTCTGCTCGTTTTTCTGCGCTGTTTTGCCCTTCTGCTCGTTTTTCTGCTCCTTTTTTTGCTAACTTCTCTGCCCTTTGTTGGGGGAAAGGGGCTGAAATAATTTCAATAGGGGAGGGGGTCACCCGGCTCTCCACCCGGGGCCAATTTTGGCCCGGGGACCCCGTCTTTCAGTGCCCACCATAATTCAATGCAGGAGGGTGCAAAGCTGCTTTGGGAATCTCCTCCCCCGGGGCCTAGTCACATTTGAATGGGCGGGCATGCAGTCCCCCTCCCTGGGCCAAATTTGGACCCAGGGATCCCATCCCTGAAGTCAGGCCTTAACTGAATAGGGGTGAGGGGGGTGTGCGGCCCCCTCCCTATGCCAATTTTTGCCCTGGGGACCCCATCCCCAGGGCCAGGCCACATTTAAATGGGCAAGTGGGGACCAAGCCGCCCCCCTCCCTGGGTGATTTTGGCCCCAGGTACCCCATGCCCCGGCCATCTCTCTCTGGGTGCCCTGGAGCCTACCCAGGGCACCCAGTGTATTTTAGGACCACAGGGGAGCCTTAAGGCCCCCACAGTTCTAGCCTGCTCCTCCCCATTTCACTTGCCAGAGCATGTATTGCTCCTACATGCAAGGAGGTGCTAGAAACGCAGCTCCCTTCCTGTAGGAGCAATAGTTTCATCTCTTTCCCTGTCTGCATGTCTGTGGGCAGGAAAAGAGAGGAAACCTCCTCTTCCAGCGGGCAGGAGCACTTTGACAGCTACCACCTGCTGGAACTGGACTGTTTGCTTTTGCTTAGTGGGAGCAGACAGCTTCTGACAAGCAAAAGCAAAAAGCTATGTCTCATGGGTGGGCACCCACAGACATAGCAGGAGCCGGCCCTGGAGGGTGGCAGTCCCCAGTGCCATTTATCATTCCAAGAGGGTGGCCAAGTGGCCTCCTACCTTTCTTGCATTTGAGCCGGGGAGGTGGTGGTCCCTGGGGCTGGGGTCCATGCAGTCCCCCTCTTTATGTTAATTATAGCCCCGGTGAGATGGTGGTTCAGGGGGCTCATGGTGTCCACACGACCCCCCTATTATTTTATTTATTGCCCCAGGAAGGTGGAGGTCCCGGGGGGTCCCATTACATTGTACATAATCCCCGGGGAATTTGTGGTCCCCAGCATTTGTGGAGGGGTCCACACGGCCCTCTATTCATATATTGCCCAAAGGAAGTGATGCCCCCTCTGCATTCCATTTTACATAGCCCCGGGGAGGTGGTGGTCCCCCACATGCCCGCCTTAATCATTTTATCTATAGCCCCAGGGAGGTGGTGGCCTGGTGGGGCTGCACAGCCTTCCGCAATTCTTTGACATAAGCCCCGGAAGGTGGTGGTCCCCGAGGAATAAAAATGCCCATGGAGCGGGGTCATGTGTACCCCCTTCCTTTAATGTAATAAAGGAGGCATGACCCCAGGACCTTCCCCACCCAAGGGCTTAATCAAAAGCAAGTGTTGGATACCACACTTGTTTTGTTTTCTCTTTTGCCGCAAATGCATCGTAATTTTGTGGTCATTATTTTTTTTTTAAGTGTTTTTTCGCCCTGACAGGATCCCCCTGGGACCCCAAGACCGGAGCTAAGGAGCCAGGGTATTCCTACCCTGCCCCCTTTTCATTCATTTATTTATTTTTTTGGGGTACTCGGCTGAAGCCTAGTGCCAATACGGTTGCCAATACTTCCTGGTTGAAGTGTTGACAGCCAATCAGAGCTCTGCAGTTCTCTGCACAAGCTCGTTGTTATTCGCGAATTAGTCATGATTGCAGAGAAACAAATTAGAATTTCCTTGAATTTCTCAACAAATACTGAATGGATTTATACCAAATAACAAAAAAGGCACAATCTGTGGAGCTAATGCTAAATTTCTGCCTAATTAGGTGTAATTCCGTCCAGCAGTGCGGTCTGTAGGCGTGTCTGAAGAGTCTATGAGAATGAACATGGGATTCGCACTTCTTTTGAGCCCCCACCCTTTTTTCTCAGCCCCCGCTTGACAGATCACCCGGAAACTTCAGGCATAACAAAAATCACAGCCACACTTGTCTAGAAAATTTTCACGAAGATTTGTCAAACAATGGCAAAGTTATAGGCAAGACAAAAAACACATTTTGGATGGAAACATGGTCCTAATTATAACTACCTACTGGCGTGGTTGTAAGGGTATTTTTAGGGTTTAGGGTAGTTATGGATTTTTCGGTGGCAAGCGTATTTTTACAGTTTAGGGTGAGTATGGGTTTTTGGGTGGCAAGAGTATTTTTAGGGTCGGAATGGGTTTAGGGGTTGTGGGTTACTCATTATTTTGCATGTAAGTATAAACCCTTTGCATATACATATGATGGGTTTATACTTACCTGTAAAATACTTACATTTTTGTGGTAAAGGTATGTGTGGTATAGGCATATGTGTAGTAAATACGTTTGTGGTAAAAGCATACATGGTAAAGACGCATGCGTTGTAATGGCAGCTTTGTAAGGCATGCGTGATAATGAAATATGGGCCTAGAACTCCTGGTCTTTGAAGCGAGGGGGTGCCCTCGGAAACACTACAAGATCTGGAAGCTGTGGGCTGACTATAGTTGTCTCTATCCGAAGCCTCCTCCCCCACCTGATAGTGCAGACTCATTGCTGTGAATCTAGGGAACTGGACTATGAGTGGTATACATGCTGGATGTGATTACAGGTGGGACAGACTCTCCATATATGTGCAACATTTCTCGCTGACTGGCAGAGGCAACGTGGCGCAGGTATTTGTTTTTCTGTTATTATCTCTTTTCGTAATTCATTATTTGTATGACCAATATCATGTCTTTGCTGAAAATGTTGATATCCATATTTGTTACCTTCGATGCACAGTATGGGTGCCATGTGAGGCATTTTCTTTGTCTTGGCTGTCAACAATAAAATTATGTTGTGGAAAAAAAATCATGCCATAGGTTTGCCATGGTGGGGCCTGTGTGCCCAGGTTACTGTTACTCAGCTTTGCATTTTATAAGCTATGTGCCAAGGTTCTGATTGTCTCTTGCTGTATCTGAGTTTTCCTTGGGGACAGGGTGCGGTGTCGGGAAGAGGTAGGGCATGTGAGCATGTGCTTTACATGCAAAGATTATGAATGGCACCGGATGGTGTGTTAGATACGACGGGATCTGCTTCTTGTATTCGATTAGCATGGGGGGAATGCAGAAAAAGGCAACTGAGAAGTATTTCCTAAATGCAGAATAGTAGCAATATAGTGTTTGATATCGATTAGATCATAAAGGGGAATCCTCTCCGGCAGTGCGAGTGGATCCAACATTAAGTATGTGGAAGTGTCACTTTGGGAAAGTGGGCATTTCGATGTTCATGGCTCTGTGTGCCTGTCGGCTTCTCTCTCATTCACATCTGGGGGACAGCTATATCTGTGCATTCCTGGTAGAAGGCCATAAACTAGGGGTTCAAGGTAAACTGCAGATCTCTGACTCTGAGGGACCTTTCTGGGATGGGTATGTGGGGGAGGAATTGTCACCTGCATTCCAAGGCGCAGGGTCTGTACCCCACTAAAGAGAGTGATGAAACCTCCTGGGGTACGATGGCAGACAGGACAACATCTAGAGAAGGCCTGTGCATTTCAAAGGTGGCCTTTCGAACTGATTGTATCTTCAAAGGCCATTGTGGGTGTAATTACTGAGGCTCTGGCCGCAGAAATTAGAGACGCTTTTGGATTTGGTACCATACTATGCTGGTTCAAAGTTGAGACATCAACAAGAGGATTCATTAGGGCAGGAGGAACTGCAACTGGATTATCTGCAGTCTTGTGGTGACCAGGAAGGAGAGTATAACTTGGTGGATTTTGCCTGGGTGTTACCTGCAGCTAAGTGCCACCTGTCATGGCCTGGGTCCCTAAGTACTCACCAAGGGCCGGTAGGCTGGCCTCCTGTCCATGAAATCCCAGGGACACAAAGGATCTCTGTTTCCACAAGATCGTAAGGACTGTGAAGTGTGCGGCAGAAACTAGTAGAAGTGATCATCTTAAGGAGAAGGACTGTCCTGATGTACTGTGCAGAGGAGTTTGAGGAGTGAGGGGGAAGCTTGCAGTGTCCGAGGGACCCATACTTGCAAACATGGGACCTGTGCTAGCTTGCACTCGAGAGCTTGTGGTGTCCTATGGATGTAGGGGGCCAGAGTTGGGAGCTGAGACTGTCTTTGACTTTCCAAATCAGGAGGGTGACACTGCCTGACATCGCTGCATAGTTCGGAGGTCACTAGCTCCCTCTCCCTGAGCCCACACTACAAGGTACTTTGTTGTGGAGAACATTGTATGGGGCCTGAGGGGGTTTGTTAAGCCTTGTGGGCACCTATGAATGGCTGCTGAGAGCTACGGCAGCTCACATTTCCGCTTGAGAGGAACATTTCTCCAGACTTGGAAGTGTGCCAGCTTCCTGGGTCACAAACATTTGTCTATGTGGGGGGAGGGGGGAATGGATAGCCATCCCGCTGGGAAACTGGAGGTCTAATGTTATGTTATGTTATGTTATGTTAAAATCATTTGTAGAGCGCACTTACACCAAGTGGTTTCATGGCGCTAATGGACGGGATGCAACAGTAATGTGGTGACGGAAGCTTACTCATATGCCTGAGAGAACAGAAGGGTTTTAAGAAGAGATCTGAACTGGGTGTAGGAGATTACAGATCTGAATTCCGTGGGGAGGGAATTCCAGAATTGAGGGGCCAAGAGGGAAAATCTTAGACCACCATGTTTTTTCCGTTTGACAGTGGGGATGATGAGCAGGTTCAAGTGGGAGGAACGAAGTTCAGGAGCAGGGGTATAATGGTGTATCAGAGAAGAGATAAATGCTGGGCCGTGGCTGGCTAGGGCTTTGAAGATAGTACATCCCAGTTTAAATGTGCAGCTTTTGGCCACCGGGAGCCAATGAAGGCTCTTCATCAAAGGGTGGACGTGTTGGTATCTGGGCTGATGGAAAATGAGCCTGGCTGCTTGGTTTTGGAGCAGTTGTAGGCGATGGAGCTGGTATGCTGAGATGCCAACATAAAGTGAGTTGGCATAATCAATGCGAGAGATGACCAGGGCCAGAAGGACTAAAGTTAAAGCTTCGGTGGTTAGAAATCTACACATTTTCCGTATTCTTCATAAGTGGAGGAAGCAGGATGATACAACCGTGCTAATCTGGGATTTCATAGACAGGTCTTTGCTTATTATAACCCCTGGACTTTTTACGGATTCAGCAGGGCAGGGAGGATTACCTAGGAGAGGAGGCCAAAAGTTGGGGTCCCAAGCATTGGAAGTGCCTCCAGTCAGGATCAGCTCAGTCTTGTCAGGGTTGAGCTTAAATTGGCTGGCATACATCTAGTAGCTAATGAGATTCATGTTGGATTGGAAGTTGGAAACTGAGGTGGTAGAAGAATCGATATCAAACACCAACTGAAGGTCATCGGCAAAGTTGAAAATGGCAACTTTACTGTTGTGTAGAGACCGGATCAGAGGTGACATATATAAATTAAAAAGAAGGGGTGAAAGAGAAGACCCCTCAGGAACACCGCAGGTCAGCCAAGAAGTTGGCAAGACGAACTGCCTTGAAACGATTGCCCGAGAAGGAGGAGATCCACCTCAGGGCCAGTCCCTGGATGCCAGCATTGTTGACACGGTCGATCAGAAGATCATGATCGACCGTGTCAAAGGCCGCCGACAAATCCAGCAGTACCAGGCCTGGGTGATGTTTTGATCAGCCCCCTTCCTGAGTTTGTCCACGACTGCTAGGAAGACCAGCTCCGGGAAGTGTGCTGGTCTAAATCCTGCTTGCTGGGGGTTAAGAAATTGTGAATGTTTGATTAAAGAGCTCATGCAGTTGGCTAAATGAGCTTCTAAAATCTTACTAAGGTAGGGGAGTAACGAGATAGGACCAAAGTTGCTCAGTATCAATTCAATTCAAATTCAAAAGACTTTTATTCGAATTTCATAAAATTCATAAAAGTACATACAATTAAAATTAAAACAGTCCCATTCTCTATTCAAATCCATTTGCATAAAATCTATTTACAATAATCAAAATCCTAAAAATGTATTACAACTCTCAGAAAGAAGTATCATCGGGTCGGCATTGGGTTTCTTCAGGATGGGGACTATTTCAGTCAGTTTAAAAATATCAGGGACAATGCCTTGTCTGAGAGAATTGTTGAGGAGTGCAAGTGGGGGGTCTGGGCAAGTGGAAAAAGTGTCTCGTAAAATGTGTGGGGGGCAACAGTCTGTAGGGGAGCCAGAACCAACTTTTTTTAGTAGGGTCAGGAACTCCTCTCTAGAGATCAAAGGTTACTTAGTTTTAATCCGGATGGATGAAACTAAGTAACTGTTTCTTTCCGTTTTAGGTGGGTTTGACAATCTAATCATCGTGGCGCTAGCAGAGGCAACGTGTATCATTGGCTGGTGTAGTTGAATGACTGAGGGGCTAGGTCACGAGGCATAGTCAAAGACCTGTGATTACTTGACCATTACAACTGTTGGGGTTATGCGATATTGAGGAATGGCGTGTTGGGATAATATCTCTGAATCGGGCCTATATGTTGTTGCAAACTCAGGCAGACTTAAGGTGAAGAGTTTATTTCATGGAGAACACGAAGTCAGCACAGGGGGCACAGGGGTCTTTAGTTGACAACCAGAGAATGGTCAACCGACACTTTCCAGCCTGGACTGTCTCAGTAGTAGACTGAATAAAAACATTCTAGTCACCCAGACAACCGATTGGTGTATTCTACTGACTAATACATTATAACGTTATCTAGAAGATTATACAATTAAAAGGCAAGACAATACATAACATATGTTCATGCCGTACTACTAACAGGAAAGTCCAATAATTGCATATAACTGTAAAGTGTATATACAATGTGTATCTTGTTTTGATTTCAATGTTTGTGCATTACAAACACCAGTGTTTTATATATACAGTGTGGAGACTTTTTGTGGCTCAAGCAGGTTCTTGTGTGGGCGGTGCTATGCCAATATTTACACATGGGCCCTGAGGATAAGCCCCACTGTTCGGTGCCAAACTACGCAAGGGTGATCACAGGTTACTAGACATGTGTATCGTACTCATCATATCAAGGACAGTGGATACTGACTGGGTTTGATGCGTCCCAGCCAGCCGGAAGCCAATGGGCCTAACAGGGAGTTTATGGAACCAGCCTCCCAGTTGTTCACTTGAGCAATGGAGATCGAAGAGTGTAAAAAATAATGTTTTCACTACCGCTCTGAACATGTAGGAAAGGCCGTTCTAGAATACGCCACATAACACGGCTCTCATTGTTATCAGGACAGCCATCCATATTTTACAGATGCCCAGCCAAGAAGGACATGGCAGAACAGCAAAGCTCTGAGCACAAATGTAGCTCGTAGGGTCAAGTAGAGTTCAGCCCTTATGTTACAAAGTTCAGTATGCCAGTTCCCAGAATGCCTAACTAATGAACCACCGCCATCTTAGGCTTGTGGAGCCTGTGATCAATAGCAACTTCTCAGGGTCCTTTCTCAGACCTTGCATCCCAACCCTGAAAACAAAGCTACCCTGCCACAGATCCTTTCTTAGATATGCTGTTTTATACAGTCTTGATTCAGATGCACAATATAACATTTATTTTGCTACTGTAGTGTAAAAAACTGTAATTTTTGGGTGGATTTGAATGCAACTGAGTGTTAATGAAGGGTTAAGGTGACATTAGCAGGAAGACTAGTGGGGCTATTTCCAAAGGATTGTGCAGGCACTCGTGCAGCTCTGCACAGTGATGTTGTGTGCCAGCGGCTTTTACAATGTAAATCAGTGCAATGCTTTATATCACTTTACACCAGGTGAGTGCCGGTACATTTCCTTAGTAAATAACCCCTAAGCATTTTTAAGCTGGGCTTGGTCCAGAAGCCAGTGAGATTACTTCTGGATTCAACCAAACACAAGAGGAGTGTCCAAACAATATTGTTGCTAAATATGTTCAGCATTTTTAATACTAACAAGATGCTGCTTAGTAAACATTTTCTATGCATACTTTTTGGATGCATTCTATGTAAGGGTATCTTCATAGAATTTGATTCATTAGACACAAAGTGGTTCCGCACAAAGCAATATCAAAGTCTTTAGAAATCGATTGAATGACAGTATATGTGTACACATAGAGGAATTTCCAGATGTCGTTTCTTTTTTTCCAAAAAGTTCTTTATTGAGATGTTTTTCAGCTCTAATCAAATCATGCAGTTAAAATCCAGTAGCAGACGCGTTTCGTCCCTGATGGGACTTCTTCAGGGCTCCACTGTATAAATCAAACATTCAGGTTCAGAATCCTCTTTCAATAGTGCTCCTGATCTGTGATAACACAATTTGTATAGTGTGCTGTCTGTTCATGCGGCTTGATAACCAGGTCTCCGTCAATACATCTGCTTCCTTTGAAGCAATATTGAAAGAGGATTCTGAACCTGGATGTTTGATTTGATTCGATCCCAAAACCATCTCAATAAAGAACTTTTTTGAAAAAAAGAAAAGACATCTGGAAATTCCTGTATGTGTACACATATACTGCCATTCAATAGATTTTTAAAGGCTTTGCTATTGCTGTGTACGGAACCACTGTGTGTCTCATGTTGCTTTGGATTTGTTTTCAAATTATGGAGTAGAGAGGGGTGTACTTCTTGGTTTCCTGCACCTTTTGTTACCTCCCACACATTGCATTGAGAGGATAGTTTCTTGCCTCAACCCTCTGGTTGCTATTATATGTGTAGAGAATTTGATTCATGTAAGCCTTTCGTGGTACACATTCATCTCTAATTGATACGATACAATTCACTCTCACAACAAAATGAGTATTTACTAGTAGAAAAAAAGATGACTGGTGCTTGACATAAAAATGTAACACTGTACACCTAGTACTGATTGCTAAATTTGAGATTTGTTTTCATTAAAATGGTCACCAAAGAAAGTTCAAATTAACTACAAAATATCCTTTCAGAAAAATTTAGACTTTTGCAGCAATAACAAGTACATATTAGGAAATTGACTTATAAGTTGCAACTCACGTGTCTTTAACTAGGTGAACCTCTTGAATAACTTCTTTTAATCTTTGTTTCAAATCATGCTTTTCTAGTTCCAAGGCTTTATTTTCTTCCACGATAACCTCTTTTTCCGTATTAATTCGATCCAACTTAACTTTGCTTTCAAAGTAATTTTTCTCTGCTTGTGTTAAAAGTTGCTGCGTGTCTGTTAACTTAAATACAGTATGAACACGTTAGTTTGGTAGATTTCCAAGAATTATTGAATCTGAATTAATCAAATAACAATTTTGTAGGGCTACAGTTGACAACAGAAACACCCATAAATGACCCTGTTACAAATCAGGTAACATAAGTGCGTAGAAAACAGAACGAAAGTTTCAAAACTGATTTAGAAAACATTTCTTTATTCCCAGGGGCTATATTTTAAGACTAAAAAGCTACAAAGGCTTAGTTCCTCCCTGCAAAACGAAGACGAGACTGCTTCACCAAACTGTGATTCAAAAATGAGGTGTTACTTCATAGGCGAGATATTTAACATACGTGACACCATACTGCTGTCGTCCATCTTATTTCCAAGAGTCCTCGCCTACAAATCATACATAAGCTTTGAACATTAATTTCTATCACAGACCAGACACTGTTGGTGGCGACTGTTAAAGTCTAAATTCTTCATGAAATTTGTCCGGAGTTACTGTTGAAGAAAATGTGCCCAACATTAGAAAATGTGTTTAACTTTGCAATAACCATAGAGAAAAATGTAGAAAATGTTTTTTTTTAAATGTGATAAGTGCATCATGCAGCTTTAAACCATAGTAGAAAATCCAACGAGTAAAGCAACTGTACAGCAGAAATAAAGTAGTAGGCCTCATGCCTAATGTGCTTCTATGACAAGGCCTGAAAAGTTCTTTCCTGTTTAACATTTACATAAAATGCCTTTTAGAAACTGCTGACTTAATCATCTGACTGCAAAATTGTTTATCACTTTAAAATGTGCTACTTTAAGAGAAAAGTATTTCTTTGCTTGCTCACACCATATGATTTTGTCATTTTACTAAACAATGTACTTTGCTATATTTTATAAGGAATAGAGTATTAGGAATGTTATGCTTACTTAAGATATTGTTTTGCATGATCTAATCAAGACTTTACGGATAGAAATGTTTTGTTGCTTTAGACTAGCTCTTTGTCCACACAATGGGATACTGACAACAGCTAACAGAATAAGGCCTGCAAAGGTTCTCATAAGAACCTTCTCTCATGTATCTAGTGCGAGACATTTAGAAACTTTTCAATAACTGCTCACTGGGGAGAATGCTTACCGTGGACAGGGGAGGAGAGACAAAAGACCATCAGAGGACCCGTTTCCATTGGACAAGAATGCCTTAACTGGATGAATGTTGCAATAATGTTTTATGTTTTCATATATACGTGTTCCAAGTTAGAGAGATTCAATATATTTCATTGCGACCCTATGCTTCGATTCCTCGATGCTTTATGCATTGTTTTCCATGATTCTTGCCCGAATTGCTGTGTGCTACTGCTAATGGCGATTTCCTTTTACTCTGACCCTTTTGCAGGGAGACTTTCTCCTTATGTTGATCATAGCTACTGCTGTGGTTAATTTTCTTTTGTTTTACTAGCAGTTGCTACTGCGACTTGTTGAGGAACTTGGATAAGTTTTCAGAACCACTCTTTATGGGAATTTCATGCTTTGACTTACTAAGAAGCTCCAGAATCTTGCTATTTTCCGAAAGAACTCTTTATGGGTACTTAATTAGGTTAGGACTCATAGATTAAGAAAGGGACTATTTCCTTAATGGAACATGCTGTCTCCAACAAAACCTTTTTTTGATATTTCTGTATTTGGACTAATCTGAACGAAAAAGACACACCAATACTAATCTCTTAATGATAAATAAATCTTTGAAATGATCGCAAACCTCTCATCATTGACTGAACATTAAACCCTTGCGTGCGGCGGGAATTCCCCGCCCATGCTGACTCCGCCTTGCGCGGGCGGAGTCATGACGGAACGGTTCCGTCATCAGCACAGCTCACCCGTAGCTGATGACGGAACCGCTCCGTCATCAGCATGCAAGGGGTTAAAATACTGATGATTCCATTTGAAATGCAATTTATCGCACCACTATTCTAACACAGTGGCAAAGATTAATTTCCCTGAAGACAGAAGGATGCAGAAAATAGGAGCCCATTGTTTTAAGTGATTTGAATTTGCACGAGTGATCAATTGGCCCGCAATTTTAAGGGGCTGACAATACTAAAGCTAGCCGCTCTTCTGGCTCTCCTTAAAGCCTCAACTCCACAAAACTTATGAAGTTTTGATTTCTCATCTTTAACAAGTGCTTAGCGAAGGAGATTTTCCTAAAGGTGCACACATTGGCAGTTGTCAAATCTCTGCTATATTAAGCCCTGCTGATTCCATCTGATCTCAACTAATTTTACAGTATCTATCTACTACTTTTTTTAAAGAAAACATCCTAAAGATTAGGTCAGGTGCCAACTGCAAACATTTGGTGATGAAAAAGGCCTTTTTGTCACCTACCAAGCAGGATTATGACTAGGCCACAGCATTGATTTAGTAGTGTTCTCTGTCTTAGACGACCGCGGGATGTTAGGTGAGGATGTAGGTGTAAGAGATCCATCTGCAGACTTCAAAACTATCAATAACAGCACCTTGCACAAACTGAATATGAAGATTCCAGAATAGCCTACAATTTGATTAAATCTTACCTCGCAGCAAAGTTTCAGACAGCTGCAACCCCCCTTTTCTTTTAAAAAAATTTTTTTTTTATTAACATTGCGAGAGTCAGACAAGAAAAACACAAATCATTTGTTTTAAACATACAATAAGACAGTTCAATGTAAGTTATTAATACAGAGGTATAAATAATAGCAAAAAGTTCATGTAACATAAAGGTATATGCTAAGTACATTGTAGTGTAGGTCTTAACAATACTTTAACCTAGACCACGATTGGACACAATAGAAGGTCTAAACTCAAAATTATAGAAACATTCCCCAAATTCTCTCCCGTTTCTTCATTGAACGAGGACCCCTTATTTGGCTAGCGCTAATTCCATAGTGAAAATTTCATTGACTAGGGTCCACCACTCCATAACGTGGGGAGATATTGAAGAGATCCAGGCCCTGGCAATAATCAATCTTGCGCATGCAAATAAAATAGTATTTAAATCTTTATGTGGGCTATTTAGCTCCTGTAAGTCTAACATAACCGTATGTACTGAAAGGGGAGAAAAAATTATCTGCTTCTGATTAAGAATACCTTCTATTCCTTTCCAGAACTCAAGCAATGCAAGGCAAGGGAAAAGCATGTGCTCCAAATCAGCTGCCACAAGGTCACACTTAGGGCATTTAGAGCGGTCATTAACTAGATTGCCTGGTAGCCAACTGGAGATTCTTTGCGGGGTATAATACAGTTGACACACAGTTCTATATAACTGAAGTCTTAGACTCGAAGACTGAACCACCTGGTTAATATGACAAAGAGAGGCGGATATCTGGTTCTATACCCGTCCTACTAGTCCATTTAGCCGCCAGTTTGATACACCTCAACAACAAAACTGGGTTTGGGCTCCTAGCAGCACTGCTTGCCACAAGCAAATCAACAACAACTGAGATTGCAGGTGCTGCAACTTCTATTCTTCACTTCTTTTCAGAGAGAACACCTGACCATTGAACAAATGTTCTTGACACCAAATTGTCGCCTTTACTCAATATTTTATTTTGAAAATGGAATTATTTTTTATTATTTGAATTTCGACGAACCTTTTTTTTGATTTTTTAGAACAGAATTTTAAGACCTTATGTATAAATGACAAATTTACATTATTTGGACACAACTGAACTTTTTTCAGACAATAACAACTTTTTCAGACTGTATACACAACATATAATACGACACGTTCAATCATACTACTCACAACCCACGCTATTTACATATCAACAAACAGAACAGAGAAAGAACATATAAATTATATCTACAATGTAATCACTTTTGATTTACAAAGAAGCCTAGAACGTAGTCATTTATTTACAAAGCAATTCCAAAACAAATATCATCCATTTTTTTGGTTTGTTAAAGGCTTGAAAAGTCTACGCGTTTCGAACTCATATGAGTGAATGAGTTCTCATCAGGACCAAGGTCTGTGAAGAGAGAAGGGGTAAACTTAATGTAAATTTGTCATTTATACATAAGGTCTTAAAATTCTGTTCTAAAAAATCAAAAAAAAGGTTCGTCGAAATTCAAATAATAAAAAATAATTCCTTTTTCAAAATAAAATATTGAGTAAAGGCGACAATTTGGTGTCAAGAACATTTGTTCAATGGTCAGGTGTTCTCTCTGAAAAGAAGTGAAGAATAGAAGTTGCAGCACCTGCAATCTCAGTTGTTGTTGTTTGGCCAGTTTGATACAGTCATCGACTTTCATCTAATTTAGATATTTATAACCCTCACTGATTAGTGATTTAGTCTTATAAGAGTAGAGACACATCAAGATGTCTGAGTCAGCGACTTCATTGATCTTCATTTTTTGTACTAAAAAATCCCGAATTTGCATATATTTGAAATACATAGAGTCATCCAGTTTATAAAGAAATGTAAGTGATGCAAAATCTAGTAGTCCATCGGGACCATACAAGTCACCGAGAATGTTAATACCACATCTGGACCATGAATGAACTGCACCATCAGAAAAGATTCCTGGAAGTCCTGGATTACGCCATAGCTGAAGTTTTGAATGGAAAAAGGAAGTTTTGCTAAAAGCCATTATCAAGTTCCAAATTCTAACGATCTCCCTTGCAGTCTTAAACTTGACCCGCTTAGTGTGGGTCATGAACTCTGGCCAAAAACTGATTACAATCCGTGCCCAACATGAACTGAAAAAAGAATAATGAATTTTACGTTTTAAGCAAGCTTCGAAGACGGCCCAAAAAAGTTGCGAAAAAATATAGTTTGAAATCAGGGAAATTTAAACCTCCTTTTTCGATTGGAAGTTTTATCGTCTAAATCGATCTGTGAGCCTTTTTGTATCCCCAAATGTAGCTACTACATATCCCATCAAGTTTTTTTTAAAAAGATTGTTAAGGCGTAGGGGAATGGATCTAAATAAATAAAGACATTTGGGTAATATTTTCATTTTGATTAAGTTAAACCTTCCAGCTAAACTAATTGGTATCTTATGCCATTTTTTTAATCGAAGTGCTACTTCCTTAAGTAAAGGATCATAATTAAGCGTAATTAAATCATTAATATTTGCAGAAATTTTCACTCCCAAATATATGGCAGTTTTGCATATACCTTGGATCGGTGACAATGGTTTATAATTGACTATGACCTGTGTTTTATTTAGATTTAGTTTATATCCAGAAATATTGCTTCCTTAGTTATCCCCGGAATAGCTTTAATCACGTCGGTAGTAAAAATTGCAATATCATACGTGGTTATGTTTAAAGAATTTATGCTGTGTCGAAAAGGGATAATATCAGTTTGGATCTGAAGTGCATTTAAAAACGGTTCCATGGAAAGAGCAAACAGCAAGGGTGACAAAGGACACCCTTGCTGAGTGTCCCTAGCTTTTGGAAAACTAGACAAATTCATACCTGCATAGCTTATTTTGGCGGTAGGATGGTCATATAAGGACCGTATCCAACCTAGATATTGACCCTAAAATCCAAATGCCTTCAGCACAGCCCATAAATAGTCCCACCCCACTCGGTCAAATGCTTTCTCTGCATCTAATATGACCATACCGAGTGGGGTGGAGCTACTCGAAGCAACATCAAAGGCGGTTATTGCCATGTTGTATGGTAACCAGCTCCGGCATATGGTGGGCAAGTCTGGTAGCCAAAATGTTCGCGAATGCCTTGGCGTCCGCATTAATTAACAAGATAGGTCTGTATGACCCACATTCATCTGCAGGTTTATGTTTTTTGAGAAAAAATACAATTTTAGCTGTATTCCAAGAGGTGGGAGCCTTCTCTGTTTCCCCAATCGAGTTTATAACTAAGCTAAAAAGTGGGAGTAATTCCTGGATACCAATTTTATAAAGTTCTATAGGAAGCAGGCCTTCCCCAGCTACCTTGCCAGAGGGAAGAGAGGTAATTACTGAACTAATCTCTGTTAAGGTAATATTTTCATCCAGTTGGCCGACTCCTTCTCTATCTCGTAAATCAGTCAGATTAGTATTAATGTATAATACTATATGATGATTGGTAGGAGTGTTTTCAGGAGTGTATAATCTACTAAAGTATTTGTCAAATTGATCTAGTATATGTTCTGGTTGATTGTAAGTTATAGTGTTCATTCCTTTAATAACCTTAATTAATGTCTTAGCCTTCTTGTCAGCAACTTTGTAAGCTAAGATTTTGCCAATTCTATCACCTCTCTCGTATTGTGATAAATGATACATATGTAATTTCACACCATATTTCTCCCTTAGCGTCTTTTTAGTGGCTGACTGGATGTTCACTAATTCCATTCTTAATACATCAATATTCGATCTTCCTTGTTGGAGGGCTTCTGCCAACTGAGTTTCCAGAGACAAAATATTAGATGTCATAATCTTAGTCTCTTTCTGTTGTTCTTTCTAAAAACATATTGCTGGCAAAGCCCCTTATGCTGGCCTCACATGAATTCCAAACAAATATTATGGCGCTGGAGTTTAAATTGATCTCAATAAATTTGTTAATGTGACCTTGCAGGGCGACCGGGGCGGAAAAGCGGTGGACGGTCTTCCCATTCGCCGCGGACCCCCTGGCCATAATAATATGGTGGGGGGTTATTCCGGCACGGATGGCAGGCGGATAGCCCCCGCCACCGCCGGCCTGGCGGGGGCGATACACCCGCTATCCTTATGGGGGCCCTAAGTGTGAAAGGAAATGAAGTTACTGCCTCGGCCCATAACCAAAGCTGCAGAGCTATATTGCTCAATGTTGGCAGCTCTTCAGGCTTATTTAATTTCATCTTTCATGACTAGGGTGATATTTGGCACAATCGCACTTTCCCCTACATCCTCTAAACTGTCCGCCTCTGTGCCAGAGTCAATATTTCCCAAAGTGCTTTCGGCGGGGCTGCAGAATGCTACCACCACCACTACCACTTGTTCTTTGTACCTCAATGAACGATGGTTGAGTACCTCTTGTGCACCTCATTCTGTACCTTCTGTGTATCATTGCTCCAGTGGGGCTCTCCTCCTATGCCTACTTTGTAATGGTCCAGCCAATTCCATGCTCAAGGTAAGTAGCAAAAAAGCAAGTTCAATCGCCCACCTGCTTCCACAGTCTGTCAGGATAAAGAAGTGGGTATTGAAATCCAAGGTTCCCAACCTTTTCTTTACAGCTACATATGTAGCCCTCTTTCTCTGCATAGGCACAGTGAAATGAGAGAATATTCATACCTTTGCATTCCCCCACCTAAAGGACCCTTTATATATGCCTCCTATCTGTGTTATGTTGTAACTGGGCCACCATGGGTCAGGGAGGCCCGCTCGGCCTGGGAGGGCACAATGGGACTCTGTGCGCTTGCTCCACGACATATATCTTAGAGATGTCATCAGCGGAATCAACTTCTTTTAGCCAGTCCTCTAAGAAGAACATAATAAGAGGTTCCCTCAATGCTTTCAGGGAGGCCAATCATTCTAATATTGTTTCATCTACCTTTTTTCCTCTTGATCCTCAGCTCAAGCCTTCAGCATTTGTATGTGTTCATTGGCAGCCATGAGTTGTTTTTAGTGACTCAGTTGTAGGAGCAAGGTCAGAGAAGATCTTCTCGACTTTTAACACTCATTCTCGCATTTTTCTATGGTAACCCAAAGTCAATAAACAGAGTAGAAAATTTCTTATCAAATGGGTCTTTAGTGCATCTTATGGCCACCACCACCAGTTCCAGTTTGTCCTCAGTCAGAGTATTCTCCGCCACAGGAGTCAACACAGTTCTGTGAGCACTTCTGAGTGGTTCAACTGGATACTTCTTGAAATCGCCTCCTTGTATCTCTGATTTCCTCCCATTTTTGCCAGCACATAAGTTCAATGACCTCATTTGTGACACACACTGGGATCAGTGTTGCTTAGCACCTTGTGACTGCGTAAATTGAATCCCTGCTCCGCACCTTCACAACAATCTCTATTCAGCAATGTTAAATACATGTCACTTATGAGTGCATTGTGAAGCATCTCATCGCAGTGACGCCAGCTAAGCCTTTGTTCGTTTTATGTCTCCCAGTACGCTTCATGAGACAGAGCAGTAACAGTCACAACAAAGTGGTGTAGCAATCAGCATCCCTCATGCCCAGTAATTATAAATGCACAGGTCATGGTGGATATAAATTAGTGAGTAATAATACTAACTTTTATTTCGGCTACCAAGCCATACAAAGTTCACAGACATAAAAGAACTAATGTAATGAAAATTTCAAGCAATGTTCCTTTTTACACAAATTAAAAGCAATAGAAAATATTGGATGATAATTATTCCAATGACTGTTCCTATCAATACTGTATACAGCTTTGTGTTGTAATGAAATAAATAAAAACTCAGGTACTAATAGCAATTTATGAAAACATCTGTACGTTTAAAAATATATCATAACCAATTGATTCAAACATTAAAACATTAGAAAAACGCTATACAAATTAAGAACCCAATGATCCTTCTAATTTTTTCTTTCCAAAGGTTCAGTGATCACAAATTTGCAATTATCTAGAGCCTTCCCCCTTTCGTTCCAAGCATGATACAGATAGCAAGATACTGCAAAAGCTATTTGTTCTCTTGGGTCGCTCTTCAGTAGACTTGCAGCTTCCCAGTACTGTCTCACTCCGATGAGTTTGCATACCGCTATCAATGAAACCTTATGTGCAATTTTATATATGGAGCAGAAAAACAAGAAATGCTCCTCCGATTCGACAGTTTTTGGACAGCTAGAACAGAATTCAGAATTAGATGGTGCACTGGACCATTTCGAAGTGTGAACTCTCAAAGTAAGTAGACCACATCTAAATTGTACATATAATCGTTTAGACTGAAAGGGGTATATTCTATCCATGTAGGGCTCAAAATTTGGTACACACTTATGGTTCAGAAAATGGCCAGTTATACTGTTCTCCTGGTGTACTCTCCATATTTGCTTCAAGGTTTCCTCCCAATATAAATGCTTTACTTTCTGTGCGTCTCCTTTAGTGATCAGCTCTGGTGACAACCATAATTCGCCCATTCCTATTTTGGATGTTGTTTTTTTATTACCTTCAAGCAGGGAGTACTCTGGTCCTTGTCCTACCACCGCCCCTACTCACTCACTCTCTACTACTCTCTACTCACTCTACTACGCTCTACTGTTCTACTACTCTCTACTACTCACTCTCTACTATTCTACTACTCTCTACTACTCACTCTACTACTCACTCTCTACTACTCACTCTCTTCTACTCTCTACTACTCACTCTAGTACTCACTCTCTACTACTCTCTACTACTACTGAGGAGCGAAACATACAGGCGTATGGCTTCTTTGGGAGGTGAACGTTTTGACGCAGCCGTGATTGAACTATTTCATGTACACAAGAACGCTGGAGACCATTTGTTGGCAGTGTTGTGTAGCAGAGAAACCTATGAATAAGGGTGGTAAACTCAAAACGCATCAGATTACTGCAGACGCTGGATGTGCCTGACTCTTCCTGCTTTTTATGAATACGCCGATCAGTGAGCGCACCCAGCCTTGTGGGTAACTTGTGGAACTATATAAATTCGGCCGATCTGGCCGAGGGGTGCACCACCGCGAAGCAGGCGGCTCTGCTGCTGGAGTCATTTTCAGTGGAGCGGAACAAACAGGCGTAAGGCTTATTTGGGAGGTGTACGTTTTGGCGTATGTCATGTACACGAGAACTGCCTTCAGCCCACTGGGGATTTATTGTATGGACTTCCAGTCCCATAATGCTTATAGCTGTACTCACCCGAGCTGGATTGCATCGGAGCTTGATTGATTGACATAGAAATAAAAGGGAGAACGCTGGAAACCATTTGTTGGCAGTTTTGTGTAGCAGAGAAACCTATGAATAAGGGTGGTATACTCGAAACACGTCAGGTTACTGCAGGCGCTGGATGTGCCTGACTCTTCCTGCTTTTTATGAATATGTCGATCAGTGAGTGCGCCCTGCCTTGTGGGTATCTTGTGGAACTGTATATATATATATGTGTATATATATATGCATATATATGCATATGCATTTATATATATATATATGTATGTGTATATATATACACTAGCAACCCGCCCCAGCATTGCCTGGGGCAGAAGGGGGCTGGGGGCAGCATTTCCGAATAGCAGCAGCGTTGCCCGGGGCAGAAGGGGGCTGGGGGCAACATTTCAGGCTTGGGTGCACTCCTGCCCCAGCCCCCGCCCACCCCAACATTGCCCAGACCGCCTCCCGCCTGCCTCCCGCCTTCCGCCTCGCCTTACCCCGCCCGCCCCGACATTGCCCAGACCGCCTCCCGCCTCCCGTCTCCCGCCTCGACTTTGCCTTACCTTTGCTTTACCTGAGCCGCCGCTCTTCCCCTTGCTCCAGACTTCACCGCCACTCCTCGCTGCTCGTCACCGCTCCTCCCCGCCTGTCGTCATCCCGCACGTTGCAGACATCGCTAGGTCGCGGCCAGCGCTAGGTCGCGGCCGGCGCTACTTTTAGGGACTTATTTTTTTTAAAGTTTAATTTACGTTTTCTTTTTATGCAGCCTATGTCCATCTACACACCCTGAGGATTACAACAATGTATTGGGTGTGTGGATTGGCGCTGTGGTTCCCGAGTTTACCTTGCCAAAAGGTTTCTGTTCTCTCTTTATAATAGTAGTATAGATATATAAATATATATACATCTGTATATCTATATAAATACAAATATAAATGCATGCATACATATATGCATACATACATGTTATGTACATAAAAGTTTGAAAAACACTAATAAAAGCAAAGCTAAAAAGCCACCTAATTACAAACAGAATTGCTTTAACTTAAACGAGGGCGAGACCTGTTGCATTTTCAATGCTTGTTGTATATTGGTACAATAAAGGCTCCATGCCATGTGGGGGGAATTGGGTCGCCTTTTAAGATTCTATTAGATACTGCATTCCGATATGGGGACCAAATGTTCTTTTGAGATAGGAAAGCATCGCCTGGTATGCCATCCATTGTAGGCACCTTTTTCCTCTTCATCTGTTTTAGTGCCCGATCTATTTCAGCTAAAGTAAAATGAAAATGGGCTAATCTGGTGGCAGATTCCCTGTTCTCTTCGTGGGTTTTGAATCCCACACGCCCACATGTTCCTCCCTTACACAGGCTACTAAAATGAGCGACTCGTGTCAGGTTTTACTACGGGATCTAAATTATTGGCACTGCGGGAAGTAACAGCTATTAATTTCCAGAAGGTTTTTTGATACTCCATTTCTTGGGCACGAGCAATTGTCATCCATTGATCAGTTTCTCATTCCCCTCTAGCTCAGGATAGTGCGATTTTATATTGGTTCCTTGCCTTGGTGTTTTCTGGTCTTATGCCCTTTTTGATAGCTCTTAATAGATCAGATTTATCAAAGCGGCAGGTTTTGGTATACCAGGAGGGGGATTTTTTTGGGGGGAATAACCTCTCTTCTGTTCTCTCACCAAACATGGTCTTAATAGATCAATAAGTTCGCAATGTATGGAGACAAAGTTGACATTACAAATATTCATAGGGTCGACCTGAGAGAGTTTTTGCACAAATAGGTTAGATAAAAGTGTCATGTCTTTACTTTCATCGCCAAAGCTGCCCATTTTACATTTCTTAAGTTGTTAGTCTTAGCTATTGGAATAATAGTTATGACTGGTCCCTATTTTACTTCTCTGAATAGCACTATTGAAAAGGTTGCAATTAAAGCCTGGTGGTCACTATAAGGTCTTGGGACTACCTTCATATCGTATAGATCTGGCCATATAGCTTCGTCCACCAGTACATAATCAATTCTTGAGGTACTTAAGCCTCTTTTAAAAGTTGGACATGGACGGCAATCAGATTTCGTATTACGATTTACAATAAGTAGATCTGTGATTTGTGCTCCTACTTTTGATATCTTCTTATAATCGTATAGAGCAGTCTGAGGCATTTTTACAGCTGCTATATGATTGGTCTCAAATACATTACAACCTGCGATTGGTGGAATTCGAGTATTAGTGTACCCGCTACAATTTTTATAGCTTTCTAGTTAAACTGTCCCATCAAATCATCAATTTTGTTTACTGTAGGGGATAGGACATTTGGAGAGACTGATCTAATGTATATGTTCACCAGGGCTATATATTTTGGACCCTTTGGAGTATCAAGTTTAATTTCAAGGGTAAGTAAATCTCTTGAGTTGGATGGAACAGATCTCGCTTACGGGATCAGATCAAATCTTAACTATATCAGTAGTCTGCCAGATGGACGCCCTGCCGGAGAAGGGATTGTGTTTTCGCTAAAGGTCAGGAAACAAGGTCTAAATATTGGATTATGAGCCCATGTTTCCTGGAGAAGTATAATGTGGTGCATATTGATAAATGTGCCCCACTCCAAATCTAAGAGTTTGGACTTAATTTCTAAAACGTTCGAAGATAGCATGTTTAAACAATCACCCTTTGTCAAGGTTAAATTACACAAATTATGGCGGGTGAACTTCCCCTGTGGCATCAGATGTACTTCTATATTAAGAGGGTCTGGTCTCTTAGAGCTTGTGATGAGATCTACATCAGGAGGTAGATTTCTTTTTTTTTTTTTTAGATTTCAAAAACCTTTATTGTATAATAAAAGCACGGTACATCAATGCCATGAATTCAGGCAACTGTGTGTCAATTATTGTACAGATTATGTGCATATTCCCATGCTTAGTGTTATACATGAAGCAGTAACATTGTACAAAAAAGAATTGACATTAACTTCATTCTCCCCCATTAACAATTACCCCCACAGTTCAATACCATATGCAGTTCTGAAGAAAGTAGCACATCTAAAGTCCAATACAGTAAAATAAACACGACTATAGCTGTCAGGAGGTCGAGCTGGCAAGGCATACATCCTGAAGCTACAAGCTCTACATGAGGCAGGCATGCGAGTATACAGACCCACAATGCATATTCTGGGAGGCATCCACCCATCCGACTGTACTGTCAATAGGCCAGAAAAGGGGACCAGCTGGAAGGGAGGACCACCTCGCAAGTGCGTACCCCAGCTAGAAGATTAAGACACTTTGGCGCCATCTTTGGGTACGTGTCCCTGCCCGTCATCACCATCCCCCTGTTGACGAAGTAGGAAAGACGTGAAGGGAGCCCAGATGTCTTTAGGTTTTGATCGTAAAGGCAGTAATTCGGCGTAATCATGTAAGTGTTCCTGCCATGTGGACATTGTCCGGATCCAACATTTAAACTTTGGTGCTCGCTCCCGTCCCCACTGACTTGCCACCAAGCGTTTGGCCAATAAAAGGCCAAGCGCCAGGAATTTCCTATGTCCAGTAACCACCCGCTGCGTCAGACCAAGGAGAGCTATCGAAGGACAGGAGGCCATAGTGATGCCCAGCATTGTGGAGAGCCCTTCAAACACCTGTGTCCAATATGTGGCTACCTGGGGGCAGGACCAAGCTAGGTGAAGGAAGTCAGCACCAGCGGAACCACATCGCAGACAGCAATCAGAATTACGGAGGCGTTATTTGTGTAGACGAGTAGGGGTGTGGTGTAAGCGGTGTAAGAATTTATAGTGCAGGAGTCGTAGTCTATTGTTGCTGGTGATGGCTTTCGCTTGTGTACAGCTAATCTCCCATTGTTCATCTGTCAATGGTTCAGTGAGGTTTCTATCCCACTCAAGGCCGGCCCTCAAAGTGAGGGGGGGTGGCGCTTCCTGTACGTGTTTATAGAGCTGAGAAACGACATGACGTGGAGCATCTGCGTGTACTATGGCATGTAGTGGTGCAAAGGTGGCGGGTTCAGTGGGGAAATCAGGAGTGATGGTGCGGACGTTCTGTCGCAGATGGGTGTATAGAAAGGTTTCAATAATAGAGTGTGACTTATCCTTAAAAAACTGTTCCTTAGTCAGAAATGTACCATTCACCTAGAGATAGCCCCAGCTATTATAACCCAGGTCCCTGAGCATCTTGCGCCCTATCGTCTCGCATGTAACCTGAAGTCTGGGATCATTGTCCAGAGGCAATTTGGGTGAGTAGAGGAATGCACATTCCAGAATTTGTGCTATTCGATGCCACGCAGCCACAGTGCAGACAACCGTGGAAGGGTCGTGCTCTCTGGGTCCCACTTTAACATGGATATACCCGGTACTGACTGTAGGAGCAATGTGGCCATCCTCCACAGCGAGGTGTGCCATGTATGGGGGCGGGTGATACCAATATGCAGCGAAGTGTGCTTGCGCACAGTCATAGTATTTCTCGAAGTTGGGAACCTCAAACCCGCCTAGATGGAAGGGGAGCATGAGAGTATCAAGGCTGAGGCATGCTTGCTTCCCGCCCCATATTAGTCTCGTAAGTTGGGATTTCAGGGTACTGAAAAAAAACCTCCCTGGGTTATATGGGATGTTAACAAAGAGATATAGGAGCTTCGGCAGTAATACCATCTTGGCCAGAGCTATCCTCCCAGCCATTGATAGTGGGAGGTGAATCCATTTAGTGAAATTATCGGCAATTTTATCAATTACAGTGCCATAATTGGCCCGCATCATGGCATCCTTCCGTCTGGTGATGTGAATACCCAAATATTTCAGCTCGTCCTGTTCCCACATGAGAGGGTAGTCAAGTTGATGCGGATGAGTGTTGTCAGTTAAACAGAAAATGGCAGATTTGGCCCAATTGATCTGCACTCCAGCAATTCCCCCACATTTGGTGATTTTGCGTAGTACCAGGTTCAAATTTTCTTGGGGTTTCTTAATGTAAAGAGTCATGTTGTCCACGTAAAGGGACACGAGCAATTGACAGGCGGGGTAGATGAGGGCGCGGTGATTATGCTTTTGACGGAGTTTCGTGGCCAGGGGCTCGATCGCAATAGCAAATAGACTAGGCGTGGGCCTCTTTGAATAGTGAAAGGGGTGGACCTGGCACCATTAAGCAGCACAGTAGCGGTCGGGTGATGATATAATAATCGAACCCAGTCTATGAAGCTGAATGGAATTCCCATGTGCCGTAGTGTGCCCAGTAGGTAATCCCACTCTAGCGAATCAAACGCCTTGGTGGCATCTAAGAACACCGCCACGGCCTCGCATTTAGGATCTATGTCCTGAAGGACAGCGTTCAGAGTACGGAGATTGTGCAAAGTTGCCCGATTGGGGACAAAACCGGCTTGGTCTGGTAGAACCAAGCGCTCCATGAGGAGATTAAGGCGAGTCGTCAAAACTTTAGCCAAAATTTTAGTGTCGCAATTCAATAGCGATAAGGGTGATAGGAGTCACATTGCGTGGGGAGCTTGCCAGGTTTAAGTAGGGAGGCGATTAGTGCTTCGCGCATAGTGCGGGGGAGGCTGCCTTCTTCAAGTGCTGAGTAATATATTTGTTTCAGGATGGGGGCTAGGATGGGGTCAAAGAGTTTATAAAAATCAATAGGAAGGCCATCTGATCCTGGAGCTTTGCCGGACCGCATACCCATGATTGCCTCAGTTATCTCATCCAACTACAGCTCTAGATGGAGGAATTTCTGCTGGGTCTCCCCTAACCAGGCCAGTGCGACATCGTCATAGTAAGCTGAGAGGTCCAAAGGTTTCGTACTATGTGAGGAATATAGCGTACAATAATGTTCCTGAAATGAGCGGAGCTGATCAGGGAGATTCCGGTTTATGTTACCGTCAGTATCGTGTATTTCAGAGACATAGTTTTGGAATCTGGGGGGCTTGATCGAATTAGCCAATGCCTTACCGGGCCTGTCCCCCTCCCCGTAAATGCGAGCCATATGTGGTCGTCCCACAAATTTGCATTCCCTATCTGCAGCTTCAGTGTATTCCGTAGGTTTTTCACGCATTTGGGCTTGTAGTGCACCATCGTCGGGGTTTTGGGCGATATTGCGTTCTAACACGTGCAGGTCTGTTTCTAAAGAGCGCAGGTCAGTACGCAGAGATTTCAGAATGCCTCCGCCTTTGGAAATGCACCATCCCCTTACTGTCACTTTAAAGGTTTCCCAGACTGTCGTGACATTATCAACCGAGGACATGTTTTGTTCAAAGATTTCCCAAATGTCCTGTTCCAGTTCAGCCTTGAAGGCTGCATCTCTGAGGTGTGCCGGGTTGAGCCGCCAATTTGAGTAGGGCGAACATGCAAGAGGAACTCGGAGTTCCAGGAGAACCGGTGAATGGTCTGCATGGGTACGGGCTAAGTGTTGTGATCGTATAAGCCAGGGCTCCAGACCCGGCGATATGAATAAGTAGTCTAAGCGCGCCCAGGTGGAGTGTACAGAGGAACAATGGGTGCCTTCTTTAAGGGTGAGGTGGGCATGTCTCCAGGCATCAATCAAGCCATTTTCTTTAACTACCTCGTTAAGTGTTCTTTGCATGTTTGTGTAGTGTGAGGGGAGCGTTCTCGACCTGTCTAATGGGGGATGTAGTGCAGCGTTAAAGTCCCCCCCCCAGACGACGTGAGTAATGCCCAGCGTTAGGATCTTACCCCATAGTACAAGCATGGCAGAGGGGTCGTCCACATTAGGACCATAGTAATTTGCAAATAGGACGTCATGTGCATGCAGTCATCCCCACACCAAGCAGAATATGCCTTCAGTATCAAGGTCGGTACCTTTCGGTATGAATGCCACCCCACCTTTGATAAGTATAGTGACCCCTCTGGAGTAGTTAGAGTAGGAAGAGAAAGTGCAGCTCCCGGCCCATTTGGATGCGAATTGAGTAGACCCACGAGGGGCCAAATGTGTCTCTTGAAGGAGGGCGATTTGTATTGCATGTCTATCAAGGTATCCTAACACATGTCTGCACTTTCTGGGGTCGTTTAGGCCTCGTATGTTCCAGGTGACAAGTTTAATGTGTTGTTGTGTCCTATCCTTGCCAGGGGAGACCATAACTACACATGAGCATTCTCTCTAGTCGTGAGTAGTTGGAGTGTGCAATAAAAAATGGCAGTGGATTCCGTGCTTCAGAATCAGAGTGCGGCATAAAGACAGTAAATGTATTGGTAGGTAGTATGATGTTTTTCCTGTTGATTCCTCCCACCACCCACGCCGGCTTCCCCAACTTGCCGGGTAGTACCGTCCCTTCCGTAAAACTGTAACTCATCAGAATAACAGTAGATTCTCCAACTAGCTAGTAGTGGAGGAATAGCAGGGGTTCGCCCTGTCTCAGGGGAAGAGTCGCTAGGGGCAATCCACCCGCCCATACATCTCCCTACTTTCACCCACCGATCACTCAGCTCTCAGCTTAGATCTCGAGTATGGGACGGAGATGAAAGTCCGAGCAGTTTAGTGAGTGCAAAAAGAACAGTCAAACAATATAACATTCTTATACATGACCAAGCAGTGCAGAGTGTAGGATCAGCGTCTATGAGGCTAGAGACTCCACAGAGATCTGTTCAGGCGAGTGGGGTCTGTCTTGTTGAGAGAGAGGAGAAGGCGATCTGGAGCGACCACCTGGAGCCGCCGCATCAGAGTTCACCTGCCTGTGTCGCTTAAGGTAGTCCTCAGCCTGCTGTGGGGAGCCAAAGATGTGTTGCTTTCCATTATGGGTAATCTTGAGCTTGGCCGGATAGAGCATGGCGTATGGGATCTCCAAAGCCTGCAGCTTCTTCTTTATACCTGCGAATTTGCGGCGTGCGTCTTGTACCGAAGTTGTAAAGTCCGGGTAGAGGACAGCGATGTGTTTTCGTAAGGGACATGTTGTTTTTTCCTGGCCAGCCAAAGAACTGTGTCCCTGTCGCGGTAGTTGAGGAACCTGGCAATGATAGGTCTTGGTGGGGCGCCTGGGGGGCGTGGGGGGCGGGCCGCAAGGGAACGGTGCGCCCTCTCCACAGTAAGGTGTGCAGAGAAGGAGTGTCTGCCGAAAAGGTCAGCTATTAGTTTTTCTATGAAGTCCTCCATGCGCCCTGTATTGGTTGTCTCCGCAAGGCCTAAAATTTGCACTTTGTTTCTTCGCGACCTGGCTTCAAGGTCCTTGTTTTTATCTGCAATGATTTTAAGCAATTTGTCCATTTGGGTGATCTGGCGACCAGAACCAGTGGCAGTGTCCTCTAAGTCTGAAAGACGGCTCTACGCCTCCTTCAATCTAGTATCATGTTGGCCCAGTTTCGCCACAATGTTGTCCATTCATGAGTTAAGCGCATCAATTTTGGAGTCAACTGAGGTGAGGCTTTGTTTCATGCCAAGGAGGAGTGACTTCCAGTCCTCATCGGGTAGGGCCGCGGCTCCAGGGACGGTTTTCTCTGTTGGCTGGGTTTCGGAGTTCTTTCGGGCCTCGTAGGGCAGTTTGGATTGCCTGGCATCATTCCGCCCCATGGTGTGGTATCAGACCGGAGGGTGTCCGGAGCGCCGGGCAGCGTCCAAGGAAGTGCGAGCTCATGGTTGGAGGGAGGAGTTGCAAGGATGCTGATCAAGAGTGTGCTGGCATCAATGTCGGGGCTTTGAAGCACTGTAGGGCCTCATGGTGTGAGTTGTCCAATGCAAGGGGGTCAGGATCAATGGCACCCCTTGGGAAGGGAGGTAGTTGCCAAAACAGGCGGCCGGGTTTGGCGGGCTTTCAATAGAGCTGGTCGTAGATCGACGTATCTGGACGTAGATGTCCCGGGTAGGGGTAGCGGACAGTCAAGTGTAGCCTTCGGATCCAGAGTGAGGTGACAGGGTGTTGCAACCAAGAAGCCAGGCGGAGGGGGCTGAACACAGGGCCATGTGTATGGAGCACCCTAGAGGAAAGGGCCAAGGGGTGTTGTAGAGGTGGATGCCTATGGACTGATGGTATATCGGCGAGAGCACGGTCGGCATCAATCAGCAAATATCGCAGGAATTCTTCCTCCCGCAGGGGCAGCCAGAAAGGCGGCGTTGTGAGTCCCCCGGCCCTCCCCGACCCAGACAGAGGCAGCAATTTCAGTTTGTTGGGGGGAGGGGGGAGGAGGTGCAGTGATCGCATCCCCGGTGCCACAGACACGCGTGTGCCGCGTCCTCAAGGAGTCAGAGAGGTTTGCGGGCAGCGTGTGATGGAAGATGGGTGTAGGCCGCTGAGGATCCTGGGAAGAAGGCCCCGGTCTCGGCCTAAAGGCGTGTATCCGGCCTTGCGTAGGCCCCGGTGTATCAGGGAACCAGTGGTGAAGGAGCGCAGGGAGCCGGGAGTCGGGAAAATGCTGATAGTCTCCTCACCTCGGCTCCAGGCAGGCGGCAGTCGGGTCTGGGCGACGGTTCAAGCCTCTCGCTCCTCCCGTTGGGAACTCTCTGGCCAGGCAGGATCAAGGTAGGCCCCAAAGCAGCTGTGTTGATATCCGTAGTCAGGGAGGGTCGATGGCGCCTCGCTGTGCGTGGTGGGTGCTGGGTCTAGGCTGCCGAGTAAACGCGGATAGAGGGTCCAGGCCGCGTCTCTAAGATGCGTCATCAGCCTCGCGTAGGCCCGGGTGCGGCGTGGAGCAAGTGGTGAAGGAGCGCAGGGGATCGGGAGTCAGGAAAGCACCAGCAGCCCATGCACTTCGGCACCAGGCCAGCAGCTGCTGGTTTCGGGCGGCAGTTTGTGCGCTCCGCTCCTCCCGATGCAGACTCTCCGTCCATGCAGGATCCAGGTAGGCCCCAAAGCCACGGTGTAGATTTCCAGGTTCACCCAGGTCTGCAGGGACTGCAGAGAGGATGAGGTGTCTGCAGCTCGGTGATCACCTCCGTAAGATCAGCATGTAAGGTATCGGAGGAATCCTCTCGGCTACGCGATGCTAGCGGTGGTATTTACGGGCACTTATATGCAGTCAGGATGGTATGGAGGATCATGCAAAGCTCAGAAGGGCTAGAGCCTCACTGAAGCGTGGCCATCTTGGTCAAGCGCCACCTAGCGCCCCCATCAGGAGGTAGATTAAACAGTGTCCCTTCAGCTACAGAGAAATTATGTCTTTTTGATTTCATGGGGGACTCAAAGTTATCATCTCTAAGTCAATCAATATCTGATGTATTCATGAGGTGTAAGGGTTCTCTAGGGTTCGGATTCCCTATACCTATCAATAGATTTAGATTTCTTTCACTAGATGGATCTATTATAGGGCCCGGGGGATTTAGTTTTAGTCTTATTTGGACAATGTTATTTGGTCTATGACACAGTTCAAGTAAAATTAGACCTTCCGAAAGAGCCTTATCCCTATATGGTCCAACTGTGAGTTTTCAACATCAAACCATTTGACATTAAGTATATCCTCCCTTATTATTGATCTACATCCCCTTTTGTATCTCACGTGTTTCAGTAGAGACCCTCCGAATTTTGGGGACGTTGATCATAAAGATATCAAAGGGTTTATCATTGCTATTAGTGGGGTCCTACGTGCATCTGGTCATACGAGGGGGGACAATCTTGCCAGGGGGTAACATATGCCGACAAACTTTCCTCTCTGTTGGCCCACCAACTTTGATCTTTGATCACATGTTTGCCTTGTTCTCTATGTGGATTGTGATTTACTGTGTTTATCGAGTGACATATAGAAGATCCAGCATTTATATCTTCCCTTAGTTTATATGACCCTTTGACTAGAGCACTAAGAGTATCCAACCTATCATTTAATAGTTTAGCCATCCTTCCCTTGCTTATAATTTTGGCCCTTAGTTAGTTCAGTTGTGCATCTAAACCCACAGTGTTTTTGACTTAGTTTGTCTTTGTGATGACATTCCCCCTGGATGCACAGGAGCAGGTATTCTTCAGGTTTTCCAAGTTCTCTAGGTGATGTCACTGACCATGTCATGAGTGATGTAATATGTGACGTCATCAGCAGTGCATTGCAGGCGCGCAAGTTATAGTGAGTCCAACTAACTATAACGTGGGAATTTCAATGGTTTTATGTCAGTAAAATTTCCAGCTAACTATAATTGGTGTGAAACCTATGGTTTTTTCAGTGAATTTAATAGGTTTTTTAAATGCTAATTCCTAACTATAACTGGTGTGAAACCTCTGGTTTTTTCAGTGAATTTCATAGGTTTTTTAAATGCTAATTCCTAACTATAACTGGTGTGAAACCTATGGTTTTTTCAGTGAATTTCATTGGTTTTTTAAATGCTAATTCCTAACTATATATATAGGGCCTCAAACCTATGTTTTTTCAGTGAATTTCAAAGGTTTTTTGATAGCAAATTTCTATAGGTATGAAATGTAATATTTTTTATAATGAATCCTATATTGTATATTTATGTAATACTATTTTTTTTATGTATATTGTTCATGTTTTTTTTTTTGCCCTGGAGCGCTCCTGTACACGTCCCGGTGAGCGCACCGGTAAGCGCAGTCTTGCTGCGCGCCCCAGGGCGCATACTGGTGAGCGTCCCATTAGCGCTTTTGCCACGAACGAAAACATCATTGTGACGTATCGCGTAGCCGCGTCCGCGTGATATGCACGGCGTAAGCGAACCCGGAAGCACTCGAGCGCATACGATCGCGCTACGTAACCATCCGACGCGCTTACACAACTCGCCCCTGGGCGCGTAGCGTAAGCGCGTCAGGTCATGTGACCTAAAAATAACACTTTTTATTGGTTCAGGACAGTTTTGGTTTCCAAATGATGAAAGCCCCCACCTTTTTTCCTCATTCTCACTTTGCTCTTTGAGTGAGGAAGACCTGTTTTCATTCATTGAGAAATGGCTACAGTAGCAGCAGGAGCATCTGCACCACCACCACCACCACCACAAGGACCACCACAACACCACATTGGTGGTGAATAAGAGGAGGAGGAGGAGGAGGAGGAGGAGGAGGAGGAGGAGGAGGAGGAGAGGACGTTCCTTCCTGAAGACAATCCCCCTTACAAACCGAGAGAGCACATTGTGTGGGAGTTTTTTAAATTCCCAAGAGGCCAGAAGAAAGTCAATGCGGAAAAAGTGACTTGTTTGATCTGTGGCTGTGAAATTTCCAGGGGGAACCCTACAAAAAAATATTCTTTCGGTAATCACACCATGATTCGCCACATGCAACGCAAGCATCCTAACAACTATTCTGCGGCAGAGGTGAGAGAACTGTCCAGAAACCTTCCCCAATCTTCTTCCAGAACCTCAAAAAGCAAAGAACCCACTCCATCGGGTCCAGAGGCAAGGGAGATGGTCCCAAACATCCAAACCAAGTTTGCATGTTTTAAAATTGTTTGTATCTATTGTGGGACTACAATTACATATGGCGAAAAAAGTATAAACCTAATCAACCGTGCAGGAGATAACCATATATGCAGTAAAAAACCTTAATTTTTTTCCTGATTTTTTTTGCTCCAGTTGAGTCGTTTACTATTCCCTGTTTTTTGTTTCTCCCCATAAAAATAACAAAAAATATATAACATTGTTCATAAAAGCCAAAAAAGTACAAAATGTTAAAATAAACAATAAAAAAAATATAAAACAACAAAAAGAAGAAAAAAACAGTTCTTTTTAGAACTACCTCCAATTTATAAAAAAAGGCTAATTTTTTTAAAACTCTAATTCTTTTTTCCCCATGGTACGCTCCCCGGTACGCTCCCCAGTGCGCGTACCGAGCGCTCCCCCCGCGCAAATCGAAATTTTTTAACACATTTTTTTGCCCCGCGAGGCCCTTTTATGGCCCCCACATTAAACCTAGGGGGTCAGGGGGGTCTACTCTGCCCCCTTTTGGTCATTTCCCCCTTTGTTTTCTCCACCTCTTGTGTCTCGATCCTACCGAGACACAAGATGGCGGCTGCTCCGGACTGTTTGGAGTGTTGACAGACACCCGAGAGCCAATCAGCTTTCCGCGCGCGAACTCGCGTAGCGCGCTGGTATGCGTCCGTTGCGCATACCGGGCGCGCTTATAGATATATATATTTTTTTTAACCTAAATTACTCAAAATCCACTGGAGCACATATCTTGAGACATAGCAAAGGCACATCGGCCTACCAGTCCCTACAATTTTGCCAAGTTTGGTGGAAATCCATTCAGCCGTTCGGGCTAAAAGTGAGTTTGACCGCCCTATGGAAATTAACATGGGGAAAACAAGTTTTGGGACCCCCCCCCTTTTATCTCGGCCCCTGCTTGACGAATCCCCCCCAAACTTTCAGGGAAGGAGCGGAGCGCTGCGAGGCAAATTTGAGGAAAATTTCAGGAAGATTCCTCAACCGGCGCAAAAGTTATTCCCAATAGAATGTTGGGAATTCCCTATACAAAATAATCCTAACTATAACAACCTACTGGCGACCGCCAGTAGGTAATATATATATATATATATATATATATATATATATATATATATATATATATATATATATATATATATATATATATATATATTTACCAAAATTCAAACTTCACCATTGAATTAAAGTTTTGATAAATATTAAAAACAGGGGTAGAATCATATATGCAACTTAGCACAAAACTTAGCTGAAATATTATTTCAGTTGCACATTCGTTTTCCTAATAGCTTCAACTACAACTCTGTACGGTGACAATAGCTTTTAGGGATTAGTCACTGAAGGAACATGCCACAAAATTCTTGTAGTACCACTTTTAAATACTAGACATCATACCTTGTGGGCTACAAGGCGTCCTCAGTGATGATGTATTTCATAATTTAAAGTATTTTTTTCTTGTCAAAAAAGGTTATTTTGACACGTTGACCTGCAGGTTTTGATGCTGCAGTGGGCAGGCTTCATAGGTGTCCCTGAAACCATGTTTTCTTTGTCAGCGTAGTGGATGGTACAACATGTGCTGCAATCAACAGGTAACCTTTAACTCTCTCTGCCACTGGTGTATTTTCTCTTACCCTATACCATTACCTTATTGGAAAATTAAATATGCCAATCTCGATTTATCCAATTGTGTCACAATTTAAAGGTCAGAGCACATAGATCCATTCACCAAGGTGCCCCTGAACAAGATGACGGCACTCCACGAGGATGGTTACAAACCTTTATTTGCTCAAAACCACACTAACAACCCTAACTGGTGTAAGTTACTGATGCGTTTCATTGCACCATGCAACTTAATCATATAAAAAGAGGCAGCATGCAAGAAACAGTGAGTACTTCAAACTGCTTATCGTCTGACTTTTTCCCACAATGCCTCAGCTTTCCAGTAAGCTGCATGCTGGGGTTTGAAGTCACAATTCTTCCCTTCCGCTTGAAAATTAATTCAGGTCTGCGAGGCTGTTAACGCTGCATCCTGCCAGCACGATGAAGTGCCATACAGAACCACAAGAACAGCCCTGAAGCCCATTGAAGGGCTACGCACACCAAAACTAATAATGGGGATAAAAACATTGTGGCAAGACTTACGGACCCTATGGGAAGGGAAGAATTGTGACTTCAAACCCCAGCTTGCAGCTTACTGGAAAGCTGAGGCATTGTGGGAAAAAGCGAGACAATGAGCAGTTTGAAGGACTCACCGTTTCTTGCATGCTGCCCCTTTTCCTATGTTTAATTTGCATGGTACAACGAAACGCGTCAGGAACTTACACCAGTTGGGGCTGTTAGTGTGGTTTTGATAAAATAAAGGTTTGTAACCGTCCTCGTGGAGTGGCGTCCTCCTGGTTCGGGGCACCTTGGTGAATGGATATATATTTACATATATATAAATATATATATATATATTTTCGCTGAAAAACCACAGGTTTCGGGGACGTTATAGTTAGTTGGACATTTCACTCGTACAAAACCAGAGAAATTTGGCCATTATAGTTAGTAGAGCTAACTGTAACAAGCTCCCCCACAATTCACTGCTGATGACGTCACATATTACATCACTCATGACATGGTCAGTAACATCACTGATGACATCTCAAATGACATCACTGCTGATATCATCCAGTGACAGAGTGTTTCTAAAAAGTTCAAGAATTATATATATATATTTATTTATTTATTTTTCAATAAAAAAACATAGTTTTCAGGCACATTATAGTTAGAAATTGGCATTTAAAAAACCTTAGAAATTCACTGAAAACCCATAGGTTTCAGGGGTGTTCTAGTTAGCTAGGCATTTCACTCGTACAAAACCATAGAAATTCCTCTGTTATAGTTAGTTCTGCTAACTATAACTCACACCCCTGCAATGCACTGCTGATGACATCTCATATTACATCAGTCATGACATGGTCAGTGACATTACTGATGACATCTCAAATGGCATCACTGATGACATTACTGATGACATCATCCAGTGACTGTGTGTTTCTGTAAAGTTTAAATATGTTTAATATATATAGGAAAAGGCATATTGAAGAATGAGTGGGAGTTTGTCTGAATGGATGATTTAGTAGGTGAGTGATTGACTCTATAAGTGAGTGATTAAACGTATCTTACTGAATGCATGGGTTAGTGACTAAACTATGTAAATGTCTGTATGCGTGTCTGTTGTTGTGTAAGCAGCTGCATGGGTTTGTGAATAGCTACATGAGTGTCTATAAGAGTTATTGATTGGTTGTCTGAGTATCTGTATGGGTGCCTTAGTGTTTGTGTGGGTTGGGTGTGTTTGACTCTGTGCATAGATGTGTAAGTGGGTGATTCACTGTGTGCATGGTTTCAAGAATGCATCTGTGATGGACTGTATGGGTGGGTGAGTGTGTGTTTGGGTGTGTTAGTGAGTGAATGTATATCTCAGTGGTACATGTGTGAGTAACTACATATGTGAAAGGCAGTATATATGCGTGTTGGAGTATTTAAATGGCTATAAGTGAGAGTGTGTGATTCTGAGAGTGGCTGTATTGATTAGTGTGTGCTTGTGTCAGTGACTGTATAAGAATGTAACAATGTGCTGGTATTGGTATGAGTAAGTGAGCTGGTGTGTTTATAACTGTATAGGTGAGTAAATGGGAGTGTGAGTAATTATTTGCCTGACTGACTAGGTGTGTGAGTACCTCTATGGATGAGTGGTGGTGTGTGAGTGTCTATATAGGTGTATTAGTACGTATGATAGTCCTGTACTGAGGGACTATAATTATGAGTGACTGTACGGGTGAGTGAGTGGATGTGTGTGTAAATCAGAATCAGTGAGTGTATATGTAGTTATTGCTGTTTGAGTGTCTATGGTTTTGAGAATGGTAGTCTGTAATTTAGACTGGGTGTTTCAAAGGTTATATTAGGGTGTGAGAAGATGCATCAATTTATCACATGGATGATGCCATCAGTGATGTCATTTGAGATGTCATCAGTGATGTCACTGACCATGTCATGAGTGATGTAATATGTGAAATCATCAGTAGTGGATTGCGGGGCGTGAGTTATAGTTAGCAGAACTAACTATGACAGAGGAATTTCTATGATTTTGTACGAGTGAAATGTCCAGCTAATTATAACTCCCCTGAAACCTATGGTTTTTTCAGTGAATTTCTAAGATTTTTTAAATGCTAATTTCTAACTATACGTGCCTGAAACCTATGTTTTTTGCAGTGAATTTCAAAGGTTTTTTAAATGTTAATTTCTAACTGTAACGTGCCTGAAACCTATGGTTTTTAAAATGAATTTAAAGCTAGTTTCTAAATATGCCTACAGAGGTAAGACATAATGTGAGGAAAGAAGAAACAATGCACAGAAAGAAGTTAAAGAAATGCAGAAAGAAGCAACAGAAGTCCACAAAGACGATGAAATGTGCAAGAAGAAGCAAGACATGTGCAGAAAGAACCAACAGATGAGCAGAAAGAGGCCTTGTTGCAAAATCATCTTGTCCCCAAAACTTTTTCAGACGGGTACTGAGGGTAACTGACTGACTAAAAAGGCCTAGAGCCAGTGCTATGCTAAAAGACACTTAGAATACAGTGAAAACACCTACATACACTAGGGAACACTATGCGTTGGGGTACCCCTGTGATTAGCATGACCTCCTCTGTAAGGCCCTAGTACATAACAGGGCAGGGGGATTAAAACTACCTCTTAAAACGTGCCACGGGGTGCGTTTGCACAGTGGTGAAGGGAGAGGGGCCTGAGGTGACATGTGTGCAAACACGCCCTGTGGCCGTTTCAAGTTGGGAGATTAAGTCCCCTTGAATCCTGAGGGTCCCTGGGGTCCAACTAGCCCACTAGCAACCTCCAGTAAGCACTAGAGAGCTGCGTTGCAGAGAGGTGTAAAAAGGGGCGTGGCCTGGACATCTCTCTGCAACGCAGGCCTGTGCCGCTTACTGGAGGTACCTGGTGGCCTAGTTGGCCCCCAGGGGCCCTCAGGATTGAAGGGGATTTAATTCCCCAACATAAAATGCGCAAAAGGGCGTGTTTGCACATGTCACTTCAGGCCCCACCCCCTCCCTTTACCACTGTGCAAATGCACCCGTGGCACATTTTAAGTTGGGGCATTAAGTCCTCTTGAATCCTAAGAGTCCCTGGGGTCCATCTAGCCCACCGTGTACCTCTAGTAAGCATCACAAATCTGCATTGCAGAGAGGTGGTCCGAGGCCATGCCCCATTTTACACTTCTCTGCAAATCTCCCCCCAACTTAAAACACTGTGGCGATAATTTAAGTTGGGGATTAAGTCCCCTTGAATCCTGAGGGTCCCTGGGGTCCAACTAGCCCACCAGGTACCTCCAGTAGGTGCCAAAGAGCTACGTTGCAGAGAGGTGTCAAAAGGGGCATGGCCTCTGAACATCTCTCTGCAACTCAGCTCCCTGGCGCATACTGGAGGTACCTGGTGGGCTAGTTGGCCCCCAGTGCCCCTCAGTATTCAACGGGAATTAATTCCCCAACTTCAAACACACCAGTCTTGCAGGGAGGGGTCATGGCCTAGCCGCGATGCCGACTTTTTTTTTGTTTTAAGAAGGGGGGCTGTTTGGACCCATTCTCTTGCCTTTTTTTGTGCCATGGGGACCCTATCCCTCAGGGCCTGGCCCCCTTTTTTTAAAAAAAAATGTAAATGGGAGGGGGCCCGCGTGGGCCACCCTCCCATGGCCAATTCCGGTCCCGGGGACCCCATCCCCCGGGGCATGACCACACATTGATTTTTTTTATAGGAAAGGGGGCTGCATGACCCCCCCTTCCTAAGGCCTCTATTGGCCCCGGGGACCCCATCCCCTGGGCCCCTCCTTCATTAAATAAATTATTTGTGTTGGAGGGGGCCCCCTGCCAGGCCCCGGGCTCAGGGGCCCGTGACGGACCAAATTTGGACCAGATTGGCATAGTTAGTGCCCCGGGGAGGTGGCGGTCCACAGGGCGTGGGGGGGGGGGGGTTGAGCCCCCCCACACATTTTGTTTATTTTTTTAAAAACAAGCCCGGGGGTCGCGGTCCCCAGGGTTGTGGGGGGCCATGTGCCCCCTGCAAATATTTTAGAAAAGACCCGGTGGTGGCGGTCCCCGGGGCTTGGGGGGGCCTTTGAACCCCCCACCCAATTAAAACACAAGGCCCGGCGAGTGGCAGTCCCTGGGGCTGCGGAGGCCGTGAGCCCCCCACAAAAATGTATGAAAAGCCCCAGGGGTGGTGGTTCCCGGGGCTGGGGGGCCCCTTTTGGGCCCCCAATTACAATATAAACATTGCGCACAGGACGTGGCCCACGCGAGGGCTAAATAATAACGAATGGGAATTAATTCCCAAACTCTAAACTCCCAGGGGGCGCGTTTGCTGAGTGTTGCAGGGAGGGGGCGTGGCCTAGCTGCAATGCCAACTTTTTTTCTTTTTTTTTTTAAGGAGGGGGGCTGTGTGGCCCCCCTTCTCTTGCCTTTTTTGTGCTCTGGGGAACCTATCCACCAGGGCCTGGCCCCCTCGTTTAATAAAAAAAGGTAAATGTGAGGGGGGCTGCATGGGCCCCTCTTCTGTGGCCAATTCCGGCCCCGGGGACCCCATCCCCCGGGGCATGGCCATACATATTGATTTTTTTATAGGAAGGGGGGGCTGCATGGCCCCCCTCCTAAGGCGTTTAAAGGCCCCAGGCCCCCATCCCCTGGGGCCCGCATTTATTAAATAAATAATTTGTGTTGGAGGGGGGCCCCCCTCCTGGGCCACTTCTGGCCCCGGGGACCCCATCCTAGCCATCTTTTTCAATTTTTATTTGTGAGGGGGGCTGGGTGGCCCCCCCTCCACAGGGCACATATGGCTCTGGTGACCCCATCCCCTGGGTCCTCGTCTCTCCTTTTTCTTTTTCCTTTTTAATATACAGGGGAGGAGGGCAGTTTGGCCCCTCCCAGGCCAATTCTAGCCCCATCCCCAAGGCTAGCCTTCTCTTTTGGAGACCGTGGGGGTAGCCTCAATGCCCCCACAGTCCTGCCGGCTCCCCGCGTCCTGCAGGAGCCAGCATTGCTTTTCCACATGGGGAGCTGCTGAAATGCAGCTCTCCGTGTGGAAAAGCAATCTGGTTTGGATTTTGAAAGTGAGAGCAGGTTCCCTGCTCTCTCTTTCAAAACCCAAACCAGAGTTTGCTATGACAGGGTGGAAACCGTGCGGCTCCCACCCTGCCATAGCAAACAGCAGTGTCCCAGGGGTCGGCACCCCAGGACATTTCAGGAGCTGGCCCTGGGGGTGGCGGTCCCCTAGGGCCATCAAGTACTCCAGAAGAGAGGCCTCATGGCCCCTTTCCCAACATTGGCAAAGCCCTGGGAGGTGAGGGTTCCCCGGAGCTCGGGGTCCGTAACGGACCCCCAAATTTGCATAGTTAGTGCCCTGGGGAGGTTGTGGTCCCCCGGGAGTGTGGGGGGTACGAGCCCCCACACACAGGTTATTTTTTTTCAAAAACACGCCCCGGGGGTGGCAGTCCCTGGGGCTGCGGGGCGGCCATGTACCCCCCGCAAATATTTTAGAAAAGCCCCGGGGGTGGTGGTCCTCATGGCATGGGGGGCCTTTGAGCCCCCCCACCCATTTAAAACACAAGCCCCGGGGCTGCAGGGGGCCGTGAGCCCCCTGAAAATATTTATGAAAAGCCCAAGGGGTGGTGGTCCCCGGGGCTGGGGTTGCCCCCGGGACTTGGCCCACACGGGGCGGAAAAATAATGAAGCGCGGGAGCCTGAGCTTCATTTTTTTTTCTTCGCGGCAGGATCTGTGGATCCATTGTGCCTTTTGCCACTTTTTTTTTTATATGCATTTTTGGGACCCCCCGAGCATGCCTAGGGTTCAGGGTGTTTCTACCCTGCCCCCTTTTCTCATTTTGCGCATTTCTTTTACTGCTTTCTTGTGCCTCCGTTCTACCGAGGCACAAGATGGCTGCCAACACTTCCTGGTTTGAAGTGTTGACAGCCAATTAGAATGCAGCTCGTGATCAGCAGGGTGTGTGAATCCACCGCGCCTCTATACATATATATAAGTATTTTTTGATTTTCTCAGCAACTAATGAACAGATTTACACCATTTAAGAAAAAGAGTTATTTCTGAACCAAGGGCTACCTTTTTGCCAAATTTGGTGTAATTCCGTTCAGCAGTTTGGGCTGTAGACGTGTCTAAAGTTTCCTATGGAATTAACATGAAGAAAACACGTTTTGGGACCCCGCTATTTTCTTGCCCCCCCGCTTGCCAAATCACCCCGAAATTTTTAAGATAGGAGTGGACCAGAGCGCCCCACTAGTTCTGAAAATTTCACGAAGATTCATCAACCGGCGCCAAAGTTATAGGGAAAAGAAAAAATGCTTTTTGAATAGAAACAAGGTCCTAACTATAACTACCTACACACACATATATATATATATATATATATATATATATATATATATATATATATATATATATATATATATATATATATATATATATATATATATATATATATATATATATATATATATATATATATATATATATATATTACCTACTGGCAGTCGCCAGTAGGTATATATAGTTAGGATTTTTTCCCTATGGGATTTTTGAAAATTCTATGTCTAATAACTTTGGTGTTTGTGGACGGAATCGGCTGAAATTTTCAGGAAAATGGCACATTTTGTTTCTGAGCAGACCTTGAAAATTTGGGGGGGTTTCGTCAAGGGGGGGCCGAGAAAAAAGGGGGGTCCCAAAACGCGTTTTCCCCATGTTAATTTCCATAGGGCGGTTGGACTCACTTTTAGCTCGAACGGCTGAATGGATTTGCACGAAACTTGGCAAAATTGTAGGGACTGTTAGCCCGATGTGCCTTTGCTAGGTCTCAATATATGTGCTCCAGTAGTTTTTGAGAAATTAACGTTCAAAACAAGATATATATCTGTAACAGCGCTCCGGGCAGCGATCCGGTCCGCTTACTTTTCGCGAAACGGAACTTTGCGCGCAGAAAGCTGATTGGCTCTCCGGTGTCTGTCAACATTCTAAACAGTCCGGAGCGGCCGCCATCTTATCTCTCGGTAGGATCGAGAGAGAAGAAGAGGTGAAAAACGAAGGGGGAATTTATTGAAAGGGGGCAAGGTATACCCCTCTTGACCCCCTAGGAATGTTGTTGGGGTTATTAAAGGGTCCCGTGGGGAAAATAAAAAAAAAATGATTTTTCACGGTAGAAGCGCTTCACGGGCCGCGAACTGGGCCGCAAACTGGTAGCGAAACGGGAATTCGCCATTTTGTGCTTCGTTTGAATTGTTTAGAGACAAAAATTATCGCCCCACATCGGCCACAATGCATGAATATCGCTGAAAAGTCAGCGATATTCATGCATTATCCAGCAAATGCTCTTAGCCATGTTATCCACCTTCCATTGGATAACATGGCTAAAAACTGTTCTGTGCGTGAGCTTTTTTTTCTTTTTTTTTTGCTGCCTGACGTTTGTTAACGTTCGATTCGATGGAAATCCGGAAGTGTTGACCACCATTTTGTCACTGCGAGTAAATATTTTGTTATAAATGAATCCTTATTGATAAACATTGTCTGCGCCATCTTGCGTTTTTGTCCAATGCCACAATTTTGTCGTGCACGGCAGCCATTTTAGATGCCTTGACCAGGGCCACTCTCTGCACGCCGCCGATCCTCAGCATGGCTCCCTACCCTCGCAAGCATCTCCCCCACGCACTGGTCACCCCCGCTCTTTCTCTCATGCATGGGCCATATACTTCCCCCCATCTGCGCTGCTCTTCTCTGAGAATCACACCCTGTGCCCGCCCGACACCTCCCTTTCACCCTATTCACTACCGCACCCTCTGACATTCCTCTTCCTCTGTGTCCGATTGTCCAGGCCGGACCTAGGCTATCACCTAGCCCTGCGGATGTAGTTTATGGCCCCAGCTGTAGAGTATCCAGACATGCCAACCCTCCCGATTCAGGCGTGAGACTACTGATTTCAGTGCTAGTCTCCCGCCTCCCGATTCCTGCAAGCAAAAACCCAGGGGCATATTACCAACAACTAGCGATAATTTTTGTCTCTAACTTGTTTAGAGACAAAAATTATCGCCGCACATCGGCGAATTTTATCGCACATTAACCTTGCTATTAGCAAGGTTTATCGCAAATGCGATAAAAAACGGCCGCAATGCATGAATATCGTTGAAAAGTCAGCGATATTCATGCATTATCCAGCAAATGCTCTTAGCCATGTTATCCACTTCCCATTGGATAACATGGCTAAAACTGCTCAGGGCAGGTGTTAGGTTTTGGAGATATTCGCGCTTAGCGCGAATATCTCCAAAAGTTGGTAATAGGAGATAGCGATGGTTAGGGACTGTTTCCAGTCGCTAAAATCTTGGCACGCCCACTTTGCATGTCATTAGTGATAAATATCACTGATATGCAAAGCGGGGCCCAAGATGGTCGCTATCTCCTTTTAGCTGTCACTAACTGGTGTTAGCGACAGCTTGGTAATAGGGAGATAATTTTATCTCTTTTTTTTTTGGCTTTTAAAGCCAAAAAAGCGGAAATAAACCCCCTTGATAATATGCCCCATGATTTCTCGGGGGTTTCAGCTGACAGGGCTTGGTATTGTGTTACGTGCTAATTCTTCCAGGAAACGTCAGAGGGTCGATGCAGGGGTTCTAGAAGGGGTGATAAACCATTTAAGCCTCATGAACAAGCGCATGGTCTTTTAAAGATTTGTGAAGTACTCGGGGCGGCGGTGTGTGTGTGCCCTCTTTCAGGAGCGGGCGGGGGGGGCACTGCCAGCAACTTGCCAGGCCAGGCAGTGTTCAACACGTGCATCACCCTTTCTCTGCCTGCTATTGCGCTCCATGCTTCGGAAAGGTAAGAAAAAGAACGTGCATTTGAGTTTGAAATGTCCGATCTTGTAGCAGTACACTTGCAAAGCCCACACATGACAATAACCCGATTCAAGGCCCCATTCACCCGATTTTTTAAACATATATAGCACTCCAACAAAGTTAGATTTTAAAACTTTATTAACTTTTAACTATAATGAACGGAACAAAAACTGTAAAAACATTTAAACATTTTTCACCCAAAAAAGCAACAATGGTCAGAAGCTGTTTTTTGTGCGAATAGTCCCAAGGCAGCACAACGTGCAGAGTTCTGGACGGCACCCAGGTGATGTCGCCTGGGTGCCGCACTGGTTTTGGGATCCTACAATGCTGCTCCGAAAATTGGCGTGGGGCGTCCCAGGTGGGGCGGGGGGAGGCCTCGTCAGTAGCGGTCTGTTGTGCGAATAGTCCCAAGGCAGCAGAACGCGCTGAGATGTTGATGGCACCCAGGTGATGTCCAGTAAACTGCCGCACTGGTTTTGGTATCCTACAATGCTGCTCCGAAAATTTGCGTGCGGCGGCCCGGGGAGGTGGGGGCGTGGGGGAGGCGGCGTGAACGGGCCTCCCCAGGTGGCGGCCATCCAGCTGAGTTGCGTCCGCTCTTGCGGCTACAGCGTCTCGCTCACCATGTTGTTGAGTTGCTCCCACTCTTGCAGTGCAGCGATAGGCGCCTGCCACATGACTCTTAAAATGGCGGACGGCTCTTCGGTTTTGGGCCTGGTCCACTGAAATGGCCCTGGGACACCTTGGAACTCCGACGCTTGCCTGCTAGGGCTTGGGCTCCATTCTCGAAAAGCGTCCCCTCAGCCGTGAAGATTCTACAAAAGTCTTGGGGGCCCCCGACTCCCGCAGGCTTCCGGTGGGGAGCGGCTGCCATGATTGCTCGCGGAATGACCACGACGGAGCCACGAGATGGTGGTGCTCTCATGCTGACGCCAGCTTCAGTCTGAATGATCCAGAAACAAGGTGGGGCTTTCATCGTTTGGGAAAAAAAAATGTTCTAAACCAATGAAAAGTGTTATTTTTAGGTCATATGACCAAGCCTTCCATCTTTAGGAAACCAAAAGTAAAATGATCCAATGAAAAGTTTTATAAACAAGTCACATGACCTGTTATGCGGCATAGGGCTAAAAAAAGCGTAGAAAATCCGTTGGCACGTGAGGCGGCGTCAGTAGCGGACCGATGTGCGAATAGGCCGAAGGCAGCACAACGCGTCGAGATCCGGATGGCACCGAGGTGGTGTCCAGCAAATTGCCGCACTGGTGTGGCCATCCTACAATGCTGCGCCGAAAGACGGCGTGTCCAGCTGAGTTGCGGTCACTCTTGTGGTACAGTGACTCGAACGCGCCGAGATCCGGATGGCACCGAGGTGGTGTCCAGCAAATTGCCGCACTGGTGTGGCCATCCTACAATGCTGCGCCGAAAGACGGCGTGTCCAGCTGAGTTGCGGTCACTCTTGCGGTACAGTGACTCGAACGCGCCGAGATCCGGATGGCACCGAGGTGGTGTCCAGCAAATTGCCGCACTGGTGTGGCCATCCTACAATGTTGCGCCGAAAGACGGCGTGTCCAGCTGAGTTACGGTCACTCTTGCGGTACAGTGAGTCGAACGCGCCGAGATCCGGATGGCACCGAGGTTGTGTCCAGCAAGTTGCCGCACTGGTGTGGCCATCCTACAATGCTGCGCCGAAAGTCAGCGTGGGGTGCCCCGTTGGCTTATGAGGTGATGTCAGTAGTGGACCGATGTGTGAATAGGTCGGAACCAGCACAAGGCGCCAAGATCCGAATGGCAAGTCCTGGATGTTGAGTGCCTCAGTTGAGAGTTCTGAGCAGTGCTTGTAAGACTGTCTGAAGCTTATTTGCACCTGCTGCAGCTTCACTATTGCCCTGGTGTGGCCAAAGGTCGCACATGACATAGGCGGCCGGCTCCCGAGGTCCGGCGGAACTTTTTTCCTTTTCCTTTCTGCTTCTTTTCCTACAATCCGTTTCATCTGAAGACACGACCAGGTCCCTGAATGTGTGCAGGGGGACGCTATTGATTGAATGAAAATGGCGGCTTGACACAAAGCTGACTCAAGCGTTGCTGTTGATGCTATACAGACAAAAATTGGTTTTCAGTTTGTACATTCTTCAGGATTTTTTTTTCCATCCAAGTCTGATTGAGAGTTTGTAGAAAAATGGCTTCAGATTTTCCACATACTACTCTTCAACATTCTTCCTAAATGTAACAATGTGAAACTCACTAGGAGAACGGCTGTTTCTGTTTCCTTTCAAAATGCTGCCAACAATATTTTCTGAATGGAAGACACCATCTTGTAGCATAAAGGGCCGAAAGGGGTTCTGGTCTGGCCGATGGTTGGTGGAGACATTTTGACTATATCTTGGACCTGCCCGGCCTCGCCCAAAATGGCGCCGGTATAAATGGGACTCGTAACTCTTTGCCCGCAAATGTATATCTAGAAAATGTTATTGTAAGTGGCCCTGTCGTATTTTATTTACAAAATGTACGTCCACCGATTCCGCAACTGTTAGACACCTTTGTTCTTGCAACCTAATGGCCCGCTCGTTACGTTCCTCTACAGTGTAAATGTCTCCTCATCATATATGATTTCAGTTTGCTCCGTGGCCGGCCCACGTGGTTATAGGCCCGTATTTGTATACTGACATTTTCACAATAAAGGTTTTTAAAACAAAACACGGTAGTAGTATTTACATTGGTAAAGTTTTTACTTTTAGTCACTGTTTTCGAATCAGTGAAAGGCAAGTGAAATAAAGCAGTCCAATTACATGACGGATAAAAGGTATAATATGTAGGAACGCAGTAAAGATAAATGGTCAAGGGCAGTTGTGTTTTTCATTCCTGCAACATAAAGTGATCGATAAGAATCTGATAATCAGGCGTATCGGCGACTAAGACAGCAGGCCGAATCTCTTTTACTCAACGGCTCCGTCATGGAAGGAAGAAACGCCCTTTTTCTCGAAAAAGGAATATATTTTACTTGCAGGACAGTTGTAAATTTTCCGGGAAAGTACATTAGCCTGGAATATTATAACATATGTTTAAAAAAAAATAATGTTCGAAAACAATAAAAAGCGTAATTTTTAGGTCATATGACCAAGCTTTTCATCATTAAAATAACAAAAGTAAAATGAACCAATGAAAAGTTTTATTAACAAGTCACATGACCTGTTATGCTTACGTTACGCGCTGCGCGCCGCGCCTCGGATCACTTCCAGGTGCGCTAACGCGGCGTGTCATATAACGCATTACGCGACAACGTAGGTCAAGAATATAGTCAAAATGTCTCCACCAACCAGCGTTCGGAACACAACCCCTTTCAGCAGTCCAAAAAGTTCTGTTAAATGACAACAGAGGGGACAGGCAACAAGAACCATCAGTCAAAGAGGGGAGGGCAAGTTCTTCTCTTCCGGGTCATGTTGGGGCGCTACCGGAACTGATCGAATTGGTAGTCTACAGTGTTTCTGGATGTTTCAGACTAAAGCTGGCGTCAGCATGAGAGCACTACCATCTCGTAGCTCCGTCGTGGCCATTCCACGAGCAATCATGGCAGCCGCTCCCCACCAGAAGCCTGCGGGAGTCGGAGGCCCCCAAGACTTTTGTAGAATCTTCACGGCTGAGGGGACGCTTTCGAGAATGGGACCCAAGCCCTATCAGGGAAGCGTCCGAGTTCAAAGGTGTCCCAGGGCCATTTTAGTGGACCAGGCCCAAAACCGAAGAGCCGGCCGCCATTTTGAGAGTCCTGTGGCAGCCGCCTATCGCTGCACCGCAAGAGCGGGAGCAACTCAACTACATGATGAGCGAGACGCTGTAGTCGCAAGAGCGAGCAGTAAACAGCTGAATGGCGGAAGAAGCACAGTGTAGCAAAAGCGGGCGGAATGGCAACTGAAACGGTAAAGGGGCGCCCCACTACAGCGTGTCTTCAGGTCAAACGGATTGTGGGACAAGGTCCAGAATTGAAGAGTCATCAAAAGGCAAAAAGTTCCGCCGGACCCCGGGAGCCGGCCGCCTATGTCGGGGGCGATCTCAGGCTACACCAGTGCTATAAGACTTGGGGAGGGTGTCGGAGCCAAGCGTCTTCTCCGAGTCCATGGCCATCACACCGCCCCTCAGGGGCCTCCGTCAAGCTGTTTAGGAAGGTAACATATCACATTGTTTTCTAATGCAGTCAGGTCCACAAACGACACTCACTTACTTTGAGAATAGTGAAGCTGCAGTAGGTGGAAATAAGCTTCAGACAGTGTTACAAGCACTGCTCAGAACTCTTAACTATGGCACCCAACATCCAGAACTTCTGCCATTTGAGAATGGCAGTGACATTGAAGCAACTCAGGGACCAAAACCATTAACGTACTTTCACGTATGAAAATCTTACTTGGGGAGGGGGCAGGAGCGAAGCGCCCCCTCCCAGTCCGCGCCACCACACCGTATGTTGAAAATCTGAAGCCATCGTTCTACAAAGTCAACCAACCTTGGATTGAAAAATCTAGAAAAATGTACAAACTGAAAACCAGTTTTGGTCTGCATAGCATCAGTAGCAACGCTTGCTATCAGAGTGCATGAGTTTCATGCTCGATCGATTGAGCTAGCCGGATCGGGCAATAAAAAGTATAAAATAGTTATGTAAATAGTTATTTAATAAAATGTTTTGCCCTGTTTCTTTGCTGGTGTGTTGTCTATATTTTTAATATTTGCATAGGGTTTGTCGTTATTTTGGGCAGGGTGGGTGACGGAGTCGAGCTGTCTTGCAGCCCTCATGGTGTGGAGCTCAGTTCATCTCACTATTTTCGTATTTCTCATGAAGGGTTGTTCCTAATATTTCTATTTTAGCGAGGTCAAAAAGAGATCCAATTAGTGGCCTACTGATTTTGCTCGATTACTTTTATTTTTTTACACGATTTTTCACTATCTGCAAAGACTAAACAGAGTATTGCGACTTTGTGCTTGTTTGTAAATTGAGAATGATCCAAAGAGAACCAATTCTAAAACAGTAAATGCTTGGATAACAATCAATCAAATGGAGAGACAAGCAGGCACGACGGATTACAACGGGGGCAAAGGCCTGCGTTAACTACCGTTCACTATCTGCAAAGAGAGAGTACTACTAAGAGAAAAGAGGGGAGGGGGGGGGGGGCAGCGTTCAAAGCACATCAGCGTGCATAAATACGAAAATGTTTTTATCTATCACGTACTTGACATTTTAAAGCTTTTAATATTTGCTATTAAAAAACCAATGAAATTCACAGAAAAAATCATAGGTTATAGTGGATATATAGTTAGGAATTTGCATTTACAAAACCTTGAAAATTCAATGAAAAAACCATTGGTTTTAGGCCATATATAGTTAGGGATTTGCATTTACAAAACCTTATTTTACTCGCATAAAACCATTGAAATTCCATATATAGTTATAAGCGCTAACTATATATCGCGCACCCGCAATCCACTGCTGATGATGTCACATATTACATCATTCATGACATGGTTAGTGACATCACTGATGACATCACTGATGACATCTCAAATGACATCACTGATGACATCACTGAAAACATCTCATTTGACATGACTGATAACATCACTGATGATATCATTCATGTGATAATACCATGAACCTCTTCAGACTCTAATATAACCTTAGATACAATCAGTGTAAACAGACAGTCACAGACTGTCACTCATCCATGGAGTTACTCACACACCTAGTCAGTTATGCCAAAAATCAATCACACCTCCATTTTCTCAACTATACAGTTATACACACCTTACTTATTCAAACATATACTAACACATATTTACTTTACTCTCTTATACAATCTCTGATACATGTTCACAATGATCCATACAGCCACTCACACATTCACTGGCTCTTATGCACAGTTATTTATAGATGTCAACTCTCACATGTACTGTGTTTTACATATGTACTTAATTTGACATGTAGCACTGAGATATCCATTCACTCACTAATACACTCATGCACAGTCAACCGCCCATACAGCTGTTTGCACATGCTCTTTTGAATCTATACATATAGTGAATCAACTACTCACACATCTATGTGCAGAGTCACACACCTCCCAGCCACCCATACACACACACTCAGTTTCCCATACAAATACTTGGACAACCAATCAATAACCCATACAGTTACTCATATAGCTACTGATCAACATATGCAGCAGTTTGTAGAACAACAGATATAATGATGCACAAATTAAAACAGTTTAGTCACTAACCCATGCACTCAGTGAGACACATTTAATCACTCACTCAATCAGTCAGTCATGCACCTAGTAAATCCTTCATCCAGACACTTATATATCCACTCATTCTTCAATATGTAAAACATATTTTAACTTTACAGAAACATACAGTCACTGGATGTTGTAATCAGTGATGTCATCAGTGATGTCATTTGAGATGTCATCAGTGATGTCATCAGTGATGTCACTAACCATGTCATGAATGATGTAATATGTGACATCATCAGCAGTGGATTGCGGGTGCGCGATATATAGTTAGCGCTTATAACTATATATGGAATTTCAATGGTTTTATGCAAGTAAAATAAGGTTTTGTAAATGCAAATCCCTAACTATATATGGCCTAAAACCAATGGTTTTTTCATTGAATATATATATATATATATATATATATGTGTGTGTGTGTGTGTAGGTGAGCAAGCCTGCTGGTCAGGTGAAACGCGTCCGAGGGCGACATAAAATAAACACTTTGGTCTGCACAAAGTCTCTCACTGGTAGTTTTTCTACTTGAGAAGTGAAATATATATACATATATATATATATATATATATATATATATATATATATATATATATATATATATATATATATATATATATATATATATATATATATATATATATATATATATATATATATATATATATATGTGTGTGTATATATATATATATATGTGTGTATATATATATATATTTATATATATATAAAAACCATAGGTTTCAAGCAGGTTATAGTTAGGAATTATTATTTAAAAAACCATAGGTTTCAGGCAGGTTATAGTTAGGAATTAGCATTTTAAAAACCTTAGAAATTCACAGAAAAAAACATAGGTTTTAGGAATGTTTAGCAGGACATTTCACTCATACAAACCATTGAAATTCCTCCGTTATAGTTAGTTGTACTATCTGTAACTCTCGCGCCCGCAATACACTGGTGATGATGTCACTTATTACATTATTCATGACATGGTCAGTGACATCACTGATGACATCTCAAATACATCACTGATGACATCACTGATGACATCATCCAGTGAATGTGGTTTGGTTCGATATTTAAATATGTATTATATATATATAGCAATCTGCATTGAAGAATGAGTGGATGTATAAGTATCTAGAAGGATGATTTAGTAGCAGTGTGATTGACTATTTACTTGACTAATTTATAGTGTCTCACTAAATATATTGGATAGTGATTAAACTGTGTGAATATCTATTACTTTCTCACTTGTTGTGTAAACTGCTGCACCAGTTAGTTACTAGCTACATGAAAGTCTATATTAGTTATTGGTTAGTTAACTGATTCTTTGTCTGGGAGGGTGAATCTGTGTGTGGTTTGGTGGGGGGTCTGTGACTGTCCAAAGATGTGTCAATAGTTGATTCAGTAGGTATATGATGTTAAGACTTCATGTTATAATACTTGTTTGGGTAAGTGAATATGTATATGGGTGTGCTGATGAGCAAATATATCTCTCAATGGTACATGTCCAACAAACTAGAATAATAAAAGGGAGTGTGTGTGACATTTGTTGTATAAAAATAAGTATACATAAGACTCCGTCTTTGCATGAGTGACTGTATGGATAACTGTATCCTTGTAATAGTGATTTTATAACATACTAAGTATAAGTTACTATCTATATGATTAAATGAAGTGGTATTTGTATAAGCGTGTAGCCCAGTAAATATAAGTATGATCCATTGTTTGCATAAGTGAGCCGGATGACTGCATAAGTAAATAGGATGTGTGCTAGTCTGTAATGTCAATATAGGTGTATAAGTATATTTCATAGTGTTCTATTTATCATTGACAGCATGTATGAGTCAATATATAGATAATTGATTACATGTTTATGTAGATCTAAGAATGACTGAGTGGGGTTTTAGATACTTGTATTGGTGTGTCAATGGATTCAAATATGGTATTCCATATATTACAGTGAGTGATGAAACATTATAGTAGTGTATGATGAGGTGTATCTGATTGTCACGTGGATGATGTCATCAGTGATGTCATTTGAGATGTCATCAGTGATGTCATCAGTGACGTCACTGACCATATCATGAATGATGTAATATGTGACATCATCACCAGTGTATTGCGGGTGCAAGAGTTACAGTTAGTACAACTAACTATAACGGAGGAATTTCAATGGTTTGTATGAGTGAAATGTCCAGCTAACTACAACATTCCTAAAACCTATGTTTTTTTCAGTGAATTTCTAAGGTTTTTTAAATGCTAATTCCTAACTATAACCTGCCTGAAACATGTTTTTTTCATTGAATTTCAAAGGTTTTTTAAATGACAAATTCTACATATTATGTTGACCACTTCCCCATATTTTCAACCAGAAACCAAATCGGCAATGCTATGTAAAAAATCAGGCAATAGTTCCACTTACCACTAACAAATTAACATCAACATTTAACTACTGTAAGAACATGTACTACGTGAATTACATCCAACTCACACCCATGTTTAAAGAGCAAGATGTGTTAGAGATTGTAATTATACACTTCCGACACCCAACAAAATCACAATACTCAGCGCTACTACCACTACAACCACCCCCACGGACCACTCCTTCCGACCACCTCAAAGGCAGCGCAAAACAGGACAAAAAATCTTTCCAAAATAATATATCCCCTCAACAGCACACCAGCTTAATCTACAGAGATGTGGCAACCAAGTATGTATAAGGGAAAGAACTCGAACATCAACAATAATGTACACAACGCTAAGACTACCGGTGACATACTATATACAATTCACTATAGAAATCAAAATCTTTTCAGTGTGTAGATACATCATTGATACGTGTGGTATACTGAATAGTGGACGCAACCATATTATCTCAGACACTGGGGAATATTTCGATCATGTAGCTGTGTTCACCCCCTCCCCTTTGAAACAGAAGTGGAGTAGGCTAGTCCAACGTAAACGTCAACGTACGACTATAAATAATTAGGCTACGCCTTGGGCGTGGTTCACTTCTGCAAAGAGAAGAGACTGCACCGCAACAAAGGTCCCCAACTTGCCACGTGGCTGCCGCCATGACTGCGCGCTTCCACGATACAAGCCGATTGCGAACTCACCGCCACAGCCGCAGACTTATGTCTGTATCGACTAGTGGTTTCCATCAACACTGCGGACAGCAGGGTTCACAACTTGAATTCAACTTTGGATCTAAATTTGTCTTCAGTATCTGTGCTGAGAACTTCCTTCAATTTATTCTGCGGTCAGTAGAGTTGACAACTTGATACCAGTTGAATTCAGCTTTGAATCAACACTATGGACAGCATTAAATCCAGCCTTGCTTTATTTAAGGCAGAGACAATTGTACTGTGTCCTCAGATTCTGTTAACTGTGACAAAATAGCATCCATCGATCTTTCTGTCGACTACTGCCTTCAATCTACACTGCGTACAACAGGGTTCACAACTTGAATTCAGCTTTGCATCAACACTACGGACAGCATTGAATACAGCCTTGCTTTATTTAAGGCAGAGACAATTGTACTGTGTCCTCAGATTCTGTTAACTGTGAAAAAATAGCATTCATCGATCTTTGTGTCGACTACTGCCTTAAATCTACACTGCGTACAACAGGGTTCACAACTTGAATTCAGCTTTCCATCTACACTACGGACAGCATTCAAGATATCCTTGATTTATGTAAGGCAAAGATTATTTTGTTAAAGGATGCCACAAAAAACATTACTCAATGACTGTAGTGAGTTCTGTTTTCAAATGTACACTGCGATCAAAAGAGTTTACCGCTTGATAACAGTGACGCATAAGCACTATAGACAACATAAAATTCAGTCTCAATTTATTTGTGGCAGAAAAATAGTACTGTGTCGTCAGATTTTGTTAAAGTATGTAACAAAAAAAAGCATTCCCCGATGTCTGTGTCAACTACAGCCTTCGATGTACTCTGCGGACAGCAGGGTTCACATCTTGAAGTCACCTTTGCATGTATACTACGGACAATAAGGAATTCAACCTTGATTAATTTAATGCAGAGACTATTGTATGTGTTCAGATTTTTTCAGATAGAACGATAATTGTACATGAGGCATTCCAGTAGACAAGAGACATTATACCACTGCGACCCCCCCGAACCATGAATCATCACAGGGTGCACACACGCTGAGTTATTTTGGTACCAATAAATAACTGCACTACAATTCATTTCCCCGTAGCCTTAATAAAGCAGAATTGACTAGGCAAAAACATTGCTCCCAGTACAGCCCTCCTGCATTACGCATTATTGCAGGGTTACGTACAAGCTCAGCGCCAAAGATACTACTAACTCAGTGCACCATAAATCATCAGAATGAAGTGTGAACAGTTTTATGTCAGCAATCGGGCATACTATCACTTTTAAGTGGAATTCATGCAGAATCCAATTGACAAAAGACATTACTCCAATTACTGTGCCCCCCCAGACCACGTATCATCGCAGAATATGTACACGCTAAACACCAAAGGTACTAGTAACTCAGTGCACCAAAAAAGATCATCATGTGGCCTTACTAATACACCATTCACAACACAAAAACATTACTATCAGTACAGCCTGCCCGGACCACGCATCATCGCAGGCTCCACAGAACCTTCTTGTTTTAGATATCACTAACTCAGTAGAAACCAAACTAAGTATAATGATTTGATTTGATTTATCAACTTATAAAGCGCGCGATTACCCGGAGGCGTCTTGGCGCTATGACAGACCATCGACTATGGCGACCGGTAGCTAGAGCTGTGCAGAGAACAACCAGGTTTTGACTGCCTTTCTGAAGGAAGTTCCAGCCTGGCTGCTGCGTTCTGCAGGCGTTGTAGTTTGGCTAGGATCTTTGTCCTGGCTCCAGCATATAGGCCATTCCCGTAGTCCAGTCTTGACAAGGCTAAAGCTGTCACCACTGTCTTACGCGAATCCTCTGGTAGGTAAGGCAATATCTTCTTTATCATTTTTACGATGAACCAGATTGTTGATGCCAGCTTGCTGGCTTGGGCGTCAAAAGAAAGATTGGTGTCTAGAGTAATGCCCAGATTCTTCACTTTTTCTGAATAATCTGGATATCTACCCAGATTATTGGGCTACAATGCGGGGGACCAGATATTTGTGTCGCCCCCTAGTATCATCACCTCGCTCTTGTCCCCGTTAAGCTTTAGGCAGTTCTTTTTCATCTATTGGCTGACCTGTACCATACATAGTTGAAATTTTTCTGCCGTCTCCTTCACATCCATGCTGATGGACACCACGAGTTGGGTATCGTCAGCGTAGGAAATTGGGGTGAAGCCACAGTCCCTTATAATTTCTGCAAGCGGAGCCACATATAAGTTAAAACGGGTGGGGCTCAGCGAGGACCCCTGCGGGACACCGCATGGTGAGCTAAATGGTTTAGATTTAGCGCCTCCTAATTCCACCAAGAAGGTTCTGTTATCTAAGTAGGAGGCGAGCGAGGAGAGTACATGCTGAATCGTGAACTTTTGCTGCTCTCAAACGAGTTAGGAGAATCTCGTGGCTGACCGTGTCGAAGGCCGCCGATAGGTCTAGTAGCACCAAGGCGGCCTTCGCTCCATTGTCCAACACCTTCCTAAGTTCTTCCACTGCTGTGAGTAGAGCGGTTTCCGTTCCATGTCCCTCGCGGAAACCGAACTGAGAAGGATCCAGTCAATTACCATCCGTCAGGTAGCGAGATAACTGTTTGTTTAAAAGTTTCTCGAGAATTTTCGCGGCGAAAGGAATCCTGGCTATTGGTCTATAATTGCCTGGTTCCTCACAATCTAGATTTGATTTTTTCAATAAAGGCATAATCGATATGGTTTTCCAGTCATCTGGAAACGTGTTAGTTCTTAGGATTTGAGCAAATAGTTTTTCTAGTAACAGACCCAGCTGTTCTCGGCAGATTTGCATTACTTTAGGCGGGCAAGGGCCCATTGGGCTGCCTGAATTAGTGGTGAGTACCTCTTTCCGAATTTGATCTGCTGTAGGAGGAATGAAATGGAAAAGTATGGGTTGGGCTGATTGTTCCACTAGATTTATTGGGTGTGAGGTAGCCTGGGCTGCAATATCTGTGTGGTGGCTTTTAACACCTTGGCTGCTAGGCGTTTTCCCCTCTGGTGCTGACTTTTTTAAAAGCCCCTTTATTCATGACGAGCTCAGCTCATCATCAGCACAGCTCAACTGTGCATCATGACGAGCTGATCTCGTCATGAGCATCGAAAGGGTTAAAAGAGTCATAAACTGAAGATACTTTGTTGACGAAGAATTCACCTAGTGTGTTACAGAAGTCTGACGACATTTCTTCTAAACTGCTGTTTTCAATTTTTGATAGTTTTTTTTACAGTAGCAAAGAGAGCCTTACTAGAGTTTTTTGACTCAGTAATTTTTTGAACAAAATATTTGCTTTATCCGTTATTGTTAATTTTTTATAACAGGCTAGGACTGCTTTATATTCTTTTTTGAGCTGGGTGTCGTAGTTGGTTCTCCACTTTTTCTTTTCTCTTCTACACGTCTGTTTTTGGGCCTTCAATGCTTCTGAGAACCGTGGCTGTGAGGGGATTTTCCTTTTGTAAGTCATTCTCCTTTGTGGGACTGTGAGTTGAACTGCGGAATCCAACCACTCATTAAATTGGTTACAGGCTGTATTACTGTCCGCATCAAGAGCTGGGTATGATGAGCGGAGTATGTCAGTAAGAGCCTGAGAGTTTACTTTTGACCAGTCGGGATATGTAGTATTCTTAAGAGTTTCAGCAGGCCTCCCCGTGTCTTCTTTAAGTTCTAAGAAGGAGACCAACTTGTGGTCTGACCATGGGACCAGAAGAGTGTCAATTTTGTTAAGGCTCTGACATGAGGTGAAGATACCGTCTAAGGTATGGCCAGCACATTGAGTGTCTAGGTGTACCTTTTGGTCCAAGTCAAAGTTTGCCATGGCATCCTTAAATGAAGCTACCTTGGGATCAGAAGTTTTCTCGAAGTGCAAATTAAAATCTCCCAGAATTGTGTAGTCAGGGCCTGTCACACTTGATTCTAAGAACAGACTTAGTAGCTCAATTAGAGGCGTTTTGGCACTCCTATCAACCCCTACACAATATCCCTTTATTATGCTTCCTTGAAAAACTTATTTTATATCACTTATATATTTAGTTGAATAATAAAATGCATGCTACATTTATGTTCTATCTTCCACTTCAATCATAATTGCAGATGATGCACTCCACCCTAAGATCTACACTGCGGACAGCAGGGTATATAACTTGGATTCACCTTTGCATCTACACTATAGATTGTAGGAAATTCAACCTTGATTTATTTAATGCAGAGACAATTATACTGTATGTATTCAGATTTTGTTAAAATAAGTGAAAAAAACATTGTTCTATAACTGTACTGACTACTAGCTTTTATGTACACTGTGCACAGTAGGGTTCACAACTTGCATTTACCTTTTCATCCACAGTACAGACAGCATTAAATTCAGCCTCGACTTATTTAAAGCAGAGAAAGAAATAGTGCAGTTGCACTGCTAGTATGTGCAAGCACCTTCAATAGCTGCATCATGTGAACTATGATAACAAACAATGTACAAGATTGCGCCAAAATGTACCTCCACCACCAACAATACCAAGTACCTCTGGGGTATCACCTTCAACATCACCACCAGACATACGTCCCCAATTTGAGAAATTTACAATACACTGCGTGAAGAGGAATTGTTTAATTTGTTATGAGGAGCAACCAGTACACCTAGTTTTCACAGCAATTGATAACCATCAATGCTATTTTTTTCCCCCCTCAAAGTTCATATAGTCTAGTATGCAACAGTGAATGATTTCATTGCAGCCTGTTCGGACCACGCATCATCGCAGGGTGAGCACATGATAAACACCAGACGTACCACTATCTCAGTGCACCGTAAATAATCGCCACGTGCTCTTGTTAAGGCAGAATTCAATAGTCGAAACACATTTTTACCAGTGCGGTCTGCCTGGACCACGCATCATCGCAGGCTCCACACAAACCACCCCTACCTCAGTCCACCACAACTCATGAACTCTTTACGATAGAATCTCCTGTGTATTTATTTATTTATTTATTTGCGTGCTTGTATAGCGCTGTGAATAAACTCCCGTAGGAGTATCTCCGCGCTTATGACAACCGGTAATGAAACTGATAAAGGAAGCAATGAAGTTAAAAGTGTTATGAGAGCTCCTATAACCAAAAAGGTGCAAGTTAGAATGCACTAAACAAAAAAGTTTTCAGGCATTTCCTGAATTGAAGATGGTTATGGCATTGCCTCAATGAGAGCAGGAGGGAATTCCAGAGGTTGGGACCTACTACAGACAGAGCCCTGCCACCTAGCCTAGATTTAGTTATTTTAGGAACACTCAGTAACAACTGGTCACTGGATCTAAGGGCACGGGTTGGGACATAAGGTACAAATTTGCTGGCCAAATACTCTGGTCCCAATTGATTGAGGCTCTTGTGAATGATGCAGCAGGTCTTGAACTTCACTCGTTGGCGTATTGGTAACCAGTGAAGTTTGTGAAGTAACGGTTTGGAGGGGGATATGGGGGGTGCGTTGAGCACCAACCTAGCTGCCGTATTTTGCACCACCTGCAGACGATCTAAAACCTCCTCATTTGCACCTGCCAGAAGACCGTTACAATAATCAAGGCGGCTGATAACTAAAGCCTGAACTGAAGTTTTCCTATGGGAGTCAGGGAGGAAAGGAAAAATTCTACGGAGGAGACCAATCACATTGAAGTAGGTTCCCACAGTAATATTGACATTTTGCTTCATGGTCAACTCCGGCTCCAATCTAACTCCTAGGTTCTTGATTATTGTTTTGGGCTCAGGAACTGGGCCCAAATCAGAAGGCCACCAATCAAGGGACCATTGAGCCCTGGCTTCCCCGAAGAGCATCACCTCTGTCTTTCCAACATTACATTGAAGAAAGTTGGAAGACATCCATCTTGCAACTGCCTTCATCCCATCAGAAAAGGATTGTATAACTTCCGGAGTAAGTTGTTTAAAGGGGAAGAGCAGCTGCGTATCATCAGCGTAGGACACTGGGCAGAATCCAAAAGCTCTAGTAACATCTGCCAAGGGAGCCACATAGGTATTAAATAAGGTCGGGCTCAAACAAGAACCCTGCGGGACCCCCTTGGTAATGTTAACCTCTTCCGACCTAAATTCACCCATGGTGACAGATTGGGTGCGGTTGGAGAGGAAGCTCTTGATCCAGTCCAGTGCTCTACCGCCGATTCCACTCACAGACAGTCGTTCGATCAGGATGGTATGGGAGATCGTATCGAACGCTGCCGACAAGTCTAGCAAACAAAACAGGTGATGGATCGAATGCGGATCAATGTCACACATTCACCCCAGTCCAAAGATCTGGGCCCAAATCCATCATTTTTTTGCACTCCACACCACCCTGGGTTAGACAATGGCGATATGCAAATCAGCTCTGACCCTGTGCCCCATGGGAACAGTCCAGTCCGAACTACAAAAGCCATGTCCTTCCCAGAACGGAATCCAGCATCCGAGGACCGGACCGGTTTCGAGGCAACACCTCCCATCAGCCCGGCCAGCTTGACTCCAGTGGTGTGGAGTGCCTGGGACCCACGTCTGAGCATACCCAGCGCACCCACGGCGGTATTTGCAAACAAAACAGGTGATGGATCGAATGCGGATCAATGTCACACATTCACCCCAGTCCAAAGATCTGGGCCCACTGGAGACAAGTCTAGCAGCACCAGGACAACTGAGTAGCCCTTGTCCTGGTACAGCCGTAGATCGTCTGTTATCGACAGCAAGGCCGTTTCAGTACTGAATTTTGGCCTTCTATTATTTGACATACAATGATCCTACCTTTGTACAGCAGAAGTCATAAATTGTTTATGATTAAATATCTGTATATGATATAATGATTACTATTCGACTTCTTACCAACAACAACGTACTAAAATGGAGTCGAGCACACGTGCCCGTACCCACTTCAACTATCTATCTGTGTCTGTGTATTTATTGTGTTTGTAAAATGCTGCTCCTCCGACCTACCACATTATATTGTGCTATAAATAGCACATGCAACCATCTTACCTGTGACAGTAAGTGAGGGCTATTCCTCCTTTTTTTTTGCATATTTACAACCCAAAACTAATACATTTTCACGCACGCGTACATTACGTCATTACTCTACAATAACAGGATGTGCACGCACCTCCGAGGCTCGAACACTGATTTCCAGTACCAAGTTCTACAGTGTACCTGAATAACCACATACGTATATATATATTAGCTGCCCTTCATGTGCCAAAAACTGCAACTTAAACCTTTCACAGCCCTGTATTACTACAGCTACAACACTCCACTGATCGTACAACAAACATTCATAATCGCAGAAATGCGTCATGTCCACCGTCTTTTATGTGTGCAACTATGAACATATATAGATTCAGTAATACCCCGTACCTTCCATGTTGGCCAAGTTATGGGACTTTACAGATATAATGACACATTTCTTTTTAAGACCCCAGTGACATCAGCACTACAAAACGGACACCCAAATCACTTGATTTCTCATATAACTCACGACGGGACCACTCCCATAGCTCCGGAATCATGGTTCAGAGCCTCGCGCAGCACTGGCATACGTCAGGCCAGCCCACTCCACTTACGCTTCCAGGAAAACACAACAACGAAACATTGCCCAGATTTAATTGTAGTGATTTCTTAGTTCCAGGTCTAGTTATCAGAACGGCACACACACACACCCTCATGGCTGGTAAACACCCACACCACACCCATCCAGAGCATCCGTCACTACACACGTGACCGTACCAATAAAAAAGATGGGGCGCACATGCTTTACGCAATTTTAGAGTTGCTCCCATCTCAAGCGCTGTGATGGCCCGTCCTAGTGATTCAAACGCCTCATGTAGGCCCGAACTACTGAGTAGGAGGGCCCACCACTACGTGTGTGGCCTCTTTGGTCACTGAGTTAGTGGTATAAGAAGCACTGAGCGGGTGAGGAACCTGCGATGGTGATGGGAGCACGAGTTTGTCGTTAGCCATACCAATATCAAGACTCGGCACCATATATGAGACTTCTTAGTGGCAGATAGGGACTACATGATGAAGAAGGTGTCCTGTCCGCGAAAAGGTGAGCAGTGAGGCCTGGGTGAGCATCAGAGGGAGTCGAAGGGCTGTAGCAGACTGGATACAAAAAAGCGACGCAGCAATTTAGACAACGCAGTCCTATATAGTGTATCAAATTAAATGTTTTTCCAATAGCAGGAATGTTTTTATAATCGCTCAAACGTCCGGAATATAAACTATACAAATAGTTCTTTTAAATGTGAGAGGGAACATGTGTGAAAGGCCGATGTTATTCAACTCCACATTAAGATAGTAACAATTACCAAACATAACATCTTTCTTTTACTATCTTTTAGATGTAGAGCTTCATGGTGCATTATGTCCCAGCATGTGGTGAAAAACACACTGATGACAGAAAGTTGAGCTGCGAATATTCTTTGCAGTCACTCTCTCACTTCCTCTCTCCTTTGATAAAAAAAATTACACACACTGTTAACTTCCTTTTTATCTTACAGGTTGTGTTTCACAAATTGGCGTCCCCGCCCAACACCTCTAAAACTCAACGTTCGAGGATGATGCGTGGCCATCATAACAACGTTTGAGAAGGCTGCTACGACACGTGGTGTACCCTCTTTGAATCACGCCAATGGCACAAGGTGAGCAAAAAAGCTTCTTTCCGAAACAACAACAAGTCATCTGTGAAAGGAGAGAGTGGGTAGTGTGCAGCAGCTTCTCTGCGTAGGAATGTACAATTACCTTCGAGCAGTGACAAAAGATAGATTACAACAGTCTAAGAGGCAAATCTACAAGCCCCTTACGCCACTTTTGTATGTACTATACTATGACTAACTCTATATACTATATTTTAGATAACTAAACTGGAGGGTGCACTATGAACCAGCACATACTTGGACACACAACCAAGGCAAAAGGTGAGCTACGAGTATTTTCACCACTATTAACTGCTCCATCTATAACTTTCACTCTCTCACAGTTTTAATGTTGTTTTCTCTCTCTTTCTCTCTCTCTCCCTCTCACATCATTTCTCTTTCTCTTTTAAAGTTATGGACTCTGCCGTCCACTCTCCCATGACAAACCAAAGCTGACTTCAAGTTGTGAACTCTGCTGGCCACAGTGTTTACACAAGGTAAGCAGAGCGACCTAAACATACAATGCATCCGATTAAATGCATTAGAAATGAAAGACATTATTTACAAGTCCCTTGCGCCACTTGTGCGTCACTTTCAACAGGAGAAAAGTAACACAAAACTGGCGCAAGAGTCTTGTAAATAAGCCCTAAAGAATATTGTCCTGCATAATGACTTAATTTCTCACCCAATTCTGTCTCATCTCTGAATCATTTTAAAGACCTGTTGATCTGTAATGTAAATCTGAAGCAGTAGGCTCTTCCATACAGACACCGCTTGAACGCAAGCCTATAAGAAAAGTGAAATGTATCAGGCACACTGCACACGTTAAAAGAAGGAAATATCTTCAACTGTTAATTTGAATTGTAATGTTTGACCTCATTTAGTCACATCGATCTAATTTTAAACACTAATTTTCTTTTCTGTTTTGCAGATTACCTACCGTACTTCTATTGGACTCCATATCACATTTTGTTTATTATATTGTTTTGTTAAAGTTATGTTTCTAGTTATTTATTGTTTTGTTATCTTTAAGTTACGTTTCCAGGTATTTATTGTTTTAATAAAAGTTCATTTAAAAAAAGTATTTTTGGGGGGAGGGGGTAACGCGGTCCCCAACAGAATTGATATTTATAATTTGAAGTATAATTCTGAGGCTAACTTTACCAGATCTTTACCAGAGTCTATACCTATGACTAACGGCTCCTATGGAAATGTTTAAAAACTCCAGCACAGTAACTTTTTTCCATTACCAACATAGTGTGGTGAACTTCTAACCTCTGTGCTCATTTAAGTGTTCCATGAACTGTTACTATGGTAACAGGCAGAAAGCCGTTTGGGGGTAGAGTTGAAAGGTACTGGCTGTACAACAACTGTTATATTAACCCTGGATCCTCTACAAGACCAAAAAGGAAAGCAAAGTAAAAACAAACACAGTGTACCAGATTTACAACCCCCTTGCACCACTGTCACGTCCAAGGCCCCCCCTAAAAAATTAGAAGTGTGTGGGCATCAATGACCCCCCCTTAAGCCCCGGGAACCACCAGCCCCGGAAATTTGTGTATTGTGAGAGACAGACTGCGTGACCCTATGCCTAGAGCCCTCAAGAGGGCTGGAGACCGCAATGCCCGCCGGCCGGCTCATGCAGTGTCCCTGGGTGCCTACCCCCGGGACATTGCTGTTTGGTTTGAGAGGGTGGGAGTCTCACGGCTTCCGTCCTCCGATAGCAAACTTAGTTTGCATTTTGAAAGACAGAGCAATCTGTTCTCACTTTCAAAATAAAAAGCCGATTGCATTTCCACATACAAGTTAGCATCTCCCCTTGCGGAAAAGCAATGCCGACTCCAGAAGAACGCAGGAAGCCGTGGGGGCATTGTAGCTCACCTCACAGTCCCCAACATTTTTTATGAGACCCGGGGGATAGGGTCCCCGGAGATATTAGAAATTACTGATAGGGGCTTTTATTTACGGTAAAATTGCAAGTCGCGCACACAGTGCAGCACTCAGTGCGGCCTTCTGGTGTGCACGCGTTGGATGCATGAATCTGTAGGGCGCGCGACTCCAGCGCCTTCGATGCACAACTCCTACGCGTTTGGGACTTGGCATTACTTTTCCACATCACAAGCTACTAACATACAACTCCCCATGTGGAAAAGCAATCTGAATTTGATTTTGAAAGAGAGAACAGATTTCCTTGCTATGGAAGGGCGGGATGGACACCTCGGAACACTGCAGGAACCGGCCCTTCCACAATACATAAAGCCCCGGGGAGTGGTGGTCCCCGGGGCTTTGGAGACCTTACAGCCCCTCCTCCCTAGCCATACTTTTTTTGTAGCCCCGGTGGGTAACGGGGCCCTCGAGTGCTGTAGGAGGGGAGCCACGTAGTCCCCCTCCCACAATACATAAAACCCCTGATGGGTGATGGTCCCCGCAGCTTTCAGGACCTTTGACTCCCTCCCCCCCCCATTTTTTTTCTTTTTAGCCCCGGGCACTGACGATCCCCGAGGGTGGGGGGCCCCTCTGGGCCCCACAGAAAATTTTATAATTTTGCCCCCGGAATTTAACCCCCTGGAGACGAATTATTTAAAAAAAACTTCATTTTATTTTATTTATTTTACGGCACAGTCCACGCACCCTACACGCATCCCGGTTTAAAAAATAAATAAAAATGTGGGCCCTGGGGGTCCTTCTAGGACCCCCTAAACAGGTCTAGAGGGTAAAATTATTTCTACTCTGCTCCCTTTCTCCGTTTTGAACACATATTCCACTGAATTCCTCAGCCTCGCTTCTACCGAGGCACAAAATGGCTGCCAACAGTTCCTGGTTTTGAATGTTTACAACCGCTTGACAGCCAATTAGCATTGACTGCGTGATTGGACGGTGCGCTTATGCAACGATGCCAATCCTCGCACAATCCACGGATCCACTGCGCCCCTAGATGTATAAATGACTTTAACCGTAATTTTCTCAGGAACTACTGAACAGATTGACACCATATAAGCAAAAGGCACAAGTCGGAACTGAGGACTACCTCTATGCTAAATTTGGTGTAATTCCGTTAAGCCGTTCGGGCTGTAGCCGTGGCTAAAGGTCCTATGGGAAATTTCATGGGGAAAACACGTTTTGGGACCCCTTTTTTCTCAGCCCCCGCTTGACCAATCACCCCCAAACTTCCAGGGAAGGTGCAGAACTGAGCTGGCCAAATGTTTGAAAAATTTCAAGAAGATTCATCAATCGACGCCAAAGTTATTGCCAATAGAATGTTGCGGTTTTCCTATGGATAATAGGTCCTAACTATAACTACCTACTGGCGACCGCCAGTAGGTAATATATATATATATATATACATATGAAGGTGCTGTGCTAAGCGGTATGCTTTTGGAGCGTTGATTTATATATATATATATCAATGCTCCAAAAGCATGCCGCTTAGCACAGCACCTTCCAGGAAAAACGGACACTTCACTCCGGTATGCGTGTTGCAGAAAAGATTTTATTCCATTTTTAAGTGAATCAAAAGTGCCACGATCCGACGCGTTTCGGCGAACTTAGTCGCCTTGCTCACCATATATATAAAACACTCTCTCTCCCACTTGAAAGAAGAAAGTGTGACACAGCTCCGGGGGAACAATGGCAGGCTTTATTGCTGTGTAAGCGCCGACAAAAAAAGGGTCCTTGAAACGCTAGGCAGACGCATTTCATCCTTCAATCGGAATCTTCAGTGCCCGTTTCAGTTGCAGCCATTAGCGAGGGTCCTTTGCTCTGATATTTTTAAAGCTGTGGCTACTTCCTATCCCTCTGCCTCACAGGTGTGAAGCTCAATGCGCTGTGCCTGCATTACCGCTGCATTCTGGGCATTGTGGTTCACCGAAGGAGCCCATACAGTGAAGGGTTTCACTAAACACCAGGTGATGCTTCCAACAGTCGTGGACAGTGTTCCACCACCAATGCGGCCGTAATGCAGGAAATAAAGTCCTCCTTTGTCCCCCTTATCAAGCAGCCGAATACTGCCTCCTCTCTCCCCACGTGCTAATGACCGCCAAGTGGAATACCAGCACAGGGGGGTGACACAATTGCAGTTCTATGCAGAGAAACCGACAAAGTTAGCAGGTAAGCCGTGTCACTCTAGTCCGAGAGAGTGGTCACACACCAGCACCTACTAGCTGGCTATAGAATATCCAAAACAGTCTCTCTCCCACTTGAAAGAAGAAAGTGTGACACAGCTCTGGGGAAAAATGGCAGGCTTTATTGCTGGGAAAGCGCTGACAAAAAAAGGGTCCCCGAAATGCTCGGCAGACGCGTTTCATCCTTCAATCGGAATCTTCAGAGCCCGTTTCAGTTGTAGCCATTAGCCAGGGTCCTTTGCTCTGATGTTTTTAAAGCTGTGGCCACTTCCTATTCTGTAACCACGCCCTCCCTCTGCCTCACAGGTGTGAAGCTATATATATATATATATATATATATATATATATATATATACCAAGGTGTATTGAACAATGAGTGGGTGTATGAGTGTCTGAATGGATGATTTAGTGGGGGTATACGTGGAGTGTCTGAATGGATGATTTAGTGGGGTTATAACTGAGTGTGGCTAAACGTGAATGCATGGGTGAATGATTAATCTATGTGAATGTCTGTATCAGTCTGTCAGTTGGTGTGTAAGTGCATGGGTTGGTGAGTAGCTACATCAGTGTCTATATGGGTTAATGATTGGTTGTCTGAGTACCTGTATGGGTGCCTGAGTGTCTGTGTGGGTGGGGGACGGTGTGACTCCCTGCATGGATGTGTGAGTGGGTGATTCACTAGGTGTATGGGTTTATGAGTGCGTGTGTTAAGGACTGTATGGGTGAGTGAGTATGTGTAGCTGTGTTGGTAAGTGAATGGATGTCTTAGTGGTATATGTGTAAGTACCTACATATGTAAGTGTTGGAGTATATAAGTGAGTATATGTGACAGTGGCTGCATGGATAAGTGTGTGCTTATGTCAGTAATTGTTGAAGAGACTATGTATATGGTACTATCTGTATGAATAAGTGTGGTGGTGTGTGTGTATAACTGCATAGGTGAGTAAATGACAATGTAATTAATTCTATCGGTCACTGACTAGGTTTTGAGTAACACTTTGGGTGAGTGTCAGTGTGTGAGTGTCTATATGGGTGCATGTGTGGATATATCAGTGGCTGTATTGATGAATGACTGCGTGAATGAGTGACTGTATGGGTTAGTGAGTGGATGTGTGTGTAGACATATGAATCACTGAGCAGGTATATGCTAACTGCTATTGGTCTGTCTATGGTTTTGATATTGGTAGTCTGTATTTTAGAGTGGGTGTATCAAAGGTTTTATAAGGGTGTGAGTAGGTGCACCAGATGATCACGTGGATGATGTCATTAGTGAAGTCACTGACCATGTCATGAGTGATGAAATATGTGACGTCTTCAGCAGTGCATTGCGGGCGTGTGAGTTATAGTTAGCTCTACTATATAACGGTGGATTTATCTGTTTTTGTACGAGTGATATGTCCAACTAACTATAACATCCCTGAAACCTGTGTTTTTTCAGTGAATTTCCAAGGTTTTTTAAATGCTAATTTCTAACTACAAAGTCCCTCAAACCTATGTTTTTTTCAATGAATTTAAAAGTTTTTTTAAATGTTAATTCCTAAATATAACGTCCCTGAAACCTATGGTTTTTTCAGTGAATTTCAAAGTTTTTTTAAAATGCAAATTTCTAACTATTCCTACAGAAGTAGGACATGTGCAGAAAGAGGAAGAAACGCGTAGAAAGAAGCAAGGGAAATGCAGAAAGAGGCAACGGAAGTCCAGAAAGACGAAGAAAGGTGCATACAGAAGCAAGAGGTATGCAGAAAGAACTAACAGAGGTACAGAAAGAGGCCTTGTTGCAAAGTCATTCTGTGCCCCCAACTTTTTGCTGACTTGTACTAGTGGTAACTGACTCTGACTAACCAGACGCAGAGCCAGTCCTATGCTGAAAGACACTTAAAATACTGTGAAAACACCTACATGCACTAGGGTACACTATGGGTTGGGGTACCCCTGTGATTGGCATGAACTCCCCTGTAAGGCCAAGTACATAATAGGGCAGGGTGATTACCTCTAAGTCAGAGGTGCAGAAAGAGACTAGAGAAGTACAGAAAGAAGCAACAGAGGTGCCGAAACAGGCAACAGAGGTGCAGAAAGCAGCAAGTGAAGTGCAGAAAGAGGCAACAGAGGTGCACAAAATGGCAACAGAGGTGCAGAAAGAAGCAAGAGAAGTACAGAAAGAGGCAAGTGAGGTGCAGCAAGAAACAAAAGCAGTGTGGAAAGAACCAACAGAGGTGCAAAAAGAGTCAAGAGAGTTGCAGAAAAAGGTAGGAGAGGTGCACAGAGGCAGGAGAGGTACAGAAAGATGCAGGAGGGATGCAGAAAGAAGGAAGAGAAGTGCAGACAGAAGGAAGAGAAGTGCAAAAAGAGGCAAGATAATTGCTGAAAGAAGCAACAGAGGTGTAGAAAGAAGATAAGTATACAAAAAGGCAAGGGAGGTGCAGAAAGAAGCAAAAGCAGTTAGATTAGATTAGAGTATTTATAGAGCGCATGGCTGCCTTGGCAAAAAGGCGTCCCAGCGCTAAGAGCAGATCAGAGCGGAGAACTTAAGAGGGAACTAAGTCTGAGAGAAGAGCCAAGTTATTACGTGTCGTCTGAAGGTGTTATGGTCGGGTTCAACACAAATACAACAAGCATTTGCAATGCAATAGGTCTCGCAGTAGGAAAGTTTGAGCTATTGGTTGTGTAAATGACAATTATTTTATTTATGTGTTGGTTTTGAAAATAGCTAAATTAATAGCTTTGTCATTTACAATGCCAATAGTTATAACTTTCGCAAATGTGACACCTATAGCATTTGTAATGCAACATGTTTTGTATTTACGTGACTTAGATGTATTGATATTACAAATAACAATGGCTTTCAATTTTGATAAATAATTAATACTTAAATAAAAGTGATTGTAATTTATAATGGCAATAGCTTAAACTTTTGAAAATAACTTTTGTGAAGATTATGTTAAGTGTATTTTATTGTGACGAAAATCCAAGAACAGAAGTGAAATATTAACATCTTTTTGTGACATTTGTAATAAAGCTTGAAACATTGAGAGAACATATTTGAACCAGTTGTTGTTGAATGGTTGCACAGACTGTTGCTGGGGTGGCGCTGAGTGATGCTGTGGTGGTGCTGAGTGATGGCGTGGTGGTGCCGAGTGGTGCTGTGGTGGTGCCGAGTGATGCTGGGGTGGTGCTGAGTGATGCTGGGGTGGTGCTGAGTGATGCTGTGGTGGTGCTGAGTGGTGCTGTGGTGGTGCTGAGTGATAATGTGGTGGTGCTGAGTGATAATGTGGTGGTGCTGGGTGGTGCTGTGGTAGTGATGAGTGGTGCTGAGTGATGCTGTGGTGCTGTGGTGGTGCTGAGTGATAATGAGGCGGTGCTGATGGATGCTGTGGTGGTGCCAAGTGGTACTGTGGTGGTAATGAGTGGTGCTGTGGTGGTGCTGAGTGATGCTGTGGTGGTGCTGAGTGGTGCTGAGTGGTGCTGTGGTGGTCCTGAGTGGTGCTGTGGTGGTGCTGTGAGTGGTGCTGTGGTGGTGCTGAGTGGTGCTGTGGTGGTGCTGAGTGGTGCTGTGGTGGTGCTGAGTGATAATGTGGTGGTGCTGAGTGATAATGTGGTGGTGCTGAGTGATGCTGTGGAGGTGCTGAGTGGTGCTGTGGTGGTGCTGAGTGGTGCTGTGGTGGTGCTGAGTGATGATGGTGGTGCGTGAGGAAGAATGTAGAGGGAAAATAATGTACTGAAAGAAGATAGTGGAAAATTAGAATTAAAAAGTCACCATATCTCAAAATGTGGCGCGTGATCCAGAGACAGCAAGACGTGGAATGGAAGTATGTTTTTGAAAGCAATGCAGAAAAAGGGGTGAGAGAGAGCCTCCAAAATAGTAGTTATTTCAGTCTAACGAGAATTAGAGAAGGAAGAGATAGAGAAGCAGAGAGATTATAAGCTATTGCAGTGTGTGATGTTTTAAAATATGAACGGTTTAAAGTTGCTAAATTGAAATGCCATATTTAAAAACGAAATACTGTTAAATGTGCTTTCATGCCGACTTTAATTTCAATATAGTGAAAGGCTGAAAGTATTCCACCATGTTTATAATAAAATGTGACCACACTAACAATACTGTTTAATACAGTATCCTTAAAAAAGTACATGTTTTTGCTGGTTCAAAATGTCCCAAGTAAAGCGTGAATTAAGGACATCAATAAAGGCGGATGTCTGTCTAGCTTGTGCTCTCCTGGCGCCTCGGGTCGGTTTAGTGTTAACACGTAATTTACAAACCCATCGTCAAGCAGGATGTCTCAGTCTATGTTGTTGAACGCTGGCGCCTGCTGTCTGTTTCAAGCAGAGAGGAAAGAGCTGGATTAGGCAGATACACACGCTTCTAAGGGAGAAGGGAGGGGGTACCCCATAAGAATGGCTCTGTCTGCCTTGTCCCCAGTGGTGCCAGTTGTCGGTTCCAAAGGAACACTTGCTAATTAATAATTGTAGCTGCACAAATGAAACTAGCCCACAGAGATTTCTGCAGTGCAGGATTCTGCAGTAGTAGCTCTAACAATAGATGGAGTTCAGGAAGTGCAAACTGAAGGTCACTGATCTCGGAGTGGTTTTCATTGCTGCCCTGTAATAATGTTTTTAATTGAGTGAACACAGTCAGGCAGAAGCTATTTTAATGGAAAAACTTGTGGGCTGAGATTTTAATCAACTAGACTTAAATCAGTTAAATATTCGATGCAAAACATCTTCAATTGCTCGTTACTACACTAGCACATTAAGAGGGTGTGCATATTTTTGTTTTCTACAGGAAACTAGTGACCGCCATTTACATTTGTAAACAAAATGAACTGTCTTATTCTGAAGAACGATTTCTCAAGCCCCTGCAAGAGCACAGCTCACCTCTTTACCGGAGCTCAATGGAGCCGGGGACCTTTGATTGTAGCCTGTTGAGAGGGTGATGGGTTGCCCGTCCACAGGACTCCAGAAGCAGCAGGGTGCTACCGGAACACAACGTGCTGCTTAATGACCCTCCCACAGTACAGAGAGCACTGCGAGGGGTCGTGGACGGAGGCACTATACTTGTCTGCTGTTGGCGAGGGCAGGCAATGTCAAAACAAAGGCTATGCCCGCTCTAATAAAGTAAGGATGTTTAGTTGTGTCGCAATTAGTCAATCTTAAAATTAAATCCTGCCCGTCCTCTAGCTACAAAAAGGAGCAAAAATGGCTGTGCACACTAAATGCCAAGATGATCAATTATCAACGAGTCAGATGTCAAATGCATCACTCTGGCGCAAGTTGAAAAGGAACTTCATTGTGAGTGATGCCTTTTAACTAAAGTATTATTCACTAGAATAATGAAACAAAGGCTCAAATTATGCGGCACACGTTACTATTACCCGATTGTTTTTTTACACGTTAACACCATCTGGGCAAAGTTAGTCTCATTGGTTGCCCTCCGACACCTAAATACATAAATAAGCAACACAGTTTAACAGTTAAAACATGCGGCGGCAGTGTTAGTAACTTTTGATCTGGTTGAGCAAGAAACAACTTGATGAAATCTGCAGATCATGCAGCAGATGACGGATTATGTGGCAAACTGATCATCACAATCCCTGTGGTCGATAGCACCCGGTGATCATTAAGAAAGCTGGTGGAATAATTTACGGCCAGGTGACTACGTCCATCGGGAAGACTTCAACTCCCAGGCGCCCTTGCTGCTGCGAGCTAAATCTAAAGGTCAATTTGACCCGGGAAAACCACACTGAATGTGCACTTTCCATTATTATTTAGAGAGCGCAATGGCCAAGCTGGAAAACACGTATGGAATAATATAAAGCGCCATCTATTTTCTAAATGCTTCCACCAGCATAACAAGGGAAGAGGGAGGCCGTGGGCAGCAACAGCAGTGAATAATTAGCGGGGGAGGAGAAATGCAAGAAACGGCCTGGCGGCCGTAAAAAGTGTGAAGCAGGGGGCGGGGAGCAGATGCCTTTGAAGTGAAGCTCTCGGAGGCAGGCGGCTCGGGAGCAAATGGTAAAAAGCGCGTGCATGTGTGATGGTTTCAGAGCTTGAATGAGCCCTTATACTCTCGTCCTATTATCGCTTGCGTGATTAATAGGACAAGACCTAAAAAGGGAGGGAGTTCCATAATGTAGGTGCCAGGCGTCTGAAGAACCGACTGCCAGATCTGGCCAAAAGCAGTGCAGAAAGAACCAACAGAGATGCAAAACGAGGCAAGAGGGGTGCAGAAAAAGGTAGGAGAGGTGCACAAAGAGGCAAGAGGGTACAGAAAGAGGCAGGAGGGGTGCAGAAAGAAGGAAGAGAAGGGCAGAAAGAAGCAACAGAGGGTGTTGAAAGAGGTGTGAAAGGTGCAGAAAGAGGTAGGAAAGGTGCAGCATAAAGAAGAAAGAGCAGTGAAGAATAAACCAACAGAGGTGCAAAAAGAGGCAAGAGGAGTGCAGAAAGAGATAGGAGAAGTGCACTAAGAGGCAGGAGAGGTACAGAAAGAGGCAGAAGGGGTGCAGAAAGAAGGAAGAGATTTAGAGAAAGAGGCAAGAGAATAATTAAAAGAAAGTAACAGAGGTGTAGAAAGACGCAAGAGAAGTGCAGAAAGAGGCAAGTGAGGTACAGAAAGAAGCAAGAGCAGTGCACAAAGAACCAACAAATGTGCAAAAAGAGGTGAGAAGGGTGCAGAAAAAGCAAGGGTAGTGCAGAAAGAACCAACAGAGGTACAGTAAGAGGCAAGAGAGGTGCAGAAACAGGCAGGAAAGGTGCAGAAAGAGGGAACAGTTGTGCAGAAACTGGCAAGAGAGTTGCAGAAAGAGAAAAGAAGGGTGCAGAAAGAGAAAAGACAACACATGAACTGTCATTAAATGGAGGGAGTGAGCAACAAGTTCACACAAGTCCACACCCAGTACATTTGATCACACCAGTCAAGCCACAATAAATCCTGTTCAGGGGCAGACGTGCCAAACCCAGCGCACAGTTTGAGGTGGCACTGACAGTTTCAAATCATAATCTTATCTGTCTAAAAAAGAAAATATGCTTTAAGCCTACCTGGCTGTGACCTAAATGAGTGCCTCCCACTTGCAGCTTTCCAATGCAGCTATGCGGACTGCTCATGTAGCCGGTGGCAATCGAGGGGTCTGCGAGGCACTCAGCTGATTATAATTATACACGTCTTCCAGAGCGCTGCATCTATTTTCTGCAATTTTGGCTAGTCAGATAAATGAAAGCCGTCTAAAATTATTCTTAAGCTTTGCAGCAGTTAACTTAGAGTTTGCCCTTGTTCAAAGGGGTGTAATTTTTGATATTTGTGTTACCCTCGTTTTCATTGCTTGGTTTTTGCTCACTGGAAAGTGTCACTCATAGTCACTGAAATGGCACTTAAAATTACACTGAAATTATGAGAATTTCACACATGGCAATCTAAAACCTTGGCAGCTATTCACTTTTCTCCCTCCACAAGCTCTAGGGCCTCTCCAGCACTGTGCACTGGTGGCGGGTCCCTGGCCTGTGAACTCCAGACTGGCTCGAGGGGGGGGGATGGAGGAGTCAAGGAGGCCCCTCCATTTAATTTGCTGGTTCCGGGGCTAACAGTGATGCACTATTTGTTCCCCAGCTAAATTAATCCAATCGTCCCGGTCACTGGCTCCCTGGTGAGGCAGAGTTGCATTGGAAGCAGGCACAGCAGTTTTGCCCCCATGGACCAGTACTCGCTGTTCCTCTCCACACCTGGTGGCCTCGAGAAGCACAATAAGCTGTGCACGGTCCAGGCTGACCAAGCAGTTTTGGGCGGTGGAGTGAGAGAGCGTTCTACCTTTCCCGATATTCTAAAAAGAAGCGAGTTACAAAATGTTTGCAGCACACAATGGCATTGTGCAAAAACAGCAACAAAAACAGTCACCAGATAACGTGATATATATATATATATATATATATATATATATATTACTGACTTTGTATTTACTTTGTGTCCCACAGTAAAGTCAGTAGGATTTCACATATAACACCTGGCTCTTGAAATCACCTAGGCAACATCAGACGAGGTTGTAAAACAGCTGATTTAGTCTTTTGCTCGAGTACTTTCTGTCTGTTTCTATAGCGGACCTATTTCATCTTCCAACCTGGCAGTGGAAATTCAAGGGCAGTCCGAGATTGGCGTCATACTACTTCCCCAACCAAGCAACAGGGGATACAAACTACGCCTCCGACATTGGCGCAATAATAGTTCTGGGGATACAATTGAATGCCAACAGTTTTTAAAATTCAAAATTTGCCTTACCGAGCGCCTAGGATGGGGCCTGCAGAGGCGGCTCCGTGGACTGCGGATTCAACGTTTAACGCACGTCACAAAGGGAAACGAGGCCACGCTCACCTAACACCTCTCCTTCCTCCACGTACGGTACTGCGCCACTGAATGCAAACTTCAAAAGGGCGCCCTAATCTGCCTGCGATGGCATAGTCGCGCGGCACACCCACACTTAGGAGGCGACACAGTAGTGTGTCGCGCCACAGAGTTTGGAAAGCTCTGGTGTACGGGCACCCCTGCCATGGCCACGAAAGGAGCAAAAAGTAGAAGGCTGAGGAGGTTGGGTGGCCGACAGGCCCAAGGACTTGGCCGTAGCCCTTGAATCCTTAAAATGCTCCAACTGCCTTGTTGCCAAAAAGGCGTATGCCATCAAAGGGTATGTCCATGAGAGTGTTTTGGACATCCCCAGAGAAGCCAGTAGTCCTCAGCCAGGCATTGCGACGGAGCACCACTGTCGTGGAAATCGCCCTGCCCACCAAGTGGGCGTTGTCAAGGCCACATCGAATTGTGAACTTGGCTGCATCTCTCCCTTCAGCAATAGCCTGGGAGAGCACTGTCTGGGCCTTCTCCGGACACTGGGGCAGCACTTGCACCAACGTATCCCACACAGAGTGGTAATAGCGGCCCAAGATGCATGTGGTGTTCACAGACTGCAGCCCTGAACTGGCAGAGGAAAAAATCTTCTTTCCAAACTGTTCCAGTCTCTTGGATTCCCTATCCAGGGGTGCGGTAGGGAATGTGCTTTGGGAGATTGAGGCTTGGACAACCAAGCTCCCAGGGGTGGGGTGTTGGGAGAGGAAAAAGGGGGTCACCCGGGGCCGCGTGATGGCATCAGGCCTCGTTCCTATCCACAAGAGCCCCTGTGTTGGGCCTGGACCAGGAGCCCAAAAGAACATCAGAAAGTGATTCATTAAAAGGCAGCAGTGGCTCCGCAGAGGTAGCCGCTGGCTGAAGCACTTCTGTCAGGAGGTTAGTCCTGACGGCCACTGTAGGGAGTTGGAGGTGGCGAGCCTCCGCCGCCCTACGCAACACCACAGCGTAGCTTGCACCCTCCTAGGAGGAGATAGCATTCCAAGGTCAGGAGAGGTGTCAAGACCACTGGCATACCCCAATTCTTCTGCCCAGTCTGGGTCATACTCGTACTGCACTGTGAGAGGGTCCTCAGACCCCTCCTAGTCCTCCCCTTCCTCCGAAGGCTGATGAACAGGCTGAAAATAAGGAGGCTGGACATAGGGGTAGAAAGGCCCCATCAGCGTTGGAATCGGCGTCGATCGACACCGTTCCGGGGTCGTGTCCATTTCGGGGCAGAAACCGGGAGCGACGTCGCCCGGGGGTACAGGTGACATCGAAAGTGCTGCCGATGGGGTTGACGTTGGTGGAGGTTTCACTAGATCAACCGGCGTCGACTGGGATCCAGGCCTGGATCCTTGGGGACCCTGTGACACCGGGCTGGAACCAACAGCGATGACGGGCCGGAGCCGCCAACAATGCAGAGCAAGGGCCTTCGGTTGGGCCAGTGGGTCCCGAAGGCACGCCGGCGGGGCCCGACTACCCAAAGATGAGGGCCATGGCTGACAGAAAATCCTGCAGCTGGGCGGGAGTCACAGACAGACCCGGGGAGGGCGGGTAGGCAGACGGCGACTGTGTAGGCTCTGCCGGAGCTGCGGCGTGGCACCACCTGCACCCTCAGCCATGTCGCACGAAGTGCAAGGGGAAGCCAGAGAACGATGGCGCTTCTTAGACTTCTTGTGCTTAGTCTTACCTGACCTCGAGTACGAAGACTTCGATCACGATGATCGATGGTGATGGCTTCGCGACCGGTCCCTCGACCTCCCAAGGGATCGGAACCTTGACCCTCGACCTCCCAAGGGATCGGGACCTTGAACGGTACGGAGCCGACTGACGAACTTCCAGTAATTTACGGGACTGCTCCCGCAAAGTCTTCGGCGCCATGGCCCGGCAGTCGGGGCACGACTTGGTGTCGTGGTCGCATCCCAGGCAGTAGAGACACACGCGGTGCGGGTCCGTCACCAACATCATGCGATGACAGTCCCCACAAGACTAAAAGCCGGGCATCCCTACGGCACCAGGAGTTGATCGATTCGAAAAAAAGAGACAAAAAGGCCTTGAAAAACTCAGTCAAAAAGTGACTGGGGGTACCGCTCCCTCCAGATCTGCGCTTGCTGGCACGGAAAAGAAAACACTGAAGTCAGAGCATGAGGGCGGCGTCTAAGTAGCTGCCGCGACGTCATCTCGGCGACAACAACGCCAGCAACGGACAAGGAGCCGCACAACGCCACCTTCTGTCTCGTAGGGGTACTGCTGACGAAAACTTTCCAGATCCAGCCTGACGCCTGGGGGTAATTCTAAGGTAAGGAATCTATCACTAGCCTGTTTCTTTCAGATACCCACATTTTGCAAAAGTAACACATGACCATTCCATCTTTGCAAAGGGCCTTCCACCACACTGTAACACATGACGCTGCATTTTTGGGAACATTTGAGCCGTTTGAGCTAGAGCAAGGCTTTTTTTGTTCAAATCTCCAGATTAGGGAGCAAATGATGAATTATGTGGCTAATGCGGAAAATGTATAATTGTGCGAAAGTTGGTGCAGTCAAAAATTCCAGTGGCTCTGTCCATACCTCTGATTAGGTCCACAAGTGCTCTTGAGGGATTCCTTCTTTTTTTTGTCTCACTGAGTTCATAATTGAGCTTCTATGGAAACAAGGAAGACTAAACCTGAGGTTACCACTCCACAACACAGACTACCATACCACATAATTACTCTCCATAACACATAATTCCACTCTACATAATTCCTATAAAATAAATACCACATAGTTTCTATCCACATAATTTAACTGCACAATTTACCACATAATTCCACTCCACACAACGTACATCCACTCCACTCCAAAAATCATTATTAAAAAACGTTTACATTTACAAGGCCAATAGCTCTAACTCTCGCAAATGTGCATCCTATTACATTGCAAACACTTCTTTAACGAGTAGTCGTGTTTGCAGAGTGGTTGAGAAAGTATGCTGGGCCTCCGGCCAGTGCTCAGGAATTGCACTGCGTAGGACTTACAGGAGGTACCAGGAGGTCTTCTTGCCCCCCAAAGTCCATCAGGAGTAAATTGGACTTCATCCCCATCCTGTAGTCTGCCAGGAGGTGCGTTTGCAGAATGGTGGAGAAAGGGGGCATGGCCTCCGAAGACGTCTTAGCAATCCCACTGTGTGGGACTTACTGGAGGTAACAAGAGGGTAGTTGGCCCTCAAGGGTATCCTTGGGGACCAACTACTCCTCCTATTACCTCCATTAAGTCCCACACAGCAGCATTGCTAAGTTCTCATAGCAGGCCACGCCCCCTTTACCCACCACTCTGCAAACGTGCTCCTTGGCGTGCTCTTGGATGGGAATTGAAGTCCCCTTCACTGCTGGGGGTCCTTAAGGACCAACTAGTCTACCTCGTACCTCTAGTAAGCCCCACACAGTGGGATTGCTGAGAGGTGGACACAGGCCACATCCCTTTCTCCACCACTTTGTAAACGAGCCTCCTGCCCACCAGGTACCTCCAGTAAGCCCCACACAGCTGGATTGCTGAAAGTGGTCTGAGGCCATGCCCCCTTTTTTCACCACTCTGCAAATGCGCCTCCTGGCACACTGCTGCTCGGGGGATGAAGTCAACTTGTGCCCCCGGGACCTGGCCCACCCGGGGTTATAGATAACGAAACGCGGGAGCCCGCGCTTTTTTGGGGGGGTTTTCAGCCGGAATCGCACACCCAGCGTGCATTCGGCCAATTCTTTTTTTTTATTTTAATGTTTTTTATGGGTCCTTGTGGGGCCCCCTGAGCAGGCCTAGGGGATCAAGGTGTTTCTACCTTGCCCCCTTTTCTTGTTTTTTTTATCTTTGTTTTACTGTTTTCTTGTGACTCGGTAACCGAGTCACAAGATGGCTACCAACACTTCCTGGTTTGGAGTGTTGGCAGCCAATCAGAATTAATCTTGTGCTTGGGAGGGTTCGCGAACCCTCCTTGGTGCTCAGATATCGATATATTTATTTTTGGGATTTCTCAGGAACTACTGAAAGGATTTACACCATTTAAAACAAAGGTTGCTATCTGAACCAAGGGCTACTTTTTTCCAAATTTGATGTAATTCTGTTCAGCAGTTCAGGCTGTAGCCTGTTCCAAAATTCCTATGGAAATTAACATGGGGGAAACGCGTTTTGGGACCTCCTTTTTTTTTTCTCTGCCCCTGCTTGACGAATCACCCGAAACTTTCAAGACAGGAGCTGACCTGAGCTGGTCATTAGTTTTGGAAATTTCGTGAAGATTCTTCGAACGGCCCCAAAGATATTGGCAAATCTATAAATGCTTTTCCTATGGATAGTAGGTCCTAATTATAACGATCTACTGGCGACCAACAGTAGGTAATGTATATACACACAAATATATATATAGTCTTTTGTTTAAATTAAGATTAAATATATTTGTTTTAAAAGCACCAGTCTTCCAGAGCGAGCTCCACATATCATAAATATAATAGTTAATTCATGATCTGTAGGGTACAGGTTCAAACAAGTGCATTAAATAAGATGCATTTACCTCCGTATTTGAAGAACATAGTTCTATTGTGCCAAAGTTGGAACCATTCAACAGTTTTCAGAGCAAGTGATTTTCTGAGCGGCTTTATCACCTCCATTGACTAGGGCTCTCCTATTCTTATTTATTTATTACATTATGAAGCAACAATCTTATGTGCATTAGATTTTCTATTGAAAAACATAAAATACCTGTTTTTTTAACTGTTTGATCTCTTCCTTCAAAGAGCTGTTCTGCAGCAAAGCCTCACCCTCCTGCTCTCTGCATAATTGTGCCTGGATTTCAGACTCATTTTGCCTTCTCTCAGCCTCTGCGCGTGCCTGAGTAGCTTCTTCTGCCATCCTTGAACAGACCATTGCCCGCTGCTGGGAACTGAGCACCTTTTGTTTCAACTGTAAATAAAAGGTTTTAGAATGTATTTTCATGTTCACAATTTCCCACTAGTATTCATGAATTTTGAAAAGGGTACATAACGCTTTTTCTTTAGCACCAAACTGATTTTTTTCACTACTTTAATCTTGGTAGCCATTTAATACAATTTTCTTTTCTGATGTTGTCTCAACATTCCCCATAAGTTTTACAATGTTGGCCGGATTGCATTACTTTAAACTCCAAAGGGAAAGTGTAAAAAATGGTAGGTAAGAAGGCATCCCCCAAATGTAATGGTCAGTATAGCCTTGGGGAACATAATCTGACAATGTAGAAGATGTTTATCACTGAGTTTTAAAAATAAATTCTCGCCACACTACATTAACTATAACTCGAGCCTTCTCCATGCATTGATTATACCATTTTATATTGTTTACTTATAGGATGTTAAATGATAGCATTCTTAACAAGACTCAAGACATGTATAATGAAATCATTTATGAGAACACTGCATGGTAGAGTGGTAAGTTATAGTTAATATAGTGTGGCTAGCAAGTTGACAACACTGCGTACGGATGTGCGTGAGTTACAGTAATTTGAAGGTGGTGCGTAAAGTATAAATTGTAGGTATAACTATAACTTTCGAATGTCTAATATTTGTGCAGTTTAAGTTTAGTTTGTATAGAAAGAATAAATAGACTATGAAAAATAAAGTTGTAGTAATTTGAAGGAGATGCGTAAATTTAATGTATAACTATATCTGTAGACATTCTAATGTTTAGTGTAGAAAGAATAAAGAAAGATATAGTAATTTGAAAGTGGTGCATAAATTATAAATGTACGGTATGATTATAACTTTAGAATTTCTAGTGTTTTTGCAGTTTAAATTTGGTTTGTATAGAAAGAATAACTAAAGTTTTCCTTACTATAACTAAGGTGTAACCTTTGGGTTTTTTCATTGAATTTGTATATTTTTTAAAATCTTTTAATATAACAAACTAAATCCATCATAGTTTTCTTTTTGTTCTAAAGAGGCTTGGAGTGGCGTAGAGTAGAGTGGCATACAGTAGAGTGGAGTAGACTATGGTGGTGTAGAGTGAAGTTGGATACAGTAGAGTGGCTTAGAGTGGAGTGGCATACAGCAGAGTGGTGTAGAGTGAAGTGGCATACAGTGGAATAGTGTCGAGTGGAGTGGTGTGGTGTAGAGTGGAATAGTGTAGAGTGGCATAAAAAGGAGTAACATATAGTGGAGTGGCACAGAGTGGAGTGACGTAGAGTGGCATACAGTTGAGTGGAAAAGCATAGATTGGAGGGGCTTAGAGTGGAGTGGCATACAGTGGAATAGCGTAGAGTAGGGTGACGTTTAGTGGAGTGGTGTAGAGTGGAATTTCATACAGTTGAGGGTCATAGAGTGGAATAGCGTACAGTGGAGTGGTATAGAGTACTGTGACGTGTCGTAGAGTGAATTAGAGTGGAGTGGCTTAGAGTAGACCTGCGTGGCATATAGTAGAGTGGAATGGGGTGGGGTGGAGTGACTTCGAGTGGATTGGTGTGGAATTGAGTGGAGCGGCATGGAATGGCAAAGACAGGGCGGACTTTTGTAGAATGTAGCAGCGTGTCGTAGAGCGGAGTGATGTGACGTGCCATAGAGTGGTATGGCATAGAGTACAGTTTAAACTTAGACTTAGCAGGAAAATGACTAAATGTATGTAGATGAAATTTGCCCGGAATATAGATTTCGAGGTGGAAAGGTTCCTTTTTGTTAGTAGATTTAAATAGGTTCAGTAGTGTTAAAGTTATAAAGCACAAAAGCTTAGTTACATATTGTGCCGCACTATACAGAGGTAATTTCACGGTATAACGCGGTACCTCAATGACAAAACAGGATATGATTAGGTGATGAAAGCCCTTACAAAATTAAAAGACAGCCATATTTTTTAGACCACACTAAGGGCCTGATTCCGATGACCGGAGTCCGTCTGACATCAGTTGGGAACTGGAACCTAACGACCTTCTGTCGTCGGTTCCAGCCCAGCAAGTAGGATGTGACTGAACCCTGTTTGGTTGCAATCCTATTCTTTACAATCGAAGCATGCATTACGAACGGAATGCATGCTCTCATTGGAAAGAGAAGAAGTGCAGTTAATCCCTGCACCCCATGGCAGGCACCTCAAGGTGCCTGCCACCGGGTGCAGGAATCAACAGGGGGGCACTGCAACAATTCGGAGGCCTTTCACCAATGGGGACCCTGCTCGGGGCCCCCAAAGTAGGATTCCCACAGCCTTTCCGTTTTGGAAAGGTAGGAACAGAAAGGCTGTGAGAATTTTCCATCAGAATTCCTCGGCTGGAAAGAGCCGCCCGAGGGATTGATGGAGGATTTCCCAGCTGGGCTCTCTGAGCCTGTCGGAGAACATTCGGAAAACCAGTTCAGATTCCTTTCCGACCGACCCCATCAAAATGGGTCACTCGGAAAGGAATCTGAACAGCTCATTCAGATGCAGTCGGAGTAGTTTTTGACTGCATCGGAATCGGTCCCTTAGTGTGCTTTCTGGGTTTTAAGTGGACAAAACCAAATATGAGGAGGTGCGTGCCGATTTACGGCGCTATAATTTTCGCACCTACACTACTAGAGCCCACAATGATGGAAACCATCCCGGCACCCTGCTAGCATGGCTCATCCGCCAGGACACGCAAACACAACCGGTCACTGGCATTCGCAGCTGCGTGGGGGAGATAGTCTACGTGCAAGCAGACATATTATTGGCCTTCCATGACTATTACACCAGTTACACATGCTGTACAGGGAACCTACCCCAGACAGGGAGGACCACATCCAACAAATACTACACACGGACACTATAGCCCAAATCACGGACGAGGAACGCACAGCACTAGATGTCCCATTAACGGTGGCGGAGATCAAACTCGCCATTCGCCGTTTGGCTAGAAAACAGGGCTCCGCGACATGATGGTTTCCCAGTAGAGCTCTTCGCCACATTCTCCCAGCAGCTAGCCCCGTAACTTGACATGGTCTTCCGGGAGGCGTTAGAGACGGGACTACTTCCCCAATCGATGCGAGCATCCACACTAGTGACGTTCCCTAAGCCCGATCGAGATCCTTTACTCTGCACTTCCTACCGACCTATCACCCTGCTGACCACGGATTGCAAAATTCTAGGGCGAATCCTAGCAGACAGACTCGCGGAAATCCTCCCCAGGCTGATACATCCGGATCAGAGTGGATTCGTTCCTGGGAGAAATACCTCCCAGAATCAACGCAGACTGTTCCAGGTCCAGGACAGGGTGCGGGATAGGTTCCCACGAGCAGCGTGCCTTGTACTGGACCTCGAGAAGGCGTTTGACACGCTGGCATTGCAATATCTCTTCGGGGTACTTAGGAGGGTGGGCATAGGACCCCAATTTATCGCATATACACGGCTGTTATATACTGACATCACTACAAGGGGACGTATAGGCCGCTGGATCTCCTCTCCCATCCCGCTCATGCACAGTAAACGCCAGGGGTGCCCCCGTCGACCGTCTTTTTTGCCATTGCTATGGAGCCGCTAGCAGCACGGCTGCGAGAAGTGGGCAATCACTGGGGTATCCCATTGGGGGGCCGCATGCACTGCATCTCCCTCTACGCGGATGACCTCCTTATTTACGTCAGCGACTTTGCTGCGGAACTTACCACCATCTGGACCACGCTCACAGATTTCGAGAGGGCTGCGGGATTACGGGTGAATTGGGAGAAATCCTCTATCTACCTCCTGCACCCAAATGCCCCACACAGGGAAATTCATCTGGGAGATGCCTCACTGGCCTGGACGGGGGACCCCCGCGCTATTTAGGAATCAGACTCTACCATGACCCCTGGGATCTCTTTGAGGGCAATCATTACCGAGCCCTCCAGGGTCTTAAAGGCCAAATCGGCTTCTGGCGGACCCTACCCTTAGCTCCCATTGGGAGGGTAGCCTTGTCAAAAATGATCATGGTGCCCAGGCTCCTCGAGTACTTTGCAAATATACCAGTTGTTCCACCACGAACCTTCTTTCAAGAGTTGAACTCATTACTAATCTCCCTGATCTGGGGGAGGGGCCGCTGCAGAGTTGCCCTGTCGGCCCTGCAGCTGCCTCGCGATAAGGGAGGGATGGGGGCCCCCATCATTTGAAGCCAATTTTTTAGCGGCGCAGCTGCAGTGGCTATCCCGCTGGACTGCGCAGCAGGACCTGGGAGAAACTGAGACCAATGGCGGGCATCGGCACTGCCGCCATGGAGCGCCGCCTTGCCCAATGCTGCCGCTACGGGATCCAGCATCCGGCGGCTGCCGCAGGTTTGTGGCAGTCTGACTGCCCTCCTCGTAATGCGGCGGTCAGACTGACAAGGAGACGGCGGTCTCAAGACCACCGTACCCATAATAAGGCCCTAAGTGTGGTTCAAACAATATGGCTGCCTTTAAATTTTGTAAAGGTGAACTATTTTATAGACAACACTAAGGGGGTCATTAATATGGCGAGCGGATCGCCACCACCTGTCCTCTTGGACGCGGAAAAGGCCTTCGATCGTGTCAACTGGAGGTATTTGTGGGGGATATTGGACCAGAGGGGTTTTGGCCCGAATATGATGAGGGCTATAAAAGCCTTATATGTGGACCCGGTAGCAAGAATCCAACTAATGGGTGGGTCCTCAGAAGGAATAGCGATAGCCCGGGGAACCCGACATGGGTGTCCCTGCTCGCCTATCTTATTTGCCTTTATATCGATCCTTTGGTTAGAAGGATCATAGGGTCTGAAAGGATCAAACCAGTGGTGTGTAATGGGCTAGAGACAAAATTGTTGGCGTATGCAGACGATCTGGCCATAATAACATCAGAGCCAGAATCCGCTATGAGCACTCTTATTAAGCTGACTACGGAATTTGGCCAGTTTTCAGGTTATAATCTAAATGAATCCAAAACCCAGATAATCTGCACGAATAATATTCAAAACAAGATGGAAGATATGTAGATTCAGCAGTTTATCTGGGGATTAGGATTAGCTCTAATATTGATTCAATTGTAAAAGAAAATTATACTCCATTGATTAAGACTATCAGTGCGGAGCTAAAAAGGATAGATCATATACACTTGTCAACAATAGGCAGGGTTATGTCATTAAGATGACTATGTTTCCAAAAAGATTATACCTGTTTCGTTTGATACCGCTTTGGGTGGGTGAGGAGGCACTGAAAGTAATTGAGGGAACGTTTATGAAATGTATCTGGCAGTACGGAAAATCTAGACGCTCCTTGAAATATTTAGTACTTCCACTGGACCAAGGGGGGCTAGTGGCACCAAACATTAGATTCTATCTGATTGCCTGCCTCTTCAGTCAGATGGCTATTTTGTTGGATTGTGTACAAATGATGCTGATTTTGTTTACGGAAATAGGGTTCCTCCCTCTATTTTCGAGCTACTGCTTGGTAAGGAAGTTATTGGCGTCTTGGTGCGGAAGACTGACAGGCGGTACTATAATAAAAAGAGACATAAAGTATTAGACACCGCTTGGAAGATTCGGAAACTTGTTCAATAACAGTTGGGAATTCCTAAACTGAATTATTATACTCCATTGTGGAACTCCAACCTTTTTCCCCATCTCAGTAGTGATAGTCTGTGGAGAATGTGGGCGAACCATGGAATACGAAGAATAGGAGACATATTTAATCGAAATATGTTGATGGATTTTAATGAGATTCAGAGGCGATTCGGAATTCCAGATACTCAAGGTTTTCAGTTTCTACAATTATACAATATGCTAAGTAGGGGGGAGACCTAGCATTGCTCCAGGAGGTAAAATCAATCTGCTGGAATATGTGCTGGATGGGGGTAGGCAAATAAAAGTGGTCTATAAAGAATTAATTTTAACACTCCAAAATGACCTGGGAAAAAACCGAGGCTGCTTAGATGTTAAAATTAGGGGATCCGGATGCAGATCTGGATAAGGCATTAAAACTAGCTGGGAAATGGTTTTGTTCTACAGACTTGAAAGCTCAACACTACAAGACGATTTATAATTTGTACTTCTCCCCAGCTAAACTATTCATGTGGGGTAATAGAGAAGACGATAAATGCCCGAGATGTCTGGTGGACCCAGTGGACCTTGTCCATATGTTTTATCATTGTAACAAACTCTCTGAGATTTTTAATAATATTCAGAAATTCTGGGAGGGGCTGCTAGGCATTACGATCAGCCTATCCCCTTCCTTAATGATCCTTGGGTGTGATGGGAAGCTAAAACTGAATAAAGACGATGAAGGGTTTGTTTTTATCTGTATTGTAGTCCTTAGGATCATGTTAGCAGCCAGCTGGAAGGATAGTACGGCCCCATCCTTTCAGATGTGGCTTTCGCTCTTGTTAGGGATCCATCACATAGAATCTACCCTTTATCTAGGAAGGGGCAAGAAAACAAGAGCATTAGGACAAAATGTGTGGGCCCTCTTAAAAGATGGAGGGATTTACGTATATGAGCAAACTACAATGTGAGGTACTTGTGTCTTAAATTACTAACTTATCAAGTAGAATGGTTTTAAATACATACCTGCTGGCTGTTCTAACCTCTTGTGCCAATTCTCAACCCATTATTTATGTACTGAAGTTTCCCATGTATTGATGTATTCTATTTATTTATGCACGCAGTCTCGGTCTCATTTAATCAAAAACTTTTTATTGTAATGGTATGTAATTACGAATTGCTATTTTGAAAGTTGCACCTATTATTTAATTAAAACAATTAAAAAGAAAACAAAAGTGAAAGATTACTCTTTGCTTTCAATATGGAAATTTTGGTCTGAAAATGCCGAAAGTATTGAAATGTTTGAACTATGAACTGCTGACATTTTTTAGGTGTTTTGGTTCTGTTTCCTTAGAAAGATTTTCAAGAGAATGGATTTCATTTAACAAAATATATATTTTGAGATTCATAGTCTTGTTGGATTTGTTCCCTTTTTTCTTGATTGCTGCTACCTTTTTCCTGGATAGAGTAAGCTAATTTTAGTGTCCGTAAAACATATTATACCTGGTTTATTATCTGTACATGGGGCCCAAAACCTTTAAATACTGGAAGCTTACAAACCACTACAAATGTTACTAGGTTCATATATACGTATTTTACATTCCACCCTGATTGCTTTTACATAGCTGTAATTTGTAAAATTAGCCATGGCCAAGGAACTACTCCAATCGTTCCTATTCCCAGGATTATCTAACTCTTACATATTAATTCAACAGTGATATTGGGTCTTGAAATAATGTTCTTTCAGCTGTAATTGGGTTACTTTTGTTAATATTATTATGTTAAGATTATCAAGAAGTTAAATGAGTTGTTCTCTGGGTGCAAATAAAAATGACTACCTGGTATAATTGGGTCCTGCTATTTGGAGATTGCTGAGGAGAAACACATTAAAATTCCTCTTCTTCTTTTAGTAAGTGTACTGATTGCTGCTAATTCAAATAAGTTTTTGCTGGTGCCTACTAGAGGACAAATTCTGCAGCCCTAGAGTTTAGGGGTGCCAGTAGGAATCATTCTCAAATTGTGCAGAAAAACAGGCAATTGTGTTTTGTCTTTTCATAACACGGTAGGGACTGTATACACCCCTGCAGAGATCGGACAGATTATCGTAACACACTTGTGGGCCCCGGTCAGTGAGTTCTTGAAATAACCATAAGTTAACTCTGGTTGTGTAAGCTCCTCTATTCATTTATCTATTTACCTAAGATGTAGTATAAGGCTTGTGAAGTGGGATGTGGATCCTCACAGTCCAAAACATTCTCCCATGTCCTTGTATTACATACTAAAAGCAGACAGCCATGCTGTCTCCTAAACTGTGGAGCAAGAATGTTAGGAGGGCTCATTCTGCACTGTTCCTGTCCACATTTGGGACCAATGAAAAGGGCTCAGGTTGTGTGTTTTTCTGGTGCCTTTTAATTTGTAGCTTTATACAAAGTGGGTTGCTGAAGCAAGTGGTGATTTGCGTTCCCCAGGCTTGTTACTTTTTGGGCATTTTTGGAGACACCTGTGATGCATGGTTTGAAACGTGTAAAATTACCCGTCAAGGGTACACTAAACAACCAGAAAGACTTAAAGGCTGAAATATAAATCCAAATATATCCTATGTGATTTACATTTCGGCAGAAGAGACGTCTGTCACCATGGTGACGGAATAATCCGTCTGCCGAGATCTAAATCAGGCTCTTAATCATACAAACCTTCATGAAACTCAAAATGTACTTTGTGTCAGATCTGGTGTGCCTCAATGTGCTACCTGGACCACACTATTAACCTTCCAAAAAAATGCATGCAAAGAATTGAAAATGCCTCTTCGTGGATGTACCTCATTGACTTCCGATAGCAGATCTTGGTTTAGATTCCTCAGGTTCCTCATGCCCAGCTCGCTTTCAGACTTCATAAAAAATCTTTCCAAATGTAGGTCGTTTGAAAGATTTTTGTTTTCTCGCTTCAGTTCTTCACATTCCTAGTGATGGGCAAGAAGCATGATGTCGTTTTCAAAAAAGAGATGTTTGGGGCAAACAATATGAATTAACAAACATTACAGACAGTGCTTCGTGGCTTTTATGCAATAACATCGCTGGCAAAGGCCAGTATGAAATATAAAAAATGAAATGAAACTATAATGAAAGTACAGCCTATACAATTAAAGCACACCTGTGTATCAAATCACAGAAACGAAACACAATTTAGGAAGCCTCGGGTTACTAAGCATAAACAATTCTTAAACTGGCGTATTTTCCAATCACCTTAAATGAATGAGTATGCCATTTTATCACTCAGAATTTGTATTTGGAGGGGAAGTAAGTCTATAGCGGAAAGTTGGCAGTACGAAACATTGTATTTATATAGAGATCCATTTCTCTGATGTGGCCGTGAAGCTCTCCGATCTTGATCCTTTCAGAGTTTATGGCCGAAAGCCACTAGAATTATGTGGAAGTGGAGGACCAGCGTATGTGGCAACATTGAGTATATTAGGCGTGAAGAAAAGGCAAGACATGCTGCAATTATGCAGGTACACTTTCTATTAAAATATAGCTCTGCATAACATTTAGTACATTTCATACCTATTATGTACGTGTTAACTACGAGGTACTTTAAAATGTAAGTCAGAGGCTCTTTAAGAGAGATGTAACATTTGAAATCCTTCTAAGGTCTTTGAAATAAACATAGCTGTGTAGCTGTGAGGATGCAAATATGGAAATGTGTTAATAGTGAAATAAAAACATCGTGACAAGAAGGAATCAATCTATCATCAAACCTGGGTGAATTACAATTAGGAATTTAAGGTTCTTCTTTCCAGTTGCAGAAAAAAGCACTTCCAAAGATAACAAATGTGAATGTTTACACTATTTGGACAACACTGTCACCCCTTAAAATGAAATATTGAAGCAATCAACAGCTGAAGGTCTGAACACATTGCATCCATGTGCAGCAATAATATTAACTTTTGACCTGTTTCAGATAGAAACACGTTTTTTTATAAAAATGTATATATTGTGCATAATGTATATATTGTGGATTATGTGAGGAGTGCGTAAAATCCATTTTACACAGAAAAAGATATAGCCACACAATCAAATTTGTCCAGTAGCCATGTCTATTGGGAGGTGCTGGGTGTGGTGTATGAGTTTCGTAGACATACGTGGATCATTGTCTTCAAATTGGTAGTTGGGCAAAAGCATGACGGCTAAGCATTGAGAACTAAAGATACAGAATGTGCTGAGGACACAAATTTACATTTGCCACATTCACATAGGACTACCAGAGGGGTTCTCCAAGCTTTAAATTACATCATCTTACTTAGCTGCTTTATGACGCGGATTTTGGCAGGTTTTGCAACACAGCATAGTATAATGTCCATGGCATGATGTTGGAGGTGAGTGGGAGACATGATACAGCTACAAGGATCGCAAGATAGCTTGAAGCATTAAACAGCGCAACACCCGCCCCCAATTAAATTAATCACTATGGAGATTATAGAGATAGGCATTTGTGTATTCATTTCTTTTGGGGAGTAAAATCTGTTGACAAGAGAAGGATGAGTTTTTAGAAAATCCAGAAATCTTGAAAAAACAGATAAGAAAAAGAGAGAAATAAGTAGATCGGTGGGAAATTACAAAGTGTTGGGTGTAGTCTGTACAGTGATCAAAGTTGCCACACAGCTTTCACTTTAGCAACAGGACATATATTTCTGAAGTGGGGTAAAAAGATATTTGGAAAATCAACATGAGATTTTTACCCCTTTTCAAACCTAGTAAAAGAAATGCAAGCAGAAAACGCTGCCACAGTACCTTGCTGTCGTCTGAAGTCTTATAAATGTAAGCTTAAGCCAATAGTGCTTAAACATCTAGCCAAACATGAATACTGGGGATTTTGCACCACTATTTATCCAAGACCTGCCATCAGGCACCACCAGAATCTCAAAGAAAAGCTGGTATCTTTCTGTTATAACCCTAAGTGACCCAATGAAAAGATCTTCCATTTTTTAAGTATGGTCTTTAGGTTATTTCTGTTAGCCAGAGTATGCAGGGAAAAATCATTTTCCTCTTTTTAATTAAAAGCTTACAGTGAAAAACAACTTTTCACAACAAAGCACTATTACAGCTGCCACTGAAAACATTTTTTTTAAATTGCCTTCCACAAGGCAGTTACAAACAATGGTCCGTGCCCATATCTTCAAATTATAATTGACCAATGTAATTATTCTCTGAGCAGACAATGCTAGACATGCCCACACACACCTTCAAGATAGATACAGGGGCTTAATGACAAGCCCCGTGCGCCGTCTCTTTTAATATGGGAAAAAGTGAGGTACCGGTGGAGCATGGGGCCCCACAATTCTAACATATCTCCCCCCCTCCCCCCCCCCCGAGATACAACCAGCGATCAGCAGTCCGTCTCCTGATCATCCCCATTAGAGCATGCAGAGAGAAGTAACCAACATCTTTCTGTAGAAGCCCCCCACCCCGTTGCCGCTTTGGGAACAACCTGTCCAGGTAAACCAGCTTTTACCAGTCACTGCTGCAGTCCAGGTCAAGACCTGAGACATATTGTGTTCCCAGGCCATGCTTCTAGCAATCATACCCCGTCCTTTTCTCCCTCTCGTTTCCTGTCAATTATTCCTTACCTATATATTGTTTCGTTTATAATTTTCATATGTGTTGTGCCTATCCTGTATATTAGATCATGTAAATACTCTCTGGCGCAATCATTGTAACCATGACTGCCCAGCGATGGCTCTCTGCAAGTCCGCACCAGGGACAACTTCCAACTGGAGACCCGGAAGTGTTAAAAGGAAAAGAAAGGCAATATGCTTTCTCCAGCTGTGGCCTCAAACCTGCTCTACTTTAGGAAAGACCTGAAGTCACATCCCTTTAAAGAACTCTACGCCAAGTCAATGTTATAGTCAAGTTCTGCGCTTAGAACCCAGCTGCCCCTCTGCCACCTTTCGGCCAGGTTCACACTATACTAATACCGCATTCATTCATACATACATGCATAAATGACACCTCATTCCTCGACTATGTAACCTTTGTAAATATTCGCCCTGTATGTGATGAGTGAATTTGTAACACGAACCATGCACCTTTGCCGTGAAGTAAGCGCCTTCTCTCAGCCCTGTCCCTGGCTTCTGCTAAAGCCGTATTTATCTACCATATGCATTAGTCTGTACACCTGCTCAATTACTTTGCGCAGGATGAGCTCTATAAGCAAAATATATATGAATATAAATGGCAATCAACCATAAATGTAAAGCAGCGTTTTTCCGATGCCATGCCAAAGGAATTAGAGTGGGTGGAGTGATTAGTAAGCAGAAATGCTGATCCTCTTCTCCACAGTTCACTAGGGCTCTCTGCCCGTTAGCCGATGCCAGCATCAGGGCAGGCATTACAGCTTCTAATTAAAGCTAGTCATTATCGTGTCACCCCACCGAGATCTTGTTACTGGGCGGAGTGAAGGCATGACACTGAACTCAGGACAAGGGCACATAACTGAATGATGGTTCACAGTGCCACATTTTCAGAGTTAGATTCAGTGGTTGAAGTACATTTTTAAAAAGTATGGGAACTGTGAGGGGTGAGTGAGCGTGGGGCGTGGTCCAAGGCATGGCTACAAAAACAAAAAAAATATTCTGTAACTTTTTTCGGTCTTTCACCATCAGGTAAATAGATATAAAATAAGGCACAGCTTAAATGGAAATTAAATTCAATGTATATTAATCAGTGGCAAAAGCACTATCCCACATTATAAAAACTTTATTAGTTAACCACTGCACCAGAAAGCCACAGACTGATTCCTGGTTGGTGCAGTGGAGAATAGTGACTTGTGTATGTACGTTTAGTGCTACAAGGTCCCTGTCTGTGACAGGAAGCTCTGTGAACATGAAAGCCATTATTTAAACTTGCATTATACTCAGTAAAAGATAGCCTGCTACAAAATGCGCAAAAAGGTTCAAGATAAAAAAAGTGCTTCCAAAGTAAAGATTTTAGTATCATCCAGAGTGTATGTAGCGCACATTGTTTGTAACTGTTCTTTAAAGCACACTTCCCAGCTTAGCTGCTAGCTCCCTTACACTACCTCTCAATAAGAATATATGTGTCATCAGGAAGCTTCAATCAAGCAAAGTCAATACCGGCTTCCAAGAACCCTTTAGATGTGCGGATTGGCCAGTTGCACACATTTACATTTCTTTCTTGGAAGCTGGCACCCCAGCAAGAATGCTCGTTTAGCTATCTGCCCCTCCCTCGGAAAGGGGTCATATTGCGGAACAATAAATCAACAGTAAAACCAATCAACATGTTGAAAAAAACACGAGGAACAGCTTAAGTCAACAAACATTACAGAACACCAAAAGAGAGAGCTAGGGCAATTTACATCAGTGATATCAAGATGCGGGAGATCATGTTTAGAATGGTGACTTGAAAAAGGGGGAAAGGCAGGAGTTTTGGGGCCGGGGGAGGTGGGGGGGGCTTAGAGCAAGCACCGTACGTGGGCTGGTTTTGGGCTACTTGGTAGCCTTAGGCTGGGGTGGGCTGCTTTTGGGCTGGTCCCCGTTAAAAACCGGACATCTTGAGTCACAGGCCACCATTTTAGAAAGAAGGTGGCTGGTGACACAGCAGCCGGGCGGGGGTGTGGCAGAGGTAATTGTTTTGGTAATTGTTTGCGGGCGTACAGATACTGCATGATGATTGTGCATCTATGGAGGATGCGTGCGTTCGTGTAATGGCGACATTCGGCGGTGATAATTTTCTTGTCCGTTGGAGGCGCAATAAGCGTGATTGTTCCGCTAGTACAGTAATTGTTGGAGGCGCAATACGCGCAATTGTTACGCTAGTGCAGTGCTGGTTGGTGCCGGTGGGACGGCGGATTCATATTTGCGGGGGTGCATGAGAGGTCTGGGTTTTGAGGCGTTTTGTTCGTGGAGTGGGGGGGCGGGGTGGTGATGTTTGAGGCCGGGGTGTGCGGTAAATGGGGGGCCTCCGGGGGAGTCGGTCTTTCGGGTGGCCCTCCCCGCCCCTTTGTTAGGTGGGTCAGGTCGGCGGCAGAGGAATGGATGAGACACTGGGGGGCTCGGCCTCGGTTACGTCTTCTGGGAGTGTCTTGGCTCGGGAGCTTGCTACCGCTGGGCGGCCGCGCCGCGGATCCTATACCCCATAGCCGGTACAGTGAGTGCGACCGGAGGCACAAGACTCTCGTTAGGAACCGGTTCCCTTGTGACATTTCGGCTTTCATGATGCGTGACGTAGAGTATGAAGCGGCATGTCGTGTGAGAATCTCGGTCGGATTTACGCAGTGGGCATGGGGGGGTGCCACCGAGGGGGAGGTGAGCGTGGTGGGGCCCTCGCGAGGCTCCGTCTCTGCGGGCGGGGGGTGGCAGGAGTGAGAGCCTGGGGGGGATGGTGGGGCTGGCGGGGGAGGGTCCTGCGGCGAGTTTGCGACGAGGGGGGGGGCGGGGTTGAGGGGAGGGGTGCGGGGCGAGTGGGGGGGCGGGAGGGCCTGGGTGGGGGATTCCTTCGAGTGGGGGGGTGTCCGGCGGGGAACGGAGGTTGGGCAGGGGCGGGGGGTTGGAGGCACGGCGAGCGGGGGGGGGTTCGGCAGGGGGTTGGGGGCTTTCAGGGGTGGGAGTAGGGGGGTTTGTTCCCCGACGTGCTGGACCACACCTCTTGTTCTGGGCATGGACGCAGAGGTAGGCGCTCGGGAGAGCAGCATGCGGCTCCACTCGACCGAGGGAATGGGCCGGCTCTGCCTGGTACGGCGGTCGTGCTCCCACGAGGGACCATTCTTGGACGCGCCCCACCACTCCCACCCCGAAGGGTCAGGACGGCCGCCGGGGGTTGGGGTGGAAGGCATGAGCTGTTGACCAGTGCGGATTATTATTTATTTATTTATGCTTTTGATAATAAGAACAGACCGGATACAGGAGCATTACCAGTGAATGAATTGCTTAAGCAAGGTTACAGTACATGAGGCATAAGTGACAAGTGTGTGCAAACAAAATACAAGGAGAGTGGCATGTGTGCGGGTTGCAAAAGTGATGTGCTAGTAGAGGTAATCAAGAGTGAGAGTTACGGGGCGTGGTGGCCCCCGTGAGAGTATTGGAAACGGATAGATGTAGGAGGTGGACTACGGGGTGTTACACTGGACCCGTGGCGTGGGCATGTTTATAAGAGTCCCGATCACAGGTGCGGAGTAGTACTGCAATAATGGCAGTCGCATGGAACACGCGTGCCCACTGGAACGGCAATTAAACAGTGGGAGGGACAAGGAATTTTCTGTACAATAGGGTCTGCCAGCAGGTAATAGTGAGGCATGATGTAACGTTGGAAGGGCCTTGAGGGTGGCGAACTTTGAGGTCAGTTTGGAATGCCGGGGAGGAGTTGGTTGGGTCGCTAGATAGCGGGGGAAGAGGAGTGGGAGGCTTGGGGGTGGGGAGTATTGCGGTAGTCCAGTCTGGGTGAGGACCAGCGATGAGACCAAGGTTGTTGAGGTCGTGCTGTGGGAATAAGCGATGGAGCCCACTAAAAGGGCGCAGTTGGTGTCGAGCAGGCTTGGCAATTGTGGTAATGGGGTGGGTAGATTGTGTAGTGTGACGTTTAGGCCCCAGGGTTATGCGCTGGCGACAGGGATGGGTGTGTCATTTCATAGATTCATGCTGGTCAATCCAGGATTACATCAGTGGAGGAGACGGTAAGGGAGGGGAGGAGGAGGTGAGAGTGGAGAGGGCTTGGATCGGGGGATTGGATGTGGTTGTGTCAGCAAGTGGCAGGGGGAGTAGGACGGAGCCATAAAAGGGGGTATTGGGGGACGAGTTATCTATTTATTTATGCGATTTTATTTAGCGCAGACGTTACCCGAAGGTGTCAGGGCGCTTCACAATAGGACTAGTAATGGTACACGAGGTAACAGTTACAAATGAACAAATTACGAAAGAAAACGTTGGGTTACATGGGTCAAAGGGGCCAATAGTGAGCAACCAAAATACATGAGGTAGCAATCGGTGCATCACAGGAGAAAAAAGTGATATGTGTGCAGGTTACAAAACGTACAAAGTACCAGTAGAGGTATAATGCGGCAATAAGTGGCAGACACTCAGGCACAAGAACAAGTGTTACGTGGGCAATGGTGGCACTCGTGCAAGTACCTAAGCAAACAGACTGCGAAAGGTAGCAAACTGTTTGTTACAAGCGAAAGGTGGAAGGAGGGGCCCAGTGCTGGGCAGGAGGCCATGGGCCATTGGAACTGGTGGAGGAGTCTGAGGAGGCCATGGGGCAATTGAAAAATGTGGAGGAGGCGGAGGGGGAGATGGGAAAGGGGGGGTGCAAAGTAACAGTGTTGGTAGTGTGTTTCAGGTATGCCCACAGCAAGGGGCGCCAAGAGAGACGCCCCCCCCGCCTCCGCTGGTTAGGCGGCGGGATCCAGTGGACGCCGACCTTGACGCCAGGTAAGGATGGTGGCGGAGTAGGGGAGTGGTTTGAGTAATCCTCGGCTGTCGGTTGGTGCGGATACCGGGGAGCTTGGGGGGGGGTGCCAGGGAATGACACGGTATGGAGGGGGTGCCAGGGGGGGAGCGGGGAGACGGGAAAAGGGGTCAAGGTTCAGGGCATAGGCTCGTCGCCGGTGAGGGTGGAGGAGTTGAGCCGTCAATGCGATCACGGGCCAGCGCGGGGCAGGTGTGTAAGGAGGAGAGCGGGGCAGGGTTGAGGGTTGGGCACGGGAAGGAGCCTGGTCAGTCTTGGTTGTCCCAGCAGTGTGCGGGGTCGGGGGGGGTGTCAGTCGGTCGGTGACTTTGGCGGCGGTGCCCCCGGGGGTGTTGTATACAAGCAGGGACATGGTGCCGAGGAGCCCGGCGGCGGTGGGTGAAGGTTCTTGGGCAAAGTGCGGGATTTGGTTGGCATCCTGGTGGTTTCGTAGGCATCAACAGTCGGTGGGGACCCGGTTTGACCGGGGGCACTTTTGGGGGTCAATAGCATGGGGGGGTTTTGATTTCGCATGCGCGTTTGGGTGTTTCGGTTCCTTGTTGCAGTGGGCTTTTTCCTGGCGGACAGGCTCTGGGACAGACGCACGATCTGGAGGACTTCTTGCTGGTGGGACGGCCGGGTTCAGCACACTGCCGGCAGTTGCTGTTCAGTTATGGGCCTCGTGGTTTGCCTGGGGGCGCCCCTGGCGCCAGAGAAGATGTACGGTCCCAGTACGGTGCTGTCCTTGTTTGGATAGAGCTCGACTCCGGGCCATGGAAGCACGCCTGACAGAGGACGAGGGGGCAGCAAGGTTGGCATGGGGGGCGTCAGCACGGCACATGGGATGTTCAAATTTGGGTGCGCTGGGTGCGCCATTAGGTGGATTTTGCAGTGGGTTTTTTCCTGGCGGACAGGCTCAGGCTCTGAGCAGCGACGCACTATCTGGTTGACTTCTTGCTGGTGGGACGGCCGGTTTTCGACGGACTGGCAGCGGAGCTGGACGGTTTTCTGGGCATTGTGGCTTACCTGGGGGTGCCCCGGGCACCAGCGAAGACGCACGGTCCCAGTTTAGGTGCTGTCATTCCTTTGTATAGAGCCCGACTCCGTGGCCATGGAAGCACGCCAGCCATAGGCCAAGGGGATGGCAAAGTCGTCGTTTGGGTCTGACGCTGTCCGGTTTTGACGCGGCCGCATCCTCGGGGACGTTGTCGGTGGGGGGCGAAGAGGGGGATTGGCTGGGGACAGGCGTTCGGGGCATTTCCATGGTGTGCATATGAGCGGACATGGGAGGAATTGCGGCGGTCGGGTGCAGTGGGGGCAGGGGGATAGACGGCTTCCGCAGGAGCGGGTCTTTCGGTTCGGGTTGAAGTGGATGGACGGGGGCTTTCGGGGGGCGATTCGCCGTTGGCGAGGGAATGGGGGGACGTATGCGGCACAGGCGTTAGGGGTCCTGCGGCACGCCCTATGGTGTATGGGTGAGGACCCGAAGGTGTTACGGAGGCATTGCGTCGGAGTGGGGTGGCAACGGAGGCGGCGCATCAAGGTGGAAGAAGGCCTCGGGCCCTGGAGGTCGGACTGTTAGCGGGCAGCTGCAGGCTGCGGGGGTGGGAAGTGAACATACGACATGAAGGACATTTCTCACCTCTCACATGTGTGTCTTTTCAGGTGCAGGAGAGGGGCCAACTGCAGCGGCACTGGAGAGTTATGTTGGGGCGGAAAGGGGGACTGGGTCAAGCAACGGAATCAGTGGTCGGAGTCGGACGACAGGTTTCATGGTCAGCGGCAAGGAAAAGGGGCATGAGCTGGCATGCGTTGTGGCAGGCTTTGTGTGCAGTGGAACAGTGGAGAGTGTGCCTGAAGTGGGCTTGGTACAGTGCAAAGGGTTAGCGTTGGGTTAAACAAGTGAAGAGGGATCTGTTAGAGATACGGTGCGGATAGGCGGGGTGTCAGGTCATTTGGTCAGAGTTTGATCCCAGGTGGGTTGAAGGGGGGCGAGAGGCCAGCGGCCATAGATAAGACACGTAGGGAATTTTCAAGGAAGTGAAGGTTTCAGGGAAGATAGAGGGTTGAGAGGATGTAGCACCCAGAGCTGCGGCACGGGGCGGTGGATTTGCAGGGGGATGGCGCTTTCACCTGGGGTACGGAATGGAGTTATGTGCTACACTTGAGGGAGGCACTGGAGAGGGATTGGGGCACAGATGGCTGAAAGGGCAGGAGTCCTAGGGGGGGTCGAAAGCCGTTAGCACGCCTTTCGAGTGGCGGTTCTTCCTAATATATGGGGGAAGTGTAGGAGATCGGTTGTTGGATTAGCGGGGGGTAGGTCAAGCATAATAAAGGATTTAGCCAGGTGGAGAGGTAAATTGACGTTTCTGCTAATTGTTTACTGTTTGTGGATTGGGGGAACCAGTTAGGGGAGGGGGTGGGGGGTTTTGTCAGGAAATTGCATATTTAGTGAGGTATAGTTTTGTACGGCGCAGACCAAGGGTTTTCATTGTTTAAGGTGCACCTGCTTCCAATAAAGCGGCCTTTATCACACCTATTTTTGAGTCTCTGGTCGGTGCTTTTTCCTCCCCCCATCTCTCCCCCTTTGGGCCCCAATGGGGATTTGGGGGGGGGCGGCCGACCAGCGGGAGGCCTGCCACCCCCGGGGAGTTTTGGGGCAGGGGGAGGGGGGCGGGTAGAGCCAGCACCGTACGTGGGTTGGTTTTGGGCTACTTGGTAGCCTTGGGTTGGGGTGGGCTGGTTTTGGGCTGGTTTTGGGCTGGTCCCCGTTAAAAAACCGGACATCTTGAGTCACAGGCCACCATTTTAGAAAGAAGGTGGCTGGTGACACAGCAGCCGGGCGGGGGTGTGGCGGAGTTAATTGCTTTCCCTCCCTCCCTCCCTGGGTTGCGATCAAGTTTATTGGGGGGTTTTTCAAGTACGGGGCCTGGGGTGCAGGGGTAGGGGTGATTGCTTTTCTTCAGGGTGTAGGAGGGGTTTTGTGTGGTGTGCGGTGGTTTTTTGGAAGGAGTTTTCTTGGGGGCCAGTGCATCTAGTTTTGCTCAATGGTTGTGGGGTTGGTTGTGTCGCTGGAGCAGGTGTGGGGTGATTTTTTGCCTTGGGGCGGTTCTTCCTAATATATGGGGGAAGTGTAGGAGATCGGTTGTTGGATTAGCGGGGGTAGGTCAAGCATAATAAAGGATTTAGCCAGGTGGAGAGGCAAATTGACGTTTCTGCTAATTGTTTACTGTTTGTGGATTGGGGGAACCAGTTAGGGGAGGGGGTGGGGGGTTTAGTCAGGAAATTGCATATTTAGTGAGGTATAGTTTTGTACGGCGCAGGCCAAGGGTTTTCATTGTTTACCGTGCACCTGCTTCCAATAAAGCGGCCTTTATCACACCTAATTTTGAGTCTCTGGTCGGTGCTCCCCCCCCCCCCCCCTCTCCCCCTTTGGGCCCCAAAGAGAACTGAGAGAGATAGAGGAGGAGGGAGGAGGGTAGGAGTGAAATCAGCGCCAGTAGGATGTCTCTTCTTCTTACACACTATTTCCCTTCCATCTTCTGGGCTCCATATTTATTCTCTACTCTGGCATGTTCGCAAGTAAATGAACCATCAGAGCGCACTGCACTGTAGTTTACTCTTCACCTATGCCTTATCACCACAGCTCTGCAGCAATGTGGAAAGTGCCAAGAAACACTTAAAGATGCGTGTTGCGCTTTATTCTAGGTGATGATGAGCACAATATACATTGATATTAACTAACTCAATGCCACTCACATCATGAACTATGTGAGGATTAAGGGCCTTATGTATCATCAACCTGAATTGCTATTCTGAAATAGCGATTTTTTAGAAATCGCTATTTCAGAATCGCAAATTGGGATGTATGTACAAATTTGCATTTTTTGCGAATTCTTAGTATTCCTTAATTGCGATTCGCAAATTGCAAATCGCAATTAAGGAATACTTTTCCCATTCATTTCTATGGTCCCATAGAAATGAATCGGAAGTTATTCTCAATTTGAGAATCGCAAATTGAGAATAATTTCAAGGGTGCAGGGGTGTCCAAAGGACACCCTGTTGCACCCCTGAAATAAACATGGGTGCACATGTGGAGCACATACATGCCCTAAGGGCATGTACGTGCGTCAAATGGCACTTTGAAAAATGCAAAAATGTGCATTTTTCAAGGAATTCGCAACTTACCACCAACTTGAAGTTGGTGGTAATTTGCGATTCCTTAAAGACAATTAGCTTTTTTTTTGCCTCAAACATTGCATTTATGGAATTGCAAAATTTGCAATTCCTTAAATGCAATTGCAAAATAAGGAATCGCAAATTTTTCAATTCCTTGTTTTGCACCAGATTTTCCTTTATACATACCATTTAGCAAATTCGCATTCGCAAACGCCAAAATTCTGCGTTTGCAAATGCGTATTTGCTTGATACATATGGCCCTTAGGGCCTTATTTATGAGGCCTTGTGACAGTTTTGCGCTGCCGTTGCACCAATTTTTTGTGACGTAAAACATGCCGCCTGCTGCGCCCTATTTATAAAGTGATGCATCTAAGCAGATGTGTCACTCTATAAACCGCTGCACTACATTATACCTTCGTCAGGTATAATATATGCGGGGGCGTTCCCACACAAGTAAGCCTCGTAGAAGTGACGCAGTGAAATCTATGAGATTTTCACTGCGCCACTTCTAGGATGCAAATGCGTCAAAACCTTACGCCCGTCAGGGTGACACAGTGCTATATCCATAGCCCTCCCCCTGCATTGCTGGAGTTGCGTCACGCTTCCGACACAACTCCAGCAAGGCATCATTTTTGCGCAGGTACTTTGTATCTGTCATTCTTTGCGACATGGTGAATCATACAGTAAATATGGCGCATCCATCATGTCGCAAGGAGGGCGCAATGAAAAGTGGCGCATCGCTGTTTTCACGCAGCGATGCGTCACTTTTCATAAATGAGGCCCTAAATGTTGAGTCACCTTTACTAGAACTTGCAGCTTTTACTTTTTACCTCATATCCCTTGCCCAATCATACACTTGTCTAAATGTTGCCTCTCCTCTAGTTAGGTGTTTATTCAACTCAATGTCGATGTCCATAAAAACTCACAAGTGGCCGGTAGGGGCATGCCCCTTTCTGGTCTGGTCTGTGACCTTCATCCCACTGACGTTCAGCCTACTATGACCGGTCCAGATCTGGACCATTTCTCCCTCGTGGCCCAAATCCACTTCAGAACATACCCCATACCCTCCGACTCTAGCCAGCACCATGCAGTAATAGCCTATTACAGCGTAACTATCATCCACTGCCTGACAATAAAGGGACCACCATAGTAATAAGGTACAACTAGCCCTCCCAGGCCTACTTTAAGGATCATCTATGCCAGTTAGAGCCAGCTTCCCTAAAGGATTTCGATACAAAGCATGGTGACTCTCAGACTCTGTGCAAACTACAAACCAGTTGAGCCTTGAAAAATCCCCAGGAGTGTATGCTGAATATGGGGCGAAACAAGTACTGGCTGCAAAACCACAAGACTATAAGCTTAAACAGGAGAGAGGCTGTCCTAATAAAACAGCACAAGCTTTTAAACTGGATTGAAAAGCACTTTCACCAAGGAATAATTGTATTCTGTTTTGTCACTCAAATCCAAGAGGAATTTATTGAAATCTGTGCTACTGGAATCTGAAAGTATGCTTTAAACTACTGTGATTGCCACTAACCCTCGGATAGTTTCATCATATCTATCTGTATGTACTGAAATAAACATGTCAGAGTTGGTGTGACTCATTTCAAACAGACAGTTTTGAGAGTGATTTTAACAGAAAGGAGGTCCATGAAGTTCAACCGAAGGGCATTCCAAGAAAGTGGAACAAGAAGCTGAAATAGAAATATTTTGTGTGAAGTGGCAGCTTGAGAACTGTGCGAAGATGAAGGTTAATAAATAGTAAGGGTCAGGATCATCAGTGGTAACAAAGACAAGTATGGGGGTAGTGCTTGAGTCAACTTAAACATCAAGATGACGAGCTAGTATATGGCTCTATTGCCGCCACAAAGCCAACAGTCCTGATGCCAGCCGGGGAAAGATGGGTTGGAATCAAGGCCTCATTATGAGCGGCTTCCTAAAAAACACATCTGAGGCAGATTTATCAATATTTCACGCAAAGCAGCAAGATGCCTTGCTGCGCTGCATGAAAAGGAGAGAGCAGGAACGCAACATATTTAACATTATATGGCGCATTCCTGTCCTCTTCTTGGCTTGGTACACTTTTGACTACAAAGCAGCAACGCAGGCACCCCTGCGTCATGGAGCAAGAGGCCCTGAGTTGCAGGCAGGATTGTTTTTGGGCAGGAAGGCACACTTTCATAAACAAAACAACTCTTTGAGGCATTTCACTCCTTCTATAGGTGTTGCAGAATGCAGCCCATATAGAAAGAGGAAGAAATGAGGAAAAATAAAGATATTTCTCCTCGTTAGGTCCCCCTTGGAAAGGCATAGCATTTTGAAGCATTCCCTGGTCTACCACTCATGGTAAATCTGAGAATGCGCCAAAATCCATGGGTGGCTGTGTGGGAACACCCATGATCCATTCAAAAAACAGAGAACCTCCCCTAGAATTCAATATACAAATGGGTGTTAACTCCAATTCTTTTAAAATATCAGCATTGTCCCACACAGAACGGTTTATTTCAAAAGCATATATCTATTTATTATTTTTTCATCATCAAAAGGATCACAAATATAGTAGAATCATGGACATATATATAATCTATTAATACACCCATGATCCACCCATGGAACAACTGCCTGGGGCAGAGTAATTCAAAACAGCGACTTTGACTGCTGTGCATTACTCCAGATTTACTAAACTCCACAGGGCAACGCAAGGTGACCTTGCATGGCTTGCTAAATCTGACTTTAGTGTTGTGTTGCTCTTGTGTTACCTAGAGTGATGCAAGGGCAATGCAACACTTCGATAAATGTGGCCCTCAGTTTCTGCGAAAAATGGTGTTACGAGGCATGCCATATTACCACAGTTACACTGAATATGGTAATATTGCTTTGGATTCCAAAGCCAAAACCTCCAACTAAAACTTGGAGAGCTTTGTTTGCATGACAAATTTCCAGAAGTACGGATTAAATGCCAAATTGCTTCTGTAGAATTATTTCAAAAGGACATAGAGGGGGTCAGGTTGGTCACTCATACTCCCCAAGGAATACCACACCCAGAATTAGGAACATTCTTAGAATATGTAATTCTGGGAATGGTATTACTGCCCTCAGTCATAACAGAGGCCTTATTGTGGTGGAACTTGAAATAGGGTTGGATTTTCTAGGTACTGAGTAGTTCACATGAAGCTGTGGCAGAGACGAAAGAGTGTAAGTGTAGTTTTTGTATCAAATGACAATCCAGATTTCTAGTAAAAGGCAAGGTAGCAAAAGTGTTTTGGGCAAAATAAATCGGTGGAACAGATAAAGATGGATTTAAGGTGGCCAGAAAATAGATTATTTCTGGTTCGAATGAGATGAGTATAAGAGAATCACAAGCCATCAGTCACCTAAAAGTCAACTGGAACTTCATCTCTGAAGCTGAGTTGTAAAAGGGTGTGATCAGTTAGGAGGAGTTAAGAACAGTCAAGGGAGAAGGTACACCCCACACGACTACTTTAAAATGTTCTAGAATTCTTAATCATAATTTCTGGTGTATCTGTTAGATGTAGGATGTCACTTTGGTGCAAATTTTTTTGTACACTTCTCAAGTACTCGCTGATAGTGGGCATCCATGTAGTCCTTATAAAAAGGAAGCCTTATAGCCTTGCTTTCATGCATCGCCATTAGTTTCCAACAGAAGACAGATCCAGTTGCAGGGTGCATTAACAAGCAGAATGTAGATTAATTTTTAATCTATGGAGACTAGTCAAATGTCCAACATAAGTCACTCAGGGCAGCCAAGCACTAAACATACAGTCCAAAACGAACGGACGTTTAATGATAATTAGGTGCACTTATGGGAGCGCAGGACTTTTTGTCACTCGATTATGAGACCATTTATCAGATGGTCTTTGTGAACTGTTCTGAAAGATAGAAAACTGCCCTTACTCCAAAAGGCACACAAATGATGGACAGAATGCAGAACAAATCAAACATTAATTCCCAGTCTACAGATCTGGGTTAAATCCATTGTCCTTTTGCTCACTATGCCACCCCAGTTTAGACCCAGCCATATGCAAATCAGTCTTGACCCTGCTCCCCATGGGAACAGTCCAGCTCGAACTGCAAAGCCAGGTCCTCCCTGGACCAGAAAAAAGTATCCTGGGACCAGTTTCAGTGTAGCACCCCTCATCAGCCAGGCTATCTTGAATCCAGTGGCACAGTGAGCCCGGGACCCACTTCTGGGCATACCTCGCATGCTTAGGGCAAGAAAGCAAAAGACACACAAATAATGGACAGATTGCAGACCAAAAGAAACATTTACCCCCAGTCTACATATCTGGGTTAAATCCATCATTCTTTTGCTCACCATGTCACCCCTGTTTTTCATCCTATTCCAAAAGTCACAAAAAAACCGTGTTGTCTTTTAACTTCTTCATAACCTGGGTTGCATTTCCCCTAGACCTAGTTGCAACTGTTGCACATGGTTTTGTAGTGCCTGGATCTTTGGGCATTAACAACTCATTCCTTATTTAGGATTGCTATTACCGACAATACATTCTATGGCTGCTGCACTGCTAAAAAAGCCACGGTGTAAGTAAGACTTATCATTTTATAGCCAAGGTTATAACTACCGATCAGAAAGCAAATATATGTAATCACTGCTTTATATGAATCCTTCTGCTGTCTGGAGTGCTTTATATGTGGCGATGAGCATGGGAAAACAACTACTTTCGCCACATAAGTATTGACTTACTGTTAATAACGATGCTCAAAATGTGCTAGGAACTTGCCTTTCTAATCAACCATTGGACGAGGACCTTGTTTACCTTCGTTTTTAGGTTTCGCCTGGCCGAAGGCTGCGCACTTGTGCGCAGCTTTTCGGCGCAGGTGAAATTTTTTGTTTACCATATGTGCTTCAGGAACGTCCCCCGGCTCCCATTGGCTAGCTCCATAAATGGAGGCTAGCCATTGGGAGCTGGATCTGTCCGTCAAGGCCGGACCAAATTCGGGGGCGTTCCTGAGAATTTTTCGCTTTTGGCCCACGTCATGCGGCTGTGGGCGGTGCTTTTTTTTTGGTGGGGGGAGGTTTGTTTTGTTCATTTCTCCTGGAAGGCACGCAACGAGGGACGTCTGCCTGACATCGGCTATCAGGTAAGCAGCATATTTTACTTGTGTTTCCCGTCCCCCTCCCGCTGTCCGTGAGCCCACCCCCCCTCCCGCTGTCCTTCCTTTCCCGCCCTTCCCTCCCGCTGTCCGTTCCTTTCCTGCCCCCCCCCCCTCCCGCAATTCCCCCTAGGCTCTCAACCAGTCTCATCTCAGGGCGGCGCTTGTGTCTTCAGAGGGTCTGCGCTCCCGAGGCTCCTGCCCACAGCTCAGCCGGAGGGTCCTCTCCCTCTGCCCGCAGGAGGGTGCCACCGCCTCTACCCCCGCAGATCTGCCCGCAGGAGGGTCACCGGCGTCGCTGCGTCTCCCGCCCGCCGGAGGACTTGAACCCGCGCCTCGGATCCGGGCCGCTCTCTGGTCTCTGCTGCCGGCTCAGGGATCGCCATGGGGGACGTGATTTCCACTCACCTGGACGAGGGCAGGCGGCAGTACATCTCCGGTAAGAACCAGTGCCACGTGCCGCTGCCCCCAGGGGGGGGGCAGTTTGAGGACTGTGGGGATTGGGAATAGGGGTGAACGCACTACCGACCATGCACGCATGTTCATTTCACTGGGAGCAATAGAGTGGTCACTGAGCGCTGCACAGAGTGCTCACTTAAAGAGGCAGAGCACTCACTGTGATTTGTATGTTCACGGAGTTAGGCTGATAACTTTCATGGGTGCTGAGGCTAAACTAAAATGTAAAATGTGAGCTGCGCGTGCGCATAGCCCGGCGCCCTGGGCGTGGTGGTGAGGCCCGCTCTGCTGACACCGCCTCCTGGTTACAGCGCGGCGCCCTCCCCCCTGGCATCTCCGCTGTGACCGGTCCCAAGCCCCGAAGTGCAGTCAGCAGAGGGCAGCCTGGCATTAAGGCCTCCGCTCCGCCTGGCATGAAGGCCTCCGCACGTTCATCCTGCCTCGCCCTCCTTGTTCCCACAAGTCTTCCCTTCTGACCCTCTGATACTGCCTGTCTCCTCCCGATACCCGCCTCGTCTTCATTGCCTCACGCCTCCGGGGTGCCCCCAGCCCACCTCAGTTCCACCCACCCGTCCTCTGTTCCACCACCTCTGCCTTAATTACAATCACCCTCTCTCTGCCCCTGCCTTGGTTCCACCCACATGGTTTCACCACCCTTCTTTGCTGTGGTCTGGATTCCACCTACACTGCCGGGGTTGCACCCACCTTTCCTTGCCTCCACCCTACCTCGGTTCACCCCCAATGGCGCCCCTCCCCCGTTGCGGCTGCCTCAACTCTTGGGGTTCCCCTTAGTATACCTTGCTCCCGCAGTACCTTACCCTACAAGCCTGCCTACCCTCCTAGGGAGCCGCTCAGCTCAGAGTGGAAAAGATTTTACAGCGGTTGCAAGAACAGAGGGATATATAAATAAGGCCGTCCTGTGGAGAATCCTTTGGTAGTCAATGGACTTATGAAAAAGTCCGCGAAAGGGACTAAAGAAAAATGAAGCCTTAAAACTTCTCCGATGAGAACAGAGAACGAAGCTGAAGGAAATAACAGTAAGTATGTCAGGGATGCTTAGGCAGTAGTTTAAGAGAAGGACCTATCTGGTGCTGTGATTACTTTGTGAAGGTAGTTGGGTTGTCAAACATTCGTGGTTAGATCAAGAGAATCGGAGCTGGCACAAGGAGCAGATGAGTACCTTTGAGGGAGGGTACAATAATGCCAAAATATTTGTGCTGAACAAGGAGATCTTTCTCTGTTATGACCTCAATGATATTAACTCCCCCAAGAGTCTACAAAATATAATGTCCACGTTTTGCTACTGCTATTTGTCAAATGAGATGTAGGTCTATCTAGCAAGTGAAAGTAGATTCCCTTGCCCTCCATTTAACCTTTGCCTTCGATAATCAGACACGAGGGTTGAGATTTCAAAGGAGTCTAAGTAGATAATAAGGTGATTAAATGTATGGAGTAGATGCATGTTTAAGGGAGTTGTACTTAAAAGGGATGCCAAGGAGATATGCAATGGTGCTCCTGAAACAATGTTATTTATAATTTGTGCCACATAGGTTCACCCATTTACTGATTGTTTACTTGGAACCTTGCTTTCTGTTATCTAAATATTTTTTTTACACTGGTCTAGTTTTTCCTTCAGGTATTTAATGAGTTACATTTTATTACGTATGATAAATTTCGGGCAGATAATGTTTGCCATGTCAAATATTTTACACTTTGCCCTACCGATTTTCAATACCACATGCCTGCCATGGAGTCAACATTTATCAGGTTTTTGCTTTACCCATGTTTCTATCCTTAGCTTTATTGCTTCTTTAAAAAATGTTCTCTTATTCAGACAGCTTCTCTGATTTCTTAGCCTTTCTTAGACTCTATATACAGGGCGTTAGTATAACCGTAGGTCACCGGGGAGAAGTCTTGCATGCCTCCTTAGGTTTACATATGAAAGTAATTGTTTCTATCTCGTTGTTTAAAAAAAAAAAAAATCTATCTATCCATAGTTCCACTCTTAATTGTAAATGGCCAGGATGTTTGATCATTTTACAGTACTAAAAAAGATACTGCAGCATGCATGCTTGGCTTCAGTGACATTGTTTTGCGGACCCTACTGTATACAAATCCCAGATGAAAATTCCCCAGTTTGTTTACGAACTTTGCCACACAACAGTAATCTATCTATTAGAAACGAAACACTTTGCCACTCTTATTTTCTCCACTCTGATTTTTAGGTCGAGCCTAGACAGCTTGCATGCGGCGTGTAGCTCTAGGTGTATGTGTGTCTCTAGGTGTGTGTGTGTGTGGAGCTCTGTGTGTGTGGATCTGAGTGTGTGTGGCTCAGGATGTGTGTGTGTGTGTGTGGCTCTGTGTGTGTATGTCTTTGTGTGGCTCTGCGTGTGTGTATGTGGCTCTAGGTGTGTATGTGTGTGTGGCTCTGTATGTGTGTGTATATGTGTGTGTGTAACTCTGGGTGTATGTATAACTCTATATGTGTGTGACTCTGGGTATGTATGTGTAGCTCTGTGTGTGCATCTGGGTGTGGCTCTGGGTGTGTTTGTAATCAGTGTGTATGTGTGTGGCTCTGGCTATATATGTGTAGCTCAAAGTGTGTATGTGTGTGTGGCTCTGGGGTAGTGTGTGTGGCTCTGGGGTGGTGTGTGTGTGGCTCTGGGGTGGTGTGTGTGTGTGTGGCTCTGGGGTGGTGTGTGTGTGTGGCTCTGGGGTGGTGTGTGTGGCTCTGGGGTGGTGTGTGTGGCTCTGGGGGGAGGTGTGTGTAGCTCTGGGAGGAGTGTGTGGCTTTGGGGGGGGTGTGGCTCTAAGTGTGCATGTGTGACTAGGGAGTGCAGAGTGACTAGGGAGTGCAGAGTGACTAGGGAGTGCAGAAGGAGTGCTAGGGAGTGCAGAAGGAGTGCTAGGGAGTGACTAAGGAGTGCTAGGAGTGACTAAGGAGTGCTAGGGAGTGCAGAAGGAGTGCTAGGGAGTGACTAAGGAGTGCTAGGAAATGACTAGAGAGTGCTAGGGAGTGCACAATGCTAAGAGGTGCGGAGGGACTAGGGAAGCTAGGGAGTGCACAATGCTAAGAGGTGCGGAGGGACTAGGGAAGCTAGGGAGTGCACAATGCTAAGAGGTGCGGAGGGACTAGGGAAGCTAGGGAGTGCACAATGCTAGGGAGTGTAGAGTAACTAGGGAGTGCTATGGAGTTCTAGAGACTACAGAGATTAAGCTAATAACAATGTAAGTGACAATGCCATTTATTTATCTGTTTTCAAAACCAACACATAAATACAATTTTTGTCATTAACAATGCCAATAGCTCAAATTCCAAAGGCGAAACCATTGCATTGAAAATGTTTGTTAGTATAGGTACTTAATGGTGAGAGTAATATTTTCAGTATTGCATGTAAAGAAATGGAAACCAAGTATCCTTCTCTTTAGATATTCAGACAACCTTTGCTTCTGCCCTGCATAACTTATAATTTGTCAATAATGCAGACTTTTTTCATCTTGGAAGAGCCCGGAAGGCACACCAGGTCTCAAGTCATTAAATAATAGATGAGTTAATGACATCTGAATAATGCACTATACAAGACGCTCTGCTGACACGAGTCTTGAAGGAGGTATAGAGCTGTACTTTCATCTTCCTCGGTTCTTATCAAGTTTCATGAAGAGGTATCCCTGTAACAATTAGCAATAAACTGAAGTTTGTTTAATATGCATTTGTCGTATAACAACTGATCTGACCTGCACCTCACAAGCACCTTTAGTCAGAGAACAGTAGCACAATGTATGCGCCGGGGCGCTCGTGCACGGAAGTCACGAGCTCGCGAGGGGCTGATTTTAGTTTACCAGAATCAGGCTGCGCGAGTCGTATTACTGTACAAACTAAATGATAACCAGAATGAAGCACTAACCTTTCTCTTCCGCACAAGTTCTCCTTGAAGCCGACTGAGCTGGATCACGGCTCCTCCCTGGGTGGTAGCGCTACTTGGCCGAACCATGTGGACGGCGCGGAAGCCCCTGCGCTGAAGACCGCCGTAGCCTGAAGACACGGCGGAAGGACTCACTTTCCCAAACACTGAGTCATCCGGACTGAGTTTGCCGTTCTGGAACTGGGTAAGTCCGTTGACGTTACTGACGGACAAGCACTTGCATGTCGGCCCAATCTCCAACGAGGATGATTTCGTGGTCGACGACGTTGTCCTCAGATCGCCGTGCGACAAGGCCTTCAGAGACATTGTGCTCGCATTTGAAGTTTAGCTGGTGCGGCGGTGGCACAATAATGCTCAGCTCGGAAGGTGAAAAGACTCATGGGACCAGGGGCACCGAAAATTCTTCTGCGCGCGCCAGAGTTTGCAAGATAACTCGGGCGCACAAAAGAAGAGATGTGTCCCAGGCATGCATAATTGAAATGCTATGTGATACTGGAGTTGAGTGAACGGAAATCCAAGCTGCAGGCCAACCTGCGCACGAGTCAGCCTATGAGGACCAGGTAAGTGTAAATACACCCAAAACATTTGGATGTTGCCAACATCGTTTCCGTCGTGAAGGCCTCTGCTTACACGTGAAGTGTGATTGTTGCAACCTTTACCCAGAATCCTTAAAAATGAGTCCTACATGTCTGACCTTCATATAACTTATGATTTTCACGTTGGCTGGAATGGTCAGCCCGTGCAGAAATTATTATTGTCGCACTCGCAATCTACTCTAATTGTAAATATGTATGTAAAAACCTGTATTGTTTGTGTTTTGGCTAATTTTGTCTTTGACCTTCACATGGACACAATACATTTTCATGTGAATATGTCTTCCATATATCCTTATAGAGGCCCATGTAACCAGTATCTCTGAAAAGCACTCTGGTACACGCTTGGGTTTGTTTAGTGCTATGTTAAACCACAAAAAAAATATGCATACTTTATTTTGAGCACATAATCGGACTATTGGAAGAATTCATCGCGCAATAAACAGACCACACAGGTATTAAAGCGTAAAAGGCCATTTATTAGACCAGACTGCACAACAATAACCAAAACATCAACATTATAACAAACCCCCCAATATCAACTCGTCATGCCTCACACTCTTCAGCCACTCTGCCTCATATCACCAACCGCTCCACCCCATACCGTACCTCATCCAATTCACAAATCACCTGGCCTCATACCCAGATACATCTGACATTCCAGTCATGCTCTCAGCCCGCCAGATCATTCAAACTTCCCCCCCAAGGGATGGGTGCACCCGCTCTTGACCCCCCCTGTCCCTCCAAAGTACCGCCTACTGCAGCTCTGGCCTAAACTGGCACGCCAAGCCAACCCATGCCCCAAACCCTATAACTGCAGGGTGGATGGGTGGCCTTTCTAACGACCCTCCCGATGGTGCTGAGTGCAGGAAGAGGAAGTTCCCTTCCTACCCCAGTAACTCCTCCCTTTCCCCCTAGCTAGCCTGGGTTTCGCGCGAATGACCCCAGGGGAAGACTAGTCTGCGACTGTGCTTCCCCCGGGGCCCGGCCTTGGGGACATGTATGTTTGCCTTTTAACATTTCAAAAGAAAAAGTTACATTTGGCTATTATTGTAGTGCTACAATAACGAGAACGGTGGGGTTGATTAATTGCAGCTTCCGAAGGTAGAGGACAGTGGCATGCACCAAATGTGATGCAAGGGTCACACAGAATGGAGCTACTGTATCTTATGAAAGTTACACGTGGGACGGCAGAAGAGAAAAGCCTCCCAACTCCCCTGCTGAAGAAAAGCTCTTGCAAAAGTCCAGATAACCTAGTGCTACGGAAGATCCGTGTTCACCCCACACCCAGGGGCAGATATACGACCGTTTTAGCGTCCGTAAACAGAAAATCAGGCATTTGTGACCGCTAAAAAGGGTTGCAGCATGTACAAACCCTATTTTGGGAGTTGCGAGTCGGTAAACTATTACCGTATGGCAAAATAGGGATTGTGAGTCGCAGTTAGGAAGGGGCGTGCTAAGGGCATCCCTTCCTAATAGCGAGTGGCAGGTGGATGTACAATTGTTTTAAGACTGCAAACAGGTTGCACAACAATGACATTTACCACCAATTTCAAATGGGTGGTAAGCCAGTCACAAACAGGAGGACCCCTTGCCCTTTGCGATTGGTAGCAAAAAATATTTTTTTAAGAGAAGGCAGTGGTCCAACAGCCTGTCCTTAAAAAATTAAATGAAAACTTTTCATTTGTTTCTTTTAAACTCATCACGTTTTCCTTTCAGTAAAACTGGCTGTATTAAAAAAATCCTTTATTTAAAGCAAACACAGACATTGTGGTCTGCTGTCCCCAGCCAAAATGGAATAGTTGTACATCTGGCCCTAACTACTTTAGAGCGGTTTTAAATTTCTAAACAATGGTGAACTCAACCAAGGCCCTAACACTAGTTTAAATAAACTTGGAAAAATAGAAAATTGACAAAATATTTTAACTAAAGACAATTTTGGCTTTCCTTTTGTGAAATCACTTATTGATCAAGTGATACAACATGGTATGTCCCCACTTTTTGCTGAATTGCTGATGTTCTTTGACTGAGTGTGCCCTGGGCTCCTGCTAATCAGGTACCCATGGCCTATGTTCCTTCCCTAAATCTGCATTGAAGCCTAAACCAATAAGCATCTCTGGCCATGTCAGCCCCTGGTAAATGGTACCACAGGTACCCAGGGCACTGTGACCAGAGAAGGCCTCTAAAGGCTGCAGCACTTCTTGCGTCACCCTTAGAGGTCCTATACTCTGACACTCACACACTGCCTTTGCAGGCTGCCTGTCTTGTGCCATGCCCACAACCCACTGCCCTGGCATAGGGCACCCAGCTAGAGGGTTGACTGATGTATGCCAGGGCAGTGGTTTGTGGGCATGGCACACAGGGATGTGTGCCATGTCGACTCTTCACTTTGTTCTGCACCAAGACACACAGCCTGTAAAGGCAGTGTGTGAGTGTTTGCAGGCAATGTCACAGTGCTGAACCTAGGTATCCAGCACTGAGTTATAAAAGTAACGTAAAAAGTAATTCTCCTGTAATTTACAGAAAAAGCCTATTCATTTCAATGTATTGTATTGTATTGTATTTGCTAAGTGTTGTAGCTTACTGCATCCACTGTAAATCAAACAGTTCTATATCCAGTAACTTATTACTGAAACGTATTTAAAGCTTACATGTGCCAGGCTTGCTGGGTACTAAAAATAAAACAACAGTATATATTTTATACAAACACAATTGGCCTAGAGTTCAGTTATTGAGTGTGTGAATTCATTTGCTGACTGAGTGTGTACATCAAATGCTTAACACTGTCCTCTTATACTGGCTTACTGCTTGACTACTCTACCACAATTAGAGAGTAAGGTTCTATCTAACTTTAACCTCTGCCTACCTCTGGGGTCACTTGGTCTCTATACACACTATACCTCATTTTGGTGTAGTATATATAGAGTCAGTTTCTTACATTGGTGGATCAGCGGTGGAATACACACCTTGCATTTATTGGACTACCTGATCACAAGACAGAACTCTTAAATTGCCTTTAGAATTCGGATTTTTTCAAATTGGCATGTTTACCAAACTACTAAAAGTCTTGTTAGGGCCTTGCTTAAATCCCTTTAGAATTTTAGAAAATAAAAAGTCACTATAGTCAAGGGTAGAGGGGTTAGAACATTTTGTTAGAATGTCTCAATGTCAGAACCCAGGTATTAGTGAAGATAACCACAATGGCATGGAGGACATGGTTGAGGAGCTTGACCTCACCCCTTACCTTCACTTGTCTTATCATGAAGTAAGGTCCCTATGCAGAATTAAAAACATAGCCATGGCCCATATCCAATCAAACTAAAGCTCCCGGAGCAGTTGGCTGAGTATGCTAAGGCCCACCGTTCTGAGAATGGTGCTGACCAAGCAGAAGAGGAAGGAGGTGAGGAGGATGAAGATAGGTACCCACCTCCATCACTTCCTAGGGAAGAAAGGAACCATGTCCCCTTACTTCGAAGAGTTAACCTCTGGGGACCTAGAGGCGACACAGGTGGACCAGGTTTTGGTGAGGAAATTGAGGGCAGCCTCAATGAAGAGGACAGCCTTTTAGCAAGGCTGGCCAAAAGACTGGATCTAGAGTCCAGACTCCTGGCTCTAGAGAAAGAAAGGAGATGTGTTTAGTACCCATCAGTGGTGGCAGCAATCCAGATAATAAGGATAGAGAGCAATTTTATGATCATAAAATCCCCAAAGGGATTGCCCCTAAATTTGAGGATGATGACATCACTAAATGGTTCACAGCCTTTTAGGAGGTGAAGAAACCTCTCTGGGGAGCACTCCTGTGGGAACTGTTCTCTGGTAACTGCAGAGACAGACTACTGACCCTTTCTGGGCCAGATACTGGGTCTTATGACCTCATGAAGAGAACTCTGATTTAGGGAGTTGGACTCACAACTGAGGAGTATAGATTTAGATTCAGGGGGGCTCACAAAACCCAAAACCAGTCATGGATTGATTTTGTAGACTACTCATTAAAGACACTAGATGGTTGGTTAACTGGACACAATGTGCACGACTTCACAATTTGTTTATGAAGGAACATATTTTAAGGAATTGCACGAATGAAAAGTTACATCAGCATTTGGTAGACCTAGGTCTAATTTCTCCCCAAGAATTGGGAAAGAAGGCAGACCACTGGGTCAAGTCTAGAGTGACCAAGACTACCACTGGGGGTGACCAAAAGAAAGGGGTTACAAAACATCCCCAGGGGAAAGGTGGTGAGAATCCCCAAGATTAAAAGTCAGAGTTTTCTAAAGGGCCCCAAAAATCTGCACAGTGGCATGGGTCACAAAACACTCCCTATACTCCACAGCCCGATTGGGGTAAGAACGTTGATCCTGCAATGGCCTGGTGAAGCCAGTCTCCAGATGGGATCAACAGTGTGCCCAGAGCACATCGGGTTGCACACAGAGCAGTTCTAATTTCAGAGGGGGAAGTTGAGTTTGCCACTGTAGCTGTGTGGCCACCCAACTTAAAGAAATACTTACAATGCCCTTGAATAAATGGAACTAGGATAGAGGCTCTGTGGGATTCAGGTGCCAGTGTCACTATGGGGAAAGACACTGGTTTCCATTGAGAAATACTTGATTGGGTGTACTTACCCAGTCACCAATGCTGACAGTGTTACCACTAACCATGTGATTGCTATGGTGACATTAGACGGGGGGGGGTTATTGGCCTGAAACAGGTAGTGGTCTCAAAGCTACCATCTGCATGTCTGCTTGGCAATGACCTGGAAACCTCACCTTGGGCTGATGTTGAACTAAAAAACCATGCAGCAATGCAGGATATCCCTACATTGGTGTGTGTAAAAACAAGAGCATAGACCAAAAGGCAGGGTGAAAAAGTGTTGGAGCCTGAAAGTATGGCCCAACCTACCAAAAGAAAAGGTAAGACTGGGGAACCAGCTTCTGTTCAGCAAAAGGATCAGGACCCTCTCTTCAGGGAGAGACTTGGACAGCCCAGAGGGAATTGAGCCTATGTAGCTTGACCCTTACTCCTGGGCCCAGGGGGACCCTCTAGGTAAGAGCAGGGGCAGCAATGCTGTCCTACTCTTGAAAGCCTGAGCTAGCAAGCTGTTTCAGAAGTAAAGGGAGTTGTCAGTGGTACCCACAGAGTTTATTGGGAAGAGGGATTACAGTACACTGAGGCAAGAGTCCCCAATTCTGGAGCCACCAGGAGAGTGGTAGTGCCACAGAGGTACAGGGAGTTCCTCCTAACTTTAGCTTATGACATCACCCTAGCCAGAATCAGTTCAGTTCAACTTTATTCGGATACAACAGTACCCATAAAAGCACAAAAACAAATACATGTTGAGAAAATGACCAATAAAATAATTAAAAATATTTGTTATACAAATCCAAAGTGACTTTGTGCAACACTATACATCATGACAGTGTAAATAGATTGTTAAAATAGAAGAACAATAAAAAAACAATACAAAACTATTTATAACAATGTCAGGCAGTCATAGTTCTGCGCGCCCTTACTGCCGATTTTAGAAAAGTGCTGGTACGAAAAATAAGGTCCACATCATCTAGTGCTAACATAGAACCAAATGCTGCCTCTAAACTAATTGGTCTTCTTTTGTTAAAATACGAATATAAAAGCGGTTTAAAATATTTAATATAGTATTTACAGAGAAATATAAAGTGCTTGATAGTTTGCTCACTCCTCCCATCACAAGGGCACCGGTTCGAATTTGAGTTAAGACAATAACCAAGTGGGAAGCAGAGTGAGAAGCGAATTGTGCCAGCTCTTAAACGGAACAATAGGCTCATCTCCCATCGGCTCATTGGTAAGGACAAATACATATGGAGTGGATAACTATACCGTTCAATGTCCATGTAGTTGTGTACAGTAATTTTTCTGGCCTCTGCTACCACCCGCTCGGTCTTATATAGGGAGTAAAGAGCATTCTGCATTTCCTTTATTATGACTAAAGTAGCTAGGCATCTGGGCCAAACCAAGACTTGGAAAAGGTTAGTCACTACTTTTACTGGCCCCAGATGCACCAAAAGGTGAAGGAGTTTGTCAGCTCCTGTGTTACCTGTCAAGTCAGTAGCAAGACAGGTGGCCACCCAAAGGCCCCCCCTGATACCCTTTCAAAGGGACCCCTTCCACAGGCAGTGGTAAGTGTGGACATAGTGGGTCCACTTGAACCTCCCACAGCATCAGGGAACAAATTCATTCTAGTGGAAGTGGATTATGCCACTAGGTACCCTGAAGCAAAACCACTTAGGACTACTGCAGGTCATGCAGTAGCCAAAGCCCTCATTGGTGTCTTCACCAGGGTAGGGTTTCCTAAGGAGGTGGTTTCAGACAGAGGTTCTAACTAAGCATGGGCGAATTTTGCGAATCTCGCGTTCGCGAATTTTGCGGATTTGCGAACTCGCAATCCGCAAAATCCGCGAATTCCCGCGAATTTGCGGATTTTTTTTTTTTGTGTTCGCGCGTGTTTCTGCCAGTTCGCGATGGTTTTTACAATTTCGCAATTTGCGAACTTACCTGTCGGGTCGCAAGTTTTGCGAACTTGTTGTTTCTACGTGTCCAGCCTGTTTGGGACACTCTTCTTCATCACTGCCACTCTCTGTCACCACTGCCACTCTCTGACTACTCATGCCACCCTCTGGCCCACCCATGCCACCCTCTGTTTCATCACCACACCCTCTGGTTGTCCAGTGTACATTATTTTCGGCAAAGCAAAGCACACCTTCCCTGCCTCAAGTGACCTGAATTAATTTGGGGCTGATTAATGTGTCACAGAATATTTTTTTAGCTGGCACCTGCTTCCTTAGTGCTTCCTGATTAGTGATCTTTTGCACTTGCTAAGTGCTTTCATTGTTGCAAAATTAGTTACAACACCTGCCCTGCCCCAACTGACAATAATGAATTAGGGGCTGATTAATGGATTTTAACTTCCAGCCTGGCTCCTGCTTGTCTCCCTTAGCTGTAATTCAGGACCTTTGTGGCATATGTGTAACTATTCTGAGGTTCAGAGCAGGGTCACATAATAGTTGCAACTGGCAACTGAACTCTGGAGGGGCCCCTCAGGAAGCACTACAGGAAATGGCTACTAATGATGAGCCTGAACTTTTGAACCTGGTAAGTAGTTTCAGTTTTGCTAAGATCGTATTTCTGCAATTTAGCACTTACTCGCGGGGTGCGAAGTTGTACTGGCAAGCCGCGAACTCACGCGAACAGTGCGAGCAAGCCATAAAATCCGCTGCTCGCGGATTTGCGGATTTTGCGGGAGATTCGCGGATCTCGCGGATTGCGAATTTACCGAAAATCCGCAAAATCCGCGAGCGAAACGGATTTTCCGCCCATGCTTAGTTCTAACTTTATTTCTACTTACCTGAAGTAGAGTGTGGAGTGCAGTACAAGTTTACTACACCCTATCACCTACAAACCAGTGGCCTTGTTGAGAGATTCAACAAGACATTGAAGCTTCTCTTTAATTCTGAATTCGGGATTCGATCAATTTGGAGGACAGTAATAATAGGAAGACCTCCAGTTACACTCTTTTTTAAATATTCATTTAACCGATTCAAATTACAACAGTGATCACCATACTCTTGCCTTCGCCGCACTACCGACCACATCGTTGAGGAGCTACCTTTCTATTCTTGCCCTGAAGAAGTCCCATCTGGGACGAAACGCGTCGGCTGTTCGTTTCTTTCTATTGGAATAATAAAAGAATCAACCAAAAAAGATTTTTGGACATTACCTTCTGTGTCTTCATATTAAGTTTATTGTTTTTTCACAATTTGGATATATGGTGCACCTGTGCTTATAAAAATAATACATGTTAAGTTCTGTATAGAACTATCACTGTGATGGTGGGTGTTGTATCAGTGTGCACATAAACCCCAGTCTACCATTTAAAAGGGGAAATTATTGTTGAGGTTATTGTGGGTCAGGTGCATTGCTATGAAGGTTCCGCCATCCACAGTTTTTTGCTATCTTTATTTCCACCTGGCAGGATCACCTGATCCACATTGGGAACATTTTAAAAGACCTGCAAACTGCAGGCCTGACTATCAAGGCATCCAGATGCCAGATAGGGCAGGGAACTGTGTCATACTTGGGCCACCTTGTTGGTGGAGGCCAGTTACAACCCTTACAGCCCATGATCCAGGCCATCCTGAACTGGGCAGCTCAAACCACCCAGACCCAAGTCAGGGCATTCCTTTGCTTGACTGGATACTACAGGAGGTTTGTGAAGGGATATGGGTCCATTGTGACTCCCCTCACAGAACTCACGTCCAAGAAAATGACCAAAAAAGTTAACTGGACAGTTAGTTGCCAAAAGGCTTTTGACACCCTGAAAGAAGCAATGTGCTCAGCACAAATTCTGAAGGTTCCAGATTATGCCAAGCAGTTCATAGTGCAGACTGATGCCTCTAAGCTAGGGATAGGAGCAGTCCTATCCCAGACAAATGATGAAGGACAAGACCAAATGGTTGCTTTTATAAGCAGAAGGCTTCTCCCCAGGGAGCAGCGTTGGAGTGCAATTGATTGAGAGGGAGGGCTTTGCTGTGGTTTGGTCCCTGAAGAAGTTGACACCATACTTGTTTGGTACTCACTTCCTAGTTCAAACTGATCACAGACCTCTCAGATGGCTAATGCAAATGAAAGGAGAAAATCCTAAACTGTTGAGGTGGTCCATCTCCCTACAGGGAATGGAGTTTGTAGTGGAACACAGACCTGGGACTGCCCATGCCAATGCAGATTGACATTCCAGGTTCTTCCACTTAGCCCTCCCTTGCACATTGCTCTCAAAAATGCAGGTTGAGTCGCTCAAAGACACCTTTGCATCAGCGCCAAGGCCTGCACTCTTAAAATACAGTCAACTAATTAAGTTATAGTCAACTCATTTTGTCACATTTTATCAGATACAAAATCTATGCAAAAATAATGCCAAATCACTCCTCTGCAAACAAAAAACATGAGTAAAAAACATTATCCTTTACAATGCCAATAGCTCTAATTTTCACATATGTGACACCTATTTGAATGCAAATGCTTGTTGGCTACTAGGCACTGGTTTATTGGTTCTGAAATGACCCAAGCCCTGCTAATCAGGACTCTGTGAATAAGCTCAGACAGTACAAAGGTTCATGTTTGATTGGCTTATTCCCAATTGGCATAGTTTTACTTACTTGTAAGTATGGTACCAGGGCACCTAGGACCTGTAAGTTGGAATGTCACCAGTGGACTGTAGCACTAGTTGTGCCACCAGAAGTATGATAAAGTAAAACATGTCTTCCTGACTCTCACTGCCGACTGGTAGAGTACTTCCAATTTCTAATTCGACTTTGTCATTTAAAGCAATGTCAAAGCCTAAATCTCCCTCTGTAATATAAAAAGGCTGTCCGTTCTTAGGTTTAAACCCATAACTGATAAATCCCCAACTTAAAGAGAAATAGCCCTCACCAGTGAAAACATATAAACATTGAAAAACACCTGCACAAACTAAATGCCATTCAAAGAAAGGAAGAAGAGAATGAAAGAGTTATTTTGTTTCTTACTGAAGGAGCCAATACAATGTAACTTTGTTATACGAGCTAGCAGTAAGAAAATCTGGGCTAACAATATTCTGCTTACATTTTGTTGTTTAGGGATGCTACTAAAATATTCTTTCTTTTTCCTTTTGTTTTTTTTAAGGTTTGGGGTCTTTGGTCTAAAGATGCAGGGTTTAGAAGCATGTTTTAGGTCTTGTTTAATTTTTTTATAAACTGTAGAGAATCAGGAAATATCAAAATCCTATTTGATATTTTGTCTGCGTTTGTTTCTTTCACTGATAGGTAAAATGGCTGGTTTCATAAGAATCTTTCCTAATATGTGTCATCACATTTACCCACAGAGAATGTGTAAAAACCCATAATGCGTCAGCTGCCAGTTTCTAGTGAGTCAGTATTGATAGTAGACAAATTGCCAACACCTCAGGCTTTAAACATTAAATGCAAGGTATAGTGACAAGTATATGTGAAAAGAGCGCTATCACCAAGCATCTGGGATAGTGGTTAAAACATGACACCAGACTTTTGGAAAACATGGAATCGAGTGTCACTTGGAAGGCTCTGCAAAAAACGTTGTTTCCAAGCTCTACAAAGATTGGAGTGATATTGCTTGTATTTGCAGTGATCTACGTATGTGAAAAAGTTTTGTGATGCCCTGTCAAAATTGATACCTGAGCTGAAGTGCTTCCCTGTAAGAGATCCTTGCCACTTGTTAGATGGAATGCTGATAGCATCTTAACAATCTTCAGAGTTAAGGAGGAATGTGATTTACTTTTAAGTCCATTCTGGTGCACTTGTTTTCTTTTGCACAGGAACTAAAACGCAAATATTTATCATTTTGTGCTTTGTGTGGCATCAAAGAAAGAGTCATCCCAACTGTGTCCCTTAGCTGATGGTTCTCAGTCCAAGGGGATATGAATGCTATATTATCCATGTGACAACCGTTTACAGAATGTTTGCTGAGTGATGATGCCGAAGGTAAGAAATGTGAGGATCTTTGGTCACATATTGATAGTGATGTCTGAGATTTATACAGGAAAACATAACTGCTGTAGTGGACATCATAAAAAAAGAGTCTGAAAACACCTTTGTCTGCCAAGTGTTCAGCATAATTGGTGTAGATGTGAAACATCTCCTTGAGAGTAGGCTGGGCGACACCTTTAGTGACTTTGGCACTGCAACATGTTCCATGTAAGAGTGCTTGCCACTTGTTAAGCAAAGCAATGGTGAAGAGTTACTCAGGAACTTTTACTTTACAATGTATGAGAAATGGCTTGCAATGATTCATAGAAATGCCCCTTCACCACCAATGTCATTTGAAGTCAATGAAAGCTCACTGTGGTACTCTGTTTTATATCCCTTCCATAAAGGGGAAATTCCTCCATAGGTTCAAAAGTGCTGCTTCATTTTTGTCCGCTTCAATAACTCTGAAGGCATAAGTGCGCAGACCAGTGCAAATGTTGCAGAACCTGCCCAAAGAATCACAATCTTCAAGTGAACCAATATTGGCATGGAAAGCTATGTCAGTGGCCAGAATTAACAAATTGTGTACTGGCTGTTTTGGTGTTGCCCATCTCAAGTGCCAATGTTGAGACGGCCTTTTCACAGAAGTTTACACGGGAAGGAAAGAGAGAGCGCACATGACCAAAGACTCACTGAAGAAGTATTGTATGGTGTACTACAATAAGTTTAATTTGCAAAAATCTATTTGGACCTCATATACACTATACTTACACTGTATATATACCATGCGCTATCAGTGCAGAAAGCAAGCAATAATAAAAGCAAAACGATCCATAAACACTGGAAAAACACTGTTTCTGTAGTTTTTAATGGCGCGAAAATGTGTAACCACTGATAAACACTGTTTTTTATGACATTGAAATCACTTGAAAACACTGGAAAAAATCCTACCAGAATTTACCAAAAATAGAAACTGAAAATTAGAATGCCTAAATATAAACAAGTCAACCCAATAGCCTGCCTCTCAAGTCCTAACACAGAGTTCTATGTATTACAAAGTAGAACATGCGTATTACGTCTTCTAACAGTAAAAACATGCCGTTGTTGTTTTTGAGAGAGACTGATAGCCCCACTGGTGGGTCTTGAGTTACACGCTGAACACCTCAGCTGTGCTAACGTTTGAATGGGATTACAGAAGTTGGTATTTCCAGGTATCAAGCAACTTGTTACATTAAGCAAAACTTGATGCCAAAGTCGAAATTAATGTAGAGCTCCCATCCACCGTTTTGCTAATTCCATCAGCCCATCCTTACAACCAAGTCATTTGGGTTTTTCATTTTTCCCTTCCCCTCACCTGTCTTTGTAATTTGTGTATTATAATTTGTATGTTGTTCTATTATTGTATTGGCTATATGTATTTTTAAACAAGAAATCACAAAAAATGAAGAAAAAAAGATAAATAAATTAAAAACATTATCCTGTTACATAAATCATGTTTGGTTTCTATTAATAATGTTTACATGTCACAATATTTAAGATATTTTTGTGTTGAACCCCCTAGGTTTTGGCTTTAGATTTATTGTAATTCACTACTGCTCCTTTCTTAAAAATAATTACCTGTTACTATATACAACTTTTAGAAAGTTGGCACTCAGTTTTTTAGTGGCCATTTACTGAGGTTGGACAGGAGACAGCCTTATGTCCTCCGGGGGAGACGCATCCACGGTTCTGTGAACAGGTAAGAATAAAGGCCAGCTAATAGGAGGGGGTGTTACCTTTTCGTGGCAGGGAGCCACACAGCGTGGAGGTCCAAAAGGCGAGCTTCAAATGGGAGCCGCTTTGTTGGGCAAATGGTGATTGCACTAGAGAGGGGTTACTCTTTTGTTCGGGTAGACAGGTTGGCGTCACAGGTAGATGGGGGAAAGACTGGCCAAAAAGTTTTTTCCATGGGTTTGAAGCCAATAGGCAGCCACACATCTATGGCAATCTACCAAGACCCACACACCAAAAGGAGGGCCCAACATCTTTGGATTGGGTAGAATAGAGCACTCTAAGCAGCTAGATGCCACACTTAACAGGAAGTTGTCATCAGGCAGGAGGAATCTAGTAGCTCACTGGCTAGTGACCGCGACCTCCCTTGAGGGTACTTTCTAGGCATTAAATTGGCATCCCTGGCAGCCAGAACTCAGATCTCACTTGACTGGAGAAGAAGACTGAAGGACTGCCCTGCTGACCCTGGAAACTGCAAAGGAGAAGCTGCACCGAAGTTAGACTGCGTAAGAAAGTACCCCTTTTTGCATGGTTGCCCCCACTTTTTGCCAAACTGTTGATGTACTTTCACTGAGTGTGCCATGGGTTCCTGCCAACCAGGTACCCAGGAACTATGCTCTTTCCCTAAAACTGCATTAAGACAAAACCCAATTGGCACTCTTCGGCCACATGTCAGTCCTTTGTAAATGGTACCATGGGTACCAAGGGCACTGTGGCCAGGGAAGGCCTCTAAGGGCAGCAGCAATTCTTGTGCCACTCTTAGAGGCCCTGTACCTTTACACACACACTGCCATTGCCTGCTGCGTGTTTTGGTGCAGAACAAAGTGAAGCATCGACATGGCACACATCCCTGTGTGCCATGACTACAACCCACTGCTCAGGCATAGATAAGCCACCCCTTTAGCTGGGTGTACGATATCACTGGTGAAGGTACAGGTGCATGAGACCTGTACCCCTACAGTGTCTAAACCAATTCTCAGACAATGTAAGTGCAGTAATACCATTAAGAGTATATGGTGCTGGGTGTTTGTCATTACGTGTTAGTGGCTGAAACATGTTGGTCTCCTCGAAGCTATTTGTGTGGACTGCGATGATGATACTATACTGTTCTTGTTTTTATTAGGGAAGGGGCCAACAACTATTAAATTTACCTTGGTTGAGCTCCCTATCCTTTTTTAGACCACCACTTACATATATTTTTACACTGCACTTCCCATCACATCAACATCATGTGGTAGTACCGAGTGATTGTGGGTCGCTACCCCGTATCTGGTTATCTGGGTATGCCGGTCTCAATGATCTAGAGACACAATACCCGATAAGGATTACCAAATGATAATATTGATCATCACAAGACCGTTGATGGGAATCCTAAACCAGGGGTGACTCACGTTATTGGTTCTTCACATCTTGTGATCTGGTCTGTGAGTGTCACTGTCATCGTACCCTTGTACTGTTGATAAGGTTACTTTGAGTAGCGGATCACTTCTGGATCCCTTTGGAGACCCCTAAGTTTGTAGTTGTTCGTTGTTTGTCATTACGACCTACACAGCACCATAATGGCTTTACAGAAATTGGGAAGTTTGGTATCAAACTTTTCAGCACACTAAAACTACACGGATGCCAGTGTAGGATTTAATGAAAAATCCACTCATAGGTCATCTTAGAGATGCCCCCTGAAAAACGACCTAACTCTAGTGTCCTGGCTGAGTGGCTGCTCTCCAGCTGCCACCACCAGACCTGTTTCTGGACCCCTGGGTCGAGAGCCTGCTGCTCTCGGGGGTCTGAAACAATGCACATCTTGGGACGAGATGCCAAGCCCCTCCCCCAGGATGGGCAGTGTCCACGAAGGGGAAGCTTCAAAGGCTTGCCACCTTTGTGAGCTACCCCAGGTCTTTACTGCTTCTATCAACTGGCCCCCATCGGTTCAGACCCCCACTCTGGGTGGGATAATAGGCAGGAAAACCAAGTGAGGAAGGGAAGTGTGCTCACCTTTGCCCACCCCACTCATAAGGGGGAGGCGAGGTGAAGCACAACTCTAAGTCCCCGCCATCTTGTAGATGGGTGAACCCAGCCAACCAGAGAGAGGCACGTGCCCCCCTCCCACTGGAGGGTGGCACAATAGGGGGTGTACACAACCCAAGGAAGGGACCCATTGGTAACGCCCCTAAAAGTAGTATTTAGGGGCATCTCTGAACCATACCTCCTCAGACAAGAACCAACCAGAAGAAGAGAAGAAGGACCGAAGAAGCTGTGCTGAACTAAGAAGAAGAGGACGTCCACTGACTTGGCCCCAGCCCTACTGGCCTGTCCGCACCTTAAACCTGCTCCAGCAAAATCCCAGTGTGTCCAGCAGCCAGTGGCCCACGAGAACCAGAAGGACCTGCCCTGCCTTACCAAACCAAGACTTTGTGGGTGAGCAAATCCGGTGCTCACTGGAGACTGCACCAATCTGCACCCGACGCCCACTGCCCGAGTTCGAGTGGCCCAACACCACGAGTAGGTCCCCCTGGCGATCTTCACCTGAGATCTGGTGATCTCAGACCTGTATTGAATCTCCAAACGACGCCTGCAGTCTCCGACCGAGACCGGAGCTGGTAAGAAAGCCAGATGCCTAAAAACACCCCTCCACCTCACTTCCAACAGCCTTGGGTGGCCCAATCGACTGTGTCCCAGCATCCCCAGACATGCCAACTTAACTCTCCAAAAGGTTGTCACCTCCAGAAGATATTCTTCCCCAAGCCTGCAGTTTTTGTTGCAACCGGAGGAACCCCATTGAAAACGCAAGGGCACCCGATGCCAAACCAGCACCCTGCACCCAGCCGCCCCTGGGCCACTGCGGGTGTACTTTGGGTGGTAACTCGGACCCCCCTTTGCCCTGAGCCTAGCACCAGTAGCTTTGCTCCCACAACATTGTAGCCTGCTCGTGAGCAACCACCAACTGGAGGTTCCCTATCCCCCATTGGATAACGTTGGGTCTCAGCATTCTGCACCTGGCCGCCCTGGTGTCGCAGAGGGTGTTTCAACAGTACATCCTTCACCCTAGGGGAACCCTGGTTCTAACCCTAGAATACCAACTCCCCAAAACACCTACTGTCAACCGATAACTATTTCCTTCCATAGGATTGCATTGACTGCTTTTCTTGAAAATGATTCTAATTGTGGAGTCGGTTTGTATGAAACATTGAAAAACTGCAAATGTTCAAAAAATTATTTACTTACATTTTCTCTAGGAAATGTCCCTGTGTGATATCTAGACATTTCACACTGATTAAAAAAATTAACGTAAAAAGTAACATACAGTAATCTGTAAAGTAATTGAAAAGTAATTTTCAAAATCTTGACTTACCTGTAATTCAACCAACTGCATTTGAACCTACATTCAACTGCAAAACATCGGCTTGGCTTGGCTTGGTTTGGTTCTAGAAATAAAATCACTTAATATTTTTGGTCTGAGCTTAGTCTTTGAGTATGTGATATCATTTGCTGCCTGAGTGTATACAGCACATGCTTAATACTACTCTCTGATAAAGCCTTACTGCTCAACCACACTACCACAAATAGAGAGTAAGGTGCTACCTACTTTTACCTCTGCCTACCTTTGAGGTTCCACTGAACTCTGTGCACACTATAGCTAATGTTGGTATAGTATATACAGAGCCAGCTTCCTACATAACTGCCTTTGGTGATCCTTGAGCTACCAAAGGAAAGGACTGTGCCTGCTTTGTCCTACACTTGGAGGTCACCCACCAAGCAGAGCCTCCAAGAGTCAGTTGGCTGACTTCCTGTTTGCAGCACAGGGCCACAAAAGCTGAATATGCATGTTGGGGTGAGTTGGTAACCTAGATCACAGGATTGTGACTCCTCTCTGGTGTGCAGCCTAAGAGACCAGGATTTGACGCTCAAAAGTTGCATCCAACCCTGCAGGACACGCAAGAGCTTTCAGAGTGCCGTTTGGTCAGCTACAAGGAGAGTTAATGCCAAAAGAAGGAAACCGCTGATTCCGCTGTGCGACTGGTAGCCCTGCGGCGACTGGACTTCTGCTGACCCAGAGAGGACTTCGAGGGACGTCGAGCCCTGTGTCCAGAATCAGCTCACCAGGACCATGTACTCAGCAGTAGCCCCAGGAAGACCCTTGTCCACTGCACAGCATCTTCAGCATGTTTGAGCATATTAAGCATCCTTTATCCTTTGCATCAGGACCACTCTATAGAAGTCAGTGGCAAGGAGCTGCTGGAACTAGACTGAAGACTTTTCTTGGCAAGATAACGGTTTCTTCTGACCTTGTTGGTCTCCTTGACTGGCTCACTGACAGAGTTGGTCACTCAAAGTAACTCTAAGTAACCACCTTCCATCTTAAAGGTGTTTTTTTTTTAAGTTCCTGTGTGTCAAATTTTTTGAATCTGCCATTGTTTGTTTTGCGGTTAAGTAACAAGTCCTGATTTATTGCGTCATGTAGATTGTAAATATTCAGACTCCTCTGGTGGATCTATTTTGGTTTGGTGTCCATAAATTTGTGTTGGATTCTTTGTGTGTCAAGTTTTTCTTCAGTTGTTTTTGGTGCTGTTTGAATGCTTTGCACTTGTTGAGCCCTGGCTGCTCAAAGCCACAGTTACCAAGGTTTAAACTAAGGTTTAATAAATGAATCCTGACTGTCCTTTGAAGGGTTGATAGTGTGTTACATGGTGAGGTCACACAATCACACCATATAAATACACCCCATTTCCTCACAGGTGGCAGGTCAAGTAGAAGGGGTTGTCTTTAGACAGAAATAGAGCGCAACCTTGGTTGGGGTTGTAGCAGTGCTGACTCGGCGTCAAAGAGCACCACGGGTACTAAGTCCTCTGGCATTGATGGAGTCAGCATCAGCATGGAGGCTCCGGGAACCAGCATGGAGCATGTTGCCGGAGATCGAGTTGGTGCAGGAGCAGGTGGAGGCCCAGTGGTGGATTCGGAGGATCCTTTACGGCTTTCAGCGCCGTCGTGCAGCCAGAAGCATTGCCTGTGCGCCAGGAGGCGCTGTTAAAAACTTCCAGGAGCTCCTGGGCCAAGGGTAGGCCCGTCTGCCAGGGCAAGACAGGGCAAGGCTACTCCTCCGTGACTTGCTTTTCACTTGCTTTTCATTTGCCGTTCTGGTTTATGACCCCAAAAGTACTCTCTCCTTGCCACAGGCAACTGACTCACATCCTCATTTATTTTATTTTTTTGTTTATGCATTCCTTCACTGGCTGGTGGCTAAAGCATTAAGTAGTCTTAACCCAACTGCGAGGCAAAGTCCGGTCTACAATTTACTGTCTTTGTTTCCGCCACTAAACTATATATATATATATATATATATATATATATATATATATATATATATATCCAACAAGCCTCTTCACAAAGAAAAAGGTAACGGAGCCGCACACATTCCGGTTGGTGTCAGGTTTTATTACCAAAGTGGCATGGATGTAAGTTCTAATGCATTTCGGTCGTGCCTCGACCTTCATCTGAGAGAGCCACAGCAAAAACGAGATGAAAGGCACACATTTTCACGACGATTGTTTTTTATAGTTTTAGTAAACTGCCCCCTGGTGGGCGCCTCCTAGGCAAATTATTAAGCATGCTGGTTCGTGTAGTGTGTTCTCACCTCCTGTTTTCAACCCTCCAGTGGGTGCCTTTTTAATGTTTGTGCTCCGTTGTACCACGCCAGGAATCCCCAGATTGATGCACTTTTGGCATTGATTTGGGCGTTTGAACCGAGGTTTGTTCCTAGGCGGCACCAATCACCCTTCGTGTTTACACTTCCAACTCGCACTGGTCCTTTATTTCGGGTGATTCTGGCGCTCTTAAAAACGGTGCGTCACTCCCGGGCCGGACCAAGCCCCTTCATATCCAACAAGCCTCTTCACAAAGAAAAAGGTAACGGAGCCGCACACTGGGGTCCTGGGGGGGGGGGGCCGACCGAAGGGAGGCCTTCCCCGCCCGGGGAAATTTGGGGGCCGGGGAAAGGGGGGAAGATTGGTGGCGCCGCCCGGGGGACAGGTTGAGTTTGGTAGCGTTTGGGCTGGGGGGCGGGGCTTGGTTGGGCTTCCTTTGGGCTGGGCGGGGGTATCCGCCCGTCCACGAGGCAGAGACACCATTTTAGGTGAGGTGTCTCGGCCGCCGGGCGGGGGGTGGTGTTTTGGAGAAAGTTAGCACGTCCCTCGAGTGGCGGTTCTTCCTAATATATGGGGGAAGAGCAGGAGAACTGTTTGGATTATCGGGGGGTAGGTCAAGCACAATAAAGTATTTAGCCAGGGGGAGAGGCAAATTGACGTTATGCTAATTGTACTGTTTGTGGATTGTGGGAATCAGTTAGGGGAGGGGGTGGGGTGAGGCAGGAAAGTACATATTCATGAGGTTTAGATTGTGCGGCGCAGGCCAAGGATGTTATCGCATAGAATGCACCTGCTTCCAATAAAGCGGCCTTTATCACACTTACATTGAGTCCCGGGTCGGTGCTTTCTCCCCCCCCCCCCCCCCCCCCCCCCTTTTCGCCACTGGGCCCCAAATTCCGGTTGGAGTCAGGTTTTATTACCAAAGTGGCATGTAAGTTCTAATGCATTTCGGTCGTGCCTCGACCTTCATCTGAGAGAGCCACAGCAAAAACGAGATGAAAAGCACACATTTTCACGACGATTGCTTTTTATAGTTTTAGTGTTCTGCCACCTGGTGGGCGCCTCCTAGGCAAATTATTAAGCATGCTGGTTCGTGTAGTGTGTTCTCACCTCCTGTTTTCAACCCTCCAGTGGGTGCTGTTTTAATGTTTGTGCTCCGTTGTACCACGCCAGGAATCCCCAGATTGATGCACTTTTGGCATTGATTTGGGCGTTTAAACCGAGGTTTGTTCCTAGGCGGCACCAATCACCCTTCGTGTTTCCACTTCCAACTCGCACTGGTCCTTTATTTCGGGTGATTCTGGCGCTCTTTAAAACAGTGCGTCACTCCCGGGCCGGACCAAGCCCCTTCATATCCAACAAGCCTCTTCACAAAGAAAAAGGTAACGGAGCCGCACACATTCCAGTTGGTGTCAGGTTTTATTACCAAAGTGGCATGTAAGTTGTAATGCTTCGGTCGTGCCTCGACCTTCATCTGAGAGAGCCACAGCAAAAACGAGATGAAAAGCACATATATATATATATATATATATATATATATATATAAATTATTTCATTATATTGTTGCTTGTGTCTAATTAACCGATTCTGGAATAACCTAATGGGGAAGAGGAAAGCTATGGATAGTGGGGAGGGGGGGCTTTGGAAGAAAGGCATAAAAGCAACAAAAACATCTAAACAATCTTTGTGTAAAGCTCATGCTGTCATGGATCACATTGTTAACCTTGTTGGTGATTTTACTTCCGCCTCGTGCAGTTCTTCCAACGTGGCCTGTGCACCCCCCTCACTTTAGCCGCAATCCCCAAAAAAGCTATCCCGGCAATTCCGGATATGTTTACAAAATACTCTTCAAAGGGCAAACAAGCCTCTATTCACAAACGTACGTTGCTTGAAAAGAGTAATAACTCCTCGCTGCCAGGTTCTTACCCTCCCACTACACGCGCCACTGAGTCTGCCATTATATGTTCAAATAGATGTTTACCCCTACTGGAAATCCCCGAGGAAGTCAAGGACCAGCAGTGTTCCAAGTGGCTAGAAGGTGAATGTATCAGTTGTGATGATAAAACTAATAGGGTTTTGTGTTCTTGTACAGATATGTTTAGAAACCAGATAACTGATTTAAAGGCCCAGACTAAGCAATTTATGAAGAAGTTAATGAACTAAAGGGTATGATTGACACACTCTCCATAGCATTAAACGTCCTAGTAAAGATTATCCAGCAGCAGAAGCCCTGCCCCAGACTCAAGTTTGTAGAACATCTAACATCACTGAAGGAAATTCATGCAGTCCAATTATCAAAAACAAAGCCAACTGACAACTAGCAAAGTTCAACAACCGACATATGGCCCAAATATCATGCAGAGACAGTGAATAGATCCTACAATTTGCCCAATCTACACGCTAGAAGAGAAATGTAAATGTGCTGGATTTGTAAAGCACATTCCTTCTCGCCCCAATGTTCAGTCTAGTGCAACCTTACCTGCAAGAGCAAGCAATCATGCTAAATCTTTTCTTCGATCCTCCAAATCACAAATTTACTTGACTAATGTTCGCCTAGTTTATTTAAGGAGGGTGAGCAGTCCCTGACCAACAAGTGTACCCAGTGGTTGAGACATGTGCGTAAGTGCATATCCTTTTCCAAGGATGATAATGAATTATGTGCGTCTTACCCTTGTTTCCCCATTGTTGGTAGAAAATCTAGTGGCTTTTGATTTAAGAACAGCTCATATGATACATGCAAACATTAGGCTGAAACTGAACCCTCCTGACTTGGCCTCTAACCCAGCAGAGATAAGCTGTATCAGGGACTCGTCCCTTTAAAATACAGATTGACTTTTAACAGACTTATGCCCCCAAGACAGATCTCTAGGAGTCACTCAACTAGGAGGGGCCGAAAGTCACTGCATAAGATTTCCCCCTAGCACTGGCTTTGTGGGACAGATTGTCTAGAAGAACCGTCTAGGACCCAATCACCATTATGGATTGTTCCTCCTAGCCAAATAGCTAATCATGTCTTTGTTCCAGTCATCCCCAACAAGGGCAATACTGTGGCGGCCAGCCCAGGCAAAACCACAGGCTTCCAAGATACACCTTTAATGACAATAGCCTCCTGGAACTTAGCAGGGTTGACCCATAAGATTCCATCACTGGACAGGTCAGATTTTATAGAAACACAGGATATTATAGTGTTCCAAGAGACCTGGGCATTAGCTCCAGTTCACCATTTTGGCTATTTAAATTTTCATAAATTAGCAGTAGGTGGTCATAAAGGCAAACCCTCAAGAGGGCTAACAATATGGATAAGGCAGAGTTCTGCCTATAGGATAGTGGAAATGGAGATCGATAACATTGACATTATGGCAATACTCATCTGCCCTAATCATCCCCCCAACCTACTTATAGTTAAACGTGAATGCTAGGGGCTTGGTGGGTGACAGGCCATCCAAGACAGTCATTGACCTTAACAGTTTTTTAGTCAGAATGCATGAAGGGAACCACATCATCATAGCAGGAGATTTTAATACTACATTTGAGCCTTTGGATTCTGAGCATAGCAACCTTAGTGCTGACGAAGATGCCCAGTGGGGTATACCCCAACTGGAGATACCACCAATTAAAAAGTGGACCAATGCAGCGCTCCAGCTGAAAGCTTTTAGCTTAGAAAGGGGAGTCAGGGCAGCAAATGGTCGTACACCCTCTGACCGCTTAGTATTTCATAATACAACAACGGTCTGAGAAGCAGTCGTATAGACTACATCTTTATTAATATAGAGAATTGGTCATATAGTGGGTATGGAGGTCTGTGTAAGGAATGAAAGCGACCACAATCCGCTAAAACTCAAAGGTTCCGTTTATGCAACATCCTTGCCCCCAGTCGGTGTAATTGAGACTGCTGATGCTATAATCAGTAATGACATGAGGCGGATCAAATGGTCCCGGACTGTCGAGAATGAAAGCTCCCTTGATAACATTAAAGCAGAGGTGATGAACTCTCTAGACCTTCTTCAAAAAATTAACAGTCAGGGTGAAATCAACCTTAATATCACTCAAATCCACGAGACCATGCTTGGAAACAGCAGGTGTTTCTTTGTTAAACCCTTCAAAACCCCTAAGTGATCTTCATTAAAGCATGCCCACTTGTATAACAAGGCTTGCAATGTAGCATACAAGCAGTTGTCCCAGGCAATAAAAACCAATGACAAAGGCAGGATAAAAACAGCACGTAAACAGTATAAATCCACGCAAACTTTAGCAAAAAAGGATTGGGATGACCAATTGTGGAAGGAACTTTTGCAAGCTAGCAAATTGAAAAAAAATGCAATCATTTTGGCAGCTTGTCAAATGGGGTAGAGGAGGCCAAGGCAGTGCCCCCTCAAACCACATTGCCCCGGACCAAGGTGTATCCTTCTTAGAGAATCAATATGCAGTTGCTGAGAATTTACCCCCCTTTCTAGTTCCAAGTGTAGACTCACCAGTAACATTTTCCTTAAGGGAAGTGGAAACTACTGTGAACTCAGCACCAAAGGGAAGGGCCCCCCGACCTGATTGCATCCTGGCAGACATATTCTTATTGATAAAGATAATTGGCTCAAGTATATTCGGATTCTTGCAAATGCGATTGCCTGAGGAGCTCCCATCCCAGACTCCTGGCGAGGAGCCGAAATCTTACCTATTTACAAGAAGGGGGGACTGTTCTAGCCCCAGTAAATATAGGCCAATCAGCCTGATCGAATCCACCCAAAAGATTATAGCTAGATTGGTTCTGAATAGAATTCAGATCTGGATAGCAGAGAAAAACATATCCTCCTTCCAAGCAGGTTTTAGGGCCCTCATAAGTACAATTGATCAAGTTTTTTATTTGTCTCAATTTACTGGCGCGTTGTACTTTTAACGGGTGGAACTATTTATGCCACCTTTGTAGATCTCAAAGCAGCATTCAACACGGTCCAGAGAAACAAACTCTGGGCCGTACTAAGTGACCTAGGATTACCCTCCGAGCTCTTGCAGCTTGTAGTTAAACTGCATGAATCCAATTATGCGCAGGTTCGTTGGGGTGCTCAAGGGAACACTGCCCCCAAATTCCCAATCCTTAAAAGGGTATGTCAAGGGTGTGCACTGGCCCCCACCCTGTTTTCACTGTTTATAAACGGCGTGGATAATTACTTTTCAGAGTACTCCACCGATGCACCATCTGTTGCTGGCATAAAAGTTCCAATACTCATGTACGCGGACGACACCCTCATTTTATCAAAAACTCAAGTTGGGTTGCAGAGAGCACTGACCCGATTTGAGTCATTCGTAAGGAACATGAGTTATTGGTAAACGTGGATAAAACTACATTTATAGTGTTGCGCAAACACATAGTAATCATGTCAAGGGTTGTTATGAATAATGAGCCATTGGAACAAACAGATTTATTTACTTACCTTGGAGTAAATATAGGCCGTAAACTAGACCGGAAACCTCAGATAGAAATAATGGCGTTTAAGTATTCCCAGCTTGCAGGAGTGATTTTGAAAGAACACAGGCTCTCCCAGACTAAGCCGGTCAGTCCTGAACTTAAGATATATAATACCAAGGTTATGGCTTCTATTCTGTATGGGGCGGAACTTTAGGGTTTTGATAACCTGTCCTCACTAGCCCAGGCCCAAAAAAGATTTTTAAGAGGTTTGGTAGGCCTCCCCCAAAGTACACCTCTTATACCTTTATATTCGGATTTGGGGTGCTATTCCCTGGTAGAGGTTGCTAGGTTTAGACAACTGGCCTACTGGAGAACACTTTGGTCTACCCCAGAATTAGCCCACCATTCCCTAGCTCTCAAAGACATCAGCGATGCAGATACCTCTCACAAGATCCGATGGCTACAACAGGTGAAAAGCTCCCTGGTGAATATGGGCATGAGGCACTTATGGGGAGACCCGGTGTATACTATTTTTCCTCCTAAAAAAGCATTTAAAGAAGCTTGCTGGGCTATGATCAGAACTGGTAGTCTGTGTCATTCTAACTTATCATCTTTGACCAGTCCCTTCCTGGACCACAAGTCGGAACCCCTGTATGAAGACTTTTGGGACACTATAACCAAGCCCACAGACAGGAAGCGTTTTTTCCAGGTCCGGATAGGAAAGTTACCGACCAAAGCCTTCCCCAAAACCTGGCACCATTCTCAAGATAGTAAATGCCCACTCTGTCAGAGTATGGATGAAACAATCCCTCACATATTAATTGTATGCCCAGCATATAGTTCTCCACGGTGCAGATGGCTTAAACCAATTTGTCTGAACTTGGGTACTAGGTCGAGTGCTACTGCTCTGGGAATATTGAAGACCAGCACACAAGAGGCAATTGTGATTGCTATAGCAAAGTTTTTAGGCTGGGTGTGGAGAATTAGGTGCAAGATTGAAAGCAAGCAGACTGTGACAGTGCTTAGACAATGTCTTCTGCTTAGTTCTCCAACTCGGTTATTTATTACTAGCAGCCCGTCCCGACGTTGTCCGGGTCCGGCCAGTAGTATATTGTTTTGTAGGATTTAGTTTTGATAGCATTTCTTATCTGTGACAGGCCTGTGAAACGCTCTGATTCACAGTGCACTGCTGAGGCACTTAAGAGTGCGCGTTTAGTAGTGTGTGAATTCGAGTTTCCCTACTTTATTTTTCCTTGCAATAGTGTGAACTCGACAACATGGCATGAGCACAATTTACATTACAGAAGAACACATTCATTTGTGGTAGGCACGGGGAGACAAAGCGATTTGCCTGGAATCACAGGATGTTGAGCTGATGCCGAGATTCGAACGTAGGTCCCCAGCTCTAAAGGTCGCAATTCTAGAACTTGTGGCGGGAGGTGTGTCTAAAAGTGCATGTCGGTGCTGGCCATCAATGAGAGAGACCTGTGCATTTTTCAAATGGGTGGTGAAAAAATATGAGTATGTTGCTGGAGATGTTGGCCGCCGTGCCACCAATATACTTACCGGGGGAGGGTAAACACCCATTATTCCGCAACTTTCTTTCCGCATACCATCACTCCGCATACTTTCATTACGAAAGTACCATGACTCCGCAATACCATTATAACGCATGGCATTACATTTTATATGCTTTTACCACGCATACATTTACAATGAAATTCGTTGTAAATGCATGAATTGTAAAAGCTTTTTTTTTTTAATGTTTGGATAAGGTAAGTATGGGTATAGGGGTCTATGTTTTGGGGTACTGAGGTATATGTTTTCGGGTGTTTGGGTATTTTAAGGGTTCAAATATAGTTTTGGGTTATGTGGTACAGGGGTAGTTTTAGGGTTTAGGGATAGGTATGGGGTTTGGTGTACAGGGGTATTTTTAGCGTTCAGGGCTAGGTTTGGGTTTTGGAGTATAGGGGTATTTTTAGGGTTCAGGGGTAGGTTTGGGTTTTGGGATACAGGGTATTTTACAGGTTCAGGGCTGGGTTTTGAGTTTTGGGGTACAGGGGTATTTTTAGGGTTCATGGCTAGGTTTGGGTTGGGGGTACAGGGGTATTTTAGGGTATTTGGGTAGGTTTGGGTTTTGGGGTACAGGGGTATTTTTAGGGTTCAGGGGTAAGTTTGGGTTTTGGGCTACAGGGGTATTTATAGGGTTCAGGGCTAGGTTTGGGTTTTGGGGTAAAGGGATATTTTTAGGATTTAGGGATAGGTTTGGGTTTTGGGGTACAGGGTATATTTATAGGGTTAAGATGGGTTAGTGTTTAAGGGTGTTGGGGTATTTTAAGTAGGAAGGGTGGGATATGATTATGGGATTCAGGGGTATTTAAAGGGAGCAGGGTGGGATTAGCACACGATATGCGACATGGCATGAAGGGCAGAACGTACCAAACGCCCCCAGCGTTTGTTACGCCCCAGCACACGCCCACAGCACAATGCAGACACACCCACAAGGGACTACTTTGCAGGCACGGTTCTTTTACCTTTTAAATGTATATGGTGGGCGTCTGCATAGCCTATGTCCTTCTGCTGCAACTGCCCTTTCCAACGCTGTATTTGGTGTTGTGATTGGTGCTGTGGTTCCTGAGATTACCCGCCTCAAAGGTTTGGGCTCTCTCTTTATTATATTAGTACTAGCAGCCCGCCCCAGCGTTGCCTGGGGCAGAAAGGGGCTGGGGGCAGCATTTGAGGCTTGCGTGCACTTCTGCCCCCCGCCCCCTCCCTCCCCGGCCCGTCCCAAGCTGTCCCGGCCCCCACTCCCGCCTGATCCTTACCTCAGCCGCCGGTCCCGCTCCTGGTGCCCCGCCCACACAGACCACCACTCTCCAGGCGCCCCGCCCGCACAGGCCGCCACTCTCCAGGCGTACTGCCCGCACAGGCCGCCACTCTCCAGGTGCTACGCCCGCACAGGCCGCCACTCTCCATGCGCCCTGCCCGCACAGGCCGCCACTTCGCCCAGCAGCAAGCAGGGCCGTGGCAGTCCTCCCAGCAGGTCGCGATCTTCGGCGCCATTTCCGGAAGTGTTGCCAGGGTGCGCAAACGCAAATGTCATCACGCAGACGTCGCGGCCGGCGCTGCTTGGAAGAGTCTACTTTATTTTTATTTCGACATTTTTTAAACAACGTATATTTTTTATTTTTAATAGCCTATGTCCTTCTGCTTGCCCTGAGGTTTTCAAAGATGTCTTGGGTGTTTTGATTGGTGGTGTACTTTTCGAGTTTACCTGGCTCAAATGTTTGTGTTCTCTCTTTATAATAGTAGTATAGATACTTCTTAACCAGCATTGGGACCCTCTGGTATAGAATACTATGTGAATTGTTATTAGCCTGCCCCGATTTTACTTTTTTACTGTAAAAAAAAGCCTGTTTAAGCTTTTTTAATAGATATATAAATTGCGTGTTTTTTTAACATATTTATCATATTTCTATGTACAGTCCTTGTTGAGAACTGGATTTTACACTTGTATTCTTTGGTGCTGTTAAATATTTATTGTCTTTTATGATCAGTGCGGTCGAAATAAAGATTAATAAACGTAACGTAAATGCAGGATGTGCTCAGAGGTCAACTGACTTAGGGAGAGAGATCAAGAGGCATGGAGGTGCCCCTGTGCCTTCGTATGAGAATGTGAGTGACCGGAAAGGAGAAAGTCCTACTTGGATTTTTTGTTTTTTCTTGGACTTACCTGAAGGCTTGGAGCGCAACGATGACTGACCCCGTAAACAACTCCTTCGACTTATGAATTGAGAACAGGACCTACACTTTGATTTGATCCTGTCTCGCCATAGAGTCTTCCAGAGCATGGAGACAGTTTTGCCTCCTGTTTGTTTGTTTGATGAGTTTTATATAGCGCTGGCTAGATTCGGAGATATCAGAGCACTTTACATGAGGTTCCACATTGCTACAAAGTTACATCTGATACAAGTTACATCAGTTTCTAGAAACATAAAAGAGCATAGAGGAAGAGATAAGGAGCGTAGAGGGGTAAAGGGGGTCAGGTAAAAGGGTAGGAGGGAAGTATGGCAGTGAGACGGAAAGTTTGCCCAAAGTCCAGCTGGGTAGGTGAAAGCCGAGGGGTAAGTCCACAGCCCATCTCCTCTATAGCTATCAAGGTAGCTCCACCGGGCATCAGCCAAAGTGCTAGTTCTCAACGGTCGATAGCGAGTTCACAGATTCAATGTCCAGGTAGGTGAGATGGATGGGGGATAAGCACGAGGTCTGGACGATGTCAAATTCATGTCTAAGTGTAGTAGCTCATCGTGATAAAGGACCACTGTTGCGGCCGTCTTGGGGTCAGGCAAGAGATTCAGACCCTGGTTTTCCATTCGGCGAGTTCCCATTTTTAACATTCCACTTTGAATTCTATGGGGCCCTTAGTGTATTAGCGCTGCTTTTTCAAGTATCTCCTAGATCTCTCACCCTATTCTCGATGGGGAACCTCAATAGACGCCATCTTGAAGGGTGAAGATTGCAGGGATGTCGCCATGTAAGTGATCGTGATGTCTGGTGGAAATAAACATCAAAAAAGGTGAGGAAGTCCACAGACCATTGCAGCCAGGGGCCGTTTGGCGGTCGGGTGAAGGAAGGCACGATGCTCAGGCAATGGAGACGTGGCCGAAAAACAGAGAGAGGACGTGGCATGTGTCCCTTGCGGTGGGAAGGGCGCAGGTCCAACGACGTCTGGGGTTGTGCGGAGGCATGGGGCAGACCAGGTCCTGCCGCCTGGTCAGTCTTACGACCGGACATTATCACTCGAGCTGGCTTGACTAGCCATAGCCAGCGTCACAGAGAGGAAGAGGGAGAAGGATGTGCAGAGGGGAGCCTCGGCTCAGGTTCTGTAGCTCAGACGGAGGTCAGTGCTGAAAAGGCTCCTCATGGCGGTAGGTAAACAGAGATGCTCGCACCCACAGTCCAGCTAGTGTTGGAGCGCGATGAAAGGGCCCATGCAGGTGGACAGCGAAAAAGAACGAACACATGCACCAGTAGCCCTGCCAGTGGGGGCAACAAGGGAGAACCTCTCTCCGATGCCCCTCAGTGCCCGCCACGTCTCAGCTCAATGGAAAGCTAGACCAGCAATGGGGTGGCGTGTCTGACGATGGAAGCAGCTTCGTCTCCGTGCATATGGGGGTGAAGGAGTCGTATTCCAAAGCGACGAGGCAGGTGTGTCAGGTCGCCAGAGGACGGCTCAGAGGACACTCTCCTAGCGAAGAGTGGCAAGGCCAAAGATTTAAGGGAGCTTCGGGTCACCGGGGGTCGTATCCGAAGGTAAGATACTCTGCAGGTGTAGTCCGATGTTAGAGGAGTTAGGTTGTTTGAAGAATGAAGGTGGAGAGTCGAGTATGTAGAGGGATTTCAACCGATTTTGTAATCCCTGACCCGGGAGCTGTAGGGGAGAGCTCCTGCATTCTTATGGCCTTCAGGTTCATTGACGCACAGTCACTGCAGGCTTTAGTAGTGTCCCAGGCACCACAGGCACACCTAATGAGGATCTGACACAGACATTTGTTTGCACTATCCTTACAAGGCTAAAAGCCATTTGTTTTTGGGAGTTATTATTTTCCTTGAGTTGGAAACTTATAAGAAATACTCTTGTGCACTGGTAGGTGGCACTGTACGGGTCTGCCCTATCATCATTCCACTTTGGCAGTGGCTAGCAGAGCAGCCTGTAAGCTCCACTCATGCAAACTAACGTCTGTTTCTTTCTTGGGTGACTGTGCCCTCAGCCACTGCACTTATCAGCAGATTGGCACGTCCAGTGTGCAGATTTCTAAATTGGGACCTTTTTAGACAGGAAAATAGTCCATTCCACAGAATAGGGAGGAGGGTGGGTCAGTGAGGATTCTGTGCTTAGAGTGTCCACCAGAAAGGTGTTACCAAAGATAAATCACTTGTCCTTCTGATGGATACTTCCAACCATTCCTCACATTGTGATTAGATACCAAGTAGGGTCCGTGGAATGGGTCAGAACAACAAGTCCTGCAGGACTAAAATGGTAAAATGCCCATCCTGATGCACCTGTCAAGGCAATAGTGCTTCATGAACGTGTGCACTGATGCCAATGTAGCAACCTGACAAAAATCCCTGGCAGGCCTCCTGCATGCTAGTGCACTAGTAGTAGTCTTGGGTCAAGTGGAATGAGCCCTAAATTCTTCAAATGGCTACTTACTAGCAAGTTCATAGCAGATATTTATGCAGAAGATAATCTACTTAGAGATGGTTCTCTTCTACACTACGTTGCTCCTCTTAGTTCCAAGAAAGCCACAAAGAGTTGATAGATTACCTGATGGTCCTTGGCATGATCGATGTAGAAGCATTGGGGTCTTTTCTCTTTTTCCAAAGGATGAGTTGAGGTAAAAAAAAAAGGTCTGAAGAGGATATCCTGTCTGACATGGAAAGGGATTGCTGCCTTCGGCAGAAATGCAGCTTGAGTTCTCAATACCAGATTGTCTGGAAAGAATGTTGTGTGTAAAGTGGCTGGATAGAGTGCCTGCAGCTCACTCATTTAACAAGCCGACAGAATGGTGACCAGAAAGACATTTCTAGGGTCAAGAGGCGTAGTGCATTGGGTCAAATGGAGTACACCTTGAAATAACCGAACCAAATTCAAGTTCCACAGTGCCATCACAAAGGGCTTTGGTGGAAACATATATTGTAAACCTTTAAGAACAGGTGGTTTTAACAAAAAGGGCTGATCCGGTGACCCCAAAAATCACAGAAATTGCTGACAAATAGCCTATAACAGTTCCCAGAGTATGTCCTTTCTGGGCCAATGACAAAATAAACAACACTTCAGACAGCTCAGCTTGTAGGGGGTCAGTCTGACGCACAAGTTACTTACCTTCGGTAATGATATATCTGTAGGAAACATTAGTTAGTTATAAATTTCTTACCTTAGAATTACCCCCAGGTGTCAGACTGGATCCAGAAAGTTTTTTCGTCAGCAGTACCTTTGTGCGTCACAAGGTGGCGTCGGTCGGCTCCGCGCCCGTCATCAGCGTCGCCGAGATGACGTCGCGGCAGCTACTTAGACGCTGCCCTGGCGCGCTGACGTTAGTTCTGTACACAACTTTCCACGTCAGAAACGCAGAGCCATTCAAGACACTGACCATTGGTGCGCAAAACTTGGGCCCTGAAAGGATATCCTTAACCCTAGAATTCAGTTCGCAGAACGGGGAGGATGGGTGGGGAAGTAAGGAATCAATAACTAACTAATGTTTCTTACAGATATATCGTTACCGAAGATGAGTCACTTGTGCATCGGAAAGAAACACGTTAGTTATAGATTCCTTACCTTAGAATAGATACCCCAGCAATACCAACCCCGGTGGGTCTCTGAACCAAGATCACACCAGAAAGTCTTGAGAACAGAACGGCCAAAGAAGCAGTCTCTCCGGACTTGGCCGTTCAGTCAGTAGTGTTTGGTGAACGTGTGCAGCGATGCCCACGTGGCTGCCTGGCAGATGTCATTCAGAGGCACTCCCCTTCCCAAGGCAGTAGTGGCTGCTGTCGCCCTTGTGGAGTAAGACAGTAGCCCGACTGGAGGCTCCTTTTTATCCAGAGTAACAAGCCTTAATACACAACACGACCCATCGAGAAATGGTGCGTTTGTGTACGGCCCGACCCTTCTTTGCACTCACGTAACCAACAAAAAGCTGATCATCGACCCGGAACTGTTTTGTGCGATCCAGATAGAAGGAGAGCTCACGGTTTGGGTCCAGGCGGTGGAGCCTCTCTGCTTCCTTTGAAGGATGCAGAGGCGGAAAGAAGGTGGGCAAAGTAATGGTCTGCCCAATGTGAAAGGCAGTGACCACCTTAGGAAGGAAGGATTGACAGGTCTGGAGAACCACCTTGTCTGGATGATAGGAAAGTAATTTGAAGAAAGAGCCTGGAGCTCACTCACTCTTCTAGCAGAGGTGATGGCTACCAGGAAAGCAGTTTTAAGTCAGAAGGTATAAAGGATGGTTATGCAGGGGCTCAAAGGGAGCACACATGAGATAGGTTAGCACAAGGTTCACGTCCCACTGAGGCATAACGAAGGGGATTGGAGGAAACAGATGCCTTAAGCCTTTGAGGAAACGGTTAACTACCGGGGACTTGAAAAGAGAAGGCTGATCTGGCAACCGAAGGAAGGCATAGATGGCTGAAAGATAGCCCTTGATAGTGCCTAGAGCAGGGTCCTGCCGGGCCAAAGAGAGAAGAAACAATAGTACTTCAGAAAGAGGGGCAGAAAGGGGATCCACAGCATTTGCTGTGCACCATGCCACAAATGTATTCCACCTATAGGCGTATACCGTCTTAGTGGAGGGACGCCTGGCTGCCAAGATTAAATCACAGACTTCGGGAAGCAGGCTGAAAGAAATCAACTGCTGCCGTTCAATCTCCACGCAAGGAGGTGGAGACTGGACAGGTTTGGGTGGAGTACCGTCCCTTGTTGCTGCGACAGAAGATCCTCCTGAAGAGGCAGCCTGATCGGAGGATCGATGGGCATGTTGAGCAGCTCGGGATACCAGACTCTTTATGCCCAATCTGGGGCCACAAAAATGACTTGGGCCCGGTTGAGCCTGATCTTCTTCAGCACTCTGGGCAGAAGTGGTATAGACGGGAAGGCGTACAACAGACTGAAGCTCCACTTGTGACAAAATGCATCGCAGAGCGAGTGCTGCCATGGAAATTCCAACATGCAGAATTGCTGTCATTGCGCGTTCTCTTCGGTGGCGAATAGATCTAACCAAGGCTCTCCCCACTGTTGGAAGAGACCTTGCACCACCTTCGAGTGAAGACGCCATTCGTGATCCATCATGCAACTCTGGCTGAGTTTGTCGGCCCTGGCGTTCAGAGTCCGGCCAGGTGTTGAATCACCAAGGAAATGCCTTGATGTTCCAGCCATGTCCAGAGATGGAGGGCCTCCTGACAAAGGGTCCACAACCCCACCACGCCCTGTATGAGGCAATGCTACATGGCAGTGGTGTCGCCCGTGAACACCTGCACTACTCTTCCCCGGACAGAGGGAAGTAATGTCTTCAGTGCAAGACAGATGGCCCAGAGCTCCAGAAGGTTAATGTGGAGCTCGAACTCCGCTGGAGACCAGAGACCTCTGATCTCCGTCCCTCCCATGTGGCCACCCCATCCCAGAAGGGAGGCATCCGTCACCACAGTATTGTCTTGTTGGGGAAGGAAGAGGGATCTGCTGTTTACCCAATCCTGGTTCGTAAGCCACCACTGCAGTTGTTGAGCAGTGCCCTCCGAGATCTGAACGCAATCAGACATATTCCCCTAATGCTGCACCCACTGGAACTTCAGGTCCCACTGCAGAGCCTGCAAATGCCATCTGGCATGATCGATCAGCAGAATGCAGGAGGCCATGAGACCCAGCAGCCTCAGGGTCATTCTGACTGAAACCCGGGACAGAGGCTGAAAGATTGGAATCATAGCTCGAATATCCCGCACTCGCTGTTCGGGATGATAGAACCGAAACTGCGTAGTGTCCAGAACCGCTCCAATGAAGAGGAGCTTCTGAGAGGGAATCAGGTGCGACTTCTGCACATTGATGGAGAAGCCCAGCACATGCAGGAGGTCGACCGTAGTCTGGAGGTAGGACAGCCAGTTGTCTAGATAGTTGACCTGCAGATGAGCTGCGACCACCGCCATCACTTTTGTGAATACCCGAGGGGTGCTGATAAGGCCAAAGGGGAGCATGGTAAACTGAAAGTGCTCTTGGCCTACCATGAACCGCAGTTAACGCCGATGGACTGGCAGGACGGGAATGTGAAAATAAAAATCCTGCAAGTCCAACACTACCATCCAGTCTTGCGGGTCGAGGGCAGAAAAGACCTGAGCAAGCGTCAACATTTTGAACTTCTTCTTCCGGAGAAAGCGATTCACATCCCTGAGGTCCACGATAGGACGCAGGCCCCTGTCCTTGGGAACCAGAGAGTAGTGGGAGTAACAACCACGACCTACTTCTGGGCCAAGGACGTGCTTGATGGCTCCCTTGGCCAAGAGAGCCGTAACTTCCTGCTGGAGAAGGGCCAGGTGATCCTCCGATATGCGGTGGAATCGCAGTGGCATGGCTGGAGGGGTAGTCTCGAAGGGGAGGGAGTAGACCCTTAGGACTTTTGGCAAAACCCATCCAAAGTGATGGTGCGCCAGTGGGGGCGTGATGGCGAATCCTGCCGCCCACTGGGCCTGAAAGGAAAGACTAGGAGGGTTTGGAGGCTGCTGCAGAGGTGAGGGGAGGGAGGGGGGTTGGTGGACTGGCCCACCAGCTGGCCCCCGGAACCTCACTGGTTGTTTCCATGTCCCCGACCGCACAAACACTGGCTGCAGCCTATGGCCCTGGGTGGGGCATTGCGGGCAAAGCAGAATGCGCCGGACAGGAGGAGAGGCACAAGGACTTGGCCATAGTCCGTGAGTCCTTGAAGAGCTCTAGGGTGTTGTCTGCTTTGTCGCCAAAAAGGCGACGGCCTTCAAAGGGCATGTCCATCAGAGTGTTCTGGACATCCCCTGAAAAGCCAGTGGACCTCATCCAGGTGTAGCGCTACAGACATTGAAATTGTCGTGCCAGAGAATTGGCGGTGTCCAGCCCACAACGGATCGTAAACTTTGCTGCATCTCTCCCAGTGGCAATAGCCTGGGAGAGCACTGCCCATGCTTCCTCCGGACATTAAGACAGCTCTTGCGCCACCATATCCCACAGAGAGTGCAAATAAGGACCCAAGAGACTCGCTGTTTATGCACCGCAGCCCTAAGCTAGCAGAAGAGAACATTTTCTTGCCAATGTGGTCCAGCTTCTTGGTTTCCCTTTCCGGTGGAGCGGTCGGGAAGGTGCTTTTGGAGGTGGGGCTTGGACCACCAAGCTCTCCGGGGCGGGGTATTGGGAGAGGAAAGTGGGGTCACCTGGAGCCAGACGGTGGCGTCGGGCGATCATCCTGTCCTTGAGAGCCCCCGTGTTGGGCCTGGACCACATGCCCAAAAGGATGTCAGTGAGGGCCTCATTAAACAGCAGCAGGGGTTCCAAAAAGCTTGCTGCCGGTTAAAGCACCTCTGTCAGGCGGTTAGTCCTGACCGCCACCGTAGTACAGTGTATGACATTCCCTCCTCCATAGAAAAGGTAGGATGAGACAACATGCCAAGGTCGGGTGAAGTGTCAAGACCACTGGCATCCCCCAGTTCCTTTCTCCATCCTGCTCAGCCTCTAGCTGGTCAGTTAAAGGGTCACCTGACCCCTCTCAGTCCTCCTCACCCTCCTCTGGCTGCCAAACAGGCTGAAAATGGCCAGGGTGGAACACAGGGACAAAAGCACCCAATTGACGTCAGATCCGCGGCTCCGTGTCCGTCGGGATGGAGGCCTGGATCGATGCCGGGCGGGGAGCCGACCGGTGCCGGACGCGGTAGTGGTGCTGATCCGGATCCAGGCCTGGACCCAAGGGCGGCCTGCGGCACCGGCAAAGACCTAGACCGCCCCCCAACCCAGTCTGCGGGGGTCGAAGGCACGCCAGCAGGGTCGGTACGCCCAAAGACGACATGCATCACCTTGTAAAACATACAAAGCTGCGCAGGAGTCGCTCCGGGCCCTGGAAAGGGAGGGAAGCTCTGAGTCGACCAATCGGGCTCCGCGCAAGGAGCTTCGGGAGGAGCATCACCCACAGGCCTAGTTGGGTTGGCCGACCGTCAAGAAGTCGAAGAGTGACAATCGTTCTTAGACTTCTTATGCTTAGACTTACCCGACCCAGAGTGCAAAGACTTTGATGACTTGTCGGAATGGCGATGGCTCTGCAACAGGTCGCTTGACCTCCCTCTTGACTGGAACCTCTAACGGCGCGGAGATGACCGTTGTTCAAGCAGCTTTCGGGAACGCTCCTGCAAAGCCTTCGGCGTCAACAACTGACAGTCAGAGCAGACTTGAGGTCGTGGTCACGCTCCAGGCAAAAGAGGCAAACGCTGTACGGATCCTTCACCGACATCAGCCAGTTACAGAAACCGCAGGCCTTAAAACCGGGCATCCTTTGTGCACCTGCTCGGAGTCGAAGACTCGAAACACAAAGTCGACAAAAGTCGTGAAAAAAATAGTAAAAAAATGACTGAGGTAACGCTCTTCCCCGTTCTGTGCTGGCTGGCGGGGAAAAAGAAAGAACGGACGTCAGCGTGCGAGGGTGTCGTCTAAATAGCTGCCTGGACGTCATTCAGGTGACCACGATGCCGACGAATGACGCAGAGCCGACCCACACCACCTTCCGATATGCAGAGGGAGTCACAAACCTGTCCCAGCGACTGGCAAACACTGATTTCATAGAGTAGCTAATGCCATTCAATCTCTATACATGGAGGGGAGTGTGTTGAGGCATGGGAGCAGTAGCCTGCCCTTTGGCCACACAGTAGATTCTCCTGAAGAAGCAGGTTGAATGGAGGATAGAGACTTACTCTCAGATTTTTTGGATACCACACCCTGGCCTTTAGTGGTCCAATAGTGGTCTAATATCTACCACTGCAGATCTTTTGCAGTCTCCTCCGAAATCTGAATGCAACCAGATAGGTTCCCCATGCAACCAGATAGGTTCCCCCACTGCTGTTGCCATGGGACTTCCGGCCCACCTGCAAAGCCCACACATGCCATCTGGTGTGGTTGACCAGCATGATGCTTGAGACCAACAGTCCCAACATCCTCAACACCATCCTTACAGAGGCTGAAACATCTGGTCCATAGCTGGAATACCCTGGCTCTCAGCTTCATGGGGGGAAGGCACAAAACTGTACAGTATCTAGGATGGCTCAGATGAACTGGAGCATCTGGGAAGGAATCAGTTCTGACTTTTCAATATTTATGTTCTGGAACTGGCATCCCTTAATAGATCTTTTGGGATGGCACTGACGTCATACGTAGATGATACCCAAATTGTGGTTACCATTACTAAAAACACTTCACCACCAGTAAACATGTTTAGGGACTGCATGACAGCAGTTAGCTCCTGGATGACCACTGTCTTAAATTAAACTCTGGGAATACCGAGGTGTTTTTATTTGGTAAATTCTCTCCGTCATGGTCACAAGTCTGGTGGCCAAATGATCTAGGGTCAGCACCTACCCTGGTTCCCAAAGTGAAAAACCTGGGTGTGATTATAGATCAGAAACTTGACTATTAAGCTCAAGTCAAAGTTGTGTCATCTTCTAGTTTTTTCATCCTTAAAGCCATAAAAAATTCTTTCACCTGATTCCCTCAGAAAGCAGGACTACTGTGGTCACATCTCTAATCCTTTCTAAATTAGATTACTGTAATGGGCTATATATTGGCATACCTACTAAACAACTTCAAAGGCTCCAAATGATCCAAAATGTGGCAGCAAGACTTCTTTTGGGGATTCCCAAATTCCAGTCTGTGGGTATTCATCTCCAAAGATTGTATTGGCTAGCAATAATAAAACTGATCAAGTTTAAAACCCTCTGCATTACATACAAGGCCCTTCAAGGGACCGGCCCTCAGTTCCTAAGACGTTTGCTGCACTGGTACTCCCCAAACAGATGCTTGAGATTACAAGGAGCAAAAGTGATACTTTCCCAGAGAGTTTTTAAGTCCCACTGGGGCAGCAGAAGATTCATGGTGGGAGCTACCACGCTTTGGAACTCACTCCCGTTCAGCATCAAAAATCTCCCCTCTCTGACACTATTAAGGAAAGCTATTAAAACCCGGCTATTCACTGATTAATCCTTTATGCCAGCTTCCTTGTTTGCAAACACCAATACACCTTTGGGTAATCGTGCGCTTTATAAATTTAAAACATAACATAACTTTGACACATTGATAGTGAACCCCAGCCATGTTTGGAGGTTCACAGATGTCTAGTGGTAGTCTAGAGCTGCCTGGAGCGAGCCCTCCTTCAGCAGCCTGCCGTTGCGGTATCAGCGGTATGCTGAGGCCACTGCCATCACTTTCATGAACAGCCGAGGGGCAGTGATAAAGCAAAGAAGACCACTGCAAACTCAAAATGCTTTTGCTCACTATGAACGGCAAATAAAACCTGTGGGCTTCTTGAAGGACGGAACATGGAAATACACGACCTGCTGTTCCAAAATCACCATCCAGTCTAAGGGATCCAGGGCTGACAAAACCTGGGACAATGTGAGCAGAAAGACACTGAGAGACCAGAGATCTAAAATAGGATTATGACCTCTGTCCTTCTTCGGCACAAAGAAGTATCAGGAGTAATACCCAGTTCCTTCTTCCGAGGACAGAAACCCATTATGGCTCCTTTGGCCAAAAGACACTACACTTTCTGCTGCATGATGGGAATGTGTTCCTCCATGAGCAGAGCTGATGAGGGTAGAATGTGCAGCGGGCTAAAAAGAAATGGGAGGGCATTGCCCCGTTTGACAATTTAGAGGGCCTGTGTGTCTGAACTGATGGCTTGCCACCCTTGGAAGAAATGTCTGTTCTTGCCACATACAGGGTAACTGCGTGTCGAAAAGGAGACACTAGAGTGACAACCAAAACCCCAAAACCATAGCGGCGAGAGTCTGAACAGCAGGCTATCTTTGATGCCCTGAACGATGTCTCGGAGGGCCGCAGCCTCAGCCACAAAATGGCTGAGAATGTTGTGCTGGCAGAGGTATCTGGTGTTGGTGATATTGGAAACTCCTGGCACAACACAGACAGGGGTAAAACTGCTGAGGAAATTGCATGGTAGGGTAGACAACCCCAGAGAATGTGCTGTGTAACAACCTTAATGTGTTCAAGGGCTGATCCTGCTTTCTCACCATATAAGCAAGAGCTGTCAAATGCCAGGTCCATTAAAGATGCATTGACAAGTCTGGCACCAAAGCAGCATACTTGTGCTCATGTAATCAGTTGTGTTGAGACCAGACTGAATAACACGTTGCCACATCCTGGCCATTCTGTATGGTTTGGGCTAAAGACCAATGCAAAAGAAACAATTGATGGACGGAATGCTGAATAATGCAAACATTGTTCAGCATTCCGAGTAGAAGTGGACACACCAGCGGTCTGGCCATCAGAGGCGTCCGGTACGCCTGTGGGCACCAGCACCACCTGCATGGGTTGGATTGCTGCTACTGCGGGCCGGGAGATATCGGCGGGGTCTGGAAGGACGGAAGACACAGGAAGCGGGAGGCGGGCGGAGGCGTGATGCGCCGCAACAGGAGCAGCAGCTGACCGAGTGGACCCCTGAGGCGGGCGGGATCCGGAGGAACAGCGACGCACAACAGGAGCCTGCCCTGCCTGCGACAGGAGCCAGAGACGATCGGAGGTGGGGCGCCACCGCCCAGGGAGCGGCAGGAGTGGAGCCTTGAGGCGGGCGGTATCCGGGGGGACAACTGACAACGGACGACTGAGCCTGCCTCATCTGCGCCGGGAGCTGAGGTGAACGGAGGGGTTGCGCCCCACCTCCGATCGTCTCTGGCTCCTGTCGCAGGCAGGGCAGGCTCCTGTTGTGCGTCGCTGTTCCTCCCAGCGGAGATGCATGAGTCCTGAGCCCTGAGGCGGGCGGGAAAACACACGGCATCACAGCATCAGGGGAACTACAGGAACTACAGGAGAGGGAGAACAGGCAATCGAGAATTATAAAACAACGTCTATTGAGACGGAAGGGGCTGCAGCTCCGCTGCTCTGGCCGTGCACGCACATCAACGTGCCAGTAGGCGTTGCACACTGTTGCTGTGTTTCTGTCTAGAACTCCGATAAATGCATCACTTTGCACCACTTTGCTAGCAACATCAAAGTACTGGCTGAGCAGAATCTACAAGAAGGTATTTATCTACCCCGTTCGCTTGTACACATTTCTTTTGTTCAAAATGGCTGGGGCCATAAAACTGTAGCAATAAATCCCCTCCTGTACCTTCGATGCCCACGAGGCTCCCCGGCTTGACTCCTCCACACAAGACCACCAAAATAGAGATAAGACTCCCTCCCAGCAAGATAGGAGCTGGGCTTGCTCAAATAGAAACTGAATCTGCCCTTCCCGGCTCCTAAAGCAACAGCAACTAACAGAGGACTATCGTATGTATCTCCCTGATTTTGGCGGCCATTTTAGACTGGTCTCTCTCTCTCTCTCTCTCTCTCTCTTTGGCAGCCATCATGGACTAGTCTTTTTCAATATATGACCATACCCTAAGAACTGGCCTCTTTAGACTAACCTCAACTACCGAGTGTCTGCCTTTTATTGCAGTATTATACTTCTACTTTTATTTAATGCACCAATCGCTACCTCATATACTTCTGGCTGCTCACTAGTGTCATTTTTGACTCATGTTGCTTTTTGTTTGCACCTGTATTTTGGTCCGGTATATCATTAGTATTATACTTCTACTTGTATACTGTACATTTTTATAAGTTGCACCCATTTCACTTTTATTCTTGTATTGCACTGATCGCTACCTCATATTTCTGTACATTTTTTGGACGCTGCACCCATTTCACTTCTTATTCCTGGATTGCACCTCATATATTTCTGTACATTTTTTGTAAGCTGCACCCATTTCACTTTTTATTCCTGGACTACACCAATTGCTACCTCCTATATTTTGGTTATGTTGGTTGCTCACTAGTGTCACTTTTGTTCCATGTAATTTACTGTTTGTATTTGTCTTTTGCACATGTGTATCACTATAGTTCATCCTCCCATACCCACCTAAACCGCCATCGCAACATGGATCCCATAGGCAAGCACACATATAAAATCAACTACCCATCCACACTCACCAAAAAAGCCGCTAAACGCTTTAAACACAACTTCCTGAGGTCCCACCCTGAAACCCCCTTTGCCGACACCTACTTCTCACCGGTCAATGGATCCCTGAACACCGATATCATCTTCCACACCACACCCAGAGCTCAATGGAGAAAAGCGTTCCTCACCCTACTAACCGTCTCCACCACCAGGAAATCCGCTCACAGCCTAACTCTCTCCATCACACCATCCCAACTCTTCCCAGGCAGAGCCACCATCACTATCTACAATAACGGGATTGTCCTATATCAATCCACAGACAGGAACCTGGAACGACTAGACAACCTGTTCCCCACTTTCAAAGAGCACCTCTCCAATTCCCGGACCAACACTCATATCTCCTCCAGTCCTACCACCCCTGACCTCACAGCTCCCACCACCCACAACCCTCCTCACCTAGTTCAGCACCAGGTAGCTACTACACACTTCTCAATCAGAGACACCCCTGACTTCTCAGCTCCCACCCACAACCCCTCTATTCCAGTTCAGCACCAGGTAGCTACCACACACGCCTCAAACACAGACACAGATCTCTCCCCCTCATACACCACTCGCACTCCAACCCCTCCTACCAACCCTCGGACCTCCACGCATACCATTAACACTCCTCTCACACCTGACAGCACAGTTGACATTAACACTCCTCTCACCCCTGACATCACAGCTCCCACCCACAACACATCTAACCTAGTTCAGCACCAGAACGACATGCACAACGACAAATCCCACCCTTTATCCTCCCCATTCTCAGTCCCCATTACCCTCTAACTACGCAGAACACACCTCTCTTAATTTAACTCCCCCTCCCCACAACAGGACCATTTTCAATCCCATTTCCCCCCCCCACTCTCAGCCCCCATTACCCTTCCTGCACCCCCACCACTACTATCAGACACCCATCCTCCACCTTGATCTCTCCGCCTACCAACAATGCCCTCACTCATACCACCAACCTCCTCCCCACTCATCCACACCCCTCCCGCCCAAAACCTCTCTCCTCCCCAACACCATCCCGTACACTAACACAACGCAGCACTGCACGAACACTAGCCCACTCCCCCACCTGCACGCTAATTCCCTGGTCAGTCATTCACCTCTGACTGCCACCCCCACCTCCACCACCTACCCCATGTTGGACAAGATCATGGCCACCCTCATCCAGATCAAAGAAGACATGCACATCATCAAAGAACTACTCTCCACTCACCCCATACACCCCTCACCCACCCCCACCTCCCCTCCCAACTTGACCCCTGCCCTTCCGCTTGACTCCCTCACTCAACACTCCCCACACTGGGCGTCAATCCCTGCTCACAATCGCAATAACCGCCCTCGTCGCCCCTGTAACCCCTCACCCAACTACACCTCCCCTCCCAACATGTCCCTCACCCTTCCGATTGACTCTCTCACTCAACACTCCCCACACTGGGCGTCAATCCCTGCTCGCAATCGCAACAACCACCCTCGTCGCACCTGCAACCCTACTTCGGACCTCGACACACTCACCCTCCTCCGCTCCTACGACCCAGCCCCCCAAAATCACACATCCACCTCACAACTCACCATTCCCACGATACACTCAAATCCCCTTAGACCCCCCACACTAAACAGCAGATTCTCCATCCCCAATAACCTTAGAAAAGTCCCTCTCTCTCTAGAACCATCTACCACCCTCAACACACCCCGTCTCAAATGCACTCTCCTCAACTGCAGATCAGCCTCGAAACATTCCGCCGCCATTGCTGATCTCCTCCTAATGCTGGACCTTGACCTAATCATCCTGACTGAAACCTGGCTAACTGAATCTTCGTCACCTATAATGGACATTCTGGTTCCTCCCAACTACCACATCATCAGGCTTGACAGATCAGGCAAAATAGGTGGTGGAATCGCATGCATCTACAGGAACAACCTCTCTGTTCTGAAAGTCAATTCCACCTCCCTACCATCCCCAACATCCTGTGAATAGATCTGCCTCGACATTATTAGTGAGGGCAAACCGATATGCTCTCTTCACAGCATTTACCACCCACCCAGGGACAACCTCACCTTTTCTCAACAAATCATGGATATGATCTCAACCAATTCCGGACGGCAGCTCACCCAAATATACCTTGGCGACTTCAACCTTCACTGGAACGATCGCAATGACGCGGTGGTAAATAGTCTTAAAAATTTCCTCGATGCCCTTGACCTCACCCAAATATGCAACAGCCCGACCCACGAGAAAGGCTCTATCCTCGACCTTATCATCTCCTAAGAGGACTTTATCCAACTTGAGTCCATCCAACCCTGTGACTGGTCAGATCATCATATTGTCACATTCTTCATCAATGAAAAAGTTAAATTTAACCCGGTTCAATCCTCCAAGCCCAAAGTCTGGAAAAGAGACATGAAAAAACTCAACCCAAGCTCTCTGCCTCATAACAGATGCAATCTCCTACTCCCACCGACCGGCGCTACGGACGTTCAATCCCTGACTGACCACTATCTCAACGCTATGACCTCAATAATTAATGAGGCTGCACCTCTGCAGCTAAAAAGAGTCTCTACTAAAATCTCCAATCCATGGTACGACGGGAGTCTCAATGAGGATAGACGAGACATGCGAATGGCAGAGCGCACCTGGAGATCAGCTCCCTCTGCACTACACCTAAAAACTCTGAAGAAAAAGATAAAAGCCTATTTCAGGAAAATAAAACGCTCAAAATCAGATTTCTTCAGCCTCCAGCTCGACCAAGCAAAAAACCGTCAGAGAAAACTGTTTGAGCTAATCAGATCACAATCCAAGGAACAACCAACCACTCAGCACTGTGCGCTAAGCACCATCCTGTGAAGACTTCTCCGCTTTCTTTACCCAAAAAACTGACAACATAAAGAGCGATCTCCTCATTGACGTAAGCCTCTACTCCAAACCCCACTGCATAACACCCACTGAACCAAAAAACAATGCTACATGGTCAACCTTTGGCACATACTCGGAAGAAGAAATTGGCAAACTGCTCAGCACCTTGAAACCATCCAATCACCTCACGGACCCCCTTCCTGCTAACGCTGTAAAAGACTTTACCCCTTTGCTTCTCCCACTCTGGACTAAAATTATCAACAGCTCACTTCAACAAGGAATCATACCGGACTCCCTCAAAGTTGGACAAGTCATACCTTTACTAAAGAAACCTACAGCCGACCCCTATGATCTGAACAATTACCGTCCCATTACCAATATTTCCACTCTCGCCAAACTGCTGGAAAAATGCGCACAACTACAATTGACTAAAGACATTGAACAATTTGATCTCTTCAACCCTCATCAATCAGGCTTCCGAGCAGGACACAGCACAGAAACTACTATGACTCACATAATTGACGACGCACTTCGAATGCTAGACCAAAATGACACCTGCCTCCTCATCCTTGATCTCTCTTCAGCATTCGACACCGTTAAACATGAGAATTTACTCGAACTACTAAACACAAGAATGGGTTTATCTGGAACTGTTCTCAAGTGGTTCTCTTCCTTTCTACACAACAGGTCGCAGAAATTCAAGAGCAACAACCTGATGTCCTCGCCAATACCTGTAACGCTAGGCGTCCCCCAAGGATCCTCTCTATCCCCAACTCTGTTCAAACCTAGTTATGGAACCTCTTGCCACCTTGCTACAAGCATCCAATGTACACTTTCACATGTACGCCGATGACACCCAACTTTATCTCAAATTACAATCCCCCAAAGACATTTCGCTCCTGAACTCAACGATCAGAAGCACCCAATCCTGGCTTGCCGATAATCATCTCAAACTCAATGCCCTGAAAACAGAGTTCCTTCTGATCTCACCTCCAGCAAAGATCTCCACCACTCAAATTTGGCTTAAACATCTAACCGCACTCAATGTCCAACCCACCATCGTGGACTCAGCAAAATCTTTAGGCATAACACTCGACACCAATCTCAACATGCAGCAACATATCAGCAAGGCAACCAAGGGAGCGAACTTCCAAATCAATACTCTGAGGAAACTTAAACCCTTCCTCCCAGCCAAAGACTTCCAAACCGCAGTACAAGCACTAGTCATCCCCCGAATAGAATACGGCAGCATCGCCCTCTGCGGACTCCCCCTAACTACTACCGCACCCCTAAGAGCTTCTCTAAACGCTGCAGCGAGACTCAACACTGGGTCAAAAAAGCACTCTCATATTCCCCCTGACTTGAAATCCCTGAACTGGCTGCCTTTTGAAGCCAGAATACATCTGAATATCGCCTGCGTGACACACAAGGCGGTACACCTGAACTCACCCGGATACCTCGCTCAGAAGCTGACAATCTCTGGCGGAGCTAGAAACACTAGAGGCACAAACAATCTTCTGCTGAAACCTCGAAGATTCCGGAAGGTAAAAACCTATAAGCGCTCCTTCTCAGGAATGGCGCCCAGGATCTGGAACTCACTCCCTCCCGAAACCAGGCTCATCTCTTCCACCACACTCTTTAAGAAAGAAGTAAAAGCTATCCTCATGGCTAAATACACTTGAACTGTTATCTCGAACTCTTTTAAGACTCTGCACCGATCTGTACTACATGTTTGACCCCTTTGCCTATTTGTATTACTTGTCTTATTGATGTACATGATTGGCTTTGCATCCACCGATTTGTAGTATTAGCTTTACTTATCTGTTTGACTATGCTCCCTCATGTACCCATTCTATGTAAAGCGCTCTGATATCTGCAAAGATCTTGTCCGCGCTATATAAAACTTTCAAAATAAAAAATAAAAATTCACCCACAGTCAGAAGGATCTGGATTTAATCCAGCATTCTTTCGCTCACCATGCCACCCCAGTTTGGACCCAGCCATATGCAAATCAGTCTTTACCCTGTTTCTTATGGGAACAGTCCAGCCCGGACTGCCAAGCCAGATCCTCCCTGGACCGGAAACAAGCATCCTGGGACTGGTTTCGGGGCATCACCCCTCATCAGCCAGGCTAGCTGATGGGGGGGGGGGGGAGGGGAGGAGGGGGGTGGGGGGGAAGGGGAGTCCGGACTGATTGCCGGTGGATGCCTGGACCACCAGACTCTCTGGTGCAGAATCTTGGGTCGAGAAGTCAGGATTTCCCAGTGCATGTCTGTGGCAGCGAGCTGCTGGCCTGTTGTCCAGGGGCACTAGAGCATGGCTTTGACCAAGAGGGTATCTGTCAAGGAATCATTAAAAGGCAATAGCGGTTCAGTAGGCGTCTGGTCAGGCTGGAGAGGCTCTGTCAGAACGTTTGTTTTGACCTCATTTGTAGGGTACTGTAGGTCAAGGAACCCTGCAGCTCGTGACATAAAAATAGCAAAAGTATGCTCCTCTGTGCCAGGACAAGTGAGAGACAAAAGTCCTGTATCAGGTGAGGTGTCCAGCCCACTGGTATGCAATTCAGTATAATAGCGGTCCTTATCGAAATTTGAGGACTAATTTGTTCCCCTCACTATAGTCTTTACATTCTGCTCTGGTCTTCAGGCAATAAAATATGAGCTCTGCCGCATGGTAAATGCAATGTATTTGAGACAGAATGATTGGTTGCAGGCTTTGCTCTGGTGGGCTCAGAGCACAGCCTTGGTCAAGCAGAGTCCAATTTAGAGTTGGAAACCACTATAGGTAACGGGTAGGCTCCGGAATTGATGGTAAGAGAACCTGCGCATAGAGTGGCACAGAACAAAAGTCGGCACCAAAGCTGGTTTGGAACCTGAAGCAGGTTCAAGAGGCCCCAACGGCAGTAAGGGTGAACTGCTGGGGTAACCCACAGTGGAGGCTTCATTTGATCCGTGGGCTCCAAAGGTGCATCAGAGGGAGCCTGTAGCATGCCAAATATAAACAGTGTGGCCTTATTAAAGACCTCCATTTGCTGAGACGTCGCTGATGCACCTGGAAATATGGCTTGCATCTTGATCAAACATGGAATCGGCTCTTCAGGAGTAAGGGAGCCAGATCAAGAGGCAATTCAATCCCCTCTCTGGAGATCGAATGTGGCAGGAAGAGGCTGATTCCCCCACAGATATTTTGAGCTTCTTCTTCTTCGGCTTATACTGAGACTTCGACCACAATGTTGTGGTAATGACTTTGAGAGCGGGAAAAGAACCTTCCTTTAGACTATTCATGGTGCAGAGTCTTCTAATGTTTGGCAGCGTAGAGTTCTGCCTGGCGGTCCGATACGGTCTTTGGGTTCATGTGGTAGTAGTTGTCAGAGGCCCTGTAGGCGTGCTCAGGCATACCTTGTGGGGTCTATTACAGACATTTCTTTGTAACAGCCCTACAAGGAGTAAACCCTTTTTATTTTGGGAGGTGATATATTTGTAAAAAAAATAATCTTGATGAAAAAGTATAGCTTCCTAATTATTACCGAAAGCGCATAAAAAAAGGAACCACCATCAGCACACCTGGGTGGCACTTACATGTGGCTCTGCTCATCACTTCTGGAGCGCAACTATGCCAGTGTGTTGCCATCTCAGCACCTCCTTTGAGTTTCCAGGTCCAGTTAGGAGCCTGGGGGAATATTTACGAGGTGGGGGAATCGGAGGTTAGAAGAAGCTATTAGAAATACATTTTTTCAAAAGTTTGCCACACAAAAGGCAAACAGATACACAACAAATTACCTTCAGCTCTGGGTTTTTGTTAGCATGTCGGCAACCCTCCTGGTGCATACTGGTCATGGTAGTTCATCTGCATAATCGTTGCATATACTTCCAGCTAGGCAACGCTTAATTGCCATTTTATTTTCGACATTCTCATTTCCAACTTTGCTTTTCAGTTTATTTCAAATCACTTTTTTGTGACGATTCTTAATAGATATTAGCTCCTCACATATTTTTCACTTTGTTCAAGCTTATTGGAGTAGCCAAGCATTGGTTGACTGCCCACTTTACCTGCAGTTTTAAAAATGAGAGGTCAGTACATCCTCACTATAAAATTATACCATACTCCTTCGAGAATTTATGTTACCTCTGGTGCACAGTCATGGTACCCGGAAAACTAAAGGCGGAACATTTCTTCCAAAATGGCCACACAAAAACCAAATAGCTACACTATTCAATATATAATACACACACAACTATTATAACCCAGGCAGCTTTTCGGATTAGGTCACTCTGCATATTATTTTCGATCAGTCTAAGAATGTCAATCTTTATTTGGTTAACATAAACCAAACATTGGAAAAAAATATTGTTAATTTTAATGCCTTTATTTGTTAAATGTATAGATACAGAAAAAGTATATGCACAAAACAGATAATTTCTTATTTACATTTTTGTTGCAGTTAAGCAGGTTTCACCTCATACGGGGTGAATGCTTCATACTTTCCTCCTACTAATCGTCAAAATCATACCATAAAAATAAGGGATACATATCCAAAACAAACAAATGTATGTAGAAAATAGCCATATTGGTTTTAAAATCTGCTGAACTTTCATACAGTGGGTGAAATTAAGTTAGGCGCATTTTGTGAATAATCATCTAGGTGCAAGCTCATAGGAATGTCTCAGTCAACAGCTTGTTACTCTCTTCACTTATCACAGACTTGCTAAATAAATATTTGTGATCAAATTTACTATGAAGAGCTATTACAGAGGAGTATTCACCTTACAAACCCAAAATATTACTTTACCTTGATCTTAACCCTATTTAGGGAAGGATGTTTTAAGCCACTTTCAGGGGACTATCCCGCACCTCTTTCAAGGGGATTAATTAAGCGCTGAAATCATCTCCAGAAATTACTTTTTCTGAGATTGATACATGGCAGCTGCAAGTAATTAAAAATCACTAGTAATATGATAAAAGTCTGCCTACAATTGCGAAGAAAAAGCTAACATAGTCCTATGAGAAGTGAAGAATCAGTGAATGATGAATGGATAGACAATTTCTTACTATTCATAAATTAACAGGCTATTTTAACATTCCTCTCTGGCTAGGATTCACCAGAGTGTAATGTTTGCTGTGCAGCCATGCACGTCTATGCATGTGCATTCTTTTCCTCTTCTGAGAAATTATTAATTTGTATATGTATTTCTTGGTCTTAATTGTAAGACGTTTTGAAAAAATATTAGTGTAATAAAATTCATTTGTATGTGTTATCTAACAGCACTGGAGTATATCTTCAAACTGAGAAGATCTTGAATTACTCTACGAATGGCTAAAACATGGAAGCTAAAGGAGCACGGTAATTGAGTAAGAGACAATCGTACCTCAATGTCTTGGTGTTCATACAAGTAAGAATTCTTGTGAGAAAAGTTATGCGAATACACCTTATTCAAAGCGGTCATTTGATATTCCTTCTGTAAATACAGGAACCAGTTGCATGCAGCAGCTTAATACTTTATTTAGACAGGTGTTTTAAGCTTGCATGTCCATACAAGGAGATAGACAAAAAAACAAGTACTGTATCTATAGGCCCGCGTTGAAGGTAACTCAGTTATGTAGATAGAAATAAAAGAAACTAAAGGCTTTTCGCCACCAGGAACTAAAATATTCACAAACACTAGATTTGAAGTTCATCTGTTACTGATTCACAAAGTTTGCATGTCAGATATTTTGTGGCTGGATGCGCAACTGGCATGTTTTTAAAGCTAAAATATTGGTATCAGAGGGGACTGCAAACGCCGAATCCCCTTAAAATTAGCTTCCATTTGAGAATATTTTGTCAAGCCAGCATATTTGGAGGACAGCTACATCAGAGCAACACTTTGCCCTTTCGGTGGGTCGTGAGTGTCTGACACTAAGCTGCAAACCTAGGTGAAACCTTCTTACATCATTAGTGTTAGAAGGTCACATGCTTTGTATCAAGTAGTCCCATCAAACAGGAATTGAGCTTGTTGTCTGCCACCAGACTACAAATGGCAGTGCTTCTCCTAAGAGTGCCTCAAGCACCACGTAGCCTTTTCAAACAAACTCATAGCAGCGTGTCACAGTCTCAACCTCACCTGTTCTGCTACCAACAGTAAGTCGGCAAAGTGGTTTCAGCCACACACGGTGGAGGTGTGGGAATGGCGCCAATTGCCAAAGCACTCTTCCTCTCCTTGTTAGGGAGGGATCCAGTATTTATGCCCTGGAGTTTCAGAGACCCCTCTGAGCGAGTCCACAGCACAAAGGGAACCACAAACAGGAGAAGTGTGGGAATGAAACCTCTTCCACTGGGATCAAAGCCCACCGGACGTCGGACACCGTTTCTCCTAGTCTCCCGGTTGTGTTTTCCTTCAACCTCCCCCTCCTCTTTCTCTCTCCTATTCTTTGTCTCCCCCCCCCCCCTCGCTCCTATCCTCTCTCCCCTGAATCTCTCTCCCCTTAAATGCTTTTTTTCTTAAATCTATGTTTTTAACACATGTAACTTCGCTCCAGTAACTCCTGTAACTTGTAACTATGCTCTGAAACAATGTTCGTCCTCATGTAAAGCGCTCTGATACCTCCAGGTCTAGACAGCGCTATATACAACTTTTGAAATAAATAAATAGTACCTGTGCAAACCACAACCAACACGTTGATCACAGAATGAGGAAAGAGACTATAAGGAAAACTGAGTGATCAGTGGGTAAGTGAGTGATGACCTTAGACAAATGAATTAATTTGGTTCAAGCAAAGCTTTGTCCACGCAAAGCAGTCTGCAAAGGTTCATCGACATAGTCTGGGGCTTACACTATGGTTTGAGGTGCTTACTACTTCTGAACAGCTTTGCAGCTTATTGAAAATTAATGCATCACCCAGGGGGCGCTGTTTACATGGCGTTATGAAAAGCTCCCAAAAAGGAGTACACTGCCTCATTGGTAGGGTCTTCCGTGTCAAACTTGAAAAGTCTGTATATTTAATTAGCATGAATGTAGGCCAATACTGCACTGCATTGAAAGGATTAAGAAACGTAAAATGAAATTAAATGTATTAAATGAGACCGAACTTTAGACATATTAAACAGCAATAATCATTTGTTATTTCACAACATGCATCCAAACCCTTAAAAACATTAACATTTTCTGTTTGCTGACCTCCTAGCTGTTGGGAGTTCCCACGCTATTAGGATTCAAAAACTTAACCTAGGCAGAAAATGCAGGGTCTTAAAAACAATATTACGGATAGCAAGTCTGGCCCATTACAAAAAGATTTTTTAACAGTCATTTAGACATGTTAGTTACGTTTGAGTATACACAAATTGGTGTAGGAAAGCAACAAGAAGCACAGTAGGGCTTCAGAAAATAGCCTAATTTGAGCTAATTTCTGTTGCAGCAACAGTTTCGTTTCTTAGTAGATGTGTTCGTATTTATGACATCTTTCCCAACCTGTTCAAAATAAATTTGTGACTGAAGTACGGCACCTTCAAGAAACCTTGGAGTTAAGCTGCTGTAATGGCAGAGTTTTTGGCTTTATTTAGCAGTGATATAGATCATTATTCTTGCTCGCATCTAGTATAGGTATTCTTAGCCTGTGTTGGCCCTTTTAAGCCCTTTTTCCAGACCTAGAAGAGGATAGCTGCTTAATATGCCTTTATTCTTGACTTTAACCTGTCTATTGCCTATTGGCTTTGACATATTAGATATATTGGTATGGTTTATGTAGGTATTCTGACAGAGCTAAGGAGCATTTCACCCCTTTCAGGCCTAAAGCTAGAGAGACTCCATCTTGATGGAAGCAGAGAGGCTTTTTAGGGCAAAAGCAATGTTTATAGTTATAACTGTTGTTCGCCCTAAGCGGACCGGAGAGAACCGGCCAGAGCTGAATCTAATCAGGAATTGTTCCCGGGCTCAGGTCTCTAGACGAAACAAGCAGACTGGTCACTGTGGGAGCGTCTAGCGCAAGGAGCCTGGTGCATGGGATTGGTGGGAAGAAGCTGCTGGCTGGAACTTTCCATGAGGAAACAGCATTCTATATTTGTGAAGTGCAGAGGCGGAGTCAGTCAGTCGAGGAGTGAGTCAAGAAGAGGGGAGTCAAGCAGAGAGGAGTCGAGGAGAGAGTCCAGCAGTGGAGTGGAGTTGGCAGAGAGAGAGAGAGGGTTCAATCTGGAGAAGAGCTGAGTTGAATAGTGAGCTGGAACTGAAGGAAGCAGTTAGAAGCAGTTGCTTATCAGGAGGAGGTGTGAATAGCTGGAGTCTGAAGTAATGCCTTTTAGAAGAGATAGAGGAGAGCTCGTGGATTAACCTATGGGAGCAGATGGAATTGGACATTGGCGCAGAGACAGAGTGAATAAGATAGTGGAATGAACGGTGATCAGAGCGGCAGGAACCATTAAGATTGAAGACGGAAGGTGGAGAGACAGTTCGTGTGGGGGAGAGGAGTCCAGAGACAGAGTGATCAGCGCAGAGGTGTACCCAAGAGTGCAGGAGAGAGAGAGAGCATGAGATGAGCCAAGGCACAGACGAGAGAGGAACCCAGATGACAGCTAGAACAAGACTTCACACTAATCAGGTGATATTGTTTTCATCACATTAGCTACACTTAATCTTTTCCCTTTTAGCGGAGTGTTCCTGTTATGTGTAATCTTTTCTCTTTCAAGCGGTGTGTTCTACCTATAGCCTTTGTTAGATTTGCATAAATGTTTATATTACTATAATAAAAGATCCCCAGTTTATAACAAACTGGTGTGTAGCCCCTATTCTTGTTCACTAAAGGTAAACATAGCTCCTAGGTGAGCACTAGATATGTGAATGGATGAGTAATCCCAATCAGGTAAGTGGTGATCACATAAATAGGGAGTGAGTGAACCTTTGATGCCAAGAGCAGAGAGTACATCATATAATCTGGAACCATATTCAAAGTCATTATTGTAGTTTCATCCCGAGTAGACAGCTGAGATAATATCCCAATATATATATATATATATATATATATATATGTATAGGTGTTCATAGGAATGTGGTCGTCGTTGATATGCGGCGTTAATGAGAGCACTGGGGGGTTGAACCAGTGTGTATACCCACTGAATTGTGGCTTGAGTAAATGAGAGCACTAGGTAGTGGAACTAGTGTGTAGTTTCGCAGGATCGCGAACACTTTGGAAAAGGGAGCATTGGGTTCTGCAGGCCCGTGTGTAGACGCACCAGATTGTGTGTCAGATCTGCCCTAGGGTAGAACGGTCTGGGTCAGAGTGGCCGCGAGACCAACTGATGTGAATAAGTGTGGTGTAGGGTATGGATATCCCTAGTAATCAGTGAGTATTCTTAGTATCCCTATAGATTTAGTGGTGTTCTTAATAATATGAGCTTGTATATTGCGAGTTCCCTATCCTCAGGTAGGTACCAGGTGCCTGGATATAGAGGAGTCCTGAGGACGGAAGGTGAGTACGTTTTGGCTGGGTCACAGGGGCCCCTGGGGGCTGATCCCATCTAAACAGAAAATCCAGCCATTACAGCTGCCTAATATTAAACATTTGCATTCCTCCGAATTGCAGCTTAAGACATCTGGAGACATGTTTTCCTCTAGAAAGTACTCGGAATGCAGTAGGCTTTGGCTGTTCAGTTAATCTCTCCAGGAGCTTGTGTGTAGTGTCATATGGGAAGATGTAGACACTTTGCTCAATAAAGAACAATGCGAGAGGGTTTTCTGGCTGTGTATAGGCAGTCTGGTTGCGGACTATAGGTCTGGGATAAATAAGCTAAAACCACCATGACCTCTCGGATTTGGGGAGGGATTAGCCGTCTGCTGTCGTTTTTCATTGTAACTCATCATTTGGTCCTTTCTCCCATATGAGTAGCATCAGTTTTCATGGCAAAACTAGTTTTTGTTTCTGACAAATTTGACAGGCGGCATTAGAATTAGAGGTTTCTGAATGCCTTCAAAAACATCCTACGAGCCTACTTTCATGTGAATCAATTGGTTGTTTAACCCCTCCCACGCTTATGACGGAACCGCTCTGTCATGGCCCTCGGGTGGGCTGTGCTGGTGATGGAGCGGTTCCGTCATGGCCCGCTCGGCGCGCCTGCGCAGCGCTGATTTTGCGCCTACGCTGACGTTCGAAAGAACGGGCGGGGCCATGACTGAACCGCTCCGTCACAAGCACAGCCCACCCGAGGGCCATGACTGAGCGGTTCTGTCATAAGCGTCGGAGCGCCGCGCGGCCGCCCCACCCCCTTAGCGCTGCGGCGGAATTGCCACCGCAGCGAAAGGGTTAAGTGTTTCTGCTGGCTTAGTTGGACAAATGATGCAATATGATCTTTTAAGTTCTTCTAATTACAGAAAAAGAATGATATTTTGGATTGCGCTGGATGCTTTTCGCCAGTCTCCATTAAGTCAAAGCTGATGAATAAATTTAACATCCTGGATAGTCTTCTCCTGATGGGGTACCACTAGGAAAAAATAAAAGCCTGACCAACAAACTAGAGGTAGCAATATATGTGTGTTTTCCTTTGCAGCTGTGGCAACATTAAAGCATCTGATGAAGACATTGTTTGCAGATATGACCCTGAAAAGCAGTAATAAATTCTTATTGCTTCCAGTCTATCACCAATCCGGACAATTTCTTGTGTGTTCCATGAATGTAAATGTTGAAATCAACACTTGTGATCTACTACGGGCGCAAGTTCCTTAACCACGAAAGAATGACCCCTTGCCTTCTCAGCTTCTATTTGTATACAAATTTGTTGAAACAGTTGCCATTTCTATTTTAAGACTATGTAGTCAGAACATTTCTTGTTGATGTGGATAATTCGATTAAGGTGAAAACGTCTGGATTTCCTTTGGCACCATGTGAAACTAAAGACAGAAAACTCTTTCCAAGAACAATGAAAATTAAGGGACAACGCCCCTGTAAAGAAGATGAATGGTTGGAGGGACAGTCTAGATTTAGGTACAGAACACCCTAGCCAGCGCGCACACGCACGTTGTGATGCTGAATCACTGTCATGCATGGAACTGCAATCTCCAATCTTCCATGGAGCTGTGATTGGGAAGGATATGTGCCAGATAAGTTAAACATGAAAGAAAGAAATACCGGAGAAAAGGCATGTTGGCCTCTTTCTCTACATTTGTTCAAAGGGTGGTCTCTTTCAAAGCTGTTAATGCTGTAGGACTGTGGTGATCTGTAGGACAATAGACGTCCAGTATTGCTAATATACTGAGCTTTGGGGGTAAAGACTTTTTGGGGATATAAATTATCAATTGGTACTGCAGCAATATCTTTAGTATTGGATTACCAATCTCAGTTTCTATCGTATGCTGGACCCATCCAGCTCTGCTTTAAAGAACGAGAAACAGCGGAGTGTTTTGATCTGAGCTACAATACCATGTGATGATGATGAAGTGATTCGACTGGCCCCAGCTCTTCTGTTACAGTCTCTTCTGAAGCCTTCCTAATATTGCGTTTGGATGAGGTCTGGTCCTTTTGAGTGACGACCTGCTACTCTACTTGCCCATCTTCAGGGAGGAATTTTAAAGACGGCATACCTAAAGTGCCTATCCTATCGGGCCAACAAGGACAAAACCCTGATTAGCTTATTGTCAGATAGGCTGTTGTCCTGATTCTTTTTCTCCTGTGTCTGTTCATTTGGGCCCTGAAACAGGCCCTCCTTTAGGGTTCGGTGGCATAAGTTGTGGTGCGGATGACCTAGAATTTATACGTCCTTGCAAGACAGCCCTAGATATTTTTCTGCTTTTGAAGGTGGGCTGCCTTAACCATTGTTTGAGGAAGGTCTCTTGCATGGGTTGTGTAAAAATCTCATTCCATTCAAAAGCTTTTGCTGTAGCACGTGTTTCTAATATTTCAAATAGAAAGTTCTTATACACTTGTAAAGTTTCCTTGTTCAATACTATTTCAAACTGTGCTACAGCTTTCTATATGAAATGTGTATATAGAAGCTATCATCCAGTTAAAATTGGCGAGCTGGTATAACTTCTTCAGAGAGACACTTGGTAGTTCTCCCAGGTATTAGGCATATTAATATACTGTATCCAAACCACCTTCAGGGCTATTTACAGCCTTTGGATCTCATGCATGGGATAATCCAAACACCAGTAATGCGTATAGGACCTCAACACAGCACTTATTTCTCATTTATTAGGACTGACCGATGCCCAGCATTGATAGCTGAATTTGATGCAGGGATCTACTTTAATGCTGGGCTTAATGCATCAGCGTCCATGATCCCATAAGCCACCACATAGACGTTTGTGCCGGATTTGATTGAAAAATGTTAAATCCAACACTACAGCTTGTAAAGAAGGCTTAGAGCAGGAGTTGGCGAGGAGGCACTACAGACACACAAAGAATGTCCAAGTTAGAATCACTTAGGAGTCACTGCCAGCCCAAATTTACCTTTACCACAGTCATGTCGTGAATAATTGACACATTTCCCATAGTCATTGTTGAGAGTCATGCTCCTAGTGAAAGTACATCAGTAATGGAACAACGTTTGCTCCATATTAATATTAAACATACAAGTAACACAAATGTTCAAAAATGCAGAGAGAAAAATATATTCTGATTTATCCAGTTCACTTCAATTCCAAATATATACGTGTATCCAAGTTCAGCGTCATATCTCTGTATAGATCTCTCGATGCAAAAAAATGAAATTTAAGCAAGAGTATGCAAGTGTTCCCAGAGTGAAGAGAGCCAGGTCGGGTGGCAGGCTGTTCTCTCTAAACACTGCCAAACTCTGGAACGCCCTTCCCCTCTCACTCCGATCTAACCCAAATCTGCTTTCATTCCGAAAAAACTTGAAGACACTACTGTTTGCTAAATCTTTCGTGTCCTAATTCTTCCGTTCCTGGTAACTCCGCCTCAGCACAACTCAGCGCTTGGACGCCCCTGGGCAGCAATCGCGCTCAATAAATTTATTTTCATTTTCATTTCATTCATTTTCAAGTGGACAAAAATCTCAACTGTGGATTTGAACCCAACATTTTTAAGCATTCATCGATATTATCAGTGTTGATTGTTCCAAACGAATCTAGACCCAACCACCAGATTTCACAATAATGCAACTGTGCATATTTCTACCAGAACACATGTAGCAGAATTAGCTCAAGCCAGAAAGCCAGGCACACTTTCAAGTACTGTACTGAAGTTTGTGTTTAATAAAACAAATATTGTCATGTATAAATGTTCCATAGGCAAAGATCAACGTTGAAAGTCTTAACCTTTACTGATATAATAATTTAAACTAATAGGAAAGTTGTAGAGTGATAAACAGTCTATATTAAACTCTGATTTCTACGTAAATATATACGAAATCTTCCCTGCTAACACTGCCATATCAACATGGAAGCCCATTATATTGAATCAACTACAGCTGTTGGCAATAGAGTAGCTTTTATTACATAACACTGGCTTTTTTTGTGTTTTTTTACAACTTAAAAGCAAATTCCACAAAATAATTCTCATTGATATTAGTCAATTGTTTGCCTCTACATATGTGTGGGACCTGGGTACAAAAACATAGCTTTAACCTGCATCTATGTGTCTGCCTTAAAAATAATATTCCCAGTGTAATATGAGATTTGGCATTCCCTTTTCCAAAAGGTGATCAGAACTCATAAAGCATAGTGACTGCACCACTTTAAAAGCTACAGTGTAGAGCTGCACGTACCCCTGCGCACGTATAAATTCCACAGTCAATATGACCAATAAAATAGTAAGTGTTAGTTGAAGCTTAGGGTCTTTATGCAGCTATTATTTTCATATGCAGCTTTCATAAATTCCACACTATTTTTCACCTTCATGACATTCACCTCATAAAAATGGGTAGAATAATGAATTTTGTTGCAATTAAATTTCCTTTCAGTCTCACAAAGCTTGCTAGAAAAAGACAAAAAAAAACCAGGCCCAAAAAGTGCGGGGGGTTTATCACAGTCTCAAATGAACTAAAAAAAAAAAAGACAATTCTCTGACAGTAGGACAGTGAAGTATATTTACAAATAGAATAAAGTAAACACCTCCCAGTCTAGTCACTATCTGACCCTCGATTTGCCTCTTGCTCAGATTCATTTCCTGAACCACCACGAGAGCCTTCATTATCAGATCCCTTGACTGATCCCCTTGATGACGCTCTTTCCGAGCCACTTGGGGAAGGTGGAGGAGAGCCACTGCCTCCTGAGCGAGCTGAGGCATTGTCTGATTGTTCCGAATCGGAGCGTTGCCGCTTTCTAGCCCACTGATCGTTGTCGGAATCTTCATCGGACTGGCGGATGATGGCCCTCCGGGGTGTCCCAGGTTCACTTCCCGACATGTTTCTATTGTCATCAGAGCCGCTATCGGACATGATACGCTTCTTCTTCTTCTGCGGTGCATCGTCTGAATCGCTGTTGCTGTTCTTAGCATTTCTGAAACAAAATAATATATGCATTATCTGAAGATGTGTCCATGTGAGGTGAGCATGTATACTCTCAACTGAAACTACCCAGCATTTAAAAGGGAAACACATTTTTTTTCTTCAGATGCATGTAATAAGTGTCAAAATGAAGGCTGCGTTTTGGGGAAAAGGGTTAACTGATGATTCATGTCAGCTCATGCAAACTATACAAAGCACTCATACCCATCGTCCGCTATCTTGAGCTTATCCTCATCTGAAGAATCGTCACTGGAAGAAATGATTGCCTTTGATTTGATTTTTCCTTTCATTGAAGGTGGCATCCGTTCAGGTTTGGGCTGCAAATAGAAATTAAAAAAATATACAAAAAAAGCAAAATGTTATTTTGCATGACGTCACTTCGATCCAAATCAGTACACCCAAGCAGGGGATCAAATAATCCCACTAATATTTGCACCATGATTTGTACAGGAAGTGACTTCCACCCAAAAAAAACTCCTTGGTTGTAGGAAACATAGCTCATTACAACTTCAATGAACTTTAGCATCTAGCAGCCTCTGTTTTTAACTAAAGTCCCTGGAAGAGGATGACAGATTGTCATCCTTAACTACCAATACCTATGATTTCTAAATTCGCTGTGAATTTCAGGTGGCTACTGCGCATTTCCTGCTTCTAGCTAACCGATGCAAATGCTCCACTGGTTCACTAATATGCGATGTCTGCTACGGTGCCTTATCAAAATATTATGAACCTCATCCAACTGAACAGTGTATTTTTATGTACTAATTGATTATGCAGAGATAAGTGTGCAGTTAAGACTTGGTGTGTAGCGGAAACAAATTACCTGCAGGTTACTAAAAGAAGCATGATGCTTTTTCTGGCAACAAGCCATATTATAGAATAACTGCTTTTCAATATGCATCTTTAATATGCTGAAATGTTGTATTTTAGAATGTGTACAAAAGATTTGAGAGGTAGATGGCTAGAATTTAAGGTTAATCCAAGCCAGATATGGTTATTAGCAGGTGAACACTAAGGAGGCAAGACTTTTTTTTATAGTGACTGAATTGGTGAGGATGTAATGAAATGCAGTTCCCAAGATATCTAATGACTTTTTTGTAATGATTAATGCAGCCCAAATATTACATAATAAGGGTCATCAAAGCGATCGTATTTAGACCCTTGTTTCACATTTGTAAAGTGCCCAATCACCCGTAAGGGTCTCTAGGCGCTGGGGGCCATCGGGAAGATTAAGCAAGCTATTGACAAGAGTCACATGGTGCTGGGCTTGTTGAGCTAATAGGTTCGTTAGCAGCTAATATATCAATGGCAGCAATTCAACAAGATGGCACAGTAAAAAAACTAAATTTTTAAAAAGCAACACACCCACTGTAATTGTGCATTGAACACTACACCTACACCAACTCTCGAGCTTGGGCTGTATTATGGCACCTAAACATGCTCACCTTCTCTTTTTTCTCTTTCTTTTTACGCTCTCTTGGTTGACGTTTCTTAGGTTTCGCAGTACCTTCTTCATCACCATCATCAGATCCAATATCTGCTTTCTGCGGCCTAAAATCCAGAAACAATTTTATAATAAACTTGAATAATGCATGCAAATATTTCAGAAAACGGCCTGACTGCATGCTGCCTCAGCCTTTCATCAACTTGCGCAACCAGGACTGCTCGGACTTCATCCTTATTACATGATGCTGGTTTAACCATCATCTGGATTTCCCTACTTATATAAAACAGGGTTATTTAAATAGCATGGCAAATGACTCATTTGCCTATTGGGTGCTTTTTATTACCTTTACATGTGTCACACTCTCAGAAGTCATTGAATGCCATGATCCTTGGAAAAGCCCCAAACCAGTGTGAAGGACTGAAACATGTTCTAACAAATCTCCATGATCTCTTTGCTATATAAGATGTGAATTGCACTTAAAACATCTGAATAAAACATTTTCACAAGAAACCTTCAAGGAGTCTATAATCTATGTCCCTTTATCTTTTTTAGACTGCTATAATAATTATGCAAGCCTAGCTATATTTCATTTGAGTGTTAAACACAGCACTGTTTTAAGCATGATGCTCGTCTTGACCACTGTCTGACACGCCCTGCCTTCCCCTAAATAAATTAAGGTATGGGTAATGTATTATGTGAGGCCATAGACAATGCATGGCGGGGCCCAAGTTAGCAACCACAGTAAACTATAACAGATTAATGTGTGTATATTTCGGCTTTAAGACATTCATTTTTATATTGTTACAACACCTAACCATAACGTCACTTTAACCTTTGTTATTATTTTCAGTTTAATGAGTTTAAAAAAAAACATAGGTTAGATCTTATTCCAATACTTAATTACACTAACCTCTGGGGTTTTTATTTAGTTATTCCTTTTTTTCGATTTCATATTCACCCAACTCCTTTACTGAGCATAGCTTTTGAAAGTGCAGAGTAGGGGTTTGGACATAAGGTGTAACCTGTGGCCAGGCTCTGCGGCCAACCTCTGCCCCTAAAGCCCTCCACTTTTTCCATTTTTTGTATTTATTTTCGAGATACCACTGCATAAGAAGATCTCGAAGGTACTGCAGGACAGTGCAAGCTTCACTTTTTTACACTTGCAGGGTCATGTGGTCTCTTGCAGTACCACATGGGAGGGCCACGCAAAGTCCAATGGTATCTCAAGTGGACCTTGCTGAGTCCTTCTGGGCCAAATGGCCCAACTGGTTAAAAAGAAAAAAAATACCTCTCAGCCCAAAGGAGTGCGTTATGTGTTTAAATTCGTGGTACAAACCATTCCAATATAAATACCTTGGGACCTTTCATTTCTCAAAATCACTGAACAGATTTAAGCCAAATCACAAAAGCCACGCTTTGTGAGTAAAAATATAACTTTCAGACAAATTTGGGTTAATTCAAATCGCTTGTTATTTTTGAAACACTTACCAAAATTCTTATGGGATATTGCATTAGAAAAACATATTTTGGGACCCAACCTTTTCCTCTACCCTTGTTAGACAGATCACCCTGAAATTTGCCAGGAAGAAGCTGAGGCCAATGGCCTTTTTTTGGAACGTTTTATGAAGATTGATCTAACGGTGCCAAAGGTATTAGCAAAACAAACAAGCATTTGCAATGCAATAGGGCTCGCATTTGCGAGAGTTTAAGCTATTGGCATTATAAATGACAATGCCTTTCATTTATGTTTTAAAAACCAGCACCTAATTAAAAGGCATTGCCATTTACAATGCCAATAGCGCAAACTCTCACAACTGCGAGACCTATTGCATTGCAAATGCTTGTTCACTTTGCAAGTAGACGGATACTCGGATAAGGTGGGTAGGTCGCAGGACTCACAGGCTCCTACGGAGCCGCGGGTGAGGTACCCCTGGCCCCCTTGTCTGCTTCTTCAACTTTCTCTTATGACTTCTCTTACCCGATTCAGAGTGTGAAGACTTCGACCCCGAGGAGTGATGGTGATGGCTCAGTGGTCTGTAACATGATCGACCCCTGGACCTCGAACGCCACGGAGACGACTGCCGGGCCTCCAGCAGCTTTCGGGACCGCTCCCGTAAAGCCTTCGGAGCCATAGCCAGACAGTCAGAACATGACCGGGGGTCATGGTCGCGCTCCAGACAGCAGAGATAGACGCCATGGGGGTCGACCACCAACATCATACGGCGACAGGCCCCGCAGGATTTAAACCCAGGCATCCCTACGTGGTACTAGGAGTCAAAGACTCAAAAGAAGTAGAGACAAAAGTCTCAAAAAAGTTAGTCAAAAAGTGACTAGGGTACGTGCTCTAACCGGATCTGCACTTGCTGGCGCGGAAAGAGAAAGAATTGACATCAGCGTGCAGGGGTGGCACCTAAGTAGTCTCCGTGACGTCATCTTGGCGCATACGACCCAGCGACGGATGCGAAGTCGCATGACGTCACCTTCCGAAGCGCAGGGGTACTGCTGACGAAAAACTTTAAAGATCCAGTCAGACGCCTGGGGATATTCTAAGGTAAGGAATCTATCACTAACGTGTCTCTTTCAGATCAGAAGGACTGTTCCTCAATGGAACCAAAGTTTCTAAATGGCACCCCGAGAAAGTAGGAGGAACTCTACTCAGTGCAGCCAATACCCTGTAATGGAATCAAATTCCTCCTGATTTACATCCAAAGTATTTTCAAAGTTTTTAAGTTTCTTTGGAAACCTATCTTTTGAGTTCCTCTGTCTGTAGTGTGGTCTTTTAATTGATAATCTGAACTTCTTTGTTGCAGTAGCTGTAATTAATGTGATGTAGTATTTTAAGATTATTTTGTTTGTAATCTGGTACCTTGAAACTGAATACTTTCAGATATAATAGTAGTGCAATAACGAATAAATAAAAATACCCACCAGGTAGCAGCTTTGTAGCTTTTTGCAATAAGACTTCTAACTCTTTCAAATGATAACCTTTTCCATCAAGTCCTTGAAGACCTCTTGGATAAGCTCAGAGACTGGTGCAGAGGATGGCATAGAGCTATCTACGATAGGTGCAGACCCTATCAAGGGCTTAGTGCAAGAAGGGGCTTGCGAAGGAAAAGTGCTGATACGGAGTTTGGTGCTGTGGGGAAGAGTCAAGCTACATGGTTTCTCTGCGACTGCATTAGTGAAGGAGAGGCAGAGCCCAAATGTGGGACCATGAGAGGCAACACGTACTTGGTTTGTTTTAGAGGGGTTAGGTACCGGTAACAATTTACTCATGCCTTCTAATAAGGAGACAGAGCAGCCTCTCAAAATCTCTACTTTCAAGTATCATAGTACCTTGAAGAAGACCTCTTCGTTGAATGAGACTGGTGCCAGCGTCTCTTCTAATTTCTAGTGGTGCCCGGGTTTCTCAGTGGGAGAAAACTACAGTGCCTTTGAATGAAAGCAGGAATCTAGACCTCTGGTACTTGGCAGCAGAAAATTCAGTTTCCTACTCTACTAGGACCTTGGGATGCATCTGCGAGGAGGAGCATCTATACTCATTGGTTCACCTCAGTTTGAATAACCTTATTCGGCTGTTTACTTAAAACCATCAAAGTATACAAATACAATGAAGACTTAGGTTTTAAACGATTAAACAAGATAAAAAAGTCTTCAGTCAAATCTAAAAATGGGAAAAAAAATAGGCGTGGTTAAAATTCTAAAAACAGTAATCAAACAAGCGTCATATGAATCATCATGCATTAAAAAATGCACAATACTAAGAAAGCATGTGACAACATTTTTGTTTACAGCGTGCAATTCATTTGTACCGATAGTTCAATTTTCATAATCATAGCGGTTCATTTTAATAATAAAGATCGGCACTGAGAAGATCACTCATCTCAGTACCTTTTACCACTCCCCTAATCCCACAGTTTTTTGACTGGAGACAAAAAGAATTGGCGATATGGCCTCATTGAAACCTTTATTGTATTGGCTGTGCTTGTGGATAACACCGCAGCTTTCTGATTATTGCAATTCTCTGAAGGAGATTTTGTAGATCAGTGGCGCCAAAAGCCTACCTTGGTTTAGGCATGTTGCAAGTTGGCTTACAACACTTGGTATGACAGAATTATGGGACCACCCAAAGAAGGCAAAGAGAAGATTGTTCAAAGCTGAAGATTAGGTATTGGGCAGCTGTGGAGGAGAGCTACGCCACGAGGTCAACAAATGGCCAATTAACTTCACAGTTTTTATGTGCTAAGCCATGCCCTTCCTTTGAACCCTTCCTGGATCAAATTACGCCACCACTTGCTAAAAGTTTGTTAGATTTAGGTATGGTAACCTCCTACTACGGTTTCCTAGCAACCGGGCCGCAGGTATATTGCTAGAACTTGCAAGCATGTGCCAAAACAAAAAAGAGACGGAAGAGCATATCCTTTTTTTTCTGCATAAAATACCAAAAGATCCTTGGAGATCGATTCGAACGACCTGCCTAAACATTGGAGCCAGGCAACATCAGGTTGCCTACAGAATCCTGAAAGCTGATACCGCAGGACCAATAGTTTATGTGGTCAGTCGTTTCTTATTCTCAACTGCAAGACCCAGAATGGCACTTGTTTATTGGTTCTAATGACATTTGCATTTTCCAAGAAACTTTGGCAGTGGATAAGTTACATATAAATGGTCATTGGTTCACCTATCTAGAGGGTGTAGGGCACCAAAACTGTATTCTTGGAGTTAAGAAAGGGTTTAAAACTGGATTCAGCAGCCACATAGCACCACATAAAAAAAGATTTTTGATATGATTAAGTTGAAGTAAAATACACAGAAACAGGACAAGCCCCCAGATCCTACCATTTGAAGTGTGTGAAACAATTAAATGACTTCATGGCAATAATGTGGCACCTTAAAGGAGTTAATAGGTCACCTACACTGGCGCTTATAACTGCATACTAGAAAGACCCTGATATTGAACTACCAGTGTCTTTCCAGTACCACCTATACGCCCACATCTTGATTCAAATACTTCAATTTTCAAGATCCATTCTGACATTTGGTCAGATCTACAAAGATAAGGAGTCTGCTGTAAGAGGTTTACATTAAAATGTTCTAAGCGCTTGATCTGTAGGCTACATTGAAAAAAATATAACTATGGGGATAAAAAGTAAAGAAGCAAATAAAATTACTTTCTCCTCCTCTTCTTCTTTTTCTTTTCCCCATTCTCTTCTTCTCCTCCTTCCTGTTCACTCCCACTACCTTTCTTCTTCCTCTTCTTTTTGGATGGCAAGTCTTCATCAGAGTCATCGTTAACAAACTCCTCGAAGTCTCCGCCTTTCTTAGACCGCTGCAATGAAAAATTGATTAAGTATCTCATGCAGAACAAAGGACATTATCTGGTAGGAGGAGGAAATGTTACACAGCTATAATGCTGGGCATCTGCATAACAAGTTGTGCAGCATCCCAGCCTAGTTTTATTTAAACAATGGTGAGGGGGTATTAGCTCTTTCTTAAACTTAATAGGGTACTGATCAAAATATCTCCTTAGTACCTCACTTCCCCAACTGACCATAACTGCAGTATTCCAACCCAACCTTCTCAGAAAACTGAAAGCATCCATCCTTCCCTCAGACTTCAGAAACACTGTGAAAGCCTTAGTGTCTCAAATCTACACAGCCTCTTCAGAACAGCAATAGCGACTCTCAAAGCCATACAATATGCAACAACCAAGCTCATCAAATGAGTTAAGAACAAATCACTATTATTTTGAGAAAGGCCCACCTTGATGCTAGGACCAAATTCAAAATGGCATGCATCTCTCACAAAGCCCTGCACCTGGGCCTTTGAAGTTTTCCAAAAGATGAGTGAAGGGGGGAATACTAGAAGCAAATCTTGTTTGCTCCTTGAAAGTCATTGTATAAAGTCTAAATCATTAAACAAAGCGTGATCACGTAAAGAACTGAGGGGCATATGTAGGAGTCTTTTTCCCGTTCCTAAACAGGCAGATTCTCAGAATCGGCCTGTTTGCGAACGGGAAAAAGCCTTTTGGGACGTATCATCCCAAAAGGCCCTCGCAAAATAGGGAACCGCAAAATTTGCGATTCCCTATTTTGCGAATGCACTTAAGGAATCGCAAATTGCGATTCCTTAAATGCAATGCAGGAAGCACCCAAGTTGTGCAATTTTGGCTTAAGAAATCGCAAATTACCACCAACTTCAAGTTGGTGGTAATTCGCGATTTCTTTGAAAAATGCACTTTTTTGCATTTGCATACATACATATTTCAGGGGTGCAACAGGGTGTCCTTTTGACACCCTTGCACCCTTGAAACTGCATTCACAATTTACCTGTTGGGTACTTGCAAATGTCTTCCCATACATTCCTTTGGCCTCTAGGCCCATTGGAATGAATGGGAAGGTATTCCTTAATTGCGAATCACAATTTGCGATACGCAATTAAGGAATATTGAGGAACCGCAATTATTATTGCAATTCCTACATAAATAGCATTTTACGAGTCCTTAATAGCGATTCTCTAAAAATCGCTATAAAGGACTTCAAAACGGGATTTTGATACATTTGCCCCCATGACTCTAGTATATTTGTCCAGAGAATCTCAGATTTCAACCAATCCTGAAAACACATTTCTTCAAATCGTATCTGAAAGAATAATGTTAGCAACACCGAAGTTGTGTACTGTACCCTTCCGCCACCACCTCCTTTTTTCTTTTCCTTTGGACCATCCATTTCTCCAGCAGTAAATGACAAGAGGCCTTTGGTTTTCTCCATGTACTGAGCTCTTTGTTCCAAAAGCTTCTTTTGCTCTTCTTGTTCTTTGTTGCGTTTTTCCTCCTAGTAGAAAAAGTAAATAAATATTTTTTGTCATAAACAGCAACTCTAGAGCAGTATACATTGTCAAGATGTTTTCTTGCTTACCCCAGCTTGAACTACTTTGGAAACTGCTATCTTACTTTTGCACATAAACAGGTTGGTAATATTCTAATGTAATATCTCACAAGAAAACAGCCCTAATATATTTTTGTTTTGTCGAACGGAGCAGTGATTGAAGAAAGCGCTATCATGTGGTCAACGCTGGCCAACTGTGTTTTTTTTTGTGGTTTATTTAATAAACTTTAAGGCATGTTGTACAGCAGTTATGCTGCTGTGCAACTTGGCTAAAAAACATTATGCCCAACCTGAAGGCAGTAGTGGGTGGGAGGGAGAAAAAGGATGCAGCGCTACCAGCAGAGATGCTGAATTCGGACCAGAGGAACCAGGTTCCAGTTTGGTGTCGCCTCAACATCTTGCGATTCTGGGTAAATATTCTCCCATGCCTTAAAAACTCAACTTGTGTCACTTATAAGCCCCATGTTATGTTTTCATCACTGTTGATGTAACGTATAATTTCTTACCTGTTGGTGTCGTTTTGCTGCTTGAAGACTTTCTGAATTCACTATGCTGTGCATTATTCCGCCATCTAGTGATTGGGTCTGGAATTGTAATCTTTTTTTCTCAAGTGGCCTAGGTGGGCGTTGACAACCCACCATTTGGTGTCCTTCAAGACGTTGACGCGCTTCCTGCAGAAGCTCCCACCTTTAGTCGCCATCTTCGGATTAGTTTTCAATTTTCTTGTGTTAGTCTTGTTTTTCCTCTGAGTTCTTAAGTCTTGTTCATCGTTAATCCCTTTCCTCCTTTCTCAGCTTTCTGGCGGAGGGTGGGTTCGCTAGTGAATCCAGAAAGTCTTCAAGCTGCAAAACTACGCCAACAGGTAAGAAACTATACTTTTTGCAGCGTGAATCTTTTTGGGATTCACTATGCTGTGCATAGCCTTTGTAGCGGTTTGTCCTTATTGTGGTGGTTGTGTGGAAGATGAACACTGGTTATTGAAAATGTGTTGTAAGTTCTTTTGTCCCACTTCGCTTCTTTGTTCATTCGGCTATCCACACAGTAGTGCTTGGCAAATGTCTTGAATTGGCGTGTTAGCTAGAAACGCAAATGTAGCTCCTTTCTTTCTTGTTGATTGAGCGTGAGCTGCTCCTTGTAACTGTTACCCAGATTGTTTGTGACATAGTTGAATGGTTTGTGCAATCCATCATGTAATGGTATTCTTGGTGACAGGTCGTCCCAAGAAACTGCTTGCGAAGGAAACAAAGAGTTGCTTTGTCTTTCTGCACTCCTTTGTCCTTTCTATGTAGTGCATCAACACCCTTCTGGCGTCCAGTGTGTGCACTGCTCTCTCTGTGTTTGTGGTTGGTTTTTGGAAAAAACTAGGTATTTGGATTGTTTGGTTGATGTGGAACCGAGACACCACCTATGGCATTAAGTGATGGTCTGTTCTCGTAACAATCCTATCACTGTGTATCTGCAGGTAGGGCTCTTGAAGTGTTAGCGCCTGCAACTCACTTACTTTCCGTAGTGATGTGATGGCTACTAAGAAGGCCATCTTCAGTGTGAGCATGTGCAGTGTAACTTTGTGCATGGGCTCGAATGGTGCCTTCATAAATTGGGCCAGCACTACGTTGCTGGTGCTGGCATTCCATTCGGGGGTGCGATTCTCTTCGCCCCTTCTACAAATCTCTTGGGAGGTGAAGTAGCTTTTCCCCGTTTTTCCTCTAGTGTAAGCCACAATCGCTGCTAAGTGTACCCTTCGGGACGTTTAGCTTAGTTTGTGTTACAGTAGATGTGTTAAAGTATTTTAACACTGTTGACTCCCTTGTGATCTTTCTTTGCAGTTTCTCTATAATGCACAATTCTGAGAAACTCTTCCACTTTCCTACATAGCATTTCCTTGTAGTAGGCCTTCTTGCCTCCCTGAGCACTGCCATTGTGCTAGCCGGTAGCTTGAGGTGTGCAAACTTTAGGTCTTCAGGAGCCATGCTGCCAGGCTGAGGCTCACTGGCTCTGGGTGTAGCCCCCTTCCGTTCTGCATTGTTAGCAGGTCCCTTCTTTTTGGGAATCTGTGTACTGGTACCTGCGCCATCTCCACAATTTGCGAGAACCATGACTGTCTGGCCCACTGAGGTGCTATTAGTATCAGTGACATGTTGCTGATCTGCATTTGCTGAGTACCCTGTGTATTAGTGGGATTGGGGGAAAAGCATATGTAAATGTCTTTGACCAACTTATCCATAGCGCATTCCCTTGTGACCGGTGGTCTGGTTGTCTGGATGCAAAGTGTTGGCATTTTGGTGGGATGCAAATAGGTATATTTGCGGTATACCCCACTTCCGGAATACCTTCTGTAATTCCTGTTGGTTGATCTCCCATTCGTGTGATGCTGACGCCTGCATGCGGAGTCTGTCTGCCTCTATGACGTCCTTCCCTGGGAGATGTATTGCTAGCAGGTCTATCTTTAGTGGGATGGCCCATGTCCATATCTCCTGTGCTAGCCTCAATAGTGCTACTGACTGTCTTACTCCCTGCCTGTTGATGTAGAACATGGTCGTGGTGTTGTCTGTCTGGATCAACACCCTGTTTCCGTACAACTGCGTCTGAAAAGCTTTCAGGGCTAGGAAAACTGTTTTTAGTTCCAGGTAATTGATGTGCTTGACCATATCCTGTAGCGACCACAGCCCTCTCACCTTGAGCTTGTGCATATGCACGCCCCACCCCAGCTGGGATGAGTCAGTTGTAATGGTCACTGTTGGAGTTGGTTGTGTGAATGGTTTCCCCTGTGATATAGTTTGTTTGTTCCATCACGCTATTTCCTGATGCACTGCATGTGTGACAACCACTAGATCTTCCCAACTCCCGGTTGCCTGTGACCATTGGTGTTGTATCCATTCCTGGAATGGCCTCATTTGTAGTCGAATATTTTGGACTAGGTGAATGCAAGACACCATCATTCCCATTAGCTTGCTCACCCGTCCTCACTGTCAGAACTTGCCCATTGCGGTAATTATGTGTTTCCTTCAGTATCGCCAAGGTTCTCTTCTCGCTTGGGAACACTTTGGCCTGTATAGTGTCTATTTCTGCACCTAAGAATATCTTGATTTGCTCTGGCTCCGTTGACTATTTCTTCCAATGAATTGAGAAACCCAGCCCTGTCAGTGTTAGTATGACCAGCTGGATGTGTAATTTGGATTGATCGTACAAACTAGCCTTTATGAGCCAGTCGTCAAGATAGGGGTATACGTGTATCCCTTGCCTTTGTAGGTGTGCTGTGACAGCTGCTAGGCATTTTGTAAACACCGTTGGTGCGGATTTCAGGTCGAATGCCAGTACTATGAACTGGTAGTGGCTTTGGTGGATCACAAACCTTAGTAGTCGCTTGTGATTGTGGTTGATGGGTATGTGCAAGTATGCGTCCTTTAAATCTATGGTAGCCATGAAGTCTTCTTGCTGTATTTGTGGTATTACCTCTTGTAAGGAGATCATCTTGAATCTTTGAGTCCTCACAAATTTGTTCAGGAACCTTAGATCTAGTATAGGTCTTAGTGTTCCATCCACCTTTGGCACCAGGAAGTAGGCTGAGTAAACCCACTTGTTCCTTTGGTTTTGCGGTACCACTTCTATTGCCTCCTTCCTGAGCACTTCTTGCGCCTCTAGCTGCAAGAGCGAGAGCTCCTTTGCTGAGTGTGCCTTTCTTCTTGGTTTTCTGTTTGGAGGTTGTCTTTCCAAATCTATGCAGTATCCGTATTGTATGATGTTTAGTATCCATTTGTCCTATGTGACCTTCCTCCATTCCTGGATGAAGTCTCTTATTCTTCCCCCTACCGGTCTTGCGTGTACGAGGTACTGTTTGTCTTTGAATTTTTACCTGCATTTTTTCTTTTTGCCTTTCCGCCTATCCAGAGGTGTTGCTAGGGTGGTGGCCTGATGCATGGCGGAGTCACATGGTTGAGGGCTGCTGTCCTCCCCTTTGTGTTTGTCCCCATCCGTTTCCGCGCCATCGAAAGGATTGTCCCCAGGGTTGGTACTGCCAGTTTTGCTGCTGCTGACCCTGCTGCTGCTGGACTTGGTTGTTCCCTTGGTAGCCTTGCTGGAACGTTGGGTGCAATGTGGTCTGCACGTTGCCTCCACTTCTACGACCTGACCTGCTTGTAGGTGTGCCTCTTCTCATCCCCCTGAACTGCAGAGCTCCCATGGACCTTGCTGTTTTGTTGTCCTTGAGCTGCATCAACTTGTCGTCCACTGGTGTGCCGAACAGTTGCTCTCCATTAAAGGGTGTATTTAAGATGTTACATTTTACCTCTGGCTTGAAATCCGAAATTCTCAGCCACGAGTGTCTTCTCTCAGTCACTCCTATCATCATTAGCCTGTTAAATGTTTCTGCAGCATCCATTACCGATTTTAGGCATGTGTTCGCCAAGTTCTTTTCTTCCTCTACCAGGTGAGCAGCTCTTTGTTGGTACTGATCTGGTAGATGCTTCAGGAGCTGCCCCACTTCATCCCAGTGTTGGTATGCGTGCCTGTTGAGCAGGGCATTGGAATTCTCAATGTGCCACATTACTGTCGCATTTCTCTCCACCTTTCTCAATGTGAGGTTCATCCTCCTACTCTCCTTGTCTGGAGGTGGTCCAGCATTTGTGTGAACATTAGCCCTTTTCCTAGCCGTTGCTGCAATTATGGAGTTGGCTGGCACCGACACCTAGATGTTTGCAGGGTCCTTTGAAGAATGTTTGTACTACTTCTCGCTTCTAGGTGTCACAGCTTTGCATACTGCTGGCTCCTTAAAGGCCTCTCTTCCCTGGTCCAGCACACTAGGGAGCATGGGCAGGAATTGGCTCCTGGTCTGTTGAGGCAGTAGAGTTTCCAGGACGAAACATGCATTGGGCTTCTCCTCCTTCATTTTCACTCCATAAGTCTGTGCAGCCTTCTGCACGACCATGTTGTAGATCCCTATGTTGTCTGGCGGCGAAAGCCTCGAAGGGTAAGTGTCTACGCCCTCTTCAGACGTCGAGATCTTGCCATTCCACGTCTTGTGCCTCCGAGGACTAACGAGTCACGGTAGGATTGCAGATCTTCGTCGCCTTCTCCCTCGAAATAGTAGTCCTCTTGTCCCAGTTCCTCGACTGGTTCGGGTGTTTTCGGCGGCTCCGCGTCTTCGTCGTCCTTTTCAACCTCGACCGCGGGTTTCGGCCGGATGGTGTATTCACTCATCTTCTTGTCGAAGTCCTTCTTCCGCTGTAGGATGCTTGCCATTTCGGCCTCAAGCCTCCTCTTCCTCCTCTCCATCTCAGCAGCATCTTCGACGTCGAGGGTTGGGGCGCTTCTCTTCGAGGATGTGAATGTCGGTCCTGCTTTCCTTGGCGCCCTTCTCGAGGGCAACCTTCGACGTCTTTGAGGGTTTTTGCCAATTGGGAGTCCTTTTCGAAGGATCCGCTCGGCTGACTGTCCCGGGAGGCTGTTGCTTTCGGCGAATGTTTTGGCGACAGAGCTCCCTTCGAGGACTTCGCTTCACTTCGACGAATGTCGCTTGGGGATTTTGCTTCACTCTTTCGAGTGTTGTTTGGATGTTTAGGGGTAGACTCCCTTACCTCTTTCGCATCTTATGGACCCAGAAAACTGTGCGGTCCTCCGGTCCTTTGGTGATGTTGTCCTCTTCTCTACTGAAGAGGTCCAAGTCTTGTAGCGATGGAGGTGGCCCCAGTCTTGTAGCGATGGAGGTGGCCCCGGTCTTGTAGCGATGGAGGTGGCCCCGGTCTTGTAGCGATGGAGGTGGCCCCTGCTCCTGCATGTTGTGGTTCGTCCTTCTCTGCCTCTCCCTTAATCTGAGGGTCTTATGTGTAAACGCGTTGCAGGCGTTGCAGTCTTCGCTTCTGTGGTCGAGCGGCAGGCAGAGGTTGCAGACTGGATGCTGATCTTTCTGCACGTACTTGTGGTGGCAATTGGTGTAAAACTTGAACCGTGTTTTGTCCATCCCCGTGCTCAGGGAGCCCCCTGCGAGAGCATTCTCCGTCGAACGTCGAGGTTTTGTTTGTTAAACTTCTACCTCATCGCTCCGGGTAACTGACCTGTAATCCGGTGTAGTTAAAAACTTGATTCTTTGTTGAATATCTTCGATTTTGCTTGAATTCCTCTTCCAAAACTTTGGAACTTCTTGGCAACGATCTAGACCCAAAGGCGGAAAGAATAATATTAAGATGGCGGCCAAAGGTGGGAGCTTCCGCCGGAAGCGCGTCGACGTCACGAAGGACACCAAATGGTGGGATGTCAACGCCCACCTGGGCCATGAAGAAAAAAAAAAAAGGAGAAAAAAAGAACATTCCGGACCCAACCACTAGATGGCAGAATAATGCACAGAATAGTGAATCCAGAAAGATTCACGCTGCAAAACTGTTTATCGCAGCTTTTATATCTCTTTACAATCTAGATTATGGGGATAATTTGAAATCATTTCATTGTATGTTTTTAGGTCTCGCCTGTCGATGCGCATGCGCATCGAGCAAGGCGAGAGTATTGGGACTTATCCGCTCTTTATCCACACTGCAAGGAATCGTGGCGATTCCTTGCAGTGCCCGTGACTTTTAAGCTCAATGCGCATGCGCATTGAGCTTAAAAGCGCGTGCACGTCCGTCTTTGTTTACCCGCTCCGCCCCCTCCCCTTCCCGCCGTGTCGCATTTCTCCTCCCCCCTCCCCTCTCTTCCCTCCGGCTTGTTTCTTTATTTGACCCGCTCCGCCCCCTCCCCTTCCCGCCGTGTCGCATTTCTCCTCCCCCCTCCCCTCTCTTCCCTCCGGCTTCTTTTTTGTTTATTTTACCCGCCGTGTCGCCGATCCTTTCGCTTGTTTACTTTAATTCTTATTAAACTTCTCTGCCTTTGGTTACAAGTCATCTGTTTTTAACCCTTAATACTGTACATCTGCTTAAAAAATAAAAATAATAACACACTCCTCCCTTGAACTGGCTGCAGCAGATCAGTCATTTTATACAGAGGGTGATATTTGGCTAAAGCACACACGACGCTTCGCTACAGATCTCTTCCGAGTCCAATGAGCTGTTATTTGCATTCTGCAATCAAGATGAGAAAGCAAAAGTGCACGTAATTGAAAAGGAAATAGACAAACAAGGTCTAGAAAAGCCCTGCACACCTGCCATGTAGCTTTCAACATCCTCTCCCAAACACTGCTCACGGAAAACGTAGTTACTGCAAAAAGTTTACCCAGTTTTTTTTATAAACTGTCTTAGATCTTTTTAATTAAAAGGAGACGAGTTTTGAGCTTTTGGAAGACAAATCGACCATGGAAGGCTACAGCACGAGACGGCACCAAAGGGCGACACCAAAGCAAAAGTGGTCACATCTGCCTCAAACTAGTAGGCGCTGCACTTAAAAATATACAGGCCGAGTCCATCCTGTGCAAAGCCTTCCTCCGACACTACAGGGGAAGCAGTCCACAAACTACAGCGCCAGTAAAAAGCTAAACAAACTCCAGTCATCAGACTCCGTGAAGTCTCCAGCACCATTACACTGACAGGGTTGATCCCCCTAAACTGGACTCCCCGAATTGGCGGATGTCACTTACCTTGTACACATCGCCGTAGGTCCCGCTGCCCACCTTCTGGATGAGTTTGAAGTCCTGCTGTGGGTTCCTCCTCAGGATGTCGGCGCTCGGCCGCCCCAGCCCTTCCATTCTCTGAACTGCGATTGCCCAGCGGGAGGGACCCGATCAGTGGCCCCTGGCTCCGGTTCACTACCGGCCACTGGGCACAAATAATGCGGCTCTGAGGCGACGAGGCTTCGATGTAGACAGAAGCCAGCCTGCCCCGACAGCGGATATGTGAAAACTTCTGGAACTCTGTCTGCCGTTGCCAGGGGTTCGGACAGTAGCCCTTGCAGGGCTTTGTCTGCGGTCCCTGTAACTTTCTCAACAGAGACACCGGCACTTCGGCATAGCGCAGACAGCTGTGCCCAACTCTGCCAGGAAACGTCACACGCACGCCACCCAGCACGCGCCTCGCTCACTGACACCCAAGAAACCCATCTTCCGTTTCTAGTCAGGCGTTTCTGTCAGAGAACTTTCACTGAAAACAAACAAAGGACACGAGTGTTCGAAACCCCAAAGTAACACGACGGCCATCTTGAGGTAGGCGGGAGGGGGCTGAAACCCACATGAACTGCAGAAGACTGAGTAGAGCTGCTTTCTGAAACGCTTGTTGAAATATAAGTCGCTGCTATAAACCTCCAGAATCCAATGCTAAACAATATTAATACAAATTATTTGTAGAAAATCTATTGCCAACAATTGTTAACATTACAGGCAGAGAATAGAAAGATTTGAGGTAGCCACCCTCTCTCAGATAAACCTCTCCCAGTCTTCCCACTCTAGTCTCCACCACCTCTCCCATTCTCCCCTCCCACCCATTCCCTCAACCCCTCACCCTCACTCACCCTCAACCCCTCACCCTCACTCACCCTCAACCCCTCACCCTCAACCCCTCACCCTCACTCACCCTCACCCTCACTCACCCACACTCACCCACACTCACCCTCACTCACCTTCACCCTCACTCACCCTCACTCACCCTCACCCTCACTCACCCTCAACCCCTCACCCACCCTCAACCCCTCACTCACCCTCAACCCCTCACTCTCACTCACCCTCAACCCCTCACTCTCACTCACCCTCAACCCCTCACTCTCACTCACCCTCAACCCCTCAGCCTCACCCTCACTCACCCTCAACCCCTCACCCTCACTCACCCTCAACACCTCACCCTCACTCACCCTCAACACCTCACCCTCACTCACCCTCAACACCTCACCATCACTCACCCTCAACACCTCACCCTCACTCACCCTCAACCCCTCACCCTCACTCACCCTCAACCCCTCACCCCCTCACTCACCCTCACTCACCCTCAACGCCTCACCCTCAACACCTCACCCTCACTCACCCTCAACACCTCACCCTCACTCACCCTCACCATCACTCACCCTCAACACCTCACCCTCACTCACCCTCAACCCCTCACCCTCACTCACCCTCAACCCCTCACCCTCAACCCCTCACCCTCACTCACCCTCAACACCTCACCCTCACTCACCCTCAACCCCTCACCCTCACTCACCCTCAACCCCTCACCCTCAACCCCTCACCCTCACTCACTCACCCTCACTCACTCACCCTCACTCACCCTCACTCACTCACCCTCCCTCACCCACCCTCCCTCACCCTCCCTCACCCTCACTCACCCTCCCTCACCCTCACTCACCCTCACTCACCCTCACTCACCCTCACTCACCCTCACTCACCCTCACTCACCCTCACTCACCCTCACTCAGCGCAACCACAGCATCTTCACTAAATATATGTAATAAACTTTAAGCTATTGGCAATATAAAATAAAATCCATTTTATTTACTTATTAATTATTGATTGTTTTTTAAAGCCATTGATTTTTTTAATATCAATACATATAAGTCACATATAAGTCCCGTTAATACAAAACATGTTGCTTTACAAATGCTAGAGGTGTCACATTTACAAAAATTATAACTATTGGCTTTGTAAAGAAGAAAGCTATTAATTTAGCTATTTAGAAAAAACAACACATAAATAAAAAACAAAAAAATAAATAACACCTATAGCTCAAACTTTCCTACTGCGAGACCTATTGCATTTCCAATGCAATAGGTCTCGGAGCATTTGAGTTAGAGCTTTTAGAAATGTTTATGGCTTTTTTTTTTTTATTCTTTAGCATTGGCTACAGGAAACAAAAATGCTAAAGATTTACAAAAAAACCCATAAACAATTCTAAAAGCACTAACTCTAATGCTGCGAGACCTATTGCATTTCTAATGCTTGTTAACTTGATGTGAGAAAGTGGCTCTCTATATACTGGACTAGAATGAAATACAGTGTGTATAGAGTCCACCAACCCCAGAGGTTTAACAGGGGTTAAAGTCAGAACTGACCTTACTATCCAAAGTGGTAGCTTGGTCGAGCAGTAAGGCAGTACCAGAGGACAGTGTAAAGCATTTGTTGTAAACACTCAGTCAGTAAAAGGTTTCACACACTCAAGAACTGAACTCCAGGCCAATTGGTATTATATCCTCAGATATAGTTGTTTTATTTTTAGAACCAACAGTTATAAAAATATACTTTTCAGGTTATGATTACTCTCATGTAACTACTTTGCTAAGGAGCAATAAAGTTTGTGCACACAGATTACAGTATTGGAAGTAAGCAACACAATCTTAAAACCTACTTTAGCATTGAGCTCAATGGGTTTTCCACATACGAGTACAGGTGATTACTTTATGGATTACTTTGGAAGTTCCAGGACTAGGCCTAGTGTTCAGTCCTGGGGTCTAAACTGAAACCAGATTAGCAAAAACGCATTTTTTTTACTGTAGTGAATTTTCATGAATATAAAGCAGTTTTAAAAGTTCACACTTAGAAACTTTTTTCAAGGTAAATCTGACAATGTTATTCAATGGGAGGAAATTCAGGTTGCAGGTAAAGTGCGTTACTTTTGTAACCCAGCACTGGTCTCCTAGGGCCAGCACTGGGGGCTTAACTCAAAACAGGTAGGTAATTGCGTTTCAGTATTTCATATGATTTTTAAGGAATATTTCCAGTTTTCAAAAGTAGACAAGATCTTCGAGTCAAAATGGGCCAATGTTATCCAATGGCAGGTAAGTGAACTACTGGTTTCCAGGTGAGTACTTGGTTGATGAAGTTATAGTTCTGGGTATAGACTCAGGGGTCCTCCAGGGTCAGGTGAGTACAGTTAGTTCAATCCCAGCAGCACAGGGGCGGCCGGGTGCAGAGGTAGTTAGGCACAATGTTATCCAATGAGGGAAAGGGGGCCTCCGGTTGGTGGCTGCTGGCTAGCAGGCCCCGCGGCTGTGGGAGCTGAGCTCCTTGTCACTTGCTCAGGGCAAAGAGGAAGTAGAATAGGGCAAAGGTGGGACAGCCAGCGGCACTCGGGCGGCTGGGTGCAGGGTGCTTTTGAGCCGTTGGGCGCTCAATGTTATCCAATAGGAAAGGTCAAAAGGGAACAAAGGCTGCAGGCTCTGGGACGGAGACTCTCCAGGGGCGACCAGCACTTTGAGAGGTAAGTTGGGGTGTTGGAGCACAGGTAGGTACCCCAAAGGTAGGCACAGGGGGCTGTAGGGCGCCGGGTGCAGGGGTGTCTTTAGGGGTCGGAAAAGCTTACCCTCGGCTGGTCGCGGTAGGGGGGCCCCTGGTCTGAGTCTGCAGGCGTCGTCTGGTTCTTCGAGGAGGGTCTTGGGGCACTGGACTTCGGGTCACAGTCGCCGGGGGGACGTCCTCGTGGTTTTGGTTCGGGTTGGCCCGGCCTGGGCTCGGCTGGTGCAGAGTGGGCTGGTCGGGAGCTTCCTGGTTGGCACCAGGGGGTGGTTGTTGCAGCAGAGCCTCTGCTAGTGGGAGTTCCAATCGCCAATGGGGTCCAGGCAGGCAGATCCTCGGTGTGTCCCAAGGTGGCCGTCCGCGGGAGTCGCCTGGTTTAGGCAGGAGCAGGTTCCAGGAGCAACAGGCCGGTAGGGCTTGGGCCAAGTCAATTGGTGTTGCCCTGTTAGTAGCTGCGCGGCGGGTCGTTGTCTTCTTGGTCTTCTTTCTTCTTCTTGTTATCGGAATCTGAGGAAGGGAGGTTCGGGAGCCCCTAAATACTAGATTTAGGGGCGTTACAGGTAGGTCAAGGGCCGGGACCAATGGGTCCCTGTCCTGGGGTGAGTACACCCCCTAGCCTGTTCATCTCCTGTGGGAGGGGGGGGAAGGAGCCTAGCTGGGATTGCGCAGGACCTCCCATCTTCAAGATGGCCGGAGCCCGGGGTCGTGCTTCACCTCGCCTCCTCCACCTGAGGGGTGGAGTTGGCACAGGTTGGCACAACCCCCTTCCTGACGTGGTTTTTCCCGCCAGAGTGGGGGTAGAGCTGGTGGGGGGCTGGTTGCTGGGTACAGCAGATGGTCTGGAGAAGCTCTCAGAGGCGGTATGCCTTTGTAGCTTCCCCGTCCATCCTGGGGGAGGAGACATAGCACCTCGCCAAGTACGTGCTTTGTTGCAGGCCCAGGAGAGCGGGGGCTCTCCTACCCAGGGGTCCAGCAACATGTCTGCTGGGTGGCAGCCTCTGCAGCCACTCAGCCCAGACGTGGATTGTAGGTTCAGGTTTTGGAGGGCATCTCTAAGATGCCCTCTCGTGCATGTGACATTAAATCCCACACTGGCATCAGTGCGGGTTTAATGTGCTGAGAAGTTTGGTATCAAACTTGTCAGTCTTCAGTGTAGCCATTACGGTGCTGTGGAGTTCGTAATGACGACCTCCCAGCACCATATACTCTGGGTCACTGCACTTGCAGGACCCAGGAATGGCCCTGGGTACTGTAGGGGCACAAGGCTCATGCACCTGTGCTCTCACCTCTGGCATAGGACACCCAGCTAGAGGGGCGACTGAAGTATGCCAGGGCAGTGAGTTCTGTGGGCATGGCACACAGGGATGTGTGCCATGTCGTCTCTCGTTTTAGTTCTGTACTTAGGCACTCAGCCTGCAAAGGCAGTGGGTGGGTGCCAGGGTACAGGGCCCCTGAGGGTGGCACAACCAGTGCTGCAGCCCTCCGGGGTCTTCTCTGGTCACCATGCCCTGGGTACCTAGGGTACCAGTTACTAGGGGCGGACAGGTGGCCAGAGATGGCAATTGGGTTTTAGTTTCATCGAAATTTTAGGGAAGGAACACAGGCCCTGGGTACCTGGTTGGCAGGAACTCAGGGCAAAGCACATCAGCACATCAGTCAAAGCACATCAGCAGTTCAGAAAAAAAGTGGGGGCATACCAATGCAAGAAAGATGGCACTTTCTCACACTTGAGTATTCCTTTTTCTTACTCAAATGTTCTTTCAGAAATATTATTTGTAGCGTTTTAAATAAATAAATGCATCACTGTTTAGTTCAATTGAATGATTTTGATTTAAAATTATAATTAGTTTTAGGCAAGATGCAATTCAGCATTACTCACCATTTGGCAATTAAACAACTATGGGGCAGGGAATTGAGATAATTTCTGACTAGAGATCTTATTGGGATTGCCAATAAAAAGCCAGGTTATAATGACCAAAAGGGGTTGTTTTTGTTATGATCCCATCAAGACGATGTAATGCCATGTCCAGTGTATGATAGTGTTGATTTCCTAACGTGAAACCCTGTTGCGGCAGCTTTTGCTGCCTTTTGGTAGGAAACAGTTTTTTTTGTTGCAGTAGTGTACACTTTTTTCCAGGTGTTCGATGGCAACTTTCACTGGAGTTCATTGGGTTCCTGCTAAGCAGGTCGCAGTGCCAGTGTTCTTCTCCCAAAACAAGGCAACTGGTTAACTGACCCCCATTTGGCCAGGCTTTCAGCACCTTTTAAGTCCCTAGTTAGTTGTACCCCTTGTACCTAGGTCATAGGAAATAAAGACGGTCCCTAAGAGCTGCAGCATATCCTGTGCCACTCTAAGGGACCCAGCACCAAAATCACGCAGACTGCCACTGCAGGCTGTGTGGCAAGGTTTCTAAAAAGTGAAAATACAACATGGCACACACCCTGTGTGCCACATCCCCTAACACTGCATGCAGTATTTGTAAGTCCCCCCTACAGCAGGCCTTCCATCCCTAAGGCATGGGGCATTATATGACATGTGAGGAAATATCTACATGAGCAGGGAAGTCATCTTTAAGTTATGTACTGGGCACTGGTCAAAACGTGTTTCCTAGCTACATAATGACTTCGCTGAAATCCATGGTGTTTGGTATCAAACGCCTCATATTAACGAACCCACTGATTCCACTGATGGATGTATTAATACATGCACCCAGAGGGTACATGATACCCCTGAAAACCTACTGATCTCTAGTAAACTGGCTGACTGGTTCTGTCCAGCCTGCCACCAAAGACGTGTTTCTGACCCCCTGAAGGGGAAAGCCTGCAGGGGGTGGGAAACAATGCCTGCTCTGGCAGGATGTGTTAATCAGCTCCTCCAAGCAGGATGGCCAGTAAATTAGCATATCAAGGCAGGAGGCTTAAAAGGCCACTGCCTTGGGTAAGCTAGGGTCACACATCAAAGACAGGGGAAATGCCACCCCCTGCCCAGGGCCCATTTGGCACCATAACAGGCAGGAACATTTCCTAGTCAGGAGGAGTGTTCACCCTCAGGCTATTACTACCCCAAGGTGAGCTACCTGAAGTGAACACGAGTAGGAAAGATTTTACGTCTTGGTTTTTGGTGTAATTAGATCTTCTGAGTCAGGGTTATGCCCACTTCCAGCAGGAAGTGGTCAGAGTGTGGTAGCCCATTCGCTACTACCCGACACCGCCTGTAATGCTCCTAAATACAGTATTTAGGTGGCACCCTAATGCCAGGACTTCAGATTCAGCTGACACAAAGGAGTGGAAAGAGAAAATTGCTAACACGGAAACCGAGGAGTACGACTGACTTGGCACCAACCATTCTGGACTGTCTGCTGCACCCGACCCTTGTGGAGCAACTGATTCGCCCTGCTGCTTGTGCAGATGTAAAAAAAACCAGAGGCCAGCCAGTGCTATGCAAATTGCCAAAGAATCTCCCTTGGAGTACAGGAGTTACACTGACCTGCCGCCTATGGAGTCTACCTGACAGCAGTCACACAGAAACAAGTAGGAGCTCCCACAGCTCCCACAGGTCAGATCCGTCCTCCCTCCAAGTGTGGGGATGCCAGAACCGACCAGAGCGGCACAATAGCAATCCCTGGGTACTGGCCCCTTTGCAGCAACCAATTCTTGTGCCCAGAACGAACACCAATGCCAAGAAAGACGGACCTGCACACAGAGACTTCAGGGTCAGTGAGACCCACTTTGTGAGTGAACCAGATTCTCTGTTTGCCCCTCTTGCAGAAAATAAAGACAAAGAAGTGAGTATGCGACTGCTGCCACCCAACGCCTTAAACCACATGTGCACCCGCGCACCAGAGTCCAAGGGAGCAGACTGTGCCAACGGGGTCCCGAGACACGCGAGGCAAGCCCATGCTTGTGTTTGTACAGACTGGACTTCCAGTCTGTCTGCGGCCTCTTTCTTCAGGTCCCCTCCAACCGCGAGAGACTCCTGCACCAGAATCCGACCAAAAAACACACCGCTACACCCGAGCCCAACAGCCGAGAAGAAGTGGACAAAATGTGTCCCTGTGTGCCCGAGGATCGCAAGGGTCGAGGCCCCCTGTAGGTTTCTCTGCACTGGTGCACCAGTCCCTGCATGCAGCCTCTTTTTAACCGGACAGTCCTCCTATTGAAGTGAATGGGACATGCAACGCTGTGACACACCTCTGCAATGTACGCTCCAGAGCCATTCAAGGTGACCTGTTGGTGTGGCCTTGGACTTTGCACCATACTCACCTCAAGTCCAGAAGAACAGTCCCGTAAGTCGCTGACAAGTGTTTGAATGCAGTAAATGTTTTTCCTCTATAGGTTAACATTACTGATCCAGAAATTGCACTGTGTTCATTTTTGAAAACTTTAAAAATTCATAAGTCAAAAATACTTTCCTGATTCCGATGATCTTGGTATCTAAATTTAAATAAAAGTAGGTGTTATTTTTAGAAATTGGTGTCAGATTTCTTTGTTGAGTGTGGTATCACTGACTACCTTTGTGTGTAATAAATGCTTAACACTACTCTCTGATATGCCTAACTGCTCGCCACACTACCACAAAAGGGAGCATTTGGGTTGTTAATTGTGCCTCTCTAATACCTCTGGGGTTTGCTTGGACTCTTCACATGGTGTACCTATATTTGGTCTACTATACAAAAAGTCAGCATCCTATATACAGTGTTATCAAAGGGAATATTAATTAGTTGAACAATTTTACTCAAGTTTTGAGAAAGCATCCTGTCCTTTAAAACAAAAAAAAGTGAACTTGTGTGTAATTTAGGTAGTGCTCATGTAAAACACCCCAATATACGCTGGTCGGTTTCATTTGCTCTATTTTAACAGTCTAAAAAAGGAAAGAAAAGAGTACCTTAATCACAGGGGACGGAGCCTAATTATGGTAAATCAATACATTTTTGTTAACTGTAACTAGACTAATTCTAAAAAAAACTGCATGCGATTTTAAGACCAACTGTACATTGACCAAAACACTGGAATAGCCAACCGATAGAGAACGAAATCTAAGTGCGGTATTGCTTAGCAGAGCCTTAGTATAATCACAGAATAAAATAGGACTCATGGTTATCTTTCAAAGATGAGATAGCCTGCTAATCATCAAAACAAGTGAATGATGGCGAATACGCATTTTAGCAAACCTGAGTAAAGATTAACTTGTGGTTCATAATAAGAAGCGCAATGAAGAGGCAAAAACATTAAGATTGAGCATTAGCCAATTTTGATGATATATTGCTTACACAGTTAAGACTCGGATTCATAAAGAACAGATACTCCCATTTTCTTGGTGATAGGTCTGTATGCTTTATCCTGTCACAGATCTCCAAGGATTTGATTGCCCAATGATTTTTGAGCCATCTGGTTTTCACAGCCTAAGATTAACTGCAGACAAGCACTGTTTTTTGGGCATGTCCGCTTGAAGAGCTTTGTTGTTGTGGGAGGAGCGAAGTAAACCCAGGCTCAGTCTCCAGCTTTGCCAAGAGGTGCTTCCTATTTTACTATGCGAGCTACAACTTTTTTACTGCTGTTCAGAAAACAATTATGCTATGGACTTTAAAAGACTATTAATGAAGTGTACACCACTAACTGGTACCACAAACTGCATTGTCTTTGCAGGTCTGACATGTTTTCAGGTATGCTAGCTCAAAGATAGTCAGGTTAAACGTATACCTCCAGCGGGAGCATAGCCTAAATTCACCTTTTTGGAAAAGATCTATCACCAGGGGACTACAAGTATGTGCGCAAGCAACATTAATCCTTTCAGCAGAAACTCCTGAATTCGAGGTATTGTGATATAATGTAGATTTGAAGGTGGTTTCATATTTGCATTTTTTTAAATGTGCTTTGATAATATGACATTTACTGGATTAATGAAAGTATTGAGAAGCTCTTATGGCATTTGTTTTAATTTGCACATAATGAAAATAAAACAATTTTAACATTCTGAATACCAGATAACATTGGGCATCTATTAAAAGTATATTTTGGATAATTACTAAGTCGTATAGATATTCATTACGGAGCTATAATGACATCGCCAATCCTTAAGATATTATGCAGAAATAAAGATGCTATCCATACAGTGCAACCCCCTTAATTCTATAGAGTCACTGTCTGTGGAGAAGCAATTGTTTAGGATGCATTTAATGTGCTAATATGCCACAGGGAGCAAAGGCATGATCTTGGAATTATTTTGGGACAAAGGAGAATTTAATCTGCTTTCCATTAGACCACCCAGGATACATTACAATGGAAGCCTACAAATATGTCCTTTAATACAACATAACATAATAACTTGTTGGAAGCAGAATTAAGTGATATAACCATTGTTGTTCCAGAGCTCACTGATAAGAGTTAGGCAGACATTACAAAGGAAGATATTATTAGCATTTATTTATAAGGTACAGCATTACTGAAAAACCTGTTGCTTCACTGGTTTGTAACAACTGTCAAGAGGAGGAGCATGATGCTGTAGTAATTCACATTGCCTGTATTGCATTGTGAATTTATACTTTGTAATGGCATAATCAGAAATGCATTACTTTTATTGTTAGATTACAGACTTTAATGGTAAATGCATAAATACATTTCTTATACCACCAATGAATATTTGGAGATAACTAGTGTGGGTAGCTTATACATTTACTGGTAAAAGCAGAAATACACTTCTTGTACCACAACAAAACGAAAACTGAGCCAATGTTTCTTGAAGAGTGTGAATTGTTGCCCCCCCCCCCCCACCAAGTTTATGGCTAAGGTGCATTGTGGGAAATTTCCTATAGTGTAGGCACCTGGTGAGGGGGGTTTAGAACACGAAGAGCATATATGTAACTGTTTCTCTTGGAAAAAGTTGAATGTATTCAGTTTAAAGAAGCTCTGCAAAGTGAAATATTCAAGCAGTACCTGCTCTCTCTGCAGTCTTTGACGCAGCAATTCTTTCTCTTGCTCTTGTTTGGCACGTAGCTCTTTTTCTTCCTCATCCTGCTTGCGGGCACGGGCCACATGGTACTGAGCCTGACTCAACAAATCAGAGCACTGTCTGGAATAAACAATAAAACCAATATATGTATACATTTTTAACGATAGTACAGTGCACTTTTTTATGATAAAATGATGCCATTTGTTTTAATTTGCACATAATGAAAATAAAACAATTTCAACATTCTGAATACCAGATAACATTGGGCATCTATTAGAAGAATATTTTGGATTATTAGTGAGTCGTATAGATATTAATTACGGAGAGCTAGCAACAGCTACAAGTTTAGAATTTTGAGCCCTTAACTGTTCTAGAGTACCTTAAATGTGAGATGCTTCTGTACTGTAGGCAGAAACGCAATATGAAAGACTTGCCCTTTGTAGACTGGTACTATAAAAGACTTGTTTATCTGGGACTAAAACTTTACAACCAAAGAAATGTAAACAACAACGGGTTCGAAATCAGGCCTATAAATTGCTAAGACACTAGAATATGTGCCAACCCTAGTGTTGGCTGCGAAGGATGTAGAATAGGTGCACATGTTAGAGGGCGAGGAATGACAGGTTAAATTGCCTTACAACGTGGAACCTCTTGAGTATAACATTTGAACATTACTGCACCAAATAGTCTGTGATCGAATGGGTCGTTAAGAGCGGAGGCATAGAAAAATTGGAAGAGAATAATCCACTGCAAATAAAAACAAGCATTGGCATAGCCAATAGGTCTCGCCTTTGGGACCTTATCAGTATTTAGTTATGCAGCACAATATCCTTACTGCAACAACATTAACTGCTGCATGGCTAAACACTTATAAAGGTCCCAATGGCGAGACCTATTGGCTATGCTAATGCTTGTTTGTGTTTGCAATTGTAATGGAAGCTTTTACGGGGATGGGTAGAAGCGCAGCATGTGGGATATGAACCGCAACAAGCTGCTTTTATCAGCTAATTGATGACGCAGAATAGATGGTGTGGTAGATTATGTTAAGGAATTTGCCTCCTTGACAGTAATTAGTCTTGTAGGGCACGAGTGTGCTCTGTAAAAGTATGTAGTTAGGCAAAGGTTTATCAGGTGGTGCATTAGATATTACGGAGTACAGTGAAGATGCCTTTAGGTGCATCCATTAAAAATTACGTAACACTTTGTGAATGCATTTGAGAGACTGCCTGTTTCATCACAAGTATTGAGAAGAAATTCTGTAGTACTTCCTTGTTTTTTAGTCCTAATTATTTTTGGTGTATGGGAATACGACAATATAAGCTGGGCTTTAAGAATACTGCATCTAAAGCGTATTTATGTGTGGTGTAGCTTTTCCCTTGGCAAAATAGCAAGCCCTAAAATATGTTTTTGTGTTAGACAGTTGTAAGAAAGTGGCTCTATATATACTTGACTAAAGTAAGGTACAGTGTATATAGAGTCCCCAATCCCGAGAGGTATAACAAAGTCAGATCTGACCTTACTCTCTAATGTGGTAGCTTGGTCGAGCAGTAAGGCAGTATCAGAGGACAGTGTAAAGCATTTGTTGTACACTGTCAGCAAAAGGTTTCACACACTCAAGAACTGAACTCTAAGCCAATTGTTTTTATATCAAAAGATATAGTTGTTTTATTTTAAAACCAACTGATATCAAAATATACTTTTCTCAATATGAGTGACTTTCGGTAATTACTTTGCAGACAGGCAATAGACTTAGTAAGTACAATAGTTACTGGGGTTGCAGTAGGCAGCACAATTCTAAACACAATTTAACATTGAGCTCAATGGGTTTTTCTATAAAAATACAATAGATTACTTTCAGGATTACTTTGCTAACCACAGGACTGGATCCTGGGTTCAGTCCCGGGACCTAGCAGTGGGTTTTGTGGGCATGGCACACAGAGATGTGTGCCATGTCGACTCTCCGTTTAGTTCTGCACTTATAACACTCAGCCTGCAAAGGCAGTGTGTGGGTGTCAGGGTACAGGGCCCCTAAGGGTGGCACAATAAGTGCTGCAGCCCTTAGGGGTCTCCTCTGGTCACCATGCCCTGGGTACCTAGGGTACCAGTTACTAGGGGCCGACATGTGGCCAGAGATGCCAATTGGGTTTTAGGTTCAACACAGTTTTAGGGAAGGGACACAGGCCTTGTGTACCTGGTTGGCAGAAGCCCAGGGCACACTCAGTCAAAGCACATCAGCAGTTCAGAAAAAAGTGGGGGCATCCCAATGCAAGAAAGATGGCACTTTCGCACAGTAGGCGAGACCTAAAAATGTAGGTAAAGTGGAAGAACTAGTTACCAATGTGGTAGGTGGGTATAATTTTGATGGTAAAAGTGTCAGAAACCACTCTAGGGTGAATAACCAAATCAAAAGATCTGTAGTTTTTTGCTAAAAACAGCAGTTCTCAGTGGCTCAATATCATCCAGAATATAGGTTACGGTAGTGCCACTAGAAAATAAATTGTATCATGAGAATCTAAGTTGTGTAGATGAAAACTGCTTAGACAGGCCATTAAAGTAAAAAAAAATATTCAAAACCAATTGGGTAAGATGATTTCAGTACTGAAGGCTGATATTCCACCTGAAAAAATATTGGATTATGTTCTCCTTTAATTATATGAACTTCAGAAGAGTTCAGTGAAGAAACCATACTGAAAGTAGTTCCAGTAACTAAAACTTTATGTTCTTCTCAAACATTTAAAATGTCAAAGTGCTGTGGTAACTAAATGCTTCAAGTAAGGATAAAGAGTACATTTAATCCAGATACTGTTGTTCAAGGTCTTCTATACAAACCAAGGACAGTTGAACTAATTCAATAGCTTGGATGGGTGTCGGACCCAAGAAGAACCCTAATACTCATGTATGCCGTAGCTTTCAAGAGGACAGCCTAGTTATTTACTTGTTCAAAGAAAAGCAGGGGGTGGGGGCTGTAGCTAGGGCTTCTACGTTCATAGTTTGTCTGAGGTGCAAACGGCTATTTTAAAATGTTCACTGGGGCAATCAATTTATGCTATAAAAAGCATTGAAAACATGTCTGGGACAGACATGGCAAAGACTAATCAATTATCATGGGTCTTTGGCAGAAGCCTGCTCAACCGACAGCACTGGCCTGGCTTTGTAACAAAGCAGGGATGCAGTTTCACTGCACACCATATCAGTCATGAAGAGGTACTTTGAAACCCTGGGGTTTTAGATTTTGTGAACAGATAATTTCTATTGAGGCCATATGAATAACTGTGTGTGCACTTGGCAACCCATTCCAAAATGGATGGTTGAGAGCCCAGACACCGAGGGGGCCATCTTCAAACCGGACAAGGGAGGCATTGGTGACTGTACATGTAAGATCCTGTAAACTTCTAATCAAGATGTAACATTCTGCATCTCTCAAGAAAGGAGGCTATCAGATGATGCGCCTGTCAGCACTAGAAAACAGGTCCAGGATGCATGCCCTCAGAGCAAATCCGGCGAAAGAAGGCACATGAACTTGTTGAATTGAGATATTTCAGACACGCAAGGCAGGTTCAGTGTGGGACCAAAAGCGATTTTCTTAAATCTTGTGGTGGAGTGTATGTATCAGATAGGGAACAAAAAGATGCATGGAAGGGAGAAATGCTGCTTGAAGATTGGGAGTCTAGGGGTCTGGAGGGGGAAGAGAGGCACTTTCCTGACCCTGCCCTTGGAAGAAGAAAAGATTGTTGATAAAAAGGAAAGGGCCTGCTGAAGAAAGAACATCATAGGTGATATTTTTTAATCAACAGCATAATAGGTATGATTCGCTTCTGTAAACTTTGCCAGCCAGATTGGAGCAGTACGAATGACGACCCGGCATCACCTATGTGTTATAGGGCTCTCTTCCCATAAACAATATTCTTGAAGCATAAGACAAAATAACAAAGATGAAAATATGTAGTAATATCAGTTCACACGGGTGACCCATAACAATATAGAATAATAAAGAAAAAATAGCTTACCTGGCCTCCGTACCAGCAAGAGCCAAATCAAACCTCATTTTGTCTCCTACTTTACTCAGGTAATTGAAGGATCTAAACGCAAAAGCAAAATAATATTTACACAACAATTCATGCAGACATTACAGCTTGTAACTTGATGAATCACATTTCTACCTAAAAGGTTCAGTTAAGCTGCAAAAGAAGGGAATATGTTTAACATTTCCTATAAAAAATGTATGCACATGGACAAGTTTATGAAGAAATAACATTATAAAAGACACCACTATAAAAAAAATATGACTAAGAAAACAAAACTAAAAATTAGAAATATGCTTTTCCTCATCTGAAAACCAACCTACACAGGATATAAAAGAAAGCGTATTAAAAATGGTAAGAGTTACCAGTTTGGATATTGTTAGGGTAAGGACCTTTGTTGTAAGGGCTAAAACTTAGGATAGTATATTTAAGGCTCAATCAGTTAATTAGTTCAAACGTGTGTATTATTCTAGGCAAGGATTCTTCATAATGGTATATCTTCAAGTAAGTATTCTTCATCTAAACGCATATGAATTTTACACGTAAAGGGATCACAAATATCAGACTGGCGAGGTCAGGTTGGAGAGGAATAATGAACAATGTATAAATCACATTGTAAGACAGCTAACAAAAAATATATATAAAATGTAAGTAATTGTCTATCAGTGACTATGTGTGCCATGGGACAGAGGATTTAAACTGAAGTGTCTCTGTACCCAAAGCTTCTCGGCTAGCAGAACAAAAAGCTACAGAATACTTCCTTAACAGAAATTTGGAACCCGTGTGTGTACTGCTAGACAGCAAGATTGTATATTTTTACAATGTTAATATGTAATACCTTATGTAACACAGAATCTGTTTGTTGTGTGTTTAGTTTCAGAAATCTGGTGCAGGATGCAATTGAATGTTCTTACCAGCATATGCTTCAAATGCACACAGAGGAATAATCAGAGTAAAGGAGTCTCACGGTGTGCCAAAGCAATGGACCAAGGACATTAAAGAGTACATTGTCAAACACAGTGCTTCAAGCAATAGGATAAACTGTTCAAGCCAACAATTAAAATTTTCAGATGTATAGAGCAACCAGAACATTAATTACAAGACGTTTTTAGAAACATTTATATTGGCAGCAATGCAGGTAGCTGGCTCTTTATATTGAAGATCAAAGAGAGGTGCACTGTGTAAAGAGTCCACTAAAACTTAAATTAGTTTATAGATAACATCCCAAATGTTCTCTTTTGTGGTAGTGTGGGCGAGCATATAGGCATATCAGAGGGTAGTGCTAAGCATTTATTGTACAGACAGGCATTAAGTGAGACACACACTAAATAAAGGAACCCAACACAAGCTTATAAAAATAACACGTTTATATGAATTTAGATACCAAGATCATCATACTCGGGAAAGTACTTTTCGAGTTATGATTTGTTAAAGTATAAGAGTTAACAGTGACCTTTTTGGATCAGTAATGTTATCCACCCTGTGGGGAGTGTTGGGGGGGCCCGAAGGTGGGGGGGGGGGGGGGGGGGGGGGGAGGGGGGGAGAAACTTGTACTGCGTTCGGGCACTTAACAGCAATTTACAGGACTCTTCTTTTGGACTTAAGGTGAGCACGGGGCAAGGTCCAACGGCACACCAACAGGTAACCTCAGGAGGCTCTGAAGCGTCCGGGTGCAGAGGGGTGTTATGCGTCCGGTATCCCATTTATTTCATTGAGAGAAACATTTAGTCAGCAAAAGCCTGCAATCTGGGACTGGGGGACCAGTCCTGGGAACCCACAGGGGGACTTAACCATCCTGATGCTCTGGCAGACAGGGACTCCCTTGGTCCACTTCTCTTCATGCTCTAGGGCACGGGTGCAGTGTGTTTTTTTTTTAGCATCTGATTTGTTGCGAGAGTCACTAGCGGTTGGAGAGGGGTCTGCAGAAAGAGGCTGCAGGTGGCGACTGGGAGTTCAGTCTGAGCAAACCCAAGGGTGGGTTTAGCTCCTGTTGGTCTGGGGCCCCCATTGGCACCGTCACCTCCCTTGTACTCAGGCCGTAGAGTGGGGGTGCAGAGGTACTTGGAGGAGTCGGGTGGTGGCAGTCGTAAACTCTTGGTCTTGGATTCTGCTGCAGGACAGCTGGGCCACTAACAATGCGAGTCTCACTGTCCCTGAAGACCCTCGAAGTTCAGGTTGATTCTCCTAGTCATTGGTGTCCGGTCTGGACACAACAATCCTAGGTTGCTTCAAGGGGTCCAGTACCCCAGGTATTGGTATTGTGCAGCTCCGGTCGGTCCTGGCATCCCCACACTTGGAGAGAGGATGTATCTGACAAGTAGGAGGACTGCTACCTCTTTCTGGGCAGCTGCTGCATCAGTATACCCGGTGAGCAGCAGGTCGGTGAACCTGGTCTTGCTTCTTTGGTGCCTGCAGCTGCAGTAGAGTAGCGCCTCTACTCCGAGGGAGTTACTTTGGCAATTGGTTAACCACTGGCAGCGCTCCAGGTTTCTTGGTGTCTGCACAGCAGCAGGACAAGTCTGTTGGTCCATGAGAATCAGTGCAGCAGACAGGCGGACAGGGTTGGCATCAAGGCAGTCACACTCCTCTGCTGTCATGTCAGCAGTCATGTTGGTCAACAACTTTTTTGTCAGTTGAAATCTGAAGTCCTGGGATCAGGTGCTCCCCTAAATACTAAATTTAGGGGCATTAAGGGGAGTGAGTGATAGTAGACAATGGGCTACATACATCTGGGATCACTACACCCCCTAGATGACCACTTCCTTTGTGGAGTGGGCATAACCCTGTCCCAGGATTCCTAATTCCACCACACACAAGATGGTGGAATTTCCAAATTTGTGTTTACTTCAGGCTGGGCCACCCTAGGCGTGTGTTCAGCGTAGAAGTGCAACACGCCTCCTGCATAGCTAATTTTCCCTTCTGTCCTGGTGCCACATGGGCCCATGGAAGTGAGTGGCATACCCCAGTCTGGGGAAGCCTTGGTCGCATATCAAAGGCGGCAGAGGCCTTTCAATCCTCCTGCCTTGAAATGCTTATTTACCAGCCTTCCTAAGGAGGAGGTGACAACACTTCTCCCCAGAGCAGGTATTGTTTGACCTCTGACCTCCTAGAGGGTCAGAAACTCATCTATGGTGGCTAGCTGGACTGGACCAGTCACACCAGAAGGCTGGTGGGGTTCAGGGACAGCTTTAAGGTACCCTCTGAGTATATGTATTAATAAATCCATTACTGCAATCAGCGTGGGTCTATTAATACGAGGTATTTGATACCAAACAACATATGGTTTAGTGAAGTCGTTCTGTAGCTGTCGAACTCATTTTAACTAGTGACCGGTACATACCTTAAGATGGCTTCCCTGTTCTCTTGTACTGTCAGTAATTGAACTGGCCAGCACAGGGGCATATTTGCTCATGCAGATATGTTCTCACATGGGCTATAATACGCCCTAGACTTAGGGCCGTAAGGCCTGCTGTAGGGGTGACTTAAAAATATTACAAGCAGTGTTCGGGGACATGGTACACAAATGTGTGCCTTGTAGGGTTTTAACTTTTTGGAGCATCTTGTCACACAGCCTGCAGTGGCAGTCTGTAGGAGTTTAGTGCTGGGTCCCTTAGGGCGGCACAAGATGTGCTGCAGTTCGTAGGGACTCTCTTGGGTACCTATGCCATAGGTACCAGAGGTACCACTTAAATCTAAACATGCAAGAGCACATCGGAGCATCTACCAAAGGAGCGAATTTACAGTTGTGCATCCTAAGAAAACTCAAACCCTACCTGCCCCATGAGGACTTCAAATCGGCAGTGCAAGCACTGGTCATCTCCAGACTAGAATATGGCAGTACTACCTTATGCGGACTAGAGAAACTCAGTTTAGCCCCTATCAGAGCTTCGCTAAATGCGGCTACGAGACTCATAACGGGTTCTAAGAAAACCAACTATATCTCGCCGGACCTGAAATCACTCAACTGGCTTCCCTTTGAGACAAGGATCCAATTAAAGATTGTGTGTATGACCCACAGAGCTCTTCACATCAATATCCCACTCTACCTGGCAAATGAACTGGAACTCTCTGGTGGATCTCGGTACACAAGGCGCACCAGCACCTTACTGCTCAAGCCAAAGAAATTCAATAAGCTTAAAAGCTACAACCGTACATTCTCAGGCATTGTCCAGAGAATCTGGAGCACCCTTCCAGTGGAGACAAGGCTTATTCCATCCACCTTTGTTTTCAAAAGGGAAATGAAAGCACTACTAATGAACAATGCGCTTATCTAGAAACTTTGCTCCTCTTACCTCGAGTCTTTTTGGTTATCCTAACTATTACATGTCATCTGTTGCGACCCATTGTTGCCTGCCATAATGTCCCTTTTGTTCTTGATATATACTGTCCTAAGTTTCCTGTTGCAATTGCCTTCTACCTATTTCCCTCCACTATGTAATTTGTACTCTTGTGACACATTGACCTACTTGTAACTTGTTATGTCTTTACACTATGTTCCTTGTTCTTCGTCATCCCTATATAAAGCGCTCTGATACCCACTTGGGTCATGTTCGCGCTATACAAAACTTACAAATAAATTAGGGACTTACAAAGGTGCTAAAGGCCTGGCAGTTTGAGGGATCACATGACCAGTTGTCTTGTTTTGATGAAAGAACACTGACACTTGGGACCTTGTTAGCAGGAACCCAGTGGACTTCAGTTGCATCTGATACCAGGCAAAAAATGGGGGGACTACTGCAACAAAAACCCAGTTTCCTACAGCTGCCCATTATACTTTCTATGGCATTGTGCTCAACGCTACACAAGTTAGAGTTCAAACTTTGAGAAGAAGTTACTTACCCTTAAGTTATGCTCTTACTGGTGGATAGTTAAACTACAGATTTCTCACCCTAGAATACTACCAAGGTGCCAGACTGGATCTAGTAACCTTTCCCAGCAATGCTTTTGGGTGGGTCTACACCGGCTTTGTACCACCCTAGAAGTGAGAGAGAGGAAGAGCTTATAAGCGCCACCCGGCACGCTGACGTCAATTTCTTATTTCTTTCCGTTCCATCAGACGAAGAGCTTGAATAATTCTTAGTATCAGTGTGCAAAATCCTAACTTGAGCCCTACTTTAGAAGATGAATACAAACCATTCCACAGACTAGGGAAGTGGGAAGGCATTGAGGAATCTGCAGTTAGGGAGTTACAGAAAGGGAGTAACTTGCTCTTCTGATGGATACTTCTAAACACAGATTCCTCACCTTAGAATAGATACCAAAGCAGTACATCCCCAAGGTGGAGGGTCTGTGTTTTGGGCTCAAATGCCCCTCTACGCCGGGCCTGGTTGTCAGGGCAATATTGCTTCGTGAAGGAGTAAACGGATGCCCTTGTCGCAGCCTGGCAGATGTCAAGTGCAGGCACTCAATGTGCAAACTGTAGGAAAGTGCCCCTTTTTTCAAAGTCACCCCCACTTTTTGCCACTGGTATAGATGTTTTTCGACTGATGTGCACTGGATCCCTGCAAACCAGACCCAGTGTCAGGGCTCCTTCCCTAAAACAAGGTAAAATGTTCTAATTGTCACACAATTGGCACAGACTTTGGCACCCCTGTAAGTCTCTAGTAAGTGGTACCCCTGGTACCTAGGTCATGGGTCCCAAAGGTGGTCCTGTATTATGCCACCCAAAGGGATCCCCGTACGAATTACACGCAGCCTGCCATGACAGAATCATGATGCAAATCACGAGTGAAAACATGACATGGCACACTCACTGTGTTCCATGCCAATGTCACTGCATGCACTATATGTAAGTCACCCTTACAGCAGGCCTTGTAGCCCTATGGCAGGGTGCATTATATAACATGCAATGGCATATCTGCGCGAGCAGACATGATCCTGTGCTATCTAGTTCAATTATTAGATGGTACAAGTGAACAGGGAAGCCATGTTAAGTGAATGTACCAGGCACTGGTCGTCAAAGGTTCCCCAGCTACATGATGGCTTCACTGAAACCTATTGTGTTTGGTATCAAACACCTTGTCTTAATAAATCTGCCTGATACCAGTACAAGATTTATGATGGCATGCAACCGGAGGGCACTTTAGTGGTGCCCTTTGAAAACAATCACTATCTAGTGTGCTGGCTGACTAGTTTTGTCCAGACTCCAACCACAGACATGTTTCTGATCCCCTGTAGGTAAGAAGGCACGTTCTCGGAGGCCAGAAACAATGCATGCGTAGGAGGAAGGTGTTCACACCTCCTCCAGCCGGATGGCTAGTCATTTAGCATACAAAGGCCAGGAGTTTCAAAGCCTCCGACACCTTTGATATTGCATTGTATTGTAATTTCATTTGTATAGTGCTTACTACCCTGACGAGGCGTCAAAGCCCTTTTTCGGCGAGTAACACGCTACTCCGGGATCCATAGACTATTAGTGTTGAATTAGTATAGTGAAACATGCTAGTACATTTTAAGTGTTGGATAGGTTAGTCAGTTATTTGGATTTGGAATGATAGCAGAAGGATAGAGGAGGAAAAAGGTTTGTATTTATAGAACGCTTGTTGACCCATGCTATTCAGCAAGCCCATAAAGGATTAGTGGTGAATTAATATGGTGAAAAGGTGGCAGGATAGAAGAGGAAAAGAGGTTTGTATTTATATAGCGCTTGCTACCCCTGATGGGGTTTTGAAGCGCAAGTAGCATCAGGATAAGTGTTGAATTAGTATGGTGAAACATGAGAGTAATTTTAGTGGTGGATATATTAGTCATTTATTTGGATTGAGTAGGGTTGGGGAGGGGTAGGAAAGGAAAAAGGTTTGCATTTATATAGCACTTGTATCCCTGATGGGGTGTTGACTCTTTATTGGCGAGTAGCACACTACTCTGGAACCTTATAAAGGATTAGTGGTGAATTAGTATAGTTGAATATAGAATTTGAGAAGTGAACATGTTAGTCTGCTAATCTTGATTGAAAAGGATAGTGGAGGGATAAAAGAGTGTAGGATTTTCTTTCTGGGAGAGAGTCTAAAAAAAGAGTTATTTTGGCGATCATAGTAGTGGTATGGGGTTTAGGAAAAATGGGATGTAGAGGATATATTAATAGATGTATAGGATGAGAGCTAGGGTAGTGCATTGGAAAGAGTAGTAGAAAGAAGTTTGAGATGAGTCAGAAGGTTGGGCTAGAAGATATATTGAGCGAAGTATAGGCTGAGAAATAGGGTAATGCATTGGAAATGCTAAATTAGAATAAAGTGATAAATATATAGATTCATAAGTACATTGAAAGTATATAGATGCATAAAGGAGGCAAGTATATGTAGATTAAAGATATTGATATGAGGCGCAGGATGAGAAATAGGGTAGTGCATTGGATAGGCTTTTTCAGGAGAAAAGTAACAGACACACAGATCCAGTACCTGGAAGGTACATAGATGCACAATGGAAGTATGTACATGTAGACCAAAGATGATTTTTTTTTTCTCTCTCAACAATAATTATTTTACACGTTTATACAAAGTAGTACACAAAGATACACACATCTATAGTGAAAACAAATGCTTATATACAGAGGGATATGCTGTAAATTTCTGTTTGTGTATGGTGCTTATGTGGGGGAAGAGACACATTTTGAGTAGTTTTCTTAAGATAAGGTGGCTGTTGGTGGACATTATGTTGGGGGGTAAAGAGTTCCATAGTTTGCCTGCTTGAACAGAGAAGGATGTGCCACCCATGGTTTTTTTCTTGTATGGTAGGATTTTGAGGCGAGATGCTCCTTTAGAGCGGAGGTTCCTTTGTTGAATGCGTTTGGTGATTTTATTCCTGATGAAGAGTGGTTCCCTTCTATGTATTGCTTTGTGGGTGATACAAAGCAGCTTGAACGTGGATCTTCTGGCAACCGGTAACCAATGCAGGGCTTTCAAGGCAGGGGAGATGTGGTCTCGCGGTTTGATATGCAAAAGTAGTCTGGCAGCCGAGTTCTGAATCTGTTGTAATCTTTTCATGGTTGTTAAAGGTGATCGTGGTAGAGGCTATTGGCGTAATCGAGTTTGGACAGAACAAGGAGATGGTAGCTTGAACCTTGTGTGGAAATCCCAAATGAGGGAACATTTGTTGCAGTGTTTTTATAGTGACAAAGCTTGATCTTGCTAGTTTATCCACTTGGGCATTCATCAACAGTTTGGAGTCCATGGTCATTCCGAGGATTCTTACTTCTTCGATACTTTAGGCAGTGATCCCAGTTCAATAGGCCATGCGGAAAGCGAGTTGTAATGTTTCCAATTGCCACACGCGAGTATTTCAGTTTTTGAAGCATTCAATTTGAGATTGCTCCAAGTCATCCACTGATCCACGGCCCCGAGACAGCTGAAAATTGGTGATTTTCAAAGGTCTTTGGGGCATTCCAGTTGAAGGAGTATTCGCGTGTCATCTGCATAGTTATAGCACGTGAGGTGAAATTTATTGATCAGTACAGGTAATGACTTCATGTAGATGTTGAAAAACTTGGGCGAGATGATAGAACCTCGAGGGACCCCTGCTTTTGTGGAGTGATGTTTGGACGAGAAAGGTGGGGTATGGATGACATTAGTTCGGTTTTGAAGGTAGGACGTGATCCAGTCCAGAGCAGTTCCCTCTATGCCGGCTTCATAGAGTCTTTGTTTTAGAGTGTCATGGTCAACCGTGTCAAAGGCAGCTGAGAGGTCCAAGAGGAGCCTCCATCTACTGCACGGCTGAGAATGGCCTGGGAAATAAATTCAGGGCATGCTAGGATTAGCTGAGGGACTGGATTTGTGTCAGAAGACACTGTAGGCGCAGGACCCTTTGAGTGTCACCCTCCCAATCTCTCATTTGAGATCATGTGGTGGAATGAAATTGATCCCAGCTTGGCATTCTTGTGTTTGTGGTATGTTTTCGACTTACCTGAAGACTTTGAATGAGAATGGGACTTATGCTCTGACCCGGCCTTATGATCAGGAGTGGTTCCATGACTTGGAGTGGGCCCACAGCTTCAAACACCACCTCTTCTCTTCAGTGACATACAGCCAGGCTTCCCACTCCCTGATAACTTTCAGGTGCATGATGTTGCACTTTTCACATGACTTCTGGAAGTTCCTAGAGCCCATGCACCCAAGGAACAGGTTGTTCAGGTCCGTGAGACATTTGCTTTCTGAACTCATGGCATCATTAGAAACCTGTCATTTTCAGCTGAAACATCACCCATTGGCTTTAAATTATTTTGAGAGTCATCAGAAAACAGAGCTGATCTATGTTGAATGGTATTGAAAGAGAAGAACTGACATCAGAACACTATATGCGGCTCTGTCCCCTCACTTCTGGGGCGTGCAAGATTGCCACTGTATCACCTGCAGGAGTCAATGCTGGGAGAACTTTCTGGATCTAGTCGGATGACTTGGATATTCTGAAGGTGGGGAATCTGTGGTTAAAAGAATTGGCCAGAAGGTAAAACTTAAAAATCTCTCAATCGGGATTTGGAACTTTTTAGCCTGTAACATCAGAATTTTTACCCATGCTAGACACTATCAGGTGAAATTTAAATACACATCTCTTCCACAGATACCAGATGTAAAGAGTTCTCTTCAATCCTCTCTTTACATTTTCGATATTAATGTTTTACTAGTTAGTTTACTCAATGTTTTCCAGTTTTGCTGTGATATATATTTTTTTAAATTGCACACAAAGACATCCAAGAGGTGGTGCTCTTTATAAGAGACTTCATCTTTAAAAAAGTTAAGAGTAACAAGACAAGAGCAAATAAAAGCCAACCTCTTTCTTCAAGACTAGAGTAACAACAATACGTTCACATCACTCAAAACACAACCTCCATGACACAAACGCCAAAATAATTTGTGATCTGCAGTAATTTTAAACACTTAAAGGACCCCTGTCTCTTTAATAGGCTATTTTAGAAGCTGCTGCAAGTCAGAAACAGGAAGTTTGCTTCACATCTCCTTTTACAGACCCATTGATAGGGCAGCAAACACCTGTTAAATCGAAGTATAGAGGAACTCTGGGACAGGCTATTGCCCTCTCCCCACAGGAAGTGGTCTTATAGGGTGTGTTGTATTCCCAAGGCTAAGTAGTCCATTGGCTACTACCCTACACTCTCCTAACACCCCTAAATTCAGTATTTAGGGGAGCCCCTGGCAACAGGAAAACAGATCCTGATGACCTGAAAGAAGGATGTGTAGAGTTGCACCTGAAAGAACTGAAGACCCAGAAACTGACCATGCGCCAACCCTGTCGGCCTGCTTGCTGACTTCAACAACTATGCCCAAATCCGACTTGTCATGCAGCTTCTGAGTCCCCAGAGCCTGGGAGACCTGCTAGCATTTCACTCAGGAACCATGATGTCCCAAGAAGTAGAGGATTTGCTTCCCTGCAACATGTAGGCATCCAAAGATTCAAAGACTCCTGCAAGGACTTTGTGCCTGCAGAAACCAGATGCCTGATGACACTACTGAACCGGTCGCTCCAAGCCCGAGTTGAAGTGTGCCAACACTGTCCACGTGGTCTCGCAGCATCCAGAGCTCGAGCCCAAGGAGAACTCAACCCTTGTGGACCCTCCGTTGTCGCCTGCTGCCACTGCACACAGGCCACCTCTACAGCCACTGCTCCCAGTATGAAAAACCTGATGCTTAAATGCACCCATAGTACCTAGGCTGTGGAAAAGAAGACCAAAGGTGTCCCTAAGTCCCCGAGCATAGTGAGGCCTGAGCCCCCCTGTTAGGTCAGTCAGACTGGATTCCCAGTCCTAGCCTGCAGCCTGTTTATGCAAAGAACGATCTCCCATGGCGTAACATAGTGTTTTGCATCTCTACAACCGGCCAACCTAGTGCCGCTGGTGCTGCCTTGGAGCTTGCCCACCACTCATCTTAACTGTTGGAGATTGGCCCCATAAGTCACTGTACTGTACCGGAATGCTGCATTGACTTTTCCTCCCATAGGTTAACATTTCAGCTTCTAGCAATTTCGCACTAGGTGTCGACTTTTTGAACAGAAAAGTATTCTTATTTAAAAACATTTCTTACCTGAACTATTTGCTTCAGGTGCATACAAATATATAAAGAAAATTCTACTTACCAGTATGCATCTGTTCTTGGCATGTAGAGCTGCAGATTGCTACACTTTGCATTAGATCGCCACCTGCTGTTGGGCTCGGATGATTGCATGTTGTTGTCGTCTTGGAAGAAGTCTTTGTAATCACGAGAGGTGACTCCTCCCTTGGACGATAGTGCGCATGGGCATCGGCTCCATCCTTAGATTGTTTTTCGCCATGATGGGAAATGATGGAGTTAGTAGAAATAAAGAAGGGATGTCCATGCGTGTATATCCAAGATAAAAACTGGAACAGATACAGGTCCCGGGGAGGTGGGAGGGCGTGAAGTAATCTGCAGCTCTACATGCCAAGAAAAGATGCATACTGGTAAGTAGCATTTTCCGTTCGAGGCATATGAGCTGCAGATCCTACACTTTGCATCCATTGCGCTGCAGTGTCTCCCCTAGCGGTGGTCACCTGTATCCGTTGCAGTAGTTTGAAAGAGTTTTGAGGACAGCTTGGCCTACTGCAGCTTGCTGCTTAGCTTATACATCAACACAATAGTGTTTAGTGAAGGTGTGTGTTGTAGATCATGTTGCTGCCTTGCAGATGTCTTCTAGGGGAATGTTACCTAAGAAAGCTGTGAGAAGTTGGCCTGGTATAGGATTATCACTAATTCTAGTGAGCACCTTGCACCAGTCCAAACGACCCTTATAGTAATTGGTTGTAAGTCAACCTTATAGACCAGCTATCCTAGGGGTAGCATGGACAAAAGCAGTCTTAGGCTAAACTCAAGAGGGCATGTGAAGCCAGCTGTTTTACCATATGCAATCCTTTGAATACCAAATGAAAGGACACCACACAAGTTATATATTATAAAATATATGTATTTATTACTAGAATAATCCCCTATACTCCTTATGAGCACAGAAGCACAAGCGTTAAACAAAGAACTTGATATAACATACAAAAGTTGCACAAATATGGATAGGCCCGGGTGGCCCCTAAAACCATATACTAAAATAGTGGTATAAGAACCACGTCACGAACAATGGTAAGGCCTAGGGCCTTGAGAATCGCTGGGGCTACACTGGACTAACGAAGGTTAGGTCGGGGGAGGCCCACAGGATGCGGGCGCAGTGTCTATAGGCACACGTCTTTACCAATACAAGTCAATGGTGCGTAAAAATTAGAAAGTTACTGTTTTGGGAGTCTTCCGACTGGACTGGAACTTAGCCACTTAAAACTAGGACACTAGAGGTGTAAACCACTACAGGAGCACCGGAGTACTCTCGTTACCTCACCCACAGGAAGCAGGTGCATAGGTGTCAAAGTGCATCGGGTTTCGTCGTGGAGTTCTATGGAGCCTTGAGGGGAAGATGCTGCAGGCGACCAGGAGAGAAGAGTCCGGTTGGATCCAAGGGTGTATCGAAGATGTAGAGTACCTGAAAGCAGAGGGGACAGAGTTTGGGTCACTTGCCAGTGACCAGGAAGGAACCAGGCGATGCCGGGTTGCGATCAGGTGATGTCGTGAAGTTTGTCTCCGCTGCCACGTGGACCAGGAAGGACCGAGGACGACCAGGAGGTAGACACTGCTGTCCCACGAACGCTCTAGCTGTCGGCGGTGTCGGTTCTCGAATCGGAGTCAACAGGCCTTGGCAAATGCAACCCACGCAGGACTCGGAAATGGCTTCTGGATCAGACCAGGAAGGTCTGATGGGCTGCTCCTTTTCAGGGGAGCAAGGGCCAGTCTGGAGCAACCAGACCAGCAGTGTAAATCCGAATGTTCGTCGTCACAGAGGCCACTAGCCAACCGGCAAGTGACCGGACAACGCGTCGAGCAGGAAAATGCAAAAGGGCCCCACGCAGCACTCGGTGAGTGTGTAAATGTAAATGTAAATGTTTTGCGACTTATATAGCGCACGTATCACCCAAAGGCATCAAGGCGCTTGCCTTGGGAACCCGTCCTGGCTTTTTCCCTGTGAGATAACCCCTACTGGACATCCCCAAGGTGAAAGCCAGGCATCCCGCAGCGGGTGGGCCGCCGTAGTGGAGATTAAGCAAGCTATTGCCCAGAGTTGCAGCGTGGGACCCCATGATTAGAATAGGCACCGAGGCGAGAATTATCGAGTCCGTGGACATTTTTGGGCTCAGGACCCTGCCACGTCGGGAATTGAACCCTGGTCCCGGGCCAGACCTCTGCATCAGGGTCTGCCGCTCTAATCAGTGAGCCACACTCCTCTGCCGCTCTAATCAGTGAGCCACACTCCTCCAGAGGTGATCTTCGGTGCAAGAGCTGCTCGGGGCTGGGGCTTCTCAATCCCCAATGCACAGCTTCGAGGGTGCCTCAGGAGCTGCACAGGAAGCACTTCGCTGGCTTTCCAAGATGGCTGGTCCCACGTCTCTCGTCGCCTCCACGGGTCTCAGCTTTGCTGGGACTGTGGATCGGGCTGTTGGATGTCTGGAAGTCCGGTTCTTGTCGGTCTCTGTTGTTCGAGCTCCGGCGGGAGCAACAACAAAGAAAACCTTTGAGCGCTGATGGTGCCTGCTTGTGCAGGGTGGTCACTTCTTGACCACAAGGGAGATTCTTCAGTCTTCTACGTTGAGTAGGATGTCGAAGGGTCCAGAGTTTCGTTTCAAAGTTTCAGTCAGGATGATCTAATGTCTATGGGCACAGCTCCTACCTTTATTCCAAATCAAGCTGGCTTGATTTCCTGCTAGGTCTCTCCTATGGGTGGGACCCAGGAAGGGGGTGGTTACACCCCTTTCCCTTGGTCTAGTTTCGCGCTAGAGCTGGGGCTGGAATGCCCCAGCACCGGTTTGAACTCGGCTTTGCCTGGGACACCTTGTGCGCCCCAGGCAGTGTCTAGTTTCGGTGTAATTGTAAAAATGGTTCTTGTATAGTGAAAGCTTGAATCTCACTAACTCTTCTAAGAGAGGTGATAGCAATAAGCTGTTTTCCATGTGAGCAATTGCAGTTCACACTTATGTTAAGGTTCAAATGGGGGGCCCCATGAGCCTGTTAAGAGCAATGTTTAGGTTCCACCCTGGAGGGGGTGGAAACCTAGGAGGAATAATTATTTGTAATCCTTCCATAAAAGCTTTGATTGCAGGTACTCTAAATAACGACATATGTTGTCTGTTTTGTAGATAGGCTGCAATGGCTGCAAGATGTAAACGTATAGATGAATATGCCAGATTACATCTTTGTAAATGGAGAAGGTAACAGATGATATTTTGGATGGAAGCATCTAAAGGATCAATTTGATTATTAGCGCAGTAAATGGCAAATCTCTTCCATTTAGCAGCATAGCAAGCTCTAGTAGTAGGTCTTCTGGCTTCTTTAATGATAGTCATACAGTCTGGTGGCAGGTTAAGGTAACGAAACTCCAAGACTTCAGGAGCCAGATCGCCAGATTGTTCACTTGGATCTGGATGCCCGATGTCTCCATGGTTCTGCGTTAGCATGGATGGGGTCAGAGACAGTTTTTGGTTCTAGCAGTGTGGTGAACCAAGTTTGGCGTGCCCCTGTGGGAGCTACCAGGATCAGTTTGAGAGACTTGTCTGAGCTTGCATGCTACTAGTGGTATTAGTGGGATTGGCGGAAAAGCGTACGCAAATCTGCCTGACCAGTTCATCCATATTGCATTGCCCTTGGACAGCGGGTGTGAAAACCTGGCGGCGAAGGTTGGGCATTTTGCGTTTTCGTGTATGGCAAACAGGTCCATGTCTGGCTGACCCAACTTGTGAAAGAATGGTTGAAGAACTTGCAGATGTAGTTCCCATTCGTGAATCTGTTGTGTCTGTCAGCTTAACAGATCGGCTATCTGATTGTGAACTCCTGGAAGGTGTTCTGCAAGCAGATATATCTTTTGTGTAATGGCCCATCTCAAAATATTTTGTGCAAGCTGGGACAGCTGCAGAGAATGTGTGCCTCCTTGTTTTTGCATGTAGTACATCGCTGTCATGTTGTCCGTCCGGATTAAGACATCTTTGTTCCGTATGACACTTGGAAGGACTTCAGTGCTAGGAAAATCGCCAGCAACTCTATGTGATTGATGTGAAGCACCTTTTGTTGAGCGGTCCACCTTCCCTGAGTTGTGTGGTGGAGCAGATGTGCTCCCCATCCTGTCAGGGATGCGTCTGTTTTCAGTACTATCTGTGGAACAGGCTCAAGGAACAACCGCCCTTTGGACAAGTTTTTGGTGTTCCACCACTGCAGAGAGAGATGTGTGCGGCTGGCCACCAACACCAGGTCTGTAAGTTGTCCTTGTGCCTGATTCCACTGATGTGCTAGACATTCCTGCAATGGGCGCACTTGCAGTCTTGCATACGGTACAATAAAAATGCAAGATTCATCATGCCTATTAATTGCATGAACACTTTGAGATAGAGTGTTAGTTTTGAAACCTTGTGACTAAGGCTTGAACACTCTGTGTCCTAGCTGGACTAGGATAAGCTAGAGCTGTATTGGTGTTTATGGTAGTCCCTAGGTATTAATGTACATGAGAGGGCTGTAGATGTGACTTGGTGTGGTTTATTGTAAACCCCAAGTTGTGCAGTGTTTGAAATGTTTGAGATGTGTGTTGAACACACTGGTTGAATGACTTGGCTTTTATGAGCCAATCGTCTAAGTATGGAAAGACATGGACATGTTGTCTTCTGAGATGTGCTGCTACTACTGCTAGGCACTTTGTAAACACTCACGGTGCAGTTGTGACCCTGAATGGAAGGACTTTGAACTGATAGTATTGTCCTTCTAGCACAAACCTGAGATACTTCCAGTGAGAAGGATGTATGGGAATGTGAAAGTAGGCGTCTTTGAGGTCTAGTGTAGTTAGGAAATTACCTTGTTGCAACAATTTGAGCACCTGTTGTAAAGTTTATATACAGATTGAGAGGCCTTAGATCTAGAATTGGTCTTAATGTCCCTTCCTTTTAGGGTATTAAGAAGTAAAGTGAGTTGACCCCTGTTCCTTGATGTTGCAATGGAACTAAATCTATTGCATCTTTTTGCAGCAATGAGAGAACCTCTTGTTGGAGCAGCGTTAGATGTTCTGTGGACATTGGAGGCTGTCTGGGAGGCAAATATTTGGAGGGGTAGCTGTAAACTCTAGGCAGCAACCATACTGGATAATCTGTCTTACCCACTTGTCTGTTGTGATGGAGTTCCAGACAGGTAGGAACTGTGCTAATCTCCCCTCTATAGGAGTGGAATGCTGTTGGGGGAGCTGAAGGAAGTCACTGTTTAGTGGTGGAGGAGGTTCGATTGTTGTTATTACCTCAACCTCTTCCTTTATTGTTATTACCTCTGTAGCCTCCTCTAAAATATCCTCTATTGGAGGATGTTTGCGTATTGTTTTTAAAGGAAGCTGAAATGTCTGCTCCTGTTTGTTTGGAGCCTCCTCTGTAGAAGGAGCGACGAAAAGAGCCTCTTGCTTGAGTGGACTGCAGATCTCCCATAGATTTTGCTGTATTAGTGTCTTTTTTCATTTTCTCAAGTGCTATGTCTAGCTCTGGACCAAACAGTTGTTGGTTGAATGGTTGATTTAAGATGGCTGTTTGCACCTCTTGCTTAAATCCTGAAATGCGTAGCCACGCATGTCTTCTAAGGACGACACTAGTGTTTATTGCCCTAGATGCAGTGTCTGCTACATCAAGAGCGCACTTGATTGAGGCATTTGAAATTAGCTTACCCTCTTGTATAAGGTCATTTGCTTGTGCTATATATTGGTCCTTTTGCATGAAGCATCTATTATTTTTGATTCCTTATGAGGAGGTGGTGCCTCACCTGATGTCTGTGAATTTGCTCTTTTTCTAGTGTTTGAAACAACTAGGGAATCTGAGGGTAGCTGTTCTTTAATGTAAGCAGGATCCCCAGGAGCAGGCCTGTACTTTTTTTCTATTTTTTGGGTTTATGATCCTAGCTCGTACAGGATCTTTAAACACTTCTGGGGCATGCTTAATGACCCCTTTAATCATAGGTAATATTTGAACAGACTTTTGGGAGTGTTCAAAAGTGCCTAACAAAAAATCTTCTTCTGCCTGATCTGAGTGCATTGTTACATTATGATAGAGGGCAGCCCTATTGAGTAGATGTCCAAACCCAATATTATCTTCAGGAGGAGATGGTTTAGATGGATATGTATGTGGTTCAGGGATATCCGGTACATCTTGTGGGTTTGGATATTCCCAGTCTGGTGCATCAAAAAGGTATGGAAAGGGCTCACCTGGGTCTCCCTCATTCCCTAGGTTATACCCATCATCATTCTGAGGAGGTGTGTGTAGAGGTGAAGATTGAGGTGGAGAATTTTGTGGTGAATGAACAGGTGACATTTGAGGTGAAATGTTAAAAGGAATAGAAGGTGAAAACGGAGATACAGGAGAAGGGTGCATAGGTGATGTAGCAGAATCCTTCTTGACAGGCACTGGAGTTGAAGGTGCTGTATCTAGCTTCCTCTTCGTATGTGGCATAGTGGAAACATGTCCTGTTTTTGGATCTATGTATATCCTTTTGTGCAAATGATCAGTTCTAAAAAGCTCTTCTTCTTGAGGAATTGCTTTATGCGCCAATTTTTTCAGCTCCGGGCCTGTTTTTTGCTGGTCTTTAGCCTTAGGAGTTACCATAGAATCCTTTGGCGTAGTTTTTGGCATCAAAGGTAATGTTTTCGGAGGCCTGGTTCGAGGGCTTCGATGCATCGGAAGCAGGCTTTGTAGGTTTCGGCACCGAAGATTTTGGGCTGGAAACGGTTTTGGTCGGCTTGGAAGAGTCGGAAACAGGCTTCATTGGTTTCGAAGCAGTCTTTTGTCCTTAGGAGTTGCCGGTTTCTGAGTGTTCTTCGGAACCGGGACTTCTTTCGGTTTCGGTGCCGAAGGAGCTAGTAGTATTGGCACGTGCGGTTTTGCTCGGTATGGAGCTCGCAAAAGGCTTTAATACTTTCTTCGGAGCCGAGCTCGATTGCGGGGCTTTGGAAGCAGTGTTTCAGTCTCGACTGGGCCCCGAAGGCAGAGATTTGACCTTTGCCTTTGGTTTAGGTGTTGGGGCTGGGGTAGGTTCAGTTGTACTCACGTGTTGACCTGATGGTATGGAGTCATTGGAGTCATCTGCCTCAGATACGATTTGGAGATCGGAATCTTCCTCTGGGACACATGGACCTTCGTCGAAGATATCCACTGGCTCCGGAGCTGATCGCCCCGTGTCACGTCGACGGGCCCTCCCATCTCGAATGGTCTTCTTGGATCAAAAGGACGCACAAGCTGTGCAGCTCGACTCGTCGTGTGACCACACGCCCCCCTAGAAGAGCACCTTGGGATTGCCATAGTAAGTCCCTGTCAATCTATAAGGGAACTCGTGGACTCTTAAGATAATACATCTCATTTTGATATATCTTATAAAGAGCAAAATTCATACTGCATGGTTAAAAACCTGCATTTTCAGGGGAGGAATGGGGGTGAGGGGACATCATTACCTAGGACACTGGATTTATTGGAGGCCAACAAACTTGAGAGCAGAGCTCCAGATCTTTGTCGGAAGCCAAGGATCCTCCGGACCTTTGTCGGAAGCAAAGGAATGAAAAGAACGGAGTGGCGAAGCTCATAGGAGTAGTGCTGGAATTTTTTTTTGAACTTGCGTCTGGGGAGTTTTTTTAAGGTGAGGAATCTGCAATCAGAAGCATCCTCCAGATTTAACTTCTAAGGCTCACTTTCTCAAGGGTACCAGCTTTTGCAATAATAATTTGAGAATTCAGATTTTGTGATCTGTAAAGTCTACCAGTGTAAGTATACCCTAGAATACTAGCGGGATAGCAATGTTTCTCAACAGTGTTCTCATGTCTCAGTATTAAGTACTGCAGCAGGACCCCAAGAACAAAGCACTGCACCTTCTGTTTAGGAAGTCGAATCGAGCATAACATTTGCAAGCAGCCGAGTCATCCATAACCGCGCATTTATGTGTGTAAAATGACATGCATTCTTTCACACAGTCAACCAAATCCCATCCCAGAATTCTGCGAGAGAAGAGAAGGACAGGTCAATTATTTTCTACTTATGAGTAGGTCAAAGGATTTACCTATGAGCAAGCTCCAGTTCCTTTACCGCATTTAATACTTCTTTCAAGTTACTCTTCTCATTTTTCAGTACAGACGTGGCAAGCCGCTGTAGCACCAGAGCTACATTAAACATAAGAACCGTATCACTGGGTGCCACATGTCGAGCCTGTTGAGAAATCCAAAAAGTGGCTTATTACACCAAGTCAATGAACAGATTTTAGATGTAAACATTAAGACATTTTGCATTGTGACTACTAAGGAAGTGCTATGTTGTTAAGAGGTCTAATAGGATCCTACAGACAGATATGGTTGGAACACCGGAGTCACCGGGTAATTAAACTATAGACAACTGCAAATTAAAAATCTACTTTTTACAGCATTTTAAGCAGTCTGATAAGATTCACTAAACATCATAGCTGGAAGGGCTTAACCTTTGCACTGGTTCCCTGCAAACCAGAACCCAGTGTCAGGGCTTCTTCCCTAAAAACTCTCATATACCTACATGATCATGGTGACAGACAACTTTATAAAATTGGATTTTCTAAAAATCCAGTATTGGGCAATTCTTGCACATCACTGGTTTTAAAACACCAGAATATAATTTTGTCTCTATTGAACACCTTTCGCCTTTTAAAAGGCTTCCTCTTGTTTTTGTTCCCCATTAGCTTTTTTCTTCTTCAAATCCCCTAGTGGTCTGCGAGAACCAAATATATTTTGAGTAATCTCCTGTATTCAGCATTTCAGTTCCGAACTATGTTATCCGTTAAATTTCACGTGATACCCTTTTCTCAACCTCATCATTCGTTAGCCAACATACTCAATGTAATTTAAGGACACAAGGATATAATAATATTAATATTCTGAGTGTTCCTTACCTTCAGCAAAATCTGCTTGCATTCTTGTAACTTGCCACATTTGAAAAGTGCTCGGGCCAAGTACAGAAGTACCTCAGTATTTTGGTGTTTGTAAAATTTTTTGAGACAGTTTTCATACTGAATGAGAAATGAAAAAATAACTGATGTAATTATCAAAATAGACTACTTAAGTAAGAATGCACTCTTAACATTACAAAACGTATGTAATACATTCCAGCATAACATGCTTGGCAGACAAATCGGTATGACTAGATAGGCATCAGAAACAGACTGGACACTAATCAAAGGTCATATTTGTCCAAGTGCACAGAGGATGAGGCAATTAGCGGGATAAAAATTACAGTGGTGAGAGCCTCTAGGGGTAGTTGTCAAAACCTTTCTCAGGGGGGTTGGTGTTGAGATCCTTCCACATCTCGCTTTATTGGTCTTGATCCTCAAGTACAGTGCGTTGTAATCTTAGAACTACTTCTGCTTCTCTTCATGTGGCTCCGGCATCAAAGGTGCCTCGATGTCTAGTTGACCAGCCTAAGATTCTCTCTGCGCCAGAGGCTTTAGTGGAATGTAAAACCCCTTTAACGAGTGGTCGAACTCCTTCCTTTGTAGGAGTGCCACAATTCCGGCTTTGAGCCCTTGCTGCTCGGCTTCAACCATTGATGACTTCTTCCTTTTCGAACTCGGGAGCTCTTTAGTCTTCAGCTCTTTTTCCTTCGCCCCCTGTCGTGCATTACGGTGTTGACCGTTGATTGGAAGGTGTGAGAAAGTGGCTCTATATATACTGGACTAGAATGAAGTACAGTGTGTATAGAGTCCACCAACCCCAGAGGTATAACAGAGGCTAAAGTCAGAACTGACCTTACTCTCCAAAGTGGTAGCTTGGTCGAGCAGTAAGGCAGTACCAGAGGACAGTGTAAAGCATTTGTTGTACACACACACAATCAGCAAAAGGTTTCACACACTCAAGGACTGAATTCCAGGCCAATGGTTTTTATATCCACAGATATATTGGTTTTATGTTTAGAACCAACAGTTCTCTCATGTAATTACTTTGCAAAGGAGCAATAAAGTGTGTGCACACAGTGAATACAATATTGGTAGTAAGCAACATAATCCTAAAACACACTAAAGCATTGAGCTCCATGGGTTTTCTACATTTAAGTACAGTTGATTACTATGCAGGTTACTTTGGTAGTTCCAGGACTAGATCATAGATTCAGTCCTGGGGTCTAATCTGAAACCAGATTAGCAAAAACGTTTTAGTTACTGTAGTGAATTTTCATGAATATAAAGCCGTTTTAAAAGTTCACACTTAAGAAACGTTTAAATGAAAATCTGCCAATGTTATTCAATGGGAGAAAATTCAGAATGCAGGTAAAGTTACGATTGTGTTACTTTTATAATCCAGCACTGGTCTCCTAGGGCCAGCACTGGGGTCTTAACTTAGAACAGGTTGGTAATTGTGTTTCAGTATTTTGTAAGATTTTTTAAAGAATATCTCAAGTTTTCAAAAGTAGACACTTAGAAGAAATTTCATAGAAAAGCAGACAATGGGTTCCTATGGAGAAAATACAGATTACTAGTAAACCCGGTTGGGGTAACTTTTGCGGTTCAGTACTGGGCTAAAAGGTACAGTACTGGCTTCTCCCCTGATCACAGGTGAGTACTTCTGAATTTAGCTGACTTTATATAAATATTTTCAGTTTTCAAAATTTCACACTTAAAAAATTTTCGAGTCAAAATTGGTTAATGTTATCCAATGGCAGGTAAGTGAGTTACCGGTTTCTAGGTGAGTACTTGGTTATTATTATTATTATTATTATGTTTCTTATATAGCGCCTGGATCGAACTCCGAAGGGGTATCTCCGTGCTTGCCTTGGGAACCCGTCCTGGCTTTTCCCTGTGAGATAGCCCCTACAGGGCATCCCCAAGGTGAAAGCCAGGCATCCCGCCGCGGGGGGGGCCATTGTGGAGATTAAGCAAGCTTAATGCCCAGAGTTGCAGAGTGTGAACCCATGATTAGGTCAGGCACCGAAGCGAGAATTATCAAGTCCATGGACATTTGAGCTCAAGACCCTGCCGCGTCGAGAATTGAACCCTGGTCCCGGGTCTGACCTCTGCTTCAGGGTCTGCCTGCTCTAACCAGTGAGCCACACTTCTCCTAGTGAAGTTAAGGTTCTGGGCATAGACTAGGGGGTCCCCCAGGGTCAGGTAACGAATAGTTTCTTACCTGTCGGTGTAGTTTTGCAGCTTGAAGATCTTTCTGGATTCACTATGCTGTGCATATTCCGCGGTCTTGTGGTTGGGTCCGGATTCGTAGCCTTTTCTTTTTTTCGTAGCCCTTGTGGGCGTCGGCGTCACACCTCCTTGGGTGCATTTCCGGTGACGTTGGCCTGCTTCCTGCGCAAACTCCCACTCTTGGGCGCCATCTTCGGATTCTTTTTTCCGTGTTTCTTTCTTTTCCGAAGCAATGGCAATGTTCTATTCAGGTGATAATTTCTTTACCACTTGTCCTTATATTCTCTTACTTCTTCTCCTCCTATTTTCCTTTTTTTTGACCACCTCTTCTCTCTTCAGCCTCATCTTTCTGGCGGAGGTGGGTGGGCTCGCTAGTGAATCCAGAAAGATCTTCAAGCTGCAAAACTACACCGACAGGTAAGAAACTATTCGTTTTGCAGCGTGAATCTTTCTGGATTCACTATGCTGTGCATAGATTTCGTAGCGGTTTCTCATTTCCGTGGCGGCTGGGTGGAAGATGAGCTCTGGTTTCTGAATATATGCTGGAGCAACCTTTGCCCCGACTTGTGCTTCTTTGTTCATCTGAACATCCACGCAATAGTGCTTCGTGAATGTGTGCACCGAAGCCCATGTTGCCGCCAGGCATATGTCTTGTATGGGTGTATTGGCCAGGAAGGCTATTGTAGCCCCCTTTTTTCTAGTGGAGTGGGCGCGTGCCCCCTCTGCCAGTTCTTCTCCTGCCCTTTTGTGGCAGAGTTGGATTGTTTGCGCGATCCATCGTGCAATAGTGGTCTTAGTCACTGCCTTGCCCATGTAACTGTTGGCGAACGACACAAAGAACTGTTTCGTTTTCCTGTGTCCTTTTGTCCTTTCAATGTAATGCATGACCGCCCTTCTGGCGTCTAGGGTGTGCAGAGCTCGCTCTGCGCTAGTGGTTGGTTTTTGGAAAAAACTTGGTATCTGTATGGACTGGTTCATGTGGAACTTGGACACCACCTTCGGCATGAAGTGTGGGTCGGTCCTCATCACCACCCTGTCATTGTGTATTTGTAAGTAGGGCTCCTGTAGCGTCAGCGCTTGCAGCTCGCTCACTCAGCGTAAGGACGTAATTGCAACCAGGAAAGCAGTTTTCATAGTTAGCATCTTCAAGGAGGCCTTGTGAAGCGGCTCGAAGGGCTCCTTCATGAGTTCCGTCAGAACCACGTTTAAGTTCCATGCCGGTGGTGGCACCCGCTTGGGTGGTGCAATCCTTTTTGCTCCTTCCAGGAACCTCTTTACAACTTGTGATGTGAAGAAGCTTCTGTCCATCTCACCCCTTGTGTATGCCACTATAACCGCCAGATGAACTCTCAAGGAGGACGAGCTGAGGTTTTTCTCCAGTAAGTGTGTCAGGTACTTCAGTACCGCGGAGTCCTTTTTCATTTTATTGTGGAGTCTCTCCCTCCTGCACCACATCGTGAATCTTTTCCACTTTGCGACATAGCACTTATTTGTGCTGGGCCTTCGTGCCTCCCGAAGGACCCTGAGGGTGCTCTCTGGCAGTCTCAAATGTGCAAACTCTATGTCCTCAGGAGCCATGCTACTAGGCTCATGCTCTCTGGTTCTGGGTGCAGCACCTCTCCGTTCTGCATGGAGAGCAGGTCTTTTCTTCTGCCGAATCTGTGGGGTGCACACTGCGCCATCTCCATGATCTGCGAGTACCATGTCTGCCTCGCCCACTGTGGCGCGACCAGTATCAGGGTCATGGTGCTCGCTCTGCACTTGCTCACTACTCTGTGTATCAGTGGTATCGGGGGAAAAGCGTACGCAAATTTCCCGGACCAATCTATCCATAGGGCATTCCCAAGGGACCCTTCTTCGTGTTGTCTGGATGCAAAGTTTCGGCATTTCGCATTCTGGCGTGTTGCAAACAGGTCCACTGATGGCGTACCCCACCTGTTGAACAGCCTCCTTGTCTCCTGAGCATTGAGCTCCCACTCGTGGGATGCCGAGGTCTGTCTGCTCAGCCAGTCTGCCTGAATGTTCTTCTTCCCTGGTAGGTGTATGGCCAGCAGGTCTATCTGGAGAGGGATGGCCCACCTCCATATCTCCTGCGCCAGCGTTGAAAGCGTTGTTGACTGTGTTATACCCTGTTTGTTGATGTAGAACATCGCCGTGGTGTTGTCTGTCTGTAGCAACACCCTTTGTCTGTACAGTCTTGTCTGGAAGGCTTTCAGTGCAAGGAAGATTGTCTTCAATTCGAGGTATTTGATGTGCTTTGTCGCATCTGCTGGCGTCCAAAGACCCCTCACTTTGAGTTCCTCCATGTGAGCGCCCCATCCCTTCAGGGATGCGTCCGTGGTGATGGTCACCGTCGGAGTTGGGAGTGTTAGAGGCTGTCCCCTTGTTAAGTTCTCCAAGGTCCACCATGTCATCTCCTTCTGCACTGCGTGCGTCACCACCACAAGATCCTCCCAACTGCCAGAAGCCTGTGACCATTGTTCCTGGAGCCATTCTTGCATGGGTCTCATGTAGAGCCGCACATTCGGCACTAGGTGGATGCACGATGCCATCATCCCCCTGATCTTGCTCGCAGTCCTCACTGTCCGAGCGTGTCCCTTCCGGTAGAGGCGAGTTTCCTTGACCAGTGCCCTTGCTCTCTTCTCGCTGGGGAACACTTTGCCCTGTAAGGTGTTGATCTCTGCCCCCAGGAAGATCTTCATTTGCTCCGGCTCCATTGATGATTTCTTCCAATGGACGGAGAACCCCAGGTTTATGAGCGTGCTCGTCACTGTATGTGCATGCTGCTTGCACTTCTGGTACGAGTTTGCTTTCACCAGCCAGTCGTCCAGGTAAGGGTATACGTGTATCCCCTGTCTTCGTAAGTGTGCTGCGACCGCGAGGCACTTCGTGAATACCCTTGGTGCTGATTTCAGTCCGAAGGCCAGCGTTGTGAACTGATAGTGGCCTCCTCCGATTGCGAACCTGAGCATATGCTTGTGCTTCTCGTTCATCGGTATGTGTAAGTAGGCGTCCTTGAGGTCTATCGTGACCATGAAGTCTCCGACCTGCAATTGCGGCAGCACCTCCTGCAGGGAGGTCATTTTGAACTTTTGTGTTCTTATGAATTTGTTGAGGAACCTTGGGTCTAGGATGGGTCTCATCTTGTCGTCGACCTTTGGTACTAGGAAGTACGTTGAGTATATTCCCTTGTTCCTTTCCCTGAAGGGAACTCTTTCTATGGCCTGTTTTTGTAGAAGTTCTTGCACTTCTTCCTGAAGCCTCGCCAGCTGTTCTCTTGCTGGTGGCTTCCCCCTTGGTTTTCTGTTTGTTGGCTTTCTCTCCAACTCCAAGCAGTATCCAAATTGGATGATGTTTAGGATCCATTTGTCTGATGTTATTTCTCTCCATTCTTGGAGATAGAATTTTAATCTTCCTCCCACTGGTGTCATGTGGTCGTAGGTCTTTAGATCGTCCTGACCCCTTCGTACGTGGTGCCCCCTGGGATCTTTTCTGTGGTCGGGCACCCGGAGGTGTCTGAAGTCACTTCGAGGTGGGCTGCTGCCCCCCTCTTCTATTCTGGCCACGGCCATTTCTCCCTCGAAAGGACTGACCTCTTGGCTGGTATTGCCAGGACTGCTTCTGGTGACCTTGCTGAGCCTGCGAGTCTGCCTGGTGCGTCTGCTGGAAAGCCTGGTGTGATGTACCTGGCTGGTTTCCACCTCTTCCGCCGGGCCTCCGTGCCGGGGTGCCTCTTCTGTTGCCCCTGAACTGCAATGCCCCCATGGATCTTGCCGTCTCGTTATCTTTCTTGAGTTGGCATAGTTTCTCGTCCACTGTCGCTCCGAAAAGCGTTTCGCCGTTGAACGGCGTGTTCAGGATACTGTGCTGTACCTCGGGTTTGAACCCTGAGATCCTGAGCCAGGCGTGTCTCCTTTCCGTGACACCCATCATCATGAGCCTGCTGACAGTGTCTGCTCCGTCCAGGGCCGTCTTAAGGCAAGAATTAGCCGCGTTTTTCCCTTCTTCGATCAATTTTTCGGCCTTCTGCCTGGCATCCTGGGGTAGGTCCTTCACCAACTGCCCCAGCCCCTCCATGATCTGGTACATGTGCCTGTTTAACAGGGCGTTGGAATTAGCCATGCGCCAGTGGCTGACGGCATTTCTCTCGATCCTTCTCCCCACCAGATCCATCCTCTTGCTCTCCTTATCCGGTGGTGGGCCCGAGGTAGTGGATACGCTCGCCCTCTGCCTAGCTGTGGCCGTGATAATGGAGTCAGCGGAGACCTCGCCTCGAATGTAGGCCGGGTCCTTCGAGGAGTGTTTGTATTTTTTCTCTGTTCTGGGAGTCACTGCCTTGCATGTTGCGGGCTCTTTGAACGCTTCCTGTCCCTGAGCCAAGACGCTCTCGAGCATTGGAAGGAACTGGCTTCTTGTTTGTGTTGGGAGCAATGTCTCTAGCAGGAAGTCTGCTTTCTGCTTTTCCTCGTCGAGCTTTAGCTTGAATGCAGTTGCGGCAGATTGTATCGCCGAGTTGTATGCCCCGATGTCGTCAGGCGGCGAGGGTCTCGAGGGGTATGAGTCGACCGCCTCTTCCGGGCTCTCTGTGTCGACGTCTAGGTAATCCTCTTCGCGTGGGTCAGAGGTGGCCGACTCGGCGTCCAACCTACTGCCCTCTTCGTCTTCATAGCCGTAATCCTCGTAGGGATTCTCTTCACCCTCCTGGTCGTCGACCATCTCGTCGCTAGGCACATGTTCGTCGACATGTTCTTCTTCCTCTTCGACCAGATCTAGCACGGCGTGCTTGGTCTTGTGTGGAATCGTGAAGGTACTCATCTCGGCGGCAAAATCTTTTCTCCGCTGCAAGAGGCTTGCCATTTCGGCTTCTAGCCGACGTCTCTTCCTTTCCATCTCGGCCGCGATCTCGGCTTCGGAACGTTCGGCCCCTCTCTTCGTCGCCTGGTTCGGCGGCGAGATTTTCGACGTCGACAGCTTGGACGTCGAACTGGCTTTCGGGTCCTTGGACGGTGCCGAGGCTTTAGGGTCTTTCTCCCTCGACGTTGATCGGTCCCTTTCGGCGACGATCTTCAACGCTTTCTGCTGGTCAACAGCTTTCGGCGCCAGGGACTCCTTCTCCGAGGATCCGCTTGTGGTCGCGGACGGCAGATGTCGCTGCGTCGGCGCCTTCGGGCTCTTGGCCTCGTACTTTAGAGACTCAGAGTCTCTCGTGTTCTTGTGGGACGTCGAGTCTCCTACCTTATCAGGCGTGTTCTTGTAATCGGTCTCTACGACCGTGTAGCTGTCGTCTTCGGCGGCAGCGTTGTCCTCCTCCTCCGAGGACATCCCCAGCTCGTACAGCGATGGCGTCGGGGATTTTCCTTCGAGGGTGGCGTGTGCTACCCTCTGTCTCTTCCTCACACGAAGGGTCTTCTGGGCGAAGACGGCGCAGGGGTTGCAGTCCTCGCTTCTGTGTTCTACCGGTAAGCAAAGGTTGCAAACCGGGTGCTGGTCCTTCTGCGCGTACTTGTGTCTGCAGTTTGGGCAGAACTTGAACGGCGTGTTGTCCATCCTCGTGCGTTCAGGCTTCCCTGACCACGTGGACGTCGACGATCGTCGAAGTTCTCGAGGTTTTCACCTTCTTTTCTCCTCGTCAATGTTCTGTGAGGTCTTCTTTAGTCTTCTTCTTCCAAAATCTCCTCCAACTTCCACTCTTTTCAGTACTTTCTCCAAAAATGTCTGGAGCCCAACGGGAACGATGCAGACCCGACCGCAGAAAAAAGAATCTGAAGATGGCGCCCAAGAGTGGGAGCTTCCGCAGGAAGCAGGCCGACGTCACCGGAAATGCACCCGAGGAGGTGTGACGCCGACGCCCACAAGGGCTACGAAAAAAAAAAAAAAAAAGAAAAGACTACGAATCCGGACCCAACCACAAGACCGCGGAATATGCACAGCATAGTGAATCCAGAAAGATTCACGCTGCAAAAGTACAGTTAGTTTAATACCAGCGGCACAGGGGCAGCCGGATGCAGAGGTAGGTAGGCCCAATGATATCCAATGAGGGGAAGGGGTCCTTCGGTTGGTGGCTGCTGGCTAGCAGGCCACACGGCTGTGGGAGCTGGGCTCTTGCTCAGTTGCTCAGGGCAAGGGGGGATGTGGGGGGGAGAAGTAGGATAGGACAAAGGTGGCACAGCCGGCAGCACTCGGGCGGCTGGGTGCAGGGTGCTGTTGAGCTGTCGGGCGCTCAATGTTATCCAATGGGAAGGGTAAAAAAGAAACAAAGGCTGCAGGCTCGGGGACGGAGACTCTCCAGGGGCGATCAGCACTTCGAGAGGTTAGTTGGGATCTTGGAGCACAGGTAGGTACCCCAAAGGGAGGCACAGGGGCTGTAGGGCGCCGGGTGCAGGGGTGTCTTTGGGTGTCGGAAAAGCTTACCCTCGGCTGGTCGCGGTTGGGGTGGCCCCTGGTTCTGAGTCTGCAGGCGTTGGTTTGGCTCGTCGAGGAGGGTCTTTGGGCACTGGACTTCGGGTCCCAGTCACCGGGGGGACGTCCTCGTTGTCTTGGTTCGGTTGGGCCCGGTGGGTGCAGAGTGGGCTGGTCCAGAGCTTCCTGGTTGGCACCAGGTGGATTGTTGCAGCAGAGCCTCTGCCGAGGGGAGTCCCAGTCTTCACTAGGGTCAAGGCAGGCAGGTCCTCCGGGTGTCCCAAGGTTGCTGTCCGCAGGAGTCACCAGGATTAAGCAGGAGCAGGTTCCAGGATCGACAGGCCGGTAGGGCTGGGGACAAGTCTGTTGTTGTTGTCATGTTAGCAGCTGCGCGACGGGTCTTCTTCTTCTTGATCTTCTTTCTTCTTTTCGTATCGGGATCTGAGGAAGGAAGGTTCAGGGAGCCCCTAAATACTGAATTTAGTGGCGTTACAGGTAGGGCAAGGACAGGGACCAATGGGTCCCTGTCCTGGGGTGAGTACACCCCTAGTCTGCTCCTCTCCTGTGGGAGGGGGGGGGCAGGAGCCTAGATGGTATTGGGCAGGGCTCCCCATCTACAAGATGGCCGGAGCCGGGGTTCGTGCCTCACCTCGTCTCACCCACCTGAGGGGTGGGTTGGCACAGGCTGGCACACCCCCCCTTCCTGAATAGTTTTTCCCGACAGTCTGCCCGCCAGAGTGGAGGTTAGAACTGGTGGAGGCCAGTTGCTGGGTACAGAAAATGGTCTGGAGAAGCTCACAGAGGCGGCATACCTTTGAAGCTTCCCCCGGCCCATCCTGGGGGAGGAGACCTAGCACCTCGCCCAGGATGTGCATTGTTGCAGCCCCAGGAGAGCAGGGGCTCTCCACCCAGGGGTCCAGCAACATGTCTGCTGTGTGGCAGCCTCTGCAGCCACTCAGCCCTGACGTGGTTTGTAGGTTAGGATTTCAGAGGGCATCTCTAAGATGCCCTCTGGTGCATTTTACATTAAATCCCACACTGGAATCAGTGCAGGTTTAATGTGCTGAGAACTTTGGTACCAAACTTGTCAGTCTTCAGTGTAGCCATTATGGTGCTGTGGAGTTCGTAATGACAACCTCCCAGCACCATATACTCTTAATGGCATCACTGCACTTACAGTGCCCAGGAATGGCCAGGGCTCATGCACCTGTGCCCACATCTCTGGCATAGGGCACCCAGCTAGAGGTGTGACGTAAGTATGCTAGGGCAGTGGGTTCAGTGGGCATGGCACACAGGGATGTGTGCCATGTCGACTATTGGTTTAGTTCTGTACTTAGGCACTCAGCCTGCAAAGGCAATGTGTGGGTGCCAGGGTACAGGGCCCCTGAGGGTGGCACAATAAGTGCTGCAGCCCTCAGGGATCTTCTCTGGTCACCATGCCCTGGATACGTAGGGTACCATTTACTAGGGGCTGACCGGTGACCAGAGATGCCAATTGGGTTTTTAGTTTCAGCACAGTTTTAGAGAAGGAACACAGGCCCTGGGCACCTGGTTGGCAGGAACCCAGGGAACACTCAGTCAAAGCACATCAGCAGTTCAGAAAAAAGTGGGGGCATACCAAGGCAAGAAGGATGGCACTTTCTCACAGAAGGTTTGCCCCCATCGGTGTCTTTTGATCGGGACCCATGCAGCTCTTTTTATTTATGCGGTTCTTTGCCTGTTGAATGTTTCAACAACATCAATGTCGAGGCAGTCTTTGTGTTAGAGTCTGCAACTTTCAGTGTATTTTTATCATTTTGCTACTGCTCCTTTTTTACAACGCTCACCACACTCCCTACGGCCTCCAGGTTCTTGATGTAGATTTCCTTGTTGTCAACCTCTTCCTTTAGACCTCCAAGCTTCCCAGACGTTCGCCTCTTCTTCCTCGCTGGAAAGACCCAGGTTCTGTGTCCCCTAAGTGTCGGCCAAGGCGCAGTATGCGAGATACTGTTTGAGCATCGCTTTCGGCGCCTTCAGGAAACAGTCTACACAGGCTTCGAATTTTTCAACGCTTTGGTCCTTCTGAGTTGAGGCACATACAAAAGGCCAACTTTTTCACATGGTCACTCACACTTTTTGCCTGGAATTTGATGTGATTTTGACAGGCAGTGCACTAGATTCCTGCTAACCAGGTCAGCAGTGCCAGATTTCTTTCCTAAAACTGTGCAACTGTACCCCAATTGGCAATATCTTTAGCACCCTCTGTACGTCCATAGTAAATGGTACCCCTGGTACTTGGGTCCTGAGGTACTGAAGAGGGTCCCTAAGGACTGCAGCACATAGTGTGCCACCCTAAGGGACCCCTCACCCAAGTCATGCAGACTTCCATTTCAGGCTGCGTGTCTTGGTGCAGACAAAAGTGAAAACACAACATGGCACACAGCCGGTGTGCCATGCCTCCAGACACTGCAAGCAGAATAGGTAAGTCACTCCTACAGCAGGACTTACAGCCCTAAGGCAGAGTGCACTATACTACTTGTGTGGGCTTGCCTGCATAAGCAGGTATGCCCATGTGCTGGCCAGTTCAATTCCTGCCAGTGCAAGTGAGCAGGGAAGCATTTTTGAAACATATGCTGGACACTGGTAAAAAACAGCTCCCCAGCTACATAATGGCTTTAATGAAACCAGGGATGTTTGGAATCAAACATCTCACATTAATAAACCCACACTGATTCTAATGTTGGATTATTAATACATACACCCTGGGGGAACCTTAGAAGTGCCCCCTGAAACCCTACCAACTACTGGTGGGCTTACTGACTCGTATTAGCTAACCTGCCACCCCAGACGAGTTTCTTACCCCCAAGGGTGAGGGCCTTTGCTCCAAGTAGGTCAGGAACAAATCCTGCTAGGGCAGAGGGTGTTTACACCCCCTCCCACAGGATGACCTGCAAATTAGCATTCCAAGGCGGGGAGCCTCAAAGAGCCCACCGCCTTTGGTATGCTAATCTGGCTTCCCTCACAAGGAAGGATGCCGACCCACTCTGTCTAGGGCCCCTTTGGCACATGGACAGGTGGGAATATTAGTAGTCAGAGAGGCATGTTCACCCTCAGGGTGGTTCCATTCTTAAGGCGGGCTACCTGATGTGGACACAAAATTTAGAAGTCTGCCATCTTTGTGATGGCATAATTAGGAACTCTGGAATAGGGTTATGCCCACTTCCCACAGGAAGTGGTCATATCTGGGGCATATTGATCACAGGGGTACGTAGCACATTGGCTACTACCCTACACTCCCCCAAAGCCCATAAATCTAGAAGTTAGGGGAGCCCCTGGCACCAGGAAATAATATCCTGCCCCCCTGAAAGATGGAGGATATGAAGAGTCGCAAAAACAGAAGACCAGCAACTGACTTTGGGCAATGCAGACTGTCTGTCTGATGTCCTCAACAAATGCGCAAAAGACGGCTTGTCCTGCTGCTGCTGTGTCTCCAAACGCCTGGGAGAACTGGCAGCACTTAACCCACAAACCAGGAGCTCCCGTGGAGCAGCAGAGCTGCTTCCCTGTATCCTGCAGACACCCAAAAAGAGTAGATTCCAAACCACCAAAAACCAGACACCGGAAAGCATGACTGCACCTGTGACACCTAGCCCGAGCTGAAGTGGTCCAAAGTGGTTCCACAACACTTCTGAGACAAAGCCCACCTTGGACTTGCCCACTGTGGACTCACTATCGTCGCCTGAAGCCTCTGTAGGCAGGCCCTCTCAACTGGGAGTATGCCCGGTGACAAAAACCCGATGCCCCAAAGTATCTCTGCACCAGTCTCCCCTGGCATGTGCAGAAGAGGACCAAAGGTGGCCCCACGTCCTAGAGCATTGTGAGGGTTGAGCCCCCCTGTTGGTTCAGCCAAACTAGCCTCCCAGTCTAAACCTGCAGCCTCTTTTCACGAAGACGATCCCCTTAGACTAACATTGGGCACCTGATGCTGTATTGTACCAGTGCACCCGGCCGCCCCAGTGCCACCCAGTGTGACCTTGCCCCATACTCACCTCAAGTCCAGGAGATTGGTCTTGTAAGGCGCTGTACTCTACCTGTATGCGGTCTTTATTTTTTCTCCTATAGGATAACATGACAGCCTCTCAAAAATTGCACTGAAAACTTAAAGAATTTCTATATTGAAACATACCTACCATTTTGTAAGAAAGTGGGTTTCTGTTGCAGTAACCCTCCCACTTTTTGCCAGATTTCTAATCCACTTTAACTGAGTGTGCCCTGTGTCGCTGACAATCAGGTTCCCAAGGCCTGTGTTCTTTTCCCTAAACTGTACCATTGTTACCACAATTGGCACAGCTCTGGTCTACCTGTAAGTCCCTTGTAAGGGGTACCTATGGTACCAAGGGCATGATAGTCAGAGAAAGGTCTCTGACGGCTGCAGCATGTATTATGCCACCCTCAGAGTCCTCTCACCACAAACATACATCACTGCTACTGCAGCCTGCGAGATTTGGTGCAGCTTATAGTGAAGAGTGGACAAGGAACACATCCCTGTGTGCCATGCCTACCCAGCACTGCATAAGGCATAGGTAAGTCACCCTTAAGGCAGGGTGCACTATACCTCATGCAAGATCATATCTGCATGAGCAGACAGGGCCCTTTAATATCGAAGGCAATTCTTAGATATTATAAGTGCACAGTAAAGCCATACCAAGTATATGGTCTAGAAACTGGTAATTAACCGCAGCGGCAAGTCCGCCGCAGTACAGCGGTTCAGCGGAGTGGGCGGGGCAGCTTCGGCCAACGGACGTGCGCAGCACAACGAAGGTAGCGCGCGTGACGGCCGTTGGCAGACAGAAGCACGCAAGGGGTTAAGAGTTTCCTAGCACCATAATGGCTTTATTAATTCTGGGATGTTTGGTATTAAAAATCTCAGAATAATAAACCTACACCGATTCCAGTGTCAGATTTATTATTCCATGGTGTAGCCACCCCAGGTAAGGTGCCCATTGGACCTACCTGTTCATCCCCTAAAAAGCCTCCTAAATGTAGTATTTAGGTAGCTCTCCCAGATCTAGAAACTAGATATGCAACGACCCAAGAAGCAAGAGAAGACTGAAGTCGACTGCCTTGGCCCCAGCCCTACCGGCCTGTCTCCAGCTCCTGCGAAGTCTTGCAGCCAGCGACCTCTGAAAACCCTGGGAGGACTGCTGGCTTCGAAAAAGACTCCAATCTCCCGTGGACAGCAGCAGATCTGTCCAAGAAGAAACAAGCTACAAGGACCCCCGTATCCAGGCAAATCCGCACCTCTTGCCCAATTTGCACCAGACGTCCATGGCCAGAGTCCGAGTGGCTCACCTACAGTGAAGTCTACCTGGGGATACTCACCTTGTGTCCAGCGTTGGCTGACCTAACCTCTCCTGCCCTCAACAACGGCACCTGCAATGTGAATCCAGAGGCTCTGGTAAGAAGACTCTGATGCCGATGTCCCTGTGCCTTGGTGAGCTGAACTGACAGTGCCCCTACTACCCCCTGCATCTCTTTTTACCTCTGCTGTTGTTGGTCTTCCTCCTGCAAACTCCATTTCCGCGCCTTCAGCTTCTTTGCCAAAAGTATAATCCCCATTGAAAATCCACGCCTTGAGTCGAAATCGCACCCGACCGCCCCTGTGCAGCTGATGGGGTATGCTTGGTGCTGCTTTGTGGCCTGTGCCTAACTTAACCCCAAAGCCCGGCCCCTGCAACCGATGTATCTGTAAGCAGTGTGGCTCCAGGCACCCCTGTCTCCATTGAAAAGCATTGGCCCAAAATCGGATTTTGACCTGTACACCCACCCGTCTGCCCCTGTGCCGCTGGTGGTGCAGTGTTCGTACCTACCTGAACCTTTCTCACTACTTACATGTGGTCCCGAAGACTGGAACTGTACACTGCATACTTACCTGATTAACCTCTGTCTCGTTTTCAAGGCCCTCCATGGAACAGACCCCCTTTCCCTGCAATCGAAATTTGCTTGGTATACACCAACCAGGCTGCTCCGTTCTTCAGCGGCTAGGCTGGTGAGGGTGCCTAGATTTAGAAAGGTTAGATCAGGGGGCAGACCCTTTGAGGTAGCCGCGGCCAAACTTTGGAATCTGCTCCTCTGCGAGATAAGGCAAACCAGTGAGCTTCTCCCCTTTAGGAAAAAGATCAAAACCTGGCTGTTTCCCAAATAACTAACTTGTTCACTCTGTCCTGTCTCGCCTGACACTCTCCCGCCCTTTTGAGCCACCAGTAGTGCGCTTTATAAGTCAAATAAATAAATAAACCTTAAAACTGTTTCTCCCATAGGATAACATTGAACTATGCTGAAAGTTTCAAAGTGTTGTTTGTTCAAAGCGCAAATTATTTTTTTATTAAAAATTTACTAACCTCATTAAGAAGATCTTGATCTTAAAATAAAGTACAAAGTATAATTTAATAAAATTGGTCCGGATCTCCTTTTGAGTTGTGTGTTCATTATTGATCATTGCTGTGTAATAAATGTCTTACACTCTTCTGTGTTAGGCCTAAGGCTGCTCGCTGAGACGATCACCAATAGAGCACTTTGGGTTTTACATTGGGCCCGGTACACTTTTAGGGAACCCCTGGACCTAGTGTCAATATTATATACAGAGCCAGATTCTTACAGCATACTTAGGAATTCTGGTACAGGACTATGCCTATTTCCCACAGAAAGAGGTCTAACAGGGGGGGGGGGGGGGGGGCTCAGTGCAGTGTGGCTCAGGGGTTAGAGGCGGCAGACCCCGAAGCTGAGATCGGCCCTGGACCAGGGTTCAATTCACCGCCTCGGCAGGTCTTGGGCTCAAAATTCCACGGACTCGACAATTCTCGCTCCGGTGCCTACTCGACTCACGGGTTCACACTCTGCGACTCTGGGCAATAGCTTGCTTAATCTCCACAACGGCCCCTCGCGGTGGGATGCCTGGCTTTCACCTTGTGGATACCCTGCCGGGGTTATCACACGGGGGAATACCAGGACGGGTTCCCTAAGCAAGCGCTTAGATACCGGGTCGGTGATTTGCGCTATATAAATACATGTACATAGTGACCCCAAGGTCAGAAGTCTATTGGCTACTACCCTACACTCTCAGAATGCAGCTAGATTCAGTATTTGGAGGGGAGGGGGGGGGGGGTTGTATGTTGGAACGACGAGTTCCTCAACAACCACACCCTAATCCACACGGTCCGTACTACGACCGAGTCTCAATAATGAATTTTTTTTACCACGCATTCTTTAACCACGATTTAAGGAATGCATGGTAAAAACCATGCCCTAAAATCTATCCCCAATCACTCCCACTCCCTAAAATCTAGCCCCTCCCCTCCCCACTTCCACATCCTAAAAACTTACACAAACTCAATGCATGGTAAAAACCACCCCCTAAAATCTATCCCAACCCCTTCCGTACCCTCCCCACTTCCACCGCCTAAAAACTTACACAAACCCCTCCAACCTCCTAATAACCAACACTAACCCCACCCACCCCCTTAAAAACGGTCACTAACCCTCCAACCCCTAAAAAACTAAAACAAACCCCCTCCCTTAAAACTAACTCCAACCCTTACCACCCCCTGAAAACTGTCATGCACCCACCACCCCCCTAAAAACGAATACAAACCCCCCTAAAAACGAATACAACCCCCCCTAAAAACTAACTCCAACCCCTCCCAGACCCTAAAAACACAAACCCCCTCCTACGCCCTGAAAACGATCACCAACCCCTAAAAACTAATCCGAACTCCCCCACCCACCTAAAACTCATTCAAACCCCTGCCACACCCTAAAAACGATCACTAACCACAACCCCTAAAAACTAATACGAACCCCCACCACCCTCTTAAAACTAACACTAATACTCCCACCCCTTAAAATCTACCCACTAAAAAGTAACATACAACCCCCCTCCCCACCCCCGAACTCCTTCTACCTCTCCTGACCCTTCGGCGCTCCTCGTGACTGCTCATCCCAAACACTAGAACATCTTAGCCTGAACCACTGGCTAAGTCGTTTGTGCAAGTCGTTGTTTCCCATTTAGGGGAGTCCCTGGCACCAGAGATGCAGATCCTGATGACCTAAGAAAACAGGGGACACCCAAGAGCTGCAAAAGCAAAGGGGGGAGAAGACGTAGCTGACCTGGTACCAGCCCTACCGACCTGTCTGCATCCCTAATCGAAAACTTCACCAAAGTCTACTCGTTCTGCAGCTGTTAATTCCAGAAACATGGGAGGACTGCCTGCCTGCAATAAAGAACCAAGACCTTAGGTGGGACAACGGAAATGTTCCCTGAATCTTGCAGCATTCCAAAAGAAGGGACAATGAGGCCTCTGGAACCCCAAAACCCAACAGCCTGAGCCGAAGTGGGCCAATCGTGCCCACAAGCTTCTCAAGCAGTCCAGAGCCTGAGTTTATTGTGGCTTCAGCCCTTGTGGACCCTCCGAAGTCACATGCAGCATGTGCATGCAGACCCCCTCTAAAATAACTGCTCCAGCAAGGAAAAAACTGATGTCCAAGGACACCTCTGCACCCAGGTCCGTGGAGAAGAGAACCAAAGGAGTCCCTATGTCCCAGAGCATCGTGAGGCCTGAGCCCCCCGTTGGTTCAGTCGAACTGGCCTCCTAGCCATATCCTGCAGCCTCTTTTCGCCGGCACCGATCTCCATAAAATAACTTTGGGCTCCGGAAGCTGTTTGGCACCATGCACCCGGCTGCCCTGTTGGTGTACTTCTGGTGGTGCTCTTCTGGTGGTGCCTTGGACCTTGCCCTACACTCACCTTAACTTCTGGAGATTAGTCTCTTAAATCACTGTACTATACATATTTGCAGAACTTGTTCATCCTTCCATAGGGTAACATTGCAGAGCTTAAAAATTGCACTCTGTCCACTTTTGAACTGAAAAGAAGTCCTATTTAACAACTTACTTACTAGAACGATTATTCTCTGATGCCTTAACATATATAATTGCTATTTTAATAAATTGGTGTAGATCTCCTTCTTGAGTCGTGTGCGTCATTTATTGATCATTGTGTGTATTTGCAGATGTCTTGCACTCCTTTCAGTTAAGCCTAAGGCTGCTCGATTACACTACTCCTAATTGAGCACCATGGAATTGCTAGAGCAAGCCCCTGTCCACTTAAAGGGAATCCCTCGACTCTTTACACGGTATTTCAGATTACTGAAATATCACAAAGAGCCAGCTTCCTACAAACCTCTTAAGGAGACTTTTGCTTGTGTGACCTGTGATGAAGCATTGACTTGTCTAGTTTCTTTTCTCCAAACACAATCCTTCCAAATTGCTAGGAAACCCTTCCACTTCAATATATTACCACTTTTGAATGGGGGTCCACATTGCTTCTCCCTAAGTCCTTCACTTTTTAACATTTATATTTGCCCCCTAGCAAATATAGAATCATTTGGATTCACCCTACATACATATGGAGATGACACCCAGCTTATTATTACACTTCACAAGTCAGGTAAGCGGGCCTCCCAGCTGAAAATCTGTCTCACATCTGTCACTGAATGGATGGGCCTTAACTGCTTCAAAGTTAATGGTGAGAAGACCGACGTGATGATGGTGGAAAACCAAATATATGGTCCATCACCTAGTGGCTTGTCTCCCTGGTATCTATCCCACTTCCCAAGCCCAAAGTGAAAAACCTAGGAGTTGGGATGGATTAAAACCTTACTTTCAGCCTGCTTCTTCTGTGGTGACTTCCTTCTTTGGCCCCAGAAAACCGTAAGCCAGGTGATGGTCACCTCTCGCCAAGACTACAGTAATATACTCTATCTTGGGCATAGCTTTTGTATTGTAAGTGGACCCTTCCACTACAAAATATGAGCTTCATTACTTATCCACTTTGTATGGGGGTTGTAGAATGTAGCACATATGCAAAGCATGAAATGTTTGGAGAAATAAAACATTTCCCCATACTTATCCCTGCTTTGAGGAGGCTTGGGCCAGGCTCTGCACCAAACTCACCACAAATGCCCAAACCTCAGTTTGAATATGCCTTGCATGCCCAACTCCCACTTGCCGTCAACCCTCGCTGCACATGTCCTTAGGCTGGTCGGCCCCAACACTCATTATCTTATGTCTTTTTTTTTAAAGAAACGTTTTTGGAGTAGTGAAGTACTCCAGCAGGACCCAGAGCGTTTATAACCCATGGTAGTGTGGTGCCATGATGCGGAAGCATTTGCAGCTTTTCCCGTAGGTGTACTGTGGTACCTCACGAAAGGGCTGTACTAAGTCCTGCAAGAGTATTGTTGCCCTCATGGCTCAATTTGTTTTGTTTACAGAATGGGGAGTGGTACCCCAGACATGCAACTGAAATGTAATCAAATAATTTGAAATCAAAACGTTTAAACAAATTAGAGGAACTTGTTAAAAACTATTCGTGGAGAAGTGTGGCTCACTGGTTAGAGGAGGCCGACCTGGAAGCAAAGGTCCGCCCGGGACCAGGGTTCAATTCCCGGCTTGGCGGCGTCTTGAGTCCTAAAATGTCCATGGACTCGACAATTCTCGCTCTGGTGCCTACTCGATTCACGGGTTCACACTCTGCGACTTTGGGCAATAGCTTGCTTAATCTCCACATTGGCCCATCGCGGCGGGATGCCTGGCTTTCACCTTGCGGATACCCTGCTGGGGTTATCTAACAGGGGAATACCAGGACGGGTTCCCTAAGCAAGCGCTTAGAAACCGCTTGGTGATTTGCGCTATATAAATTCCTGTACATTTACATTTACATGTATTCTCGAAACTACCCCAATTTCTGCATCATTCTTTTTTTTACAAAGAATAAGTTTCCTGCTTATCTTTTACCTCACTTTGTTACATGGTTTAATGTGTCTAAATTGGTGGGTCAATATTTTTTTATCCAACCAACTGACTGTACAAAGACCTGATGCATTTTCAAGGACATAGTCCACTTTCTAGAGCGATGTGTAGTTGCATTCTTTTATCAATGCAGAGCGCACTAAGTTTACGCGAGATCTATGAGCAGTATGTACATATTGTGCAATTTTGCCCTCGCACAAAAATCACACATTTTTGCTTGTAATGTTTGAATTTTGACCAACTGTTCCTGCCAAAGGTCATACGATTAATCATCAAAATTCAAAACCTGGCACGAAAAGAAATGTTGCAAATGAGAAGCGATACATTTGAATTGCATATCTGATTTAGACTCACCATGCTGCTATTATGGGAGCACTTAGTAAAAACAAATGGACAAGCCAATTAAATTCTAACTACTGATTTAATCAAACTTCATATGTAAACAGACAGTCCATACAACAGCAACTCTCATGAAAATAGCAATTTAAAGTTTAACCAAATACAAACAAAATAAATTAACTCAAGGCGAGATGGGATGAGCATAACTGGAAACATTAGTAAGGGTATGTTTGAGGTATGAGTGAAGCTCTAGGCAGTAACTGTGTTTAACTATGGTAAGAACCTATTTGTTTGTTTGCTCTACTCTGCGACAAATACATGCACAGAATACAATAGACAAACACTGGTCATGCAAAATAAATTAAGTAAGTGAGAAAGCGCAATTACCAGAAAAATTAAGCAAACTAAAGGGAAACACTGAAAGAAGTTATACACAAGATTACACTTGCATAACTAAATTACGCACAGTCATTTCACAATATTGGAATATACTGTTTAAATACTCATGGAAAAACAACAAATTATGACAAATCATCCCTCATGGACAACGAAATCAAAGGTGGTTATTACCATCTGCACAGCACTGATGTACTGTTTCTGTTCAACATAAATATGTGCCAAGTTTAGCCAAACGTCACTGATATCTGCTGTTGCCTCTCTCACTTGGGCAAAAACATCTCGAGCCTCACGAACATATCCTTTATGTGCTAATACAGCTCCTGAAAGAGATGCCGCACACACAATTCAGTATTTATTGCCATCATAATAGTGCGCTACAATATACGTGAAAGCTCAAACCTTCAAAATTGTGCTCACATTTCCAACATTCCCGCATACACACAACTCAGCTTTATTTAGATTTTAAAAGAAACATTTAATTTTTCACTTTGGTGTTTCATAAACATGGACAGTCAAGTCAGCATGGCAACAAGTAAATACAATTGAAGAAAATTCCTTGATGGTGAATGGCACTGGCAACCTGTCGGCTCATGTAAGCTCACAAAACACACGCATTACGAGCTCGTGGAAAAGGAAGTGATGCATTAATATAGTGAGTAACAATAGGGGAAAAGGAGAGAATAAACACAGAGCGTGAGCGAGAGGAGAGGAAGACGGGGGTAAACACTGAAGTGTAAAGGAGAGGGGGGCATGAAAAGGAAGAGGATGCCATGTGGCTCGGGTCTGATGCAATTATGCGAGGCAGCCTGGTTGGGGCGTGCAGGCGGGGGGGGCGGGGAGGGAAGCCTGTGGGAGGGAAGCCTGTGGGAGGCTGATGCCTTTGATGTGAGACCAGGGGGGGGAGTAGAAATGCGAGTCATGGCCTGCGGCCGTAAAAAGTTAAGTGAATAAGGCTCGGTCTGCGTCCCCTGCAGCGTGCACAAGGGAAGGAAGGCTGGCACTGGCAATCTGCCGGCTTATGTAAGCTCACAAAACACACGCATTACGAGCTCGTGGAAAAGGAAGTGACGCATTAATATAGTGAGTAACAATAGGGGAAAAGGAGAGAATAAACACAGAGCGTAAGTGAGAGAGGAGAGGAAGACGGGGGTAAACACTGAAGTGTAAAGGAGAGGGGGGCATGAAAAGGAAGAGGATGACGTGGCTCGGGTCTGATGCAATTATGCGAGGCAGCCTGGTTGGGGAGTGCAGGTGGGGGGGGGGCGGGGAGGGAAGCCTGTGGGAGGCTGATGCCTTTGATGTGAGACCAGGGGGGAGTAGAGATGCGAGTCACGGCCTGCGGCCGTGAAAAGTTAAGTGAATAATTAGGGGAGGAGAACTGGCAGAGGCCGGCTGAGCGCACGCTGGGGAAGCCTGTGGGGGGGGGAGGCTGATGGCTTTGAGGTGGGGAAATGCACGTGCTTGTGGTCACGTGATTTCACGTGAACTGTTGGAAATCTGCACTCGCAATCCGCATGGTTTAATTTTCTGGTTTCACCGCAAAAAATCTCTCTGCAAGACCTAAAAATGAAAGTAAAATACAAGTACTACTATGGGTTATTTAAATGTAATCAAGAAATAAATGTTAAACTGGCATTAAGACTTAAGAGTAAGTATCGGAGAGGTTAATCTACCATTGCATAATGAAGAGCAGCCTCGATAGGATATAAAAATGTGTGCCAATGGGAATTGGATTATCATCAACATTCAAAAGATTGTTTTTTATACACCAAAGTAATGTTTTTCAAGTCTGTTCATATTCGGACTGTCCTGAACTGGAGAAAGGAGGAGCTGAAGAAAAGATTTATATTCACCTATGCCATTCGCAGCATATAGGTTCTTGGCATCATTTCGCAAGACTTGTTTATAGATTGCCAGTGCGCGATCCTGATGACGTTTTTCCTAACAAATAAAAGAGATACATTTGAATTGCATATCTGATTTAGACTCACCATGCTGCTATTATGGGAGCACTTAGTAAAAACAAATGGACAAGCCAATTAAATTTTAACTACTGATTTAATCAAACTTCATATGTAAACAGACAGTCCATACAACAGCAACTCTCATGATGAAAATAGCAATTTAAAGTTTAACCAAATACAAACAAAATAAATTAACTCAAGGCGAGATGGGATGAGCATAACTGGAAACATTAGTAAGGGTATGTTTGAGGTATGAGTGAAGCTCTAGGCAGTAACTGTGTTTAACTATGGTAAGAACCTATTAGTCTGAAGTGATTTTCTGTGGCAGGGAATCCCCGATTCGGACTTCCAACATGTGTTGTGTAGTGGTGTAGGAACTGTATCGAATCAGAAATGTTTAGTGGTGGAGGCCCCTTTACCGGAACCTCCCTTGGGTTTCATCTATGGTTTCCCCTATGCCCGCCACTAGTGAACAAGTTACTTACCTTCGGTAACGATATATCTGTAAGAAACAGTAGTTAGTATTAGATTTCTTACCTTAGAATATCCCCAGGCGTCAGACTGGGTCCGGAAATGTTTGCGTAGCAGTACCCTTGCGCGTCGGTAGGTGTCGTCCACGGTTCCGCATCCGTCATCGGCGTCGTGGGCGCCGTGATGACGTCGTCGGAGTACTTAGACGCCGCCTCCACGCGCTGACGTCAGTTCTTAGACACAGCTTTTCCGCGCCAGAAACGCAGAGCCATGTAAAAAACAAACACTGGTGCCATTGAAACTAGGGCCCTGAAAGGGCATGACCTTAACCCTAGATATCGGTTCGCAGAACGGGGAGGATGGGTGGGGCGGTAAGGAATATAATACTAACTACTGTTTCTTACAGATATATCGTTACCGAAGGTAAGTAACTTGTTCATCTGAAAGAAACAGGTTAGTATTAGATTCCTTACCTTAGAATAGATACCCCAGCAATACCAACCCCGGTGGTGGGTCTGCGAACCAATAATCACACCAGAAAGTCCTGGAGGACGGAACGGCCAAAGAAGCATCCCTCCGGACTTGGCTGTCCAGGCAGTAGTGTCTTTCAAAAGTGTGCAGCGATGCCCACGTAGCTGCCTGACAGATGTCTTGCAAGGGGACTCCCCGGCCCAGGGCAGTGGTAGCAGCCGTGGCCCGAGTTGAATGGGCCCTCAGCCCAACAGGAGGCTCCTTCTTTGCCAAGGAGTAACAAGCCTTGATACACAAGACGACCCACTGAGAGATGGTCCTTCCTTCTTAGCGCCCACGTAACCAACAAAGAGTTGGTCATCCACCCGGAACTGGCGTGTGCGATCTAGATAGAACGAAATCGCACGTTTTGGGTCCAGACGGTGGAGTCGCTCTTCCTCTTTTGAGGGATGCGGTGGCGGAAAGAAGGTGGGCAAGGTGATAGACTGCCCGATATGGGAGGTCGTGACAACCTTGGGCAGGAAAGAGGGTCTAGTCCACAACACAACCTTGTCCGGATGGACAGAAAGGAAAGTGGGTTTGGATGAAAGAGCCTGGAGCTCACTCACTCTCCTGGCAGAGGTGATGGCAACCAGGAAAGCAGTCTTCAGAGTAAGAAGGCGGAGAGGACAGTTGTGAAGTGGCTCAAAGGGAGCGCACATCAGAAAGGTAAGGACAAGGTTCAAGTCCTACTGAGGCATCACAAACGGAACAGGAGGAAACATGTGTGTGATGCCCTTCAGAAAATGAGTTACAATAGGGGACTTGAACAAAGTAGGTTGATCAGGCAGCCTTAGAAAGGCTGAAAGGGCAGAAAGGTAGCCCTTGATAGTGCCCAGAGCAGAGCCCTGCTGGGCAAGAGAAAGAAGGAAGAGAAGAACCTCAGAAAGAGGGGCAGAGACAGGATCCACAGCCTTTGCTGTGCACCATGCCACAAATCTGTTCCACCTGCAGGCGTATCCCGACTTTGTGGAGGGACGCCTGGCTGCCAGAACAGCATTACAGACTTCAGGGGGCAAGTCAAATGGCCTCAACTGTTGCAGCTCAATCTCGAAGCATCGAGGTGGAGACTGGACAGGTTCGGGTGTAGGACCGTCCCCTGCAGCTGCGACAGAAGGTCCTCCTGAAGAGGCAGACGAATCGGGGGATCGACTGATATACTGAGTAGCTCGGGATACCAGTACCTTTGTGCCCAGTCCGGAGTCACAAGGATGACTTTGGCCCGGCAGCGTTGGATCTTCCTCAGCACTCTGGGCAAAAGTGGTATAGGCGGAAAGGCATACAACAGACCGCAACTCCACTCGCGACGAAAAGCGTCTCCGAGCGAGTGCCGCCTTGGAAATTCCAACACGCAGAACTGATGACATTGCACGTTCTCTTCTGTGGCGAATAAATCTAACCAAGGCTCTCCCCACTACAGAAAGAGACCTTGCGCCACGTACGAGTTCAGACGCCATTCGTGATCCATCATGCAACTGAGTTTGTCCGCCATGGCGTTCAGAGAACCTGCCAGGTGTTGAACCACCAGGGTCACGCCCTGATGTCCCAGCCACTGCCAAAGGCGCAGAGCCTCTTGGCAGAGGGTCCACGACCCCACCCCGCCCTGTTAGTTGCAGTACCACATGGCGGTGGTGCTGTCCGTGAACACCTGCACTACACTCCCCCGGAAAGAGAGGAGGAATGCTTTCAGTGCTAGACGAATCGCCCGCAGCTCCAAAAGGTTGATATGATGCCGGGACTCCGCCGGAATCAGAGCCTGAATGTCCCGAACCCGCTGTTCACGAGGGTAAACCCGAAACTGCGCCGAGTCGAGAACCGCTCCGATGAAGAGGAGCTTCTGAGAGGGGCACAGGTGTGACTTCGGCACATTAATGGAAAACCCCAGCTGGTGCAGGAGGTCTGCCGTTGTCTGGAGGTGGTTAACGACTGTCTGGGGCGAGCCCACCTTCAACAACCAGTCGTCAAGGTAGGGGAAGACTGAAACCCCTAACCTGCGCAGATGAGCTGCGACCACCGCCATCACCTTCGTGAACACCCGTGGGGCGCTGGTAAGGCCGAAGGGGAGCACGGTAAACTGAAAGTGCTCGTGGCCTACTGTGAACTGCAGGTAGCGCCGGTGGGCCGGCAGGACGGGGATGTGGAAATAAGCGTCCTGCAAGTCCAACGCTGCCATCCAGTCTCCTGGGTCCAGGGCAGCTAAGACCTGAGCCGGTATCAGCATTTTGAAGTTCTCCCTCCGGAGGTAGCCGTTGACGTTCCGTAGATCCAAGATAGGGCGTAGGCCCCCTTTGCCCTTCTTGGGTACCAGAAAATAGTGGGAGTAGCAACCACACCCTACTTCTGGCCCAGGAACGCGCTCGATGGCCCCCTTGGCCAAGAGGGCCGTAACTTCCTCCTGCAGAAGTCGCAAATGATCCCACGATATGCGGTGGTATTGCGGTGGCATGGCTGGAGGGGTCGCCTCGAAGGGGAGGGAGTAGCCCTTTCGGACGATTTGCAGCACCCACCTGTCTGATTTGACAGTGCGCCAGTGGAGAAGGTGATGGCGAACCCTGCCCCCCCACTGGCGTCACATGGGCCTGAAAGCACGGACTAGGATGGTTTTGAGGCGGATGCTGTGGGGAAAGGTGTGGACTGGCCTGGCCGTTGTCCCCGAACGCCTCCACGGTGGTTTCCACAGCCGCCACTGCGTTGGATGTTAGTCTGCGGTGCGGGGCTGGCAGCACTTGTGGGGGCATCCCTTCCTTGGCCACGAAAGGAGCGAAAGGCACCCGTTTGCTGGTGCAGGGCAGAGAGGCCCAAGGACCTGGCCGTAGCCTTGGAGTCCTTAAAGCACTCGAGCGCATGGTCTGCCTTGTCGCCAAAAAGGCGCCGGCCATCAAACGGCATGTCCATGGGGGTATTCTGGACATCGGCCGAAAAGTTGAGGGACCTCAACCAGGCGTGGCGACGAATCGCCACTGTTGTTGCCATCGCTCTGCCCAGTGAGTCAGTGGTATCCAGCCCACACCGGATGAAAAAACGTGCTGCATCTCGACCCTACGCAAGGGCTTGGGCGAGTTTAGCCGTGACCTCAGCCGGGCATTGTGGCATCAAGTCCGCGACCGTGTCCATCAGGGAGTGGGTGTAGCGGCCCAAGAAGCATGCAGTGTTGGAAGACCGCAGTCCCAGACTCAGGGAGGAGAATACCTTCTTGCCGTATTGCTCATACCTCTTGGATTCCAGATCAGGCGGAGCCGACGGGAATGCGGTCTGGGAATTTGAGGCCTGGATGACCAGGCTCTTGGGGGTGGGATGGGTGGACAGAAAACAAGGGTCGCCCGGGGCCGGGCGGTGGCGTCTGGCCACGTTCCTACTACAGGCTGACCTGTAGCGGGCCTGGACCAAGTGACCAAGTGCCCAAAAGAATGTCAGTCAAGGCCTCATTAAACTGCAGCTTGACTGCGGTTTAAGGACCTCAGTGAGGAGGTTAGTACTCACAGCCGCGACGGGGAGCTCAAGGCCCAAGGCCTTGGCCGCCCGCGTCAACACCACACTGAAGGTTGCCCCCTCCTCCGTAGCCAAGGTAGGAGGTGAGAGAAAACCAGTGTCTGGCGAGGTGTCCAGACCACTGGCATCCCCAAGTCCACCTTTCCAGTCCTCCTGGGACTGACACTCACGTGTCAGAGGGTCCTCAGACCCCTCCCAATACTCATCACCCATCTCCTGATAATCAGGGTTGTCAAATGATGGGGCCGGTTCGTTGAAGTAAAACTCCCCAAGCGGAGTCGAGGGCGGCGCCGCTCCGACGCAGGAACCGGATCGAGGGAGGCATCGGGGACGGCGCCGCCCGAGGACGGCGCTGGAGGTGACATCTGAGGGACCGGGGCCGGTGAGGTCGTCAGGTCAACCGGCGAAGACCCGGATCCAGAAGCGGATCCAGTGGGGCCCTGAGGTGCCGGGCCCGAAGGCGCCGGCGGCGTCGGGGCCAAAGCACCCGCCGGCGTCGAAGCACCCGACCCGCTGGGCCCCCAGACGGGTCCGCTGGGCCCGAAGGCGCCGCAGAACCCGCCGGAGGAGTGAGGGACCTCATGGCCACAAGGAAGCGCTCTATCTCCTCCGGCGTCGCTTGCTGCCCAGGGACCGGAGGGTATGGGGCAGGTCGCGACGCCCGCGACTCCGATGGAGGCGCGTGGGCGGTGTCACCAGAACGCCCGGCCGCGTCGCGCGAGCGTCGGGGGAGTCGGAAGAGCGATGACGTCTCTTCAACTTCTAGTGCTTACATGACGACTTCGAACCTGAGGAGTGCTGGCGACTCACGGAGCTATGATAGCTCCGACCCCGCGACCGGTCCCTCGACCTCCGTCCAGACCGGAACCTCTCGCGGCGCATGGCTGACTGCCGGAGCTCGCGCCGCTTGTGGGACCGCTCCCGCCTAGCTTTCGAAGTCAGGGCCCGGCAGTCGGAGCAGGTCTTGTCGTCGAGACAGTGGAGGCACCGGCGGTAAAGGTCGGTGACCGACATCAGTCCGTCGCAGTCCTCACAGGGTTTAAAACCTGGCATCCCTACCGGCACCGTTCGGAGTCGAAGTCTCGAAAAATTATCAAAAGGGATCGTAAAAAGTTTAGTCAAAAAATGACTAAGGTACCACTTTTTCCGGATCTGCGCTGCTGGCGCGGAAAAAAGAAGAATTGACGTCAGCGCACGAAGGCGGCGTCTAAGTACGCCAACGACGGACGCAGAGCCGCAGACGCCTACCGACGCGCAATGGTTCTGCTACGCAAACATTTCCGGATCCAGTCTGACGCCTGGGGATATTCTAAGGTAAGGAATCCAATACTAAATTATTTCTTTCAGATGTAGCCCCTAGGTGTCTAAGGGTAGTAGGGCTGGTGTTGCTGCTGCCTGTGGTAAGAGACTGGGTCTAGAGTGGTGGTCTTAGAACCTACGTGGTATTGCGGCCTTTGGAAGGACCCTCTCTGGCTAGTAGTCTGTAGAGCCACCAAGTCTTGGGATATATCTGTATCCTGGAATCTATATCCCCCAACTCCATGTAGGGAGTAGCCCTTTTTGACATGGTCACCCCCACTTTTTGCCAAATAACTGATGTGATTTCAACTAGAAGTGCACTGGGCTCCTGCTAACCAGGTCCCCAGTGCCAGTGTCCTTTCCCAAAACTGTACAATTGTGTCCCCAACTTGGCAAACCCTTTATCACCCTCTGCAAGTCCCTACTAAATGGGACTTAGGGTATGAGGCACTAATGAGGGTGAGGGCACTAATGAGGGTCCCTAAGGGCTGCACCACGAAATGTGCCACCCTAAGGACCCCTCACCAAGCACATGTAATGCTGCCATTGCAGGCTGCATGTTTTGGTGCAGACAAAAACATGTGAGAGGGACCCCTTTTACACCAAAGGAATAGGGGTCTGTTTTAAGCTCAATAGATATTAATGTATCCTTTGGTGGACTATATATTGTACAATGTTCATCACATTCATCCAAGCCACACACGTCACTTCTTACAAAAATAGCGCCAAAGAGAGGATACCAAGTTTTAAGTTTTGCTAAATATAGTGTGCCACCACACAGAGGTAGTAGTAGGATTGTACAAATAGATTCATTAAAAACATTAAAAAACCTTTTATCAATACATTGCTATAAAATCCAATATCCAAGGGAATCCTATCTCAAATATTGCATACATATACACAATAGTAATAATGTTCTACACAAATAACATATACATAAAACAAACAAAATGAGAAAAAAAAAAAGAGGATAAAGAAAAATGAATGGGTATCTACAAGACAATACACTGTCATCAGTAAGACCTATCCGTGACAAGATAACTTTAAGGCTGGAACTCGATATGATGAAAGTTATTTTATATCTGTTGTGCCAACCAACAACACAAATTAGGGTTCAAGGCGTCAACACGTTTCAATGGTATCATCCTGGTTACACCATCTTTATCAAGACTATGTTAACTATCATATGTCGTATATTAAATCAACCAATGTTATACAACTTCTAGGCTGTATTTCCTAGCATGCACCAAAAGACGGTTCTCATGGGATACCTTAATCTCTAATAATAGTGATCTCTCCAGGTGAAGTAAATTCGTAATGTTGTTCAAACTTTGTGCCAGTCTGCTAGTCGAAGACAAAAAATGTTATGTGTCTTATCAGTTGGTATTAATTTCCAAAATATTTAAAACGAAGGAACTCTTCAGTATCGGTTCCAGGTCTTGCCCTTCATCAATTGGGCCCCAGGCTTCGAGACTCGCCGCTGCTGTGTCCGGTCTCCTGTAATCCAGAAAATGACACATTCCCTAACACTGCATGTAATATTTGTAAGTCACCCCTACAGCTGGGGTCAGGTAGGTACAGAGAGTGCACCCTTAGCAGCATAGGGGAGGCCGAGTGCAGAGGTCAGAGGAGAGGTTGGGCCCAATGTAGTACTATGGAGACAGGGGTACTCAGAAAAGCACAGTTCACAGGCAGGTAACTGCGGTTTCTGGGTCAGGGCCCAGGGATCAAAGGCAGTCATAAAGGGGGCCTTTAGTAGGCACCAAGAGCACAAACAGTCGCGTGGCTGGGGAAATTTACAGAATCAATCCAAGCCGCACTGAAGCAGAAAATCGAGTTACAAAAAGAAACCAGTCGGCTAGCAAGCAAGAGAGACTTTAACAAAACTCCCTTCCAAGTCTAATGTATTTGCACTTTACAGCCAGTTTTTATATCAGTTTTTAAGGTTTTACGCCCAACTAGTTTGCAGCAACATGCGTGGAATTTTAACTCTTTTCTTTTTAATAACAATAGTATATTGTAACAATTTTAAGTAATTGAAAAATAAAGCATAATACAATAGTAGGCACCAAAAGCACACCTCCGTCGGCATTCGGGCGGCAGGGTGCAGGGTTCAAAGTAGGCATCGGGCTCCCAATGCAAACCAATGGAGGACATTGGTCGGGAAGAAATGCTGCAGGCTTGGACCAGAAGGCTGGATGAGGGAGACCAATGGTTGGACAGGTAAGTTGGATAGCTGGGCTCCCCAAAGTCTGGTGCGGTGGGTCCAGGGGTGCCTTTTGGAGTCTGGCTTCCTTAGCTGGATATGGTCAGAGTTGGGGAGACCCTTCGAACAGAGGCTGCAGATGTTGAGGAGGGGTCTTGGAGAGGTCAGCCACCTGTGCAGACGAGGTCAGAATTGCTGGCGGGACTCCTCATGGTAAGTGGTTCACTCGAACTCGGGCCGTGGGCGTCGGGTGCAGAGTGGTGCAGTGTCACAGATCCGCTGGGTTCCGGGGACTAGTGTTGGTCTCTTTGCTGGACAAATCCGGTGTCCACAGGATACTGAAGTCTTTGTCGAAGGCAGCACAGGTCTTCTGGGGTTCTTGAGGTTGCTGGCTGCGGGCCATGCCAATTTCTGGAAGCAGGGCGGCTGGAGGAGGAGATAGACCAGTAGAGCTGGGGCCAAGTCAACTGCACAGCTCTTAGTTCCTTCTTCGTCTTAGGTCGACAAATCAAAATTCGTGTTCATGGCTGACAGTAAATACAGTATTTAGGAGGTGTTCTAGGGTTCTCGAGGTAGTAGCCAATGGGTTACTGACCATGGGGTGACTATATCCTTGGTGTGCTTACCCCACATGAGGGAATGAGCACATTCCCTAACCCTGATTAGGGGATGCCCCCCATCAGAAAGATGGCTGGCCCTGAAGAGCAGGCTTCACCTCACCTCCCCCACCTGAGGGGTGAAGGTGGCAGTGGTAAGCACACCTCCTGGGCTTGCTTAAGCTTCCCACCTGTCTTCCTGCCGAAAAAGGAGGGGTGGGGGGAGGGAGGGGGGGGGTAGTGGGGGGTGAAATGGGGTGGGGGGTAAAGTGCCTGCTCCTGATGACAGGAGAGGCTGGGCGTCACGCTGCAAAGGTAGAAAGGACTTTGAAGCTCCCCTGCAAAAGATGGCTCTTCATAACCTAGGTAAAGGCTTTGCTTCTGGGCCCTGGGAGCGAAGGCTCCCACCCAGGGGTCCAGAAACCTGTCTTGTGGTGGCAGGCAGGTGTTCACCAGTCAGGAACCCACCAGTGGTTGGTTTGGTCAAGGGGTCCCCTCTAGAAGGGACCCCCTTAGTGCATGGAATAATAAATCTGACACTAAATCAGTGCAGGTTTATTAGTCTGAGATGTTTGATACCAAACATCCCAGGATTCAGTGAAGCCATTATGGTGCTAGGAAACTTGTAATGACAAGTTTCTAGACCATATACTCAGGATGGTTTTACTGGGCACTTAAAATATCTAAGAATGGCCTTAGATATTACAGGGACCTGTCTGCTCACGCAGATAGGTCCTCACATGAGGAGGTATGCCCAGGCATGGGTCCCTTGCTCACTTTGCCACTGGATTCAAGCTAGCCTGGCTGATGAAGGGCGATACCCAGAAACCGGCCCCAGGATACTCGTTTCCGGTTCAGGGAAGTCCTGGCTTGGCAGTTCGGGCTGACTGTTCCCATGAGGCACAGGGTCAAGACTGATTTACATAAAGCTGGGTATGAACTGAGGGGGCGAAGTGAGCTAAAGAATGATGGATTCAACCCAGATCTGTGACTGGGAGTGAGTGTCTGAAAAGTTTCAGCACTCTGTCCATTATCTCCTTGTGTTTGCTTTGTCTTACCAAGGCCTCATGAAGTGCTGGGCAGGCATGGCACACAGGGATGTGGCCATGTCGACATTTCACTTTTGTCTGCGCCACAAAACGCAGGCTGCAATGACAGTGGTGCATGTTTATGGCGAGAGATCTCCGAGGGAGGCATAATGCAAGCTGCAGCCCTCCTGGCTACCATTCCCTCGGTGCCATAGATACCCCTTAGAAGGGACTTACAGGTAGGCCAGAGTTGTGCCAATTGTGGAAAAAATGGTACAGGTTTAGAGAAAGAACACAGGCCCTGGTAGCCTTAAAGTGCATCAGAAATCTGGCAAAAGTGTGTGGGGGCGGGGGAGGGGTGGTAGGGGGGTTACTGCAACAAAAACCCACTTCCTACACAAGCTACATGATGGCTTCAATGAAGATATTGGTGTTTGGTATCAAACATCTCTTATTGAGAAACCCACACTGATTCCACAGATGGATTTATCAATACATGCACCCAGAGGGCACCATAGAGGTGCCCCCTGAAAACCTACCAGCCTCTGGGTTGCTCCTTCACTGGTGTCCGCCACCCTGCAACCGAGACACTTTTCTGACCTCCCAGGGTGAGAACCTCTACTCTCAGGAGGCCCAAAACAAACTCCACAGGATAACCTCCCGATTAGCCTTCCTTGGGTGGCAACCTTCAGAGCTGCCGCCTTTGAAATTACACTAAATGGTTATATCGTGCACAGAGTCCAGAGATTCCAGCAGAAGTGTACAGGGCTCAATGTAAACACAAAGTGCTCTATTTATGGTAGTCTGGGCGAGCAGTCTGGGCCCAACACTGTGGAGTGTAAGAATTTGTTATACACACAGTGATTAATAAAATGACAACTCAAAAAGGACACCCACACTCATTTTAGAAAACAAAGCTTCTTTCAATATTTATTTTAAAACTAAGATGTACACAAAAAGGAAATATAAGCTGCTTTCAATATTTATTTTAAAACTAAGATGTACGCAAAAAGGAAAGTAGTGCACAGGGTTCTGCCAATCATGTCCCTTGTTCCAGTGCTTCTTCCCTAAAATATATCCACAATTGGTACTTCTGTCCCCTGTAAGTCCCTAGTAAGTGGTACCCTGGGTACCTAGGGCCTGTAAGCTGAAGAGGGTCCCCTGGGACCCCTGTCACTAGGACCTTCCAACAACACCTCTTTTTGATATACTATATCAAGAGCCAGCTTCTTCAGAGGTGTGGAGGCTTAAGAAGTCGGCACGATCAGCATTGAGGTAGGTCATTGATAAACCCGAGGACGATTTGGTTTGGATTAACCATATATTATCATCTTAACGATATGGCGACTAAATTTATATTCTATGTAATAATCTTAGCAAGGCGAGAAATATGCAGGGCCTGGAAAGATGCGAATGCCCCCTTTTTTTCAGAGTGCCTGAAATATATCATCTACACAAGTGAGTCGGACATAGCCTGTGATAACACCAGTCACGATAAGATCTGGGCGGCCCTAGTGGCATGGCGGAACCGATGAGGGTATTCCAATGATTTCACCTGGGCACTGTTGGTTCTTTGCCTCCATTCTATAAAGGGCCATTCAGATAAAGAGGAATGGAGTGGAATAAGTAAACAGTAGCTACTAGGGGAGTTTCCCCCTTCCCCCTCTCCTTGGGTCTCAAACAACGATGCCAGAACACCATAAACAGAGGAGAGGAAGGGGGGGGGGGGGGATTCTCTAGCTAGAATGCCTACATTGGTATATGAGGAATACAATTTTTGTTTTTTTTAAAAAGCATTGAGGTAGGTCTTGGCTTCTGCTGTTACGGCATCAGAGGTGGTGTTCGTTCCAAAAGATATTTGGGTGCTGGTGGCATCTTGGGGTCTGTTTGCCTTTGACACCGGTGTGGGCTTTGGCGCAAACGAGGCTAAGATCCTTGTTTTGGCAGATGGTCAAATAGGTTGACAGTCTGTGAATATGGGTGGAGTGGGGTACGGGCTCCATAAACCTTTCTTGAGGTCGACCCGAGCCGAAGCTAGAGGACTGTTTGACTTCGAGGGACGAGTGGCCCGACCTCAAGGGGCTTTATTGTGCTTGGTGTAGGTGTCTGTTATACTCACAGTCTGGGGCATTGTCCATCTGTGCAGTCCTGTTACCCTAAAGTGTTCCTCCTCCTTGTCAGAGCCAGAAGACAAGATAGCTTACAGTCAGCCCACCAACTATCTCGGAGGCTATCTTTTTTGTCTGGAGCCCCGGTCGCCGCATTTGAATCAGATGGCGAAAAAAAATAAATCTAAAATGGAGTCTGTGCCACAGAGCAATGTCGCATAAGAAGCAGTAACCATGTACTTCATGCCTCTTAAGATTCCTTTGCAGAAAAACATGTCCCAAATGACCGAGCCCAACAGTAAAAAACAAATGTACACAGAGCCTGTGCATCCACTGCAACAATTGCTACAAACATTTTGTTTTACCTATTTAAGAGCCATCCCTTATTTTACAATGCATTATTATTTTTAAACCAATATAGATCACCTCAATACCTGCAAAAATGAACCTACTTGCAAAAATGAACCCACTCAAAAAAACTGTCTCAGCAACTAACCTATAGATCACCCAATGAACAGGTTTTTATTAAACAGCTTATGACGGCATCTAGTACAAATTTAGAATGAACATGCTGCAAGTCAATTACCTTTTCTCTGTCTCTGGTGGGCAGGTGCAAAGTCTGTAACCATACGTTTCCGAGGGCCAGCATGGAATATGTGTCATTCTGTGTAGATGGCTGCTTCAATATTCGCTCAAATTTCTTCTGCCCTGGACCCCATTCTTGTTTTGCCACATGAAGGTTGCCAATCAATGACCAGGCATCTGGATGGTCCTAATATAAACGGAGGACCAAGAAAGTTTGAGATGGGATAAGAGTGGACCGTTGGTTCACTTACTAATTCTTTGTACCTAGGTAGAGGAATACTGCACAAAAATATCTGAAAATCTACCAGCGGAAAAGTGGAAAAGAAACCTCGTACAGTGGAAGAAATAAGGTTTGCATCGATTAATCCTGTAAACAGAATTTAACACATGTACTGTCAACTGTCAATCTGGAAAAAGCTAATTGCACCAAACTGGATAGAATAATACAATTTGTAATAGATGAATGCAATACACTTAGCAAACAAGGAGTAGTTTCTTACCTGTAACTCCAGTTCTGTAGTAGGGGTATCTCTGTTTTAGTCATAATCTAGTGAATAGTCCCGCCCATGTGCGTGGACCCCGGAGCAATCATAAATAATCTCTTAAGCTATCTTCTGTGCAATCCTGCATAGACACTTAAGAGAAAATTAAAGACAATAATGCAGCTTATAAGGCTACACTGTCCAGTACTTCAACTAGAAATGCAAAGGAAATTCCACCAATATCACCTGTAACCACAGTCTGCTAAGTTTCGTCCATAGAGAAACTTCCCCTTCACAAAATCCTTGAAATGATAGAGAGGAAGGGAGGGACAGACACGCCCCATAGGCTGCCATTATATGTCTGGAAAAGGGATACTGTGCCTTTAAGGAACTCTCCAGAGACCCTCGGTATCCCATGATGCACAGCAAACTCCTTTTACTTTCAGTTCTTTTTGAAGGTGTATAAAGCAAGGCCTGTAGCATACATTACAGTACCATTTTCTCCACCGGGGAGGAGGGCGGGCGCTTATGACTATAACAGAGATACCCCTAGTACAGAACTGGAGTTACAGGTAAGAAACTACTCCTTCTGTAGAAGGGGATCTCTGTGTATAGTCATAATCTAGTGAATAGAATGGCAAGCCCATCCCAACAACAATCCGGCGGTGGAGAAAAAGACAACACCATTACTGCGCAAACAGATTTCTTAACGAAGCCTGCCCAACCTGAGCATCTGCTCTGGCATCAGAGTCCAGACAGTAATGCTTAGCAAAGGTATGGACCGACTTCCACATGGCAGCCCTGCAGATCTCTGCAATGGGAACATTACGTAGCAAAGCCGTCGTAGCCGCTATGCCCCTGGTGGAATGAGCCTTCGGCTTACCTCCTAAGGTCTTATTAGCCTTCTGGTAACATAACTGGATACAGGACACAATCACCTAGAGATGGACTGTTTAGAGGTAGCAAGACCAGTCCTGACCAACCCATAGTTAACAAACAGTTGGTCTGACCTACGAATCTCCTTGGTCTTATCCAGATAGAATTTCAACACCCTTCTCACATCCAGCGAATGAAGAGACCGTTCCGCTGGAGTGGAAGGATTCTGGAAAAAACATAGGTAAAGTTATAGTCTGATTAACATGAAAATCAGAGATCACCTTAGGAAGGAACTTAGGATGAGTACGCATTACAACCTTAGCAGCATGAAAAACAGTATAAGGTTCTTGACAACATAATTCCTGAATCTCACTCACCTCTTCGGGCCGATGTAATGGCCACAAGGAAAGCCGCCTTGCACGACAAGTGCTGCAGTGAGGCTTTATGAATGGGTTCAAAAGGTTCCTTCATCAATCTGGACAGCACCACATTCAACTCCCAGGAAGGCGAAGGACTCCTAACAGGAGGAAACACTTTCTTCAATCCTTCTTAGAAATCATTAATCACAGGGACCTGGAAGAAGGAAGTCTGTGAAGGACATTTCCTATACGCAGTCAATGCTGCGAGATGAACCTTAATAGATTGAAAATTAAGGCCAGACTGAGCCAAATGCAAGAGATATGGAAGGACCACATCTTCCTTGCAGGTTGTCGGATCATAGTTCTTGGACGTACACCAGATGCAGAACCTCTTCCACTTGTAGGCATAACACGTCCTAGTGGAAGGCCGCTTAGCCTCCTTGAGAATGTTCATGCAATCCTCAGGCAGATTTAGGTGTCCATATTGCACTATCTCAGGAGCCATGCCGCCAAACTCAACGACAAGCGGTTGGGGTGCACCATCTGCCCCCCGAACTTCGTGAGAAGGTCCAGCCGACACGACAGTCGCAGGTGAGGCTGAATAGATCAGTGGAGTAGGTCTGTGAACCACCACTGTTGGGGCCTCTCCGGAGCAATTAGGATCATCCATGCTCTGGACCGGGACAGCTTGATGAGTACCGCCGGTATCAGGGGAATGGGAGGAAAAGCGTACAGAAAGCTGTTCGACCAGCTGATCCATAACGCATTCCCTAGAGTCCCCGGTTGGTAATACCTGGAGGCGAAGTCCCTGCATTTTCTGTTTACGGCGGTGGCAAACAGATCTACGTCTGGAGTGCCCCACCTCTCGAAGATGTCTTCTAGCACCTCGTCATTCAGAACCCACTCGTGGTTTTCTTGTACAAGCCTGCTGAGTGCGTCCACCTGAGCATTCTGCACACCTGGCAGATGGGTGACCGTTATCATCAGTCCCCTGGCTAGCAGCCAGTGCCAGATCGCCTGCGCTTCCATTGACAGGGTGCGCGATCGCGAGCCCCCCTGCTTGTTGAGGTAATACATTGTGGTCGTATTGTCCGTCTGCACAAGCAAGGAATTGGTCTGGAAGGACGGATGAAAGACCGCCAGTGACAAGTGAACCGCTCTGAGTTCCAGGAAATTGATGTGGTACGTGGATTCCGCTGGGGACCACATACCCTGAATCTGTAGATGGTCTGAATGCGCTCCCCAGCCGAGGAGAGAAGCATCTGTGACGATAGTCTGACTCGGAATGTCCTTGTGGAATGGAACCCCCTTGAGGAGATTCTCCGCTGAGCACCACCATTTCAGAGACTGTAGGGCGTGAAGGGACAGCCTGATCCTGTCGTCCCAGCTCCCTCGCCTCTGATCCCACTGGTCCTGCAGACATTCCTGCAGTAGCTTCATGTGGAGCCGTGCATGTGGCGTGAGGAAGATGCAAGAGGCCATCGACCCCAGTATAGAACACACCGTCCTCACTGTCGTAGATGGAGCAGCTATAAGAGCCTGAGCCTTCCGAAGGATTGATAAGCGTCTCTCCTCCGAAGGAAACCCACTTGCTGACAGAGTATCGATGGAGGCTCCCAAGTATTGCAGGCGCTGGACAGGAGTCGGAACAGACTTGGACATGTTTATGCGCAACCCCAGTTGATTCAGCAGAACGGCCGCCCTGTTGAAGTGCAATTGCGCTTCCTGGAAGGTGGAGGCTTTGATCAGCCAGTCGTCCAGGTACGGGTAGCCAAACACCTTGTTCTTCCTCAGGTGCGCTGCTACCACCGCCATGCACTTTGAGAAAGTCCTGGGAGCAGACTTAAGTCCAAACGGTAGTACGGTGTATAGATCGTGATTGGTGCCGACGAGGAACCGCAGGAACTTCCGGTGTTTCCGTGTAATGGGCACATGCAAGTATGCATCTTGCAGGTCTTTTGCGCAAAGCCAGTCTCCCCTCTGCAGCTGAGGATAAATCTGGTGCAAAGACAGCATGCAAAACTTTTCTCTGAGAATCCATTTGTTTGCCTGTCGAGCAAACCGGTGGAATCGCTGGAGGCGGGCTGACGAAACGATGACTGTATCCATTGCAAACCATTTTCAGCACCCACTTGTCCGGAGTAATATTTCTCGACTCTGCCAAGTGATTTTGTATGCTTACCCCCCCTCCGGAGCGGGTAACAGACGAGGGGGAAGTAGCACCTCATGGCCTAGACCCGGCCGGGCCTTTAGGCGTCGAGGAGGACTGCTGGCCGCCTCTACCCCTCTGGCGCTTCTGGAACGGGCGCCGCTGGTACTGCTGCTGCTGCCCAGCTTGACGACCTTGCCCTCTTCCCTGGGCACCGAAACGTCTCTGGAAAGGACGGAAGGTCTTCTTTTGCTCTTTCGGCTTTTCCAACCTGACAGCCGTCAGGGTTTCAGCCTCCGCCTTCATGCGGGCCATCTCCTCATCCGTATGTTTTCCAAAAAGAGTAGCACCCGAGAAAGGCAGGTTGGCTACTCTCTGTTACGCTTCCGGTTTTAGTGAAGTCAGGCGCAACCAGGCATGACGTCTCAGGTTAATTCTGTGGCAGTAGCCATGAGCCGCCAGGAGGGAGGAGTCTGTGGCAGAGCTGATCACCTGGTTGGAGACCATCATACCCTCTTTGATGATCTCCTGGAAGTCCTCCCTCTTGTCCCTAGGAAGGTGCTCCAGGAACTGCTGCAGGGACTCCCATAACGACCGGTCGTACCGACCCAGGAGAGCCGCCGCACTAGCGGCCTTCATCGACGTAGCAGCCGTACAGCATACTTTACGTCCCGCAGAGTCCATCGTACGGCTCTCTTTATCTGGAGTTAAAATAAAAAGTAGCTACAAGGGGTTTTGTTCAGAATCTTACTCAATTATTTTTAGATTCTTGGTTCTAAAAATAGAACCCAGAGTATCCTCAGGATAACTTAATGATTTGGTTGGACGCTTATATCAAATGGCAATACATTCATTGTTGGCAAATTTATAAAAAAAGCAAGAAGTAAAGAGTAAAAAGAATAAAAAGAAGCACACAGCAAGAGAGGGTGTTATGTTAAAAGGATTATTTATATTTATGTAAATCACAAAAAGAAGAAATTAATTCAAAGGGGATACAAGTTGAATACAACTAAAAACAGACTATTATGAAGAGCAACAAGTATGCATTTCAATGACAATTCATAACAGTAAGATCAGCTCCAGAAAATATATATATATAAGGAAACCAAATAAACAAATATATCTAGGTGTCCTGTGGCAGAGATGCCTGGGGAGATGATCTTTAGGTCGACGTTTCGGTCTTTTAGGCTGTCGTCAACAAGACCATCATCAGGACTAGTTTTTTTTTAGGAAAAACCCCTTGAGAGGACCACAGAAAATGAATGATCTTAATAAAATAGACGGGATTTCGCTCTGAGGTGGTTTTTAAACACACTTAGAGGGATTGCAGAGAGTCGTATAACATTTCTCTCCTTTACGAGGACTCTTGTTTGAATGGTTCGAGGTTGTTTAAAGCAAAACCAAATATATGATCTGGATCGAAAGTGGTACATATAAATGCTTTCAAAAAAATTGGCGGTTAGTCACGGTGGATCACTCAAAGTCACCAAATATATTTTTAGAAATATCCAGCAGAGGTTTGTCAATCACTCGGCTAGCATGAGGCAGAGAACGAGAGTCGTCTGGCTTATGCTAGCCGACTCTCTGCAATCCCTCTAAGTGTGTTTAAAAACCACCTCAGAGCGAAATCCAGTCTATTTTATTAAGATCATTCATTTTCTGTGGTCCTCTCAAGGGGTTTTTCCTAAAAAAAAACTAGTCCTGATGATGGTCTTGTTGACGACAGCCTAAAAGACCGAAACGTCGACCTAAAGATCATCTCCGCCACAGGACACCTAGATATATTTGTTTATTTGGTATATATATATATATATATATATATATATATATATATATATATATATATATATATATATATATATATATATATATATATATATATATATATATATATATATATATATATATATATATATATATATATATATATATATATATATATATATATATATATATATATATATATATATATATATATATATATATATATATATATATATATATATATATATATATATATATATATATATATATATATATATATATATATATATATATATATATATATATATATATATATATATATTCTGGAGCTGATCTTACTGTTATGAATTGTCATTGAAATGCATACTTGTTGCTCTTCATAATAGTCTGTTTTTAGTTGTATTCAACTTGTATCCCCTTTGAATTAATTTCTTCTTTTTGTGATTTACATCAATATAAATAATCCTTTTAACATAACACCCTCCCTTGCTGTGTGCTTCTTTTTACTCTTTACTTCTTGCTTTTTTTATAAATTTGTCAACAATGAATGTATTGTCATTTGATATAAGCGTCCAACCAAATCATTAAGTTATCCTGAGGATACTCTGGGTTCTATTTTTAGAACCAAGAATCTAAAAATAATGGAGTAAGATTCTGAACAAAACCCCTTGTAGCTACTTTTTATTTTAACTACTGACCGCCCAAGCCTACAAGGGTAAATTGGGTTTCCACGTTTGTATAAATCTCTTTATCTGGAGGCACCGTAGAGGCCGGGGCAGTAGCGTGCTGTTTCCTAGCCGCAGTGACTATCACAGAGTCCGGCACTGGGTCTGATCTGAGGAACGCCGGATCCGAATCTGGTGGTCTGTATTTCTTTTGCAGTCAGGAAGGGGCAGATCTAGTTGATGCCGGAGTCAGGAAGCGCTCCATTGCCGGCTCCTCAAGCCCTGGCACCAAGGGCAGCAAGGGTCGAGACAACTGCCGCTTGTGTAGGGTCTCAAAAATCACAGATGTCGAAGGTGTGGGGACCGTCAGGGTAATCCCCAGGTTCGCTGCCCCTCTCAACAATACCTCCTGGAACGACACAATGTCATCCACCGGTGACACCCTCGTAACTGGGGAATCTGACAATGTTGGTGAATATTCCCAGGCACTTGAGAAATCCGTATGACGGGACCTGGACATGTCCCTACGGCGGCGATGCCTGGACCGCGTTGACGAGCGACGGTCACTCCTTGACTGATGTCTCCTTCCAGACCTTGATCTCAACGTCCTAGGCCTCGGGCGGTCCACTGGCCAGACAGGAAGCGGAAGCTGCGGAGGCAGAACCAGACCTCTAGGTCTTGGAGGCCCCGTGGGGGGGCGACGGAAAACACAGCAACGACACCGAACGTTGAGGAGGTCGCGGTGGAGGAGGAGGAGGAGGACGATGATGAGGAGGAGTCGGAGGAGGATTCTCCTTAGGCAACGGAGGAGGCTGAGGAGGCGTGGGCGTCCGGAGCCTAGATGGCGAAGAGGTCTGCAAGTGTTCAGATGACCTAACCACTCCCCTCTTCTTTTGTGCTGGCCTTGAAGAGGAGAGGCCGATATCCTTCCAGACGAGCGCCGGCGCGACCGGGGGCTCGTGGAGACAGAGGATAGGCTGACCACTGAGGCCGAAGATACAGTCCTGACCCTTGACCTGCCTTTTGACGCCGATTTTCGCCTCCTCGACGTCGATCCCTTCTTCGCCGAACGTCTCGACGACGATACATCCCTTGAAGTCGACTCTCTTCTCTTCGTAGTCGAGTAGACCTCGACGGCGAGCGCCGATGCCTCTTAGACCCATCCCGACGTCAATGGTGTCTCGACGTCGATGTAGTCCTCGCCTTCGATCTCGTCAGAGGTCTCTACGTCGAACGGCGACGAGCCCTGGGGAGACGGGGAGCAGATAGTAGTCATCCCTCTCGACGTCAACGAAGTCCTCGATGTCGACAGAGATCTGGGTCTTTTCCTGGCCTGTTCTTGACTGGGGATCCCCCAGAGGCCACAGCACGGGCAGAGGACGACCCTCCATGCCCAGACCCACCTGATTCCTGTTGTCTCCGGAGCTCCAGGCCTTGGAGACGAATCTTCTCTCTTTCCCTGAGGGTCCTCCTGGAGAAAGCTTGACAGATCTCGCAGTCTTCAGGGACATGAGAGGAAGGGAGACCGAGGATACACACTCTGTGTGCATCTGATTTGGCCTTCTTCCTGGCACACTCAGGACACTTGTCGAACAGGGCTAGCATATTCGACAGAAGAGTAGCCAAAAGTACCAAAAAACTTCAGCAAAAGTAAGAAGAAGCCAAAAGACGTTGAGTGAAACACTCTAAACACTTTAAAAGTGCCCAAAAATAGTTTAAACACCCAAAAAGGGAGAACTCAATGCTCCAGGGTCCTGCTAGCAGGAGCTGGAAAAAAGAACTGAAAGTAAAAGGAGTTTGCTGTGCATCATGGGATACCGAGGGTCTCTGGAGAGTTCCTTAAAGGCATGGTATCCCTTTTCCAGACATATAATGGCAGCCTATGGGGCTTGTCTGTCCATCCCTTCCTCTCGATCATTCCAAGGATTTTGTGAAGGAGAAGTTTCTCTATGGATGAAACTTAGCAGACTGTGGTTACTGGTGATATTGGTGGAATTTCCTTTGCATTTCTAGTTGAAGTACTGGACAGTGTAGCCTTACAGGTATAGGCTGCATTGTTGTCTTTAATTTTCTCTCAAGTGTCTATGCAGGATTGCACAGAAGACAGCTTAAGAAATTATTTTTGATTGCTCCGGGGTCCACGCACATGGGCGGGACTATTCACTAGATTATGACTATACACAGAGATCCCCTACTACAGAACCCCTTATCCCAAACGTTGGTGTCCAAAATAGTGACCAGAAAGTTCTGTGCAAATGTGTTTTGGGACCCTAGTGAAGAAATGCTTCCAATTGAGTGTTCCATAATCTAGGAGGACTGACAAAAATTCTAATCACGCTTGGAATTTCCAGATAATAACCTGAGAATGCTTCATCCAATTTCTGCTTCTCTGGATACAGGGACACAAAGTTGCATGCGGCAAATCTTTGAAAACAATGCAGCATATCCTAAAAATGATTTCTCCAGTCTAAGAAAAACTAGCGATAAAAACAATCAGTTTGGGTATTATGCGAGCAATTCTTTTGGCGTCCGTTGCAAAGTTTCATGAAGAACTGCCTTTACGGAGCAATGGATGCTTCATTCAGAAGAGCAAAAATTACATTTTAATAGTTTATATTAGACAAGTACAAGTAAACTTGTTTCGAATACTCACCTGGGATGATGCGCTTGGTTTTCTTTGGAAGGGGTACTTGATTAGGTGTTGATTTGCTAGTCCAGAAATGTATCATGGAAACTAAAGTGGGTGCTTCAATCTAATCCTGGTCTCTCGGACTGATATTCAGCAATTGAAGGAGTTAGGTGTACAGTTTGTGATGCTTGAGCATTTCATCAGCAGTTTATATCACTGGGTTATGCATGTTGGGGAACGGCTCTTTGGTTTGGTTTTTATCAAGGAACCTAGATCAACCATATGTCCAGTCTTCCCTTGTAAACGGTTCTGTCTGTACGGTAGTAGTGAATCAGGTCAGAGCAGTTCTCCTCATTCTCAATAATGTGGGATGGACATCCTTACACTACCACAGACCATTACGCCAAGACGCCCTCGGGCATTCGTGCGCTCTACAAATCCAATAATGAAATCAAATCATTGGTCTAGCAGTACTCTTGCAAAGGGGTTCTGCCCATTTAATGTGCCAAGATTTGTTTGCTTTTTTTTAGCACCTGGTTTTTGGACCTTCTCTGTGAGTGAGTTTCACTGCATGTGTTTACCACCAGTGTCCACCTTTTAAGATAAGCCAGCTACAACGTAACTAGCATAAGGGGGCACTGGGCTGATTACACATGAATACATGTACATGTGCACGTGTGCAGTCCATGCATAAGACTACTTGATTGCAGCTACCAGGTTGCACACAGCTAACTTCCCAATGGCACTTTTAAACTGCAATCCAACCTGTCAAAGTAACCCTTTTGAGAGGTGTGAGAAAGTGCCTCTTTTCACATACTTAGCCCTTACATTTTGCCTGGTATTTGATGTGGTTTCGATTATAGTGCACATGGTCCCTGCCATCCAGGTCCCCTGTGTCAGTGCTTTTTCCCTAATAAATTTCCACGATTGGCCCTGCGGCGTCGTCTTTGCCCATCTTCTTAAGTCACAGGTAACTAGTCTCAAGGTCTGAGGACGCCTCCTAAATACTAGATATGGGGCGTTTTAAGGGAGTAACAGGTAGGGCCAATGTGCATGTCTCTTGGGGCGCCTACACCCTGTATTATGCCACCCTCCTGTAGGATAGGCATATTCTTAGCTCTGATTGGAAGAGTCCCCTCATCTTTAATATGAAAGGGACAGAAAGGAAAATGCTACTTACCAGTATGCATCTGTTCTTGGCATGTAGGGCTGCAGAACCACACACTATTGCATTGGATCACCATCTGGTGGTAGACCCGGATGATTACACTTTGTTATTGTCTTGGAAGAGTCTTTGTCTGTTGGATGACTCCTCCCTTAGATCATAGTGCGCATGGGCATCGACTCCATCTTCAGATTGTTTTCACCATTGGGCAAATGATGGAGTTGTACGAGTACAGATAAAGATGACCATGTGTTGTGTATCAAACTAAGATAATACTGGAACAGATACAGGTAGCCGGGGATGTGGGTGGGCGTGTGTGGTTCTGCACCCCTACATGCCAAGAACAGATGCTTACTGGTAAGTAGCATTTTCCGTTCGAGGCATATGGGCTGCAGACCACACACTATTGCATAGATTGCACAGCAGTTTCTCCCTTAGCGGCGACCACCCGTATCTGTTACAGTAGTTTGAAATACATTTTTGAGTACAGCCTGGCCCACACTTGCTTGTTGTTTTGCCTGCACATCTACACAGTAGTGTTTTGTAAATGTGTGCGGAGTAGACCATGTAGCTGCACTACAGATGTCATCTAATGGTATATTTCTTAGGAATGCCATAGATGCCCCTAATTTACGGGTAGAATGAGCCCTTGGGGGAATGGATAGTGTGTGTTTTGCTTTTTTCTAACACATTTGAATGCACTTAACAATCAATCTTGCAATGCCGGATTTTGAAATAGGATTGCCCTTATGTGGAGAAGAAAAGGACACGAACAGTTGTTTAGTTTTACAAAATGGTTTTGTCTTATCAATGTAGTAGAGAAGCGCTCTTTTTACATCTAATGTATGTAGAGCTCTTTCTGCAACTGTTTGCGGTAGGGAAAAAAACCTGGCAACTCAATAGATTGGTTGAGGTGGAAAGGTGAAATGACCTTGGGCAGAAACTTTGGATTTGTTTTAAGAACCACTTTATTGTGATGAAGTTGTATAAATTGTTCTTGAATTGTTAATGCCTGGATCTCACTTACTCTTCTAATTGAGGTAACAGCTACTAAAAAAGCAACTTTCCATGTAAGGAACTGTAATTCACACTTATGTAATGGTTCGGAAGGCAGACCCATAAGTCTTGTGAGAACAATATTTAAATTCCATACTGGAGAGGGTGGTATTATGGGAGGAATTATTCTTTTGAGTCCTTCCATAAACGCTTTGAGTGCATGTACTCTAAACAATGACAAATGTCTGTTTTGAAGATATGCTGCTATAGCAGCAAGCTGTCACCTGATAGAGGAGTACGCTAAGTTAGATCTTTGCAGATGTAACAGGTAGCATATGATGTTTTGGATGGGGTTGTTGATGTTATTTGTGCAATATACAACAAACCTTTTCCACTTTGCTGCATAACATGCTCTAGTGGTAGGGCGTCTTGCTTCTTTTATGACATTCATGCAATCAGGTGGTAAATTTAGATATCCAAATTCTAAGACCCCAGGAGCCAAATCGCTAGATTGAGCTGCATTGGGTCTGGATGCATAATCTCTCCATGATGTGGGGAGAGTTTTAATTTGTGATGTGGTACTACTGAGAGCTCTAGCAGCGTGGTGTACCAGGGTTGTCTTGCCCACGTTGGTGCTATGAGAATCAATGTGAGAGAATGTTGCTGTAGCTTGCGTACCACTAATGGAATTAGTGGGAGAGGTGGAAAAGCGTATGCAAAATTGTTTGACCAGTTCATCCATATCGCATTGCCTTTGGATAATAGGTGTGGGTATGTGGCGGCGAAGCTTGGGCATTTGGAGTTGTGGTGTGTAGGAAACAGATCTATCTCTGGTAGACCGCACTTTTGAAAAAATGGCTGAAGAACTTGATGATGAAGTTCCCATTTGTGTATCTGTTGTCTCTGAGGACTTAACAAATCTCCAACTTGATAGTGAACTCCTGGTAGATGTTCTGAGGAATGGCCCACCTCCATATGCTCTGCGCCAGCTGGGAGAGCTGTATGGAGTGTGTTGCTCCTTGTTTTTGAATGTAGTACAATGCTGTCATATTGTCCGTCCGAACTAGTACAGCTTTGTTCGATAGGTAATGCTGAAACTATGTTAGAGCTAGAAAAATCGCTAGTAACTCCAGATGAATTATGTGGAGTAGTTTTTGTTGCAGTGTCCATGTACCCTGTATCTTTGTAAATGCGCTCCCCATCCAGTGAGAGATGCGTCTATGGTTAGTATCATTTGTGGAACAGGTTCTATAAATGGCCGGCCCTTGGAAAAGGGTTTTTGGTGTTGCACCACTGCAGAGAGCGATATGTCCGCTAGTCTACCACCACCAGATCTGTTATTTATTGCTAAGCCTGATTCCACTGACTTGCCAAGCACTCTTGTATGGGGCGCATTTGTAGTCTTGCGTATGGTACTATGAAAATGCAAGATGCCATCATTCCTATTAGTTGCATGAACACTTGAGCTGGTAGTGAGTGTTGTGGCTGGAATCTTTTGATAAGATCCTGCATACTTTGTATTCTTGTTGGGGTGGGGATACGCTATTGCCTTGGAGGTATCTATTGTCGCACCTAGATACAGCTGAGACGTGATGTGACTTCTTTTGATATACTGTGAATCCCCGTTTGTGTGGCAGGCATATTGTTTGATGCGTGTGCTGTACACATTGGTTGTATGACTTGGATTTTATTAACCAGTCGTCCAGATATTGGAAGACATGAATGTTGTCCCTTCTTAAGTGTGCTGCTACTACTGCTAGACACTTTGTGAACACTTGAGGTGCTATAGTTACTCCGAAAGGGAGTACCTTGAATTGGTAGAGTTGATCTTCTAGTATGAACCGTAGGTACTTTCTGTGCGATTGATGTATGCGAATGTGGAAGCAGGCGTCCTTGAGATCTAATGTGGCAAGGAAGTCGCCTTTCTTTAGCAACGGTAGAACCTGTTGTAGTGTGACCATATGAAAGTGGTCCGATTGTATGTACAGGTTTAGGGGCCTTAGATCTAAAATAGGTCTGGGGGACCCGTCCTTTTTGGGTATGAGAAAGTATAGAGAATAAACTCCGGTGTTATGATGTTGTTTTGGGAATGGTTCTATTGCATTCTTTTGCAGTAGAGATGCTACCTCAAGTCTTAGCAGTATGAGGTGTTCTTGTGACATGGGACGCTGCCTGGGTGGTATTGTTGGAGGAGTGGAAGTGAGCTCCAGGCAATAACCTGACTGAATTATTTGTCTTAACCACCTGTCTGTGGTGATGGAGTTCCAGACAGGTAGGAACGTAACCTCCCCCTGACAGGAGTGGAATGGTCTGGGGGGATGGAAGGGAAGTCACTGTTTGGGAGTAAAGGCGTTGCGATACTAGTTTCCTCTACCTCTGCCCTTACTGTGGTTTCCTCTATACCCTCCTCTATAATATCCCTTACCGGGCGAGATTTGGTTGGGCGCTTTGTAAGAAGAGGAGGTATTGTCAGTTTGGAAACCCTTAGACGCGCCCCTATATGAGGAGCGACGAAAGGAAGGTCTATGGACTTGCGTTTGTAAAGCTCCCATGGATTTTGCCGTATCTGTATCTTTCTTCATCTTTTCTAGTGCACTATCGACAGTTGGACCGAAAAGGTGTTGCTGGTCAAATGGTTGGTTTAAGATACTGGCTTGTACTTCTGGTTTAAACCCAGAGATGCGTAGCCATGCATGTCTACGCAACAATACCCCTGTATTTATTGCTCTAGAGGCTGTGTCTGCAGTGTCTAGTGAACATCGTATGGAGGTATTTGTAATAACCTTGCCTTCCTGTATTAGGTCAGAAGCCCTGGTTTAATATTGTTCTAGCAAGTGTTGCATGAGTGACTAACTCATCATAATGAGCTCTATCATATCTTGCTAACAAAGCTTGAGTGTTAGCAATCCTCCAGACATTGGCTGCTTGAGAGATGGTGCGTTTTCCTGAAGCATCTAAAAGCTTAGACTCTTTGTCAGAGGGTGGAGCATCCCCTGTTGTCTGCGAGTTAGCTCTTTTTCTCGCATTTGACACTACTAGTGAGTCCAATGGCAACTGTCCTTTAATGTATGCTGGATCAGTTGGAGACGCTTTGTACTTTTTTTCTAGTCTGGGGTTAATTACCCTGGCTCTGACTGGGTCTTTAAATATTTCAGGTGCATGTCTTACCACTCCACTAAGTATTGGAAGTGTGGTTGTGGTCTTATGTGATGACAGTAGTGTGTCCATTAGAAAGTCTTCTTCCAATGGATCAGTGTGCAAGTCTACTCCATGGAAAGTGACTGCTCTATAAATGAGCTGCGTAAACCCAATAGTGTAATCTGGGTAGAGGGCCTAGACGGGTATGCATTGTCTTGTGGCAGATCTGGTGCATTATAATCTTCCCATGGGTCACCTGATGGCCCAGGAATATCATCTGGGTCATTAATGTCGTCTATGTGATGTTCACTCTCCAACTCCTGTGAGCGGCTATCTTCATCTTGTGGTATAAGACTATGTATACTAGAAGGTGAATGTACAGGAGAAATATCTTTTGGTATTTCTACTTCTGGTGAAGGAATCCTTATGGGGGAAGTTTGAGCATGCTTTTTTAGAGGAACTGGTGGTGGTTTAGGATAGTCCATTTTCCTCTTTTCAGGCACTGTAGTGATATGTCCAGTCTTTGGATGAAAATGAAGAGTCTTTTGCTTTGGGTCAGGTTTGAAAAGCTATTCGACTGGAAAATCCTTTTTCGGCGCAGATTTATCTGGTTTGGGGCCGAAATGCTTAGTTTTTACAGTGTCCATTGTCTTTGGAGCAGGTTTTGGTTTAGATTCCGAAGACTTGTTATCTTGTTTTTTCTTAAGATCCGTGCTCTTTGGATCCAAAATGTTCTTTCCCGGGGTACGTTTGGACTCATCTACCCTCGGAGCCGAAGTATGTTTCGGTACAGGAACAGTCTTCGGGTGCACTTTTTTCAGAAACGGGGTGGTCTTTGGTTCGGTAGCTTTGAGAACCTCTTTCAGTGCCAAACTTGCTTTCGGCTCGACCACTTTCCGTACCGAAGGATGCTTTGGTGCCGGTGTTAATTTTGGTTTAAGGACCTTCTGCTTTTTGGGACCGGCAGACTGACTCGAGCCTGAGTCGACTGGAGGCTTTTTTTATATTCTTCGCTGACGAGCCAGAAAGCGGGGCGTCGGAAGGTTTTGGTCGGTGTGCACCTGGACCCGAAGGTGGAGGTGGAACCGAAGCCTGTCCCGGTATGGTGGGGTAGAACAGGGTCGACGCTTGTACTCACAACCTGTTGACCAGCTGGAAGATCGCCATCTTCGGATTGATCCTCGGCTCCAGAAGCTGAATCCTCTGCTTCGGAAGCGATGTCTTCGTGCTGCTGTTCACCGGCGTTTACTTCGATCGGAGCCTCATCTATGATGAGGTCTGGTGTCGAAGATGACTGCGCCATTACTCTTCGAGCTCGACGGTCCCTGATGGTCTTCTTGGACCGGAACGAAGCGCAGGCCTCACAGTCTTGATGCTCGTGCTCTGGAGATAAGCACAGATTGCAAACCTCATGAAGATCGGTGTGAGGGAATTTAAGTCCACACGAGGGCATTTCTTGAAGGGTGTTCTTTCCCTGAGCCAAAGGCCCAATGGAGCAGTTGGGCCAGAGGGCCCCGACGAACGCTGAAATCGAGAAGTGAAGCCTTTCTTCGAAGCGGGTAACAAGAATCACTGTCGAAGACGATGCCAATGGAATTAGGATTGATTTATGAATTCGAAAAGAGATCGGTAACGGGACTGAACGATGAACACATCTGAGCCCGATGGCGGAAAAAAAACAATCTGAAGATGAAGTCGATGCCCATGCGCACTACGATCTAAGGGAGGAGTCATCCAACAGACAAAGACTCTTCCAAGACAACAACAAAGCGTAATCATCCGGGCCCACCACTAGATTATGATCTAATGCAATAGTGTATGGTCTGCAGCCCATATGGCTCGAACACTGTGTTTAACTTCACCTCCTCCACCTGTGGGGTGGATTTGTCAAAGGTGGGCACACCTCCTAGCCTTTCTAAGTTTTACCACCTGTTTTCTCGCCCAAAGTGGGGGAGTATACCAGGGGCTGCCATCTGATGCAAGCAGCAGAGGCTGGGAGTCGCATTACAAAGGCAGCAGGCCTTTGAAGCTTCCACTTGAAGCACTGGGCCTCTCCTGGGGGAGGTGTGACACCTCTGCCCAGGATGTGCAATGTTCTGGTCCCAAAGGGCAGAAGCTCTTTACCTAGGGGTCTAGGGGTGTTTGTGTGTGGCAGGCTGTCTGAAGCCAGTTAGGGACCACACCTGGGTCAGTAGGCTTTCAGGTGGAACCTGTGAGATGCCCTCTGAGTACATGGTATAATAAATCTCACACTGGCATCAGTGTGAATTAGTTACAAGAATCAAACGTTTCTGGATTCAGTAAAGCCATTATGGTGGCGTGGAACTCAAGTTGTCGAGATTCCAGCCCATGTACTCCTTATGGCTTCCCTGGAACTTACAATATTTAAGAATTGACTTAAGTGTTGTAGGGGCATATCTACTCATGCAGATATGCCCCCATATGCCCTCACCTGTGGTACAGTGTAACCTGCCTTCGAGCTGTTTGGCCTACTTGTGTGGCGATTCACCTACAAGGGCCATGCCGACTTTGACCTCTGTACCCGGCTGCCCCTGTGCCGCTGGTGGGGCCGTTTTGGTATTCACCTGACCCTTGCCCTGTGCTGACCTTTGGTCCCAAAGTTGCGTACTTACCTGTTTAACCGCATTATTGTTTTCCTCCTCCATAGGATAACAAATGTTTATCCCTTACTGCTGATCTAGGTCTTGAAATAAAGTACAAACAAAGCTTATTTTTCTAAAATTGGTATAGATCTCATTCTTGAGTCGTGTGTCCATTACTGGTCAATGTTGTGCAATAAATCTCACGGAATTCGTCTTTTGTATGTTGGTAATGTCATTGCATTTACGTAGTTCGATTATAAATCCACTGTGTACGTCGCTCTGATCTGATGCAAAATGTATTCCGATTGTATTGAACTTGTCAATAAAGGTTTTGGAAATGTAAAAAAAAAAAAAAAAAATGTTGTGCAATAATGCAAATGCTACTTACCAGTATGCATCTGTTCTTGGCATGTAGGGCTGCTGACATTCATATCTGTGCATAGATCGCCGCCTAGTGTTGGGTCCGGATGATTGCACATTGTTGTCCTGGAAGAGTCTTCGAAGTATCACGAGATAGGTGGCTCCTCCCCTGGACTACAGTGCGCATGGGCATCGCCTCCATCCCCAGATTGTTTTTAGCCATTGGCAGAGATGGAGTGAAGTATGTGAGTGATGACCATGCTATGAGCATATATATATATATATATATGAATGAATACTGCAGCTGCTACAGGCGCCGGGGAGGAGGGTGGGCGATATGAATGTCAGCAGCCCTACATGCCAAGAACAGATGCATACTGGTAAGTAGCATTTGCAGTTCGAGGCATGTGGGCTGCTGAATTCATATCTGTGCATAGAATACATAGCAGTCCCTCCATTAGCGGCGGCTGCCCGTGCCAGCTGCAGCAGTCTGAAAAAGTGTCTTGAGAACAGCCTGACCAACAGCTGCCTGCTGTTTGGAGTGCACGTCTACACAGTAGTGTTTAGTGAAAGTATGTGTGGTAGACCATGTGGCTGCTCTACAGATATCTTCTAAGGGAATGTTACCTAGGAAAGCCATAGAGGCCCCCAACTTCCTGGTGGAGTGGGCCCTTGGTGGGATAGTGAGAGTGCGCTTAGCTTTAGCGTAACAGATTTGAATGCATTTCACGATCCACCTAGCGATCCCAGCTTTGGAGATAGCGTTTCCCTTGTGGTGTGTGGCAAAAGCAACGAAAAGCTGCTTGGTTTTGCGAAAATCTTTTGTCCTGTCTACATAGTACATCAAGGCTCTCTTAACGTCAAGTGTGTGGAGCATCCGCTCCGCCAGTGTCTCTGGGTTTTGGAAAAACACCGGCAACTCAATTGTTTGGTTTATATGGAATTGAGATACAACCTTGGGTATTTAGTGCGGAGCACAACCCTGTTAGCATGTACCTGGAAGAAAGGTTCTTGGATGGTGAGCGCCTGCAGCTCGCTAACCCTCCGTAGCGATGTAATTGCTACTAAGAACGCGACCTTCCAAGTTAGAAACTGAAGCTCACAAGAGTGCAGTGGCTCGAAGGGAGGACCCATCAGTCTTGTAAGAACCACATTGAGGTTCCATTCTGGAGCTGGTGGTGTCCTTGGTGGGATGACTCTCTTGAGTCCTTCCAAAAAAGCCTTGATAGCAGGGACTTTAAAGAGTGACAGGTGTTGCCTATTCTGGAGGTATGCTGCCATAGCAGACAGGTGATTGCGGATGGAAGAGTACGCCAAATTGCATTGATACAGGTGGAACAGGTAACAAATGATGTTCTGAATGGAAGCATCTAGCGGGTCAATATTGTGGTTAGTACAGTAGATGACAAACCTCTTCCATTTAGCCGCATAACAAGCTCTAGTAGTGGGCTTCCGTGCCTCCCGAATGATGTTCATGCAATCGGGAGGAAGATTGAGGTAGCCAAACTCTAGGATTTCAGGAGCCAGATCGCCAGGTTGAGCTGTTGCGGGTCTGGGTGCTGAATGTCGCCATGGCTCTGCGTCAGAAGGCTGGCGGTGAGATGAAGCCTCTGATGCGGTACCACGGAGAGTTCCAGAAACGTGGTGTACCATGGTTGGCGAGCCCACGTTGGAGCAACCAGGATGAGAGTCATCGAGTGCTGCCTGAGCCTGAGCTTTTCTTTATATCCAAGCCCACACGACTGGCCCCTTAGATTGAAGGCACCACATCCCTTTATCTAGCCATCCACGTGGCTTTTCTATCCCATCAAGGCCCCAGTGAGGCCCCCCTGTCTCATCCCGCTGAAATAGCCCCAGCACGATTAACAGCCTTTAGCTACCATCTACGTAATGATCGCTTCAATCATAACCATCAAGGCGCAGACACGGCGCCGGGCGGTAATCACGCCCACTCCCCCTTCTGTCATCTCCAGTCCACAATACTACTGCGCAGGCGCAGCGCCGTCTGGTTTCTATGCCTACCACCGACCCTTCCAGGCTCCCGTAGCAGCCACGGGCTTCCCGGAAGCGATCGCATGCATTTATGCGCCACGCCCTCATTCACTCGTTGCTACCAAGCAGCGAGTACGGAGAAGTAGGTGATCCGCCTGATTTCGCCACACGTAACTGTAAGTTATTCCTCCCCTCTCCCCCCCACCCCCCTAGCAGGACTAACAACGTGGGCTACCCGCCAGCGCTGTCCGTGGAGGTTATCCCTCGATCCACAACATATACTTCTCTCTTTAGATTATGTTGTAACCGGTGTAGCGCCCTACTCCTGCTTGATGCAGCTCGACTAGAGCCCCAGCATTGTAAGCCCCCATTCCATTTTTCTGCCATATCACATGTCGTGAAAAGCTCTGTGTTGTATGTGTTTGTCAGTCCAGTTTGTTCCTTTTTGTTGACCACGAATCACTGAACAGGTCCTACAAAGTTAACAATTACCATTCAGCTGGCACTAGAAAAACCACGGCGGTATAAGTATGAGCACTCCAGCTTAGTGCACCCCAGACTACGACGCCAGCATGTATATTTTTTAAGGCACGCACTAAGGTTTAAATCAAATCTCCTTAGACGGATAGACCTTATTTTATAGATATTCTACTTCTAAGGCTATGAGCACGCTTGCACACCACCTGTAGACACGCTCTGCATCGATGAAGGCACTGTGTCAACCACCACTGTGGAAAGCAAGAATAACTGCACGTATCCTGCACTCTATCACTGCACTACGTTACAGGATAGTAATTATTTTATTCACTTTCCTTCCTTTCCCACAGGTTTTTAGCACCCTTAACCCTAGGCGTGCTTACCCAGAAGTATATTTTTCTTCTGGATGACCAAGGAATTAGGGCAGGGTGTGTCTTTTAGGGGGCACAAACCACCCACTTCCTTGTTTTGGTCCTGAGGAATACCGGGGATTTTCCCCTTATGGTAGAAACATGTCGACCAACACATAAACAGAGATAAGTAGGTCGTAACTTCCCTACTACTATCTCACCTATATTTTTAATTTTGTCCAGTTACTTTTTTATTAAATATTGTATAAAAGCATTAACCAGGACAATTCTAACACTCACACTCTTTTTTGTTTGCACCCCACACTTCACTACCTGCTCCACTGCAACCGCAGGTGTTGAAGCACACCCAAGTGACGCTAGGCCACTTGGGTGGGCCCCGATGATGAAGCAAGTCACCACTAGGTGGTGAGTGAGGGGTTTACTAACAAAGGAACAATGTTTCCTGAGTTTAGACAAAAGCCTTCTGTTACCCTCATCGGGTAGTACTCCTCCATTTGTTCTTCTGAGCTTGCGTGCCACCAGCGGTATCAGAGGTGCTGGGGGAAAAGCGTACGCAAATCTGCCTGACCAGTTCATCCACATCGCATTGCCCTGTGATTGCGGGTGTGGGAACCTGGCGGCGAAGCTTTGGCATTTTGCGTTCTCCTTTGTGGCGAACAGGTCTATCTCTGGATGACCCCACTTTTGGAAGTACGGTTGGAGTACTGATGGATGTATCTCCCACTCGTGCATTTGATGGCTGTGCCTGCTGAGCAGATCCGCCATCTGATTGTCCTTGCCCGGGAGATGCTCTGCCATGAGGAAGATGTTCCTCTGAATGGCCCACTTCCACATGCTCTGAGCCAGGTGAGACAGCTGTGGAGAGTGTGTGCCTCCCTGCTTCTGAATGTAGTACATGGCCGTCATGTTGTCCGTCCGGATCAACACGACTTTGTTGCACAGATGTACTTTGAACGTCTTTAAGGCCATGAAGATTGCCATCAGTTCCAACACATTGATGTGCATCTTCCTTTGCTGTAGTGTCCATAGTCCCTGCACTGTGTACTGGAGTACATGCGCTCCCCATCCTTGTAGAGAGGCATCCGTTGTCAGGATAATCTGTGGCACAGGCTCTTGGAATGGTCGGCCCTTGCAAAGGTTTTGTGGATTCCACCAATGCAGAGAGTTGTATGCCCGACCGCTCACCAACACTAGGTCTGTCAGTTGCCCATGAGCCCGAGTCCACTGACGTGCTAGGCACTCCTGAAGCGGACGCATATGTAGTCTCGCGTGCGGGACAATGGAGATGCAGGAGGCCATCATGCCTATCAACTGCATGAACACCTTCGCTGGAAGCGAGTGCTGAGGTCTGAATCGTTGGATCAGCGTCTGGATACTGGCGATTCTCACTGAATTTGGCTGCGCAGTGGCTGCCAGAGTGTTGATGGTCGCGCCCAGATACTGTCGCACGTGGGCGGGCTGGAGATGGGATTTTGGGTAGTTCAGAGAGAATCCCAGATCGTGCAGGAGATGAATGGTGCGGGACACGTGGTCGACGCACTGTTGTTCTGTTCTTGCTTGAATGAGCCAGTCGTCCAGGTAAGGGTAGACGTGGACGTTCTGGCGACGGAGATGCGCCGCCACAGTCGCTAGGCACTTCGTAAATACCCTTGGCGCCGTGGTGACCCCGAACGGCAGAACCCTGAACTGGTAATGCTGGTGGTGAATTGTGAATCTGAGATACTTCCTGTGGGAAGGATGCAGGGGGATATGAAAATATGCATCTTTCAGATCCAGTGTAGCCAGGAAGTCCCCCTGCTGAAGCAGAGGGAGTACTTGCTGTAACGTGAGCATATGGAAGTGCTCCGAGAGAATGTACCAGTTGAGGGGCCTGAGGTCCAGGATGGGCCTGAGGGATCCGTCCTTTTTGGGGATTAGAAAATACAGGGAGTAAACCCCTGTTCCCCTTTCTTGCAATGGAACGAGCTCTATTGCCCCTTTTTGCAGCATGACTAGAACTTCCTGCTGCAACAAGTGCAAGTGCTCGCCGGACATAGGACGGCTCCTTGGGGGTATGTTTGGTGGAATGGAAGTAAGTTCCAGACAGTAACCGTACTGGATAAGAGACTTGACCCACCTGTCCGTGGTGATGGATTTCCACGCGGGCAGGAACTGCTTGAGTCTCCCCCCGACCGGTGTTGTATGGTCGGGGGCAGTGACAAGACGTCACTGCTTGTTGGCGGTGGTGGACCTGGAGCTGTTGTTTCCACGTCCCCTGCCCTTGACGTTATTGCCTCTGTAGCCACCCCTACCCTTGTTGGTGTATGAGGTTTGGCTGTTACTTTTATAATACTGAGTGGAGTGCGATGCCTGACCCCTTGAGGTGCCTCTGGAATTGGAGCGGCGAAAGGAACCACTCCGAAACTGCTGAGACTGGAGGGCCCCCATAGACTTGGCAGTGTCTGTATCTTTTTTCATTTTTTCCAGCGTCGCATCCACCTCTGGGCCGAACAGGTGGTCAGGATTAACTGTTTGGTTCAGTATTGTTGTTTGAATATCGTGCTTGAACCCTGAAATTCTAAGCCAAGCATGCCGTCTAAGCAACACACTAGTGTTGATTGCCCTGGAGGCTGTATCGGCCACATCCAGCGCACATTTTATGGATGCGTTCGTGATGAGCTTTCCTTCCTGAATCAACATTTCTCCTGCCTCCTTGTACTGGTCAGGCAAGTGTTGCAGTAGTGATTCTAAGGTGTCATAATGAGCCCTATCATAGCGTGCAAGTAGGGCCTGTGTGTTTGAGATCCTCCAAATATTAGCTGCCTGTGCAGCAATCCGTTTCCCTGAGGCCTCAAATATCTTGGACTCTTTGTCTGGGGGAGGAGCGTCACCAGTGGTCTGCGAGTTCGCCCTCTTCCGAGCGTTGGATACAACCAACGAGTCCAGTGGCAAGTGTCCCTTGATGTATGTTGGATCCGAGGGCGCTGCCTTATATTTCTTGTCAATGCGAGGGTTGATGACACGCGCCCGGGTGGGCTCCTTGAAGACCTCTGTTGCGTGTTTGAGCACCCCCTTAAGCATTGGCAACGTTTTGACTGACTTTTCAGCCACTGAGAAAGTGTCAAATAAAAAGTCGACATCCACAGGGTCTGAGTGCAACTCGACATCGTGGTTAGCCGCAGCTCTCTCGATTAGAGCGTTGAAGGCCGCCGAGTCCTCCGTCGGTGATGTCTTGGCCGCAAAAAGCTGTGTGTCCTGGCTCGACTGCGGGTCTTCCGGGTCGCCTCCGGCCGACCACGGTTCGTGCTCCTCCTCCGGATCCGAGTACGCCGGATAGTTGTACTCGACGTCCTCATCGTCAGCATCGCCTGCGGTGGAACGCGTTGGCGAGTGTTCTAGGGCTTGCGGAGACATAGGCTCTATCGGGGCCGAAGTCCCCGCAGAGTCCCTCTTATTCTTGAGAGGGATCCGAAAATGTTCCAACACCGGCTCCGTGGTGATTTTTCTTTTGAGGAGAGACAGTTTCCCAGTATTGGCGTCGATGATGACCTCTCGACGCTCCTCTTCAGCAAGTGGCTGGAGCCGAAGCTTCGACACCACCAAGGCTGCTTTTGGTGTCAAGACCTCCTTCGAGGGCCCGCCATGTTTCGGCGCGAAAGCCTTCGGCGTCGACTTTGGCGGTAGGGTAAAGCGGATAGGCGTTTGCGCTTTCGCAGGCTTAGGCGTGGGCTTAGGCGCCACGGTGTCCGAATCGGGAACCACCTCGTCCTTCCGTATCCGTTGCAGGGATTCCGCTACCTTCTTCGTTAAGGCTGGAGAGGGCTTGACCGTCTCGAGCGAACTCCCCGAGCCGGGAGTCGGTTCGACGAAAGGCACCTTCTTCGGGGCCGACACCTCACGCGCCTTGTCCCCAAGGGCCGGCGCCGGCTGATCCCGGGTCGCGGTGTCGCCCTGACGCTTCTTCGGAGCCGTCTTCGGGCCCTCGACCCCGACCATCTTCGGCGCCGACGCAGCCGCGTCAGCCAACTTCGCCTTTGGCGTCGACCCCGAGGGCTTCGGGTCGGCCATCTTGGCGTGGCTCTTCAAGTCGGCCATTTTGAATTGTTTGGAAGTTGACGCCCCAGCGCAACTTTCACTTTCGGTTTTGAAACCGAGGAAGCGTGACCCGATGGCTTCACTTTCGTTTTCTTGAACGGGAGTGGCGCCTCAGAAATGTCCGTGACCGGGCCCGGAGGCGGGGCTGCTGGACTTATAACGAGGTCTTGGGTAAGGCCCGAAGGCGATCCCTCGACCTGGGCCGCATGAAGGGGATTGACCCCTGAGTCTGGTTGGGGATGCTCCTCCTCCGAGCTATCCCCCACGGTGGCAATAGCCCGATCGTTGTCCCCTACCTCGTCGTTGCCGGCTTCGTCAAAGTCCTCATCACCCGCGTCGTAGGCATCCCCCTCGGACGCGGGACTAGAGTCCGAAACTTGTACGGCGTCGTCGTCTCCAACAGATTCTTCGAATATGTCGTCTGGTGGGGGCGCCAGGGTAGCCGATAACCGGGCCTGGAGTCTAGCGGCCCGACGAATCTTGAGAGTTTTCTTGCACCGGAATTTCGAACACGCCATACAGCTGTCTTCGTCATGGTTCGGTGACAAGCATTTGTTGCACACAGGGTGCACGTCGAGGTGTGGATATTTGGAGTTACACACCGGACATTTCTTAAACGGAGTCCGCTCCATAGCTGTAGCGTAGAGTAGGCCCGTCCGCGCCGAGAGCACGCGGAAGGGTAACAAGAGTTCGGAGCTGAGAGTCAGACAAGAAACCCGAACGAAACTATACTGACGCTCAGCCTAAAGACCTTTTGGTCTCGAGTAGAAAAGTTGAACAACTATCGATTCCGACAGAGGGAACCGAAACACATCCGAACCCAATGGCGGAAAAAAACAATCTGGGGATGGAGGCGATGCCCATGCGCACTGTAGTCCAGGGGAGGAGCCACCTATCTCGTGATACTTCGAAGACTCTTCCAGGACAACAATGTGCAATCATCCGGACCCAACACTAGGCGGCGATCTATGCACAGATATGAATTCAGCAGCCCACATGCCTCGAACATGTCTTACACTCCTCTGTGTTAGGCCTAAGGCTGCTCACCCACACTACCACTAATAGAGCACTATGGGTTTTATATTAAGCCCTGTACACTTTTGGAGAACTGTGTATGGTATAACCACCTAGTGGCATACCATATACATTGCCAGCTTCCTACAACAAGGTATACACATTTGGGGACCAGGCGGACTGATGGGAGAGGAAGAGAAGAGGCAGGTGCAGGGCAGGGGTTTGGCATTGCCTTTTGGAAGCACACCTCCAGTCATTGTGAGAGGACTCAGGGTCAGGAGGTATGTTGAATCAGTTTAATTTAAAATGGTTTGTTCTGAGCTCTACTCACTTCCCTCAGCTACTCCGGACCTGCTCCTAACGGTAGTTTGGAAGGATATGCTGGGCTGCTCGATCATGGACTGAGTCAGGATACGCATTGGCTATTGAAGTGGGTGGGGGAGGCACATGTACTGCCGTCACTTACTCCCCATTGTTTTGGATGGGAGTTAATTATGTATGTGGAGACACTCAAGACATGTAAATGCAAATAAAGAGCCATTTAAAAAAAGTTGTATACTCTACCTATTAGTGCATTTCCTTATATGTAAAGTTCAAACAATATAGTGATTTTTCATTGGCACACAAATAAAAGCAAAACCGAATCACCAAGAATTTCATTCAAATTAGTATTATCGCCTCAAAAATGTTTACTATTGAAAAAAACTCAACCATGAAATAAATGCACAAGGTGCATAAATAGTAGATATACCGGTCATTAAACTCGAAAAAGACCACACAAGTTCATAACAAGCGCCTAATGGAATTAGTTTCTCATGTTAGTACAAACCTGATTGATCTGAAGTGCTTCTTTAAACCAATCAGAAGCTTCATAGAAATTTCCTTTATCTCTGGCCATTGCTCCTAAGCGTAAATAACCTACAAGAAAGTAAAAGGCCCTTTTTACTATGCAACATAATCCTTACCAAATAGAATAGTCAATTACAAATTTATATACTGGTTTTAAAGAATACAGAAATGAGGGATAACTCTCCTGCAGTTCGGAAAACAGTGATCCTTGAACAAAAGAGTCTTGAACGGTTTACCAGTGCCCTAGATCCATATGCTTAGGTCTTACATACACTGATAAATCTCAGGTATCTATTCCTCCCTTCCTGTTACTTCTCATTTCAATAATCTGGCACTGTCTCCCCAGCACCAACATCACATAAACAACATAAAATAGACAAAACAGCAACAACAACTTGGCTACATTGTGTCAATTATAACATGTCTGTAATGCATATTTTTGGAGACGAGAAGTTTTTCCATGGATAAAGTTAGTTAGTATTGAAGGTCAAACCAAAACATGTGCATGTAACATTCAAAGTATAAAATCTCTTACAGTCAACATAATTGGGATGTTCTCTTAAAATGTTCTTATAAAGTTTTTCTGCTTCATGGAATTCACACATTGCCTCATAAAGCCTTGCAAGGTTGTAAGACGTGGTGACAGAAATAGCATTGTAATAGTGCTCGTCATGTTCCGCCTCAGCCTTTGCACGATCCAGGGATGCCAAGAAATATTTCTAATCAATGGAAGAAGAAAAAAAAAAAAAAAAAAAAAGGTTGCTGGGACTTAATTTAAATCAAACATGATCAATTCATCTGCTTCTTACTCAAAATGGTTTCCATAGCACAAATCATTTTTGTCCAAGGACAACATACCATATTCATCTCTATAGGATCTAGCCTCTAGACACAAGAGCTCAGGTCATTGTGTGCATCATATATGTTATTATTTTTTTAACACCCAAATCATGCTAATCTCACAAGCACATGTCTCGCAATTAAACCTACTATAGTTCTGCATTCCAGGACATTATCTACTGTCTATGCCTCAAAACGTATTATTCCTTACTAGAGTGATTTACTGAAGTAATGCTAGACTACCTAAGTTGTACATGATCATGTAGCAGCATGCTGTGGTATTGTGTTTAGACCCATAGGCCATAAGCTTTCAAGTATGGTAGTAAGGAGACCTAAACTCCTGACTTAAAATAAATTAATAAAATACAACACTTGCTCACTATTCGACTATAATATTGTTAGACTATGCGCTATATGCACTGGTACCCCACAGTCTGCAGTGTCAAGTTAACTGAAGGTTGCTGTGAGGGAACAAGTAATCAATACTCCATTTATGGGAAGTATGCCAACAACACATTTTCATCATTACTTTGTACCTTTGCTTCCCCCAGATTTCCAAGGCGAAAATGGAGAGCACCCACGTTGTTTAGAATCTCTGGAGGGACATCAGCTTGCACTTTTTCCTGAAGGATACGAGTAGCAGTACCGTAGGCCGAGAGGGCATTCTGCAGTGGGTGAAAATGGAGGAGTTTAGCATAACTTTCACAGTAGAGTGCTGAACATCAGATGGTGAGGTTGCATAAAATATACACCTGGATATCTGTCTGCTCCAGAATTTGTGCCAGTTCGATCCATGCCTCTACATCATCTGGATACTGCTCTGTCACTTTCTTTAAATGGCTCTATGGAAAAAGAATTAGAATTACTAATAGCTCCTTTTAAGCCTTCATAACAAAAAATTAACAATCTTTCTATGCCATTGAAACACAACTTTAAGCTGTAAATGTCGATTTTTTTTAATGGGTCCTAAAGACATGATGCTTGAGCAAGTAAGCAATAAAGTATTGTATATCCAGAAAACGTTTGTCAATCCAGGAATTCTAGTACACAACGCTAATGGGCTTATTCACACAACCAATTGCAAGAAGATGATCAGCACACACTTCTTTCCAAACACAAATCAATTTACTGAGATCATTATTCTCATGAAGTAAAAGACAAGAAAGTGATCAGCGCAGGGTCCTCTACCCCTATTATCAAATTATCAACATGCCGGCCAGGGACCGCCCCCCCCCCCTCTCTATATGACTCTGGAGAAGGTGGAATAGTCAGATGGTGGCATATTAGGCTGATAAGGCCCGCCTAGCTACTGCTAGAAGACCCCACCTGGGACAGCCGCAAATGGAGGCGATGGGGGTACATAGAGAATGTTGCTCTCCCCTCAGCGGACCAAGCCTAGATTGAAGCTACTGCAAGACAGTCTGCGCCCGAGGTCTCAGGGCTGTTGCGACACCATTACTTGTGGCCCCTTCCCAAGGCCATTGGGAAGGGTGATCCGAAGCAGCGGAAACTCACCTTTGAGAAGGCTGGAGGAGGAGTGATTTGACGAGTCTTACGATGAAGAAGAGAGGTAATCAGGCTCCTGCCCCGCCGCAGCTCAACGTGCAGGGCAATGAGGCACTTATGGCAGAACTTAAGGCGGGCTTCCATGCATTGGACACTCGCTTCGACGCTCTCGACAAAATGGGGGCCCGAATGGATCAGCACGAGAACTCACTTGATACCACGGAGGGCAGGATTTCAGACTTGGACGATGGCTCATCTCAAGCTACGAAACGGTTGAAGAGGATGGAAGGCCTATTGAAGAACATCGCCATAAAGAACTAAGATCTTGAAGCCAGAGGGAGACGCAACAACGTGCGCATTATGGGTGTGCCTGAATCAACACATACGGGTCAACTGGATGGGTTTGTTGAAAGCCTATTAATTGACTTATTTGGTCGAGAGTACTTCACGGCTACTTTGATTGTCGAGAGGGCATACAGATCCCTCGGTCCACGGCCTAACCCTGGCTATCCGCCTCGCCTGGAATGGCATGGCTCGGCCATTTCCTTGTACCCAGACTTTCAGGCGATGGTTCAAGAGCCTCATCTGAAATTTGTAACTATCAAATCCACGCTGCGCAAGGCCGGTCTCAGATATGGTATGCTGTACCCTGCATGTCTGAAAGTGGACGTAGATGGCAGATCAAGGATTTTCGAAACTCCGGCTGAGGCCCAAGAATTTCTGAGAAACCCGAGCCAACACTGCCACTCCAGGGAATTCGCCCACGGCAGACCGATCACCTCTGATGCCGAACTCTGGCTCCAGTATGGACCTGTTTTCAGCGAGCTAATAGACTTGACCATGGCACAACATCAATAAGTATTGACTGTGTTTGTTTAATTCTTCTCCCAGTGTTTCCCGTTTTCTTCCCATGCCACGTAATTTCAAACATTGGACTCTGGGCTCTGGCTCTTTTGTGTTCCTCTTTAATACATGTTTCACGTTTCCGGGGATGTCTACAATTGGTAAAATAGATATTTGTTTTAAATTGTTATTGGGTTTTGGGATTTCCCCTAGGTTTCGATTATGGGGATGGGTGGGAGAACAGTAGTTTCTTTGATTACATGGTATCATTTGTTCCTGACACGATTGGTTACTCATGAGGTTCCGTGTGCCAAAATGAGCACAAGCATGTTCTTTACAGCTCTTACCACTTGTGAGGATGGTGGGTAGGCTCTCCACTTTTCTGACATTGCCTTCTTTACATGGAATGTGCGGGGTCTGAACAACGCCAGGAAGGGGAAGCATGTGCTAAACTATTTGCAACGCCATAGGGCTGATGATGTTTTTCTGCAGGAAACACATTTGTCCCCCTCCTCCCCTACCATGTTTGCCTACAGCTAGGGTGCACACCGCTACTTTGCGAACTACAGCACGTACTCTAGAGGAACTGCCATACTTCTACACAAACGGCTGCCCTTCCAACTATATAAAGTGACTACAGATAGAGCTGGCTGTTTCACATAGGTGACAGCGAAGTTTATAGGTTATAACCGCTTTAATGTGTATTTATGCACCAAATGTGGATGACCCCGATTTCTTTCACTCTTTACATGCCATCCTGCTTCCTTTAGGCGCTGACTATGTTTGCCTGGGGAGGGGTGTTGGGGGAATTTTAACCTTCATCTGCAACCCACACTAGACCGTATGGCAGACTCCCCGACCACGAAACCACAAGCCAGCAAGATACTTAGGGACATCTGTGACTCGATTGGTTTAGTGGACATATGGCACATGCGTTACCCCAATGACAAGGCATACAGTCACTAGACAGCCCCCCACGACACTTGGACACGACTGGACTTTTGGCTGGTCCCCCATATTATGGCTCCCTGGTTTCATTCCATGACCCTTTTGCCTAGAATGTACTCTGATCACTCACCGGTCAACATGCATCTCCGGATTCCCAAACCAGAGGGTAGTGAAAGGCAGTGGAGGTTCCCGGGGCAGGCCCTACAAGATCAAGTATATTCTGCTGAACTTTTAGAGTCGATAGAGACTTATTTTTATCTAAATGTGGGTTCGGTCAGCATGTGGTCAATTGTGTGGGAGGCATTGAAGGCATATATAAGGGGGAATGCATTGCCAAACATGCTGGGGTTCTGAAATTGCTGAGAGGTACAATTGCCCGCATAGAGGACCGACTGAAGGTCTTGGACGAAGAATTGCTGGCACACCCTGACCCGGTTAAACAGGCCAGTAGACGGGCAGATTCATACGCCGGCGATCCGAGAGGAGTTTCATCACTATTACGCAAATGTATATACTACACACGAGTGACACAACGACGGCGATCACAAGGCTTACCTCAACGAGATTGCGATGGAATGGCTGGAGGACTATATGCAGAAGTTCTTAGCGCAGCCATTGCCTAAGGAAGAAATTATTAGCGCCATAGACGCCCTGAACGACACCACAGTGCCGGGGCTAGATGGCTTCACGGGCGTATTCTACAAACATTATAAAGATATTCTTGGTCAGCACCTTCTTGAGGTTTATGCGGAAGCCTTAGAAAATAAATCATTGCCACCCACGTGAGGCAGTAATAGTCTCCCTGCCCAAGCCTGGCAAGGATCCATTAAGTTGTGGCTCATATAGGCCGCTATCACCAGCCTGGCAAGGATCCATTAAGTTGTGGCTCATATAGGCCGCTATCAATTTTGAATTTGGACTACAAGATCCTTGCTAAAATGATTGCGTTAAGGCTCGCGCTACTCTTAGATCGCATCATATCCCCAGTGCAATCTGTCTTCGTCCCCCACAGGTCCACTGCGCTAAATCTGCATACATTGTTTGCAGTGCTCCATAGAATTGCTCCAGAGGTTCCGGTGGCAGAGATCCTGTTGGATTCGGAGAAGGCGTTAGACTCCTTGGAATGGCCTTTCATATGCGCCGTGATGAGGAAGCTAGGCATCCCCAAAGGTTTCATTGACCTCACGGTGCTCCTTTACGCCTCTCCCATGGCGAGACTCCATCTGAACGGCACACTATCCACCCCATTTACTCTTACACGGGGCACCAGGCAGGGTTGACCGTTCTCTCCCCTACTCTTTATTTTAGCACTAGACCCTCTGATCCGCCACCTTTAAGAGAAACATCTGCATAGAGGTATACAGTTTAATACATGGCCCCTCTTCATCTCGCTCTATGCGGACGACATTGTGCTGTATGTCCGCAGGCCAATCTCGACCCTCTGATCAGGGAGATACTACGTTTTAGCGGATATTCGGGATTGGGTATAAACTGGAGCAGGTCCGTGCTATTCCCTTAAGGACAGGCACCATTGAATGGGAATGTGAGTTTCCACTGTAATGGTGTCATGACTTGGTAAGGTATCTGGTCATTCAAACACATAGAGAGGCAGAGCAATAGGTGCGGCTGAATTACGGCTCAGCCATACACAACCTTGAAGCGCAGATAGAACGTTGGCTACGGCTCCCACTTTCTAGGTCCGGAAGAATTGCATTTATGAAAATGATTGTTCTTCCGAAAGTTCTATACATGTTCTACAATATCCCCATTCCGCTAGCAGATACTTTTTTTTAAGACCCTCAGGTCACACCTTGTCAGGCTCGCATGGGGAGATGTGTGTGTGTGTGTGGGGGGGGGATAGGGGGGGGGAGGAGGGGAGGGGGACTAGGATACGATGGGAAACCCTGACCTTGCCTTACGAATGAGTGGGGCTGGGGGGCCCTGACTTTAGAATGTACTATCTAGTGGCACAGGCCAGCTTTGCCCATTCATGGTATCATCCCAAAACGCGCACTCCCCCGACTTGGCGCTCCGACTCTGCTCCACACCATTATGCCCCAGGGCTTCCCTCGCGATCCCAAGGACATTCAGACGGTCTCCACCATGAGATGGGCGTGGCATAAATTTTCGCGAGTCACTGAAAGCGGATCCCGGTACTCTTCTGAGATTCCCATAGCGCACAACCCATGGCTCCCTTATCACAGAGGAGAAATTAGTTTGGAGAGTGCTCAAATCCCACTCAATGATAAAGCTCGGTGACCTATTCCCGGGTGGGCATACATTCAACAACGCGGGAGGGAGGAGGGGTCTGGACTGACCTTTATGGAACAGTATATTTTCATTAGGGTGCGCAGGGCTCTGCGTGCTAAGATTACGGAATATATTCTTTAACCACAGTTCCTCGGACCTTTATCCTTTTTAATAACAAAACCCAACGGGGAAACAATTGATTTCAAAGTTATACAGATCATGCATGGCTCTAGTACCGTGCCACGTCACGAAGATTCGAGCTGCCTGGGAGCTGGACCTGGGTCATCCCATCTTGGATGATCAATGGGCTTACTGCTGTGCACATATCTCGCTCAACAGCAGGCATAAGCTGATAAATTTTAAATTCATATGAAGAGCATACATGACGCCGGTCAAACTTCATGCTATTGATCCCTCGCGACCCCATAACTGTCGGATGTGCAACAGCCCTTATGCCGATTTTCCTCATTTGTCATGGACTTGCCCCAAGATTGCGGAGTTCTGGGTTGCCATTTTTGACATACTATCACAGATGACAATCAGACCCACCCTGGAGGATGCACTTCTAGAATACGTCTTCAACATGCCCAAAACATTACTCAAGTTTATTGCGCTCGCGCTGCTTTTGGCTAAACGAGAGTTCGCTCTTAGATGGGGCAGCAAGCGGCTTCCCACAACGAATGCATGGCTAGCCAGCCTCACTTTTTGTAACACCAACTGCGAACTATATGCTACACTTCTTCCACGCAAATCTCGACCTAAGGACATCTGGGGTCCGCTCAAATCATATTTATAAAACTTAGAGCCCGACGTCCCAAGCTCCACTCCTGATGGCATAGTTCTGACAGGTGTGGGTTGAAAAGTAGAATATGAAACCATATTGTCTATAGACTTCAGTCAATTTCTGTGCATATAGTCTTACCTGATTTCTGAAGATGTGTCAAAAGCAAAGACAAACACGCAATGGTCATGCATTGTACTACATGTGTCACGCAGTCCAATCTTTTGTGTATAACATTGCACGATGCGGCCTTAAACATGGAACTGTTAACAAATTGTGAAGGAACAACTGTACAAATAACATTGATATGTAAATGTCTGTAAATAAAGTTATAAAAAAAAAAGGAAAGTTTCCCACTGTGAACGCATCTCCCATTGTGTTGAGCTGGAGTCTCTTCAATCTGGGGCAGGACCTAGCGTCTGCAGAGAACGGTAATGTGGGATGTCTGATTAGCGGTATAGAGGGGGTGTACAGCACCACTAGCCGTGCCCTACAGCGCAGCTCATGCCATGCCCACGGTCTAGGCTGCGATCTTTAGATAACTGTCCTCAGTGGATGTGGCTCCACTTGGTCATGTTCAGGCGCTGTATGCGCCATAAACTGCGTAGGGTATACCCAGTGAAATCCAAACTGTGCCTATGAAAAGCAATAATAAAGATCCATGTCAGATGCGCAGTCCACTCTGCACAAAGGGTATTGTTAGGGTTTTCCAAGTGACACTGGGTTGTTTCCCAGCACCAGCCAAAGTGATCATGTTTGAGCGCAATTTCCACCTAAAGCTGCTATAAAGAGGGAGGGGAAGATTAATAAATAAATAGATAAAGAAATTTGGGCAGAACGGCCATTTTGGCTATAGACAGCCAGCCCGCCCGCCCGCCCACCATGGGCAAAGGCAATCCCATCCACCTTTTCAGTCGGCTTTCCAGCAATTCAATCAGTCGTCCCTAGTTGGAGCGCCACAATTCTTCAACATTACGGCTTTCGCAAATGCCTAGATTTTGCACTGGGCCCTCTACCCAACAGAGCAGGGATCCCGATTGGAACTGCTCTGTGACCTCTGTTCGCGGGAAGATAACAGACTTCGCCCAGTTGATTAGCATGCCCGATAGACCCCCAAACCTGATGAATTCTTTGATCAGAGGATCCAAGTTCTCAGATTTACATATAATGTAACATCATCTGCCTATAAAGAGACATGTATCACCCGTGGGGTGAAGTCCAGACCCTGGTACACATGATGCTGTCTTAGGCAGGCTGCCAGGAGTTCCATGGCCATGTTAAAAAGAAGGGGAGATGGACACCCCTGCCTCGTTCCACGGGAAACAGGGAACGGAGGAGGCAGAACTCTATTAACCCGGAGCCTCACGGTGGGGCTGGAGTATTAGACGGCAATCAATTCAATGAATTTGGCGCTAATTCCCAGATGGGCTAGAAGTGCAAATTGGTACAGCCATTCGAGAGAATCAAAAACCTTGGTGGTGTCTGAGAAAATAGCAGCCGTCTCCAGCAAAGGGTCAATCTCCAGCATTGTAGCAAAGAAAGTGCGCAAGTTGTGCGCCGTTGCTCTACCCGGGTAAAGACGCATTGATCAGGTTGCACCACGAGGAGCAGCAAGGGTAGAAGTCTCGATGCAATGAGCTTTGCCAGAATTTTGTTGTCCAGAATAATCATGGACAGCGGGCTATAGGAATCGCACCTCTGTGGGTCTTTATTAGGATCATAATAAGTGCTTCACGGAGTGACGGAGGAAGCCCCCACCCCCTTTCCAGTGATTCCTCCTACATATGTATGAGGTGCAGGCTACTAATGACGCATATTCTTTATAGAATGCTGCCAATAGGCCGTCCAGGCCAGGGGCCTTACCTCCCGGTAAAGCTCAAATGACCCTGAACACCTCCCCTTCCGTGAATGGCTCGTTGAGGTAACTGCGGTGTCCGTTTCCAAACCATAGCAGCTGTATTGAGTCAAAAAATTGATGGACTCCATTGGGTAGCAACGTATAACGAGGAGTAGAAGGAAATCATTTCCGCCTGGACAGCTACTTGACCTACCGCCGTCCCATTTTTCAGACATTTGTAGTTCCGCGATATAATCTCTCACCCGGAGCGAGTGTTGTTAATGTGTCCCAGACCTCCAAGGCGTGGGTTTCGAGGGACTGGACGTAGAGTAGAGCACAGTGGAGCTGTGGTCTTTGAAGGGTTGTTAGAGTCTGATTGGAGGTTGCGTTGCTTCTGACATTACAGGAGAAGTGGCAGTGGTGGCAGGTGAGAGGGCCTTTTTGTGGCAAGGGGCAAGACAGTAAGCAGCTGTTCATTGGCGGAGTAGAGATGGCAGGCTGTGGGACCAGGGGTCCTGGAGCTGGATGCAGTTCAGGCGCAGACGGCCCTGCCTTTGCCACATCAGTGCCGCGGCCGCACATCGGCCTCCATTAAGTAGGCCCAGAGAGGAGGAAGGGGCAAGAAAGCGGCGGTTGTGCGGACGGCGGTAAGAGTCTGGGATGAGCACGGCAATAATGAGGCAAACAAAAACCAAAACAAAAGGAGCGATACAAAAATACAGGAAAAATGGGCAAGGAGTGATACAAAAAATACAATCGGAAAATAAATGACAATTATCAACAATGAAATAGGACTATGAGGGAATATAAGTCAAGCGGGAGGCATCGCGAAAGGAGCAACCGGGGAACAAATCGAAGCTCATCAAGAGCAGTGCCTCTTCGCTACGGGGATCTGAGGAGTGGCGACCTTGACCCAGAGGTCTTCTTGCGAGTTAAACCATCGGTATCTTTAGATACAGGCTACTTGCAAGGAATGTCTAGAAACTTTCATGCATGAAAACACAGGGGTGGACTATTCACTCTTTTAAAAAAGTGGTGGTCTGGGTGGACTATTCACTCTTTTAAAAAAGTGGTGGTCTGGGCTGTGTGGTGTGGCAGTGCCACACTGGCTCTTGCACATTCAAACCTCCTTGAAGCTTAGAAAGAAGCATACAGAAAAACACTTAAATCATAACTAAGGCTCCCGGTTTTATGGTATTTAAATCTTTGCCATTTCCGTCTGTATTTATCCATATTTATTTTTTGGGCATTTGTTCTGTATTTATCCACATTAATTTTTGCCACAAGTAAAAGACGAAGCTACAGCTAGTGTTTTTCCACATTTATTTAAATTGGCTATGCACACATGCACTCACTTAAACTAGCGATTTGTTGTGGCTTTAGCAGGGCTTTAAATGGTCCGGGACTGAGTAATTTTAAAAGGAGAGTACCTGTGCTTCTCAGTTCTGCTATAAAACACTTTAGGATAGAGTACAAGCACTTATCAGTAGCAAACATGTGCCAGTGCTTCTGTATTTCCATCGAAAGCCAGCTACAAATCTGCCTTCAAATGTCTATGGTTTTCACACAGAAAGTATGTAAGGTTACCTATATTGGTGATGGTGTGTTTGTGTGCAGGTAGACAGACAGATAGATAGATAGATCCCAAGCTACACGCCACGTCCTTTTGATATATTTATATATATATATATATGTAGCAATGAAGGACGTGGCATGTAGCTTGGGAGCTCTCTGCTGTCAAAAGCTGTTTTCAATACCCCGGGAGGGGAGCGTCGGCTCTTTCAGTGCTCATAGCTGCCAAGGTTTAACATTGCTATGTGTGACATTTTCATAATTTCAGTGTAATTATTTGAGTGACATTTCAACAAGTATGAGTGACACATTCTCACAAGCAAAATCAAGAAATGAAGATTAAAAGAACATATAAATATCAGAAATTACACCCATTTGAGCAACGAGAAACTCTAAGAAGAGCTTAAAAATTATACAAAGCACCATAAATGGAAGGGCACCAACCAGAGATACACTGGTGAAGGCATTTTTCAGTAACTGAGGGTAGGCAGACACTGCTGCTGCTCAGCAGATGACCTGATCATTCATGACCACGCGCTAGCCTAAAAGCACATTTTAAAGCATGGGCCAGCTTGGTATTGACCGGCTCCCTGTGCTGCAAAGACTACCCACTCAGCAGGGGAGACTGTCAAAGGTTCTGCTGGAGTCCAAGAGCCCCCTCATTATTCAAGAGGCCGCCCTTCAGCGGGGTGGGGGGTGTCAGAGGTACCGCTGGAGCCCACGAGACACACTAGATGGCCAGCAGAGACACCCCCTCCATAGCAGAGTGTCAGAGGTACGACTTGAGTCTGCGGTGCTCACTCTGGATGCAGCAGAGACATCTTCCCCATGGGAGAGTGTCAAAAGAACTGGTGGACTCTATGAGACTCACCTCAGTGTGCAGAAGAGACCCCTTCAGAAGGAGAGAGTGTCAGACCCTCTCCGGGTGCAGCAGAGACACCTTCCCAGAAGAACTGCTAGACTCCATGAGACCACTGAGTGTGCAGGAGAGAGACCCCTTCAGAAGGAAAGAGTGTCAGATGGTGCTAGAACCTATGCGATACTCCTACCCCGAGAGAAGAGACCGCCCCTCATGCTGAGGGGTGTTTCAGACTTGCCCCCCACCCTCTCTGCGGCCGCCGTTTGCCCCGCGGACCCCCAGGCGCGGCCTGCTCAGCCCAGACCCCCATCATGTTTACGCAGCTCGGCCATATATTCCTGCCCCGTTTGGGTTAATTGACGGGGGATGTGTGAGAAGCCACTCCAGGGGCCCGAGGGATTCAATTCAAGAGTGAGCGAGAAAGAAGGGAAGGGGGGGGGGGGGGGGGGGGGGTGAAGGAAAGGGAACTGGGGGAGGAGGGGACAAATTAAAGAGAAAGAAACAAACGTGGGAGAAGAAGAGAACACGGGAGGTATTAAAGCAAGATAGACTTATGGAAGGGAGGTAGGGCTTGGCAAGGGGCGGGGGGCATGTGCAAACATTTGTCAGGAGAGGTTTCTTGCACCTCTGGGTAAATTCTCGAGTCTGTAGTGTACAAGGGATCGCGTTTCCCTTCTGCTGTGTGCAACTTTAGGGGGTACCCAAAAGCACTGCCTTTTTAAATCCCCCCCCCCCCCCCCCCCCACCCTGTTGACTGAGGTTCCTGTGTAGTGCCCCCTTCCGACTGACGGACATCTAGGCGCTTAGGTGGCATTAGGGGACCACTGGAAACTGCAGGGTTGAAAGCACTAAAGACTTGTCCACTCAGAAGTGCGGGGATACTCAAATTGCCAACGTGTGGACGCTCAGCTGACTGGGTTATGGCAATGTGGACTCCGTGCCCATTCAATCATTGGCCTCTCTCTCTGCCAGCAGAACTCAAAAGTGCCACATATATGTACATTCTATAATACTTTGACAATATGGACAGAACATACATTAACAATTAAATGGTAGTCTACGAATCAAAGCTGTGTCATGCGTAACTGACTCTCCCCAGCCCTAGCCCTTCAGAGACAGCAGTTGACTCGGGCATAGGTGTCCTCAACAGTTCCATCAAGAGGTGGCTTCCGGGCATCCAGTGCTCTCAAGAGAGTAAGTCAGTCTTTGCCTTTCACTCGCTGACCTCCCTTCCCCTCTTAGTGAAAAATCCAGGCCAGGACCCTGGGTGAGCGGCCTCTGCCCCTCCCCCCTCCCAACACTTCACTTTCTCTGTTTCGGGGGGGTGCGGCCAGTGCCCCTGTGCCCAGAAAGACAGAGGTCCGGGTTTTTCGAGGGGGTTCATGGCGAGTCTTTGGGGGGCTGGTTTAGTAAGGACTGAGTGTCAGGTGGGGGGGATGCCAGGACCACCCCCGTTCCAAGGCCCAGCACGGGGTGGGGGGAGGGGCGTTCTGGGTTCGACCGGGTTAACATAAATGGTCTTTCAAAAGACCTGTGAAGTACTCAGGTGCGGCTGTGTGCGTGCCCGGGAAGGAATTTACATAAGCAGGAAGGGGGCTTAGCTCTATTCGAGCAGGGCAGTGTAGCAGCATTTTCTAGTATTTTTCCATTTTTAAAATATAAATACAGACAAAGGAAATCTAGATTTCCGAATGTATTTATATGTAACAATCTGTAAATACGGAAAACCGGGAGCCCTAATCATAACACAAGTGTACAATCCTAATGTCTGGGGAAACTTGTGATTTATAACAAACTAGGCTAGGCAGTGACTGTAGGAAGTTGGCGTTTTATATGATATACCAAAAAAAAGGTATCTCAAGCAAAAAGTCCAGGTATCCCCTTATGATTGGGCATAGGCTTGCTCTAGCAATCCAAAGGTTTTGTCCTAGGGGGTAATGTGGTCAAGCAGCCTTCGGCTTATCAGAGAGAAGTGTTAGACATCGGCAAAATCAAACACAGTAAATAAACAATGCACACGACTCAATAAGGGGCTCCACGTCAACTTATAAAAATAAATTATCTTTATATATATTTAAGCACCAGAATCAATACGATCAGGTAAGTACGTTTCGAGATAGAAAATTGTTTCCGTTTTCAAAAGTCGACAAGCATTTTTCAGAAGCTGCACTGTTATTCTTTTGGGAGGAAAAACAAATACAGCATACAGGTAGAGTACAGTTGCTCATGAGAACAATCTCATGGACTTAAGGTGAGTATGGGGCATGGTCCAAGGCAGCAACAGAAGGTCACCTCCAGCGAAACTAGGGTACTTTGAAGCTTCCTGTCTTAGAATGCTAATTTGCAGGTCATCCTGTGGGAGGAGGTGTTATAACCTCTGCCCAAACACGCTTTGTTTCTGACCTCCTGAGAGCAAAGGACCTCACCCGTGGGGGTCAGAAACTCATTTGTGTTGGCAGGCTGGCTAAGACCAGTCAGTTAGCACACCAGTAGTTGTTAGGTTTTCCGGGATCCCCTCTAAGAAGCCCTCTGGGTACATGTATTAATAAATCCATCACTGGAAACAGTGTGGGCTTAATAAGAGATGTTCGATACCCAACATCCCTGTCTTCAGTGAAGCCATCATGTAGCTGGGCAACTCGTTTTCACCAGTGTCCAGCACATGTACTTAAAATGGCTTCCCTGATCACTTGAACTGGTAGGAATGGAACTGACCAGCACAAGGGCATAACTGCTCATGCAGATATGAAATGAAATGAAATGAAAAATTGCATTTGTATAGCGCATAACCGCCCTGGGGCCCACACATGTAGCATAGTGTACCATGCCTTAGGGCTGTAAGGCCTGTTGTAGGGGTTACTTACCTATACTTGTTGCAATGTCTGTGGGCATGGTAAACAGGGATGTGTGCCATGTCGTGTTTTCACTTTTGTCAGCACCAAGACACGCAGCCAGCAGTCACAGTCTGTATGTGTTTGAGGAGGGGTCCCTTAGGGTGGCACAATTCCTACTGCAGCCCTCAAGGACTCTCTTTAGCCTCCCTGCCCTAGGTACCAGGGTACCATTTACTAGGGACTTTCAGGGAGTGCTAAAGGCATTTCCAATTGGGGGAAAATTGTAGAGTTTTGTGTAAGAGATCTGGCACTAAGGACCTAGTTATTTGGGACCCATGTGCACTTCCAGTCAAAATCACATCAAATACCAGGTAAAAAGTGGGAGTGACCATGTCAAAAAGGGGCACTTTCCTACAATGACATTAAGGACTGAAGCAGCATTCAAAGATTCATTACTGTAAAATCAATCAAATAATAAAGAAACTGAGCAGGTAGGAGGGGAAATGAAGATGCATTTGTGGAGGAAGGGCTGCATACGAGTTAACATGAGTCATCTGGCCTATACGTTTATTTGATATGTATCCAAAAGATTTCCAATCATCTACACTGCTGAAATGCCCCAATTGTTGAGGTGTGGGAAGTTGTTTTAGGGGCACTTTATGTGCTTGTCTGTAAAAAAAAAAATATATATATATATATGAGCATCCTTAAAAAGATAGTTACAAATCTGCCTGCATGTTACCTTTTTTTTAAAAGCAGTTTGCTGTCAGGTAGTTTGAATACACTTTAGCCCATTCAAAAAAGCACCGCTGTAATTATTTCAACCCAGGTTGTTGTACAATTTGATGTTCCATCGATCTCCCAAAACCCCAAATCAAGCTACAGACTAGCAAAGGAACCATGTTTCTCAAACTTACCTTTGCAGTGTCCCTTTTTTCTTGGTCGTCAGAAGCAGCATAAAGAGATCCAAGGATTTTCATTGTCTCATAATTGTTAGGGTATGCCTTCAAAACCTTTTCAAAACACTGTGATGCATTCTCTCTGTCACCTCTGTAGATGTACATCTGGCCCAAGCCAAAAAACGGCAGCACAAAGGAAGCAGAAGCAAACTGTGTAGCTTGATAGTAGTACTGGAAAGCCTGGTCATAATCCTCCTGGATTTGAACAAAGGCACAAAGCACGAATCAAAGAATTAATCACCAATAGACACAAAAAGCATAGACAATAAATGAACATTACTATTCCAAGTGGATGATTTAATGAACTAGAAGAATCTCAATTGTTGCCCTGAAGGAAGGACAATTGAATGCTAATCTTGTTACACTTGAATGAAGGGGAGGAAATAACTCCATGTAATCCACAAGAAGTATGCACTCTCACAAGTGACAGGTCCTACAAGGCAGACCTGTGATTTTTACAAATATTTCCACAGAGTCCTCCAGCAGATAAAACAAATTAAAAGTCTGCCATCTTGATGATGGAATAATTAAGAACTCCCACTTCCCACATGAAATGGGCATACAGCGGGCATAGTGAAGCCGAGGGTAAGTAGCCCATTGACTACTCCCCTAACACACCTAAATGGAGTATTTATTTATTTATTTAATGGGTTTTATGTAGCGCTGGGTAGACCAGTAGGTATCAGAGCGCTTCACAGTTGGTTATACAATGTTACAGAAAATGATAACAGTTACACATTACGTCAAAAATAAGGAAAACATTGAAAGAGGAAAGAAAGGTGAGAGAAGTAGGGAGGGGGAAGTGTGAGGGGGAGGATGAGGGTAAAGACGTCAGGAGAGACGAAGGGAAGTCTGCCCAAAGACCGACTGGGTAGGTGACGTATGAGGAGGGAATCCATAGCCCATCTCCCCTTTAGCTAAGCAAGGTAGCTCCATCGGGCATCAGTCAAAAATCTAGGTCTCTAACTGGCGAGAGAGAGTTCACGTAATAAAGTGAAGTGGATAAACAGGGTGGGAACTGTGAGCAAGGACGGGTGAGGGCATGGATCAATAGCTAGAAAGACGAGAAGAGTAGATCAGTAGGGTGAAGGGTGAAGGGAGAGGAGGGGGATAAGGGCAGGAGAGTTTGCCCAAGGACCGGCTGGGTAGGTGATGGCAAGGAGGGAATCCATAGCCCATCTCCCCTTTAGCTCGTGAGGTAGCTCCACCGGGCATCAGTCAAAATGGCTGGGTCTCAGCTGTTGGAGAGTTCACAGAGTCAATGACTGAGGTGACCATCTTGAGGTCAGGCAGGAGGGGATGAGTCCTTGATGTACGAATTCAGAGGATCCCCACAATTTTCTATCCTATGGATGAAAGGGGGTGCAGATTAAGCAGGGGATCTGCAAGATGAGCAGAGCCAGATCTGCATGTCTTTAGAGGGAGCGCGTGATGTTGAGTGATAACCGCCAGAGGGAGAAACAGGAGCCATTAGCAGGACAGGCGGAGTGACTCTAGAGTCTTACTGGTTACTAAAGTGTGCGATCCACACAGCCCCAGCATATAGCATGTTGAGAGTAGCCCCCAGCAGCGATTTAAAAATACTTCTCACTTCCTTGAATTTACTGCACCGTAGGGAAGGAGGGAGCTCCTGCCGCCGTTGGGCCATTTGATGCCATGGATGTAACTGTGTCTCACTTACTCTGCTGCCACAAACTCACTCCGCTGCCAGAACGAACTTCACAATCGGGCTACCGTAGTCCGCCTGATTTCGCCGTCTTGTCTCGCCGGTACGCGCTCCAGTCTTGATGTCCCGGCCAGCCATCGCCAAGCCGAGGTGAGTGATCACTTGCTACCAATCACCTTCTCCGTCACGGCGAGCGCAGATTGATCAGAGCCGCCATCTTGTGTTCTGTATTCCCAAAGAAGTTCTCTTGGATCTGCAAGCAGGTCTTACGAAAGGTGCAAATCACTTTTTGGAGGTGGGGGGCACTGTCAGCTGCATCGCAGAGCACTTCTTTCGACCACCAGGTGCGATCTCACAGTTCCCCAGGAGCCATCTTGGTATATTCAGTGGCAGGGACATCGCGGCTCATTACTCAGCGATGCAAGATCGGAGAAGGACGATTTTGCCCTTCAAGTGATCCGCCTACATTCCGTTTGCAGAATCTTAGTTTTAGGTAGGATAACAGGGCGGCAGAATGCCGCATAGGATGCTGGTGAGAGGGTTCACCATGGAGCATCAGCTACGAGCGGCCATCTTGATGAGGCTCCTCCCCGTTCCATAAGTACTTTGAGTACTTAAGGGAGCCCCTGGCACCAGGAAATGAGATTCCCGCCGACCTAAGAAGACAAAGGACACAGAAGAGCTGCAAGAAGCAAGGACTGTGGAGAAGAAACTGACTTGGCGCCAACCCTGCCGGTCTGTCTTCTGTTCCGGCCAGATTGCACTAAAGTCATCTTGTCCTGCAGCTGCTTTGCCTCCAAAAGCCTGGGAGGACTGCCTGCCTTCAACAAAGGCCCAGGAATTCCCGTGGAGTAGTTAGATTTGCTAACCTGCTTCCTGAAGTGATCCAAAAGAACTGTGTGGACTCCTGACCACCGCAAAACAGACACTGGAAAACACAATTGCACTCGTGTCCCCTAGGCCAAGTTGAAGAGGGCCTGTAGTGCCAGTGTGGTCTCCAGAAACAAAGCCCACCTTGGGTTAGCCCACACTGAACTTAACGCTGTCACCTACAGCCTGTGTGTGCAGGCCCCCTCTACTGCAAGTGTCTCTGTGACGAAAACCCAACGCCTCAGAACACCTCTGCACCCAGCCCAAGGAGACGAAGACCAAAGGTGTACCCACATCCCTGAGCATCGCAAGACCTGGACCCCCATTTGTTGGTTCAGCCAAGACTAGAACCCCAGTCCCAGCATGCAGTCGGGCCATTCCCCATTAAAGTGAATGGGACACTAGATGCTGTAACACACCTCTGCCCAGGGACACCCCAGAACCTCCTGAGGAGACCTGTTGGTGTGACCTTGGACCTTGTCCCATACTCACCTCAAGTCTAGGACATTGGTCCCGTAAGTCACTGTGAAGTGCCCGAATGCAGTACATGTTTTTCCTTCACAGGATAAAATTACAGATCCACAAATTGCACTGTCAACTTTTGAAAACTGTAAAAATTCTTAGCTCGAAAAGTACTTAACCGATTCTGATGATCTTGGTATCTAAATTCAGATAAAAGTATGCGCTCATTTTATAAATTGGTGTTGGATTTCTTTGAGTGTGTCTCTCAATCACTGCCTCGGTGTGTGCAATAAATGCTTAGCATTACCCTCTGATGTGCCAAACTGCTCGCCCACACTACTACAAAAGAAAGCATGTGGGGTGTCATTTGTGCCGCTGTAATTCCTTTGGGGTTTGACTGGGCACTTTACACAGTGTACCTCTTTTTGGTCCACTGTATAAAGAGCTAGCTTCCTACAATGGTTCCCTGTGGAAAAGTGTTCCAAATCCTAAAGCCAACAAAAAGGTAAGAAGAAGAGGAGGCGGAAGACAAGACGTTTGGGAAGACCCTTCAGAGAGGGCCATTTTCCAACAGAATCTCTCTTATTTATCTTTTGAAAAACAGGACCATCGGTGACATCTGGATGCACGGTTCTCTTGAGTATGTAATATTTGTCAATTTTAAGTGACACCTCAGTAGTCACATGAAATTGAATTTGGATACGGAGTTACTATGTAAATAAATAAAAAAGATTCTCATTACCTACTGTCCATCTAGACAACTGAAATCTATGTCACAGTACCTTCTGGCAGTCCCCCGCACCAGGACAGTCACATGGGGAGACAAGCGCTTCAGTGACAGCAGCCAGACTCTGGAACTCGCTTCCGTTAACATCAGATCTTGTCATTCCCTTCTCCAGTTCCGGAAGCTGCTGAAGACGTGGTTGTTTAACCAGTAACGAGTCCTTTTTGCCATTGTGCGGCCACCTCCAGAGATCCTAACAGTAATCTTAGCGCCAATACGCCCACGGGCAAACGTATGCGCTTTATAAATTTCAATAATAAATAAATAAATACAGTCCCACACACAGGAGTCTTGAAAGTAACTCATCAATCTCGGCTTTTAACGGACTGTTCTAATTCCATATTGAAAGTTGAAGGAAGCTGGCTCTGTATGTACTATACCAAAGTAAGGTATAGTGTGCACAGAGTCCAAGGAGTCCCCAGAGTCCAAGGAGTCCCCAGAGGCATAGCAGAGGCTAAATTAGGCAAGTACGAACAGCTCTCTTTGTGGTAGTGTGGGTGAGCAGTTAGGCTTATCCAGAGGGTGTGTCAAGCCTTTATTGTATTCACTCAATCAAAGCTGATGGCACACACTCAGAGAACGAATCCAGACCAATTGGTAAGTATAAAAAAGGTCTACTAATGTTTTCTTTTCGGAACCAAGCAGGACTTGGCACAGGTAAGTAAAATATACTCTCAAATGCAAGAATGTTCAAGGAAATGCAGTTGTGGTTGAAACTGCAATTGTTACAGGTCTGTAAATGCTTTAGAAACTATTTAAATTACATAGAAATTACTTTTCATTACTCGTGGATTACTTTTTAGTTACTTTGGGTACTTGAGTTGGTATGCCAAGTTACCATACACTTAGATTAGTCACTTACAGGTAAGTACTACAATTCTAAAGTTAAAGTAGAGTGCATTTCTTTTCATACAAACATCAGTTCAACAAGACATTTTTAGGCCCAAAATCTATTAAGGTGGGTTGCTTTGGAAGAAAAGTGTTAGCAGTTTCTCAGGTAAGGACACAACTTACACGTTTTGGGGGTTAGGACCAAGTTTCCCCAAGGTCCAGATAGAGACTCAAGTTGCACCACCAACGGCACTGGGGCGGCCGTATGCAGAGGCCCAATGTTAGCCAATAGAGCTAAGGGGGCCCTTCGTTAGGGTCTGCTGGTGAGCAGGCCACACAGGTGAGGGAGCAAAGCTTGTGAGGTTATGGTCTGTGCTGCAGGGGCCAACGATCAACACAGGAGATGCAACCCCAGCGGCACTAGGGCGGACGGGTGCAAGGGCAAAAAGGACGTCGGAGACCCTGTGCGTTTCAATGAAGACCTTCGGTTTTGCAAAGTCGCTGCAGGGGTGGGCAGAAGACTTCCTGAATACGACTATCGGCTGGAGAGGTAAGTTGGGATCTTCGGGATGCCTGGACACCTTTGGTTGGGCCACCCAAGGCCGTGGGACGTCTGGAGCAGGGGTGTCTTTTGGTTTTGGGTTTTCTTACCAGCTCAGGTCGCGGTTGTGGGGACCCTTTAGGTTGAGGCTGCAGGCGTAGTCTCGAAGCTTGAGGTAGGTCATTGATCACCAGATCCAAGGTCAGGATCACTGGGGAGATCTCATTCTGGTGTTTGGAACTCAAACTCAGGCTGTGGGCGTTGGATGCAGAATCATGGAGTCGCCGGAATCCACATTCTGGAGGAGTCTCTTTGCTTGAGCAAATCCGGTGCCCATGGGTGACCGAGTCAGTAAGATGATTGCAGGGCAGGTCCTCCGGGCTCTGAAGGTTGATGGCTTCTGGATTCTATGGAGTTCTTGCTATAGGCAGGTCGTAGACGGGACAGGCCAGTAGGGCTGGAACCAAAGCAGTTGATGTCCTCTTCTTATTCCTGGGTCAGCACTGCTCTTTGGTCCTTCTTCCTCCACGAATCTGAGGCAGCAAGGTTCACGGTTGCCCCATAATACTAAATTTAGGGGCGTTAAAGGGGAGTGCAGGTAGGGACCCATGGATCCTTTCCTTGGGGTGGACATATCTCCCACACTCTCTCACACTCCCACTCTCTCTCTCATGTTTGGTACAGAGAAAAGTAAGAAATCGACATAGCACACATACCGGTGTGCCATGCTGCAACCCACTGCCTATGGCAGTGATTCCCAAACTGTGCGCCGCGGCGCCCCGGTGCGCCGTTATGAGGAGCCAGGGGCGCCACGGCACGATGTGGAAATTGTAGCACTCGCTGTTGGAGGCCAGCTCATATTTCTTTGAAGTGCTGAAGAGGCTTCAACAGCTCCTCCCAGACCTGCAGTCTATCAATTAGCCCCATTGTCATTCTGTCTGTGGCGATTCTCTCACACAGAATGACAATGGGCCATACTGCAGTTACAGAAGCCTAGCGCACGCACGGCAGGATTGCATTACCTTGGGGAGACATGGAAACTTACTTATTTCGATTTTTCATTATTAAAACTGTTTTTGCTATCCCACATTCTGTCCGGTGTTCAGAAGAATTAATGATAAACAAACTAATTTCAACGTATGTGCCACTGAAACAGGAGCCATGCTTTGGGGTTCAGGGTGCGCAATTTACTTTGAAATACACGGCTAATGGTAACGACTTCCGAGTTATTTACATGCCTGCAATTATAAGACCATCATACAAAAAGTCAGTTTAACTCTGGCGATTAATGTATCTCCTTGAGAGATATCTAAACGTTGACAAATCCCAGTTTTGACTCATCATAAAATAGAGCAGATGGACATGTGCCTCTTGAAAATCACAGAGTGTAACATGCTGCTTAAACAATTGTTTTTATGTAGATGGTTCAGGGTTGCTTTGGAAAATAATAAAAAAGTATTAGTAAGGACAACCACAATGTTATGTTTTGAACCCTGAGTTTGTATTTCTCCAGGCTAAAACGCTCTTAACATATAATTAGGAATTGAGCACTTATGTGGCTGCAGTTTTTTCCTCACAATTATTGATTTGTCACATAACCCATTAACTGTTGCATAATCTGCAGATTTAAGCAGAAAAAATTAGTTTCTAGCACAAAGGATCAAACGTTTCTAAAAAAGTGGCTAAATGTATTCACGCGCCATGTGAATGGTAGTGTATGTGTGTGTGCTCTCTTGTGCTTTGCTATGATGACTTGAATGTGCTCTGCTGCATTTGCTATTTGGATGTGTGTGTACTCAGCATCTGCAGAAATAATTTGCACTTTGCTGCAATTGCAGCTACAGCTTGTCTCTGGTTTGCTGTATTTGCATCATTGGTGCATGCAGTCATGCGTGAGCTCTGTTATATGTGCTGTATTGGCATGTTTGTGCTCCGTTTACATTTACTACATTCATTAATATCCTCCTCTTTGTGGTTCAATATGCTTGATTAGCCTTTTGCGGTCGCAAACAGCATGATTCTGCAAATCAGACCGTTTGCAATTGAAAAAGACTTTGTACATATGGCCCTAAGTTCCTTTCTTGTTTACAGCACGGGGAACTCAATACTAACTATATACTTGTGGGGTGGGTGGGTGCAGGGTCAGAGGCCTGGTGGAGAGCGTTGGGTGGGTGAGTGCAGGGTCAGGGGCCTGGTGGAGAACGCTGGGTGGGTGCAAGGCAGAGGGGAGAAGGGTGCACGGCGGAGGGGAGAAGGGTGCAAGGCGGACGGGAGGAGGGTGCAAGGCGGAGGGGAGGAGGGTGCAAGGAGGAGGGGAGAATGGTGCATGATAGAGAGGCGAAGGGTGCAAGGCAGAGAGGCGAAGGGTGCAAAGCGGAGGGGAGAAGGGTGCAAGGCGGAGGGGAGGAGGGTGCAAAGCGGAAGGGAGGAGGGTGCAAGGAGGAGGGGAGAATGGTGCATGATAGAGAGGCGAAGGGTGCAAGGCAGAGAGGCGAAGGGTGCACAGCGGAGGGGAGAAGGGTGCAAGGCGGAGGGGAGAAGGGTGCAAGGCGGAGGGGAGGAGGGTGCAAGGCGGAGGGGAGGAGGGTGCAAGGAGGAGGGGAGGAGGGTGCAAGGCAGAGGGGAGAAGGGTGCAAGGCAGAGAGGAGAAGGGTGCAAGGCAGAGAGGAGAAGGGTGCATGATAGAGAGGCGAAGGGTGCAAGGCAGAGAGGCGAAGGGTGCACGGCGGAGGGGAGAAGGGTGCAAGGCGGAGGGCAGGAGGGTGCAAGGCTGAGGGGAGGAGGGTGCAAGGAGGAGGGGAGAAGGGTGCAAGGCGAAGGGGAGGAGGGTGCAAGGCGAAGGGGAGGAGGGTACAAGGCGAAGGGGAGAATGGTGCAAGGCAGAGGGGAGAAGGGTGCAAGGCGGAGGGGAGGAGGGTGCAAGGCGGAGGGGAGGAGGGTGCAAGGCAGAGGGGAGAAGGGTGCAAAGCAGAGGGGAGAAGTATGCAAGGCAGAGGGGTGAATGGTGCAAGGCAGAGGGGAGAATGGTGCAAGGTAGAAAAGGTTGCAAGGCGGAGGGGGAGGGGGAGAAGGGTGCAAGGGGGAGGGTGAGAAGGGTGTAAGGCAGAGGGGAAAAGGGTGCAAGGGGGATGGTGATGAAGTTAAAATGTGCCCCCTCCCCCTCTGGAAACATTTCTGCGGACGCCCATGATCAGAGCCCACCCCACGTAAACTTCTTGTAACGCCACAGAGCTCCTTGAGCTTTTCTCTAGTCTGGTTACTTTTAGTGGGAGTGCTTTATACTACTCTATGAAGGTGTTGTATGCATTGAGATGTACTTTATAAGATCTTTGTGATTGCAAATAACGTTTTATGATAGTGATGGCTACTCTCTGAATCCTTCATCTCGTCTAGGCCTGATTCTTCATGTAGACCAGTGGTTCCCAAAGAGTGCGCCGCGGCACCACAGTGCGCGGGTAAAAAAATGGTGGGGAGCCATGGCCAACTGCCAATTAGGTCAAGGGAGCCACGGCTCAAAAAAGTTTGGGAACCACTGGCCTATGGTATAGGTCAGCCACCCCTCTAGCTGGTTGTCTAATGCCACTGGTGAGGGTACAGATGCATGAGCCCTGTGTACCCCTACAGTGTCTAAGCCTATTCTTAGACCAATGTGCCTGTGCATAGGAGGTCACTCAACGTTGCCTTAGTGAGATGCAGCCTGCTTGCTTGGGCCACCTTTTAATTATTTCATGCTGACGCATTTCAGGATACCAATCCCTTCTTCTCACTAAAGCAACGTTGAGTGACCTCCTATGCACAGGCACATTGGTTAAAAGATTTTACACGACAGCCAGCCGTGAGGAGGAGCACCATCGCAGGCTGGGAAGAAAGCAAACCAGCCTGCAAGACTGCAGTTTGGAACTTTCTGAACTTGAAGAGTACAGCGCCATGCTAATTTAGCCTGCTGCCTTGGTTTTCATCACCTAAGAAAGGAGAATGTGGTTTTTTTTTAAATGCGAGAAAGACTAATGACCTTACTAAAGGAAAGAATCACATCGCACCACAAGACTCAATGTCCCACAAGGCAATTGTACACGCCCACTGGGGGTGTGCATACTAATGAGTGATTAAACATTTTTTTTAAAAATTAAGGAAAGTGAAAGCTGGTGCGCTATTCATTACTTGCCTGTTGCCAATGAAGAAGGGATTGGTATCCTGAAATAATTAAAAGATGGACCAAGCAAGCAGGCTGCATCTCACGAAGGCAACGTTGAGTGACCTCATATGCGCAGGCACACTGGTAAACTGTAAACTTCATATATATACACACATAAACCTATTTTTAATCTTTTGTGACATGGCTAAATACCTCATTTCTCTTTCTCATTCTCGGTGTTCTGCTGTATGGAACTAATATTCACATGGTAAGATTTAATTGTTCATGTTATTGCTAAGCGCTAGTCTAGGTATGTGTGCAAATCCTCACCCATGTTCAACCAGTTAGGCTGTTTACTATCTAATAGTAATATGTAATGAGTCTCTAGACGACGCAGCATTCCCTCCCTATCACCGCCTCTTCTTTGGATTGGGACATTATCAATCAAATAGTATTTTAGATCTTTTGTCTTTCCCCCATGGTGTTCCTTGAAGTGACGGGCTACCGGGTAACTAGGGTCACTGTTGGTAATTGCCCTAATATGCTGTAGTACCCGTTGGTGCCCAGGCAGCTTCGTGCTTCCAACATATCTAAGATTGCAGCTACATTCCAAGATGTATACTACAAACTCACTTTTACAAGTTAAGTGTTGTTTGATGGGTTGGGGTTTTAAGCTGAAAGCAGTCAAATAAGATGTTTTATTTATGCCAAATGTGCACACTTTACAGCTAATGCATTTAAAAAAAACCTTCCTTGCCTTGAGCCAATCTGTATTACTTTTACATTCAGGGCTGCTTGTTACCAGTATATCTGCCATAGATGTAGACTTTCTGAATGTTATGGCAGGGTACTCGGGAAGTGAATTGCCAATGACGGGGTCATCCTTAACTATGTGCCAATTAGCGTGGACTATTTTGCGCAACATTTTGTGTTGATATTTGTAGGTGAGTATGAGTCTTGGGCCCTCTTCTTTTATAGAGGACATAACTAGTTGAGTTTTTGGGGATGTACTAGCTGATTCCAAAAGGTCTTCCCTGGCCCTCATCCTAGATTTATGAATTGCGCTTTTAATAGTTTTGGCACTATATCCCCGGTCCATAAATCTCAATTTACTTTCCTGTTGATTTTTGACAAGTTCAGCCTCACTACTGCATATTCGGCGCAATCTCAACATCTCCCCATAGGGGATACTGTGTATGAGATGTGCTGGAAGCGCGCTAGTCGCATGTAGTAATGTGTTTCCAGAGTTTTTTTTTCTAAACAATGTAGTACAAATCTTCAATTTTTCTATTTTAACTAGAACATCTAAGAATGAGATTTGTTCGCTGCTTATGTGTGATGTAAAGTTCAAGTTCATATTGTTCTTATTCAAGTTAGCAATGATCTCCTCTGCCTCTTCCTTGGTTCCTTTCCATACAATCATTAGATCGTTAATATATCGCAGCCACAATATCACCTTGTCATTATATGTGTCCCCATGTTGTCTCCTGAGGACCAGCTCCTCCCACCAGCCCATGAATAAACATGTGTAGCTGGGGGAGAAGCTGGCTCCCATGGCAACACCTTGTACTTGACGAACATTTGTTTCTTGAAAAGGAAAAAATTATGTTCCAAACAGAAGACCAGCATATCCATAAGCATCCTGTTGTGTGATGTGAACTCTATTGGTCTCCTGGCTAAAAAATAACTCACTGCCTTAATTCCATCTGGATTTTTTATGCACGTATACAAAGATGTAACGTCAAGAGTAATACGTTTGTACCCCTCCTGCCAATCCACTTTTCCAATTTTTAACAAGAAATCCCCCGTATCCCTTACGTAGGATTCTAAGTTCTGAACGTGCTCCTGAAGAAAGAAGTCTATGTATTTAGACATATTTTCAAGGGGCCCGTCACAGGCCGCAATAATGGGGCATCCAGGTGGTTTTTCTCTGTTCTTGTGGATTTTCGGTATAAAATAATTACCGGCGTTTTGGGGAACTCCTTCTTCAAAAATGTAAACTCCTCTAAACTTATGAGTCCCTTGCTCTTCCAAGCCAGTAATTTGCTGCATAGTTCGTCTTGCATTTGTTTATACCGGAGGGGGGTGCTATGATGATAGCATTGAACATCGCTAAGTTGCATTTCCGCCTCGGCTAGGTAGTCACTTAGTGGCCACAGTACAATATTCTCCCCCTTGTCCGAGTTTCTTATTATGATATTATTCTGTTTTTTTAATTTTTCCATTAATGCCCCATAGCTCCTTTCTTGACTAGTTAGTCTCCTCTTGGTCGCTTGCGTTTTAATGTTTAGCTTTTTTATTTGTGATACTACAACATCATTAAACACATCAATGGCGTCTTTTGCGATTATAGGCACAAACTTTGATTTCCTTTTAAAGGGGGTTTCAGGTTTTTTGTTTCCAATATTGTTCGTGTCTTGGGTACTTAAGTACGGAAACCCCTGTTGACTTCCCTGCATTTCCTGAGAGGGAATACCATCTTCGGAGCTTGACGGCAGGTTGACAATTGATTGCAAATCTGTTAACAGTTCATAATCGCCTGCGGCTACATTTGGCAAAACAGTCACACCGGCAGATATCGCGCCTGGTTTGTTTTTTGTCTTCAACTGTTTATGATATTTACGCAGTTTTAATTTGCTTATGTACTGATACACGTCAGCCCTAGTCCTGGTGTACTGAAAGTTCGACTCCGGGCAGTAAGATAAGCCTAATGACAGTAGTTGAGTCTCAGCTGCTGATAGGTCTACTTGGGCTAAATTTATAATCGTGTTTGCATTACGTTGGGGGGTTGTTGTATCACTTACTTGGTTTTCTTGTTTGTCAAAGACCCCATGCCCCAGCCTCCTCGTTTTGTCGCGCTGTTTGTTGGCGGCCCTCCTCCTCTTTGTGCGCCGTTTCTTGCCGACTGCACGGTGCTAGAACGAAGGGCTTCCCGCCGACTCTGCCTCCCGTACTCTAGTTCCTCTGCCATAGTTAATTTCACTGCATTGTCAGTTCCTTCTCCACCCTCGGCATCTGAGTCATTCTCCGTCATTGCACTGGCTCCTGACACAGAGGAAGTTTCGGGTTCAAATTCCTCTGCTGGCGCAGATGATTTATTGACGCCTTGTTGGTTTTTCTTTGCCACTGACTTTCCATTTTCGTAATCTTGTTTGTCCTGCCTAAACTTTTATGTCTTGCGTGCTTTTATTTTCTCTTCTTCCTTTTCTAGTTTTTGTTCCATTTCGTCATAGAATTTGGTTTTTTGCTCCTGCGGGTCACTCATGGCTTGAATCTCATTTCTCAGGGTTTCTATTTTGGGCAATAACTCCTCTCTATCGCTCTCCGCGTACTTAACCAGCAATTCTACTAGCTTGCGCGAAGAGTCCAAATTGCATTGTGCCCATTCCGCCATTAGCCTAGGATTCGGTGTGTCATAGCTGGGGGCAATCATTATCCTCAGCCCCCTTGGTATACGGCCCACATCCAGGTACCTTCTCAGTGATTTTGACTCCCACCATTTGGCTGTCTCCCGGCGTATGAGTTTCTCTAATGCCTTATATTTGTCCCTCAAGCCTGCTCTCGTGGTACTGCTACTTGCACCAGCCGTCATGTTGGTGATTACCGGCTGCGATGTCTCATCCGAGAATACATCTACTGCCGCACTTTCTCTATTCCTTAATATTGTCGCGGACATGGTGGCTCTTTTGTTTGGTTGTGTTACGTGTCTATAGCCCGCAATAACGTTTAAAATTACTTTTACTCCGATGGATTTTGAATCGTTACGAAGCTTGACACAGCACACCTCCTCACCTGCCGATTGTCTTGGAATCGTTCTGTACCTGAAATATATATATTTCAGAATTCACATGGCTCCAGGATTTCTTTGAGTTGCCTTCACCAATGGCATTAATTTCGTCCCAGTTTGCTTTAAAGCATTCTTTTTTTTTTGTCTCACCCTACTGCAGAATTTTTTGCCTCCTTAAGCTACTTTCGAAGACAAACATTTTTGATGTGGGTCGCTAACTCTGTAGTTGCTTTCTGAATTACAGAGGCCACTAACTAGGATTGAAATTTTACCCGGGTTGCCTCACAATTCTCTATCCATTTGCTTTCACCATCCTCCCAGCAAAAATCATTTTGCAAATGTGGATTTCTTGCACAAGGTATCACGCCAGCTTTAGTCAAAAGTCAGTTTTGCATTCTCAGGAATTAAGTAAGAATTTGTGAATTTGAAAGTGAAATGGACCGTTATTGTTTCTTCAACATTTAAAGACATTCATTTAAACAAATTATTTTATGCATATGAGTAGTCTAGATTTTCTCACCTGTACATGGAAAGATCTGGCCAGCTGATAGCAACTCTCTGCTTGCATGGCCTCTACTTCTGTGTTATGGAAAGCGTGAAGGGCCAAATGCTGTACTTTACTGTAATCCTGGAAGACATAAAAATGATTTAGTTATAAGCCAGTAGAGGAAAGTGTCAGTGCTAAGAAGTGGACCATGTCGTAACGCGTTTGTGATAAATAGAGTAAAGGGGGGGCAGAGTAAATGATGACATAGTAGCATGGAATGGACCGATAATCTTTATTACTCTTAGTCCTACGTGTTCCAGTCATTAATGATCGTCCCTTCTCAAAACAGAAAAACATTCAGGAATATGCGGATTATGCCAGCCTGCCACCAAAACAGAACAATATAAGGCACATCTTCCCAATACGATCCTGACATAACCATGCCAGAAGTCTGGGCCATTTAAGAGAGGGCCACGGGCCATAACTACCGGCACATGAACAAGCAAGTCTAGGAGTAATTAAGATTACCAGAAAGCAATTTGGCATTCCCTCTACATCCCTCGTTCTTGTCCCAGTCACTACCAAAGCCCAAATCCAGACTTCTGAGCATGGCCAAACTGGAAAGACACAGCAAAGGTAGATCTTCAACTCCTCCAAGACCATCTCATGCCAGAAAATAATGACCCTCAGCCAATATCTGGGTGACATACTGCTACAGGATAAGTAAATCTCATGATATCAAGGAAATAAAAAGATATTGTACACACTCCAGCCTCGGAGAAAGGTTAGAGGCTGGCCCATCCAGGCCTCATGTTTAAAAACCAGAAGGCACAGGGGAAATAAACTCAAACCGGGCAAACTCAACCAGACCTCAAGAATCGTTTGAGCAGGAACCAAAATGAGAGTGTAAGAGGACATAAACCTGTGAAACAATTAATTAGAGAATGCATTCATAAAGTCGAAGGAGGACACAATTAGGTGCTTGCACTCAGCCAAGAAACAAAGAAGGAGGTCTGGCCAGCAGGTATTGCCAGCATAAACAACTAAGGTATACAAAAAACAAAAACAGTCTTTCACAAATTGAAACCTAGTGCAGTAGATCAAGCAATTTCATCTTGAAACAGGCGAATCAACTGAACCGTATGAAAATGGAACAGAACTAGCACAAATGTTGATAAGTCCTCCTACATAAACAGCACTGCAAGGGGACTGGACAGCTGCGCCACAATTATGGAACTGGAGAGGAGGAAATACAGGCACCAAACAACCATGTCAAAGATGATCAGTATTCAACACAAAGAAGGGGAAAGGGCCGTTCCTGTTTAGACTCTACTACCCCTGGCCCCCAAATAATAACAAATGTTCACACAAAGAAGGGTTTATAGAGTACACAATTATCACAATTAAGACAAATTTCTAAATTTGGAAAAACTGCCCTCACTCACATACCGAAGTATGTGACATGCTTCATCATAGGGCCTGCTACAAACGCCCTGGTGGAGCCACATCCAGGATGGAGCATTAGGAAGGGGGAAAAAATAATAAATTCCACACTACTAGACGTACACCAAAATAGTTTCAATACAAACAACACGTAACACAAAATGAGGTGAAAAGCTGTGTAGAACACCCTGTGGCTGAACTGATAGTGCGACAAAAAAGTGCAGCATGAGGAAGTGCTTAAAACTGATTAAGGATGCCAATAGAAAAGCAATACTTTATTCACCATAGTTTGGTACCCCTACCAGGATTAAAAGTAAGAAAAGGATGGGAAATGTCTTAATGAGAAAATGAGGTTCCTCAAGACTTCCCTCCTACCACTGCTGAAGTCAACATGTTTCGACCGCTAGATATGTGCCTAGAGAGGTCACTCCGGTCTTCGTCAGGACTGTCGCGATCAGCGCCACTGTAGGCCCTCCTGTAATTCGGTCCGTGGACCCTCAGAAAGAAGTAGGTTTACTGGGTCCGTACTCTTCCTGGTTTTGTAAATAAGGAGTGGAGGCTGATCCCAATAGTGCGGGATAACATTCACGAGTTCATAAATTGCATAAACCCAAACTGGTGTCCGACAGGAGGGTCTCCCGAGAACACAATCGTTCTGAGGGCTAGCCCTGCCTTAACTACCTGTGAGCTGTGACACCGCGAACTCTATACACCCCTCTTTGTGTGACCAAAGATGATCAGTACCCTGAAACCAAGAGGTCCAAGATGGAAGGAGAAGAAACTAACTGAAGCATCATACCGGGATCACAAAAACAGAGCCTATTCAATTTCTCCAAGGAAGAAGTGAGTTAAGATGAGGCTATGCACCATAACATGATACAGACTCCAGAATAACATAGGAATACATAAGCATGCAACGCAATAACATAACCTGAATATAGGTGGATTCAACAAGAAGGTAGGAAAGGAAAGTAAGTTAATGGACTAAAATGAATAAATATAAATAAAGTACACAGTAATGACTCTAAATAAAAAAGAAAAGTAACTAAGAGCCTGAGTTAGATCTTGGCAGACTGTTTACTCCATCACAGCGGTGACTGATATTCCATCCGCCGCAATATAAATCCTATTATATCCTATGGGATTTAGATTTTGGTGGACAAGTTTCTTTGTCACAACGGTGATGGATATCCCATCCTTCACTGAACTTCCAATTCTTTCATTTAACTTTGCTTGTACACTGGAAACCAATATGGTCTCATGCACTTAACATATCTGACCTGCCTTTTTCCCCAACCATCAATCAAGTCATCTACAAGCAGACTGTTGTCAACAGAATGCCACAAAACTGGTAAGTACAGATCAACATCACATTTAATCCATACTCATCTCAGTTTTTGCACACTCTAAAATGTTTTTTCTAGTCTCCAAGTTTCAACATTGACAAGTTAAAAATCCACAAATAATCTTACCTTCTTGAAGAAAAAATGATTAGCCAGGTGATTTAATACCATTGGGTTACTGGGATCAATTGTGTAGGCTCTAGAAAGAAGCTGTACACCATTTTTGATGGAATCAGCCTGAGGGAAAACATGAAAAAAAAGCAAATGTTATTAGAGGGCCACATATATGTTTCGAGATAAATTGGCATGACCTACGCATAAAGAAAAGTCGAACATACCAAAATAAACAATTTTGTCAATTTTAAACAAAATCAAAAACAGCATTGCATCACTAGGAATGTGTGTCTATGAACAAGAGCCTGGAAATATTATTTTGAGCATCAGCTGATTTTATTTGAAAAAATATCCCTGTAAAAGTTATTTTCTGTTTTGGGGATTGACGGGTGCCTTTATTAAATTCTTTCACCTTTACAGTTCATCCGATTTTATCAACAGGCTCACTATTTCTCTTATTCATAAACATTCTAAAGAGAACTCAGAGTAGAATTTAAAAAATATTTTTAAACAATACAAAATTATGTATCGTCTTGCAAACAGGTAGAAAAACTTAGGAAAATGGGAAACCCATGAACATGTCTAAACTGCTGACAAACATCATTTCGATGGCCATGGTGATTATCACACTATTCGATTTCCGTATTAGCCAACATAAATGCCCTCACTAATATGCCACACGCTAGTACTGGCTAAGAAAACCAAGATAATGATCATGTAACTTAATAATTCAAGGGGTGGTTTAGCTGGCTTCAACAGTCATCCAGATGAATTTTCAGTTTTGGAATATAAAAATTCACTACTGTTATCAAACAATGCAGGCTAATTTTTAGCAATTGTAAATCACTCACATATGCATTTACTATGAAGTCATGATAGATATATACATACTACAACGAAGAACCTGAGGTTCCGTGACGATTTGAACCCGTGTTTTCAATATTGTCGGAAATACATAATATTGGTATCAGCGAACCGCAAATGATCCATTTAGCATATCCTGGTGTTTTCGCTACGCTACGAGCAAGAGCACTCCTTTTATAAACACATTTCTGATCTACCCACGGCATCCATCTTAGATCATGGCCGCCATTTTGTGTTTCTTGCCCTCACATACGCAATAACCTCTGATCACTTCATTTCGATTAAGGACACGTAGCCTTAGCCGGAGATTCACCTCTTTCATGACACGTGCACCTTAAACCAGATCACGCTGTAGCTGCATGACTCGACAAAGACTGCCTCCTCTGCCCGAGGCCAGTCCTGCTAAACTGGTCTTCGTGTCCATTGTCCTGATCACGATTAGGCGGCCGAAGCCGGTAGCCTTGCCCATTTACAACCTACAAACATCCCTTATCCTGCTTTTCTATCTTCGGCACCTGGCTCTGCTCCTTTCCTTCTGGGCCTTTATTAGGGGGAGGTAACGAAATTTACGATGAGGCGGTCCGGGTCTTGAATGAAAAGTTGACATGAGATTATGATGGAAAAGTGGGAACCCCTCGTTCGTAATGTTTTGACATCAGATATTGTCGACGATTCCTGTGTACGCCAAATATTTATTGTTTATGACACAAAGGTTTTGGGAATGTACTAACATGTGAAGAATTCGCCTGAAGGCCAAAATTTAGTATATAAGGAGCAACCCTCTTTGTACAATTCGAACAGGCTCCTAGTTACTGCCCATGCGTAGTTTCTGTGACTTCTGTGTCCCTGCAGTAATAAACCTTTGGTCTTTGACGCCACCATCGAGAAGCCCGTGTTTCTGTTCATTTGTGCACCAAGGCAGGTGGAACTCCGGGGTCTTTGGGTGTTGTTCCCTGACACCTCTGGACGGAACCAAAAAGTCCAGAACTCCAATTGGCGCCCATTGTGGGGCGACGTCATTCGGTACCGGTCCAAAAGCCTGAAGAGTTCGAGAAGCTTCGTGTGAAGATTCCTGAGGGAGGCGCCCCACTTCATCGATCCCGGCATATCGCAAAAGTGGCCCGACGTTCTCTTCCACGAGGGTTCCCGTTCAGGACGGCTGCAGTGGGCCGTTGCCTTGACCGTCGCCCTGTCTTGGACCCGAGGTGCGGTCCTTAGTACAGCGAAACGTGACGGGTTTCTCCTTGGTGACGTCTTCAGTGCCTCAGTTAAGTATTTAGTGATAGCTAGCTGGTTACTTTGTGAGGGTTGTTAAAATCCTTTTTTGGTTCTTGGTTTGGTTTGGTTTCGTAAGATTATCACTGGTTGTTCTGGTTACGATAATCTATTTTGGTTTAGTTTGGGTATCGATACATCAGTTCGTTTTGGTAGGCCTAAGTTCTTGGTTCAAGTGCACATATCTGTTTCGTGTTTTGTTTGTTTTGTGTTCCGGACTGAAAAATGGTAAGTCGGAGAAACTGTATGTTGTCGTGTTTCGGTTGCAACAGTGACTCACGATTGGAGGACTCATGTCTGGTTCCTCCGATTGGGACTCCCCTATATGACTTGTATTGTAAACATGGTGTGGGTCCTATATCTTATAATGAGGTGTGGGTCCGATACACTGAGAAAGATGGTGTCCTTAGTTGGCCACTGCATGGTAGTTTTGAACCCGAAATTCTTGACAATTTAGAAGCGAAATTGTTTAGGAAGAAAGCCCGGCCGGCAATGTTTGATTCTTTCCGTTACTGGCGAAAAGAATCCAAACAGAGAGAAATGAAAAGGTTAAAGAAAGAACAAAAAGAGCAAGAAGAGTTGACTCTGGAGCAAGCGGCTAAGCAGCTGCAAGTTAACGAGTCAGAGAAAGCCATAGAGGTGGCCATTAGAGAGCACAATTTAGCGATTGACAAGTGCTATCCTGCCTTGCCATCGAAAACAGCTAAGATACTAGAGGACTCTGAAAACGATCCTCTGTTGTCTTATTTGTTACGGTCACCTCCACCGTATGCACAAGGTGCTACGGCTCCACCTTTGCCAAATGTTCAATTGCCGGTTGCTGGACAACCTGGTGTTCCTGCTCCTGTCCCTCAGAATCAGGTTCCTGTACCTCCTGTGGTCAATGTGAATGTTCCTACGGCTCCTCCTCCTCCTGGATTGCCGACTTCTATACCTGTATCTGTCTCGCTTACACCTACTGTTCCACAAACTATCTTTCTCGATACTTCTACTGTTCCGCTATCTGTTCCTACCTCTAGTGTGTTCTCTGCGTCTGCGAGTGTGTTGACTCCACTTTCTGTTCGTCGAAGAATCACTGATTCTGTGTCTAACATGCTGTCTCCTTTTTATAAAACTTTAATCAAGACTCCTACTTCCGACTCTGTTCAGAGACGTAGTCAGCTTCCGAGTATTGAGGAACGGGGAATTTTAGATTCCACGGCTCTCAGATGGATTTCGAAGAGTAGGAGATATAGTACGAGAGATGTGCTAGAAACTTTTATGCAGTGGAAAGAACCAACGCAACGGTACGTCTTTGACGAGATGTGCTCGTCGTTACGTGAGGAGATAGAAGAAGATGATGTTGAATCAAATTTAGAAGACTTAATTAAGGTTCAGAAAGAGTTTGCTGCTGGAATGATAGTGGGTGATAATATAGAAGAAGCGATGGAACTGATTTTAAGTTATAGGAATGATCCATCACTTCGTTCACCAAGAGATTTAGAGAAAAGTAAAATGAAATTAAGTCGCCAATATCCAATGAGGGAGGTTCCTCCAATTTGGCGCGAAGCTGTGCAAGCTGACGCACCGAATAATATTGCGGCCGCTCCGGCCCAATTCCAAAGGGTGTGGATACACATTCCGTGGAAACGAGCTGAAGTGCTAGCAGTGAAGCAGGCCTTGCCAGATCCGCGTAAGAATCCTGCTGGATACTATAAGGAATTAACACAGACAGTTGAGGCTTGTATAATGAACTTAGCAGACATCGATATGTTATTTGGCAATGTAGTTCCGCAACCAGTGTGGGCTAAAATTCGTAGAGAGGATCATCAAGTTGCCTTAGGTGGTGATTGGGCAGCTATCACTGCAGCGGATGGTCAGCAAGTAGGTGGTGCAAAACCCGAACCCCTAATTGCTAATCTTCCAGGTAGGATAATTGATCTAATGAAGACTCTAATGCCCGCATTGCGTGTTAATTGGGACAAGTTGTCCGCATGCAGGCAGAAGAAAGACGAAAGTGTCTCCGACTTCTTCACGAGGTTCGAAGAGACTTTTGTAGATCATAGTGGTCAGGACATGAGCACAGAAGGAGGACAGAGACTGTTTGTCGATAAATTTGTGCATAATTTGTTACCTGAATTATGCAATAAATTAAAGGATTCAGAGAGTGCGTGGGCTGTTTCCACAACTGCGCAAATACTTGCGACTGCACAGTACTACGAAAATAGGGATAAAGAGGAAAAGGAAAAATCAGATAAGAAAACGAAGGATTTAAAAACTAAAGTTCTTTTGCAGCAGGCGTATCCGCCTCGCACGAATCAGACTAATACGCAACAGGGTTCGTATCAAAGGACAGATTATAGTACATCAAGACCTCAATATCAGTGGAACCAGTGTGCATACTGTAAGAAAGAGGGTCACTACAAAAATGAATGTCCGATCTTAGCGCAAAATAATGCAGCAGCAGCTCAGAGAGGTCGTGGTGGTTTTGTGCAAAATTCTAGAGGTCGAGGACGAGGTGCTATGCCTCCACAAACGAATGATCGTCCTTCCAATCACTTTGATCAACGAAATGGACAGTCTACTCAGCAAAATAGATCTCAACAATATCTTGTTGAAGACTATTGTGAGGTGGATGAGGGATTTCAGCAAAATGGGTACTAGGACAGCCATGGACAGAGAGAGGGAGTAGTATCAGTTCCAGTAGATCAGAGTGGGCCTTATGTCGCAGTAGCAACATCAGGTGTAGTCGAACCGTTTCTGTTGGATACTGGTGCCGCAAAAAGTTCTATCATTCATGCGAAACTCCCTGGCGCACCTTTGTCCGGCTCAACAAATGTTTCTGTAGGTTTTTCAGGCGCCCCTGTTTACAACCCGATATCTGGTCCTTTGTCTATTTCTGTTGGACCGTGTCACTTGAAAGCACCTCTGATTTTGACGACAGGTTGTAATGAAAATCTGCTTGGTTTAGATTTGTTAAAACGACTATATGCGACATTGTACTGTTCTCCGGAAGGAGTACAGCTTACATTGGGTAAAAATATCACCTCTCCGATGTACTTGTCAATGGATGCACTCCCGCCAGAGCTGCGTTCACTCCCTGATTCTCTTTGGGCGACTGGTCCTAATGATGTAGGCCTTTTGGAAATACCACCATATGTAGTAACTTTGAAAGCAAATGTAAAATTTCCAAGAATTCCTCAATACAAAATCTCTACTGAAGGTGAACGTGCACTTTTATTGATTGTGCAAGACTTGATTAAGAAAGGTGTGGTTGAAGAAACGAGAGGAAATGTCTGTAACAGTCCTGTACTACCGATTTTGAAACGAACTGACCCTACAAAGCCTCCAGTGTATAGGTTTGTTATCGACCTTAGAGAAGTTAATAAGATTGTAGTTCCGCAGTTTCCTGTGGTCCCAGACATTACTGCCTTGTTAACACTGATTCCTGCTACAGCCACTTGGTTCTCAGTCATTGACTTGAAGAATGCCTTTTTCAGCATTCCGATAGCCGAGGAAAGCAGAGATATTTTCGGCTTCTGTCTAGGAGGTCGAAGTTTCAGATTTAAACGCGCTCCACAAGGCTATTGTGAGAGCCCATCTATTTACAGTCAAGCATTAAAAAGCCAGTTAGATTCCTTTGTCCTTCCTCCAGGTTCTACTCTAGTTCAATATGTAGACGATCTTTTAGTGGCTGCTGATGATAAGGAAACTTGCAAAGCAGCTACGATTTCGTTATTGCATCATTTGTCTAATTTGAATCATAAGGTGTCACCTTCGAAAATGCAATACTGCTGCCAAGAAGTGACCTACCTAGGTCATCTCTTGTCAAAGGAGGGAAGGAAGTTGACCCCAGAGAAAATAAAAGCAATTACGCAAATGAGTGTTCCACGCACACAGAGAGAAGTACGTGCCTTTTTAGGTATTACCTCTTACTGTAGGCAGTGGATCCCAAATTTTTCTCTTTTAGCAAAACCGTTGGTAGCTTTGACTGGGAAAAATGTTCCGAGTCCGGTGCCATGGTCTGATGAATGTCAAGAAAGTTTTATTGAATTACGAAAAGCATTGTGTTCAGCTCCTGTATTGGGTACACCTGATTACAGTAAGCCATTCACGCTCTATGTTCATGAGAGAGAAGGTTGCGCGTTGAGTGTTCTGACACAGAAGTTTGGTGATAAACAACGCCCTTGTGCGTATTTTTCATCAACATTAGATCCGGTAGCTAGAGCGTTGCCTAGTTGTTTGAGAGCTACAGCGGCAGCTGCGGCTTCCATTCGACAATCTGCTGGTTTGGTGATGAACAACATGCTAGTGGTCATGGTTCCTCATGCGGTGGATACACTCCTGAATCGAACGAAGACACAACACCTTACCAGTGCGAGACTATCTGGTTACGAGCTGACATTACTAGCGAGTCATATTCAGATCAAAAGATGTAATGTATTGAATCCAGCAACGCTGTTGCCGACTGATCAAGAGTCGAGTGATTCCGAACCACATGATTGTTGTTTTAAAACGGAGGAAGAGACAAAAGGACGCATTGACTTAAAGGATACTCCGTTATCCGATCCAGATGGCACGCTGTATGTGGACGGGTCATGTTTTAAATTGGAGAATGGTGATGTGACTGCTGCTTACGCAGTAACGACTTTGAAGACGATTGTGGAGACTGCAAGAGTGAGTCAGAATTCTGCCCAAGCTGCAGAATTAATAGCTCTAACAAGAGCGTGTGTTTTAGCTAAGGGAAAGAGAGTGAATGTCTTTACAGATAGTCAGTACGCATTTGGCGTGGCCCATAGTTTTGCCCGTTTGTGGAGAGAAAGAGGTTTCATTACGTCCCATGGGACTAAGATTCAACATGGTCAGTTAGTTAACGACTTGTTGGAATCTCTAACCTTGCCGACTGAAGTTGCGATTGTAAAGTGCAGTGCTCATAAAGCAATCACGGATGATGTTGGTCGCGGGAATGCTTTTGCTGATGAGACTGCTAAACAGACAGCTAGAGACATGATGAGCAGAATGTATGTTGCTACGTCTGCAAGATGGATTGCTGAGTCTGGAATGTGTGAGGATACTATGGAAAGTGTGAAAGAGATTCAGAAAGAAGCAACTGAGGAGGAAAAACGTGTATGGAAAGAAAGTACGGGCAAATTGGATGCGAATGGGTGTTGGATTGATTTGACAGAACAGCAACGTTGGATGTTGCCTGATGCGTATGTGCTTGCAGTGGTGACAATGGCGCATGGAGTAGCGCATATAAGTTCTAAAGGAATCTGTAAGATGTTAGCTCCGGTCTGGAAGAATGATGGAATCAGTAAGTGTGCAGAGAGAGTGGTGAAAAATTGTATGGTATGCCTGATGCATAATCCTGGCAAGGGAACTCCAACTCCAGCTGGTCACTTCGCTCCTCCTTCCTGCCCCTTTGAAGTGATTCAGTTAGATTTTATTCACATGGATCGCTGTAATAATTTGAAATATGTCCTGGTGGTAGTCTGTGCTTTTTCCAGGTGGATTGAAGCATACCCACTAAAAGACAATACTGCCCTATCAACTGCCAAGATTCTTCTCAAAGAATATTTCCCTAGATTCGGTATGCCACGGATTGTATGGTCAGATAACGGAAGTGAGTTTATAGGGAAAGTTATGCAGAGTGTGTGTGCTGGCCTAGGTCTGAAACAAAAGTTCCACAGTGCGAACCATCCCCAGTCTGCTGGTTTAGTGGAGGGTTACAATGGCACCCTTAAGCTGAAACTAGCTAAAATACAAGCATCCACAGGTTTAGCCTGGCCAGACGCACTTCCTTTGGCTTTGTTATCAACGAGAGCAACTGTACATTCTAGAGTGGGGCTTAGCCCTTATGAGATAGTGTTTGGCCGTCCGGCAAATATTTGGGGTGTGCCGAGGCCTAAGGAGTTTTGTTCTCTAGAATATCCTATGTTGATAGACTACCTTTACGACTTGACTGCTAAATTGAGTCTTATTCACCAACAGGTTTTCGATGCTTTACCAAAGCCTCCGGAGAGTCCAGGGCATCAGCTGAAACCAGGAGATCTTGTGGTTATCAGGAATTTCGCGAGGACGAAGAACCTTCAGCCGAGATTCGTCGGCCCCTTCCAAGTCCTGCTCGTAACAAGAACAGCAGTTCGTGTGGCTGGCCGCAAGCATTGGGTGCATGCATCCCACGTAAAGCGTGTACCCTTGCCACTTCCTTACGACGACTGGGTGAAGAAGGGAATTGGTTCCTCCGAATTTGAAAGCACGCCAAAATTCATCCCTTTCAGCGATGCCGAATTGATCACGGACACTCCAAGCTCTGACTCTCCTTCAGAAAATACTCCTTTGAACTCTGAACATTTGTCCCCTGCATCAGAAAAAACTCTGTCATCTGCGAACTTGAACACTGCAACAGCTACCAGTGAAACGCTATTTGCCGATCAGACAGTACCTGCGAAGCAAAGACACAATTTACGAAACCGTAAAATGGACAAATAAAGCAGGCAACTGTCCATTGTGATATTTTGAAATTCTGAACTTTTGCCTTCAGCCAGGAAGTTTGCTATTGTTTTATTGTTTTTAAAATTGCCTTGCCGTCTGGGTAGCCGTAGGGTCGTGGCTGTGTGCCTAGTTGAATTTGCAGGGGTCTGACACAAGGTCGATCTTTCTGTTGGTTCTGGGAACTCCCAGGGCTGATAGAGGCATTTTCATCTACGTACACATCATCAGTGGTCGCGAGCGGATTGTAGAAGATGGAGCTTCCTGCGCTGCAACGAGAAAATGTGATTTATGTTCGCAGAAACAGACTTTATAGAATTCTTCACAGCAAATGCTTTTTGATGCAATGTGCCATTACATTCTTGATTGTTTTGATAACGTTGGTGGGTGGAATCGTTTTCAGTATAAATTTGATTTTTGTGCCAGTTACTACAGTACCTCCCCTTGATCCTGCTATTTCTACTGTTTCTTCTATACACTCTTTTCATTCGTTTCCCGAACATGAGCAAGCCCGACGCTCAGAGTTCATTAACAACACTTTTGTACAGCTCTTGCACCAACACCAACTGGTAGTTAACACTACAGACTGCTGGGTGTGTGGCTTGATACCCCACACTATGGATAAAGGTATTCCCTATCTGGTTTTGCCTTTCAGCTACAATGGATCATTTCAGGCCTTTCAAACCATCTTTGCCTATGCCCTTGAGACCTACCCTCCACGTCCACCACGTTCCACTAAATATAACTCTGCCAACAAAGCTTTAGTCCAGGGAATTATTGACATGATCAAGGACGTCAATAATACTCCATCTTACCCTAGAGACGAATTGCGAGTGTATTTAAGTTGGAATACTTCAGAGTATCGCCTTAGTTTAGGAGAAAGCAAGCGTAAAAGCTCAACTCCAATCTGGGTCGTACCTCACCGAGGTCAGGTCTGTTTGCAAGGTAATGGGAGAAATCCGAGAGCTCAGCTAGGGAGGAGTGAGTGCGTAGAGACTTATGTGTTTCCGGCTAACTCTTCCCCTGCCTTTCTTACTGCTAGGGGTACCTACTTCATCTGTCGAGATAGAGCTTATACATGGTTGCCTGCCGACTTTTCAGGATCATGCTATATTGCTCGATTGTTGCCTCCGACATACACTGCTTCATCTGATTACCACAGAACCAGAGTAGCGAGAGGTGTCTTCAGCAAGGAAGATACTGCTGGTCAGGAAGCTGGAGACTTCTTCAAAGGCTTCCTTCCGTTCTGGGGGCCTATGGCCAATAGTAGAAACATACGTCAGCTAACACGGGTAGTTGAATCTACTATTACCGAAACTGCTGGTGCCCTTAGCAATTTGACAGCTGAGCTTCAGGCGGATAGACTCATGACGTTGCAGAACCGTATGGTTCTAGACGTTATCCTTGCAGATCGAGGTGGGGTATGCAGAATGATCCAATCGAGCTGCTGTGTATTTATTCCTAATAATGCTCCAACAGTCTATGAGGCGATCTCTAAGCTACACAAGATTTCCGACTCTATTCACGTAGACAAGGGAAACTGGTCCTTCATGGAATGGTTTTGGACTCTGATCTCAGCGTGGGGATGGAAGGTTCTAATGGTCATCGGTGTCATCTTAGTATTCCTCTTCTCATGTTGCCTGATTATCCAGTGTGGTCCTGCTCTGTGTAGTCTTTGTGCTGCAACTTGTCTTAGAAAACCACCTGCGTTTGGAGAAAAGGCACGAGAAAGGATGATGATACAACAGCATGTCACTGACCTGATGAGCATAGAATTAGACTCTGACATAGACGGAGTAATTGCCTATGTAAGGGCAAAAGGAGGGTCTGAGGTTCCGTGACGATTTGAACCCGTGTTTTCAATATTGTCGGAAATACATAATATTGGTATCAGCGAACCGCAAATGATCCATTTAGCATATCCTGGTGTTTTCGCTACGCTACGAGCAAGAGCACTCCTTTTATAAACACATTTCTGATCTACCCACGGCATCCATCTTAGATCATGGCCGCCATTTTGTGTTTCTTGCCCTCACATACGCAATAACCTCTGATCACTTCATTTCGATTAAGGACACGTAGCCTTAGCCGGAGATTCACCTCTTTCATGACACGTGCACCTTAAACCAGATCACGCTGTAGCTGCATGACTCGACAAAGACTGCCTCCTCTGCCCGAGGCCAGTCCTGCTAAACTGGTCTTCGTGTCCATTGTCCTGATCACGATTAGGCGGCCGAAGCCGGTAGCCTTGCCCATTTACAACCTACAAACATCCCTTATCCTGCTTTTCTATCTTCTGCACCTGGCTCTGCTCCTTTCCTTCTGGGCCTTTATTAGGGGGAGGTAACGAAATTTACGATGAGGCGGTCCGGGTCTTGAATGAAAAGTTGACATGAGATTATGATGGAAAAGTGGGAACCCCTCGTTCGTAATGTTTTGACATCAGATATTGTCGACGATTCCTGTGTACCCCAAATATTTATTGTTTATGACACAAAGGTTTTGGGAATGTACTAACATGTGAAGAATTCGCCTGAAGGCCAAAATTTAGTATATAAGGAGCAACCCTCTTTGTACAATTCGAACAGGCTCCTAGTTACTGCCCATGCGTAGTTTCTGTGACTTCTGTGTCCCTGCAGTAATAAACCTTTGGTCTTTGACGCCACCATCGAGAAGCCTGTGTTTCTGTTCATTTGTGCACCAAGGCAGGTGGAACTCCGGGGTCTTTGGGTGTTGTTCCCTGACACCTCTGGACGGAACCAAAAAGTCCAGAACTCCAAACCAGTTCATCACCACTTTCAGAATGCTGCTTTCTATCAAGTCACTTTTACACTTCAACTGTGGACAGTATCCCAATGGCTTTTGGCTATGTTTGCAGTATACAAATGCCACAAACATACAAGTAAAAATGTTTAAATATCCTGTTTTTTCCCATTTAGTTTACAAAACGCTGGCTGGTCACACATACATGGAGAACCCTGAGTTCTGAATGAACACCAACATCAATAAAGTCAGGGTTACAACGCACTGATAAATTCTAACCTGTACTCTTATTCTGCCATTGACAAAGGGAACAATCTGAGCATGCACCTATATCAGACCTAAACTACAACTTCCCTCAATCATGCTAGAAGGGGAAAGACATCTTTCCCAGAGCACCAGCATGGCTTTTTTCATAACAGTTCAATTTTGAGTGTCAAAGGCAAAACCCCAATTCAGGAACCTGCTTAAAGACAATCACTCTAAAAGACAAATTGTGTGTTTGAGCTATAAACCATAATGACTCCTGTGAATCATATATTGTATTTTATGTAGTTTAGCCTTAACTCGACACAGTGACTCGGCTCAAGACAGTGTTAATGTTTTTTAAATGACAAAAACCTATTTAGATGCCTCAACCTCAGTGCCATAACCTATTAACCTACTGCACAATGAGAAGTGGAGATAAGGAGTTACACAGTAGACTGGACACTGAGAAATCTAAATATCACTGGAGTTTATTAGTATGTAATAGTGTGACTTGAATCAAAAGGACTAACAGCTATTTTTGAAGCATATGCTTTCTGGCTCAAAAATGGAGGTAAGTAGTGGAGTGTGCTTCCCTTTTTCTATTGGACAGATCTCAGTGGTCCAGAACAAAGGCAAGAATTTTGCCCTTGAATCTCAAAAATAGATCCGAGTATAAGAACTTGTAGGCCAAGGAAGAGTTTCTATCCCTTGCAATCACCAACAGTTCTGTGCATAAGCATTTCTTCCTCACATTTGGTCATGCACTGTTGCACTACTGTGTACTTCATTCAAAACAAGTGCAAATTAAACAACATGTTTCTTAAATATACGCCATACAAAGTGTCGACACTAGTGTAAACTCACCTCTTTATTGTTGAGTTCCAGGACAGCTAATCCAACCAAGGCACCCACACACTTGGAATTAAGTTCAAGAGCCCTTCCGAATGCCAGGCGAGCCTTTTCCAGTTTATTCAGTTTTACAAAACAATGGCCCATTCCCAACCGGACTTCAGCTACAGGAACAGAAATTAGTTAAGAGTAGAAATCATATGTGCAAACTACATATTGTAAACAATTACAGTACGTTAAGGGGTTTGATTTTTTTTTAGATTGGAAATAACACCACCATCTATTACTGATGACACTACCTAAACATCATTAAAAAGCACAGTTAATGATACACTGCTAACACCCACTTGAGATTCAACAAATTCAAATATCAACAGGTTTCCTGAAACACAAGTTTCCAAAACTGAGCTGCTGTTTCTCAAGACATCAACTTACTTAACATGGGGTCTCAATGTATCTTAGGTGAGCTAAAATTACTGGCAGCAAGGACAGATAGCCACACACAATGATAAACCTCACACCATTATCCTAGCCAACTAGATTAAATCCTTTAATTCAACCATCTACCCAGGATCATTTGTTGGTGGGGTATAGGAAAGTTCCACTTTTTAACAAGGTCACGCTCATTTCTTGTCTAGTATCTGATGCAATGTGGACAGAAGTGCACTAGGTTTCTGCTATTCAGGTCCCCAAATGTTAGACATCCTTCCCTAAAACTGTACAATTGTACAATTAGCACTCCCCTGTAAGTCCCTAGTAAATAATGGTGCCCCTGGTACCTAGCAGAAGGAGGGTAAAGAGGGTCCCTAAGATCGGCAGCATGTATTGTGCCACCCTACAGGACCCCTCAACACAAACATGGCAATGCAGGTTGCGAGCCATGGTGCAGAGAAAAGTGAAGACATGAAATATCACACCTCCAGTGTGCCATGCCTACAGACACTACATGTAGTATAGGTATGTCACCCCTACAGCAGGCCTTACAGCCCTAAGACAAGATGCACTATATAATACACGTGTGGTTGATTCTTTGATATTACATGTAAACAGGGAAGCCATTTTGAGTGCATGTGCTGGACACTGGTATTTTCGAGTTCCCCAGCTACATGATGGCTTCACTGAAACTAGAGATGTTTGGTATCAAACATCTTGTATTAATAAACCAACACGGATTCCAGGGATGGATTTATGATTAAAAGCACACAGGGGACACCTTAGAGGTGCCCCTGAAATCCTACCGATTACTAGTGTGCTGGCTGACTGGTGTAGAACAGCCTGCCACCACAGACAAGTTTCTAACCTCTGCTCTCCGAGGGCAAAAACAATGCCTGTTCTGGCCGGACGGGTTATCACCTCCCCCAAGCAGGATGGCTAAGTGATCAGCATATCAAAGCAGGAGGCTTCAAATGTCTCTGTTGCCTTCGATATGCGACCCAAAGTTTCCCAAGACAGGGGAAATGCCACCCGGGCCCATTTGGCACTAGGACAGGTGGGGAAATTAGCTAGTCAGGAGCCATGTTCCCCCCTGGGGCAAGTACCACTCATAACCGGATGTGAACGCGACTTTTATGATTCCACGATCTTAGTTTTGGTGGAATTAGGCTCTCTGGGTCAGGGTTATGCCCACTTCACAAAGGAAGTGGTCATATAGAAGGTGTAGACACGCTAAAGGTAAGCAGCCCATTGGCTACTACCCGTCATTCCGCTTAACGCCCCTAAATTGAGTATTTAGGTGGCACCCTGACACCAGGAACTCCGATTCGACAGATCAAGCGAGAACAAAGAGCTGCAATAAACCTGAGAAGTGAAGACTTATGGTGGACTTTTGGCATCAAACCCTGTCTGCACCACTCTCTACATTAGTGACAAGCGACTCGTCCTACAGCTGACCACCTTCCAAGAACTCCGGGAGACTGCCAGCCCTTCACAAATTGCCTGCAATCTCCACTGGTGTAGAGGACTACTCCCTTGCAGTCCACAGGTACCAAAAACACAAAGTCCGATTTACTGAGTTGCCACTCCGTGGCCAGCATAACGCAGCAGTCTCCAAGGAAGAGGAATCTTTGCTCCTGAAGGTCAGATCTGTCCTCCCACCAGGTGAGAGGATACCAGAACCAACCAGTGACGTGCAGAATCAATACCCAGGATACCAGACCACTTGCATTATACAGAGCCTGTGAAAGTCCAACCCAGACTCCCACAACACCAAGACAGAGCAGCTGTCAAGGGACGTCCGCACTGCAGCGACCCACTACCAGAGTGGCCCAGCTATCCAGATTCTGCACCCTCAACCAGCGAGACCAACAACCGCAAGGCCCTAGGATGCACAGAGTCCAGTCAAGCTTTCAATTTGCACCAGAGCGCCTGTAGGAAGCTGGCTCTGTATACCATATACCAAAATAAGTTATAGTGTGCAGAGAGTCCAGTGGAACCCCAAAGGTAGGCAGAGGTAAAATTAGAGAATACCTTACTCTCCATTTGTGGTAATGTGGGTTGTGAGAAAGTGCCCTCTTTCTTGCATGGTATGCCCCCACTTATTGCTGAATTTCTGATGTTCTTGGACTGAGTCTGCCTTTGGCTCCTGCTAATCAGACACCCAGGACCAATGTTCCTTTCCTAAAATTGCATTGAAGCCTAAACCCAATTGGCATCTGTGGCCTCATGTCCGTCCCTGGTAAATTGTACCGCAGGTACCCAAGCACTGTGACCAGAGAAGGCCTCTACGGGCTGCAGCATTTATTGTGCCACCCTTAGGGGCCCTGTACCATGACACTCACACACTGCGTGTCTTGGTGCAGAACAAAGTGAAAAGTTGACATGGCACACATCTCTGTGTAACATCACATACATGAAGGGGCAGCACTCCAATATTTACTCCGTTTTAATTTTCCATTTTTAATTGACACAGTCCTTTTAATCCATCGCGTGCACATGTGACGTGCTCAGCCCATACTGCACGTAATAATCTGAACACCATATCTGTGGGACACCTTTTTGTTCCACCTCGTAGCACTGCATTCTTTGATTGCATTTTGCCGCAATATATTTAATTCTTCACTGTTTTACATGAAGGGGCAGCACTCCAATATTTACTCAGTTTTAATTTTCCATTTTTAATTGACACAGTCCTTTTAACAGTGAACTTTTGGAAAAAATGCATGTGACCACCTTCAAGCCAGGCGGAAAATCTTTCATTTAAAAAGCACACTTTAATTTTTAAAGAAGACTCGAAAGTACTTCATGATAATTGCAATGTCATAGTAGTGCCAAATAATGTTATGTAATCATGACTCATCATTGTGCACAGAAAAATATTCCAGTGTTTAAGTTCGTTTAGATTTATGGTGCACTATGGGAATGTGAGTAATCAGTTGGGAATGGGCGAGGTTTAGTATTCTACAGGTGATAATTAGAGTTGCACTAAGTGGGGAATTCAAGGAGGGAGGAGTGAAAGCCACGCTTTTAAACCGAGAGGATGCAAGAGAGTTTATTATTTTGTTCTGAGCTGGAGTGAGCACGCTGTTTTAACAACAGCAGGTAAGCCAGGAAATGTTTAAAAAGGGTTTTATAACGGGAACCAGTGAAAATGTTATATTTAAAGATGGACAGTTAATGATTAAGAGAGCAAACAGTTGGCTCCATAAACACAGGGAGTGCAACTCATGAAGGCAGCAATGTGTTAACTCGGGTTTATGTTAGAATGAATTCTCGTGTGTAACTTGTTTGAAGCTTATTTTTAACACAATTACATAATGTTAACCTTGATAATAATTATTGAAGTACATGATATTGTGGTTTTAAACGGGTGGATGGAATCTTAATGGACTTATTTTGTACTTTGTTACCCCTGACGAAAGGCCCCAAGAGGCCTGAAATGCATTGGGTTTAAATAAACTGCTTTTTAAATGGATTTTGGCATCAGTACGTGTTTTTGTCAAGAGGTTCGGATGGCCCAACATTAACATGAGAAAATTTTGGAAAATTGCATTTCCTGGTTTGAGGTTGGAAAGAAGGATGAATGTGGAAAAAATTGAGGATTAAAAGCAAAAGCACTAAGAAAAAACAGTGAAGAATTAAATATATTGCGGCAAAATGCAATCAAAGAATGCAGTGCTACGAGGTGGAACAAAAAGGTGTCCCACAGATATGGTGTACACATCTCTGTGTGCCTTGCCCACAAACCACCGCCCTGGCATACAACAGTCACCAAGCTCTAGCTGGGTGCCCTATGCCAGTGGTGAGGGTATCAGTGCATGAGCCCTGTACCCCTACAGTGCCCAAGTCCATTTGGGCACTGTAGGTGCAATGCTGCCATAACACCATAATGGCTTCACTGAAAACTGGGAACTTTGGTATCAATCTTCTTAGCACATTAAACCCACCCTGATGCCAGTATGGGATTTAATGTAAAATGCACAAAAGAGGGCATCTTGGAGATGAAACTCGACCAACTCCTAGTGCCCTGACTGAGGGGCTGCTTAGGCTGCCACCAACAGACATGTTTCTGGACCCCTGTGTCGAGAGCCTGCAGCTCTCGGGGGCAGGAAACAATGCACATCCAGGGACGAGGTGCCAAGCCTCCTCCCCAGGATGGGCAGGGTTCACGAGAGGGGAAGCTTCAAAGTCATGCCGCCTTTGTGAGCTTCCCCAGACCATTTGCTACTTTCAGCAACTGGTCCTCACTGATTCTACCCACCCTTCGGGCGGGAGAGACGGTGGGAAAAACAAGTGAGGGAAAGGTGTGCCACCTCTGCTAAGTCCACCCCTCAAGTGGGGGAGGAGAGGTGAAGCACAACTCTGAGTCCCCGCCATCTTGAGGATGGGGGACCCAGCCAACCAGGGACAGGCTCCTCCCCCCCCCCCCCCTCCCACTGGAGGGAGGCACGATAGGGGTACCCACCCCAGGGAAGGGACCCATTGGTAAATCTAGTATTTAGGGGGCACCATGAACCTTGCTTCCTCAGATACAGACAAGAAAGAAGATAAGAAGAAGGAGCAAAGAGCTGTGCAGAGCTAACAAGAGGACGACGCCCACTGACTTGGCCCAAGCCCTACCAGCCTGTCTACCCCTCAAACCTGCTCCTGCTAAATCCCAGAGTGTCCTGCAGCCAGCAACCTCGAGAAACCCGGAGGACCTGCTTGCCTTCACTTCTAAAGACTGCATCTCCTGTGAACACCAGATTTGTTCAAACTGCAGCTTCAGGCACCAGCCTGAGACCGCGAATCCAGCCCACTCTGCACCCGCCGAACCCGGCCCGAGCTTGAGTGGAAAAACACCACTAGGAGGTCACCCCGGCGATAACTACCTGAGATTTGGCGCCCCCGACCTATCTCAAGCCTCCAGTCATCGCCTGCAGCCTAAATCCAGAAGGCACCCTAACCGCGACCAGAAGCTGGTAAGAAGACCCGAACCCCAAGAGGCACCCCAGCACCACACGCCTGACAGCATTGTGTGCACAAACAGCCAACGGTGCCTAACCAAACCTTAACTTCCCAACTTACCTCTCCAAGTGGTGGTCGCACCCAGAAGTCCTTAGTCTCCCTGCCTGCAGTGCTTTTGTAAACCGGAGATTCTCCATAGAAAACAGGGCGCCCGAGGTCGAAACATCACTTTGCACCAGGCCGCCCCGGTGCCGCTGAGGGTGCTCCTTTTGTGCTACTTTGTTTCCCCATTTGCCCTGACCTTAATCCTAGGAGCTTTGCTCCCACAACACAGTGGCCTGCTTGCCAGCAGCCACCAACCGGAGACCCCTTATCCCCCATTGGATAACATTGGGCCTCAACACTCTCAATCAATCAATTTGTAAAGCGCGCTACTCACCTGTGAGGGTCTCAAGGCGCTGAAGGGAGGGGGGGGGGTGCTGCTACTGCTCGAATAGCAAGGTCTTGAGGTGTTTTCTTGTTTTCTGAAGGGGAGATGGTCCTGGGTCAGTCGTAGGTGTGCAGGGAGGGAGTTCCATATCTTGGCTGCCAGGTAGGAGAACGATCTTCCTCCGGTGGTGGTTCTGCGAATCCGAGGGATGGTGGCGAGGCAAGGCTGGGGGAGCGGAGCTGGCGGGTGGGAGTGTAGAACGACAGGCGGTTGTTGAGGTATTCGGGGCCCGAGTCGTGGAGCGCTTTGTGTGCATGTGTGAGCAGCCTGAACGTGATCCTCTTGCTGACGGGGAGCCAGTGCAGGTTTCTCAGGTGGGCAGATATGTGGCTGTGGCGAGGGATGTCGAGGATGAGTCGTGCGGAGGCGTTCTGTATGCGTTGAAGGAGTTTCTGAAGTTTGGCTGTGGTTCCTGCGTACAGGGCGTTTCCGTAGTCCAGCCGGCTGGTGACGAGGGCCTGGGTGACCGTCTTTCTCGTTTCGGTGGGGATCCACCGGAAGATCTTTCGGAGCATGCGCAGGGTGTTGAAACATGAGGACGAGACTGCGTTGACTTGCTTGGTCATCGTGAGGGAGGAGCCATGGATGAATCCCAGGTTGCGTGCGTGGTCCGTGGGTATCGGTGCAGTGCCCAGCGTCGTGGGTCACCAGGAGTCGTCCCAGGCGGATGGGGATTGTCCGAGGATGAGGACTTCCGTCTTGTCAGAGTTGAGCTTCAAGCGGCTGAGCTTCATCCATTCTGCGACATCTTTCATTCCGTCCTGGAAGTTGGCTTTGGCGGTGAGGGGGTCTTTGGTGAGGGAGAGTATCAGTTGGGTGTCGTCGGCGTAAGAGATGATGTTGATATTGTGTTTACGTGCGATGGCGGCGAGGGGGCTCATGTAGATGTTGAAGAGGGTAGGGCTGAGTGAGGATCCCTGGGGTACGCCGCAGATGATCTTGGAGGCCTCGGAGCGGAAGGGAGGGAGGCTGACTCTCTGGGTTCTGTCGGAGAGGAACGATGTGATCCAGTCTAGGGCCTTTCCTTGGATCCCAGTGTTGTAGAGGCAGGTTATTAGGGTGCGGTGGTAGACGGTGTCAAAGGCTGCCGAGAGGTCGAGGAGGATGAGGGTGACTGTCTCTCCGTTGTCCATCAGGGTCTCTGCACCCGGTCGCACTAGTGCCGCTGAGTGTGAAACAATAGTGCATCACTGACCCTGTGGGACCCTTGAGTCTAACCCCAGAACATTAACTCCCACAGTCGATTAGTTACCTGTGAACCGTTAACTTGTTTTTCCTCCATAGGATAACATTGATAATTTTCTTCCAAAAAGTTCTTAAGTGTGGAGTTTTGAAATCTAAAAATATTCCTTAAAAACCACACAAATAACCAAAATGTATTTACTTACCTGTTTACAGGAAATGGCCCAGTGCTGAATTCAGGTATAAAATGTAACTTATAAAGTAACTTACCTGTAATTTACTGAAAAAGCCTATTAATTTCAATGTACTGTATTTGCTAAATGTTGCATCCTTCTGCATCCCCTGTAAGTCAAAGAAAGTACAATTTCTATTGCATTTTCAAACTGTTCTATATCCAGTAACGTATTACTGAAAAGTATTAAATGCTTACCTGTACCAGGCGTGCTTGGTTCTAAAAATAAAACAACAGTATATATTTGTATACAATGAAAACAACAAAGGAGCGTCAAAACCCAGCTTATGAGAAAAAAGCGAGCATGCAACAACACTCACAGTCTAATTTGGCTGTGAGAAGGAACCTCTTATGGTTATTTAGAAAGCCCTCACTCACCAACCTGGTTGGTGACATGCTTCATCATTGGGCCCCACCAGGAGTGGCCGAATGCCACCCTAGTGTGCTTCGACGCCAGGTTACTGCGGAGCTGGTTTTTTCGTGAGTGAAGAGTGATTTGGGGTAATTTAAAAATTTACCAATTGTGTCAAAATACATTTTTTAATATTTTGCCAATTGTTAATGGATAAAAACAGAAGTGAAGGGTAAAGGACCAAAATTAAAAGTCCAGGTTTACCCTGTGTTGTTTGGTCAACATGTTTCTGCCACAGAGGTAAAGGTATGTCGGGCGTTCGTCAGGACCAGTGAAAGTGTAGGTAGTTACTAATAAACCCCGGTGATATGGGCGCGCTAAGGCCCACCCTATCCTGGGGTGTCAGTGTTAAAAGAAAAAAATATATAAAACACTGTCTCAAGATTCCCAATGAATTAGAGTGGAACCGAGTTTATTCTGTACAAAAAGACATAGACAAACAGACACGACATAAAAAACAAGGATGATTAGATATATCAATGACTGTTGTCACAATATTGCTAACATGCTGTGGTGCTCAGGGATGTGCTAGTAGCCACTGTCGATTCGCAGGCGAACTGGGAAAAAGATATTGCAATTCTGTGCTCATACAGGATATTGTGTAGCATGACGTAGCCTAAATTGGCTAAGTGGTCCTCAAAAGGTAGGTAGCGAAAACCGGGTGGCAAAGACATGTCTGCTATGCCCAAATTATCATTACAGAGTAACCAGTGTCTATACTAGAGGTAGTGAGGCTATGTCGCCTCAATGCTATTGGGCAAAAAGGGAAAAATATAAGTAAAAACAGGCATCCTTACTAAGTATGCTAGACGTATTAAGCATCATGATTCTCGGGAGGGGGGTGGAAGCACTTTGGCACATCCCGCGAGTGGAAAAAATTTAAAGATAACATACCAAGGTTGGCTGCTACGTGAAAAGCGGAGCACAAGAGGCACTCGATTTGAACCAGCATCGTACTCACGCCCTCTGTGCTAGGCACCCACTCGGTACCTGCTTGATCCCTCAATTGCCGGACCCCGAGGATTCCTGTCTTTTTTCTCATAAGCTGGGTTTTGACGCTCCTTTGTTGTTTTCATTGACTACCTTGAGGGGGACAGGAGAGCCTTGTGTTCTCTTCCTCTCTTGTTGTTACAATTATATTTGTATACAAACACAATTGGCCTAGAGTTCAGTTATTGAGTGTGTGAATTCATTTGCTGACGGAGTGTGTAATCGAATGCTTAACACTGTCCTCTGATACTGCCTTACTGCTCGACCACTCTACCACAATGAGGGTAAGGTTCTATCTAACTTTAATCTCTGCCTACCTCTGGGGTCACCTGGACTCTAGTGCGGGGTCTCATACTCAGCTTTGAGACTCGTAGTTGGCAGGGTTTCCCCTGCCGATTAATACCCAGATTCCTTTTTCAGACGTTGTGGATGTGTATGAAATGAGAGTATGAATGTGTAAGGTTGTTGTGTTTGGTTGTGTGTTATCAGGGGCATATGTATTGTTATAAATTGTTTATTTCACATATAGTTATTGTCACTTTATTTTCTCTTTTCTGTATGAACCGTGAAATTATTTCCTGAAATTTGTATATTGTGATTACATGTTTTTCATGAATTCTAACTCAAATGAACATATATAAACTTGAAAGCAATGCTAAAAACAGAATAAAAAATGTCAATATATTTTTTGAATAAAATAAAAAGTCTGTTGTGTATCTGTCACCTTTATATAAATTATGTGATGTGTACTTGTATGTAAAATTGTGGCAGTTGAGGGAACTTCTCTCCGTGTTGTGCTTTATTCCTTCCCCTCTGTTCCCTGGCCGTACTTTAAATTTTGAGGGGGTCCCATCATTCCTGCCTTCTTGTCACCTGGACTCTATACACACTATATATCATTTTGGTGAAGTATATATAAAGCCAGTTTCCTACATGGGTGAGCAGTAAGGCTTTATCAGAGGGTAGTGTTAAGCATATATTGTAAACACTCTGGCACAAAATGATGTCACACACTCAAAGACTGAACTCAGACCAATTTAGTTTGTATACAATTATTATTTAGTTCTTTTATTTCTAGAACCAAGCCAGACCTGGTGCAGGTAAGTGAAATAATATTTGCAGGTATATTTCAGTTAAAAGAACCGTGCAGAGGGTACATGTGACATCAGTGAGTTCTGGAGGGGTCAACCAACGGTGTTACTCACACTCTGGAGCGCTGGGGGACCTAGCTGTAAGGAGTCAGAATCAGGACATATGCGGCGGGTGCAGTGGTGGTTCCGGCCTTAGGTTTCTTTGTCCTCAGCAGGCCTGGTCTTCAGAGTTTCTTTTGAAAGTAGTCAGTTCTCCCAGGGTTCTGGAGGTCACTGGCTGCAGGACAAGTTGACTTTTGGCACAGGATCTTTGGAAACTGTAGAAGGGCCGGTAGGGCTGGGACCAAGTAAGTTCTTCTCTGCAGTCTCCTCTGCTGGGCGTCGTCTTTCAACGTTATGTTATGTTAATTTAGTCTTTTATAGCGCACGGCTACTCCATAGAGTGTCCCGGCGCTTTTATTGAAAGCCTGTAGCAGAATAACAACACAGTAAAATAAAACGGACCCAGCAGAAAGAAAGAAGAGCGAACTAAAGGGCAAAAAGCCAAGTTTTAAGACCCTTCCTAGAAGTCAGCAAATTAGAGGTGCTGCGTAATGTCAAAGGCAGAGTATTCCAAATCTGTGGCGCCAACAGCTTAAAAGAGCGACCTCCAATGCGGGCCCTTTTTACTCGGGGGACCACATCAAGGAACAATGATTCAGACCTCAGAGATCGGGCCGGATGGTAAAAGGCAAGCCTCCTTTGGAGATATTTTGCTCCCGAGGCGTGGAGAGCCTTGTGGGCCAAGGTCAAGGCCTTAAATGTGTGTATACTTGTAAAGCGCACTGCCGCCCCATCTCGGGGCATCCTGGCGCTGTATACCGCTGTGGAACCCTTCCTGGCTTTCCCTGTGAGATGCCCCCTCCTGGGCACCCCCGAGGTGAAGCCAGGCATCCCAGCGCTGTTGGGGCCGTTGTGGAGATTAAGAAAGCTATTGCCCAGAGTTGCAGAGTGGGACCCATGATTAGAGTAGGCACCGAGGCGAGAATTATCGAGTCCGCGGACATTGAACCCAAGACCCTGCCGCGTCGGGAATTGAACCCTGGTCCCGGGCCTGACCTCTGCTTCAGGGTCTGCCGCTTCTAACCAGTGAGCCACACTTCTCCACACTTAAAAACTATCCGCTTCCGGATAGGCAGCCAGTGGAGTGACTGCAAAAGGCCAGAGGCTCTGGCTCGCCTATACAGGCCAAAAATGGCCCGCGCGGCCGAGTTCTGGACCACCTGCAACCGTTGCAGGAGATATTCCGGCAGGCCAAGATATAGGACGTTGGAGTAGTCCAGTCTTGAACCAATTAAGGCCTGCACCGTCGTCTTCCTATGATCTTCTGAGAGCAAAGGAAGGAACTTACGGAGCATCCCGAGGAGGCCAAAACATGTTCCCGTAAGACCAAGGATCTGAGATCTTAACGTCAGACCATTATCAATCTTGATCCCCAAATTCTTTGCTAGCTGGGACGAGCGCGCTGGAGGAAACATTAACAGGCCACCATTCCTGCCAGTTTGGGTCAGATGGACAGCCGAAGAAGAGTACCTCAGATTTGTCTGAGTTGCACTTGAGTTAAGTTGGAACCATTTAAAAACAGCCCCAAGGCACTCACGGATACGCTCTCCATCAAAATCTTCTCCTTTCCTGCACGTAAAGAGGAGCTGGGTATCGTCGGCATAGGATACGATCTGGGCCCCAAAAGACTCCGCCAATGCCGCCAGAGGGGTCATAAAGATGTTGAAAAGAGTCGGGCTCAACACAGAGCCCTGCGGGACTCCGACTCCCAAAGGCGGCATCACGGCAGAGCTGGGTGAGGCCCAGACCGTTTGTCGACGGCCAGCCAAGAATGATCTAAACCAGCTGAGCACCGTCCCCCTCAGACCGATCTCTTGAAGTCTGGTGAGGAGACCCCCATGGGGCGTCCTTCTTAGGTTGCGGGAATCTGTCTTCTTGGTTCAGAGCTGCCCCCTAAATACTGTATTTAGGAGGTGTTTTAGGGGTCTCGAAGTAAGTAGCCAATGGGCTACTGACCTTAGGGTGCCTACACCCTTGGTGTGCTCACTCCACGTGGGTGAGTGGGCACAATCCCTAATCCTGATTGGAGCGTGCCTGCCATCTGCAAGATGGCAGGCACTGAAGAGTGGGCTTCACCCCGCCTCCACCACCTGAGGTGTGGGGCTGACAGAGGTGGGAACACCTTCTGGGCTGCTCTAATTTTTCCTACCTATCTTCCTGTCGAAAAGGAGGGGAGACATGAGGGGGTCCTGCTCCTGATAGCAGGAGACGCTGGGGGTCGCGTTACAACAAAGGTGGCGAGGTCTTTGAAGCTCCCCTGCCACAGATAGCTCTTCCTGACCTAGGGGAGGTGTGAACACCTCTCCCCAGAAAAGAATGTGTTTCTAAGCTCAGGGAGCAATAGCTCCCACCCAAGGGGTCCAAAACATGTCTTGTGGTGGCAGACTGGTGTTTACCAGTCAGGGAACCCACCAGAGACTGGTCAATTTTCAGGTGGCATCTCTAGGATTCCTTCTGAGTGCATTGTATAATAAATCCCGCACTGGAATCAGTGTGGTTTATTATGCTGAGAAGTTGGATACCAAACTTCCCAGACTTCAGTAAAGCCATTATGGTGCTGTTGAGTTCATAATGACAAACTCCCAGGCCATATACTCTTTATAGCTTTCCTGCACATACAATGTCTAAGAATGGACTTAGACACTGTAGCGGTACAGGGCTCATGCACCTGTACCCCCACATATTCACCCAGGTAGAGGGGTGGCTAAGTTATGCCAAAGGCAGTGGACTGTAGGCATGGCATTCAGGGATGTGTGCCATGTCGACTTCACTTATCTCTGCACCAAAACAAGCAACCTGCAATGGCAGTGTGTGTGTGTGTGCGTGTGCGTGTGCGTGTGTGTGTGTGTTAAGGTACAGGAACTCTCAGGGTGGCACAATGTGTGCTGCAGCCCTTAGAGGAGCTAATTGGGGGTGCAAAGGTACAGTTCTGGGTAAGAACACAGGCCCTGGGAACATGATTAGCAGGGACCCAGGGCACACCAAGTCAAAGTGCATCAGAGATCTGGCAAAAAGTGTGTGTGTGTGTGTGTGTGGGGGGGGGGGGGGGGGGTTACTGCAACAGAAACCGAGCTTCGTACTTTGGACTTTAGCCCTCTACTCAAAGGAAACCCCCTGAAACCTATCGCAAATACCTATATGCAACATATGCCTTTTCTCCCGTAGGGAAGCAGTGCTGCGTAAAGAAGCATTTAGGTAAACTGTTTACTTATCTGTGAAAATTCACATTTAAAAAAGTACTTACTTCATAATGAAGTTCTAGGCATAACAATTTAAACAAAAATATGAATTATTTTTCTAAATTACTCTCAGATTTTTTTGGGAGTGTGCATCTTTCTACATGGTGAAAATCATAATGGGCTTCTTCCCTGATTAAGCCTGCTTTGTACACCTTGGCATGACAAAATATAAATTCAAACATTTTCTAAGTGGTCCAGGAAGCTATGACCCGAGAGAAATGAAAATATGCCCTACGGCAGCGTTTCCCAAACTGTGGTCTGCGGACCCCCAGGGGTCCGTGAGACATTCCCAGGGGGTCCGCCTGTCGTCTTAGTGAAAAATGAAAACACCCATGCGTCCTCACAGCACACAAGAGCTGTGAATGTTGGCGCATGGGTGGCAAGACCACAACAATACAATCGGGAGGAATGGGCAGTGGGCAGTCAGGGGGGCGGGCCGCAGGGGGCACAGCAGCTGGGGAAACAAGTGGAACAGAAGGCAAAAGGGGCACAAAAACAAGGAAAAAACGAGTGGCACAGAAGGCAGAAGGGCACAAAAAAAATGAGTGGAACAGAGGGCAGAAGGGCACAAAAAATGAGGGAAAAACAAGTGGAACAGAGGCTAGAAAGGCACAAAAATTGAGTGGAGCAGAGGGCAGAAGGGCTAAAAAAAACAAGGGAAAAACAAGTGGAAGAGAGGGCAGAAGGGCACAAAAAATGAGTGAAACAGAGGGCAGAAGGGCACAAAAAACAAGGGAAAAACAAGTGGCACAGAGGGCAGAAAGGCACAAAAATGAGGGAAAAACGAGTGGCACAGAGGGCAGAAAGGCACAAAAAACGAGTGGAACAGAGGGCAGAAAGGCACAATGAACGAGGGGAACAGAGGGCAGGAAGGCACAAAAACAACGGAAAAACAAGTGGAACAGAGGGCAGAAAGGAACATAAAACGAGTGGAACAGAGGGCAGAAGGGCACAAAAACGAGGGAAAAAAGTGGAACAGAGGGCAGAAAGGCACAAAAAACGAGGGATAAACAAGCGGCACAGAGGGCAGAAAGGCACAAAAAACGAGTGGCACAGGGGGCAGAAGGGCACAAAAAAACGAGGGAAAACGAGTGCACAGAGGGCACAACGGCACAAAAAACGAGGGAAAAGCGAGTGGAACAGAGGGCAGAAGGGCACAAAATTGAGTGGAACAGAGGGCAGAAAGGCAAAAAAAACAAGGGGAACACGGCAGAAAAAGGCACAAAAAACGAGGGAAAACGAGTGGCACAGAGGGCAGAAAGGCACAAAAAACGAGGGAAAAACAAGTGGCACAGAGGGCAAAAAGGCACAAAAAAAGAGTGGTACAGAGAACAGAAAGGCACAAAAAACAAGTGGAACAGGGTAGAAAGGCACAAAAAACGAGTGGAACAGAGGGCAGAAAGGCACAAAAAACGAGGGAAAACGGGTGGAACAGGGGGCAGAAAAGGACAAAAAACGAGGGGAACAGAGGGCAGAAAGGCATAAAAAACGAGGGAAAAACAAGTGGAACAGAGGGCAGAAAGGCTAAAAAAACAAGGGAAAAACGAGTGGCACAGAGGGCAGAAAGGCACAAAAACCGAGTGGAATAGAGGGCAGAAAGGCACAAAAAACGAGGGAAAAACAAGTGGAACAGAGGGTAGAAAGGCACAAAAAACTAGGGAAAAACTAGTGGAACAGAGGGCAGAAAGGCACAAAAAACGAGGGGAACAGGGCAGAAAGGCACAAAAAACGAGGGAAAAATGAGTGGAACAGAAGGCAAAAGGGGCACACAATACGAATGAAAAACGAGTGGCACAGAGGGCAGACGGGCACAAAAAACGAGACAGGTAAGAACAGAAGGCAGAACGGGCAGAGAGGCACGGGGCAGCGAGGGGTACAGAAGGAAAACCCGCTAGCAGACACACGGGGCAGCGAGGGGTACAGAAGGAAAGACCGGGCAGAGAGAGCACGGGGACAGCGAGGGGAACAGAGGGAAGAAAAAGGGGCACGGACCACGTACATGCAGCGGGGGGAAGACAGACAACAGCAGTCACAGACACAACAATGAAAATACAGGCAATACAATAAAAGCAATAAAGCACTGAAAGGCACATGTGTATAGGTTACCGTTACTTGGCAGGCAGGTAAAAATAGATGCAGCCAGGATCAGCAGTAGGATTTTCGTGCTGCTGTCTGATTGCTCACTTTCCACAAGCCCTTGGGTGAATTATGTGTGCTGTCAAGCTTTCATATACAGACAGTTCTTATTCTGTGTAGCCTTTGCAGTTTGTTGTTGGCAAGGGACGGGGCAGTGGGCATCCTAACAGGAGAGGGTCATGTCAGGTGCCACGCGGCCTCTCTGAAATATGCCTTAACTGCAGTGCTCACCCCTTGGTGGTAAAATGTTGTTCTGCTGTCTGTGACTAAAGATGTCTAACAGGAGTTTATGGTAATTGGCATAGCATTGTTCCATGATCTCGCTGAAACAATATGCCTCCTGTGCAGATACCTTCCTGCCATCTCTTGCACTTCCATGATGAACTCCTAATATAGACCTTGAATTTGCGCTGTACACTGCACTCATCGCTTTGTGCACTATCTTGTTAGAATTTTCACAATATTCGTTGCTCCTTGGGGCATGTCTTTATTATAAAATGCTTCATAATTGTATAACATTTTAGACCTTCTTAAACTGTGAATAGGTAAAAATGCTAATAATTCACAATCATTCAACCTGTTGCGGTAGGAAGGGTCACCACTCCAAGGCTCTGGAATGAGAATGTAGAGGTGCTGCTATGGCTGAGAGCAGGAAACTTCTACCACTAAATAAAACACTGCTGTATGCATACATGTCTATGCCAATAGACCCAATTCAGGCTGTCTCCCTCTTGAAATTGCTTCTGCTTCAAAAGGAGTTTTTAAAAAGAAATTTAAATTGTACAAATTGCTTGGGGATCCCTGGCTTCCAGTAGTGATTCAGTGGGGGTCCTCAGGCGTCAAAAGTTTGGGAACCACTGTTCTACGTGATCTCCTTGGGTCTTGAGATCAGTCCACTAGCTTCACACCAACACTGACGTCACCAGCGAAGCTTTTGTCTCTCAACTCAATGTACTGCAAGATACTTTAGCAACAAAATACAACTCTATCCCTACACTGCCATTATCCATCCAAAACCAATTCAAGATTGCCTGAAAATGTTGCATTTGAAAAAAGGGTGACTTCTCTGTAGTCCAAGTTCCTCGACTGTGCAGTATACCTTGCTAAGATCTGTCATCTGCACACTGTACACATTATAGCAAACAACTCACCTGTGCAACTTCTTTGCAAAATACATTGCTGCTAGCTCTGCCCCTAAATAAGTACTCTAACATCATGAAGCAAATTTTATTAAAGCAGGGTAGGTGAAGCTGATTTCTTAAAAATAAAGGCAATCAGTTTAAGAATTTGAACTGCACAAGTTTACTCGAAAGAGATTAGTTTTCAGAATAAGAAGCTGTGTTTCAAATCCCCCAGAGACACTCTTGGTTTGCTTTACCCATTAACTTTGAAGGCATGCCCAAAACCTAAGAAATATGAGGAATAACATCAAGTGATTAAAGACTGTAGCGGGTTCATCACAAGCAGTAAATATGAAGAAGTATTTTGGGGAATGAAAATGAAAGGAAATTCTTGGTAATGCAAGAGTGAATTCTTGGTAACCTTGTATATATAAGTTAACCACAGAGTTCCAGATGCCAGTTTCTCTGGCATTTTTATGCCAAGTCACTTTGGTGAGGTTCCCAGCCTTGTATACCAAAATATAAAAGGTTTATACATTTATTTATGTAGATACATTAAGAGAATAGGTAAGATCTGATTACATCCGCCACTTGCATAGTAGAATTCTGGTAGGGAATATAAAACTTAAAAGGAACCAAAGACCCTTGGACAACAAAGGGTGTCTGCATACCAACACACTGGGGCAACTACTCTAACCATACCTTTATTTACTTAGTTTTTTTCTATACTGTATTCAGTGCATTAGAGTTCAATTCAATGGAAGGCCTAACAGGGTAATGTAATATGTAGAAGACAGAAATTATAACAACATGGAACACATTACAAAGTTCCCAATTTATATAGAAGGGGCACAGGTCTTCACAAAACACAATATGGAGAAACCAGCCAATTTTAGGTCTTGCATGCCAGACAGCACACGCCTTCTAGTTGAAATGAAATGAAATGAAATTAAAAAGGCATTTGTAAAGCACATGGTTACCCAAGGGCATCCCTGCGTAATCCGTGGCGCCCTTAAACTAAAAGCAGGTCAAGGAAAGAGGAAAGTTTTAAGATATTTTCTGAAAATCAGATAATTGGGTCGAGCCGTATGTGGTCAGGCAGGTGATTCCAGAGCTTGGCCCGATGTATGAAAACAGACGGCCTCCAGTTCGTGCTCTCCTAATCTTCGGGACTAAGATTAGGCCTTTTTTGTCAGATCTAAGTGCCCTGCTTGGTAGGTAGGGTTGAATCATAGAATGAATCAACACTGAGCCCTTGCCAGTGAATGCTTTATGTGGCATGCACAGTGACTTAAATGTAATTCTTTCTTGGAATGGTAGCCAGTGCAGAGTGGCAAGGGCAGGTTTCCCTGAGAGGCGTCTAGGGATATTCAGTAGGAGGCGAGCTGCACAAATTCTGCACAGTTTGCCATCTTTTTGTTGAAACCGGAGGGCTCCTAAATAGAGGGCATTGGCATAGACAAGCTGCGATAAAATTAAAGCTCGGACTAGTAGCTGTTTAGCCACAAAAGGGAGCATGAGAAGGATCCCTCCGATCATTCTTAGAAGACCATAGCAACTAGATGCAACTTTTTGCGCTTGTTGCTTAAAATGGAGGTTACCGTCGAGCCAGACCCCCAGGCTCTTGATCTGTTATTTCAGAACAGGCGGTGTGCCCAGATAACTGGGCCAAAAGAAGCCTATGATTGATGGAGCAGAGTGGCCCAGGAGCACAAGTTCAGTCTTCACTCCATTAAGTTTTAATCCATCCATCTGGATACCTTCTCGAGACATGAGACCAGGCCCACAGTTGTCATGCTGATTAAGGGAGACAACTAGCTAGGTGTGATCGGCATACGTGTCCATCTGTATCTCATCTGAACATACGATTCCTGCCAGGGAGCTCATATAGGTATTGAACATTGTTGGACTAAGAGAGGATCCTCCATCAATGCTTGTGCTTTTGGGGGTGTAATGTCTGTTAATGGGGTGGTTTGAGGGTCTGTGGCCTGCGGAAACAATTTATAAATGTATAAAATGTTGGCAGAAAAAATTCTGCCATCTCATTGTACCGGTGTTGAGGGTTATCAGAGATAGTGGGGGGACTGGGGTGTGTGAAAAGAGACTTGGCAATTTTTAAAATTTCGCGGGGGAGTTTGCAGCCGAAGTAATTTTTTCTTGGTAATAAAAAGCTTGGGCAGCTTTTATTTCAGTTTTGTAAAGTTTTAACGTCATTTTGTAAATAATTTTACTGTTAGCAGAGAAATCCTTCCTCCAATTTCTTTTCTGTTTTTGCATGTTTGTTTTAATACCCGAAGTTCAGAAGTATACCAGGCGTTTCTTTTGCTGCAACTTTTTTTGGGTCACTTTCCTTGGGAGAACCGTATTAAGTGAAAATTCGAGCCAATTATTGTAATTATCGTTTGCAATAATGGGGCTTGAGAGGGGGATTGGAGTGGTGGTCTTTAAAAGTGTCCCCCAAGATTCCAATGGAAGTTTGGACTGGATTCAAACTAGTTGCTTGGTCCTGCACCTGGTAAAATGGATTCCTGCAGTTGGAAAAGCCTATTGCAGGCTTACTGCAAACTTACAATGGGCTTTTCAAATTATGACCAATAGTGTTTGCTCTTCTACTTCAGTAAACAAGGCATCGCTTTTGTATCCTTCAACTATTCAGAAAGAGTTGCTCCACACTTTTAAACTCCAAAATCTAAATTGACAGTAAATTGCTGAAAGACATACACAACAGTTTGCACTTTTGCTATCGTAAATAGCTGAAGAAAAAGCATCAAACATTCCCAATGGCATTAAAACAAATGGAAGCCTTTTCAAAGGGAGAACCTCACTAACGTTCAGGGTAAACTTCCAGCTGGTTAACTTTGCTCACTACGCCATCCACAGAAACGAGCCTGAAACATTTTGAAATCTTTTTTATTATATAAAAAATCATGCAATTGTTGCCGCTATTTTATGTACCCTCAACAAGAAAGCTATTATGATAACAAAATTGTCCATCAATCTGGTCACCATTTTGTAATTTGAAGATAGCATTTCTGAAGTAGCCATAAACAAGTGTAATGTAAAACTATCATCTTTTTGTCATCGTAATCATGCACCTCACCTGGGCACCCCGGGTTTGTGCGCAGTGCTTTCTTGTAGTAAGCCAAGGCCCCACGGTAGTCCTTTTTGTTAAAGGATATGCATGCTTTACCTGAAATATGATAAACATTAAACACAAACTTTAGGGTCTCTTTTTGAGTAGCTCCTCCACCAAACCCATACTTTTGAGAGTGGTTATAGCATCATAAAATCCAATGTATCCAGACAAACAAAGTTTCATGCACATTTGGCGAGGTCAATTCTGCAAATGTATATGACAATAAACCAGCAGGGATGTGGAATTCCTATAGCCCGATGCCAAGGACATATTGTTTGGGTTCTAATGTGTATTTTGTCCTTGGGACAAGTAGGCCCAACCCTCTGCGGACAAGTAGGCCAACCCCCTGCAGCACAAACCGTTCGACTGCCAGTTTGCAGTATCACATTAAGGATCAGGGAAGGGTACTGCCTGTAGTTAAGTTAATATTTGTGTGCATGTGTTAATGCTGTTCAAACTTGCATTTATGGTTCATTAATTGAAAGCCTTTATTATTAGGGTGAGCGCTCTAAGTAAATGTACTTTCTGACTGCACTACTGCCAGTGGATCTAGTATGAAAATGTGTACACACGGTTTCAAAGTTTAGCAACATGAGGCTATGCATGATGCTCACAGAACGCTCTCGGATTAGATGCAAATATTTGCAGAAGCTTGAAAGCAAGATTAATGTTTCTTTGCTTTCAATATAAAATGCTCCTAAAAAATGAAAGTAGGGAAGAAAACATTTTGCTGAACTTCTGTAAAATTTCAAGTACCATTTCTTTGCAGCATAATTTAGTAAAACGTGTTGATGTATGCTAGTATTTCCCAAAAATATTCATATTGGAAAATGTGTGCAACTAGTTTCAATAAGATTATGGGAAACAAAAATAAACAAGCCTTGGCAAAGCCAGTAGGTCTGACATTGGTGGTCAGCTTTTTATTTTTGGCAATGCGTGACTTGTTTGGCATGGCTTTTGTAAAACCTTATTGATGTGAGAGCTGCGGGGTCCTCACCATTATACCAAACATTGGCAAACGCAAAAAAAAATGTGGGTCTCAAAAAAGAACTCACTGCCACATTAGTTACTGGCACTGAACAAAACTACTTTGTGTACCGATATTCTCCTTGTGAAAGAGCAGAATGCTGTAACTCACAGTGAAGCCAGGTGATTCTGAGAGAGAGAGAATTTTAATAAACACAAAAGGTCCTGGTTAACGCCGGACCAAATTAGGGGCCCAATTATTAAAGAAAGTCTCAAAAGTGCACCTTTGGTATATGGCTTTCGTGAATTCACAAGAATTTACATTAGTAGGGCAAGAAATTGTACTTCTACAAAATATTTGTGAACTGCTTTTTAGCATGAGCAAATGTGCATATGTAGAGTTGCTCATGTGAAAACCTGGATGTTTGAAAGTTAATTTTCCCTCCAATTACTTTTTTCTCCAACTCTGAGTTAATTTCTACCATTTTTCAGTATGGGAAAGATTATAGAAGAACTGTTGAAAACCCTTAAAACATGATAGTTAGTAGGTTTGCACAGACTCAAAAAGGCATTCCTACCCTGGAACTACTGCTTACCACCATAAGTCCCAGTATTAATTAATTAATTATGTAGAACTGCCAAAACGTGGCAACATAAAATGATTACTAGTATTCAAACACTACTATGGTATATGCCCTGGCATAATCAGAGAGGCTATATAAGAGCTCTTATATAATGAGATTGCTGCCATGTGTGGCAGCACTACATGGCACCAAAGGGACAAGTGGATTTTGTTACAGGACAAGTAGATTTATGAAGCAACCTGCCCCATGGACAAGTAGATATTTTAATAAATTCCACACCCCTGCACCAGAAATGTGTACATTGTTTTATGCATGACTTTAGTACTATTGGTAAGTCCATTTTTTCAGACAACATGTGTGTGTCATCACTGAGCTTGTCTGAACCAAATGCTATCGAAAGCCCAAAGCAACTATTCTTTCATGGGACTAAAGTATTCTGGCCCAGTGGATAACAGTAAACCTGGACATTAGGTTTTTGAAAATGAACATCAGACATGAAATCATGAAGTGTTATGAGACCCTGGATTATGGCCCTTTGTGCATGTTATTCACTAGTTGCTACGAAAATATCTCTTCAAAAAGACCTTTAATTTAGAAGGCACATTAATATTCAGTTATCTTAATGGGGTCAGCAGCATTAAAGTTTACCTTACAATAGGATGCTTTTCATTAAATAATCTAAATTTGGGAAAGGTAGAAATGTTCTGCTCAAATGTGGAGGTAAAATTCTTCCTATCCCTACTGCAGCATTGTAATTAAGTGCAGGCAAAGTAAATTATATGAATCTGACAAATTGGTTTTCTTACAATGTTTCATAAAAGAGGGGGCATTCATTTTTAATATTGCTATGTTAGTGAAGCACTGACCACTTCATCCTCTGTTGATATTAGGCAAGGAGAGTTTTTCAAGATCAAGTTGTAGAACACTACAGGTTGTACAGCAAGGCTCCAGAGTATCCAGGCGGCAGCAGCGAAGCTTGCACTGACAAGGGCACGTTGTACATCTACAACCCAGGCATTGGCAGAGCTGCACTGGCTCCCGGTGACGCAAAGGATCCTGTTCAAACCCCTCTGTATAGTGTTCAAGGCACTTCATGGACTGGGGCCTAAATTGCTCCAGGGCAGGTTTAAATGGTATGAACCTGCACGTAACCTCCGCTCTTCGACTCTTCGCTCTTCGACTGCTACTCTGGTTAGGATTCCTAGGACAAAGAGAGTAACCCGGGGGGGGGGGGGGGGGGGGGGGGGGGGGCATCTTTGGAACCGTCTTCCTCTGGAAATGAGTAAAATACAGGACCTGATGATGTTCTGTAGGAAAGTTAAAACATGGCTTTTTCCTAAAGTATGATTCGCTGGCTCAGCTCTGTAACTTCACCCATCAGTTTTTTCCCAGGGCCTTAGCGCCAGGATGCCCGCAGAGTTACAGTGAGCTCTATAAATGTTAAAAATAAATAACTACCTAAATACATACACTCCCAATCAAAGTAAATCAAACAGCTGTGTGCAGCCGAGGCAGACAAAGATCTTCCACCACAGCAAGGCTTTGTCACTCTAAACAAGACCTATGCTGATTCCATGATCTCGGAGGAGTTTAATGGACGATTGTGAGGAATTCTTATCCTCTTCAATAAAACAATTCCTGGGTTACTTATGGGGCCCCGGGGTCTATGAGATGTGTAAACGGACGGTAGTGGAAGACATAAGTGTGGCTAAATGTGATCTGCCTCATTGTGGAGGTTTTGCAAGAGGGAAATGGGATGTATGAGGCCATACTACACTTCCTTCACATCATCAGCTTAGAAGACCAGCAACACACTAGCCCTTTGGAGCAAGGCAAGTATAGGAAGAGCTTCAGAAGGAGTCATAAAAATATAGCTGCAACCACCTGTGGTTACATGGCTGTTTTTTCATCAAAGACAGCAGTCAGCTCATGAAGCCAGAAAGACGATAAAGTTAACATATCCAATATATCACAAAGGAAGGGGCCCCCTGAGTAGGATATGAGGCAGATCAGCAGGGGAAATAATCAGACTAAGCGAAGAAAAAGATAGATCTGCCCCGTTTTCAATCAATAATAGGCTCTTCAAGAGTCCAGTTTTTTTCAATAGTCACCCATTTAGCGCTCACCAATGTATCAGTGCCACATTAGATTCAGACAAGAACACATTCAAATTTATAAAAAAATATATCATTTTTATTTTTATTTACTTCATGTTTTAGAGTGCATATAGACATATTCATTTATTCAAACATTTCAATATAACAAGATAAAAAACACCCCATCAACAACCAGCCTTCCTGCATTCAAACTCAAACACATTCATTAATCACTAACAAACATTCTCATACATAATTCATTCATTCAACTCAGACAGGAATTAAGGAATAATGCTCTGAGAACATCCTGAACATGTCCTCTCAGCCATAGGCCGGAGATCGGTGATTAAAGGTTCAGGGCAAGTTGTTTCAACGCCGACGCGCGTTTCGGTGCCAGGCCCGTAGACTGGCCGCACCTTCGTCAGGGCAAAAGAAAGGGAAGGAGAGGGGGTAGTAGGTAACAGTATCACAAATGCTTCTGATATCCAGGCACTCTTGTATTCAGGCCCGAATTCACTTAAGCAGTCCACCCAAGGGGGAATGATGGCAGGTCACCACCTTTAAATAACAAACAGGGTTTCGGAACCTTCCTGGAACCCTAGGCACAGAAGAGTCCTAATATGCGAATAAAGCAGCGTGGTAGTAGGTTCGGGGCCGGAGACTGAATCGGCTTAATCGCGTTACAAATTAGCGCGTAGCAGCTTTGTTTCACAGAGTTTAGGGTTCAGGCGAGTATCAGCTCTCAGCACGCCCCCGCAGTCAAAATAAAGGGTCTCGTCTTGCGGTGCTTTCAGCAATAAGTACCGTCGGGATACGGACGATCCTTGTAGAGATTCCCCTTGACTCCGCATCCGGCAGCCTGAACCCTAAACTCTGTGAAACAAAGCTGCTACGCGCTAATTTGTAACGCGATTAAGCCGATTCAGTCTCCGGCCCCGAACCTACTACCACGCTGCTTTATTCGCATATTAGGACTCTTCTGTGCCTAGGGTTCCAGGAAGGTTCCGAAACCCTGTTTGTTATTTAAAGGTGGTGACCTGCCATCATTCCCCCTTGGGTGGACTGCTTAAGTGAATTCGGGCCTGAATACAAGAGTGCCTGGATATCAGAAGCATTTGTGATACTGTTACCTACTACCCCCTCTCCTTCCCTTTCTTTTGCCCTGACGAAGGTGCGGCCAGTCTACGGGCCTGGCACCGAAACGCGCGTCGGCGTTGAAACAACTTGCCCTGAACCTTTAATCACCGATCTCCGGCCTATGGCTGAGAGGACATGTTCAGGATGTTCTCAGAGCATTATTCCTTAATTCCTGTCTGAGTTGAATGAATGAATTATGTATGAGAATGTTTGTTAGTGATTAATGAATGTGTTTGAGTTTGAATGCAGGAAGGCTGGTTGTTGATGGGGTGTTTTTTATCTTGTTATATTGAAATGTTTGAATAAATGAATATGTCTATATGCACTCTAAAACATGAAGTAAATAAAAATAAAAATGATATATTTTTTTATAAATTTGAATGTGTTCTTGTCTGAATCTAATGTGGCACTGATACATTGGTGAGCGCTAAATGGGTGACTATTGAAAAAAACTGGACTCTTGAAGAGCCTATTATTGATTGAAAACGGGGCAGATCTATCTTTTTCTTCGCTTAGTCTGATAAAGTTAACATATACATGCCCTAGAAAGGTGTAGCAGATGTTCTCCTAAAGGATCTCTGACTTTGCAGTGTTTAAGTTTCAGCCTATACTCACTCATTCAAAAGAACAGATTTTCTACCAGTCAAATATCATAGGTGTAGCCATATACCAACACACCATAGGATGCAGTCAAAGTAACGTAGAGAGCTGTCAACGCCCATAAAACTCTAGTTAGGTAAAAAGAGTAATGCAGGGACCTCTGAAAATCACCCCTCTAAAACACCCACCTCTGTCGGGGAGAGGGGCGTCGGCGGCGTGGAGGTTTGGGGAGGGAGGGGAGGACCACCAAAATGACCAACAAGGGCAAAACCCAGGTGCTCCATGAATAAATGGTCACGGTCTCCTAAAAATTACTCCCCGACAGGGGCCACCTTCCCGTACCCCAATAAATAAAGTTCAAAATATTCCCCAAAAAGGACAGGGATTTCTAAGACCAAATAATAATGTATGTTGTTTTAAAAGCTAAACTAACACCCACAGCTCTTATACAGCAGGTCTTGAGCCCTATGTGCACCATCTTTATTGACGCCCGCCATCTCTCTTCAGCAGCAACCTCCGGAGTCCCAACAAGGCCCAAGGGTTCAAGTCAACAAAGACAAAAAGACTATAATTTACAGGCCATTCTTTGACAACAGACTCTTTAGGCGGAACCATGCAAAGATGCCAGAAACCTGCAGACAGCCCCACCAGACACCAACCCAAAACGAACAATGTTTCAAAAGCTACTTAGTATTGCACCTTTGTATATCATTTGCTTAGCATGAGTGTGCCCGCATCCATAACATCGAGAAATTAGCCTAGTCACATGGAGGATATATCAACATTTCTACAGCTCTTGCATAGGCATCTCTACCACCTCATTTACCCGGAACCAAACGCTTGTATACCACATGACCTACATAGCGCACACTTGAACAACTGATTGGTACCAACATATAACCGTAGTGGGTGCCCAGACATTGGCTAAGTTATGCTATGTCTGCTCGTTGATACCCCATACCGCGGGCGCAGACAGACTTTTCCTATCACAAGAAATAGCCCCCGAAAAAGCAAAATGTCTCATCCACCTTTACCTATGTAGGATTAGGGCCAAGATACAACCCAGTAGAGTACAACACCATAGAGTAGTGGTTAACACCCGGTAGGAAACCAACCCCACAGCATTGCACCTTTTCACTTAGCCTAGCGGCATTCAAATCGAGCTAGGCAGGATGTGCAGGAGGAGCAGCATAGGGGAGGACACTGTTTGACTCTGAGATTTCCCAGAGAAAAGGTTCTTGGAGGTAGCAAACCCAGTGCACAAACCAATCCGCTCCCGCCTCTGCCTGTGGTCCCAGGAAGCCCATTAGCGTATCTGGGACAGTATTCTGTAATAAAAAGTGGACCACAGACATCAAGTTCAAGTGCAAGGCCATTCACCTTGATAATGCAAGGGGAAATGAGTCTAGAAAGGAAGGGTTGAATGCCAGCATAAATACCCCATGTCAGAAAATCAGGGACACTGTATTTGTGGTTCAGAGGGAAAGGAACAATCCCACTAGGCACCAATGAAAATGGTGGAGAAATATTTTATGTAACAGATCTGCAATGTGGCACCTACGTGTTGAATGATACCTATATGGGCAATGCATACACCCAGCTCCTCCCCGGATGGTGGGGCCTCTGCACACTAGCAACCATACACACCCCTAACCTGGTCATCCCTGGAGAAGATCTATCAGAGTTATTCCAACATCTGCTACAGAAGAAACAACTATATTGCATCAGGCTCGGAAAAACAGAACTGCTGATTACTTTGGCCGGGCTCAGTAGAAGGACATTCCAGAAGAATTTAGAATGTTCTGACACTCAAGTAAACGCAGGAGAGTCCATACCCTTCTTCACATTGCAAACACTGGTTACAAATAAACAGGTGGGAGATGTTAAAAATGATCAACAATACTAAGTTCGGACTAAACGCTATCAAGGAAGAACTAAGAGCCATCCGCCTTATGGTGATGCAACATCTGTATGTGTTGGACGTGATGACCGCAATGGAGGGTGGGGTGCGTCCTGGTGTACTTTTATCCCTGGAAACAACATGGACAACAGCACATTGGCACTTGCCATCCAAGCAATGCATCGTGGATGAGCTGAGATGGAGGTGCTCCTGAGCGGGACTGATTTTCCAATTTATTTTCCTGGCTCCTCCAATGTGTGACCAGAATGTGCCTGTCACTACTCCCGATTTTCATTTGTGTGTTTTCCTGCAACTGGGCATTCCCTGCTGCAAAAAAGCAGTCCTCAAGTTGGGTAGAATGCAAGTAACTAGGGAATTCGTAATAGACACAACAGATACACATCAAAATTTTAAGAATGTGACTGTCATTAAGTATGGGGTTAATGATGTAGTTGAAAATTCAACAAGGGGGTGGGAATGTAAAAAAAAAACAGACTGTCAATGTACACCAGAATATATGTAAATATAAACAAGAACTTGCGTCTGCGTTGTTGAATTTACCTGATGCGACATCCTCCTCAACCCAGAGTTAGAATTAAGTGGTTAGGCAGGCCCTGAGAACTAGGCCTAAAGTAACTGATTGACAGATCACAGGTGTGGTGACATGTAACCCTTAGACAGAATGAACTAACAGGAAAATCCAGATAGACCCCACAGATAGGCAGCTAAACACAATGGTCTCTGGACACTAGCCCCAATAAAACAAGTTTGGCCAGAGGGGAGCGCATACTCAAAAACACCATAAAGTCAGATGCCAGACTAAGTTATGAACACACAGCCAGAATAAGTTATGAACAAACAGCCAATCAACCCGATAGTCTCAGTCGGAGTCCGTGAGAGTGAAGAGGTGTCCAGACAAGAAGCAAAGCGGTTCCCGTTTTCGCACATTTCCCGCATTCCCAAATTCTTCTTAAGAGCAAACGCTTACGGTGTGCCCACACTATCGCAACCAATCTCCCAAGTAACCGCCGCTGAAAAGCTTTCCTGAAATTACTTGCCAGAGCACCCTCAGTCACCATTCTCGTCATTCTTAGGATAACATCCCATTAGCAGGATTTCGCCCCTGAGGAAGGGTACCTTCGGGTCCCGAAATGCATTGGGCTTCGATTTTCAAGATTATCAATTTACTTCATTCAATGAATTATTCATGATCTATGTATTTGAAATGCTCAGAGATATGTAAATAGAATATATGTTGTAGAAAATACTCTACTTATGTGTAAACACAGATTTATTGTTCTTCAGAACGTATAGACAAACATTAATATACATGAGTACAATGTATTAATGTATACATGTTGCACCAAAGTTCTATGAATTAAACAATAGAACTAGAAACCACACATTATTTATTGAGTCTCCGATTAATCTGAACAGTTGTTTTTCCTAAATTGTTGGAAAAGGAATATTCCATTAGGAACAGTGCGCACTACAAGTAGGTTTCCTCCTACTTAGTCGTTCATTTAATCCCTTGTGCTAGCCAACACACCCCAGTAGTGCCGCACCCTTAGATTAGGATTAGTTTATAGGTGCTCTTATGATTACACCCTGAGTGCTCCTCTTATATTCATGTTCAAACAGCCAATCAACACATGTGAAATGTCTAGATATCACACTGGGACAAGTCCTATAGAAAAGGTAAGTAAAATCAGTTTTGTACATTTGTAGTTTCAGATTTTCATACGATTCCACTCCACACTTAAAAACTATTTTTAAGGGAAAACAGTCAATGTATTCATACGGAGAGAAATTAAGTTATCAGTTAACAGATAAGTACTCAGTCTTTTGGGTTGAGGTTCTGGGGATAGAACAAGGGTTCCCCAAGGGTCGAGGATGCATTCTCAAAGCACCCTTGGAGGCACTAGGTGTGGCCGGGTGCTGAGGCCCATTGTTATCCAAATAGGGGGCCGCCGGTGGGTGGCTGCTCACAGGCAGGCCACAGGGTTGTGGGAGCAAAGCTCCTGGTGTTTGGCTCCGGGCAAAGGGGACCCAAAGTACACCTGCAGCGGCACAGGGGCCGCTGGGTGTAGGGTGCTGTTTTGGCGTTTGGTGCCCTGTTGATTTTAATGGGGATTCTCCAGTTTCAACGAAGACTGCAGGCTCGGGGACAAAGATCTTCTGGAGGTGACCACTGGTTGGAGAGGTAAGTTGAGGTGCCCGGCGATGCCGAGACACCATCGGTTTGGGCCACCCAAGGCCGTGGGACTTCGGTGCAAGGGTGTCTTTAGGCATCAGGTTCTCTTACCAGCTCCGGTCGGCGGGATCCTTCAAGAAGAGACTTGAGGTGTCCTGGATAGGGTCGAGGCAGGTCAGAGATCACCAGATCTCAGGTCAGGATCGAAGTGGATACCACTTCGTGGTATTGGGCCACTCGAACTTGGGCCTTGGGCATCGGGTGCAGACTCGCCGATTTGGGTGGAGCAAGAGTCTGTGGGTGAACAAATCCGGTGTTCACAAGAGACAGTTTTTGGGGTGGAATGCAGGGCAGGCCGTTCGGGTTTTTGAGGCGGCAGGACACATCGGAACTTCGCTTCTGCAGGCTTAGCACGGCTTATTTGGGCCTTCTTCTCCTTAGTCAGTTCTTGTCTGAGGAGGCAAGGTTCAGGGTTGCACCTAAATACTAGATTTAAGGGCGTTACAGGTAGGTAAAGGTTGGGACCAATGCCTCCCTTCCTGGGGGTGGGTACACCCCCTATTATGCCACCCTCCAGTGGGAGGGGGGCATATGCCTCACTCTGGTAGGCTGGGTCCCCCCCATCTACAAGATGGCAGGTACTGAGAGTTGTGCTTTACCTCGCCTCCCCACCTGAGAGGTGGAGTTGGCAAAGGTGGGCACACCTCCCTTCTTCACTTGGTTTTCCCATCGATTCTCCCACCCAAAGTGGGGGTCAGAACTGGTGGAGGACGGTTGCTGGAAGCAGCAAAGGGCCTGGGGAAGCTCACAAAGGCAGCAAGCCTTTGAAGCTTCCCCTTCGTGGACCATGCCCGTCCTGGGGGAGGAGGCTTGGCACCTCGTCCCAGGATGTGTATGGTTTCAGACTCCCGAGAGCAGCAGGCTCTTGACCCAGGGGTCCAGAAACATGTCTGGTGGTGGCATCTGGTGAGCAGCAACTCAGCCTGGACACTAGTGTTAGGTTTTTTTTCAGGGGGCCTCACCAAGATGCCCTGTGTGTGCATTTTTAAATAAATCCCACACTGGCATCAGTGTGGTTTTAATGTGCTGAGAAGTTTGATACCAAACTTCCCAGTTTTCAGTAAAGCCATTATGAATATGAATAGGGCCTCTAAGGGTCTCACAATAAGTGCTGCAGCCATTGGAGGCCTTCCCTGGCCACAGTGCCCTTGGTACCGGTGGTAACATTTTCAAGGGACTGAACTGTGGCCGAAGTGTGCCAATTGAGTTTTGTTTTCAAGGCAGTTTTAGGGAGAGAACATAGGCCCTGGGTACCTGTTTGGCAGGAACCCTGGACACACTCAGTCAAAGCACATCAGCAGTTCTGCAAAAAGTGGAGGCAACCATGCAAAAAGAGGGCACTTTCTTACAATGGCCCTGTGATTAGGCCAAACTTCTGTTGCCAAAGGAATGCATAAATCGTTTCATGATGTTTCATGTAAAGTAAAATATGACGGCCAAAACCAATGTGCTTTAAGACAGTCTTTAGACCCCAACTCTGTTGCCTGATCTTACAGCTGCTGCGTTTAATCAAACAACTGTTCCTGTTTTGCCAACCACCTCCTGCTTTTTCAAAAGTAAATTCACATTCAAGAAACATTGCTGTTGCTCTGTAGGTTTATTTGATAGTCAGTGTGCAATTTCTTCCCTTCAGGGCACTTTAAGAAAACCGGATGGACATACATTAATTGTTTTTCAGTAGCGCAGAAGCCATCACTCCTGATCTTTGCATAGCACTTTTTACGTCATAAAGCAACAATAAACAACTGTTTTGGTAGAGATTTTTTTTTAAATGAACACCAAGGTAAACGCACACTAAAAATTGACACTTGTTCTTAAAAGTGCATGTAGGTGCACACAAAGGCACACATCATCAGCCGTATATACATTGGATTTCTTAAAGATCTGGAGATTAAATTGTTGACTGTGGAACCAGTATACTTGCTTTTTAATCCCAACTCACTCACTCACTTGACTACATTGTATAATCTTGGTCAAAACCGGTAAACGACATGAATGTGAATCCTATCTGAATAGTAAGGAAGATGTGGAATAAAGATAATGGCTCCTCTCGCTTCTGGCATATCTGGATGTTTAGTGTGACAAACAACAACAACACACAATTCCACACCAGACAATTCACCAACACACAATTCAAAGCCAACCAACATAATTACACTCCACAAAATACCACTCAACGCAACACGATTCAACTCCACATGACACTTTACTCAATACCACATAAATACACCCCACATAAAAGCACTCTATGCCACATAGCAACAATGCACCTAAATACAATACACAATGTGACTATTACAATCAGCATAAATGGCAAACAGCTCCAGGCATTTTATTAAACTCCTTACATTTGCATTGAACACAACATAATTAGACAACAAACCACATACATCCAATCAAGACAACCAAATTACAAATCATGCCACAAAAGTCAACAGCACACCACATAATTTAAGTCCACCACATACCACTCCACAACACAAAATTCCAATCCACATAATTACACTCCATGACACAAAATCCCACTCCATCTAATTCCAGTAGAATCAATACCACATAATTTTCACAGAATTGCACTGCACACCATGCCACACAAATCCACTCCACATCACACTGCTCCAACCCACACAATTCAAATTCAACCCATATAATTCAACTCCACATCGTATACATCCAAATCCATAACACATGGGTAAAATACATTTTCATTTACAGCGCCAATAGCTCTAACTCTCGTAAAAGAAAAACCTATTGGCTTTGCCAATGCTTATTTTGGGGAGGATGGGTGTAGTCTGCTCTTATTTGGTGGTATGTCCGCCCCTTTGTGATGTCAGGCGTGCGCCCCCGGAAGCGCTGTGCATGGTCACCATCTTCAGAATCTTTAGCCATTACATCCTCACTCCAGCAGGAGACATTTTGTAGTTATCGGCTTACTGGAGTCCTTGCAGGTATCTTTGTATAGTTCCCATTTGCTTATTTTGCTGTAGCTCATTTCTCGGAGAGGTGGGTGGCTCGAAAGTGAATCCAGAAAACTCTTTAAGCTGCAAAACTACTCCTACCGTTAATCACTTCGATTTGCAGCGTGAATCTTTTCTGGATGGACTGCCCACTGCTATGCTGTCCACATTTCACCATGTAATTTCTTCCTGTACTTTTTGCGTTAAGACCACCAGATCTTCCCAACTCCCCGTTGCTTGGGACCATTGATTTTGGACCCATTCCCAAATTAGTCTCATGTGCAGTCTTGTATATGGAATCAGTAGGATGCAGGAGGTCACTATGCCCATTATTTTCTCCAATGCAGCTTGTGGTAACAACAAGACTGCTCTGTTAGTGCCTGGATCCTCAAGGGTGAGGAAGGCCATCCCCTTCACTGTGTTTGATTTTTGCCCGGAGAAAATTATTTTCCCTCTCTGGATGAGGTGATTGTGAGAAGTTGGCCTGATATGCAGTGCCCACTATTCTAGTGATCACTATGCATCAGTCCAAACGACCCTTATGGTGATTGGTTGTAAGTCAACCTTAGACCAGCTATCCTAGTAGCGTGGATACGAGCAGTCTTCGGGCTAAACTCTAGAGGGCGCGTTAAGCCAGCTGTTATACCATCACATACCCCTTGAACACCAAGTGAAAGGACACCACACAAGTGTTATGAAAATAAACAGTGTATTTATTAGAATCACAACAGCCCTGTACTCTTTGAGGACAGGGTACTAAGCACACAACAAAACTCTTAAGAAAAAACTTAAAGTGCACAATCTACACAAATGCCAGAGGGCACGGAAAGTTTAGTGGTCTCAGGCGAACCCGATAAGGCAAGTCGGAAGCGATAGGGACTCGGGACCCTTAAATAAGGAGGCTATGCGGGCACAGAAATGCCGAAGTTACCTAGCCCAGGGGCTGCGGCTGCACAAGTCTTTACAGACGTCGGGAGTCCTCGCTGACGAACCAGGAGCCGGAAGGAAGGAGTTGCTGGCCGGCGACCAGTGGAGATAGTTCGTAGAGATCCAAGCCTGGATCAGAGATGGATGACACCTGAAAGCAGAGGGGACCAAGTTCGTAACTACTAGCCAGTAGTCAGAGGGTACCAGGAGGGCACCTGATGATCGTCACCTCGACTAGGTGAGTGGGCGACGCTAGGCTCTGCAGTCTCACGGACCAGGAGGCGTTGTCGGCGACCAGGATGGAGGTGCGAGCTGTCCCACGAAGGTTGATGCTGTCGGCGTCGCTGGGCCCAGGATTGGGGCAACAAGCCTTGGCAAATTCAGGGCCACGTGGTGGACCTAAAATGGCGTCTTGAGTGGACCAGGAGGGTCCGGGGTGCTCCTCTTCAGAGGAGAGCAAAGGCCAGTCTGGAGCAACCAGACCAGCAGCGTTGGTTGTCGGGCGTCGTCGAGAAGGCCACAAGCCAGCGGCTAGTAACCAGACAACGTGATGAGCAGCAAAGAGCAGAAGGGCCCCACGCAGATCGTGGAGATGCAGGGAGGCTGAACTTCGGTGCTGGAGCTGCTCAGGGTTGGGGCTTCTCGGACCCCAGAGCACTCACCAGAGGATCCCTCGGCGGTCGTGCTGGTTAAGAAATCGTGCAGGTTTTGAAGATGGCCAGTCCCTCGCGGTCTCGTCGCACCCACGGATCTCAGCTGAGCCGACGATGTGGGTAGAGCTCAGAGGTGCCAGGGAAGCCGGTTCTCGTCGAGCTGGGCAGTCGGATTCCTGAGGAAGGACATGCAGCAAACCGCAGAGTTCTTAGATGGTGCCTGCGGATGCAGGGTGACTACTCCTTAGCCACAAGGGAGAAATCTTGAGAAGAGTCGAGAGTTCCTTTCGTAGAAAGTATTCTTGATTCAAAGATGATCTAATTTGGAAGGGTCCCCGCTCCTGCCTTTATGCTAAAGAAAGGGGTGGGTACGCGACTAGGTCCTGCCCTAGGGGTGGGACCAGGAAGGGGGGTGGTTACACCCCTCTCCCATGCCGGACTTTCCCCAGGTCAGGGGCGCCCCTGGAACTGGTTCTAGCCGGCAGATGCGTAGTGAGCACCGGGGTGCCACTCCGCAGTCACCTTCCTGTAAAGCCCTGCCTACCCAGGATCCACAAAACCCTGTCTGGGATGGTGCGAGCACCGCCCCGGACAGGAAACCCTTTGTCCAAGCTCTCCTCGCTGGAAGGACTCCCAGCAGCAGGAGGTCAGACTCGTGTCTGTGGTGGCAGCATCCATTTTGTGGAGCTGAGGCTTTAGTTAACTTTAACCGGGGTTCACAGTTACATACATGTCGTGTCCCTCTAGAAGGGTGGAATGCTAACCCCGTCGCCAGCATTGGTGAGGGGTCAGGATCCCGATTCGTATGACACCTTACTCGACATGTCTTGATAACGCGATACCGGAGTTAGCGATAAATGGTACGCGTTATCATGGAACAGCCATTGGGTCTTGGTTCCGCCAGCTGCAACCGGGCTCGGCTCATGCCAGAGCCCAATTCACACGTTTCCACGCACTCTGCCTTCAGGATTGTCAAGGCCTGCCATAGGAGTGACTCATAGGAATTCGGGTGTCCATTTGAGGGTTAGATATAGGTATACTATATCTAAAGCAAAGGGCGAGTACGCCACCTTGCCCCAGCTGTCGTGCAGCCAGTTGTGTCAGATTTAGATGGCCATCCAGGGGTGGCATAATACATGCTTCAGCCCCTGGCAGGCCCTGGGTACACCTATGCCCTGAGTTACAGGGTCTGATAAGGGGGCCCAGTACCAATTGGAAATGTACCTAAGGTACAAGGAATCCATTTTAGAGAGAGAGCAGTAGGCCTGGGGTCCTGATTGGCAGGGCCCCAGGTCAACTAAGTCGGAAAACCAGCAAAACACCAGGCAAAAAGTCGGGGGTAACCATAGTCAGGTATCTACCTTCCTACAGTGATATTTTAGGTTTATCGTGAACTCTAGCTTGAAGACCATGTTGAATTTCTTACTGCTACGGAAGGATGGCTTTGCTTTTACCAGCCAGCTATATAAGGGTATATGTGTATCCCCTTTCACCTCAAGTAAGCAGGTACTACGGCTATGCAGTTTGTAAATACCCTGGGTGCTGATATGATGCTAAAGAGAAGCACCCTTAACAGGTAGTGAGCTTTGTTTACGACAAAACTTAGAAATCACTTTTATCTGTGATTCATGGGGATGTGCAAGTTAGCATCCTTTAGGTCTATTGTTAACATATAGTCTTTTTCACAGGTGTGATCACCAGCAGGTGTGCAGAGTAGTTTCCCTTGTTGATCTCTACCAGAAGAATATCTATATTGCCTGCTTTGCCGCTGCTCTTCTGCCTCCTGTTGACAGCGCAAGAATTCTTCCTTCATGTGCGATTTCTTCCTTGGTCTTACACCTGGGGCGTTTTCAAGTTCTATGCAATAACCGTGCTGGATGATGTGGAATATTCATTTGTCTGACATGGCTTTCCTCCATTTGTGTCATGTTGTGCATCTGTTGCAGTGCAGTCACTTGTTTGACGAACATGGTCCTCTCGATTCCTGTCCTCTTCTTCTTGTCTTGCCCCGAAAGGGGTGGTCGCTGGATTGTTTGAAAAAGGCACTACTGTGGTGTTGCTGCTGTGAGAGGGAATACAGGTACGTGGATTGAAGTGTTGAGCTTTGAAAACGTACCCTACGTGTTGTTCTTCTCATGGGGCTTTCCCCTCTTCATGGGTGTCTGTGAAATTGCAGTGCCCCCATTCCCTTTGTCTTGTCATTGTATGTTGCAGTGTTGTAGACTGCAACCGTAACATGTGGTCTCCTGTTAAGGGTGTGTTGATGATGTTGGCCTGTTCCAAAGTCTGACCCTCAAAGCCAGGAGAGTCTCCTCAGGGCTGTCCCTATGACCAGGAGTTTGCTTTACAGATCTGCAGCATCCAGGGCGAATCTCAAGCAAGTATAAGCAACTTTTTTCCCTCTACAGCATGGTCTGTCACCATGTGGGCCAACTACTTTTTCTGTGATTTTTGGTTTTCTCCTGCACTTTGCGCTTGTGTTCTTACTGATGTTCTATGTGGGTTGTTTGTTCTCAAAATTGTTAGATGGTCCGTTAAAATCCTTGCAGCTTTTTTTTCAGTTTCTGAAGAGCTACAGCTGCTGCATCCAGACCAAACGGCAAACAATTTTTTTTCTGAACATTGGGACCACGCGCAGAGGATTCCAATAGGTGCATGCCTGATATCACAAGAAATGACATACCACCAAATAGGTGCGGACAACGCCAAGACGAAAAAAACCAAGCATCAACAATGTAATAGGTCTTCATTTGCGAGAGGTTGAGCTATTGGTATTGTAAATGGCAATGCCCTTCATCTATAAGTTTAAAAAAACATGGAAGTGGTGCGTAAACACGCACTTTGTACTTAGAGTCCTCTTTTACGAGAAGCAATGAGGCGCAGTTACTGCCAGCCTTGCTTCCCGTAAGCAACGTCTAGAAGTACAAGGTGCGTGTTACGCACTGCTTGCAAGTTTTCAAAACACATAAATCTATGTGTTTTCAAAACACATAAATAAAAGGCATTGTCATTTATAATGCCAATAGCTCAAACTCTCGTAAATGCGAGACCTATTGCATTGCAAATCCTTGTTGAGCTCTGAGACGGAGGCAGCTGTAGCCACAGGAAGGACGGGACTGTGACACCAGGCCGAGCATTTCAATAATAGAAGGGAGGAGGAGGCCGCTGCAGCCAAAACAGACCTCGGTCTTTAAATGCACATTAAGTGTGACAAGATAAGAGCTCTGTAAACCGCGAGCACTGGTCTCAAGTGCTCCAGCTTAAAGAAAGAAATAGTGCTCACAAGCTCAGAGTACAAACACAGGTAACAGAAAAAGTCCTTGAAAATGGGCTGAGCTTTTAAAGCCCATATCCTGAATACAGCATGTCTCGCAGAGACAGCAGCGCAAAAGCTGCCTAGGCGAGACCTAAAAAAGAGATAATAAGGAGGTATTCTGGACCCAATCATTAGATGGCGAACTAACGCACAGCATGTGAATCCAGAAAAGATTAATGCTGAAAAACCAGAGGTCCATCACACTGCTGTGGACAACTGTGAAACCTCAAAGTCAGAAATGATACTGTTGAATTAGTCAGTTAGAAGACACGCAGAATTTAGACACAGACTGAACAGAATTGTTTTCAACAAATCAACACTATTAAAAAAGCAGAAACTTCCATACCACACCCTTCAAAGCCACCTTACCAAGAAGTGCTGGAATGTTATTTGGAGACTGATTTAAAACGAAGTGGAACTGTGCGTCAGCCTGATCCATTTTATCACCTTCTAGCAGACAAAAGCAGGCTCTTCCTAAAAGATGGTTCTAAACAACAAACAGAAATGTGGTTTAGCATTCTGAAGACCTTCTGAAGACCTTTTTTTAATATTAGGCACAAATATTATAGAAAAGAGGAACAAAAGTTACTTACCTGTAAAAACTGTGGTTCTACAGTATTGGTGTCTTTCATAGATTCACATGCTTGAATAATTCCCCGTCTCTCGAAGTGGGAGTCCCAACACGGTACATAAAATAGTAGTAATATATATATATATATATATATATATATATAGAGAGAGAGAGAGAGAGAGACATCTATATATATATAGATCTATCTATCTATATATCATAAATTTCTTTAAGACTATTTATATATAATACATTTATATGTTTATGTATATTTATGATGTGTGTGTATATATATATATATATATATATATATATATATACACACACACACATCATAAATATACATAAACATATAAATGTATTATATATAAATAGTCATAAAGAAATTTATGATATATATATAGATAGATATATATATATAGATGTCTCTCTCTCTCTCTCTCGCTCTCTCTCTCGCTCTCTCTATATCTATATCTATATATATATATATATATAACTACTATTTTATGTTCCGTGGGACTCCCACTTAGACGACAGGGAATTATTCAAGCATGTGAATCTATGAAAGACACCCTTATACTGGAGAATAAAAAAAAACAAGTGTTTGCCACTGGCATTAAATATATGTTAAAATAATAAGCCAACATCATTTCAATTTGCGACCAAAAATGAATGTATGTTAGTGAAATGTCCAAGAAAAAAGCCAGTGTTGGCAATCACTGCATTCATGCACATTTTAGAAGAATAGAAACCACTATTCCAATTCGACATCCTCTCTCTCTCTCCCATTGCCCTGCTCCACTTCGGTCATGCAATAAGTTCGTTACAGTGGAGACTCACGGAGCAGAAAGTCGATGCAAGTGAGAGCGAGTGCCAAATAAAAATAAATAAATTCAATAAAACAAAAGAAAATAATGCTCCTATTCCAGAGAGCCCCAGTGGACTACAGACTCCCGAGAAGGCTTTGAGAAGGACAGCGCCAACTTGGTTTAGCAAGCTGCTTCCTTTTTGTTTCAGAAATAATATTTGAAATAGTCTGAAAAGAAGATTCCTCTTTGGGCCCTGAGCTGGATTAGCACAGCTCTACTGTTTACAGTTTCAAGTGAGACAATCCTATCCCTTCTATACAAGTGAGTCCTGTAACATCTCCGGCTCAAACAGCCATAGTTCAGTTACATGCGCAACAGTCTTATGTGCCCACCTTCACCTGCAGTCTTAATTACCCTAAGCACACAGTTGTCTATAATCATTGCTGCTGTCAGCTCTCAACCAACTGACAATATTTATCCGGACAACAAACGTTCATTTGTAGACAGTCTTGTCTGCCAACTGTAAATCCCATTCTGTAAACCCACTTGAGTATAATCTACAGCAAAACACAATGCCTTTAAAATTACCTGGTCATACATGATAATTTTGTCAGCCATAGTGTATAGTAGCGTTGCTTGTGTAATGAGTTCTTTCTTGATATCTTTGTTCTTTTCCTTACGGGCCTGCTGCACATAGTAGGCAGCCAAAGTATCGAGGCAAGTCATTTGATCTTTCTCGTGGTCTCTGTAGTCCAAATTGCCATCTATTCGGGCAGCTTCCAAAAGCTTCACGAAATCTTCGGTTTTTCCTTGCTTGTAATATTCCAGCTAGAAGAGAGTAAATTCAGATGGTTACAAATGATTCTGAAAATGTTCTACTGTCACAATAAATTCTGATGAAGTTGTTCAACATTAGGACAAATACATACACAAACACATGCCGGTTCCATTCAGTCTTATTTTACAAAAAAGAATGATAACAACGCTTTCTACTTAATGCTTGCTTTCTTTCACATTTTGGAACATTTACTCTGTTGTACAATTATAGGACTTGGCTTCGTTTAAAAATAGTCCCCAAAACAAAACGTTCATGGGAATGTAAAGATCTACTTAATTATTTATGTAACTATATTCCCCACAATATACCTTTGTCATGCAAAAAGTGACGACAGCTCGAGTTTGCCACCATTGATAATTGGGAACACAGATGCATAACAGGATATAATTGAAGCTGAATGGACATTTTCTTATATGCTATCCTATTAAAAACTTGTAGCTTAAGTGAAGTAATACTGACCGCCAAAGCAATCCATATGTGAAGTTGTGTATGTTCTTGTTTCAGGATACTTATAACTTCATCTCCTTCTGGTAACTGGTCATAGTCGAGTTCAATGACCTGCAAAACAAGATTGTTCGAGTTACAAAATGTTAAAGTATGTTTATTTACAACTGTTCATCTTAAGATTTTAACCTGATTCTATCATGTTGAAGCAGCAAAAAGCACAGTCAAGCAAAAAGTCATCTAGCACTGTAATCAGAAGAAATTACTGTCACCATATCACAATGATACATTTCAAACATACAAACACGCAAACTGATTGGATGATACGTAGACTTTTGGGTTTAAAGTTGAAAAATAAAAACTTGATAACAAGAATAATAACATTCACCACAGGCAATTAGCTATGAAAGAGTATAATGCACCTAACTCACAAAAAAATGTTGTGTTAAATTGTGAGCAAAGGTACTAATATGCAACAGAAGATAAAGGGACAAATCCAAGGATTTTTCCAAGGAATGAAACAAGGCAGGCAAGCCAATCATGGTCTACATCCACCAAGAAGGAAATCACAAGTCAGGATTGACCATTCACAAAAGAGAATTGCACAACTTGTTTTCATGCCCCCTTAAAGTAAGGAACAGAAGTGTAAACCTTTTATAAAACTGGAATGATGCCATGGAAAACAAGGAAACAACTGCATACTGGTTTTCATTTTCTGTCTGAAAGAGGATCTCTCGGACTCAAGCAGCTGGTATCGGATCAAGCAGCTGGTATCCACCCCCACCCACCTCGCCGGACACACACTCGACGCCGTCTTCTCATCCAGCAAAGACATCGCCTTCAGCCACGCCACTGGACTCCACTGGACGGACCACAGCTGCGTCCACTTCACCTTCAGAAGAACGACGATCCACCACCACCAGCAACCGGTTGCTCGAAGAAGCTGGAACAAGATCACAGCCGACCAGCTCGCCGCTTCCCTGAGCCAGCACCCCCCCGCCAGCTCAGCGAACCCCAGCCAGGCCGCCGACAACCTCACGAAGTGGATCAACAACTGCGCGGACGAACTCGCCCCACTGAGGACCCCGCCTAGCACACCCGGCAGCAAGAAGGCCCCATGGTTCACCGACGAACTCAAGAGCTCCAAGAAGAACTGCCGAGCCCTCGAGAAAGCATGGACAAGGGAACCTACACCGGACAACATGACCGCCCTCAAGCTTGCCACCCGGAAGCACCACCAACTGATCCGCGCCACTAAGAAAACTGCGTTCAAGGACCGGCTGGACAACAACGCACACAATTGCAAGGAACTCTTCAACATTGTCAAAGAGCTCTCCAACCCCAACGCCGGAAACAACGACATCACCCCATCGCAAGACCTCTTCAATTCCCTCGCCTCCTACTTCCACAACAAGATCGCGGACATACACAACAGCTTCAGCACTCAACCGACGCACGCCACAACCGAACAACCGCCCCCCACCACCACCCTCATCGCCTGGACTCCGATCAGCACCGAAGACACCATCCGCATGATGAACTCCATCCACTCCGGATCTCCGACCGACCCCTGTCCACACCACGTCTTCAACAAGGCCGACGCGGTCATCGCACCCCACCTGCGGGACATCATCAACACCTCCTTCGACACCGCCACCTTCCCGGAGAGCTGGAAGCACGCCGAACTCAGCGCCCTACTAAAGAAACCTACAGCGGACCCCACCGAACTCAAGAATTACCGCCCCATCTCGCTCCTCCCGTTCCCAGCCAAAGTCATCGAGAAGACCGTCAACAAGCAGCTGGCCGCCTTCCTCGAGACAAATGGATCCCTCGACCGCTCACAGTCTGGCTTCCGAGCCAACCACAGCACCGAGACCGCACTCATCGCTGCCACCGATGACATCCGAGCCCTGATGGACAACGGAGAAACAGCGGCCCTCATCCTCCTAGACCTCTCCGCGGCATTCAACACTGTCTGCCACCGCACCCTAGTGCAGCGCCTCAGCAACGGCGGAATCCAGGAGAAGGCACTGGAATGGATCATCTCCTTCCTCGACGGAAGAACACAGAGAGTCCGTCTACCACCGTACAAGTCAGAGGCCACCGAAGTCATCTGCGGCGTCCCTCAAGGATCCTCGCTGAGCCCCACCCTCTTCAACGTCTACATGAGCCCCCTCGCGGCCATCGCACGCCAACACAACCTCAACATCATCTCCTACGCTGACGACACCCAGCTGATCCTCTCCCTAACCAACGACCCCGCCGCCGCCAGAGCCAACCTTCACGAAGGGATGAAAGACGTAGCCGAGTGGATGACGACCAGTCGCCTGAAACTGAACTCAGACAAGACGGAAGTCCTCATCCTGGGTTCCTCGCCCTCCGCCTGGGACGACTCCTGGTGGCCCCCCGCCCTGGGCAGCGCACCCAAACCGACAGACCACGCACGCAACCTGGGCTTCATCTTGGACGGTCTTTGATTGATTGATTGACAACAAAAAAGTGCACTTTGATTAGTGCAGAGAAAGAACACTGATTTTCTACTTTGCAGCGTAACAAAATACTTTTAGTTATGCGTACAAATGTTAACTAAAGAAGCGAAGAAGAAAAAAAACAATAAAAGAATCCACGTCAGTTTACTTGATCTGTTCATGTTCATTGACCAAAACGCACTTAGTTTTAAGAATCGCATACTGCTGGCAGCAGGAGGCAGCAAGCAGTTTTAGAAGACACAGCAGGGTCTCCCTGCAAGCCCTTGATTCTGTAATCCTAAGTGTGTAAGGGGACGGGGACAGAGTGTGTAAGGGGACAGAGTGTGTAAGGGGACAGAGTGTGTAAGGGGACAGAGTGTGTAAGGGGACAGAGTGTGTAAGGGGACAGAGTGTGTAAGGGGACAGAGTGTGTAAGGGGACAGTGTGTGTAAGGGGACAGTGTGTGTAAGGGGACAGAGTGTGTAAGGGGACAGAGTGTGTAAGGGGACAGAGTGTGTAAGGGGACAGAGTGTGCACAGAGATTTGGTCAAACAGTAAAGGCATAAGTCATGACAGGTGACGTGGAGGACGATAGCAGACAATATAAAAATGTCTGTTATGGTAGAAACTCAGTTATAAGCACTGCTTTTCAAAACAATGTTTTGATGCACACTTAGGTAGACAAAACAGTTGAAAAGATGATGGCAAAAAAAACAGCAGCCTGATTGGTACAGTTCAAATATAATGCTCTCCGACCAAACCTGTCCGATACACACGGCAAGGGGCTAGAACACACTGAAATTAATGGGGCAGTGTTAATATGGGCAAGCTTTGCCAAAGCCTCAGAAGGTCTGGGGGTCGATCTAGGCAAGGCCCACAGCTTCAGAAATTAGATCAGTGGACCGTTGTGGAAATGAATGCTATAACAATGCATTCATTAGGCCTTAAAAACAGCAGTATATGTAGTACAGGGGGAAAACACTTCCTTTCAGTAAGTCCAGGAATTGCTGAGAATTTTAGGGCTCTTGGCCATAGGCAATGTCTTTTACAGCTGAGATTCAATGTTGCCTTGGAGGTCTTGGCATCCTAGCACATTTTAGTCGGGATTTATCACAAGTCAATACAAAATAAGCCTGTCATTTGTTTTGTTTACCAGTGACAGGAGGTTTTTCTGGTGCCTCCACGAAGCAGAGGACTGGTGGCATTTGGTGTGTAGGACCACTGGGCAAGGATAACTGATACACATCTTGGAATGTACATGTCACAGTATAGATTTTTTAAATGCCCAGGAGACACTAAATCCAAGTCATCTTGCAGTTGGGATCAGTAGCTTTTGTTGAGTTTTATCTTGGCTCTGGTTTTTCAAAAACAAGACTTTCTTCTTATGTAGGTGACAATCTGCCTTTATGAATTCTGTTGGATTGGGGATTACCAGGGAGATATAGGTTAAGAAGGAAGGGCTGTTTACTCTTATGGTCAAATGCCAATGTCCATGAATATCAGATTTGTTCTTACATCCTAGGTGGAATAGATATGCTATAGGATTGGGTGGCCAGGGAGACAGTGTGTAGTGTAATAAATGTCGGTCACAATCATCACCAGCAGCTATCAAACTACACTTGTCTTCAACTGTGATATGGCCAGCCCTCCTCTTTGGCAAGGCTGCTCGGATTATTAGAGGCATCTTAACAATCTCTGGAGGTCCGGCAGGTGGATCCTTAAGTGTGCACCTTACAGGTAGGTCCAATAGACAGTCCCTAGAGATTACTTGCTTAAAGGAATTGAGGAAGGTTACTTTTGATGGCGTCTCACCATCCTCTTCTCTTTTAATAGAAGCATAAGCTTTGCTGCAGTGCACTTAAGACTTGGCAAACTGGTGGTATGAGGAGTCAGGGACAGCAGGATAGAAGTGCAAGGAGAACATCTTAGGGGAAAGAGGTAGAGCCACAAGCAACTCCTCAGTCAATATGAAGAAGCTGAAAGTTAAATGGAACCAAAGTCACCAACAGTTTTGCAGAAGCCAAGAAAAAGCCAACATACTGATGGGATGGATACTGGGTGAATCTAAGTTATTAATCTTTCAGAATATCCATACTTGAGCTACCACAGATCTCTCCATGACAAAGCCTTCCAGAGACGTGACTCTTGCCTAGCACCGAAAACATAAAACAGTGGAAATTCAAGAGGCTTACATTAAAGTAATGAGGTAAAGATGGCAAGGAAACTGGGGGGCTTCAAAAAACACAAGTTTGACCACACCAAGTTGTTTCATTAAAGAATTGCATGTGAGCTCAGACATCACAAATGTTGTGAAAAATACTGTACTCTTATTTATAGCGAGGAACATTTGTGCCTCCAGTGGAAGTTGAAACCCTACCATAGGAAACTGGGTTTTTGTTGCAGTACCCTCTCCCCACATGTTTTGCCTAGTATATGATGCAACTTTGACTAAAGTGTCCTGGGTTCCTGCTGACCAGGTTTCAAGTATCAGTGTTCTTTTCCTAAAACGTTTCAATTGTTCCCCCAATTGGCAAAACCTTAAGCACCCTCTGTAAGTCCCTAGTAAATGGCACCCTGGTACCTAGAACCAGGAGGTACTAAAGAGGGTCTCTAAGGGCAGCAGCACAAATGTGCCACCCTAAGGGACCCCTCACCAAGCACATGCACTTGTACTGGCAGCAATGGGGCTCACCAGCACTGGGGCAAACTTGCTCATGCATCTATACACTCGCATATAATACTACGCACCCTGGCTTAGGGCTGTCAGGCTTGCTGTAGGGGTGACTTAAAATATCATATGCAGTGGTAGGGGACAGGGCACACAGGGATGTGTGACAGGTCATGTTTTCACTTTTGTCTGCACCAAGACACGTAGCGTTAGGGTGGCACAATGCATGCTGCAGCCCTTGCGGACTCTCTTTAATATCTCAGGCCCTAAGTACCAGGGTATTATTTACTACGGACTTACAGGGGGTGCTAAAGATTTTCCAATTGGGGAACAATTGTACATTTTTAGGGTAAGAACACTGGTAATGGGGACCTGGTTAGCAGGAACCAAATACACTTTAGTCAAAGTTGCATCTAATTCAATGCAAAAAGTGTGTGTTTGGGGGGGGGGGGGGGCTTAAGGGGGGGGGGGGGGGGATCTGCAACAAAAACCCTGCCCCTTGGGTCGCTGAGCTACAAAGAAGCTGCCGCCATTGGAAAGCGAAACTGGCTCCCCAAATGAGAGGAAGTCACCCTTCTCCCCTCCCCAATACCCCACCCTACCCCCGATCCAGAGCCTCTTGGCACCTCGACAGGTGCGAAATTTAGCTAGTCAGATAAGCATGCCACCTCCAGGCTAGTACCACTGGATAACATTAGGCCTCAGCACTCTGCACACGGACACCCTAGTGCCGTTGAGGGTGCTCTTTGAGTGCATCCTTGACCCTGGGGGAACCCTGGTTCTAACCCCTGAAACTCAACTCCCAAGACTGATTACTCGCCTTTAAACCGATAACCTAATTTTCTCCCATAGGACTGCATTGACTGTTTTTCTGTGCAGTTGAGAATTGTATGAAAACCTAAGAAACTGTGTTTTGAGAAAAACTGACTTACTTGCCTTTTATCCAGGAAATGTCCCAGTGTGATATCTAGGCATATCACACGGAGTAGAAAAAGTAATCCTGAAAAGTAATCAAAAGTAGTCCAAAAGTAATTACAACTGTAGTGTAGGACAGGTGGGCAACTTTTAGCCAAAATTCCAGGGAGCCAAGGAGATTCTACACCAGTAGGGGAGAACTCCAAAGTTGGCACTTGTCCAGCAACACCTGATCCACAAGAAATCCTGACTAGTCAGGCGACTGTTAGGCCTGAGATGATGGCTCCTCAGATAACAGCAGAGAGTGGAATGAGGGTGCGCTACAAGATGTAGTAACCTTCCACTATAGAACAGAAGACAGCCCAAAAAATCCTAGGAGTTAGCACCTTCACCTGTTAGTGAAGAGCTAACGGTGCAGTTTCGGGGCTAACACTGCTGTGTGTTAGCCTTTCTGGCTCTACTGTTCTTGGCATGGTGGACTGACCACATGCCAAAGAGCAAGCTTGGCCCCCTGACCCTATGCATGGTGGGGTTACGCAAGTTGTGGGTAACCTCGTTGGGTATGCTGGGGGTAGCCCTAGTTAAAATTGGGTAAGCAAATGTGGACATCTCTGATCCCAACACCAAGAGAAAGGGTGAGAACAATAAAGAAGTAGACAAAGGGCATTTTAAATTTGGTGCCGACACTGCTGAGGTAGGTCAGCTCCCCAGATGGAATGACCTAAACAGGTGGATGTAAGGCAGATTAGGCATTGTAACAATCCAGCCTGTTTCCTTACTATTCCTAGCCAGACAGACTAGGAAGACTCTCCCAGGTTTGGCTGAGTGGCCTGGCCTGGCCTGTGTGCTGGGGGGAGGGGTGTAGGTAACGGTTTTTGTTGCAGTAAACCCCCTCCCCCACTTGTAGTTGAAATACTCCCCTCAGACATGAGTAAACCAGACATCCAAGTAGAAAAATGCTGTGTTTTTAAACAGAGCTCTGTAGCTGGATCGTGGCTCAACTCTGTCGTCCTGTCATCTGGAATCTGGCCACAAGTCCAATAGGATAGTCCTTTGCACTGGCAGTGTTCATGAAAACATGAAAGCTCCCTGGTCTCTTCTGTTGCTCCCTTGCAACTCCCTAATCACCACTTCTTTTTACTGTCGTTCACATGCTCCGCCTCCCACTCATTCTCATTTGCACCCTTTTTATTTTCATATTATTTTTTCTGGGACGCAGCGGCTGCAATTTACTACCTGCCTGCTCTTTCCCTAGAAGTGGTTTTGTGCACTTTTTCCCCCCTTAACCGCTCAAAGATGTGTGCTCCTCATCCAAAGTAAATTTGAATCATGACAGTGCCTTAAATCAAGCACGTGCATTCTCCTTCACCCATGCATGAGCATATGTTGTCATGCATTGGCCAACCACCCAAAATGGCACGTTCTTTATAACGTATGAGCACACGAAAGTGCTGCTGCATGCACACATAATCAGAATGGGCCACAGCAGCATCGACAGATACATGCATAGTGATGCATGCAAGCATATACATCATTGTCCCCAGGGCTTGTTTTGCTGATGCTATTCAGCGCAGGAAATAACCATTTTTTTCCTTTTGCAAACACTGAATCAACCCTGAATTGAGTCAACAAAATGCTTTGACAAAGCAAAAAGGTGAGACCTATTTCCACTGCAATGCTTGCATTCTTGTTTACTCTGGTGTACAGCTTATACAGGGGTGGACACCTATACACAGGTGCATCAGTCCTTTTACTAGCTGCAAACTCCCCACATAATTCTAAAACTAAGTGGCTAAAATCTTATCCAATAATAAAATGCTAACGTTCATGCCTAGCAATATCTACTATCTCCTCACAATTATCTTTCCACAAAATAGGAATGAAAAGTGGGAGAAGACTAAACCCAGTCCTTAACAGTCTGCCACAGTGAATTAAGTTGAAAATCACCATGACCTATACCTCCAACTAGGGTTATCCTTCTCTCTCTCAAAACTTGTACCAGCACCTTATTCTCGATTCCTGAGTCAGGCATAAGAGATGTTGGGCTCCCCATGAGATATCAGCTTATTATCGAGGGTTGTAGAAGCTGACCTCCCAAACACCGTATAAAAAGAGACGTGATTTGCTTCATGTTAATATCACCTTTGCCTGCTGTAGTGCCAAAAGTTGCATATATGGTTTAGTAGTTTTGGGATTCGGAGAGTACATAGAGGCCTTCAAATAGCTAAAGCTTGCCTGTTGTGCAGGTGTACAAGAACCTTTAGCCACCCACTATTTGCATGTGTTCATGTTTGGTCATTTTGAGTACCAGCATGGAAAAGCATAATGAAACCTTAATCTGCGATACACCTTCAATGACAAGGGCTTAAGTGTCTTAGGCAAAAAGCTAAGACCCCACAGAGAGGTGGTAACATGTCACTGATTTTATAAGCCCTAGAGTGTAAATGGATCGAGAAATGTGACTCCATCCGAAAGGGTTTGAAAAGCCTTGAGGAGTGGCGCAAATGTATCAGTTTAAACTAACTGCAGACAACCCTTATAGCAGTACAACTTCACGACCACTTTTAAGACTGTATATGTTCTCTAAATAGGCACTTTTTAGACCTTGGATGAGCATTCTTGTGATCAGAGCAAGGTCTTATCAGTATTGAACTTCTTCTATGATTATTGTCAAGGCTGCAGGGTCACTAAATGTTTCTTTTCAACTTATGAATACAATTAGAGGTAATACGTTTTTCTATAGGGTACACCATTGCTGGGTACCCTAGTAAGGTCTATGTCCCCTACTTAAGGTGTATCCGTTATGGTACTCGACTATAACCACCACACTTCGGTGATGAACTGACAATGTAACGTCTAATCAGACATTTTTTGATCCTCCTGGGTCTGATTAAAGGTGTTTTCACGGCTTTGTTATGGTCCATCTTTTGCCACACCTTAATATAGGACCTCTTCTATCCATTAGAAGAGGTAGTTCTAGCATATCCACTTGCTCACGTTGCCAAAATCCTTGTTAGCGGTTTTCCGTTACCTAAAATTAATTATTACTGATGCTTCAGATTCTCTCTCAACTAGGCTATGGCTATTACCTTTTCCTTAGCCCCTCCAAATTTGGCTGCCAACTATCACAATGTAGTTCATATTTGTACGGTCACCAGGCGTCCACGCATGTGCTCCGAGTAGCAGTTCTGATGTTGACCATGAGAAAATTTGATGCAGTACATATTACAGCCTCACTACCTTAATCGTCACCATCACATGCTCTATTTTGAGGATTCCTCAACCATGGAGGCTTTCTATCATTGCGGTTAAAATTAGACAATGGGCAATAATCCTTTCCATGGTGCCTCTAATATGGCTGCCACCCTTACGTTAGTTCCGAGGGTTCTAGAGGCCATGACGCGCCTACCTCGCAGCCCCTCACTGGCACATTTAAACACATCGGAGCAGGTTGGAAATTAGCAGCTCTGCACCGAGAAGGACGATACTTGAGTATTGAGGTGAGCTAGACTATACTGCTGTTCTACCTTTTGACATACCTCGAGATAAGGTTACCTTCCTTACTTTACTGCTCATTACTCATGCTGTCTTTCAGACTCCTCCATGTTGAATGCCGCATGAGGGAAATGTATTACATGTTTTCAGGTTGTGTAATCGAATTGACATGGTGACCAATGCCCTTTACTTACTCTACTTCCTTCCCGACTCCCGGTGAGTACTGAAGCGTCTTTCTTCCCACACATTGCCTACTATTATAATGCATATCCACCTAATTAGGGTACTTTATCAACAGGTATCCCCAGACATCTATTTGCAAGCCATTATTGAGGGATTCCTTGTTGGAGTCTGCATGACCCACGATAGGGTAAGCTCATCCACTTATGTTTTGTTTCTTATTCCCTAGTCTGGTTTTTCTGCACTTTCCACATAGTCTAACATGCCTAGTTCTTCCATCAGGTTACCATACATTGACCATCAACTGCAAGGAGAACTTTCCTAACCTTCTGCCAAATGTAAATGCCTAGGGTAAGCCCACTTTAGGTTACTTTCCTATTCACAGCTCACTTTAAGCCTTCGTCATTTTAATCAACTGTCCTATTACAGTCCCCAGAACCCCTTGTCCTGAAGGGACCCCTTAATTCCAGAGGGTTGAAACGTTGTCTAATACAATAGGAGGGAGAGTCCTAGGCCATTAGAATTTTTTTTTCTAGTAAATGGATTGAAACTTTATTCCATAAGGGACCTCCCCCATTACTCCAATAACCAACTCCTTCTTTTTTAGGTCTCGCCTAGGAAGTGCGCATGCGTTGCTCTACGAAATGACCTTTAGAAATCAGCCTGCTCCTTTGCACCCTCGTGCTTGTGCTGGCATCCACCTTGTGCGAGCAAGCAGTGGCGCGCGTGCGAATTGAAAACATATGGCTCTCGCCCCCCTCCTGTTCGCTCCCGCAAGGCCAGCACAAGCACGAGTGCTTCAAACAGCTGCTGCTTGTTTATCTTTGGTTCTTGCTGTCACTCCCTTTCCCGCCCGTCACTGCCTCTTTCGTTTTGGTTTCGCTACTTCCAGCTGTCTCTCTCCCACTTGCCTTTTTTCCCTGTCTCTTTTTTTCTCTGTGTTTCTCACATATCCTCTCTTTTTCAACGTGCCTCCATCCTTCGCGCGTGCTCTCCCCGGCTTATGTTGTTCCCTCTCCTCACCCCGCCGCACAGCTCCTGGTCACTCCGGTTCTTCCAGCGTCTCTGTCTCTGCCCGACGGTCTTGAGTGACAGCCGTGTCACTGCCCGCGCGCTCCCTGGACCGACGCTTCACAGCCCTGCGCACAGGGTCCCTCGGCCACGTCCACGGCGTGACACACATTGTGATGGCACAGGTTGTTCAAACATAAAACATGCTCGCGGAATACAGGAATCAATTGACAGGGAATCAATTTGCTTGTTTAAGACAAGAGGAACGTCCTCGTTTTCCGTTCAGGGGCTGCTTGCGGCAGGCAGATCCAGTGCAATTAATCCCTTTTGTCCGAAGATCATTTTTAAAATGCAGCCTGGGGCATTTCAGATTTGAATGTATATGAAAAAGAATTCCTTGTAGCTTGCGTTTCTCGCCCAGTATCTGCCGACTGCCTTCATGCTGAGCGCTCACTTTCAGACATGTGTATATTGTTCAGTTTGCTTTTTGGAACGCGCTAAGAAGCGGGCCCTGAGGTAAAATGGAAAATAACTCAAAACGTAATACTGCTTGTCATCAGCCACCTTCCTAGCATATGTGCACGCTTCCACGGCAAATGAGCGGTTCCTTTTCAATAAATTGCACCATTTAACTTCAGGCGCATTTATTTTTATCCCCGTCGGATATGCATCCGAGTTGCTAAGTGTGACAATCAATTCCTGCAGTGTCATAAAGAAATGCCTTCAATCACCAGACCAGCCATCATATTAAAGTGATTGCAGCCTTATTGAGCCAAAGGCTGCCTTTCAAATGTGCTCAGAGAGGCAGGGGTGTTTCATATGCCTCAGGGTTACACTAAGACCCTGTTTAACATCGCAAGCCTGTCTTAAGAGTGGGACATATATGGAGATAAACAGAACCCCCCGCTATCCCCACCCTATTGCTGAAAAGGTTTCATTTATTTATTTATTTGTAAGTTTTGCATAGCACGAACATGACCCAAGTGGGTATCAGAGCGCTTTACATAGGGATGACGAAGAACAAGGAACATAGTGTAAAGACATAACAAGTTACAAGTAGGTCAATGTGTCACAAGAGTAAAAATTACATAGTGGAGGGAATTAGGTAGAAGGCAATTGCAACAGGAAACTTAGGACAATATACTCGAGGTAAGAGGAGCAAAGTTTCTAGATCAGCACATTGTTCATTAGTAGTTCTTTCATTTCCCTTTTGAAAACAAAGGTGGATGGAATAAGCCTTGTCTCCACTGGAAGGGCGCTCCAGATTCTCGGGGCAATGCCTGAGAATGTAGGGTTGTAGGTTTTAAGCTTATTGAATTTCTTTGGCTTGAGCAGTAAGGTGCCGGTGCGCCTTGTGTGCCGAGATCCACCAGAGAGTTCCAGTTCATTTGCCAGGTAGAGTGGGGTATTGATGTGAAGAGCTCTGTGGGTCATACACACAATCTTTAATTGGATCCTTGCCTCAAAGGGAAGCCAGTTGAGTGATTTCAGGTCCGGCGAGATGTCGTTGGTTTTCTTAGAACCCATTATGAGTCTCGTAGCCGCATTTAGCGAAGCTCTCATAGGGGCTAAACTGAGTTTCGCTAGTCCGCATAAAGTAGCATTGCCATATTCTAGTCTGGAGATGACCAGTGCTTGCACTGCCGATTTGAAGTCCTCATGGGGCAGGTAGGGTTTGAGTTTTCTTAGGATGCACAACTGTAAATTCGCTCCTTTGGTAGATGCACCGATGTGCTCTTGCATGTTTAGGTTTTTATCAAGCAGAAATCTTAGTGATTTTGTGGAGTCAATGAGGTGTGGTGTGCAATTTAGCGCGGTGAGATTAGACCGATATTTCACAACAGTGGGGGTTTGCCTAGCCGGTGCAATGAGGAGGAATTATGTCTTGAGGGCGTTTAGTTTGAGGTGTTTGGAGGTAAGCCAGTTTAAGGTTTTGAGCAGGGTTCCGTTGAGAGCATGGATGTCTTCGGGGGAGGATATTTTCATGTATAGTTGGGTGTCATCGGCGTACATGTGATATTGGATGTTTGAGGCTTTAAGAATAACTGTCAGTGGTTCCAGGAAGAGGTTAAAGACGGTCCACACCAGACTGGGGTTGGATAGAGACTGATTGTATTTGATTCTTTGAGCTTTATTGTTGAGGAAAGAGGCAAACCATTTAAGGACTGTGCCCGATAGACCCATTCTGCATTCAAGGAGGTGGAGAAGATTGTCATGCTTGACAGTGTCGAATGCAGATGAGAGATCGAGAAGAATTAGTAGGCAAGCTTCATTCTGGTCCAGTAAAGTGAGAGCGTCATCCACTATATGAGTGATGGCTGTTTCGGTGCTGTGGCCATTGCAGAAACCCGATTGGAATTGGTTGAGGAGCTGGAATTGTTCAATGTGTCTACGCAGTTTCTCATGAACACATTTCTCCAGTAGGTTAGACAATGTAGGAATGTTTGTATTTGGTCTATAATTATTCAGGTCTTCAGGGTCAGCCAAGGGTTTTTTTTAGGATGGGTAGCACTAGGCAGTCCGGGATCTCGCCTTGCTGGAGAGAGGCGTTGATAATCTTGGACCAGAGCGGTGTTAAACAGCCTATCCTTTCTTTATAGAAGTTGGGGGATAGGGGGTCATTGAAGTGGTTTGAAGGTTTAATGGTCGAGAGAGTGTTGAGGATGGTAATGTCATTGAGGGGAGTAAAAAGGCTCGAAGAGGCATTGTTTTTGAGAGAGATAACAGACTGGTTGGGTGATGGCGTGGAGAAGGAGGAGGCAGGAAGGGGTGAGAGTGAGAGTGCAGCCAACCTTAGGTCAGATTCGATCTTGTTCGACTTTTCTAGGAAGAAGTCAGCGACCGCTTCGCAGGTTGGCTGTGAACGAGCAGATTGTAGAGAATGGGTGGGTGCGTTGTTGGATTGTGTTTTAATCATCTCAAATAGTCGTTTCGGGTGATTTCTTGCTTTGTCAAGTTGGGCTTTGAAGAAAGAGAGTTTCGTGGCTCTGATGAGTTTGTTGTATCTACTTCTTTTGAGTCTAAGGATTTTTAGCAGATCAGTGGAGGGAGTGGATCTCCAAGAGCGTTCAGCTAGTCTGTCCTCGTTTAGGTTGTTGTTGAACCAAGGTTTGGAATCCTTGGCAGGAATTCTTTTTAGTTGAAGGGGGGGCCGCAGCGTTCAGCGCCTTGAGCGTGGCATTGTAATTGTGCAAAGTGAGGTTGTGCATGTCGGTCATGTTTGCAGGTGGTGGAAGGGAGACATTGCAGTGCGCTATGAGCTCATTAGCGCTAGTGTTGAGAAGCGATCTCTTCCAGTGTATTAATTTTAGTGGTTGTGATCTGTTGGGTTTCCAGCATTCAAGGATACGGAAGTTGATAATATGATTGTCCGACCAGTCACAGGGAAGAATAGATTCGAGAAGAATGGTGTTGGGGTTGGAGATGATTAGATCCAATGTCGAGCCTAAGTTGTGGGTGGGGTTGTCGCAGAATTGAGATAGGGAGACGTCTGTTAAGAAGTTCTTGAGAGTGTTTGCCGCCTGATCATGCGGGTCATTCCAGTGAAGGTTGAAGTCACCAAGGAAGATCTGTGGGCAGTGGCGGGCCAGGTTGGAGGAGATGGTTTCCCTAGTTTGTTCAATTAGAGGGAGGTTATCACCAGGGGGGTGGTAGAATATGTGATGGGAGCATAGGGGTCGGTGTGCACTAGTGATGTCTATTCCTAAGTATTCACAGGAGGAAAGATTAGCTGAGGAGAATTGTTTGGCTGTGAGAGAGTTGCGGAAGATGCAGGCTATGCCCCCACCAATTTCCTTGACGCGGTCAAGTCTGATAATATTGTGGCTGGGAGGGACTGGTATGTCAAGGATAGGCCCAGAGGAGTCGTTGAGCAGGGTTTCTGTGAGCACAAGGAGGTCCAGTTCATGGGCAAGGATAAGATCTGCAAGGTCTGCAGCATGTTTAACCGCTGACTTGCAGTTAAGTAACATGCAGTTCAGGTGCGGTTTGTGCAGGCTGTCAGTGAGCGGTGGGTGTGTGAGGGGGATCTGCTTGAGATTATTAGTGTTACGGGCATTGGTGTTGAGACTGGGAGCTCTGTAAGGGTTGGATGTGATGCTTTGGATGGGTTCCGATATGAATTCCATAGGAGGGATCGGGCTGGGGGTAGGTAGAGGGGCTGCTTGTGCTGATCTAGAGGGGACTGAGGTGAGTGAGTGTGGCGAGGTGTACGATCTGAGTAGGGAGATGATATCTGGCTCAGAAAGAGGATTCAAGGACCTGGAGGGTCTAGATGGGGCGTTCGGGAAGGGGGTGGTGTTCCAGTTCTGGCCTGAGGGAATATCTGGTACTGAGAGGGGGTTCATGGTCCTGGAGGTTCTAGCAGAGGGGTTAGGATAGGGGTTGGTAATCCAGTTCTGGACTGGGGGTTTCAACAGAGACCTATGCGGGGTCTCCTGAGAGCTCTTGTTGGAGGAGAGATCAAGTGCCAGCTCTTCGGTTGACTCAATGAGTTTTTGAATGACCATTTTGAGAGATAGAAGAACCTGGTTTATTTCCTTGAGTTTTGCAGCAGGTTCTGAATGAGGATTATGTATAACGAGGAAGGTAGGTGGAGGATTGGACAGTGGGAGGGCGGGGGAGACCCGGGCTGGATGAGGGGTGAGGTCAGCAGGAGGGGAGGTCTCTGTGAAGAGTGGGAGTGCAAGGAGAGCGTGCAGTGGGAAGGAGGTTGGGAGAAGGGGGTTGTGAGAATTACCACTGTGAACCCGGAGCGGATTTCATAATTTGTGTCTGGTGGCGCTATTATTCTTATCTCTGCTACATTTTCGGGGGTGGAGTTTTGCCTCATTTTTGAAGAGCAAATGCATTGTTGGCTCTGATTTGAATTGGCAAACAAATACTTTTTTGGTGTTTTCGTCGCAAAAAGAGCTGCCTTTCGGCTTACAAATAATGAACTGTGGGAAAGATGTATATAGACACGTGTTCTTATTCCCTAAACTGCTGCATTGCATGCCCCGATATTATTACGCATATAGTTTTGATTCCTGTTTATTCAGGATAAAGAGTACCATTTCCGGACCTGCATAATACTAATAATACATGGTGATTTATATGTTTTCTGCTATAATTGTATATAAAGGTTATAATAATTCTTATAACGCTTTTTATAAATACTTTGCAACATGCTGCACAATAGCCACACTACTCTACAACAGAGCTTAAATACACTGGCAAAGCCAATAGCTCTGACTAAACACTTATAAGATCCAAAAGACATGACCAATTGGATATGCCATTGCTTGTTATTAGTCACTGTAGAATATGTCACTGGTGGTTATGGTAACTACTCTGGGGCAGATAAGTCACTTTTTATCTTGTATATAGTGTGAATACACAACAATTTCTTTACTCTTCTTTCATATGATTGTCCTGCGCAAAATTAAAGTTACGCCATGTTCGGCTGAAGTGGGCTTGACAGAAATGTATGTGGGCTTCAATTTCAAAAATGTTGATTGATTCTGAACCATTATAATAAAAGTGTTAGAAGGATACAATTTGCCGTTCTGACTACAAACTCTAATTTGTATGCAAGGAACTAACACTCCTTGCGTTATGTTTTCATTTATTGTCCAAATGAGTTCCTAGTGAACAATTGTTTGTTGGCTGATTAAGTGTATTAGGCTGCCACTCTCCCATCTTGACCTATAAAGGTTGCCTCTTAACTTAGAGTCATGTACTGTCCAGTCTTCACCTAGGCAGAGAATATTCACTAAAGAAAAAGGCACAATTATTTTGGATAGTTTTAGTTCTCTTTAACTAGACTGAAGAAAAAGCACTAATAAGTAGAAGTCTGGTCATGTCTTGCCAGGCTGATGAACATTTGGCAGCACGGAGAGTCATAAAAGTAGGATAAAACACAATTAGAGAGAACAGATTCACACTAAAGCAGATTACTGAATTTGCCAAGACTCTTTAAGGCGGTTTGGTTTAAAGATTTTTAGGATCATAATGTGTCTAACCTAATTAAAATGAGTAGTAAACGGTTAAGAAATTCTTATACAAGTCATGTTGGGCTATAAAGGCTATCTACTTAGAGGGGAATCAGGAATGTGTCTAAGCCAACTAGGGAGACATCACAGTCCGAACATGAGACTACTGTATTGTGGCACTCTGGACTCTGGATTGCACTGCCTTGGAACTAGCTAGGGAAATGTGTGCTGAAGATGACATGATTGTATTGTGGAGTTACACTAAAATGCAAATAAAAATGTTTTTTTTAAAAAAGAAGTTCTTATACAAGAAATATTTTTTTCAGGTTAAAATTGCAATTTTGTTACCTTTAACAGATGCAGCAGGCTGTCGTTTTAACTCTAACTTTCACTGTTTTCTGGGGGTTTAGGAATTACATGTTTATTATTATAGTTGGTGTCTAGTCACAACATCCTGTCTCAGAAGTCCAAATCTGTTCCTTGTCCTGGTAAACTGGAGTAGACAAAAAAACGTGGTTCCCGTCTGGCCAGGTTGTTGTTGGAGCTTCGCAATAGCAAGCATAAAAGTTCTTGACACACACTCCGGAGTCTCTGTTGGATTTCTTACAAGCCTACAGAGGTGTTTCATAATGTAATTGAGCCAGTTATATGGTGTGAATTAAACTACAGCTATCTGGAAAGCCAAAGGTAGGAACTTCATTTTAAAAATAAATACACATGAATCCTTTCTTAGCAAACTTGATTTTGGTACGTTCCCAAATTGGAAATCCAGTATATTTGCTTAATTAATCAACTGTGCCATTATTGTAAGTATGTACATACCATACTTAATAAATGCGCTTGAGCTGAACAAGGAAAAATGTCCTATACAAACAAGCATACCAATACCCACTTAATGTTACACACAAATGCAACAACTTGAAAAAGAAGGATAAGAGTAGTAGGATTGTTTTAAAATACATATTCAGATTATTATAATTATATGTGGGATAAAAGTACACCTTGTCATTAGGATTTAGCGAAACTCGCAGAGTTTTACTCCGCAATGTTACATAAAAACTCCACGAGGCTCTGCAAGCGGAGGTATTTCAGCACGCTGTGCTGCTTGCAGTGATTGTTAGCAACGGGAGTTAGTTCCACCCTATAAAATCAGCGCAAACAGTACCCTGCGCTGCACCAGAGGGCGCTGCTTCTCTTTCTGCTCCTCGAGTATATTTTTGACTCGAGTGGCAATTCTTTCAACGTGAACAGTAGCAGCCTGCCTCTGTCTCCTAGGAGATTCTGAACAGGCGAAGCAGCTCCCCAGCCCCCACCCCCAGGCCAGCAGACCATTGGCTATTCAGCTGCCAGGCAAGGCTGTGCCCTCCTCTCAAACCTGCCCAGGCCCCTTAAGGCCTTACTGGGTGCACCCCAAATCGTTCTCTATCTTGTGAATTGCAGCCTACCTGTGCCCCACATTGCAGTGAGCAGAGTCCAGGAAGTGGTAAGGAGACAGACTACTGCCGCCCCTTCCAAAACAAAAGTTGTTTAAAAAACGATTTCCCTTTCTGTGATTATTGTCTTTGCATGTGGTTGTTACAGTTTAAAATTGCAGTTTTGACCTGCCTGTGATTGCATATTGTATCACCTGTTTTGTGTTTTAAACTTGTGGTTTTCCCTGCCCATGATTTCTTGCATTTAATGTGTTGAATTGTGGGATTTGCAGTCCAACCTCTGTAGTTTGTCCCTCTCATTCCTTGGTGACAAATCTGTTTCCCTCCAAATTTCTCCTTTGCTCTGTGATAAGACCTGTGTGTTAAAACAGTACACCCCCAGCCACCATTTTGTGTTCACAAGCCAGTGAGGCCAGCCCCCCTGCCTACCCCCCAGCAACGGGGGTGCTTCTGTGAGCTGTTTAAACTGTATTTACTGGGGCCTGTGCACTACGTTTTTGGCCAGCAGGGGGGAGTAAAGTTTTATTCAAACAGTGGTGTTAGATTTCGAGTTAGTGAAGGCTTTACCTGCAGACGTCCAAAGTGTGGATTGAGCCTGTTTGTCTCCTAGGAGATTCAGAAAAGGAGAAGCAGCTTCCAACTCCCTAGCCAGCAAACCTTTTCTGAGGTCGCTGGGACCTTATATGGTCTGCTAGTGGTTGCAACATGTGTACATTGATTGGTTGTTGTATCTGGTGTTTCTATTGGGTTAGGGTTAATGTCCTCATTGGTTGGGTATTTGAGGGTTCTTATTGGTTTTTGGGGCTGTGATTCAATCAATGTATGGTTGGGACTAGGGCTAGGGGTTCTATTGGAAGTAGGGACTATGGCTTCCTATGTTATTGGGAGTAGGGTGGGACTAAGGCTAGGGTTAGACCTTTAATTGGAAGTTGCTATTTAGGGCTTCTGGTGTGATTGGTTGTTGGACTAGTTGTGGGACTAAGAGTAGGGGTAGGCTTTCTATTGAAGTAGGGACTAGGGCTACCTGTACCATTGGCTGCTTGGACTTTGGTTCGGACTACTGGTAGGGCTAAGGCCTTTATTGGACGTAGAGATCAAGGTTTTTGAACTGACTGGGTGCTTGGACTAGGGCTAAGATTGGCTGTAAGGTCCTGGTCTCCTAATGGTTCTACATTTTAGGGCTAGTGTTGTGATTGGAAAGTGTTAGGGCTAGGGTTCCCATTGACTGAAAGGGTCACCTGATTACTAGGGCTATTAAAGGGCAGGCTTAGGGCGTCTCAGCCTGGGCGTCGAGGCTAAGGGCGGAGAGGACACGGGTAGTTGCGTGTTAAGGGCGGAGAGGACAAGGGTAGTTGCCTGTTTGAGCCTGTTAAGGTCAGAGAAGACAAGGGTAGTTGCCCGTTTGACCTGTTCGAAACTGACCAGGACCAGGGCCAGAATCGCTGCCCTTTTTCTCATTTAGCAATACCCAGCCCACACCATCCACATCCACAAACAGAGAAACACACTCACACCAAATGTACACCACGCAAAACACTATGCACAGATTAATGTACCAGCATGCACCACCAACCCAACCAAACCACATCTACACACCCTACTATCCCAACTACCACACATATCCACCATCACCCACAATCAGTACACAACTCTATCCTATACCACTAACCAATACACTCGTCACTAACACAACGCCAATCTACACCATACATAATTACATCCCATTCAGACACACTCTCCCTGCTGGTAATTACACCCAATAGACCACCGTTCATCACTAACAAACATATAATGACCCTTCATCAGTTGTCCAACAAACACCCTCCTCTCCCTTCTCCCATAATAACACGAACACACAACACACACTGCACACCACCACACTTTGTAACTTTCGAAACAAACCAGTCTAAGATAAACACTCTACCTCTACTTCATTCCCTCCTACACACAACATACACTCTACTCATAAACACATCACCCCCCCAAGTCACAACCTCCTCTCACAAACAATACTACACAACCAAATCCAGTGCATGAAACATATACATCAGCACCCTTTTTTCACTACACCTCAAAAGCAAAATATATCACACACACCAGCACAACAAGATCTTCTGAGCACAACACCTCATAATACTTACCATCACAAAATACATACATATACCCACCTTTCAAACCACACAAAGGAACAAACTCCCATGCCAAGCTTTCACTCTTTCACCACACCTAACACAGATACAGCAATACAGCACCTCTCTTCTACCCGCCTCACATCCATTGGACAATTTAGAACATTACTACACGACCCACATGCTGCACCACCTATAAGCAACATGCCACACCTCACAACTTTGCTTCCCCAAGTCTACCTCACAACAATGTTACTCCACAAAAGCAACACAGCACTCCAAATCACTCTCAAACACCATCTCCAACACATACACATGCAGACCCATCAAAATGTCTTCTTAGCATGCTGGATGAGGAACACGATACAGAACAGCTACACGATTGCTATCCTAATACAGCTAATACCAGCACTAAAAACACACCTGCTACATACCCACACAATACTGATCGTTCTTCTACAAAACACAAAACAAAGTCCCAATATCACCAAAGGCCATTCTCTACACTGTCTACTAATAAATGCTCGATCCCTCTCTAAAAACAAGCATCACATCTACGGCCTTCTCACAGATGCAAAACCAGTCATACTATTCATAACCGAATCATGGTTGCGAGAGGATATGGCTCCAGTCCTGCATGAAGCTAGGCTATCAAATAATCACCCAAAATCGTATAGCCAAAAAAAGGAGGTGGTCTAGCTGTTGTATTCAGGCAAACAATACATATCACTAAAGTTGATAACATCTCCATAAAGAATTGTGAGACTCTTCTAACAAGATGCAATCCTACACTGTCTTTCACCTGTAACTTCCTGCTCCTTTACAGACCTCCACCTAGCAAGGCAACATTCCCAGACGCACTTCTAGACACAGTTTCAAACCTGATAGTCATATACTCCAACCTATGCGTTCTGGGTGACCTTAACATTTGGTTTGATAAAACCAATATGACCCATCCAAAAACAATAATCACTGGCCTAGCCGCATTGAACCTGCATCAGATTGTCCACAATCCAACACACACCGCTGGACATATCCTAGATGTCATTTTTGCGAATACTGAACTAGTTACCTTTCAAACTATAACTCCAGTCACATGGTCAGACCACCACTTGCTTGCTTTCCAACATAAAACAACACAAAGCGACTCACCTAAAACTACATTACATCCATCCACCTATCGGCCGTGGAACAATTAAATTTAGAACCCCTGGAAACAACTAACATCCAGTATAAATCTGGAAACCATAAATTCTGTTCAGAATCTATATGAGTGGCTACAGGAAGCTTTTGACATCCTGATACCACTCAAAACCACACAACAGAACAAAAGAAAAAAGCGCCTTGGAAAAATATAGAAATAAAAGACATAAAACAACAAATTAGAAAGCTGCCACGTACCTGGTTAAAAAAAAAACGCTAAACAAGACAAACTTCACCTACAGAAAATTAACAGATTATATAAGTCGGCTATCAAAAAAGCAAAGAAAAGGTACTATTCAGACATAATTGAAAACGCTAAATGTGCAAATAAAGAATTCTATAAAAAACTCAATGAATTTCGAAAACCAAATTGCCTAGAAGGAACTCATCCTGTTACTCAAGATTTCACAGACAAACTAGCAAATCATTACACGGACGAAGCAGACACGTTGGACTCGTATTTAAAACAGAAACAAAGCACCAACACTAACCCTTCTACAAAACAACTATCCAAGAATGCTCTAATCAAGCCCCTCCGTTTCTTCCAACACATCTCACACAATGAATTTATGGACCTGGTCAAAGCAAGCAGGCCTGCTGGCAGCCCTTCTGACCCCTGCCGCCACAAACTTTCAAGACAATTATTTTAACAACCTCTTCTGCCATTCCAGTAAGAAGAATCATCAACGACTCCTTAACTACTGGAATATTTCCAGAAGAACTCAAAAAGTCATACATACGCCCTTTACTGAAGAAAACAAACTTGGACCCACTGAACCCTGACAACTACAGAGCCATTACAAATGGACCTTTCCTAGGCAAACTGATAGAAAGAGCACCGTTCGACCAGATGTCACAATTCATTGAAGAGAATGACATACTTTCAAATTTCCAAACAGGATTCCGTCCGGGAAGAGGCACTAAATCTGCCCTCCTTGCCATCTGGGATGACCTAAAGAATACAGTTGACCGCAACGGGATTGCTGCACTACTCCTTCTGGACCTCTCAGCTGCCTTTGACACTGTTGACCATGACACTCTGAAACAAAGACTTTATGGAGCCGGCATAGAGGGAACTGCTCTAGACTGGATCACATCATACCTTCGAAACAGAACTAATGTCATCCATACCCCACCTTTCTCGTCCAAACTGTACTCCACAAAAGCAGGGGTCCCTCAAGGTTCTATCATCTCGCCCATGCTTTTCAACATCTACATGAAGTCTTTACCAGTACTGATCAATAAATTTCACCTCACGTGCTACAACTATGCAGATGACACGCAAATACTCCTTCAACTGGAATGCCCCAAAGACAGTGGAAAATCACCAATTTTCAGCTGCCTCAGAGCCATGGATCAGTGAATGACTCTGAGCCATCTCAAATTGAATGCTTCAAAGACTGAAATACTCACATGTGGCGATTGGAAAAATCACAACCCGCTTGCCGCATGGCCTGATGAACTGGGATCACTGCCTAAAGTATCGAAGGAAGTAAGAAACCTCGGAATGACCATGAACTCCAAGCTTGGATAAACTAGCAAGATCAAGCTTTGCTACTATAAAAACGCTGCGACAAATTTTCCCTCATTTGGGATTTCCACACAAGGTCCAAGCTACCATCTCCATTGTTCTATCCAAACTCGATTACGCCAATAGCCTCTACCACGGATCACCTTTAACGACCATGAAAAGACTACAACGGATTCAGAACTCGGATGCCAGACTACTCTTGCATATCAAACCACAAGACCACATCTCCCCTGCCTTGAAAGCCCTGCATTGGTTACCGGTTGCTAGAAGATCCACGTTCAAGCTACTTTGTATTACCCACAAAGCAATACATTTAATAGGACCACTCTTCATCAGGAATAAAATCACCAAACACATTCATCAAAGGAACCTCCGCTCTAAAGGAGCATCTTTCCTCAAAATCCCACCATACAAGAAAAAAACCAAGAGTGGCACATCCTTCTCTGTTCACACAGCCAAACTATGGAACTCTTTACCCCCCCCCCCCCCCCCCCAACATAAGATCCACCGACAACCACCTTATCTTCAGAAAACTACTCAAGATTTGGCTCTTCCCCACATAAGCACCATACGGAAACAGAAATTTACAGCATATACCTCTGTATACAAGCATTTGTTTTCACTATAGATATGTACCTGTCTTGGTGTATTACTTTATAAAACATGTAAAATAATTATGTTAAGAGAAAAGAAAAAAAAATAATATTAATCAATAAATAAAAATCATCTTTTGTCTACACGTACTTACTTCCAGTGTCCATCTATGTACCCTCCATGTTCTTGGATCTGTATGTCTGTTACTTTTCTCCTGAAAAAGCATACCCAATGCACTACCCTATTTCTCATCCTATGTCTCTATCAATATATTTAATCTAAATATGCTTACTTCCTTTATGTATCTATATACTTTCAATGTACTTATGGATCTATATATTTATCACTTTCTTGTAATTTAGCATTTCCAATGCACTAGCCTATTTCTCAGCCTATACTTCGCTCAATATATCTTCTAGCCCAACCTTCTGACTCATCTCAAACTTATTTCTACTACTCCTTCCAATGCACTACCCTAGCTCTCATCTATCAATATATCCTCTACATCCACTCTCATTTATCCCAAACTCCATACCACTACTATGATCTCCAAAATAACCCTTTCTAGACACTCTCCTGCTCTACCCCTCCTTGCATCATCTGACACCTCTTTTTACTACACCGATCCCCTAAAACAAACCTATCTAAACTCTCCCCTCTGACTGCTCCCCTCCAAAACTCCTTTTTACTCATCCAAAAGCCTCTTCCTACTGCTAAGACCTTAACAAATCCTTCACTATTTTATCCCTCCACTATCCTTTTCAATCAAAATTAACAGACTAACATGTTCACTTCTCAAATTCCATATTCAACCATACTAATATACTGCCCAAATAACTGAATAACATATCTACTACTCAAATTACTTCATATTTATACTATACTAGTTTTCAACACTAATCCTTTATGGGTTCCGGAGTGGCGTGCTACTCACCAGAAAAGCGCTTCAACACCCATCAGGGGTAACAAGTGCAATATGAATGCAAATCTTTCTTCCCCTTTTATCCCTCCGCTATCCTTCTCACTCCAAGTAACAGACTAATATCCTCCACTGAAATTACCTCATATTTCCCCAGATTAATTCACCAGTAATCCTTTATAGGCTTCCTGAATAGCGTGCGTCAACAAGCGATAAATAAATACAAACCTTTGTCCTCCTCTATCCTTCTGCTATCATTCCAAATCCAAATAACTGACTAACCTATCCACCACTTAAAATGTACTTGCATGTTTCACTATACTAATTCAACACTAATCCTCTATGGGTCCCGGAGTAGCGTGCTACCCGCCGAAAAAGCGGGGTAGTAAGCGCTATATAAATGCAATTACAATACAATACTTGTCATACATTATAAGGATATTGCAAGTCACTGGCAAATTCCATGACCGTATAGAGGAATAAGACCGAAGGTCAAGCTTCTTTATAAGGTTTTGGAACCCCAAGATGACTTGCAGTCCCCTTATGAACGGCACAAGGTACTTTATTCCTTATAATACATGGTCACACCATCACCTTCCCGATACACCATTTCAATCCTTGGATCATAGCTCTTTCATATGGAAAATAGAGCATTTTTGTAAACATGGACAATAAAAATAGAATCTCTGGTCCAAAATTATACACTGCAAAAATACATTAGAAGCAACTTAATTTTGATATTTTTTTTTAAAAAAGGGCAGTAGAAACTTGCAGAAAAATTATAAAGTTTCTATAATTAGACATGGGAGGGTAAAACAAATGAACATGTTGCCATAAATATTTTCTTTCTCCTTGCCAAATGTACATCCACAAAAACCCAGCAGAATAAAGAGAGAAAAAAAAGTTTTGTTTTTGTTCTTTAAACAACTGCTTTAATTATGTTCCGTGACCCGACCTGCTTTCCAATCGGCTGCTTGCTCAGCAAGTATGTATTGTGTTGTCAGAACTTAGCTGTAACAAGTTATTACACTTGCGTAATGTAATTTCTTAATAATCGACTACTGGGTACATCACAAATCGAAGATTATCAAAAAGAATTCGCCAGGTGTCAATACATTGATTATAGAATCCCATGACATAATGAGAATTATTACAGTTAAATTATTTTGGAATTTAATTAGGACCATAAATATTGGATACTGTACTCGGAGTGGCATCGAAATTAACCTAAAACGTGTACCCCCTCTAAATTAAGCTGGTCAGATGGAAAACATCTCTCTACGTATCTCTGGGCATCCCAATTCACTTTCAGAAACCAATAAGAGTATGGGAATAAATAAATAAACAAAGGTAGCCTAACATTTGTGCCTTTCACAGAGATCACTTATGTAGATTTTTCACAAGGCTGTGCTTCCATAAAGTGCACCGGTGTGTTAGTCTGTACATCACTGTCATTAAATCTATGGGTGGGGGCTGTATAAAAGAGTTACATTAAATTAGCAGTGCCTAGTGACCAGCAGTGGTGGCTACTGCTTCATTGTGGTATCGTTTGCGAAGTTATAAGCAACGCGACATATTAAGCACACAACCCGGTCGTCCAAAAACCGGGCACCGGTCGTTGCCAGAAATAAACTTGCGGTGTAAACAAATTAAGTGATCGGTTATCGAGTCTCTCTGTGGTACAAAATACTTAACGCCCAAGAATAAAATGACCTGCCCCTTGAGTCATCAGAGTAAATCAGCCTAGCTAGTCAACAACTACACTGAAGTTCACTGAGAGTTAAAGCAGCTAGTTTCAGTAAGATGCACTTCGGCGGTCTTGGATATGTACTGTAAAGGCAAACAGCAGATCATTACACTGAAACCACTATGAGAGCAGGCAATGCCACGCCGCGCCTCAAATGCGACAGGCTCTCCTCTCGGGAAGGATCAATCTGCTGCGCTAGATTTCGTAAACAGTGAGGCCACAGAGATCAATAATGTGCCTAGTCCCCTTCGTTTCTATCTATCTTCGGCTACACAGAGCAGCTGTCGGGCTCCCGGAAGCAGAATCGCCGAATGAACAGCAGGAAGAGGGCGCTGCAGTGCACATGCACCCCCAGCCTCCCCACTTTGCCCTCGATCCACCCGCTCCCCCACATTACCTCATCAGTATCCCGCAGGGGGATCTCGATGGAGCCCCGAGACATGGCTGCGGCTGGCGGAGCCCCCAACTGGGGTGTTGGTGGTCCCTTGAATTCGGAGCAGCTACCACAGGATCCGCGCTGCTCGGCAGCAAGGCCAAGATTGGCTGGCAAACACGGAGACAACTGCTTGGAACTACTTCCGGGGCAGCCCCCGCCCACACGGGAAGCGCTACCTGTGAGCTCGGCATGTCTTCTTTGGGGTGAGGAGCTCACGTTTGTTTCAAGCGTGTCGTGGAGGAGCCCTCTTTGGTGCACGAGTGGGTGCCTTATTAGCAGACACCTCTGAGTGCTGTCTAGATATTTTCAACAATTAGCATCCTCTCGCGCAATGTGTATTCGAGTGCGGCACGTAGCATGTCAGCGCCATATTACCAAAATGTAAGGCAAAAGCGGAATTTCTGATCGAACTGAATGCTTTCAGTAGGATCGAAAAGTTGGTCTATCACCTGGTATGACCTGAAAAGCTAAATATAGAATTTCTCCACAAAGGCATGACCTATGTACTCAAGGGCGTGTCCTAAAACATGTAGGCTATGATCGCTTGCTTTGCACACCATGCTACTTCTTGACAGCTTTAGTGTTTTACGTCAGTGCATACAGACATATACTGCAAGGGACACGTAATCCGAATTCAAACCAGGCCTATTGTTTTTACCAGCACATGTTCGCGCTGATTTTTATGGCATGTGAGATAAAAGAGCAACTATAATATTATTGTGAATAAATACAGTTGAAAATGTATACATTCTGAAAATATAATATGGCATTGCTAATTAATCAACACAAATGTCTATCGAAGGGATGTACTTTTTATTGATGCTGTCACTCTTGTTTACACTTAGACACCACTTTTCTTTGTTAATCTCTCTATTAATGACATATACCGTTTTCCTCGCTAAATCTTTCTGTATGCCCCCTCTTAATCTTCCTTTCATTGCTGTTGTGGGCGCATAGTACCGATAGAACATTTGTAACTCAATGATGTGCCCTGATGTTGAGAGGATCTGGTACAGTGTTAACCTTAAATCATGAGGCAATGTGTCCCAGAGACAAGGTTCAAAACAGCATTCCATATACAGTCAATAAGGAAAGGACTAACTCAAAAAGTGAGTTATAGAGCGGACTTTAGAAAACCACGAAGGTATCTTACTAAATTTAAAAGTACAATATAGAGATAGTAAAATACAAATTTAACAGCCTAATTTACATATATGAAGTCATTTGCTATGTAAGCGCTCAGTATAGTAACAATATGGAACAGGCAAAAGCAGAAAATAGATTGTCATAATGTACGGGGCTCACCTCCAATTGCAGGAGATTCTATATACAGTTTTCTTCCATAGGAAAGTACAAAATCTGCAAATTCAGCATGGTACGATCATTGCTCCAACAAATCCTAGTTATAAATTGTAACACACCTCAGAACTTTACCCAGTGCTTGAAATGGAAAAATAGAAGTGCAGGTACTCTGTAACAGAGTACATGCTTGTTTTTGAGAAGTGCCTGTACTGTCCAATTAAAAGTATTACGTCGCTCTTGAGAAGTGTCGGTACTCTCCCTCTCAAAATAAAAAAGTGCTGGTACTCTGTACCAGGCAGTACCTGCCCATTTAAAGCCCTGGCTTTACCACTTTAGCACTAACTGTATGAATATTGATCTAGCGCTCCTAATGAAAAACTGTCTCACAAACACTACCCATCTCCACAGTACTCACCATTAATCATGAATCACTACCAAGGCCCATAAACTAACAAGACAATTTTTGAGCGACTGAATCATGTGACCTAATTAATCAGTACTATTCACAAAACTATTTACAAATTTATATACAACTACAGTTTATCATTTCTTACCATGGTTTTGATCATATGACATTTTATTAAGTCACAAAGGCGAATGGATCAACTAATGATAAATAGGCCATGAATAAACAAGACCAGCTTGTCATTTCAAAATCTAATTTATTTAGCTTTATTTTACTTTTAAAAAAAGAGCATTTTTATTCAATAATCATTATTTTATTAGCAAATAGAAAGCAACATTCGAGGGAAGGCACATTAGTCTGACATTTTTAAAGGTAAATCATTCAGCATGTATTAAAACAAAATAAAAGTTTCTATTCCTAAAATTCTATTTCCCTGTCTAAAACTCTCTTCACCTAAAAGAATTTAATAAAGACTGCTGTCCTTACGTGCACCAAAAGTCCATCAGCATGTCATTCAGGAATCAGGAAGCAAGAGCCCCCTCCTGCCTGTAGGGCCAATTTTTATAGCTTTCTAACTAGCTAATCTTCTCAAAAGTGTTCTTTTTTGTTGCCATCAGAGTTCCCATTGGCTGACTTATGTCAGAGCATCCATGTCATCACCGCTTTCAAACCAAGAACGGGCTCTTCTTTAGCCCTATTGTTCGTGTCATTTCGCTTCCTCGAAAATGTTTCAAAATGAGTTATTCGAGTTACAATTCTTAACTTCCTTACTTTTGGCAATCTTGCCGCTTCCTGTCCTTGGACAAAACTCCATGAGCACAATATGCACGACTTTATTCATCAGTAGTTTCTGACAAAGTTGTCAACGTGGTAAAACTTTCCACTTCTCGTGTGCAAGGCTCTTCTCTGGACAGGTTTCATAAACGCCATCTTATTGTAGGCCCAAAAGGCCTCTCAGGAAACTAGTATTTAAACAAACACAAGACATCAATTAATTAGAGTATTGAGACCCATTCTGTTACCCACCCCCTCTTCTAATTATTTTTTTTTTTTTGGGAAAACCTTTATTGATACTTCAACCAGTTACAAATATGGGCCTACAACCACCAGGGCCGGCCGCTAATCAGTGTCATCATAGCAAGTTAATTAGGACAAGACTCAGTCTCTCGGGAAGCAAATGTATCACAACTTCAATTAACACTGGCTGTTGAACATACAATGCGAATAACAGGATACTAAAGGTTCCATTTTATAATATAATATAGAAGGATCAGGTGCCATACGATATCACAAAATCGCATAAAGGGCGGGCAAAATAGTAGGAGTTCCACAATTAACTCGATCTCATTTGAGGCAGTGGTGCAAAGGCATACAATCCAGGATAAACAAGCATATAATCACCGTTCGCACCAATTAAGCGCCCGCCCGGTGATACTAAAATACTGCGAAGAGTATAGGCAGAGATAAAAAGTCTACAGTTGACAGAAGAATAGACCCACTACGCTGACCCGAAAAAGGGAGAAACGAAAGAGAAAGCGAGAAAGGATAAGAAAGAGAAAAAAGGCCATAGAAACAAACTAAAAAACAAAATTCCCCAACCCCAACCCCCCACCCTGCACCCCTGCAGATGACTACGGCCTACCCCCCTAGCAGCGTGCCTGTCGCCCCAAAACAGAAACCCGAAATATAGGAAGAACAAAGGGAAAGAAAGAAGGGACTAAACCCCTATCCTAAAAGGAAAAATGGAGGAGGGCTATATCATACGCATTCCCAGTCTCTCCCCACCGCCTTAACGAACGAATCAAGTGAAGCAATCCCATTACCAATGAAACCATAATGTGAAGCCCCAAACAACAGTCTCAGCCTTGGCCCCGTCGATCAAATTTGCTGATTCCCTCCGACGAGTAGAGCCCCATCGTCAAGTTGTCCAAATTTACACAGAAGTTGCCAAAACGTAGTCTGTTAGATGGATAAAGGATGGCAAAACCCAACGCAGTCGATCGGTTCCAACGATTCCCCTCCCCGACTCCAAGGCCAGGCACTGTCCCGTCCGCCATCTTGATGGACCAGCTGGGAAGGGGATGCAACACAGTCCAACACAGTTCACAGTGTCGACCAAAAGTCTCCAAATCGGGAACAGCAGTTAAATGTTCTGCCAGTTGCATAACCAAAGATTCCGACCATATAGTTGAAACGCCGATCTCCGCACGTTCGACTCGTTCCACTTCTGTAGGGGCAGGCACAGCTCCAAGCACCGGGTCTAGATGCATCGCTGAGGTAGCTGTCGAGAAGTGAACTGGCCACCGGGCCTCGGGCAGCAAGGCAGGGTCCGGTCCCGATCCACTAATTCCATCCGCTGCCGACATCAGATTCCAGGCCTGGGCCTCCATAGTCACCCGAAGCGCCTCAAGGGCTGCCAGCACTGACCGCAATGTCGGGCCGCACTCAGCCTGCTCCGCCAGGTTCCGCATAACATCAGGCATCGTTATCCCCACGGAGAGGCGCCTTCCCCGGGGTAGGATTAGGCGGAGCAGGAATGAACCGTGAGGGACAGATCGTCAACAAGCGTTAGTGCGCGCCAAGTCTCCAACCCCACGGCGCCGGCGATACGAACGCCAGGCCTCCGGGTCAGGGACCCCCACCACACCGCCTCGGGCATCACTTGTCTCCTCACCTCCAGTACAGTGTCAGGCAGCAGATCGGCAGCAAATCGGCAGCAAAGCAATCCAAAAGATGTCGGAAGTTCCATGGACCGGACCCTGCCGCCCTCATCGGACCCGGTGAGACCAACACTCGAGACCCCGGCTTCCAGACTGGGTTAGGCCTCAAATCAAACCTCGACATTACTCCACTCCACAATGTCGGAAAAATCTCGGGATTGCTCAATCAGATTGCAAATTAGTTCACACACACGGATATGGGGCGGGAAATCAGGATAGATGACAGGATCATCGAGCGAAAGACGGAGGTCAGCGGAGCCGGGAGACTATGCGGCCATCTTGCTTGCTGTCGTAGCTCCTCCTCCCTCTTCTAATTATTAACCAGGTTAAGTATGTTACCTAGCCAAAGCACACAAAGCAGCATTTATATTAACCTTCTTCTTTTAGGCCATAAGGATCCTCCATGAGCTTTTGCCACAGAAAAGACACGACAAAACATATTGCACACAAATAATATAGCACATGCCATTATTAAACAGCCGCATTTAATACTGACAAAGACAATATACCAGGTTAGTTTATTATTTTCCACACACTTGCGAATGCAACATAAAAGCACATTAGTCCCTTATGTAATGTCTGCAATTTTAAACTAAGTTGGTTAATTATTTCAACACATGCTATTAGTACTGTTACATTTTTTATGGAAGTTTAACTTTGCGAGTTTGAACGAAATTTCATTCAATATCTCGCTCCATCAACTCCCTCATCTGGTGATTTCATAATCACCAAACCACACCCAAAAATTTTCAGCAAAAATTTTATCTATATTGACCATGTTTTGAACATTCACTGTATTAGTATTTCTAAACCTTTGATTCAACAGTTTGTCTGTAACTCTCATATTGAGCTCTACGTAACTCTTCCAGTTCTATTTCCTTCTCACGTTCTTCTCTAAGCTTATACATTCTTTTCTTTTCCTTCACATATTTCTTTCTCTTGTGTATCATGCAACTAATCTTTAGCAAAAGTGCCACTATAACTATAACTATTGCAGGATAAAGTATTTTACCAATGATTGAACTACCAATCTCACGAAACCAGTTTCTGATTGCTGCAAATCTTTTGCTCAAACGTTCTGAAAAAATATCTTCTAAGGGTTCTATCTCTGAGTGTAATTCTGTAATATTTCTGATAAACATCTCTATGTTCTGGCTCTTATCTGGAATATATGTGCAGCAATGCTGGACATGTAAAATTCCACAAACTCCTCCCTCTTTTGCTAGCAGAATGTCTAGAGCAAGACGGTTCTGCATAACCATTGAGCGCATAGCAATGATCTCAGTATCAACTAATTGAAAACCACTTGCAGTATCTTTAGACAGTCTGTCCACAATTGTAGACACTTTTCTGATTTTATTTGCATTCAGGGTTATTCCCACCATAGGATAGGTATAATTGCACCAAATATATCTCCTAGTATTTCTGAAAAACTTTTCCTCTTGTACCTATTCAGGTGTTTGCCAATTTCAAATGAGCCTTCTGAATTTCTATCTATGTGAAAAATCTTTGGAAAAACTAAATCAATATAGCATGTCCCGTACCAGTTATCATGAAGACTAAAGTAAGCAAAATAAATTCCAGGAAAAATTGGATCTTTTCCACCTTTAAATCCCCACCCTCCTAGAATACGATAGGTATCTTCACATTGACTAGCTCCCACAAAGTAATTATCGAATTGAGTGTTATCTCTCCTTATGCACAGTTTTCCACTAACAAGTTTATCTATGTGTATTGCCACATTTTCATTTCTGCCATTAAGCTTTTCATCCTCACTCTGCCAAAACTTAGATTTGGTTTGTTTCAGCATCTCATTTCTTTTATAGATCGCCCTTCTCTCCTCAACTATGTTTAAGAGAGACTTTTCTTCCGTTCTCAATTTACAGGTTAAATTGTTTCTAAAAGCGTATTCGTAAGTGAGTTCATTAGTCACTATGAAAAATTCCCTCATCTGCTTAGCATGTTTTAGTTTATTTAAGCTATTGTCAATCTTTAAATTTGCAAAAATGTCATCGTAATCAGAGTAATAATACTCCAGGCGTCCAGTTTTATAAACAAACTAGCTATTACACTACGAGTAATGCCATAAGTAAGAGGTAGCATATTATAAGTCACCCCTTCCGAAACAGAAGCAGGAAGTTTCACACAGATGTAGCAGTCTTTCACATTCATCACCTTAACATATTCAGATAAAAGTCTAGAAAAAGTATTACTAGAAAAATCACCATCAGATCTATCTTGGTGGATCTCTGGTTTGTGCTCAATGACTCTATTAGTCTTACCCACTACATCATGAATAACTTGTTTAGACTCAACTTTACTAGTCATATTAGCTTTGTACATCTCCTTGTCAATTCCAAAAGGGAAAATGACAGCTAGAATTATCCAAACAAAAATTATTAGAATCACACAAATAGAAGACATTTTGCAACATCTTCTTAAAATAGAGCATCTCGAGTTATTGTTAGAATTAGGCATCTTTTACTTGAGACAAGAGCCTTTAAAAAAAAACATAAACAAAAATTTAAAAATCACTAAATAAACCCCCCCTATTCACTTTTTTTTAAAAAAAAGAATCCTCTAACAGCTTTTCTTCGACCTTACGTCTTACATCAATGTGTTTTTCCAGCTAACACAATTTCTTCGACCTTGTGTCACCTAACACATTTTCTTCGACCTTATGTTACCTACAACTTTTAACCTAAATATGAAAACAAACTCAATCAATATCACTTGTGTCATCTATCTTTTCTTGGCTACTACTGCTCACTTCTACCACTGGTGGGATTATAATGTACGTCCACTCAGGAAACTTATACTTCTGATTAGGTTTTAACACTCTTTATGCTCTACTGCTAATCACTTCTATTTTCTTTCCTGCTTGATTTTTCTTGTCTAAATCACTTTTCTGACTTGAAATTTCATCAACCTGTTCTTTTGATTTACTTACTAATTTGAATTTCAGGCCTTCATTCTCATTTGGCCAATATTCTCCTTTTCTTGAGAGTTTCTTCTTTGGCTCAGTTTGATTGCACTCAACTCTACAGGCTCTTTTTCTTAATTTTCTCACATTGGATTCATTGTCAATTTCATCTGATTCGATCTCTGTGGTATCAGCTTTAGATTCAGGCACTTCTTTACTCGGCAGCTTCACTCTGTTAGGAACATTATCCTTATAGCTGGTACTTGGTAATTCGTCTTCTTCTTCTTCTTGAATGACTTCCAATCCACCAGTTTCAGAATTTTCGTTCCTTCTTTCAGAGCTTCCAATCCGCTTTTCAATACTCTCCTGATCTTGATTCACCTCTTGATCAGACTCTTTTTCTGCTTCTTTCTCTAGCAGACCCTCATCATCTTTAGAGTCTAATACCACAATTTCTAGATCTTTTTCATTCAATGCCTCATTCGCATTTGAATCTTCCAGATGTCGACTTTCTTGTCGATCTTCAGGATCTGGATTTCCTTCAGGCTCTTCTTCAGAATCTGAATCAGTCGTTGTATCACTTTCTTCGTCAGGATTCTCAGGTGGTGGTACTCGAATGGTATGACTTGCATGAATCCACCTTTTCAGACCTCTACACTTTACTGCATTTGTTGTGACAAGAATCACCTGTCTTGCTTTCTGCCACCTGGGTACTAGACAATTTCTTCTTCGATGAACCTTTGTTCTCACCCAAACTCCTGGCAAAAGATCATGAGCCTGTTCTTTTTCTCTTGTAAGCACTTCAGTTCCTACCTGATGGAACACAGAAGTCACTACGTCAGACAAATTCTTACAGTAATCCATAATTGCACTGTCCTTAATACTAAGCAATTTATCTACTGGAACAAATGCTTGTCTCATTACTCTGCCCATCAATATTTCATGAGGGCTTAAACCAGTTTTTCTATCTGGAGTACTTCTCAAAGACATCAAGACAAGTGGAAGTGCATCAGTCCACTTCATTCCTGTAGCCAAGCACATTTTTGCAAGCCTATTTTTGATTGTACCATTGACTTGCTCAACAACACCTGACGCTTCTGGTCTGTAAGCACAATGCAGCTTTTGTTTTATACCAAGTGCTTCACAAATCATCTGTAACAATCTGTTTTTAAAATGTGTGCCACGATCAGTTTCGACCGTCACTGGAAAACCATACCTAGGTATGATCTCTCTCTAAAGCAATTTTGCCACAGTAACTGAATCATTGTGACGAGTTGGGAACGCTTCCACCCATCTTGAAAACAGACAGATTATCACTTAGACATATCTCAATCTATTATGTGGAGGCATATCAATGAAATCCATTTGCAACCTGGTGAAAGGACCACCCTCCCGTCCTATGGTTCCCAAGCTTACAACTGTCTTCCTGTTTGGATTTATCTGCTGGCAAATCAAGCATCTCTGGCAAAAGGACTCTGAAATTATCCTAAAATTTGGATTATACCATGTTTGTCTAAACAACCTGATCAGAGAATCCCTGCCTAAATGTCCTGGACCATGATACATTCGGGCCATGTCAGCAATCATGCAGTTTGGCATTACTGGTCTGTCATCTTTGTAAACCCAAATGCCACCTTCTTCTCGCTGTCTGCAACCTGCTTTTAACCATGTGTCTTTTTCCTCATCATCTGCCTCATCTTGTAAATCTTTTACTCCTTGCCATGTCCCAACTACAGATGTTAGCATAAGTGAGTTCAAAACATGCTCATTGTTCTTTTCCCGATTAATGGACATATTGTTTTTCGCGCAGAACTCAGGAATTTCATCTGCATTTCCCTTAGTCATATAATCATTTCCTTTTTGGTGTGCTGTACATTTTACTACATGTAAACACAAAAGGTTTTGGGTCCAGTCAACCGGCCAGCCTGGACCTCTACAATTGCAAAATAGAACAATTGGCTAGCCAGAGTATTTCAAATTAAAGTTCAAAACCACACCGCCAATGAGTACTGTGTAGCTGAGACATATGTTTAGCAAAACATTTATTTTTCATGCAAAATATTTTTTTCAAAATTCATAAAACCATGACATCAAAAAAGAAACACTGTCAGTAATAGTCAAGTCAGAAACAAAAACAAACATTGGTGAGCAGGATATACAAATAAATATCAAATATTCAGACAATTATAATGACACCACAGTGCAGCTTAGAGTACATAAAAATTCAATGCAAATAAATCTGTAAATCAATAACCTTACAATATACAGGAAAGGAAACACATAACCAGTCCTATAGCTGGAATACCAGTGGACAGGCGGAATTAGGGATGGTAAACCAATGCCTGCCTGTCTCACAAACACCCGTGGCTGAACATTTAATATGGTAGCAAGCCAGGGCCCACAAAGGTGGCCTGAGTTACTCCCTAGCTGCGCCCTTCTTTCTTGCCATGGGCTGGGGGTCAACGCGTTTCGAACCAACTTGATTTTAAGGTTCTCCTCAGGACATTGACTGGGTACACTTTTAACTTGCACAAAGCGTTGCTGTAGTGAAGGTAATCTGTTAAGCAGGGGATTCTGTGAGAATTGAAGATTCTGAGTCAAACGGTCCACAGATCTGTCAACATTGATGTCCGCCGTGCGGTACGCTGTAAATGGGGCGGCAGGGTTCACATAACTAATATGGGCTGCGCGCCGTATGTCAAGGAATCGGCTGTGTAGGGACTGTGTCAAACACGGATTACTTTAATCAGCGGGAACGATTCAACCGCATGGAGCCGATGAGCAACCGGGATTGAAGCCGAGCGGAAAGCGAAGGCAAGCACGGTGTCCTTGGACTCAGAATCTTCAATTCTCACAGAATCCCCTGCTTAACAGATTACCTTCACTACAGCAACGCTTTGTGCAAGTTAAAAGTGTACCCAGTCCATGTCCTGAGGAGAACCTTAAAATCAAGTTGGTTCGAAACGCGTTGACCCCCAGCCCGTGGCAAGAAAGAAGGGCGCAGCTAGGGAGTAACTCAGGCCACCTTTGTGGGCCCTGTCTTGCTACCATATTAAATGTTCAGCCACGGGTGTTTGTGAGACAGGCAGGCATTGGTTTACCATCCCTAATTCCGCCTGTCCACTGGTATTCCAGCTATAGGACTGGTTATGTGTTTCCTTTCCTGTATATTGTAAGGTTATTGATTTACAGATTTATTTGCATTGAATTTTTATGTACTCTAAGCTGCACTGTGGTGTCATTATAATTGTCTGAATATTTGATATTTATTTGTATATCCTGCTCACCAATGTTTGTTTTTGTTTCTGACTTGACTATTACTGACAGTGTTTCTTTTTTGATGTCATGGTTTTATGAATTTTGAAAAAAATATTTTGCATGAAAAATAAATGTTTTGCTAAACATATGTCTCAGCTACACAGTACTCATTGGCGGTGTGGTTTTGAACTTTAATTTGAAATACTCTATACATTTTACTACAGCAATTTCCTCTGGCAGCTGGATGCCATCGATCAACCTTTTGATCAATTTTGCATTTCTGATAGGAGTTCCCGCAGAAGTTAAATAACCTCTTTGAGACTAGAGCTGGCCATAGTCATGGACTACGCCATACCCATACTGACTATCAGCCACTATGGTAATTTTCAATCCGGTTGCTTTTTCACATGCACAAATTAAAGCAATCAATTCTGCTATTTGAGCTGAACTTATTCCTTTAAGACAAGAGGCTTCAACCACATCCGCAACTGTACAGACAGAATATGCTGCACTCAGAAAGCCTTGTTCCGTCCTCAAGCATGAGCCATCAACAAAGTAAACATAATCAGACTCAGGCAACGGAACATCTTTTATGTCCTGTCTAGGTTTGGTGCAATATTCTAAAACATCCAGGCATTCATGGTCAATGTCATTCTCATTTCTGATTTCTGTCACAGTACCATCAGGCAACAATGTGGAAGGATTTAAATTCACTCATCTCGCAATAGACACGTTATCTAATCCCAGAATAACTTTTTCATATTTTGTCAATCTGTTACTTGTCAAATGTTGAGTCGTGCTTCTGGTAAGTAGAATCTCATATGAATGGGGACATATACTTTTACAGGAAACCCCATTATAATCCCTTCACTTTGTTCCAGACTCACACTTGTTGCAGCCACTGCTTTTAAGCAACCTGGTAATGCTTTTGCAACAGGGTCAAGAACTGCTGAGAAGTAAGCAATTGGCTTTCACAGTTTTCGATGTCTTTGAATCAAAACTGACAATGCACATCCTTCCCTTTCACTGCAATACAGCTCAAATTCTTTTTCGTAATCCGGCATTCCCAATGCCGGTGCTTCACACAAACTTCTCTTTAACTGCTCAAAAGCCTCTAACTCAGTTCTGTTAAGGTAATCAGGTCTTTTATGTCTGCTTTTGTCAGTCTCTGTAATGCTTTCGCAATTGCCGAAAATCCACTAATCCAATGACGACAATAACCTACCATTCCTAGAAACATTCTGACCTGTCTCTGTGTTTTTGGAGGTTGCATTGCTTGGATCATTTTTATTCTTTCAATTGTCACTTGTCTAATTCCTTTTGCAATCCTGTGACCAATATATTTTACTTCCTGTTTACAAAACTGTAATTTTGCAGGTGACACTTCATGTCCCTCATCTGCCAAATGATTCAAAAGAGTAATGGTATCTGTCACACAGTTGTCTCGTGTTTTTGCAGCAACAAGGAGATCGTCAATGTATTGCACTAATGTCGATTTACCAGGCAAATCTAGATTTTCCAAGGATTTCTTTAGCAACTGATTAAAAATAGATGGGCTTTCTGTATACCCTTGAGGGATACGACACCATGCTAAGATACGATCTTGGAATCTGAACGCAAACATTTGTTGGCTCTCTGGATGCAATGGAATAGTAAAGAATGCATTGCAAAGATCTATAACTGTATACCATTCTGCATCATGCGGAATCTGATAAAGAATTACCGCTGGGTTTGGTACGACTGGGCAACATGGAACAACTATTTGATTAACCTTTCTCAGGTCCTGAACAATCCTGAAAGTTCCGTTCGGCTTTTTGATTCCCATAATTGGTGAATTACATGGGCTGCTTTTAATTTCTTTTAGAACACCTTGCTTTATGAATTTTTCAATTACAGGTATGACACCTTCAATAACTTCTGCTTTCATTTTATACTGAGGAATGTTTGGATAATTTGCTCCTTGTCTCACTGTTATTTTAACTGGGTCTACATGTTTCATTACCCATTTCAACTCCAGATAAATCCCAAATTTTAGTATTGACTTTCTTTTAATTCTTCAGGTAAATCATTTTTGTCAAAAGCAGGAAATAATTTACTTTCTTTTGCTTCAACCATTAACATTGTTAATTTATAAAGGCCATCCTCCTCTTCTGGAGTTTGAAGCTCAATACCATCAGGTGAGCAATATATTTTGCAGTTCATTTTACAAAGGATGTCCCTTCCTAACAAGTATACAGGACTGCTATCACAGACTACAAATCTGTGTTTGTCTTTAAATTTGCCAATTTCAACTTTAACTGGTTCTGTTAAATCTGTGTTTATTTGTTGATTAGCTACGCCAACTACTTGGATGGTGTCACCAGAGAGAGGCAGGTTTTCTATTTTCACTGATCTAACAGTAGAACGGGTAGCACCTGTGTCCACAAGAAAAGTGTTTTTTTCATCATTCACTTTACCATTAACAAATGGACCAGACTGATATATCTCAAGAGTGGCTCTAAGCACACACTCTTCCTCCTCTCTCAGGCACCGTCATAAGTAATCATCAGACTCACTTCCATCATTTTCTTTCAACCAATATTGTTGAGAAACATTCAACACATTCACTCTTGGCGATCTGTTTACCTGTTCACCTCCGCAGAATCCTGTTTCAGAATTGTATCTCTGCACATTAACACAATTTGGAAGTGGCGGTTGAGGAATCTGACTCTGCTGATTTACTAACTATCGCTGTAGCTGTTGCTGCTGATTTATTTCATTTAACTGTCGCTGTAGCTGTTGCTTCTGATTTATCTCATTCTGCATCTGTGGATTTAATGATGTATTTTTGAAATTTCAGGGCGGATTTTTACACTCAAGCTTCCAGTGTCCAATTTCGCCGCAATTAAAACATGGGAGTTTCTGCTTAAGTTCTTCAATATTACCGGTTATTTTGGCTTATTGAAATTACCCTTAAATTTCCCTTGATTCTGGTTAACATTTTTATTTTCCAAAGTTGCAATTTGTTGTTCAGCTACTTTTACCTGTGCCCACATTGCCTTTTCTTTCAGCTTCTTTTGTTTTGCATCTAACACATCACTGCAGTATTTTGCTTTTCTCAAGATGTCATCAACTGAGAGTGATTTCCAACCAACTATTCCTGATCTGATCATCTCACCAATTTCAGGTTTCAAGCCATATACAAATCCGTATATAAAATGGCTCATATCCTTCTCACTCAATTTCTCGTAACCACTGTATTGTTTAAATACAAGCAGTAGTCTTTCATAGAAGGAAGGTACTGACTCGTTTGGTTCCTGATTTGTTCTGTCAATTTTAACCCAATCTACTTCTTTTGGGGAATCTTGTTTTTCAACCACACAATCACTTTATCATACAGATTTATAAGATCAGGTGAAGGAGCACCTGTTACTTTATCTCGGGCAGGTTCTTCTTTGGGCCAATCTATAGAAATTTTACATTCTGTCCAAAGATTTGAAGGAACAACAATGTCAAAGAATCCATCAAGATCAATCCACATAACTTTTGAGACCTTAACAAATCTCTCTACCTGTCGATACCATTCCACAGGTTTCTCTCTCAATCTGGGAAAATCATTTGTAAACAGCAAGATGTCCTGTCTTGTCCATGGAACATGAACATACCCTCCGCCAGCTATTTCTCTCATGGGAAACTCATTTGCAATTTCCCCCCTTTCTTTTTTGTCTTCCTCTCTTTTCTTTGTCCATTTCACTCTCCATTTGCTTAATTCACCTAATCTTTTTAGAAACACTATTAATTCTTTTATATGAATTATCCTTCCTGTGGTGTGCATGGTTTCAATATCTTTTTCTAGGAAATCCACTCTGTAATGTGTAGTGGGCTTGTATGCCTCGCGCGCCCTGCGGGCGATGCCTGAGGCATGGCTCTCGTGCTGACATCTGCTTCAGGTGTGGTTATCCTTCTCACGCAAAAAGTGGAAGACCATGTCCTGCGAGGAATGCTACATGTACTAAATGTGGGAAAATAGGGTATTTTGACAAAGTATGCCAAACTCATAAAAAAAATACAAACCAAGTTGCATGTGTTAAGGACTCAAGTGGTAGTGACAGTGATGACACTCTCAGTGAACTAAAAGACATGGTTTTGGTGGTCAATGAAGGAAACATAAAAAGTGGTGATCCTAATGACTGTGTAGATCCCTACGCGATCATCGGAGTTGGTGAAAAGAATCTGAGACTTTTGCTAGACTCTGGAGCTAGGATCACAATGATCAATGAATCATTATTCAGGGAAAAATGGGGAAATAGACCCCTGCAACCACCAGATCGAGAGCCTGTATCCTATGAAGGGAGAAGTATAGACCTTCTAGGGTATTTTGAAGACGTCTTGGTTTTCAAAAACAGACACATATATGGGAAAATATATGTGGCCGTGCATGGTTTAGACATATTAGGATGGTTCCATCAAGGTTTGTTCAGTATGATGCTATGCCCGGGAGCAAAAGAACAAATATTGGTTGTTCGCGACCAAACACATGTGGAAGAATTGCTCAATAAGTACCCAAGAGTATTTTCTGGAGAATTGGGAAAGATCGAAGGGTTCAAGCACAAAATAAAGATAAGGAGCGATGCTGTGCCTGTCAAACACAAAATAAGAAGTATACCCTTCAGCATAAGAGAAGATTTGGAAAAAGAACTCTTGTCTATGCAGAGAAGAGGAGTTATTGAACCCATTGAGTCGTCGGACTGGTCTTCGGCTTTAGTGGTAGCTCGGAAGAAAAACAACGAACTCAGAATCTGCATTGATCTGCGCAGCCTAAACAAAGTGATTTGGGTGGATTCGCACCCATTACAAAATATTTCGGAAATGTTGGGGGTAGTTGCAGGAGCAAAGGTTTTCACAAAACTGGATTTGGCCTCTGCATATCACCAAATCAAACTTGACAAGGATTCACGCCACTTCACTGCGTTCAACTCTCCATCAGGATTGTTCCAATTCTGTCGTATGCCTTTTGGCCTGGCTTCGGCAGCCCCTGTCTTTCAGAGAGTAATGGTCAATCTGCTCAAGGGAATCAAAAACGTGGCTATATACCAAGATGACGTCCTGCTATTTGCTAAGGATCAACAGGAACATGACATGGTGCTGAGCAAAATTTTGTCAATTTTCCAAGAACATGGTGTGGTACTAAAAAGGGACAAGTGTGTGTTCTCAAAAGACAGTGTAGAATATCTTGGTCACACAATCTCAAGCGAAGGAGTCGCACCAAAGACGAGCTTGGTGCAAGCCATTGTTGATGCTTCTGCACCCAAAGACAAAGCTGGAGTAAAATCTCTTTTGGGTCTTACTGAATTCTATGCCCGCTTTATCCAAGACTATGCTACGAAGATACGCCCCATATCAAGATTGCTACAGGACAAAAGTGAATTTGTGTGGGATGATGAATGCAAGCTTGCGTTCAATTGGATCAAAGAACAATTGAGTACTGTCAAAGCATTGAAACCATTTGTACAGGATGTCCTGTGCACTCTGACTGTGGATGCTAGTAGCTACGGTTTAGGGGCCGTCTTGACACAGGTGGTTGGCCCTAATGAACACACTGTAGGATTTGCATCCAGGGTTTTAAGAGAGCAGAAACACATTACTCGGTTATCGAAAAAGAACTTGTAGCATGCTGGTGGGGCATTGAGAAATTTAAAAATTATCTGTGGGGGCGTAAGTTTACACTTCAAACGGTCCACAAACCTTTGGTTGCAATTTTAGGTAATACCAACAGCCGCAGTGCTACACCCCGCATAGCCCGTCTAGCATCTAAGCTTCTACAATTCAATTTTGAGGTAGATCACATTGCTGGGGGGAAAAATGTGAGGGCTGACGCACTGTCACGTTTGCCAGCAACTACCAGTCAGGCCATGCAATGTATTGACGGCTGTTGTTATGATGAAAAAGAAGATTGTATCATAGCCAGTGTGGAATTGATGAATGCATGTACAGTAGGACAAGAAGGTTGGAGGGAGGCACTAGTAAGTGATGAAGTTTTAAAAGAGGTGATGAAGTATATTACCCAAGGGTGGCCTAGAGAAAAGAATGTGAAGGTGGCTTTACAACCCTATGTGAAGGTGTGTGAAGAGCTGTCTATTGAAGATGGTCTGGTATTCAGGCTAGATAAACTTGTACCACCAGAGAACATCAGATCCACTCTTCTAGCCAAAGCTCATGAGGGGCACCTGGGAGCCACACTTACCAAGCGTAGAGTAAGAGAGTACTTTTGGTGGCCACAGATGGACAGAGACATTGATGCAATGGTGCAGGAGTGCACTGTTTGTTCTTCTAGTGACAAATGTCTTCACACAGCTTGTTCCCCTCTCACGCCCATTCCTCTTCCTGGTGCTCCGTGGGAAAAACTTGGTATTGATGTGTTAGGACCTTTCCATAGTCTACCTCAACAATGCAAATTTGCTATTGTGATGGTGGATTACTACACCAAGTGGCCTGAAGCCAAGTTTGTATCTAAGGTTGACTCTAAAGAGATTATTGACTTCATGAAAGAAATATTCATGAGAGAAGAGTTTCCTCAATGCATTATTTCCGACAATGGGGTGCAATTTGTGTCCGCTGAGGTGGAAGAGTTTCTTAAAGAATCAGTCACCGCGCATTACAGAAGCTCTCTTTACCACCCGCAAACCAATGGATTGGTGGAGAGACTCAATAGAGTTATAGGTGACTGTGTCAAATGGGCTATAGAACACAACAAAGTTGTTCCCCAATGTGTCAGGGCGATGTTATGGTTCTATAGGACCACCACCCATTCTTCCACAGGAGTGTCTCCCTTTGAACTTTTGAGAGGCAGGAAACCATGTACTGAATTTAGGCCCGCTTGGATGTCAAAGTGGTTTAAATCTAATTCCACTCCCCAAGAAATTGATAAAAGAGTAGGAAACATGAATGAAAAAGTCCAGTCCAAACAGAAAGAATACTTCGATGAGAGGAAGCGGGTTAAAAACAGAGAGTTTGCCGTGGGTGATTGTGTCAGGATAAAGAAACAAGGTTTTGTGAAAAAAGGTGAATCCAAGTTTGGGGAAACTGTAGTGGTTGATAAAGTGTGTGGAAGTGCTGTTCGGGTCAAAGGACAAAACTGGTGGAATGTTAACAAGGTGGTGAAAGTCAAAAATGTGCAAAATGATATGAAGAGTTCTACTGATGTAAAGAATATTTCACATGTTTATCCTCAAAGTGATCTCAGTGTTCAGGGTTTCTCTCCTCAACCCTCTACTGTGAGGAGGAGCACTAGAGCAATCATAATTCCGGTTAGATACCGACGTTAGGTCTGTTCCCATCCACTGTGTACTTTTCCTGTTCTCTTCTTTTCCTCTTTTCTGTTTCTCTCTCTCTTTCCCTCTCTCTCTCTCTCTCTCTCTCTCTCTCTCTCTTTCTCTTTCTCTCTCTCTCTCTCTCTTCTCCTTGTTTTAGGGAAAGGAGATATGTAGTGGGCTTGTCTGCCTCGCGAGCGATGCCTGAGGCATGGCTCTCGTGCTGCCCGTTGGCGCGCGAGAGACAGTGACAGTTGGTGGTGGACTCGGCCATTTTTATGTGCATCGGGCGAGTGATAAGACGTACTGGTGGGAACTGTCAATAAAGAATTATCTTAAAACTACAACTGTTCCTGCGAGTTATTACATAATGTTTCTGCAAATTTTTCTGTCTACTCAAATCTATTTCTAATTCAGCAGCCATTTCTTCTAACTGATCATATTTGGTTTTTGTTTTCCATTGTATGCTTTTGCAAATGAACAACAATTCATCATCCTGATATAGCTTTAAACTGTCAGGACCAATGGTGCCAATAATCAATTCCTCCAAATCTGCCTTTCAATTTAGCAACATCAAGTAATTTAAATTCTGGGGGCTGTGAAGTCTGTGTTAAATCTATTTTATTTATACTCTTTTCTGGAGTTCCAGAATCAGAACCTGCAACAGATGGAGTTTGATCATTTGAAAAACGTTTTTCTCGGTGAATTTCTGATAAATCTGAATAAAATGTTTCAGCTACCTTTTGAATTTCTGCATTTAAAGGGACAGTCAAAGCTGAATGTCTAATTTCTTTTTGATCAAAAACTGGAACAACAGGTCCAAATGTTACTGGTACCATTACTGCTTCCATGCCTTTAGTTAACTGCTGTGTTAATTCTTCTTTTGATCTTAAATATTCTGAAATATCTTTTATATCTTCAGGTCTTTCTGTTCTTTTTATATTTCTTGGAATTTCAGTTCTCTGAACTGGAGTTTCAGCATAATTTCTACTTTCTCCAGATGTGCTAGAATTAGTCCTTGTTTCTACTCTTTCCGGAATTTTTGCATTATTCTGATTTAATCTAAGTGAAGTCTCATCATTAATTTCTCTAGAAGGAGCACTTGGAGAAGTTCCTTGAGGAATTCTCGGGGTTGACCATGAACAAACTGGTTGATAAGGTGGTGGCTGTTTTGTTTTCGTAATGTAAATCTCTTCTAAAACTGGATCTTCTAATTCACTATCTTCAGCAATATTATTTTTCTTTGCAGAATTATTTTGACCTGTTTCCTCACTGAATCTTGCTGGGTACAAACCATCACACATATTTGCTTGTCTCCAACAACGCATTCTATCTTCATGTGTTTCTCGATTAATGTCTAATCTAGTGCTTCTTGTTACACCTCTGTTTTCTCGTTCTAATTCAAACATTTCATCTTCCCATTCAGCTGAAGCTTCAAATTGTGTAGGTCTAGGTTTTGGTACGAGAGACGTCATTTTTTCTCTCAAGTTTTTCAACACCTTAATGTTAAATGATCCATCTTCTGGCCAAGCCAATACACCATAATTTTTGGTATATTCCATCCAATTGTCCATCCAAAGGCAAGTATGATAACCATATTCACCTTCCATATAAGCTGCAGGTGTTTTGTACTTATGAAGTAATTTTCCACCTCGCGTTTCAATTTTCTTGTCCCTTTTGAAAATATTTTTTAATTTCTGAAACCATGAAGGCTTCTTTTCCTCATAAATGTAATAGTAACTCATGTTTTTAAACAAATCCGCTTACTTCAAAAAGATCGTAAATATCTTCTTGTTGTTCCGCTACTCTAGCCAATCCTGCGCGAAACTCACCAACAAGCCAATCAGGTTAAGTCACGTCACTACTCTATTCAGCCAATAGAATTACTGAATTTCAGAATTAGCCAATCAGGTACGAGCCTGCAAAGTCACATGAACCAATCAGTGCGCGAATACTGTGACGTATGCTAGCCAATCACAGCGCGAACCTAGTGACGTATGCTGCCGCTGCAGCTTCACCGTCTCTGCTCCACTTCTTGAACTGACCCCTCCCTTACAAAATATTTTCACAGTGCCATATTTTTACAAAACTTTCAATGGAATTCAGTTAGCAACTTCACATTAAACAAAGCATTTGTCAGTTTCGCTAAAATAAAGAGATAGCTTTCTCAATCATACAAGTATCCTTTGCGTGAAATAGACGACGCTATGTTCACAGAATATTTAAATTCATTGATAAAAACAAGTAGTCTTGTTCTACCCTTCTAGCACATGCAATCATACAGAAAGATTCCCTAACCATTCATACATTAAATTTTTGGTAGGACTTTAACCCGCCAAAAAAAATCCTCACTTGCCAGTAAGAATAGACGACGCTTCCTTACCCTTTACTCAAGCTTGGATAAATTCTACTACTCTTTTCACAGTGAGTTTTAAAACAAGTCAGTTGTCCCTATACTCAAAAGCTACAATTTCATAGACAATCCTCACTATACATTCAACCTCTCATACCTAAAATCCCTAGACTTGTGCTGTACATCCACAACACTATTGATATATTTCAATACCACTATTTTGAAACAGAACAAATGCACTGTGTAACCTCACTTGTCACACTTAACTTTTTGCCGGCAAACCAGGAATTTTCACACTGCTGGAAAAATCCTTTCGACTACATGTAACAACTGAACAAACTTAACATGTTTTAGACATGTATCCTATGTATCTACCATGTAGCATGTCAGTTACCATAGTAACAGTAACTCTGCTACTAAGTAATTGATCCAGCGCCCCTAATGAAAAACTGTCTCACAAACACTACCCATCTCTACAATACTCACCATTAATCATGAATCACTACCAAGGCCCATAAACTAACGAGACAATTTTTGAGCGACTGAATCATGTGACCTAATTAATCAGTACTATTCACAAAACTATTTACAAATTTATATACAACTGCAGTTTATCATTTCTTACCATGGTTTTGATCATATGACATTTTATTAAGTCACAAAGGCGAATGGATCAACTAATGATAACTAGACCATGAATAAACAAGACCAGCTTGTCATTTCAAAATCTAATTTATTTAGCTTTATTTTATTTTTTAAAAAAGAGCATTTTTATTCAATAATCATTATTTTATTAGCAAATAGAAAGCAACATTCGAGGAAAGGCACATTAGTCTGACATTTCTAAAGGTAAATCATTCAGCATGTATTAAAACAAAATAAAAGTTTCCATCCCTAAAATTCTATTTCCCTGTCTAAAACTCTCTTCACCTAAAATAATTTTAATAAAGACTGCTGTCCTTACGTGCACCAAAAGTCCATCAGCACGTCATTCAGGAATCGGGAAGCAAGAGCCCCCTCCTGCCTGTAGGGCCAATTTATATACCTTTCTAACTAGCTAATCTTCTCAAAAGTGTTCTTTTTCGTTGCCATCAGAGTTCCCATTGGCTGACTTATGTCAGAGCATCCATGTCATCACCGCTTTCAAAGCAAGAACGGGCTCTTCTTTAGCTCTATTGTTCGTGTCATTTCGCTTCCTCGAAAATGTTTCAAAATGAGTTATTCGAGTTACAATTCTTAACTTCCTTGCTTTTGGCAATCCTGCCGCTTCCTGTCCTTGGACAAAACTCCATGAGCACAATATGCACGACTTTATTCATCAGTAGTTTCTGACAAAGTTGTCAACGTGGTAAAACTTTCCCCTTCTCGTGTGCAAGGCTCTTCTCTGGACAGGTTTCATAAACGCCATCTTATTGTAGGCCCAAAAGGCCTCTCAGGAAACTAGTATTTAAACAAACACAAGACATCAATTAATTAGAGAATTGAGACCCATTCTGTTACCCACCCCCTCTTCTAATTATTAACCAAGTTAATTATGTTACCTAACCAAAGCACAAAAAGCAGCTTTTATATTAACCTTCTTCTTTAAGGCCATAAGGATCCTCCACGAGCTTTTGCCACAGAAAAGACACGACAAAACATATTGCACACAAATAATATAGCACGTGCCATTATTAAACAGCCGCATTTAATACTGACAAAGACAATAAACAAGGTTAGTTTATTATTTTCCACACACTTGCTGTCATGGATTGGCAGCAGCGCAGGCTCACACACGCCACTAACCTTAGCTCAGGGTGTCCGGCAGAAACGACTTCGGATGCTAAGCTCTCCTTACCCCACCAGACACGGAACCCACAGTGGAAGCGAAACACACTGTGCGCACACGTACCTAGCCGGGAAAGGGGAAGTGGATAAAATAAAAAATGGGTAGCGATGATTCCTTGGGATCCCCCGGGAGTCTGGTCACCAAGATGCTTAGGACAGCAGGAGAGGACCCACCTGATTAGGGAAAAGTAAGGAACACAGTCAACACTACACTTCAGGTGTCTCGGACAGTATATGAAGCAATTTGTAGGCACACCACTCACCGGAATCATACAAAACCCTGGCAGTGAATAGAGGACACCACAGCAAGCCTGCAAGGACTATGACTCGTTCTGTAATGAGTTCAGAAACTGTGGCCTGAGGTAGTCAAAAAGGAAGTAGAAAAATAGCGGTTGTTTAAAATGGCACAAACCGCTCTCAGTGTCAGCCACAAGATTGCTTCAGGGAACCCACAAGAAAACGTCCGTGGAATAATGTCTCTTTCTCTGTGTGGCAAGAACTGTCCGTGAACAAAACAAACAAAATAATAAACAGTTCTGAGACTATGTCTCCCAGAAACCCTCTCTGGCGAGACAGTACAAGGAATATTAGCGCAGCGCGTCTTCAGGCAGAACGCTGCCTAATATGAGTTTCAAGAACAAGCAAACGTCCCAAGAGTGCCCTAATCTAACTAGCTAGGGACTTTTAAACAACAAGGCAGAAAACGAAAACGAGCCCGTTTTTCCGTTTTTTGAGTACTTATCAGAAAAGCGCTGACAGTTCCAAACGCTGGGTAATCACGGCTTCTCAAATCCAGGAATCTTCTAGCTTCTCGCTGGAATCCGGCGGGGAACACCTTCCGCCACTCCGATCCTCTCAACAAACAAAAATTGACAAGCACCGTCCATGAGAAGGGGAGGGGCTAATATGCCTTAGGTCTCATGGCTCTTCCTGCTTGCCCCTTGGAATGCTGGTCACTGTAGTTCACTCTGCCTCTTCTACAAACGTCCCCACACGCATACCATCTTCGGGATCTTGATAGTAGTACCATCCCTCGACCCCCGGGCACCACAATCGCTACAGAACCCCCTCTCGAGGACTGCCGACTCGGCGGTCGACCAGGCTTGCCCGGATGCAGGGCATGGAACCGGTCAACCAGTTCCGGACAGTGCAGATTCCCTAAGGGTTCCCAAGACCGATCTTCCGGGCCGTAACCTTTCCACTCCACCAAGTACTGGATCCTGCCCCTCGCCATACGGGAATCTAGGATGGACTGCACCTCAAATTCCTCCTGACCATCCACATCAATAGGAAGCGGAGCTACCGGGAGCCTCATACTGGGAGGGCAGGGAACCAGGAGGGAGACATGGAACACAGGATGAATCTTCCAACCCACCGGGAGCAGGAGTTTCACAGCAACAGGGTTGATCACTTCAACTATACTATAGGGGCCCACGTATTTGGGTGTCAGTTTGGTATGCCCTTTAATGTGGAGATTCTTGGTGGAGAGCCACACCTTGTCTCCCACCCCATATGTCGGTTCGACCCTCCTCTTCCTGTCAGCGAAGCGTTTCTGCGCGGACTGGGCATCGGCCAGGCTGTTTCGTGCATCCAACAGCACCGCTCTCAGATGGGCGTGGTGTTCATGGATGCTAGGAACAGGGGAATGGACAGGCCACTCAAAGGGAAGGATGTGTGGATGGTACCCATGGAGACAAAAAAAAGGCGAACAACCCAGTGTTGAGTGCACGGCATTGTTGTATGCGAATTCGGCCATCCAAAGTAACACAGTCCAGTCCATATCATTCCTCAGAGAGAAACAACGAAGATATTGCTCCAGGGTCTGGTTCAGGCGCTCCGTCTTTCCATCCGTCTGAGGGTGGTAGCTGGAGGATAGACGGGCATCAATGTTCAAGGTGGTACATAACGCCTTCCAGAATCGAGAAGTGAACTGAGAACCCCTGTCGGTGATCAATACACAAGGAAGACCATGGGCCCGGACTATATGTTGAAGAAACACTTTTGCTAATTCCGTAGACGTGGGGACCTCCTCCAGAGGTATGAAATGGCCCATCTTCGTCAAGTGATCGACGACAACTAATATCACTGTCATTCCATCACAAGGGGGCATCTCAACAATAAAATCCATGGAGAGAGTGTGCCAAGGCTGGGGAGGTATGGGCAAGGGTCTCAGTAGTCCCACCGGTCGAGCATGCACAGCTTTTCCTTGCGTACAGATGGCACAGTTCCTCACATAAGACCGGACTTCCTCTCTTAGCTGAGGCCACCAGAAGGAACGCTCCACGATAGCAATAGTTTTGTACATTCCCATGTGACCCCCCAGAACCGAATCATGAGACCAGGCCAAAACTCGTTGTCTTAGGGCATCGGTGGGGATAAACAGCGCAGCATCCTGGTAGGCGAGATCATCCTTTTCCGTGCGATGCTCTGGATCCTCTTGTATCCATTCAAGTACGTTCATATCTGCAAGGGCTATTTTCACGTCCTCAAGAAAGTTGTTTGACGACAGGAGAGCTACAGATCCCACGCTTGCAGTTGTTTCCTGAAGGATCAAAGGTGTTTCTATGTCTTCGGTCTTTCTCAGTTCTCCATCCTCCAGACGTGACAGCGCATCTGCCTTCCCATTTTGGGGTCCGGGTTTGTATTTGATAATGAAGTTATAGTCAGAGAAAAACAGAGACCACCGTAACTGTCGGGGAGTGAGGGCCTTAGCTGTTTTCAAAAATAACAAATTCCGGTGATCAGTATAGATCTCAACTGTATGTACTGCGCCTAGTAGATAATGACGCCATTCCTCACATGCCCTTTTTATAGCTAAAAGTTCTTTGTCTGTTATGGCATAGTTCACCTCACATGGCGTGAGCTTTTTAGAGAAGAAGGCAACAGGGTGTACTTGGCCCGTACTAGGGTGTCTTTGGGAAAGCACTCCCCCCACAGCAAATTGAGATGCGTCGGTTTCCAGTATAAATGGTAGTTGTGAGTCAGGGTGACGAAGAATAGGAGCTTGAGTAAACTGCTTCTTCAGGTATTGAAAAGACGCGTCCGCATCTTTACTCCACACAAAAGGCGTATTCTTCCTTAGCAAACAAGAAATCGGATGTATGATCCTGGAGAAATCCTTGATGAATCTACGATAGTAGTTTGCGAAACCGAGAAAGCTTTGTACAGCTTTCACGGTTTTGGGTGTAGTCCAATTGAGTATCGCCTCCACTTTACTCAAGTCCATTTGAAAGCCTTTCTCGTTGATGATGTACCCAAGGAAGGACACTTCCTGGACGTGAAACAAGCATTTCTCCAACTTGGCGTAGAGAGAGTTACGTTGTAACCGGTCTAGCACAGACTTCACATGCATGACATGTTCGGAAAGAGTGGAGGAATACACCAGGATGTCATCGATGTAGACTATGCAATAGGTTTCTAGACAACCCCGCAGAACCTCGTCCATGAAAAACTGAAATGCGGCGGGGGCATTGCACAGCCCAAAGGGCATTACCCTATATTCAAACAGGCCCAGCTTCGTTCGAAATGCTGTCTTCCACTCATCCCCTTTTTTGACACGCACCAGATGATAGGCTCCACGCAGATCGAGTTTGGTAAAGTATCTGGCTCCTTTGAGTTGGTCCATGAGCACAGGTATCAAGGGGAGAGGGTACCGGTTTTTGATGGTCACACGGTTAATGGCTCGGTAGTCGATACAGGGCCTCAATTCTGCGCAATCCTTCTTTGGAATAAAAAACATAGGGGATGAGGCAGGAGATGATGAGTGCCTGATGAATCCCGATGCTAAGTTCTCTTCAATGTATGTTTTCAGGTATTCTGTCTCCTTCTCGGTCATGGCATAGACCCTGCTACATGGAATATCCGCTCCTGGTACGAGATCGATTCTGCAGTCGTATACCCTGTGTGGCGGCAATTGGGTAGCCTGTTGTTTGTCAAACACAGGGGAGAACGACTGATACTCCAAGGGAAGTATCGTGGCACAACAGTATCGCTCAAGAGGACATGCAGCCGCCAGACAAAGAGAAGACGAGAGTTCGGTAGTGCAGGGAACCGAAGAAACCTGAGTACAATGTTCCTGACAGTAATCGGATGACAAGGTGATAGTGCGTGCGGCCCAACAGACCTTTGGATCATGTAGAGTTAACCAGGGCATTCCCAGGATGAGCCGAAACTGGGGGGCATCAATGAGATCAAACTGGATGTATTCCTGATGATTGTTTCCAATGTGCATCAGCATGGGACAGGTGTGGTAGGCCACTGGACCCGATGATAAAACAGTTCCATCCACGGCTTTCACCAACTCCGGTTTTTCTTTTTTCTCACATGCAATTCCGATCTTCATGGCAAACTCCTGATCAATATAGTTCCCGGTGGCTCCTGAATCTACTAAGGCATCTATATTCAATGATTTCTGTGGGGTGACCCAGAGAACGATTTGAAGGTTCATATGCGCCACGGCAGGATGCAACGTGTTTGCAAGACATGGGGAGATCATTTGCGGCAAACAACCCAAGACAGAGACCTCTTCCTGGTTTGGGTTCTTCAGTTTTCCGTCGGTTGATCGGACTGTACTAGAGCTTGTATCCTTGGGACGGGGTTTCTGGCTGGAACGGTGTTCCGGGCTCTACAGTCCTTAATGAAGTGACCCCCTTTTCCGCAATAGAGACATTGCTTCAAACGACGCCTTTTCTCTTTTTCTTCCTGTGTCAGCGGTCCACGGATACCACCGATTTGCATGGGTTCAGGACCTTCGGAGGGTTTGGAACGTTCTTCTATCGGACCTCTAAAGCGAGGGTAGAAAGGGCGATTGTCTCCTCGTGATCTATCCCCTCTTCTCTCTAGGAGCCTGTGGTCCAACTGGACAGTCAAATCAATGAATTCTTCACAGGTGTCGGGTAACTGTACCACTTGTGCAAGGACGTCTTTTAATTCACCACGAAGGCCTTGATAAAATAACGAGATGCGTTTTGCAGGGGGCCAATCGGTCTCTACCACCAACCTGTTGAATGAGGTGATATAAGTCAGCAAGTCCTGCGAACCTTGACGTATGGTGAGTAGTTCCCTATCCAGGGTCAACATGTGAGATTTGCGATCAAAAAGTTTGCGCAACTCAACACAAAAAGCTGAAAAATCGTGCAACACTGGGTCGTTCTTCTCCAGCAAAGGGATGTTCCAGCTAGCAGCATTACCCCCCATATAAGACATCATAAAAGCTGTCTTAGCAGAATCGTCCTGAAATAACCTACATTGATTCAGGAATGTTTCAAACTTACGGGGGTCTCCGTAAAAGCGTTCAGGGGAAGCTAAAGGAACGCCTACGGTCTGCACCACATGAACGGTATGAGCGGCTTCAGCCGAGGAGGCACTAGAGGTGGCTAATTGAGGGGGAACAGAGAACCCACCCCCTTCCACTTCTATAGGTTTTTTTGCGCCAGGGGAAGGTAAGGTAGCAGGTTTAATATAAGGACTCCCTCCTGTTCCTTTCTGGACTAGTCCTGCGACTTCCCTTCTTAAGGTGCCCACTTCTTTATACAGGGTTTGATTTTCAGCTCTGGAAGTAGCTACTTCCTGTTGTAAGGCGGCCATGCCTTCCACCAGAGAGGCCAAGACTGCCTCGACATTCATCGTTCGGGCCGGTGTGTCAACTTGGGCTTGTCAATCTGTCATGGATTGGCAGCAGCGCAGGCTCACACACGCCACTAACCTTAGCTCAGGGTGTCCGGCAGAAACGACTTCGGATGCTAAGCTCTCCTTACCCCACCAGACACGGAACCCACAGTGGAAGCGAAACACACTGTGCGCACACGTACCTAGCCGGGAAAGGGGAAGTGGATAAAATAAAAAATGGGTAGCGATGATTCCTTGGGATCCCCCGGGAGTCTGGTCACCAAGATGCTTAGGACAGCAGGAGAGGACCCACCTGATTAGGGAAAAGTAAGGAACACAGTCAACACTACACTTCAGGTGTCTCGGACAGTATATGAAGCAATTTGTAGGCACACCACTCACCGGAATCATACAAAACCCTGGCAGTGAATAGAGGACACCACAGCAAGCCTGCAAGGACTATGACTCGTTCTGTAATGAGTTCAGAAACTGTGGCCTGAGGTAGTCAAAAAGGAAGTAGAAAAATAGCGGTTGTTTAAAATGGCACAAACCGCTCTCAGTGTCAGCCACAAGATTGCTTCAGGGAACCCACAAGAAAACGTCCGTGGAATAATGTCTCTTTCTCTGTGTGGCAAGAACTGTCCGTGAACAAAACAAACAAAATAATAAACAGTTCTGAGACTACGTCTCCCAGAAACCCTCTCTGGCGAGACAGTACAAGGAATATTAGCGCAGCGCGTCTTCAGGCAGAACGCTGCCTAATATGAGTTTCAAGAACAAGCAAACGTCCCAAGAGTGCCCTAATCTAACTAGCTAGGGACTTTTAAACAACAAGGCAGAAAACGAAAACGAGCCCGTTTTTCCGTTTTTTGAGTACTTATCAGAAAAGCGCTGACAGTTCCAAACGCTGGGTAATCACGGCTTCTCAAATCCAGGAATCTTCTAGCTTCTCGCTGGAATCCGGCGGGGAACACCTTCCGCCACTCCGATCCTCTCAACAAACAAAAATTGACAAGCACCGTCCATGAGAAGGGGAGGGGCTAATATGCCTTAGGTCTCATGGCTCTTCCTGCTTGCCCCTTGGAATGCTGGTCACTGTAGTTCACTCTGCCTCTTCTACAAACGTCCCCACACGCATACCATCTTCGGGATCTTGATAGTAGTACCATCCCTCGACCCCCGGGCACCACAATCGCTACACTTGCGAATGCAACATAAAAGCACATTAGTCCCTTGTGTAATGTCTGCAATTTTAAACTAAGTTGGTTAATTATTTCAACACATGCTATTAGTACTGTTACATTTTTTATGGAAGTTTAACTTTGCGAGTTTGAACGGAATTTCTTTCAATATCTCGCGCCATCAACTCCCTCATCTGGTGATTTCATAATCACCAAACCACACCCAAAAATTTTCAGCAAAACTTTTATCTATATTGACCATGTTTTGAACATTCACTGTATTAGTATTTCTAAACCTTTGATTCAGCAGTTTGTCTGTAACTCTCATATTGAGCTCTACGTAACTCTTCAAGTTCTATTTCCTTCCCACGTTCTTCTCTAAGATTATAAATTCTTTTCTTTTCCTTCACATATTTCTTTCTCTTGTGTATCATGCAACTAATTTTTAGCAAAAGTGCCACTATAACTATAACTATTACAGGATAAAGTATTTTACCAATGATTGAACTACCAATCTCATGAAACCAGTTTCTGATTGCTGCAAATCTTTTGCTCAAACATTCTGAAAAAATATCTTCTAAGGGTTCTATGACTGAGTGTAATTCTGTAATATTTCTGATAAACATCTCTATGTTCTGGCTCTTATCTGGAATATATGTGCAGCAATGCTGGACATGTAAAATTCCACAAACTCCTCCCTCTTTTGCTAGCAGAATGTCTAGAGCAAGACGGTTCTGCATAACCATTGAGCGCATAGCAATGATCTCAGTATCAACTAATTGAAAACCACTTGCAGTATCTTTAGACAGTCTGTCCACAATTGTAGACACTTTTCTGATTTTATTTGCATTCAGGGTTATTCCCACCATAGGTATAATTGCACCAAATATATCTCCTAGTATTTCTGAAAAACTTTTCCTTTTGTACCTATTCAGGTGTTTGCCAATGTCAAATGAGCCTTCTGAATTTCTATCTATGTGAAAAATCTTTGGAAAAACTAAACCAATATAGCATGTCCCGTACCAGTGATCAGGAAGACTGAAGTAAGCTTTATTCTCACAAACAAAATAAATTCCAGGAAAAATTGGATCTTTTCCACCTTTAAATCCCCACCCTCCTAGAATACGATAGGTATCTTCACATTGACTAGCTCCCACAAAGTAATTATCGAATTGAGTGTTATCTCTCCTTATGCACAGTTTTCCACTAACAGGTTTATCTATGTTATTGCCACATTTTCATTTCTGCCATTAAGCTTTTCATCCTCACTCTGCCAAAACTTAGATTTGGTTTGTTTAAGCATCTCATTTCTTTTATAGATCGCTCTTCTCTCCTCAACTATGTTTAAGAGAGACTTTTCTTCCGTTCTCAATTTACAGGTTAAATTGTTTCTAAAAGCGTATTCGTAAGTGAGTTCATTAGTCACTATGAAAAATTCCCTCATCTGCTTAGCATGTTTTAGTTTATTTAAGCTATTGTCAATCTTTAAATTTGCAAAAATGTCGTCGTAATCAGAGTAATAATACTCCAGGCGTCCAGTTTTATAAACAAACTAGCTATTACACTATGAGTAATGCCATAAGTAAGAGGTAGCATATTATAAGTCACCCCTTCCCAAACAGAAGCAAGAAGTTTCACACAGATGTAGCAGTCTTTCACATTCATCACCTTAACATATTCTGATAAAAGTCTAGAAAAAGTATTACTAGAAAAATCACCATCAGATCTATCTTGCTGGATCTCTGGTTTGTGCTCAATGACTCTATTAGTCTTACCCACTACATCATGAATAACTTGTTTAGACTCAACTTTACTAATCATGTTAGCTTTGTACATCTCCTTGTCAATTCCAAAAGGGAAAATGACAGCTAGAATTAGCCCCAAAAAAATTATTAGAATCACACAAATAGAAGACATTTTGCAACATCTTCTTAAAATAGAGCATCTCGAGTTATTGTTAGAATTAGGCATCTTTTACTTGAGACAAGAGCCTTTCAGAAAAAACAAAAACAAAAATTTTAAAATCACTTTTAAAAAAAAAAAAATCTCTAACAGCTTTTCTTTGACCCTATGTCTTACATCAATGTGTTTTTCCAGCTAACACAATTTCTTCGACCTTGTGTCACCTAACACATTTTCTTCGACCTTATGTTACCTACAACTTTTAACCTAAATATGAAAACAAACTCAATGAATATCACTTGTGTCATCTATCTCTTCTTGGCTACTACTGCTCACTTCTACCTCTGGTGGGATTATAATGTACGTCCACTCAGGAAACGTATACTTCTGATTTGGTTTTAACACTCTTTATGCTCTTCTACTAATCACTTCTATTTTCTTTCCTGCTTGATTTTTCTTGTCTAAATCACTTTTCTGACTTGAAATTTCATCAACCTGTTCTTTTGATTTACTCACTAATTTGAATTTCAGGCCTTCATTCTCATTTGGCCAATTATCTCCTTTTCTTGAGAGTTTCTTCTTTGGCTCAGTTTGATTGCACTCAACTCTCCAGGCTCTTTTTCTTAATTTTCTCACATTGGATTCATTGTCACTTTCATCTGATTCGATCTCTGTGGTATCAGCTTTAGATTCAGGCACTTCTTTACTCGGCAGCTTCACTCTGTTAGGAACATCATCCTTATAGCTGGTACTTGGTAATTCGTCTTCTTCTTCTTCTTGAATTACTTCCAATCCACCAGTTTCAGAATTTTCGTTCCTTCTTTCAGAGTTTCCAAACCGCTTTTCAATACTCTCCTGATCTTGATTCACCTCTTGATCAGACTCTTTTTCGGCTTCTTTCTCTAGCAGATCCTCCTCATTTTCAGAGTCTAATACCACATTTTCTAGATCTTTTTCATTCAATGCCTCATTCACATTTGAATCTTCCAGATGTCGACTTTCTTGTCAATCTTCAGGATCTGGATTTCCTTCAGGCTCTTCTTCAGAATCTGAATCACTCGTTGTATCACTTTCTTCGTCAGGATTCTCAGGTGGTGGTACTCGAATGGTATGACTTGCATGAATCCACCTTTCAGACCTCTACACTTTACTGCATTTGTTGTGACAAGAATCACCTGCCTTGCTTTCTGCCACCTGAGTACTAGACAATTTCTGCATCTGTGGATTTAATGATGTATTTTTGAAATTTCCGGATGGATTTTTACACTCACGCTTCCAGTGTCCAATTTCGCCGCAATTAAAACATGGGAGTTTCTGCTTAAGTTCTTCAATATTACCCGTTAATTTTGGCTTATTAAAATTACCCTTAAATTTCCCTTGATTCTGGTTAACATATTTATTTTCCAAAGTTGCAATTTGTTGTTCAGCTACTTTTACCTGTGCCCACATTGCCTTTTCTTTCAGCTTCTTTTGTTTTGCATCTAACACATCACTGCAGTATTTTGCTTTTCTCAAGATGTCATCAACTGAGAGTGATTGCCAACCAACTATTCCTGATCTGATCATCTCACCAATTTCAGGTTTCAAGTCATATACAAATCTGTATATAAAATGGCTCATATCCTTCTCACTCAACTTCTCGTAACCACTGTATTGTTTAAATACCAGCAGTAGTCTTTCATAGAAGGAAGGTACTGACTCGTTTGGGGTTCTGATTTATTTTGTCAATTTTAACCCAATCTACTTCTTTTGGGGAATCTTGTTTTTCAACCACACAATCACTTTATCATACAGATTTATAAAATCAGGTGAAGGAGCACCTGTTACTTTATCTCGGGCAGGTTCTTCTTTGGGCCAATCTATAGAAATTTTACATTCTGTCCAAAGATTTTAAGGAACAACAATGTCAAAGAATCCATCAAGATCAATACACAGAACTTTTGAGACCTTAACAAATCTCTCTACATGTCGATACCATTCCACAGGTTTCTCTCTCAATCTGGGAAAATCATTTGTAAACAGCAAGATGTCCTGTCTTGTCCATGGAACATGAACATACCCTCCGCCAGCTATTTCTCTCATGGGAAACTCATTTGCAATTTCCCCTCTTTCCCTTTTGTCTTCCTCTCTTTTCTTTGTCCATTTCACTCTCCATGTGCTTAATTCACCTAATCTTTTTAGAAACACTATTAATTCTTTTATATGAATTATCCCTCCTGTGGTGTTCATGTTTTCAATATCTTTTTCTGAGAAATCCACTCTGTAATGTGTAGTGGGCTTGTATGCCTCGCGCGCCCTGCGCGCGATGCCTGAGGCATGGCTCTCGTGCTGACATCTGCTTCAGGTGTGGTTATCCTTCTCACGCAAAAAGTGGAAGACCATGTCCTGCGAGGAAGGCTACATGTCGTAAATGTGGGAAAATAGGGCATTTTGACAAAGTATGCCAAACTCATAAAAAAAATACAAACCAAGTTGCATGTGTTAAGGACTCAAGTGGTAGTGACAGTGATGACACTCTCAGTGAACTAAAAGACATGGTTTTGGTGGTCAATGAAGGAAACATAAAAAGTGGTGATCCTAATGACTGTGTATATCCCTACGCGATCATCGGAGTTGGTGAAAAGAATCTGAGACTTTTGGTAGACTCTGGAGCTAGGATCACAATGATCAATGAATCATTATTCAGGGAAAAATGGGAAAATAGACCCCTGCAACCATCAGATCAAGAGCCTGTATCCTATGAAGGGAGAAGTATAGACCTTCTAAGGTATTTTGAAGACGTCTTGATTTTCAAAAACAGACACATATATGGGAAAATATATGTGGCCGTGCATGGTTTAGACATGTTAGGATGGTTACATCAAGGTTTGTTCAGTATGATGCTATGCCCGGGAGCAAAAGAACAAATATTGGTTGTTCGCGACCAAACACATGTGGAAGAATTGCTCAATAAATACCCAAGAGTATTTTCTGGAGAATTGGGAAAGATCAAAGGGTTCAAGCACAAAATAAAGATAAGGAGCGATGCTGTGCCTGTCAAACACAAAATAAGAAGTATACCCTTCAGCGTAAGAGAAGATTTGGAAAAAGAACTCTTGTCTATGCAGACCCATTGAGTCGTCGGACTGGTCTTCGGCTTTAGTGGTAGCTCGGAAGAAAAACAACGAACTCAGAATCTGCATTGATCTGCGCAGCCTAAACAAAGTGATTTGGGTGGATTCTCACCCATTACAAAATATTTCGGAAATGTTGGGGGTAGTTGCAGGAGCAAAGGTTTTCACGAAACTGGATTTGGCCTCTGCATATCACCAAATCGAACTTGACAAGGATTCACGCCACTTCACTGCGTTCAACTCTCCATCAGGATTGTTCCAATTCTGTTGTATGCCTTTTGGCCTGGCTTCGGCAGCCCCTGTCTTTCAGAGAGTAATGGTCAATCTGCTCAAGGGAATTCCGCATGCAGCATGTACAACTCTATTTGTGCCATAAACCCCACAGTCCTTTGCCCTCCAACCTCCTCCTCCATTGTTCTCCCCACGTCACTTGCTTGGGGTCACGGTCCCCGGTGACCGTAGCAATGGGTATCACAGTGTCCTGTTGCTTGGAGGGACAGCCGGATACGAGTGCGGTGTTTGTTGGGGAAACCTCCCGTGGACCAGTGCCGTCGCTCCCTCGGTTCTCCTCCGCGTGGGCTTCGGCAACTGGAATCTCCTCTTTTCCTCCACGTGTACCGTCTCCTGTCGTGCAGCTCCCCGCCGTCGATTCGCCTCCTCCGCACCTCCAATCACGCGATGGCGCACACCTGAGCCAACGGCTCCCTTTTAGCTCCTGTCCGTGCCTCTGCTCTTCCTGTCCATAGACTAGACTGCTCGATCTCCCTTGCTGGAGTGGACCACTGGACACCATCTTGGAAATCCCGGCAGCCTTGTTGATAGGATGCTCTCTATCACATTGCCTCTCTTCTGGAGATGGACGATCGGGCCATTCAGATGTAGGAAATCTGGATAAATAATCTACTTTCCCTTGGAACTTTCCTGGCATATGTAGAGTCTGAAATTAAAAAGGCCGTAAGGCTAAGAACCATCTTAATACTTTAGCATTGGTTTCCTTATTGGTGGCTAACCAGGTTAAGGGAGCATGATCTGTAACTAAAAAGAAAACCCTTCCCAACAGATAGTACTGTAGTGACTCCATAGCCCACTTGATGGCCAGACATTCTTTCTCCATAGTGGCATATCGTGTCTCTCTTGGGAATAGTTTGCAGCTTAGAAACAACACTGGTTTAAGCAATCCTTGATTATCTGGTTGAGATAATACGGCTCCCAGTCCTTTATCTGAGGCGTCTGTTTGCAAAACAAATGTCTTTTTGTTGTCAGGAGAAGTCAGATTTGGGGCCTTACATAGTACAGTTTTTAGGGTTTCAAAACTCCAAATTGGGTGGAACATCACCCAATTTTGGCTCTCGAGGGGTTTCCTCTTAATAAGTCAGTGAGAGGGCTGGCCACGTCTGACAGTTGAAGAATAAATCTCCTATAATATCCAACTAACCCTAGGAAAGCTCTCACTTCCTTCTAGTGGTAGGTCTAGGAATGTTTTGGATGGCTTCCAGTTTCTCGACTTGGGGTTTTAAGGTTCCTTCACTTATGGTGTAACCCAAATAGTTTATCTGATGAGTACCCAGAGTGGTCTTCTTTGGGTTCATGGTCAATCCTGCCTGTGTCAAAGTTTCAAATAAGTTCTTGAGGTGCTCTAGATGTGTCTTCCAATCTGGACTATATACAACAATGTCATCTAAATAAGCAACTGCATAATTTGGATGAGCCCTAAGTAAGATGTCCATAAGCCTCTGGAAGGTGGCTGGTGCTCCATGGAGACCAAATGGCATCACCTTGAACTGGTATAACCCTGAGGGTGTAGAGAAGGCTGTCTTCTCTTGAGCTGCATCAGTCAGAGGTATTTGCCAATAGCCTTTGGTTAAGTCAATGGTGGACATCACTCTAGCTTCTCCTAGTCTCTCTATTAGCTCGTCTACTCGAGGCGTGGGATCATTGTCAAAATTTGAATGAGCATTTACTTGGCGAAAGTCAATGCAGGAACGGATACTGCCATCCGGTTTCGGCACTAAAACTATGGGAGAGCGCCAGTTACTCTTGGAAGGCTCAATTATACCTGCCTGTTGCATCTTTTCTATTTCTTGTTCTACTTGTTCTACTGCCTCTCTTCTAGCCTTGGGTATACGATATATCTCATATTTACCACCCTTCCTGGTGGTGTAACAATATCATGAGCGACCAAGGATGTTCTCCCAGGTTTCCCGAACTAAGTTCCTAGTACAGGTCAAGTAGCTGTCCTAACTGCTGTTTTTCCTCTAAAGACAATCGGGGTCCCATAGATGGTCGTTCCTCCTGTTCACCCTTCCCAATCTCCTGGGGTAACTCTAGCGGTGTGTGGATAGTTACATGATTGATGGGTTGAACTACCTCTGTCTCTTGGGGCCTTGTGCTTGGCTCCTCCCATTTCTTTAGTAGATTAATGTGATATGTCTGCCCCACCTTGCTGGTATGTGGTACTGCTACTCTATAGGAGACGGGTGTAACTTTCTGGGTAATGGTATATGGCCCTTGCCATGTAGCCAATAACTTCTTGTCAGAAGAGGGGAGCAAAATCAGCACCTTGTCTCCCACCCTCAACTCCCTTAACTGACTTTTTCTGTCATATTGTTCTTTTTGTCTGCCCTGTGCTTTGTCCATGTTTTGATGTACGGTATCCCATAGAGTGGCTAAGGTTTCTTTAAGGGTCTGCATATATCCTAATAGCGGTTTCCTCTCATCCTCTTCCTCAGTCAACTGCTCGGCAGCCATATCCAGCAGGGTACGGGGTTTTCTCCCAAATAGTAACTCAAATGGTGAGAATCCCGTGGATTTTTGCCCATGAGTTCTAATGATAAAGAGTACTAAAGGTAACTTCCTGTCCCAATCCTTCCCTGTCTCGCTTATCAGCTTCTTAAGGATAGTCTTAATTGTACTGTTATACCTTTCCACCAGACCGTCGGTCTGGGGGTGATAGACTGCTGTTGGAATCTGTTGGACCCCCAAAAGGAAACATACTTCCTTCATGAGTTTCGCCATAAAAGGAGTTCCTTGTTCCGTCAACAATTCCAACGGAAATCCTACTTGGGAGAAGAAAGATATCATAGCCTGAGCCACAGTTAGCGTAGTCATGCTGGTCAGAGGTTAAGCCTCCGGATATCTTGTAGCGTAGTCCACTAGTACTAATATATATTGATGCCCTCTAACTGAACGAATTAACGGACCTACCAACTCCATTCCTACACGCTGAAACGGAACATCAATAATGGGTAAGGGACATAGGGGCACTTTCTTATCTTTTGAGGGATTTATCAACTGGCATTTCTGGCATGTGGCACAGAACCTGGCAGTTTCTCTGTACACTCCCGCCAGTAAAATCGGTCCAATAAATATTTCAGTGTCAATTCCTGTCCGTAGTGACCCCCACCCGTCTGATTGTGTGCTAGTTGCAAAGCTTGCTCTCAAAATGCTACTGGGACCAACAACTGTTCTACCCTTCCACTCGCTCCTTCACTTGCTTGATACAGTAATCCCTGTTTTATGTAAAAATAGGGTCCAACCTTCTCTGAGTCAGTCTCCTGTACTTTCTGGGCTGCACGGAAACTTTGTACAGGAGTATCTCCATGCTCTGGGGAAGAAAGTAAACATGAAGCAATAGACTGGCATGCACTGGCATACTTCTCTTTGTCCCTTCTTTTCTCATTCTTAGACTTATGTTCTCTTTCTCTCGGTTGAGCTATGTTTTCGCTAGAAAACTGAGCTTCTTGTAGCCACTCTGCTCTGGCTTCTTGCTCCGATGCTTCCATCAAATAGTCATGAAATTGGGGAAGATCTGTTCCCAACAAAATATTTTCTTGGAGTCTGGGGACTACCCCCACCCTCCTGACCTGGGGATAGCCGTCTATTTCAAGTAAGACTTCCGCTAAAGGATACTCCTTAACGTCTCCGTGAACACAGGAAACCAGAATGGTTTCTCCCTCGCATAGAGTTCTGGGGTACTAAATCTTGCACTACTACTGTATGGTGACATCCTGTGTCTAGTAAAGCCTCAATAGGTTTCCCATTTAATTTAATGGTTTTCTTGTATGTCTTTCTACATAAACCAGTGACCAAGACTCACCCTCGGGACCAACCCACTTCCATTGGTTCGGAGCCATCATTGTTTAGGGGACAGTTGCGTGATATATGTCCCCACTCCGCACATCTAAAGCATTGGGGTCCCATCTGAACAGGTGAGTTAGTTTTTGGGAAGGGTTTAGGTATGGGCTTAGTGTTAGGAAAAGAGCGTTTATCTACACTATCATTAGGAGCATGAGGTGTAGTTTTAGGGACCACAATAGGGGCTCTCCCAGTAGGGGCCTTGAAATCTGGAGACCTATGGTAAGCACAGGCTAGTTCAATAGCAGATTGGGACGTTAACCCAGGGTGTTGTTTTAACCAGGCTCTAGTATTTGCAGGTAAAGCCTACAGATATTGTTCCAGAAAAACTTGATCCGTGACTTCCTCCATTGTGGCAGTATGAGGTTGAAGCCACCTATTCACCAAGTCTCGGACCCTGTAAAACAGCGCTCGGGGATTATCACCTGTAACCCATTTCTCTTTACGGAAGCGTGCCCTATAATACTCTTGGTCACACCCTAATCTCTCTAAGATTGCCTTCTTTATCTCTGTGTAAGGAGTTACTCCCGCTGGGTTAGCGGCTTGGTATGCCGCCTGCAGTTCCCCAGACAATAACGGTCTTGAAATGACTCTCTTTCTTTTTGTGCATTCTTATTTTGTTGCTCAAATACTAATTGTAAATGTCTCTGACCTTCTGCCAGTTGCGTTATCATGTCTTGCACTGTCACTGGTTGTGTCATTTTGTATCAAATGACGATATCCCACTTCTGACAACACTGTAAGCATTAGACACCTTTTCCTTAAGGGAGCTCTATCGTAAGCATCAGACAGTCAATGACAGTATCACACTAGGCGTTTTAATCATGCTTCAAAAGAGTTAAACAGTTGCAAAATACTTGGCAGCAAATAACAAAGGATGAAGGGCGCGGTCTTCGGGGGGGAGTAAAGTTGTATTCGGTCTCTCTCTCCCGTCACTTTTTCCGTAGGATAACCCGTACTGACGTTTCCCAAAAAGCAAACAGAGGAACACTACCGTCACAAACTGTATACATTCTTAAAGCTCTAATACGTGCTCCCGTCACCAATAACCTGGGATTCACCGAGACTAGTGGTAGAGTTTAAAGTAGGAGGAAGAGTAGGGGTAGTGAGGGACAGGGGAAGGGAAAAACAAATGCATTATTCCGCATGCAGCGTGTACAACTCTATTTGTGCCATAAACCTCACAGTCCTTTGCCCTCCAACCTCCTCCTCCACCGTTCTCCCCACGTCACTTGCCTGGGGTCACGGTCCCCGGTGACCGTAGCAATGGGTATCTCGGTGTCCTGTTGCTTGGAGGGACAGCCGGATACGAGCGCGGTGTTTGTTGGGGAAACCTCCCGTAGACCAGCTCCGTCGCTCCCTCGGTTCTCCTCCGCGTGGTCTTCGGCAACTGGAATGTCCTCTTCTCCTCCACGTGTTCCGTCTCCTGTCGTGCAGCTCCCGGCCGTCGCTTCGCCACCTCCGCACCTCCAATCACCCGACGGCCCACACCTGAGCCAACAGCTCCCTTTTAGCTCCTGTCCGTGCCTCTGCTCTTCCTGTCCAGAGACTAGACCGCTTGATCTCCTTTGCTGGAGTGGACCACTGGACACCATCTTGGAAATCCCGGCAGCCTTGGTGATAGGATGCTCTCTATCACACCACCTCTAGCTGCGCATAGTGCCAAGCAAGAAATATAAACATGATACAGCATCAGTTTTGAACAAGGTGGCGTTGAGGCCTAATTGTGGCATGTTAGCCTAAGTCAAGAAACACACTTTAACATGTCATAGCAAGTTTGTTTCAATTGTAATAGCTCCATGCCAGTATGCACATGTGAATTCCAGATGTTGATGAATTGCTTTTGGCAACATTAATTACACATTTTGTTTTAAACACACTAAAGCTCTCGCAGTCTTTTCACTCTCTCCTTCAGCATGTACTTTATTTCATCTGCTCCACTTCTTCACAATCTTTCTCTCACATACATAACACTTGCCTCTCTACACACTCGGACTGCCTTCATACACTTTCTGTAGAAAAGTTAGTGCAATTGCTACACCTCTGAGCATCACTCTGTGTGCTTTTCGGATAAGGGCAAGGACTGGATGAGTATGTCATTTGAAAAACTTTATGAGCTAGTGATAGGCACTCTTTGAAACTCACATTGCATTCAACATCAAATTCAGCGCTCTCAGTAGTGCACAAACACTCATGTATACCTTGAATTCACCCAGCCCCTTGATGCGACTCAGCAGTATGCTCTGCACAAGACTGTAATGTTACACGGCTACAACTACAAATCCCATCATCTGATTAAAAGAAGAACGCATAGGGAATAGCAGTATATAAATGATGGATTATTAAAAGAAGTATGAAATGTAAACAAGAGTTCTTATGCTCAATGGTGAGAAAGACATCAGCTTAGCTAAGTATATGAATATAAGGCTTGGTAGAGACACGTTTCAATGTCAGTGTTTAAATATTGCCAGTACCAAATTTATGCTAGGGTTGTATGTAGTCATGTTTTGAGATTCAGGAAAGAACAGGAGCTGGTTCTTTAAAATTAGTGACAAGTCTTTGTTAATCTTTTTAGTTAATGTGACTACCATACCTCTGTTTGTTAGACAGTGCTATTATACGTTTGAAGTAATTTCTTCATGTACTTGCATTTTATATGTTTCAGACAGAAAAATGACTGTATTTTGCCAATATCATTGTTTTTATTGGCCTTGACATAAAAATATCAGCCATGCTGATAAAATACTGGTCAAGTGGTAATCCTTTATTGCACCTCAATGTGCACAGGACGGTTGATGCTTTTAGGCAGTCAGTGTCCTTGTGGAACAAGCTGCAGCTCTCTTTGATGGGCAGACTGGCAGTGTCCAAAATGATAGTGCTGCTGCGTTGCTTATATATGCTTCAACATTCGCTGTGCCCTATCCCTGTGCTGTTATTTAAGCTGTTGAATTCTAACCTAGTGTCCCTCTATTGGGCCAGACTTCACAGTAGGGTGGCTCTGGAAATTCCGAACCGGCTGTATGAGGAGACGGACTGGAGGCCCCTAGATTTAATCTTTACTAATATGTGACTCACTTACAGCATGCAACACGGCAGCAGGATGAGGGAGAACTGGGAAAAGAGGCTGCTGAAGGGACGAGTCTTGCCGGACAGGCTCCCATCAGCGTTGATGGAAGGGGCAGTATTTCCTGATGACATGCTGTATGTAGTCAGACAGAAGGCGAGCCTCTGCCAGTGTTTCATGGAACGGATCTTAAGATGCGTTCCGTTCTGATCTTCCAGTATGGATTCTTGCTCCAGTGCGGAAAATGATGGACAATATGTCCTTCCAGGCTTAGAGGGAGGGAGGTTGTGAAATATTGGCTGACTTATACCCAGGCATGACATTAATTTCCTATGAACAGGCTTGTGAGGACTTTGGGCTGGGACGGGGCCACTATCTACATTACGCTGGACTATCGGACCTGTTTAATGCAACATGGCCCATGTATCCCGCAATCCCACAGATGACACAAACGTTAGTTACAATGCTCACATGTGGTGCTGGGCGCAGACTTGTCTCTCTTCTCTACAATGTAGTGAGGGATGACTTGACGGGCACCTCGCCTGGGGCACATGCGACGTGGACATTACTGAGCCCCTAAGTGAAAGGACGTGGAAAGCAATAAGTACACTCACTCATATAGTATCATGCAATGCACACTTCAAACAAATACACTACAGCTACTTAGACCGTGCCTACATAACCCCAGTAAAGTTGCACCGTATTGTGCCAGACCGCCTGGATACTTGTCCTTGCAGCTGAAAAGTGGGTGTGGACTTCATGTACTTAGTCTGGGGGTGTTCAGCGGTAAGTCAATTTTTGACATAAATAGTGGAGAGGCTTGCGGAGTGGCACCGGCTTTCGTGTGGAGGTGTCACCACTGCACTACTCGCTGGGACATGTTTGAAAACCCAAGAAGAGCAAGATAGCTTACAAACTCTTGCAGCTTCTACTAGTGTTAGCAAGGCGTATTTATTTATTTATTTTTAGGCTGTTCGGAATTCGGTTAAAACCGACTCTCAACGACAGTACACCTCCGGATGAAAATCAGGTGACCCGGTTTAAACCGAGTGTCACTGATTTTCATAGCTGACGTGGGGGGAGAGGAGCTGTTGTGGCTGCCGTCTGTTTAATTGCGGCCGGCGGCACCAGAGTGCTTCACGGTCTTTAAAAAGACCATTCACTTAATGAGGCTTTGTTGTTCTGTTGCCCCTTCTCAGAGTCCCTGGGGGCTCTGTTGAGCCTCAGAGTGTGGCAGGCGAGAGGAACAGCCGCCTCCACAGAGAGAATGCGATCGGGCGCCCCTCCCCTCACTGCCCCATAATCTCTTCCATTAATACGAAAGAGCAGTGTCCTTTGAAGTTGGCCGAACACCCAGAGGGAGTGGAGACTCCCCTGCCCAGGAGCCGGCGCCTGGGCAGCCGAGGCCCGCAGGGCGTCACTGTGTACACCAACACCAGCTCTGTGGCGGAGAAAGCAGCGCTCGGGGAAGTGGGAGACGGAGAGCAGAGCGTGGGAAATTGGAGCGAGGGCACTTTGGCGTCTGTGGAGGAAGAGGTGGAAACCCAGCGCACACAAATAAGGTGCAAGCAAAAGGAAACCTAAAGTCCTGAAAAAGCCTGTGGCAGAGGCGGAGCCAAGCATGGGCTGACTGCTGTGACTTAGAAGGAGACATTCACCCTTTCTCTGCCCACACTTCCTGTGATTCAGAGCTACACACTGCTCCTGGCATAAACAAGTCCACCTATCTGGTGTGTGATGCTTCTGATGCCTTCCTGTGCACATGGGCACCCGGATTGATGTCCTTCATGAGTAGGATTAACCCTCTTATAGAGGTGCGAAAAACTGCCAGTACTAACTGGTGATATGCATAAATATTTGTGTATTAAACGCTCTTCCATTAATTAAAAAAATCTCACCTGTGCACACCATATGTGTACTTCATGTGGACACCTCTAATTGCTGATCTCCACCTCCAATCTTTAGAATCAGTGGCTCTCAAGCGGTTTTACCATCCAAGTATTGCTCAATGTGAAACGGGGGCAGCTTTAGACATCACTAGCTCTCCCACAGTCCAATCTACCTATTCTCTGACTGTTTATCGGCAGGTCTGTGGCAATCATCTTATCAGATACTCCAATTGTTGAGAAGAAAGCAGGGGTGGCTGTTGAACTTTGGAAGTGGTGAGGCATAGCCTCAGAGTGTGTGCAGGCGAGAGGAACAGCCGCCTCCACAGAGAGAACGCGGGCGCCCCTCCCCTCGCTTTCCCATATTCTCTTCCATTAATAAAAATATCACCTGCAGTAACGTGCTGTTGCGATGCACGGTAGATTGCAGGGTTTGGCCTCCCCCCTCCTTCGCCTACCTCCCCTTCCCCCCTCACCTCCCTCCCTCCGGGGAGTTACTTTGGCATCTGCACCAGGGAGCTTGAAGACACCTATTGGGCTCAAACGGGATTCAGTCCCCCCTCCCTCCCACCTCCTCCCCCCCACCTAGTGTGTCAGCCCGGGCTGAGCAGCCTCCAGGGCAGACACGTTTTTGATCTGCCAGCCGCACCGGAGTACTTTCACAGGTCTTTAAGACCATTGACTTGTTAATGAGGCTTTGTCCGCAGCCTCCAGTGACTTTCCACAAGAGGTGGCTGGGGGCGTGCCAAAGCCCTCATTCATCAGGATGTGTCAGTGTCCATGTGATTGTGCTCTGTGCAGATGTCTCTCGTTTTGGAGGTCGGCTCGCATTTCCATCACAGCTCAGAAGGAAGGATTGAAAAGAGAATAGGAGGGGAGGGGGGCTGTAGGAGAGGAAACTGGGGTTGAGGGAGATGCATGTGTCTGTGAGAAAGTGGGTGCATCCTGTAACATCACTCTACACTCGGCACTGTGACTTCTCATTTATTTCAGTGACTTCATCGCTCACTCTGTCTCCATTAAGGTGATTTTTTTTCTTGTGCATTCATTCATTCATTCATTCTTTCTTTTTCTTCCTTTAACCTTCTTTATTTCTTTCCCTATTCTTTCCTTCTTTCTATCGCCTGCTTTCGCTCACCCTTGCTTCCTTTCTCTTCTCGTGTTTCCGTTACTCTTTCTCTGTCTCCCTTTGATCTCGTGTTTCTTCCCTACCCCCATCTTTATTTCACTTCCCAATATTAGTTGAAAGATAAGCATGTTATGGCAGAACAGGTGCATGATCCGTGTAGTAGTTACAAGACGCATTGAGTCACGCCCTTTTGTGCTTGTCTGTACGTGACACGCAGGGCCGGCGCTAGGCATGGGCAGCGTGGGCGGCTGCACAGGGCCTTGCACTCAGCCCACCAGCATGGGGCCACGCACTGGTGATGTCCTGTTGTTTCTCTGGCAATCTATTACAAAGAAAGGTGTCCCCTGCAATTAAGGACCAATGGAGGGGGCCCCCTCCCTGGGCCTCTCATGGATGGTGTGAGGAGGCATAGGGGAGGGAGACAGAGACGCTCCCTCAATTGCAAGGAGACCATTCAGAGACACTGTGGGGGGCCCATTGTCCAGCATTTTGGCGCCCCCACAGTTTTAACTTTTAAACCACAATCAATTCTCACACCTATGAAGGTGTGAGAAATGCTTGTGGAGTAAAATTTAAAACTATGGGGGCGCCAAAATGCTGGACAATGGGGCCCCCACAGTGTCTGTGAATGGTCTCCTTGCAAGGGGCCACTTATGTAAATTAGAGGGGGCCTCGCACGTTCCCTTTTAGCCCAGGGCCTCACAAATCCTAGAACCGGCCCTGGTGACACGCATCTCACGCTGTGTTCGTGTGCAGAGGTTGCACGGTACATACATCTTGGCTGGGGTTGGTAGCGGACCAGCAGTGTCTGGAAAGGGGGCTTTGGCACATAATGCCTTAGGATCAAATGCACATTCATTCAGCTGTTTCGGAGCGCCTTGCTTCACAGCGCACTGCTGTATGGGCTGTCTCGCCGGCGCTTGAACACTTTTCTGTTGTAGCGCCCAGAGGCGAGTGCAGCTCTATTAGGGATATAGCGGCTATTCTTGGGAGCAGCGGGTTGTCCCTGCACGGCCGATGTGTGACTGACTCTACCCCATGGTGGCAGGATGCTCCAGAGTCAGTACTGTGAAGGGTCTCCTTGTTAATTCCCTCCTCCCAGAGCTCACTCTCACCACATTCTAATGGTAGAAGGATACTCTGGACTGCCATTTATTGCAGTATTGTACTTCTACTTGTATTGTGTACTCTTTTGTAACCTGCATGCATGTCACTTTTTCCTCCTGTAACGTAGCGTTTGCTACCTCTTGTATTTTGTTTGCTCACAGTTGTCACCATTGCCTCATGTAACGTAACATTTGCTTTTGTAACATGCTCACTTGTCATTTTCTCGTCATGTATCACTACTGTTCCTTTTGTGAAGCGCTCTGACACCTTCGGGTAAAGTCTGCGCTATATAAAAACGCATAAAATAAAAAATAAAATAAAAATAAAAAAGTGTGAGGGGATGTCGGAGGGAGGGGAGGGCAGGAGAGGAGGGAACAACAATGAGCAGTGAAGGATGAAACTAACTGCACAGAAGTTTGGTGTTCTTAGGTGGGAGGGGGGGCAGCCAGGCTGCAACTGTTCATTATACCACCAAGGATTAAAAGTGCAAGGAGTGAAGGGCGCTCCTTCAAATTCCTAGCCCCTAAACTCTGAAATGCGTCCCCTCTCTATCCGAGGGACCTATAAAACCATCTTAAGGCCATCCAGAGAACGCAGAAATGGTCTCTTTAATCTAAGGGGGAGCAGAGACCTATAGACGATTGCACTGTGATGTGCATGTTTTTTTAAATTCTGTAGCACAGATTGTTTTCCACGCTACAGGAGAACATACCTACAAGGTTAACACAAGGCTGGTAGCACCATGCTATGGTAGACTCTTCCATAAACCTTGAAAATAACAGCAGCAGAGGATGTAGTCTAATGGTTAGGGCGGTGGACCTCAAATCTGGCGAACGGGGTTCGAGTCTCGGCAATGACACTCAACATCCTGTGATTCTGGCCAAATCACGCAATCTACCCGTCCCTAACAAAAATTAATGTGCCCTTGTGTAACGCAACAGGTGCTCATGTGAAGCGCTTTAATACCTTCAGATCGAGTTAGCACTATATAAATCTGAGGGGGAAAAAATAGCAGTGAAAATCAGCCGAGCTTTACTTATAGCCGTGCCATCATGCTATGTGATGTGTGAGGAGTGCCCAAAACCATGAACATGTCACCAAGCTCTCACTTTCTTCAAATGACAACACATTGATTCTAAATGAGCTATGAGAACTGCCTGCCTTGCCTACAACGCCCAACACCCCCAGAAATCTCTCATTTCCAAAGAGTTCGCTCTGTACCCAGTTCAAGAGGTGTGCCTTGCACAGAGCCTCCCTTTTCAGGCAAATTTCTGAAAGTGCTGACTTAACCTTCGACTTGTAAAAATGCATGTGGACCTCATATACACTGTACATAGACTGTCTATATACTATGCATCAATGAAGAAAGCAAGCAATAATAAAAGCAAAGAGTTCCATAAACACCGGTAAAACACCGTTTCAGTTGTTTTTTATGGCGCGAAAATGAGTAACCACTAAAAAGCACTGTTTTTTTGAGGTATTGAAATCACTGGAAAACACTGAAAAAACACCACCAGAATTTCCCAAAAATAGAAACTGAAAACAGGAAAGCCTATTTATTTTATTTATTTTATATTCTTCTATAGTGCAAGAATAGACCCCCGGAGGGGTATCTCCGCGCTTTGCCAGTGAGAATATCCTCAGATGTTAAATGAAGAGGTGAATGGTGCATTTAAAGAGAGAGATCAGTTAATGGGGAATAAATGTGTTTTTAAGACCTTACGAAAGGTCAGATGGTTGGTCAGTGTTCTCATCTCAAGAGGCAGAGAGTTCCAAAGCTTTGGTCCAAGGTGGGCCCAGGGCTCGCCCTCCTTGTCTGGCCTTTTTTATTCTAGGCACCTGCAGAAGCTGTTGGTTTCCAGAGCGCAGGGTTCGCCCAGGGGCATAAGGCAGGAAGATATTGGCCAGATATTTGGGGCCTTTGCCTATCACACAGGGTCTTAAAATGCACTCGTTTCCTCACTGGTAACCAATGGAGTTTGGTCAGCAGGGGGAGGGAGGGAGTCCTGGGGGGGGGGGCGTTGAGGGCTATCCTTGCTGCCGTGTTTTGGATTACTTGCAGTTTTTTGAGCTGCCCTTCATTTGCTCCCAAAAGAAGGCCGTTGCAGTAATCCACTCTGCTGATGATTAATGCCTGCACTAGTGTTTTTCCATGGCAGTCTGGCAGGTAGGGAAACACTCTCCTTAGCATACCGATGGCTCGGAAACAGGTGCTTGCCACCTGGTTTACGTGGTCCTTGTAGGTAAGTGTTTGGTCTATTAACACTCCTAGGTTTCTCACTGTGTTTTTGGGACTAGGAACAGGACCTAATTCCAGGGGCCACCAGTCCGGTGTCCAATGTGTTATTGCTTGTCCAAACAGCATGACCTCCGTTTTTCCTATATTGCATTGGAGACAGTTTGCTGACATCCAAGCAGATATTGCTCTCATTCCCTCTGCGAAGGATTTTTTTATCGCAGGTGTCAGGTCTTTAAAGGGAAAGAGGAGTTGGGTGTCGTCAGCGTACGACACTGGTGTAAACCCAAATGATCTTGCTAGGTTGGCTAGGGGGGCCACATACACGTTGAAAAGTGTAGGGCTTAAGCAAGAGCCCTGTGGCACTCCCTTATTGAGCTCCCTGTGGATGGATTTGTGGGAGCCCAGCCTAACCTCTTGAGAGCGTCCTGACAGAAAGCTTTCCATCCATGCTAGTGCCGTGCCCTCCAAACCTACGTCTTTTAGTCGCTCAAGAAGCACTTTGTGAGACACCGTATCGAAAGCGGCGGAGAGATCCAACAGCACCAGAATCATGGAATTGCCCCCATCCAGTGCCATTATGATGTTATTGGTCACTGTTTGGAGGGCAGATTCGGTGCTGTGGTTTGGCCTGAACCCAGATTGGGAATAGTCCAGGCCTTCCGTCGCTTCTAGATGTTGTGACAGATAGGTGTTCACATGCTTCTCAGCTATCTTACTGATGTATGGTAAGAGTGAAATGGGACGCAGGTTGGAAAGGTCGGTCCACGGGGAAGCCATAATGTGGATGGGGACGCATACCCCTGAGGTTGATGAGTGGTTGAGGGATTTGCGCAAATGGACACTGGCGAAGGAAGCCCATATGAAAGCTAGTTGAAGAGATGACAAACTAGGATCTTAGAACATGAAGGGAGCTTTGTAATGCATTCCTGACTGCTGACTCGAACAAGAGTGATTAGAACGAGTCAGGTATGAGTGAGGATACGACAGAGGAGGAATTGGATTGAGTATATTGCCAGGCTACTTGATTCCTGATGCTTTGTTATAGCATAAATTGAGATGTCCTACTCTAATCCTGATACTCTGCTGTACAATCTACCAGTATGTACTGTTTAATGCTGTACACCTGCTGAGCATTTGTTGAAAAGATAAATAAAGGTAATAACCCCCCCTCCAAAAAAAACCTGTTTTCCTCTGTTGACTCCTTGAAAGTTGAAGTCATGCTTGGATGAATTTGGGGAAGGGAGGCTTGGGGTAGAGGGAGGGAGAGGTTATCCCTGTGAAGTCGATTGAGCTGTACTATTTGGAGAGGGTATTCACATTTTTCCGAAGGGCAATTCCATTTGAGTATGGAGGCATCTACATAGTTGGCAATATGAACGTCATTGCAAAGGGGGTACCACTCTCATCAGAAGTCTTGTACTGTTTTTTCATTCTTTAGTCACCTCAAATGCAGTTTACATGGCATTCGTGAGCCTTTCCAAACTTCATACCAGCGTCTTCTTTGCCCCTTCACCTCATACGCTTCATAATCAAAAGATCAGCCTCTGCCATATCCTCTATAACCAGCAAGCCATTCTTTGCCATATCCTCTAACTTCTGCACGTCTGTCTCTGACATTTGTAGGACTGCATGTCATTGGTCTTTGGTTTATTTTCAGAGTCGACATTCGTAATTATGTAATATGAGAAATTGTTGTCTGCATGCAGGTAAGATAGGGATTCCTCCATTCTAGTGCATGCAGGTAAGGTAGGGGCTCCTCCATTCTAGAATCAGGCACAGAGAATAGATGAATATGAGCAGCACTGAGACGGGACAGTTAAGGGCTGTTGACCATAAAGAATTTTAAAAGAAAATTTATGTTACCTGGTTCTTGACAAATTGCGACCAGCAAAGAGACGAACACATGCTCAACATCTTTGTAGTCTTGGCGACACATTCAGAAACAGTATTTGTATACAGTGGTGGTAACTTTTATCCTACTCTGCTGAACAGGAACAAGACTGCCAAAATACAGAAGGACAGAAAAGCCCATCAAAGCTGCAGGAGAAAAAGCAGGTCTGGCAATTGAAGTTAAATGGTTAGACACGTTGCACACAAAGATAAGGATTACTGCAACATTCAAACAAAGCGCTCAGCCAATATAGACAATTACAATTGAGTAAATTAGGCAACCCAATAAACCCTCAGAGGCTCGGGTAATTAAAGATTTCTATCCAGTAACAGTGCCTGCAAGGGATTTTGTTTAAAGATGATTAGGCTCAATTTATCACAGTCACTTTTGAGTGCCCTAATCAGTGGCCTCAAATATATGAATTATAGAAGACAATTGCAATAATCAAAGAAGTGAAAATATCAAAAGGAACAACAGCGTGTGTATAAGTTTTTTTGTAGAAATGTATATAATTAAATAATTAGCAGGGTGAATTGTCAATTAAAGGCATCATAAAAACCAAGATATACACCGGAAAAAGTGAAAAGGAAAAGAAATACACTATTATCGTGAAAAACTGAAAATCACTTAGATCAGTAATCTAATTCATCGCAAGAAAAGAGTCTGAAAAAGGGTGGAAAAGCCATCACCCACCTATTGTGAAATGAAGTTTTAGCAGAAACATACTCTAGATACAACCAAAGTGAGGACTTTAGGGCAATTAGTGTGGAAGAATAATAAATACATCAAAGCCATCTAAAAGAGATATTGATTCATTATCTAATTATGTTAAATTGAATGGAAATAAATTATGACATTGCAAATGTTGGACTTGATCAGTAAGATCCAAGTCATGTTGGACAAGAAGTTAAGATGTTTACGAAATGCTTAATAGCATGCAATTTCTGGATAGTTAATAATTTTAAAAGATTTATATAAAGCTTTTCAGGAAAACGTTTTAAGGAATGGGGGGGTGAATTTTTTCACGATCATCATAAATGAATAGTGACATGAAACCTGCCATTAGTCAAGATCATTTAACTAAAAGTTTGATTGACATAGAAGAAGTGTCTTATCGTTGGTGAGGTCTTACTATAGTTTCGCCGTTTTATATTTGGTCAATCAGGACTTGTATTTAAATAAACAATAGATCCGACATAAGTAAGAAGTGCTAATGTGATTTTATGAAACGATTTTTAAAACAAGGAGACTTGTTAGTATGATTCAAGTAAAGAAAATGCCTTACTATTGCCTGGGTTATACTTTAAATTTCAATGCGCGGTCTTGATATGGTTTCGCCGTTAACCATTTGGCGACTCAAAACTTGCGCTGGACAAAACAACAGAGAAAAAGGCGATGAAGCATTTGTACTCAAAATAGTCAGCTCAAGGATAAACAATAGGAATATAAACGTTATTGTAAACCTTACTTGTCGAGTAAGTAAAACACTTTCCTGGATTGGTGTCTTGGCCGCAGTGAAACAGTGTTTCTGATTGCCGTGTTGAAAGCTTATTTATGCTTCTGGGTGTTATGTAATCTAGATGCAACGGACTTCCTGAAAACGTGGCGGCCATCTTAGTAAGCTATCCACATCAGTAGAGATAAACCATTTGATGTGTTTGTATAACAAACAACATATCACGTTTACTGAACAGAAATTTTCAAGAAGGTTTTTGGCTCTTTCCTCAAGTACAGAATTATCGAATGACCACTTTAATATATATCTTGACGTAAACATAGTGAAATAGCATTTGTTCTTATGAGCATAAATTCAGTAATCATCAGCCTTAAGCATTTCAGTTTGAAGTTTAGATGGTCTGACCATTAGATATCAGGCTAATGATATTAGATTCATAACAAGTTAAAATAATAGAAACTAATGTTTGTCACTCTACAGCCAGATTCAAGCCCTTTGTAATGTTTTACAAATCCAGCAATTCTCCTTCAGTGTTAAGATATGATCAACGTTGGATCTTCTTTTGCAAGGTTTTATCACTTCAGTGACCCACCAAACCATATATTTCTCTTAATGCTTACATTTGATGAAATGTTCAACCATAGGGACTTTTTCAACCTTACATTGAATTCTCGATTGATGTTGTAATATTTGTTTTTTAATCTGTTGAGTAGTTTTGCCAATGTAGTGAAGTCCAAACGGACATCGAATACAGTAGACTAAATTACTTGTGTTACAGTTTGAAAAATGTTTGTTTAACCTGCTGGCCATTGCTGGATAAAGTCTTTGTGGTTTTTGTAGTGTCACAGGCTACATACATATTACATTTAAAATGGCCAACCACTGGTTACAGTTAAGCCATATTGTCTACAATTGCTGTGTTTGGTGTGTCATACGCTTGGACCAGAAGATCTCCAAGTTTGGATCCTCTTTTAAAGGCAAAGAGAGGCTTCTGTTTGAATTCTTGGAATCCTTTGAAAAGGTTCCAATGTTTATTTATTATCTTTTTGATTTTATTTGAATGGGTTCCAAATGTGGAAAAACAAACTAATTGTGATTAATTTAGTCTTTCTACTTCTCACAGAGCTTCTCGATTATTATACCAAGCTCTTTTAAGTGATTTGTTTTAGAAGTCTTGCAGGACACCAACGTGCTCTCTGTTTTTCTTTCAATTCTGTACCTCAAGGAAATCTTTTTTAGAGCAATTTCTGCACAAGCGTAAAAGTTGTCCAAAAGGTAAGCCATCTGTCAATGCCTGGGATGATGACTGTTGTATTTAAGGAATGTATTCCTTGCTGTTGGTTTAGTGAATAATGTTGTTAGAGTTGATTATTTTCATTTATCTTGACTGTGATATTAAGAAAATTAATTTGACGTTTGTCTTGTTCCATCGTAAATTTAAGATTTGGATTTAAGTAATTGATCCATGTATGGAAACTTAAAAGACTTTCACGATCACCTCTCCATATCATCGATTCTTCATCGATGTATCTTATCCATTTGGTTATATGAGTTTGATATGGATTAGTTACACATTCGATATGTTGCTTTTAAAAACAGGAGACAAAGATGTTTGCAATGTTGAGAGCAAAAACTGCTCCCACCGCTCCTTTAAGTTGTTGGTAAAAATCATTCTCAAAAAGAAAGAAATTCTTGCACAGTGATATTTCAAAACATTCCATAATGAATGTTGTGGGTACATTAAGTGGTCGAGGTCTTGAATCCAGGAGCTCATTCATTATTTCTAATATCTCTTGTTGAGGTATATTAGTATACAGACTTTCGATGTCCATACTGACCAAGAACTCATTCATAGGATTGAATGGTTGTTTTTTCACATAATTAATCACAGCTGTGGTGTCCCTGATGTATGTGGGATTGTCAATAGCAAAAGGTCTTATGAAAAAATATGCATATTGTGCAAGGGGTTTTAAAATGGAGTTACATCCGGAGACGATTGGTCGTCCAGGTGGATTGACAGGATTTTTGTGTATTTTGGGTAAGATATAGATAACTCGGACTGTAGGTGTATATTAATCAAGAAAGAGACTTCCTTATCACTTAGCCAACCTCCCTCGGATCCACTTTTACTAAGTTTAGAGATCAGTTTAGATAATTCCATTGTTGGATTGTTGGGGAGTTTTTTTATAGTGATCTGATACTGAGAGTTGTTTAAGTGGCTCATCTCTATAAGAAATTTTATTCCAAAAGACTATCCCTCCGCCCTTATCTGCGGGCTTCATAACAGTGTTCAGGAGAGTCTGCAAATTCTATAGGGCCTTATGTTCATCTTTGGAAAGTTTTTATTTCACGAAATGTGAATCTCTGAAGAGGTTTTCCACTTCAGTCAGAATTGCATTCTCAAATGTGAGGACCTCTTTTGAAATCATTTGATTAGAAGGATAGAACGTTGAATGGTTACGTAAGCGCTTTGTATCCTTTTCAGTAATAGTCTCTTGGGACACAAAAAAGTTCTTAAGAATTGTGGTTCGGGAAAATTTGTAAAGTTCAATTTTTGTCTGAAACGTGTCATTACTGTATGTAAGTAGTGAGATTTCAGATTGAGAAAGAACATGGGTTGATAGATTGAAAATCAGTATTATTTGATTAGTTTCTACCATTCCTAGTATTGGTTCATTGTTTGGCTGTAGCCCAGAGTATATTGGTTCCGATACCATCCTCGTCTCGTGCCTCGTTGTATCCTTGGGGGTCCAGTTCCTCGACGGGCTTGCCCTAAAAAAGTCTGATGAGAACTAGAGGGCCGATTATCATAATTACGTTGATATGATTTATCTGCTGTTTGATCACTATCTATATTAGAATCAGTGTCAGAAAAGGCAGTCCGTTTAAAAGAAGTATTATTGGGGCCATGACATTGATAAAAAATCTCTTTTCTAAGATATGGATAAGTCAGTTCTTTGCTATATCTTTTTATATCTTTCAGTAGTTTATCTGTTTTTTTATGGGCATTGAACAGTTCAAATACTTTAATTTTAGATGTAATCTTTTCTAAGAATGTCTTGGAGTTATTTATAGTGGAGTCTACTTATTTCCTTTTCAAGAATTTCTATTTCTTTGTGAATGATTTGATAAGTTTGATTTCTGTCTCTATGCTTAGAACCATCCTGTTTTGTGAACATATATTAGCAGAATAGCCCAAGCAAATTTTAAACTCTTCATCTTCTGTGAACATAATTGAAATTTTCTGGATTTGTAACCCAGTAGGTATCAAGTTAGCATTAAGACAGTCAGTGAGAAATTTAGTATGTAATTCAGCTCTAATCAATTTCTTGTCTGGTTGTTGGATTGAAGGGCCTCTAGTCCCTAACAGGGAGGGCCCACTAGCGATCTGAATGATATATTCATCAGTGTAAGAAAGAGTTTCTGCCTCAGACATGTATGAGGTTTTAATAAACAAAAGAGGGAGGGGGGGACGGTTCAACTCAATGTTCTTACAAAACCACTTATAAAAGGTTACCTAAAAACAGACTGTTGTCTGTGCACAAATGCAATTAAGTAATTGGGCAACCCAATAAACCCTTGGAGGCTTGGGTAATGAAAGACTTCTATTAGGTAACAGTGCCTGCAAAGATTTGTGTTTAAATATAATCAGGCTCAATTTATCACAGCCACCGTTCAGTGGCCTTAAATATATGAATTATAGCAGTCAATTGCATTAATCAAAAAAGTGAATATATCAAAAAGAACAACAGCGGATGTATAACTTTTTTGTACAAATGTATATAATTAAATAATTAGCAGGGTATGAAACAACATTCACATAGACAAATGACAGAGATTGAGAAACTTTCAAATAAAATTGTCTCACATCACTTTTGTAAATAACTCATTTCTCTCGCCTATTTACAAATAGAAATTATCATTAAAAATGGGTTAAATGTGTTGATGTTTCGATCTTGTCTCATGATACATCTAGTAGATCATCTTCAGAACGAAGAAAGTCACACGTGGACTGAAGATCCCTATGTAAAATGAATAAACAGAAATTATATATCAAATAAAGACATCACGAAAACCAGGATATACACCTGGAAAAATTGAAAAGGAAACAAAATACTTGATTATTGTGAAAAACTGAAAATCACTTAGACTTATAATGTAATTCATCGGAAGAAAAGGGTATGAAAAAGAGTGGAACATCCACCAGCCACCTATTGTGAAATTAAGTTTTAGCAGAGACTTACTCAAGATAGAATCAAAGTGAGGACTTTAAAGCAATTAGTCCAGTTGAATAATAAATACATCAAAGCAATCTAAAAGAGAAATACATTCATTATCTGATTATGTTCAATTGAATGGAAATCAATTATGAGATTGCAAATGTCGGACTTGATCGGTAAGATCAAAGTCATGTTCGACAAGGAGTCAAGGTGTTTATGAAATGCTTAATAGCATGCAATTTCTGGATAGTTAGTAATTTAAAAAGATTTTTATAAAGATTTTCAGGAAAACTTTTTAAGGAAAAGGGGTGAATTTTTCTAGATCATCATAAATTAATCGTAACAGGTAACCCGCCATTAGTCAGGATCATTAAACTAAAAGTTTGATTGGCATAGAAGAAATGTCTTATTTTTGCCAGCAAAGTGAGGTCTTACTTTTGTTTCACCATTTTATATTTGATCAATCAGGACTTGTACAAGAAAACCGCCATAAGTAAGAAGTGCTAATGTGATTTTACGAAGCAATTTCAAAACAAGGAGACCCATTAGTATGATTCAAGTAAAGAAAGTACTTTAATATTGCTTGCGGTATACTTTAATTTCAGTGTGCGGTCTGGATATGGTTTTGCTAATAACCATTTGGCGAGTTGACCCTTGCACTGGACAAAACTGCAGAGAAAAACTGCAGAGAAAAAGGCAATAGAGCATTTGCACTCTAAGTAGTTGGCTCAAGGATAAACAATAAGAATATAAACGTTATTGTAAACCTTACTTGTCGAGTAAGTAAAATAAAATACCATCCGGGATCAGCGTCCTGGCCACAGCGAAACAGCTGTTCTGATTGCTGTGGTGGAAGCTTATTTATGCTTCCAGGTGCTATGTAATCTAGATGGCAACAGACGTACTAAAAATGTGGCGGCCATCTTAGTACAGCACCCACATCAGTCGAGCTAAACCAGTTGATGTGGTTATCTGACAAATAACATATTCAGCCATACTGGTCGGCCATACTAGACTCCATCTGCACCCTCACAGGCCTCACAGACTTGCGCTCCTGGGAGGCAGTTGCATTGGGGATCTTTCGCAGGCTAAAGACACACAAGGTACAGGTCAGATATGCTGCTCTATCCCTGCTTTTAGCCAAAAGGAACATAGCCATGCAGTGGCGTACGGCTGCCGGGCCTTTATTCGAGACATGGGTGGCCGCGGTGAAAAAATGGGCTATGGCGGAGGAGGACACACTACGGGAGGAGGAGGCAAAAGGCCAGCGTAAACATCCTATATCTTTGGAATGGGCCTCATTATCCCACCAATTCATGCTTGCCCACTCACGCGACACCCCGAACACCTCTCAACACGCCACCACTTCCCCGACAGCACCAACACCTCTCTAGTATGCACATGACCTAGTCTCCCCTCCCTACACCACATTCCGCTTCCCAAGCTCTTGCCCTGTGCCTCCCTCCCCCACATTGCCGTCTCCACAGATGTGCCCTGTACAACCTGTCTAATCCTGCTACCCTGCCTCAGTCTTCGCCTCTCTACCCCCCCTTCTTCCCCCGTTTTTTTTCCCCTCACTGGGGTGTGTTCTCCCCTCTCCCCTGCAGCCACACGACCTGTTTTGTCAATCTCCTTCTTCCCCCATATGGTTCCCCGCTCCTTTTTTCCCCAGGTATCCCCCCGCCCTCACGCTGCATCAGTTACCAGCATATCAGTGCCCACAATCCGCGTATTCACAGATTATTGTATACATCCCATTGGCATGTTTACACTGTTGTAACACCTCTAACAACAAATGATGTACTGTGACAGCTTTTCCTTTGACGAAAAAGTTAATAAAAACAATTTGGAAAAAATCTGACAAATAACATATTAAGTTTACTGAGCAGATATTTTCAGGAAGGTTTTTGGCTTGTTCCTCGAGTACAGAATTATCGAAAGCATTGTTGATGGCCACTTTTCTATATCTTGAAAGTATAGTCCCAGTCACCATAGATTCATTCATAGAGTACTAACATACAAAAACAGCGACCATCTTAGTAAGACATCCGCATACATAAAAATAGAACAATTTCTGTGTTTGTCTCACAAGCAACATTTTGCAGAAGTTATTACTCAAAAAGATGTATAACTTCATTAAATTCAGGATTGAAGGAAGTCATCCTATTACGTATATTTTTAAAAGTATGGTAACAGTATCCAAAAATTCATTCAAAAGATGATAGTGAGTAAAATATATCGAAAAAATATTTTTTGACTGCAATAAATGCATTGTTGTTGATGTAAGGAAGCAGAAGAGAGAAAAGAAAAAATAATAAAAAGAGGAGGTGGGGCAGAGTGGAGAGGGAAAGAGGAAAGGAAAGAGGGTAAAAAAACAGAAAGAGGAGGCTTGTGTCATGCATGTTGTTAATCCATAATATATTAGTTCAAGCAACAATCACATAATTACAGGCATACATTCAGTAATCATCAGCCTTAAGCATTTCAGTTTGAAGTTTAGCTAGTCTGACCATTAGACAGAAGACTAATGATATTAGATTTAAAAGAAGTGTAAACCATAGACACTAATTTTTGCCACTCTACAGCCCGATTCAAGCCCTTTGTAACATTTTCAGTTTTACAAATCCAACAATTCGCCTTCAGTGTTAAGATATGATCAACGCTAAATCTTCTTTTGCATGTGAATCTATGTGATCTTATTTAATTCTTTCGATCAATATAGAAGCGCCACAGTCAAGGATCAAGTTAGCGAGATGTCAGAATAGAGCGTAAAGACTCGCACATCAAAGAAAACATTGCACATGACCTCTAACGCGCCATGTTTATCTGCACATGTGCATGCAAGAAACACTAAAGTACAACATTGTCTGCACATGCATGTGCTTAAAACACCTCAAAGAGTTTAAACTGATGACAGAAGAAAGACAGTTCTTTTATTTGCTACACACTTACTTAATGAAAAAAATAAATAGAGCAGCCATATTGAAATGGTGAAGGAAAATACAATACTGTTCCTGAAGTTCACAAATATTTGAGGAGAAAAAACAACATTACTGTAAAACAACTATCTATAAATAGTCAAATAATCGTAATGTCAACAAAAGTGTCAAACATCACACTATCAGTTTCTAGTCAAATTATCTCATATGGGAACACAGAGACACTATTTCAGGTGAAATATTTGAAAGGTCTGACTCACAAAGTATTGAGTCACAATAGGCAATTAGTAAGAAACACACAGGTGAACAAGCATAAGACCAATTAGTTTAATAGGAGATGAAGTAGAAGAGTTCTTAACAACACATCCTCCTGAACAAATAACATTTAAAGAGATAACAAAATGCTTAAAGGAACCTTTTGACTCCAATGGAAATATTGACATTAAACGATATACATTTAACATAACGTGACAAGAAGCTGATGATAGTATAGATGCATTTATGATACAACTAAGAAAACTAGTCACACATTGTGGCTTTCACAAATTCAGTAATGAAGAAGCAATACACTTACATTTCATTGGAGGCGATGCTTCTTTCGCATCCAGAGTAAAATTAAGAGACTATTTTGACTTGCCAATAATAATGCATATGGCGCATTCTGAAGCAAGTGCAGAAGCTCAAGCAGCCAACATGGACATTGGAGGAAGCAAAACAGTAAAACACAGTCGACATATGATTGGAAAGATGACAGATTATACAACCTTGTGAATAATTAAAGATGTCAACTTATATTATAGATGCAGATTGATGGTTACACATTCAGAAATATGTCCAGTTATGGGGTGAAAATTTGGAAAATAAATCGCTTTGCAAATGTCTGTATAGTCAACAACCCATGAATTGAACATTTTATATAACAGGAAAGAATGAAGGAAAGGATAACTTGTCATATACTAAAAATTAAAAGTGAAAATGATAATGAAGTGATGTATCCCATATCAGAAATATAGAGGAAAGGTTATATTTAATAGAGGACAAAGGCAAAAAAAAATGGTTATAAACAAGTAAATTTCCTGGATCACAAATAAATATAACAGCCTTAGTATAATAAAAAGGTTGTCAATATGGTACTACATTTGTTTTAGATACTGGTGCAACATCCAACATGATTTGTGTATCTGAATATAATGATTGGTGACAAAACCAGCATTCACACCTACCATTATGAACAGGTTTTAATGGGGAGCAAGAAACATGGTATAAAATGTAGGGAGATTTAAAGACCTCATCAAATATGGAACTACTCATTTAGTAGAAGAATTAAATGTTCTAAAAGTAGATGTCCATGTATCATGTTTGTTGAGCAGTGTAACCGCCTAGATGATAAGGCTTAAAGGCATGGCATGTAATATTACCAAATCAGATTCTTAATACCTCTTTGGAAGTGGGGCTGGTTCCGGACAGGTGGAAGAATGCCAAAATACTACAAAAAACCAAGAGCAGATCCAGAGCTAGACCTCAATGATAGGCCAATATCTCTGCTCCCTTTTTTCTCGAAGGTTTTGGAAAATATGCACCACATGTGCTGAAACTAATCAAGTGTTCCACCAGAGTCAAATTTTAGTACAGAAACCGCACTTCTAGAAGTCTTGGAAGCCATCAAGGAGACCTTAGACCGGAAGGGAAGGCCGTGCTGATACTTTTGGACTTATCAGCGGCCTTCGATACTGTGCCCCATGATCACCTTCTTCTCCGACTTCAAGAATGTGGCTGCAGGGTCACGGTACTCCCATGGTTTGCTTCAATTCTGGAAAATCGCCAACACATGGTCTGGTCTCCTCCTTTTGCAGCACCCATCCCCTCCCTAAAGGTGGGGGTCCCAAAAGGTTCAATCCCTAGTCCCACACTCTTTAACCTTTATATGACCCCTTTGGTGCATCTGGAGGAAGTCCAGGTAGCGAAAATCGTATCATATGCGGACGATACTCAATTGCTTTTCACTTGTGATAAGAAGTCAGACTTCAGAGGGGAAGCTTTAAATGCCTACCTCTCAGAGGTTTTCTCCTGGTTCCAACTTCATCAACTTAAGTGTAATCCCGACAAATAGGAGATTATACTTTTCGGTCTCCCATTTGACAATGTGTGGATGAACTGGTGGCCACAGGACATGTCTCCCCCCATCGCCTCTGTCAAGACTGTCACAAATTTAGGGGTCAGGATGGAGGATAATTTATCCATGAACTCTCAAGTACAAGCCTTAGTGGGCTCATGTTTTGGAGTGCTTAAAATGCTTAAGCAGTTCTTGCCCCTTCTGTCGCTAGCTAATAGAAAAATTGTTGTTCAGGCGCAAGTTCTATCCAGGTTGGACTACGCCAACAGCCTTTACTTAGGAATCCCTGAATATATGCTGATACGCCTACAGATAGTCCAGAATCCAGGGCAATTCTTATTCTAGTGCCCAGAAAGTCATGCACTGGCTACCAATCCGTAAGAGGATTAGTAGTGTAAGTGGAGCTATGATATTTTCAAAGTTTTTTTTTAAATTTCTCTTTATTGGGTATTCAGCAACGATATTTTCAAAGTTAGATGTATGTGAAGAGTATCAATAGGTACTAGATCAACAGTCTCGCTACATCACCACTTTCAGAAATCATGTGGGATTATTTCAATATAAAAAAAATAAATTGGAATCTTTGGCTGTGGGAATCTTTCAAGAAATTGTGAGAATCGACCAGTAAAGAATTGTTTTAAATACAGTGATGATATTCTTGTATCTCGCAAAAGTCAAACAGAACAATATCATGCTTTCAAGGGATGTACAGATATCTGATTGAAGCAGGATTAACATTGGAGAAAGAAAAATGTGAATTCCACAAAACAGAACCAACCTTTTTGGTCAAATCTTTTTAAAAGCAGGAATGACACTTTAGAAATAGACTGCAAGTAATCCACCCATATGGAATTATGTCTCTGAAGTGAGATCTTGCCTGAGCAAGGCAAGTTACTGTTCGAAGGTATGTTTTCAGCAAATAGTGCACCCTTAAGCTAACTAACTAAGAATGCACATTTGGACTCAAGCGTGCAAACAAACATTCAACAAAGTCAAAGAGAAAGTAACATCGGCAGAGAACATGGTCTACTTTGACCTCAATTTATGCACTTAATTAACCGCACAAGCAAGTACAGTTGTACTGGGTGCCATTCCAGCTCAGCATTAACCAGGAAAAGATTCACCAAGCCGGGGTATCATACACAAGTTGAAGTTTAACTGAACTGGAGATGGTATATTCGCTACCAAGAAAATAAAGTCTTGCTGTTGTATGTGCTTATGAGCATTATCATCTATTTGTTTATGGTAAATCATTCACTCTAGTGATAGATCATTACGCTCTCCTAACTATATTTGGAAATCCGAAGGTGAAGGTATGTCCAATGATAGAAAGATGGAGCATACACCTTATAGTATCAGGGATCCACCCACTAGACACCAGGGATGGGGGAGTTGCCCCTTGGGCAAGGGCCTTTGCTCGCCCCAAAATATTTTGGCAACAAACAGTCTTTCTGCCCCTCTTGAGGGCAGAATGATCACTAGAAACCAGGGATTTCTTTTTGTTTGATGTAGGGGTGGGGGCTGCCCAAAATGGGCATGCCAATGCTCCCAACCCCCAGCAAAATTCCAGTCATTCTGCCCCCCCGGAGGCAGATGGGGCAATAGTCCCTAATCAGCCCCCGGGGGGGGAGCAAAAAGCCCACTAGACACCAGGGATTTTTTTGTTTTAATACGTAGGGGTGGGGGCCGCCGAGAATGGGCATGCTAATGCCCCCACTGCCAAAAAAGGCTTTCTGCAGATCGGGGCAATAGCCCCCTATCTGCCTCCTGCGGGGCGGGGTAGAAAGCCCCCTCGGCACCAGGGATATGTTTATGGGCTACCAGTGAGAAGCTGCTTAGGCAAGGGTCTTTTTTTAGGCACACATTTCGGCTGTTTCAGTGATATTTTTCTTCCCATCTGTACCCATGCAAGGGCAGAAATCCACTAGGAACCAGAGAGAGTTTGTTTGTGTGTAAACTGGAGCTTCGCTGACGTTCTGCTTGTATTGATCTTTGGCTGGCATTTTGCTGGTGGTGTGTGGATGTGCACTTGGCTAATGGCGTGGGTGGACTTGCGCTTGATGATGGTGTGTGTAGATTGGCGCTTGCCTGGTGGTGTGCGTGAAGTAGCGCTTGGCTGGCGGTGTATGTGGACTGGTGCTTGGCTGGCTGTGTGTATGGATGGTGCTTGGCTGCAGGTCTGGACTTACCGTAGTGGGCACCAGACATTTCCCTGGTGGGCCTGAGGGGTGCGGGCTGCAATATCGGGCCCCAGTAACAGAAGCGGGAGCAGTGCTTTTTACTAGCACGCCCCGTACCTCCCAGTGTCGTTCGAACAGCAATCTGCCAGGGCTGGTTTCTGTTACCAGTCCGACCCTGCTTGGCTGGCAGGGTGCGGGGATGGCACTTGGCTGGTGGAGTGCGTGGGTGGTGTTTGGCTGGCGGTGTGCGTGGATATTGCTTTGCCGCCTGTGTGCATTGATAGTGTTTGGCTGGCAGTGTACATGGATGGTACTTGACTGGCAGTGTGCATGGATGGCGCTTGCCTTGCAATGTGTGTGGATGGCGCTTGGCTGGTGGTGTGCGCAAACGGCGCTTGGCTGGTGGTGTGTGTGGATAGTGGTGTGTGTGTACTGACTCTCGGCTGGCAGTGTGGCTTGCATGGATCCCCCAGCATTTTCTTACCCAGAATCTCCAGCAAACTAAGTTTACTTATGAAGTCATATTTTCTGACATTTCCGTGTGAGCAAGTTGTAGGATCACTGCGCAGGCACAAATTTCCTAGTAACCAGCATCCCCTTGGTCTCCCAAGAAAAATAATACCTCACTTGTGTGGATGCCTAAAGTAGCGCCAGCCTAAAAACGTATAAACAAACTGCCCTTTTGGATCCGCTTTTGGCCCCCCTCAATCTCTACACTTTTTTGGGTCTTCCATGTTATAGGGACTTGGCCCATCCACACAAGTACGGTATCGTTTTTATCGGGAGACTGAGTGGTAGGAAATTTGTGCCGTGCGGTATTCCCACAACTTTCCCACACAGATATTAGAGGAAAATGTGACTTTTTAGCTAAATTTGAGGTTTGCAGCGAATTCTTGGAAGGAAAATGTTGGCAGATCAACGCAAGCGACACCTCCCTGGACTCCCACGGTGTATCATTTTTTGAAATGTTTGGGTTTTTTAGGTTCCCTGAACCCGGGACCAAAAACACTGGTGCCACCTATCTACCACATAACAACCAACTGGGTTGTTTTGGTCCCGGGCTCAGCCACCATCTAAGGAAACCTACCAAACCCAGACATTTCTGAAAACTAGAAGGTTCTCGTTAAGGTTGTTAGCATGTTCCTGGTATTTGGTCAATTCAGTGCAGTTCCTCCTGAGGCGGGAAAATTTCCCCACCGTGTGGTTGTCCCAGAGAGCTCAAGGATGAAAGCTTTTGTAGTTAAGGAGTGATTTGCGAGCCATAGGCTTCTGGTACAGTTCTGTGTATATCCGTCCCTCTTTGGGATAGAGTCTCAGATCAAGAAATGGAAGTGGTTCAAAGGTTCAAAATAAGCTTTATTCGATATTCAAGAAGAAATATCATATAAGCATACATAACAATAAAATTAAAAAAAATATCAGTGATTAAACACATAGAATTTCGGTTTAAAATCATCAGTTAATCAGCTAAAAGTTAAAATGCACAGGTAAAAAAAAACGTTAAAAACAGCATCAATATCACACAGACCATTCTAAAGATTTCCTAAACTTAAGCAATAGTTTTAAAAACTGTTCCATTATAGATATCACATCCCTATCTTCAAGTTCTTGTAGACGCTCAAAGGCGTTTTTACAGGACCTCACACCCCATCTCTTGAGTAGGGGTCTCAATAGAGCTTTCCTCAGAGTCACGTAATATCTACAAAATAGGATGGTATGGATATTAGATTGTGATGAAGTATCGTCACATGGGCAGGGACAAAGAATCCGAGACCAGTCATTACATATAGGGAATGTTACAAGACGAAAGAAGGAACCCAGTCTAAATCTGGTGAGCAACATTCTAGAGTAACAAGAGTCCGTAGAAAGATATAATTGTAGTCCCTTATGCGATGTCACCCTTTGGTATGCCTGGATATTTTTATATTGTTTTTGCTTATTCCATCTGATTGTTTCCAGGTAGGCCATTAGGGTCTTTCTTAGGATTTTCCTTGAGATATTTTCCAGTGACAAAGGGTCTGTGAACAACTCTGGACGCCCAATTTCCTCAAAGAAGTTCTTGACATAAGCCAGCCATTTAGATTGGTTCAAGTGTTTGGCCCCCTCCTGCTTTAAAATGTCTAATATCACTTCTCTATTCAAAGCAGTCTCGGGGGTGGTCCAGATTTTGTGCCAGAGAAGAAGGGACTCAACTTTGATTATATCTGATATGTACGGCAGGTCTAATTCAATGTGCATCATATACACAGAAGTTGCTTTTGTTGTGGCCAGAAGGTACCTTAAAAAGTGATTTTCCACTTTTTGTATGGATGAAATGTTTTTATCAATTCCCCAAAGGCCGGCCCCATAGGTTGCTGTTGAGGCGCATTTTGCTTTGTATATAGTAATTAGCTGTTTTACCGGCCTCCCCCCTATTTTTCCCGCAAAGTCTCGAACCCCGCCAATGGCTCTAACAAACGCGAGTTTCCTCTTCTCAACTGCCGATTGCCATGATACTTTTCTGTGCAGACAAATACCCAAGTATGTAAAAGCCTCCACTGTCTCCAGTCTTCGATCCTCAATGAATACGGGGCATGGGATTTTTTAATACTTTTTGTTACATAGCATCGTATAAGTTTTTCCTATGTTCACTTTCAGGCCCCTATCATTCATAAAGGCAGTAAATGCCGTAACCGCTTTTTGTAGTCCCACTCTTGTCTGAGAGAGAATTGCCGCATCATCTGCGTATAGCAGGATTGGGATAGATTGACCTCCTACTTTTGGGAAGTCGCATTCGATGTTTTTCAGATGTTCCCCAATGGCATTTATATAGAGCGAGAAAAGCAGGGGAGCTAAAATGCACCCCTGCCTAACCCCTCTATTGATGTTAAATCGTGGCGAGCACTCTCCCTTTGGGCCAAATCTGACTCTGGCTCCGGCATCTCTATACAAGGCCTTAATGAAAAGGAGGATTGATGGATCTAGAGTATCCCATAATTGATCATGAAGGACGCAATCAAATGCTGAGGTTAGATCTATGTACGTTATGTACAGGCTTCGCTTCTTGATGTCGACATATTTGGACATGATCAGATGTAAATTGAGGGTCTGTTCTATTGTTCCTCTGCCTGACCGGAAACCATATTGTAAATTTGAGAGTATGTTCTCAGTTTCCGTCCATTTGGTTATGCGTTTCAAGATGATGCGCCCAACGATCTTTATTAGGGTATCGAGCAGGTATATGGGCCTATAGCACGATGGCGAGTGCCTATCTCCTTTTTTGTAAATAGGTATTACTATTGCCTCGGCCCATGATGGAAAAAGATCAAAAGCATTTACAGAGTTTAAGACAGAGGTCAGTAGGGGGGCCCAAAATTCTATTTCTGCCTTATACACATCTGCTGGGATGGCATCCGGGCCTGGTGCCTTCCCAGAAGGACTCTCCCTGATAGCCAGCTCAACCTCCTCATGCGAGAAAACAATTTTGCAATGACTCTCCCAGAGTGGTCTTATAATTGATGGAGGAATGAGCTCTGATGTAGAGTTTTTTGAGGATGTGGGATTGCTATATAGCTTTTGAAAGTAGGCCGCCCACGTCTCGGCATTAATTGCCATGTCCAAACTCCTCTCGGGCATTTTTACCCATGGGAGAGGGGTATTGATGAATTTCCAAAAAGCTGATATGTCCCGGTTTTCAGACGTTGTCACCAAGTTCTGCCATGCTTCCGCCTTCAGTGCCTTTTTTCTATTTTTAATGGCTAGACGGTATCGAATTCTAGCCTGGCGTATTTCTATGAGTGGTTTTGGTGTGACATGCAACAAATTCTTTAAAGACTTTAAAGCCCTGGAACAGTTTTTGTCAAACCACCCTTTTGAGGCAATGGGTCCTGTCTTAAACTGTCGTGTCAGTAATTCTTTTAAAGTGGCCTGTATTTTGATGAAAGCTTCACGGATGACATGGGGCTTTTCAGTGATAGACAGACAGATATATACCTCCTCCCTCCTCTTGTTCACTAAATTTTTCAAAAGGTTAATTGGGTTAATTTTGTCCCATTTGACAGAGTATCCATTAGTAGCCCCCATTTTGATAGGTTGTTCATAATTAACCTTTGGACTATTTTGTCTGGTAGTTGGAGAAGGTAGCTCGACAGTTAGGGACAAAGGATAATGATCACTATATAGATGGTCGAGAGTGTCCCAGCAGAGTATTAACGAGGCATGATTTTTTGAAAAAAGTATAAAGTCTATAATAGAGTTCGATCCTCTACCATGAAAGGTTGGTTTGAAAAATCTTGGGGTGTGAAGTAGCTCATTTACAAAGTATAAATTAAGAGAGGTCAAAAAATTATTTAGGAGGTCCCCTGATTTTGAGTGTTGGAAGTGACTGTAAGTAGCATCATCGGAATCAAATTCATGTGTCTCAAAAATATCACAGACATCTTTTAGGGCGTTTGGGCAGATGTGACAATTAAAATCGCCCATAAAAACTATTGCACACTCTCCCCCAAAGGTTTCTTTGATTGTTAGCAGGGCTTGTTGTAGGTCGTCCACGGCTTTCTCCAACTGTTCTAAGGTCAAATTATTATAAAAGTTAACAATTAACAATAGGAGGGATGGGCCGATGTCCATAACAATTATTTGAAATGAGTCTCTGAGTAGCGTTTTTCTAATCCTGTGGCCAACAGCAACGCTAATATACGTACAGAGACCCCCTTTGTGTCTACCCTGATTACTCACAGACGCCGGTGAGTGAAATGTCTGGAAACCCAGTAGGTGAATAGGGGAGATCACCCAAGTTTCCTGGAAACACAGGATAGAATAATGATTAATCACATCTATCCAATCTGATTGTGTAACTTTCGAAGAAAGTCCAGCCAGATTCCATGAAAGGATCTGCAATTTGGATGTTTTATTCCTATTTCCCATATGGGTAGAGGATGTATTATCAAAGGATTTTGGACCTAATCGGGGCGTTGTTTTAGTTATGCCCCATTTATTAGTTTTTTCTCTTTTTCCTGCCCCGTTATCTAAAGGGTTTTTAATAGTCCCATCCTCCGAATAGCCCTGAATGGCAGAATTATTAACGGTTGTACTCACAGATTTCTCGCTACCCCGGTCATCTTCTTTTCTTTGAGAGAGTCATTCTACGTCATCAAGTCCGTAGAGTGGCTCATAATAATTGTGACAAGCAAAGTTCCAAGATGGGGTTATGAATCGAGGAGCTTGAGCATATCCCACAGGGTTATGTCGTGAAGTCGGAAATCGTTGATAATCATTATAAGGAGGAAATATATGATCCCTTACTCCGTACCTTGAGGGATATTTATCTTGGATTGGTCTTCTGGACTGTTCAAATGAAAACTTGTCAAAGTAAGATTTGGATTGATATGGCTTTGGGGGCATTAGAGCTTCAGGATAAAAGTAAGCCAGTGGTTTGGGTGATATTGGGCCCCTGTTAAGACCTGAGAACCAGTCTGTAATATGTGTGGTGACTCTAGGATCCTTGAAGGTAACAATTATTACGTCGCCCTCTATGTCTTTAGGGCGAATTCCGACCCAATTTGTTCTTCTTACCATTATTATATCGCCGTTTATGTGGGGAGGTAAAGGTCTATTTTCTCTAAGCCAAAAAATCACCTTGTTTTTAAGGCTATAGTGATTTTCGTGACCTCCTGTAGCTGATAATGGTAAAACCCCCGTTAATACAATAACGTTCTGTGATGCAGCGGGGGGTAGATCAACATTCCTTTCACGTGGCCGTTTTTCGGATGAGGGGACAGTCTTAGTCATATCTAATTTGGTTTGTGTGTTGCCCATTCTTGCAGAAGCTATAAGGGAGTTTATTTGTGCCGATTGCGCCTGGGTATTGAGAACGCTTTTGGTGGGGCAACTGGATTTTGATTTGCTGCCCTCATCTTGATTGAATCTGTTTGTTGGGTTGTTTGTTGATTTGAAGGTCTCAAGTCCTTCCTAATTTTTTGGGCCGTGGTCATTTTTTCTATGTTGGGCGTTTTCTCTCCATCTGTAGAACTTGGGGGATCTGCTACGACCTTGGTGGTTTTTACTGTATTATGGATTTTCTCTCCATTTTTAGAACTAGAAACATCAACTGGGGCCCTTTTGCCTGCTTGGATTTGAGTTGAAGATCCTATAAGGGTGTCCACCTGGCTACCTATTCTCTTCACTCTCTCGAGTATTGGAATTAATAGTGCCTTCATAAGGTGTTCCATTGCGTCCACAAAGTCTTTAATTGAAGGAGGGACACAAGAGGTCAGTGTATCCCGAGGTAAGGTGGATGTCCCTTCTACTATTTGTAACAGTTCCTTAGTGAGTAGGTCCTTAGCAGATTTTTGGGCTTGAAAGTTAACTTTTACTGGGCCTCTTTTTCTGCGCTTTTTTGGAGGTGATCGAATGATGGCCTGTTTCCTTTTAGATTGATTTATGGGATGCGAAGTTTTATCTAGCATTGGTATAAGGGGTGGTGGTTGAAACATTGTTAACTTTTGGGTCCCCAATGATGATGAAACTTCTATTATATCAGGAACAACAAACTCTGCGATCTTTGGCAAGTTTGGGGTGACAAGATCGATGAGATCAGTAGATGCAGTATTAGTATTGATAGCTAGTTTTAATGGGGATGGACCAGGTGAAACATTTTTCGGGGGAAATAGGATTGAAAGAGTAAAGGAACATTATCCGTATTTAAGGGGTCGTCATCTGTATTTTCCAGGGTCGAATTTAGTGGAAGAGCCTCAGGCGTAAGTGTGAGGCATGGATCTAGAATGGTGTTTTTGAGGTGCTCTATGGATTGTCGCCGTGCGATACGACGCTCTACCAGGGCCAGGTCTCTATCTATTTCGGCAGTAGCTTTGAAAAAGAATTTATCCAAAGGACCCAAGATAGAGCTACCTTCTGCATTTGTTTGTGCATCTATACCTGATTTCGCCATGATCGTAGGTCAAAGGGTGTAATAAACTGCTACTCACGTAATGGAGGTGGCCCAGCCCGGCCTTGTCAGGCCTTGGAGGGCCGTAGAGGGCCCGCCCTTTGCCCGGGCTTAGCCCCGGGCGTCCCACTCGCGTCCCGCGACGCTGAGGGCTCACAGGTTTATTGGCCCCTCCCGGCGCGTGTTACGCGTCAGGGAACGCGCCGCCGCTGAGGCTGCCGGGATATGAAGTCCCGGAGCGGCGGCGCGGCTGGTGGCGGTGTTGGCGTTGGTTTTCAGCTTCCGCGTCCTCCTCTATCTGCCTGCAACCTCTCGTGCAACTGGCGCTGCCTCAGGTAATGGTCTCCTTCCTTGTCCGGTCCCCCCGCTCCACCGAGGGCTCGCAGGTTTATTGGCCCCTCCCGGCGCGTGTTACGCATCAGGGAACGCGCCGCCGCTGAGGCTGCCGGGATATGAAGTCCCGGAGCGGCGGCGCGACTGGTGGCGGTGTTGGCGGTGGTTTTCAGCTTCCGCGTCCTCCTCTATCTGTCTGCAACCTCTCGTGCAACTGGCGCTGCCTCAGGTAATGGTCTCCTTCCTTGTCTGGTCCCCCGCTCCACCGAGGGCTCGCAGGTTTATTGGCCCCTCCGGGCGCGTGTTACGCGTCAGGGAACGCGCCGCCGCTGAGGCTGCCGGGATATGAAGTCCCGGAGCGGCGGCGCGACTGGTGGCGGTGTTGGCGGTGGTTTTCAGCTTCCGCGTCCTCCTCTATCTGCCTGCAACCTCTCGTGCAACTGGCGCTGCCTCAGGTAATGGTCTCCTTCCTTGTCCGGTCCGGAAATGGAAGTGATTCTTTGCTTGACTTGATTTGAGATGGACATTCAAGGAGTTGAGCCAGAGGGAGAAACCCTGCAAAGAAGCCAGGTCGCCCTCCCAGATGGCCAGAATCCGTTGTTCTGGGGCAGGATCTCACAGTACCTGGGGTCTCTGTTGTTCTGGTGGCGACCTAGAACAATGGATCACTAGGAGCATGACAAGCGCGTCCACTAACACAACAATGACTTAATAGTCAACCTGAGCCAGAGATGCCTATCTCCACTCGAAACAGAAGTACTTGAGAAAGGGCTGGGTTTTGTGCCTACCAATATGGGTGACGATTTTAAAACACATCAGGAACTCTTCACCTTCTTTCCGAAGATACAATTGTCCTTTTTCTTTGATGACCCTGCCGATACCAGACCTGAGACTACCTGCAACACGGGCCTTTTGAAGAAGTCCACATTTCTCCCAACACTTCAACAAATACCACCTGAGGTGGTTACCATTGAGAAAGTAGTTTTGCAGTCCTTCATCTCCAACAAGAGATCAGCTAGACGCCCTTTCTTCAATCTGACTAGGGAGGAGGAACCGTGCTCACAAGAATTGGGATCGGATCCTCTGATTGTTACTAAGCCAGCTGACAAGGATGGAGCCACAGTGTTCATGGATGCTGTGATGTACCGGGCTGAGTGTTTACGCCAGCTACAGGACACCAAATACTACAAGCCGATCGCATGTGACCCCAAACCTAGACTTCAAAAAACCATCTCCAACATTATCAACAAGGCTGCGGAGTCTGGCTGGATCATTAAGAGTGAGGCAGAGTTCCTGAGACCTAGCCATAGAGGATCCCGGCATTTTTTATCATGCCGAAGATACATAAAGCCCAGAGACCTCCACGGGCTGACCCATCGTATCAGGCATCGGTTATATTTTAGAACCCCTGTCACAATTTGTGGACTGGTTTGTCAGGCCTTCTAGTGGCTAAGATGCCATCATATTTTCAGGATACCAAAAATGTCCTGTCCTTTTTGACCACTATTCAATTTTATCCTGACATACACCTTCTGGCCTCCTTTAACGTTGAGGCGATATATACTAATATTCCACAAGAAGATACCCTCAGGACAATTGAACAGCTTCTGTTAAATAACCCTTGCAGGGACCAGACTCCAACATCCTTCGTCATGGACTGCGCCACTCTTTCCTTGAGAGAGAATTTTTTCTCTTTTGAGGACCAACTTTACTGGCAGGTGATTGGCACTTCTATGGGCAGCACTTTTGCCCCTAGCATGGCCAATCTATACATGCACTGGTTCGAGGAAATCCACATCTATCCAATGGTAAATCCCTTCCACAGCAGACTCGAGCTGTGGACAGGGCCGGACTGGGAACCAGAACCGGCCCTGGCAAAGTGCTCGGCCGGCTCCCCTCTCCTCCCGGAGGGAGGGGGGGGAGGTGCGACCGTGCTCTGTGGCGGGGCCGGTTTTCGGCCGTTTTTGTTACAGGGCCGTTTTTGCAGCATACCGGCCCTGTAACAAAAACGGCCCCCAGGGGCCCAAAACCGGCCCCCAACCATGCGGTCCACCGGGGGATTGCCCGGTGCCCTCAACGGCCTGTCCGGGCCTGGCTGTGGAAGCGATACATTGATGATATTTTGGTCATCTGGGAGGGCGACCAGGATTCTTTGCAGGATTTCTCCCTCTCGCTCAACTCCATGAATGTCCATCTCAAACTCACATGTGAGTCAAGCAAAGAATCACTTTAATTCCTTGACTCTATCCCAAAGAGGGACGGATATACACAGAACTGTACCAGAAGCCTATGGCTCGCAATGCACTCCTTAATAACAAAAGCTTTCATCCTCAAGCTCTCCGGGACAACCTCCCGGTGGGGCAATTTTTGCGCCTTAGGAGGAACTGCACTGAATTGACCAAATACCAGGAACATGCCAACAACTTAAGCGAGAACCTCCTTGCACGGCAATATCCTTCTCATTAGGTGCGCAGAACGAATAAGAGGGCTCGCAATAATAATCGGCAAGTGCTGCTAGAGACCTACAGTAAAAGCCCCTCTGATCGCCTGATTGTCATGGCTAGGCAGAGATAGGCATATAGAAGCAGCACCCATTACACTGTATGAATGCATAGAGAGGAAACTACAGCTCCCACAATCCTAAGAGTGAAGAAACTAGGTCACTTGACCTGTCCTACATAAGCTCCACCCTTGCAATATTCAATGCTTGTCATTCGAGTAATTCACCTGTGTGTGAGGATCGTGAGGACGCTGCAGCCGCTGGCTTTCTATGCCCTCCTGTTCCTGCAGTGGATTGAACTTCACTAAGAAGAGAAGATCAGACTTCTCGGCGAAGCCTCGTAAGTAGAAATATCCTGCGTCTGCCTCAAGCTGTTGTGAGCGGTAACAAACATCAAGCCCAAACTCGGCTCCAACGGGAGAATGGACTAACGCTGTGGTTCCCAAACTGTGCGCCGCGGCGCCCCGGTGCGCCGTAATGAGGTGCCAGGGGCGCCGCGCACACTATCTGTAATTTTGGCCATCACAGGGAGCAGCGCTGCTCCCCTGTGAGAGGCCTCACCCCTGCTGCTGGAGGCGCCTCGCACTCCTCCAGGAGCACAAGAGCAGCCCCTCCCGCCCATTGTCATTCAGTATGCCGCTGATTGCCACTTACTGAATGACAATGGGGCAGTCTGGGGGTGTGACACCATGTGGCGGCCTCCTCCTGCCTCAGAGTACAGAAGGGCATTCTGTACGATAATAAGTAAAACGCCCACGCTGCAACGTTAGAAAGCACTTCATTCATAGAAGCCTGAAAAATAAGTTTAAAATAACAGGTCTCTCACTGTCCTGTCATTTTAGAACGGAAGTATTTTCAATATTGTATTCAACAAAGCCATGGTTGCTCTTTTTTTTTTAAGGAACTAGCAACCATTGACAAAGCCAATAGTCCTGGCTTGTTGGGGTGTAATGATACTTGCTGTATTATATACCTGGATGCAATGACAGAGACAACATAATACCAGTGAGGCAGAACACTATGCTAAGCGCATATTTTTAGCCTAGGTGTTTTACGCTGCGCTCTTAATTACGTCAAACACCCCCTTTGAAGAGACCCCCCCAGTTTTTTTACACCACTTAAAGCCCTGGAAACACACCATGTTACAGTAACCTCACATCCTGGCACTGTGCATCATGCATGACTTCTACGTTTTCAGTCTGCCTATGTGCAGGGGCATAGTGAACTCTCCACCAGCCCACCCCTTGCTTTAGTTCAGTCTTGATGAGACTCTTCTGCCTGCCACTCTGCAAACAAAGGCTCAGCTCATAATGTGAAAAGGTGGGTGAGTAAATAAGTGAAGGAATGTCTGAATGACTGGATGATTACTGAAAGGATGAATGCATGAATGAAAGGGGGAATGGATAGATAATGAAAGAAAGGATGGACGGATGAGTGAATGAATGGAAGTATGGATGAGAGAAAAGGTAAATAGATGGATGTATGGGTGAAAGGGTAGATGTATGGGTGGAAGGGTAGATGGATGGGTAAAAGTGTGGATGGGTGTGTGAAAGGATGGATGGATGAGTGAAAGGGCAGCTGATGGGCGAGTGAATTGGTGGATGGGTGTGTGAAAGGATGGATGGGTGGATGAATGAAAGGGTAGATGATGGGCAAGTGAATGGGTGGATGGATGAATTGATAAGTGAAATGGTGAATGGATGGATGAGTGAAAGGGTGGATGTAAGGATTGATGAGTTAGTGAAAGGGGGTAGATGGACAAAAGGATGGATAGATGAGTGAAGTGAAAGGGTGGATGGATGAGAGAACGGATGGCTGGATGAGTGAAGTGAAAGGGTGGATGGATGAGAGAACGGATGGCTGGATGAGTGAACGGATGGTTGGATGAGTGAAAGAATGGATGAGTAATAGGATCAATGGATGGATTCATGAATGGATGAGTAAATGGGTGGGTAGATGGATGGATAAGTGAAAGGGGGATGGAGAGAAAAAGGGAGGATGAATGACTGAAAGTGTGAATGGGTGGAAGGATAAATGACTGGGTGAATGGATGAGTAAGTGCATGGGTCGATGGATGAGTAAGTGAATGGATGGCTGAGTGGAAGAGTGGATGCATGGATGATTGTACAGATGGATGGGGTGAAAGGGTGGGTAGATGAATAATGGATGGATGAGTGAAAGGGTGGATGGAGGGATGGATGAGTGAAATGATGGACGGAAGGATATATGGTGGATAGGTGTGCAAATGGTTGAATATGTTTGGATATAGATGGGCACACAGATGGAAGGACAGACCTTTTTAGTGTAAAAATAAGGCTGGGGATACTGATTATGACAGACCAAACTCAATGCTCCATTTTCTCAGAGCGGGTCTCAGTACCAAAAGGTACTGAAAGCAGCAGCTGGCATAAATAAGGGTTTGGGACCAGGTACTCTGTTGGGGAAAAAAACGATGGATTGGGATGCAGCCATTGGATGAGATTAATAATTCAAGCATTCCAACCAATATAATACCTTCATTGCGTCCCAAATACTTTAAGGAAGATAACAGGAGGTACACACCACCCACCCACCGGTAAAAAAATGATGGGGAGCCACGGCCAACTGCCGATTAGGTCAGGGGAGCCACAGGTCAAAAAAGTTTGGGAACCACTGGACTAACGGCTCTGGAAGTGCTGTCCTTCGGAGCCTTGACGCGTCGCTCCCTCGGTGCTAAGAATGGATGGCTGCTGCACATTGAAAACGTGTGCGGCCGCCGTGTGACTGCTGCCCTTCCTTGGAGCAATTACTCGCGTGCAGTGTCTTGAAACCAACTACTCACCTTCAGTAACAGACCTGAATGCCCTGACATTGTGTTTTATCATCAGGAAAAATACCAGGGCATACGTGCAATTGAAGCGCTAATCTAATGTGGAAAAAGATCTATTGGCAAATACTGAATAAAGGCAAGACGTTTTGTGAGAAACCCTTGTTTGCCTTCAAACGCAGTAGGAACATGAGCAACATTCTGGTGCACACTAGACCTTGCCAGCCCCATACTACAGACATTCCATGTACCATCTAGACAGGGGCACCCATACAGGGCCAATTTCCTTGTGGCACATGCGTGGTGTGTCACTTGACAACACGGAGTACACAGTTGGATCTGGGACTTAAAACACCCTGGAAGCTCACCAACCACAACAATTGTTACTCTGAAGCAGTTATCTATTTGATCCAGTGCCCCTGTAAACTGAAGTACGTGGGCATGACCACGTGCAAGGTCAAAACCAGAATGAATGAACATAGGAGTTCCTTTAAGCACAAGAAATCCAACACCAAACTCACACGCCATTTCTTAGATGCAGGACACACAGAGGAGGATTTCAGATGGGTGGTCCTAGATAAGCCACACTACTACAGAGACATGGGCCCCTTAGACACAATACTTTTTCACAGAGAACATCCTTGGGTGTTTAGACCAGGCAGCCATCAGACTGGTCTAAACGATGATATACCGTGGTGCACCATTTAAATCGCGTACCTCTAGACTCTCATGCTGCAGCTTTGCATCCTTATCAGCGCCGTATTCTCTACACTACACCTGGTGGATAATATGCTTTTGCCCTATGGCTATCAGATTTGGGTTTATACACTATCACAGCTATCTGAGCTTTCTTTGGCCCTTCTGTTACACTGTTGGGCCGCTCCTTCTACTGCACCTTTATGGCTCTCTGTCATTAATGGTAACTATATATCATACATCAGCGTAGACTGATGCCGTTTACTTCAAAATTTTCTGATTTATTTCCTGGTCTTTTCTTTGCAAGTGCTCTGTGGCTTTGTTTATGATACAAGCCCGTTTGATTCTGTGGGTTGCCTCCCCTTTAATATACTACTGCTGTCCCCGTAAATTGTGACTGCTGATAGTCATTGATTGCCTAGTTGGCATCCCACCTAGTATCATCGAGTCGGGCCCTTGCAATAGTACAATACATATTGGCAGCAGAGCGCGTATTTAAGCGCCTAAGGGTGTTTTTTTCTCATTATGTTGCTATGGGAACTATTCATCAAGTGCACCGGAGGATTTTTCCTCCTTGGTCACATTGCTCTGACAACAACATATCCGCACATTGTTTTCGACATCACGTGGATGCCGACGTCGTAGTCAATTCCAATTTGGCGTGGTTTTAGTTCCACTTCTGCCTTGAAAGCACTCCGACCAGGCGTCTCCTCACTCCCTTCAGAGGCTATGATGGAGCACCACTGTGATACGTAAGGTTAACGTAGTCAATTGCTCTGCCTGATTTTGTCTGCAAGGCAACACTGTACATATTCTAGCCAGGTCAGGTGGTTGTAGAGCCCTTTTGATAATTTTCGGGTCTCCCCATTATACCAACTGACAGACCTCAGCCGGGTCAGTTCCTTTAGGGTCTTATTTATTTTGTTATACATCGGGGCTTTTTCTAGATTATAGATCTTGCAGACTTTGGTTTTGTTGAGTAAATTCCTAGTACTTTGGCATGTAATCTCTTTGGCTTGCCTAGATGTCTCCCGATATGTAGTTTTTTGATACTACCATCTCAGTATTTTGACAGATGACCACACTTATGTTATTCAATGGAAGACTTGGAAGATGAACAAAGACTGCAGGCTCGGGGACGGAGAGACCAACACTTCGAGGGGTAAGTTGGGATCTTGGAGGATAGGTAAGCACCACAGAGTTTGACACAGGGGTCCGTTGGGCACTAGGTGCAGGGGTGTCTTTTGACGTCGGGAAATCTTACCCTCTGCTGGTCGCGGTTGGAGGGGTCCCTGGTTGTGAGACTGCTGGGGTCGTCTGGGTCATCGAGGAGGGTCCTTGAGCACTGGATTTCAGGTCACACTCGCCTGGGGGACGTCCTCAGGGTCTTTGTCCACTCAGGCACAGGCTGGGCTCGGCGGGTGCAGAGTGTTCTGGATTCGCGGTTCCTGGCAGGCACCAGGGGCGATGCTTGTTTGGGCAGAATCGCTGCTCATGGGAGTCCCAGTCTCTAGATGAGCAAGGCAGGCAGGTCCTCTGGGGTTTTCAAGGTTGCTGTCCGCACTAGATGCCAGGATTTAGCAGGAGCAAGTTCAAGGATCAACAGGCTGTCAGGGATGGGGCCAAGTCAGTTGGTGTCGTCCTTTGGTTAGCAGCTGCACGGCAGGTCGTCCTTCTTCTTGTTCTTCCTCTTGTTTCGAAATTGGGATCTGAGGAAGGAAGGTTTAGGGTGCCCCTAAATACTAAATTTAGGGGCGTTACAGGTAGCGTAAGGGCAGGGACCAACGGGTCCCTGTTCTGGGGTGAGTACACCCCCTATGCTGCTCCTCTCCTGTGGGAGAGGGGCATGAGCCAATCTCTGATTGGGCAGGGCTCCCCATCCTCAAGATGGCCGGAGCCCGGAGTTGTGCTTCATCTCGCCTCCCCACCTGAGGGGTGAGGTTCGCATATGCTGTCACACCCCCTTTCCTCACTTAGGGTTTCCCGCCTGTCTTCTCGCCAATGTGGGGGGCAGAACCGGTGGGAGCCAGTTGCTGAGTACAGCCAGTGGCCTGGAGAAGCTCACAAAGTCAGCATGCCTTTGAAACTTCCCCTGCCCATCCTGGGGGAGGAGACCTAGCACCTCACCCAGGATGTGCATTGTTGCAGGCCCAGGAGAGCGGATGGCTCTCTGCCCAGGGGTCCAGCAACATGTCTGCTGTGTGGCAGCCTCTCAGACAAGATGTGAATTGTAGGTTAGGTTTCAGGGGGCATCTCTAAGATGCCCTCTGTAGTGCATTTTACATCAAATCCCACACTGGCATCAGTGTGGGTTTAATGTGCTGAGAAGTTTGATATCAAACTTGTCAGTCTTCAGTGTAGCCATTATAGTGCTGTGGAGTTCGTAATGACAATCTCCCAGCACCATATACTCTTAATGGCATCACTGCACTTACAGTGCCCAGGAATGGCCCTGGGTACTGCAGGGGCACAGGGCTCATGCACCTGTGCCCACACCACTAGCATAGGGCACCCAGCTAGAGGGGTGACTGATGTATGCCAGGGCAGTGAGTTTGTGGGCATGGCACACAGGGATGTGTCATTCAAACAATAGGAGCTACAGGGGGAAGAAGAAGATGGGATTAGGCCGCCCCCCACTCAACGTGTTACCAATCAACAATAGGCCTGATCACCAAACAATACACCCAGCACTGTATATCCAGCAATGGAGGGGTCACTAAAAAACGTTATAGCTCCCTCATGAGCCTAACTAGGTCCCTAAGCTGTGGTGTATCCAAATTCTAAAAATGTTTATACCATCATAATCCACCCATTATGTAAGAAAAAAGTGTGGAGAGGAAAGGAGGCACCTCAGTCGTAACACCAAGGGGACTGCTAGCTGGTACTCGTCAGCAAGTCCCTTATCATCATCGGTTGCCACCTTTCCTGTTTAAAGAAACATTATGGATTATGATGGTATAAACATTTTTAGAATTTGGAAGAGGAAGAGTTAGGAGAGCAACAACCATCGACATCAAATCAGAGCAGAGTTAGATTCACCCAAGAAACAAGAACTAACGAGGACCTGGGAGCTCTACTGAGGAAGGGGCAGGGCCAATCACATGCCAACATGGCAGGTATACTCCCCTCGCATCACACGCAGTCGAGGCAGAACACATCAGTAATGCCCTCTTGTGTTGAGTTGTCAGATGCCCAACTTCTCATTAATTATATTGTTGTTAATAACTCCGACTACACATAGTCTCAGGACAAGTCCAGAATATTAAATAAGGGTTTGGGGTTTGTGCCCACGCCACATCACAACATTTTTAATTGCCGGACAGAGATTTTAAAAGCGCATAAGATTTCAATACTTCAAGGGTGAAAGTGAGGGACAGAGTGCAAGAACAAAAGTGTTTTTTTTAAAACTATCTCAGTAGGGACAACAACTTTATTTTGACGTCCTACGGGATAGAGGATAAAAACAATGTGAGAAGGGGTTATAGATGTGGACCCTGTAGTATGGTCAACATGTGTGAGAAAGTGCCATCTTTCTTGCTAGGTATGCCCCCACTTTTTGCTGAATTGCTGTTGACTGAGTGTGCCCTGGGCTCCTGTCAATCAGGTGCCATGGGCCTGTGTTCCTTCCCTAAAACTGTGTTGAAACTAAAACCCAATTGGCATCTCTGGCCACATGTCAGCCCCTGGTAAATGGTACCCTAGGTACCCCGGGCATTGTGACCAGAGGAGGCCCCTAAGGGCTGCAGCACTTATTGTGCCACCCTAAGGGGCCCTGCACCCTGACACACACACACAAACTGCCTTTGCAGGCTGAGTGTCCTGGTGCAGAACTAAACAAAGAGTCGACATAGCACACATCCATATGTTACCAATCAACAATAGGCCTGATCACCAAACACTACACCCAACACTGTATATCCAGCAATGCAGGGGTCACTAAAAAACGTTATCGCTCCCTCATGGGCCTAACTAGGTCCCTAAGCTGTGGTTTATCCAAATTCTAAAAATGTTTATACCATCATAATCCACCCAATGTGTAAGAAAAAAGTGTGGCAAGGAAAGGAGGCACCTCGCGGTCGTAACACCATTGGACTGCTAGCTGGTACTCGTCAGCAAGTCCACTTATCATCATCAGTTGCCACCTTTCCTGTTTAAAGAAACATGTGTGTCTGTGTTATTTAACAAAAACCTTACCCCATGAAATAAGTAAAACTCAAAACCTAAGTGTCATAACATTCTCCTAGCATGTACGCCCAATGGACCCCTAGAGGAAATAGACAGAGAATCCTCACAACTGAAACTTGGTGAAGCTACCTAGCTGAAACTACCTTTATTTAATGCTGCTAGCTTCCCACACTAAAAATGGTTCCAATCAAACCATAATCAATTGCGCCAACATGTTTCATTGCCCATGAGGAATTTCAAGCAACTTCTTCAGGGCTGCTGGTGTTCCAAATTAAAATCTCATGGTAGGCTCACATCAAACCTATGATGGTATAAAAAGAAGAGGAAACGCCATCTGTGAACACACTCTGCTTAACACTGATCTAATGTGTTATCACTCTAAAATCAGCTATTACCCACCATCCGGTTGCGTCCATCATATATACCTGCAACCATGCATGGTAGGAAGGGGAAGTCTGATATACGTCAATCGATCGGGTTTCCTCACAGTGAATGCCGGTCCTATCACCTAAAAGCACATTTTTGAATTTTTGGGGGGGGAATTATTACAGTCTATCTAGCTACCTCACATTCTGCATTCAATGCTGTTTGCGTCCAATGAGTAGATGAAGGACACAATGTGAAAGTGGCCCCACATTTATGATGTGCATATACATATTATGCCCCTATTTTCAATAGCAAATGTGCACTCTCCTGCAAGTTGTCATGTCCCTGTCCTCACTCAGATGCTAAAATAATGTACACGGCCCCTTGATATTTTAAAACCAAACAGTTTACCAAACTGTCGCTGTCAGTACTTCTCCTTAAAACAACCAGCCATATTATTTAGCCGGTAGTTCGTAAGGAGAGCATAGCGCGTTTATAGTCACATAAACTGCACGCAGCGTGTGCTGAGTCCTGATTATCCCTTCATGTGAAAAACTTTGCTTAAAAAATACAGTTGAGTTACTGTAGCCAGTAAGTCACAAGGGGCGCATGGCACATTCTCATTTAATTAAACTGGGCACAACGCGGGCGAGATCCAGCTTTCTCCTCGCTCAAGGCCCCCAAACAGTTCCTAATTGCAGTGCGCTTACCGCTACCGGTTGTAGCCGGGCCCTTATTCAGTGCCACACAGGGACGCCGATCAGGCGTGTCTTAATCCCTGCCCCTGCGCCCTGCAAATCCCGTCCAGCGCGAGATTCACGCCACTATCCACTGATCTGGCGGCCATCTTAGAACACGTTAAAATATTCAAAAACGCCGTCGCCCATCTTAGTGCGGGCAACCTTTGCTAAAAAAACTGTATATCAGCCTCACTTTATGGTTCATTTCTAGACAATTTTTATAGAACCTATACACAATGTGCACCAAACTCGAGGTTGTTATATTATTTGCCAGTCAGTAGTTACCACCATGCAAATGAATAAACCTCCACCATTATGTGTAAATGGGGATATTTTACAATAACTGTTATGGTGGCCAAAATCGCCCGCTGGGTCATGTGATGCTCAACATACCAGGATTCTCACGCCTGCGTGACTCGCTGCATTCCAGTACATAAAAAATTAATCAATCAGAGGTGCAAGAGCTGGAGCACGCCTATGGTCTAGATCACTTGCTCCACTCAATGGAATCATTTAATCCAAACTTGTCAGCTTTTTCCGAAAAGATCCATTTTGCCTCCTTCCTAGCTAAGATAGATTCAATATTGTGTGTCTCGCCCATGACCCTTTCAAGAACAGTCCACCTCAGATCCCTGGGGTCATGCTGTTTATCTTGAAAATGCTGCACCAGCCTTGTTGTTAGCTTCTTAGCCTTAGGGTGCTCAAATGCTCCTGTATTCGGATCTTCACCTTCCTAGAGGTAAGTCCAATATAATGTAATCCACAGTCACATGTTAACCTGTAAATGACATTATTTGTATTGCAATGACTGAAGTGGTTAAGGTGCCAGACTCTGCCATTTTCTAAAGTGACACATTTGGTCGCTTTTGTATGTCCACATACAGTACAACCTTCACATGGATAATGACCGGAAGGAGGATTAGAAGTTGATGAAGGTAATGTTGTGCGAGTACATACCAGTTTATCTTTTGGGCTGGGGCCCTTTTAAAAGCAAAGCGGGGCGGAGGCATTTTGCTAGTCTCGGTGTCCAGGATGGACCAATGTTTTCGCACAATCTGTCTTACTTTAGTAGATAGTGGATCAAATGTAGTTACCACAGGGCGACCATCAGCTTTTGTTTTCATATTCCTCTCAAGCAGTGCATTGCGAGGGGTGTTTAAGGCTTGTTTGCGTGCATGTTTAATAGTTTTAGTCGGCTCTCAACTTCCCCACCAGTTCATCTGATTGTTCAATAAACTTCTCAGTCGTGGAGTAGTTACGCCAATATCTTAAAAACTGCCCCACCGGGAGATTATCCCGAAGGGATCGTGGGTGGAAGGAGCAATAATGTAACAGGGAATTCCTGTCACTAGACTTCTGGTGAATATTGGTATTTACGCCATGCTCACTTGCTGTAATGTCAACATCCAAATACACAGCAGTCGTCCTACTGTAGGACCAGGTGAACCGCAAACACCCATCGGCTTGGTTGAGATAGCAAAGAATGACATCAGGAGCTCCTCCGAGCCAGTCCAGATGCACAAGACGTCATCTATATATCCCCTCTAAAGAGAAATATTCTCTCTGAAGGGATTAGAGATGTGATGGATGACGTTCTCTTCAAACTGGCCTACATAAATGCAGGCCAGACTGGGAGCAAATGTTGCACCCATCAAAGTTCCAGAAACCTGGAGATATAATTGGTTCTGGTACTCAAATTTTTTTTGGGTTAGTGCCAGCTCAATGCACTTCAAAGCAAAAGACTGCGGGGTGTCATAAAGCCACTCTGATACCCCAAGTGCCCGCGCTGCTGCCACCAGCGTGGCGCCTTGGGATATACTGGTGTATAGCGATTCAATATCGATCGTAACCAATAATTGGTTATGAGAATCAAATGATACTGTTTTTAAGATATTCAATATATCCGTGGTGTCTTGCACAAAGGAGGGTTGCGTGATGACCGATTCCCTCAGAAAGAAATCCGAGAATTGGGAGAGGGGTTCCAATACTGATTGGATACCAGAACCCATGGTTCAACCTGGGGGAGAGCAATGGGGCTTGTGAATCTTCGGCAAGATGTAAAATGCCGGAACTCTAGGTTTTTGATTCACTAAGAAGTCAGCTTCCTTGTTCGTAATCCATTTTTCCTCAGCGCCTCTCCAACCATAGCTTTGATGGTACATTGTAGATCAGGTGTGGGGTCCCGCATTAAAGGATGGTAATTGGTGCGGCACCCCAATAGCCTGAACACCTCTGCCTCATAATCGTTGGTATTGAGCACCACAACAGCCCCGCCCTTATCGGCTTGTTTAATAGTAATAGATGTATTATCTCGTAAAGATTTAACTGCTGCCCAATCATTCTTACTCATATTATTTGGGCGGACATTGTTATGTGTCTGTTCCAAAGCCTCTATGTCTTGAAGCACGCGCCGTTCAAATACAGCAACCTCAGGGCCCACTGCTGAGGTCGGAGGACAAAAGCTAGATGGACGACGTAGGTTGGTCGAGAAGACAGATTGAGGTTCCTTTTCTTTGCCACTAAAGAATTTTTGAATTTTTATTTTCCTCATCATTTTAAAATCTCTGTCCGGCAATTAAAAATGTTGTGATGTGGCGTGGGCACAAACCCCAAACCCTTATTTAATATTCTGGACTTGTCCTGAGACAATGTGTAGTCGGATAGATTAACAACAATATAATTAATGAGAAGTTGGGCATCTGACAACTCAACACAAGAGGGCATCACTGATGTGTTCTGCCTCGACTGCGTGTGATGCGAGGGGAGTATACCTGCCATGTTGGCATGTGATTGGCCCTGCCCCTTCCTCAGTAGAGCTCCCAGGTCCTCGTTAGTTCTTGTTTCTTGGGTGAATCTAACTCTGCTCTGATTTGATGTCGCTAGTTGTTGCTCTCCTAACTCTTCCTCTTCCAAATTCTAAAAATGTTTATACCATCATAATCCATAATGTTTCTTTAAACAGGAAAGGTGGCAACCGATGATGATAAGGGACTTGCTGACGAGTACCAGCTAGCAGTCCCCTTGGTGTTACGACTGTGAGGTGCCTCCTTTCCTCTCCACACTTTTTTCTTACATATTGGGTGGATTATGATGGTATAAACATTTTTAGAATTTGGATACACCACAGCTTAGGGACCTAGTTAGGCCCATGAGGGAGCGATAACGTTTTTTAGTGACCCCTGCATTGCTGGATATACAGTGTTGGGTGTAGTGTTTGGTGATCAGGCCTATTGTTGATTGGTAACACAGGGATGTGTGCCATGTCGACTCTTTGTTTAGTTCTGCACCAGGACACTCAGCCTGCAAAGGCAGTTTGTGTGTGTGTGTCAGGGTGCAGGGCCCCTTAGGGTGGCACAATAAGTGCTGCAGCCCTTAGGGGCCTTCTCTGGTCACAATGCCCGGGGTACCTAGGGTACCATTTACCAGGGGCTGACATGTGGCCAGAGATGCCAATTGGGTTTTAGTTTCAACACAGTTTTAGGGAAGGAACACAGGCCCTGGGCACCTGATTGACAGGAGCCCAGGGCACACTCAGTCAACAGCAATTCAGCAAAAAGTGGGGGCATACCTAGCAAGAAAGATGGCACTTTCTCACACCTGTTGACCATACTACAGGGTCCACATCCATAACCCCTTCTCACATTGTTTTTATCCTCTATCCCGTAGGACGTCAAAATTAAGTTGTTGTCCCTACTGAGATAGTTTTAAAAAAAACACTTTTGTTGTTGCACTCTGCCCCTCACTTTCACCCTTGAAGTATTGAAATCTTATGTGCTTTATATAAAACACTCCTGCTCCTTCCCCTTGCGGTTCCAGTGTGTTGGAGGAACCCAATGATGAAGCATGTCACCCTCGAGTGAGTGAGAGTTTTTGTCCAAACACCTGTTGTGCCCCCCTTTCTCTTGTTGCACCCTGCTACCTTACCTCTTGTGTGAGTAACACATGTCCCTCTTTGTCCCAACCCACAAGCTAGTATAGTAAGTGGAATGGATGTTCTTTATTATATTATCCTTCCCTAAGGGTGCAGTGCATACAAACAATTTTATTTTCCTTGTGGGGCATGTAGAGAGTCTGGTGGCTAGTCCCCTCCCCATGTGTCCTGTGGAGGGTTCTAGTGCCAACCTGCACGTCGCTCTGACAGTTAGCTCCTTTTCTGACATCATAATTAAGCAAGCTAGTGTCATGCTATTAATAAGTTGTTGTCCCTACTGAGATAGTTTTAAACACAGACTTTTTTGTTGCACTTTGCACCTCACTTTCACCCTTGAGGTTTTAAAATCTTACGTGCTTTATATAAAACACTCCCGCTCCTTCCACGAAGGGACGTTTTAGCCCACACAGGGCACCTAGTGGTCCCAGTGTGTTAGAGGAAGCCAATGATGAAGCATGTCACCCTCGGGTGAGTGAGGGTTTTTGTCCAAACACCTGTTGTGCCCCCCCTGCCAGAGCCTTTCTCCTGTTGCACCCTGCTACCCTAAATCTTGTATGAGTACCATTTGTCTGGAAATAGAATAGGATAGATGACTCTATTTCGTAGCATATACTTCCTTTCGACCCCTGTGTGAGAGGTATTACAAAGAGGGACATTACATCTGGTGACGATCCAGTGGGATCGCACCATGACACGGGTGCACCACATCCCGGCAAGCTACAATACAAAACGGAGCCAGGAGCCGACCCTGGACCGCTATGACCAAAAGAAGAAGCAACATTGTAAGCCCACCCCATATCACAACGTGGAGGAGAAAAGGGAAAGAAACATGGTAAGCACTACCAAGCCAAGGCCCTGCCTTTAAATAAGAGCATTTGACATTGCAGCTTGTGATAGCTGCAACCGCCTCCTTTGTTGCCCTTCAAGCAAGCAGTACACACCACAGTGGCCTCAGCTGCCCGCCGACTGTCTGCATACCTGCCTGAGTCTTCCACAGTGATTTAAATTGCAAACTGAAATATCATGAGACCTCGGCCCCCATCTTAAGGTCAGGCGCGGCACCCAATAGTGATATTGGAAGCCCGGTGGCCATCTTAAGGTCATGCACACAGAAAAGGCCAAATCTCAATCTCGTGAGACCTCTGTGGCCATTTTAAAGTCAGGCAGAGGAGTCAGTCAGCACGAAGAAAGTGCTGGCGGCCATTTTGAAGTCAGAGACAGTGCATTCAACGCAAAAAACAGCATGCCAATAGGAAAAAGCAACTAAGAAGTGGTAACAAATAATTAAAAATCCCACCAGCACCCTACCAATGAGGAACATATCGTTTAGACCAACTGACCACAGCAATGACGAGTAACGCAATGAGAGTGCAACTAAAGCGCAATCTTCTGACGACCACTGCCTTTTGACCTCTCGGTCTCTATCAGAGGAAATGTGCTTGGTGGGAGAAATGGATCAGCGAGTTTGATTGCTACATGCAAATACAACTCAGATGAACAAAACAAAGAACTAATTCTATACTTTGTTGGTGATGAGTTCAAAGATCTGCTCGTAATCGTCCAGTCAGAGGCAATTACAACATGCAATGGCCAGATAAAGTGTCTCACCAACAGTTTAGATCCCCAGAGGAATGTAGACTTCAAAGCCTGCCAACGGGCAGATTAGTCCCTTCACGATTTTGCCACCGAGGTTACGCAAACTGGTCGCATACTGTAGATTAGAAAAATTTGCAATGCAGTGGCAATACGGCTGCTCATCATCAAATATTGTCATTCAGATGGGTTACGCACAAGAGTACTGAAAGAATCATACACCTTAGACAGAATACTAACAATGACACACACAGATGCCAGAGCCACGTCACATGCCATGCAGATGAAAAATGGGAGAGCGCGGATGATGGAACAGACTAATCGCATGGCTGGGAACTGCAGCAGACATGGCAAAACATCCCCGCTACTAAAGCAGAAACAAGAACACACATGCTACTGCTGCAGACCAGAATTCCAGTATGCTGGTGCCTGCCCTACCATGGGACACAATTTAGGAAATGCAACCGAAAAAAATACTTTGCGAGTGTTTGCATGGGCAGACATTTCAAAACAGAGCAAGAGCGACCTGCCAAACCACAAACATTGTCAAGCAGGTACGCACGGCACATGGAAAAAAACAATTGCAGCCCATCAGCTGATTCAGAAGCTGCAAATGCACGTGAGACAACGGAACGACTATATCTAATGTTAGTTGTCCCAGCGCAAGATCACCTGCACGGCCATATCCAGTTCATTAGCAAACGAAAGAGAAAGAAAACAGCAACAGTGGACATTGAGGTTTGTAGCCACGCAACGAGATTTGTACTAGACAGTGAAGCCAGATGGAACATCATAAGCATATTAAAATATGAGAAATTGAAACACAAGCCTCCGTTGTCACCTTCTACCATCAATGTTTTTACATGGGACGCGATAAAACCATTGGTGAAATTTGTAGAGACACTAACATACAACAAAACGTCTATAAAAGAAGGAATATATGACGTTACAACACATGCAATTCCAATGCATGCTTTTACAACGCAGTCTTTACATCGCAACTACCATTACATTGCATGATTTTACAACGCATTCCATTACAACGCATACCATTACAACGCATAATACTTTTAGGGCAATACTAGGGTAAGTGTTGGATAGTGTGGGGGTAAAAATTTATATTCCCACTCCAGTTAGTGCAACAGTAGGTTAAGTGTTGGATACTGTAGGGGTAAACATTACTATTCCCACTGCAGTGAGTGCAACAGTAGGGAAAATGTTGGATAGTTTAGGAGTAAAAATTACTATTCCCATGTACCCCAAAACCCATACCCAAACTAATACTAAAAAAATCTCCATTACTTACCTTACAATGTGTTGTAACGGCATGCGTTGTAATGGTATGCGTTGTAATGGCATGCGTTGTAGTGACATGTGTTGTAATGGCATGCATTGTATTGGTATGCAATGTAAAGGCAGTTGTGTTGTAAAGGTAGGTTGTTGTAATGACTGCGCTATAATGGATGTATCCCAAAAGAAGAAGAGCATGTCCTACATGGAGACATACCAGCGCCATGTCTACTATGCAATGCCACTGCTCAGGTGATTGGCCTCTTAGCAATGACATACCACATGGAAGAGCATCACAACACTCTGAGTGAACACCCTGCAATCCAAAAAGGGCTGGGGAAGCTGAAGGACATGCAAACAACTCTTCATATCAATGAAGCAGTTAAGCCAGTGGCTCAGGGGACCAGATGCATCAAGCATTTTTCTCCTTGCAAACGGGCAAATTCGCAGAATCAGGCCGTTTGCGATAAAAAAAATGCTTTTGCGATGCATCAAACCCAATTTTGTGATTCGGTAACCTGCTACCGAATCGCAAAATGTGTTTGCGATTCGCTATTTGGAAGGGGCGTATTTAGGGCATCCCTTCCAAAAAGCGAATCCTAACAGTATGCATGAATGTTTTGTGACGGTGAATGAGGTTGCAAAACATTCACATATTACCACCTACTTCAAGTCGGTAGTAAGACATTAGCAAATGGAAAGGGTTCCCCAAGTGACCCCTTCCCCTTTGTGAATGTTTGTAAAAGCATTTTTAAGAGCACGCAGTAGTCACACAGACCACTGCCTGCTCTTAAAAAAATGAGAAGGGAACTTTTCAATTTTCTTTTTGTAAAGCATCTCGTTTTTCTTTCAGAAAAACGGGCTGCTTTACAAAAAAAAGTGACTGCTTTATTTAAAAGCAATCACAGACATGGTGGTCTGTTGATCTCAGCAGGCCACCATCCCTGTGAATTTTGCGATTCCTAGGGGGTCGCAAATTGCAACCTACCTCATTAATATTCAAGAGGTAGGTCATTTGTGACCCCTTAGGAATCGCAAAAAGTGTACTGCAGACTTTCATACATGCCGTTTTGCAATTCCCTAATTGTAAATCACAAAGATTCGCAATTAGGGAATCGCCATGTTTTTTTTTAATGCATCTGGCCCAAAATTACCTGTGCACCTACAACCACGAGCGTAAGAAGACTTAAAGAACTTTCTAACACAGGACATCAAAGAGCCGGCAGACTAATCAACTCCATGGGTATCCCCAATAGTGAGTGTACTGAAGAAAACCACAAGAAAAATACGCATCTGTGCATATCACACGGCAATCGAAGGAGAATGGCACACAGGCCTCATTTGATTGACATGATCAGCTGCCTCACTGGAGCCTACAAATTCTCAAAACTAGATCTATTAAAAGGTTACCATCAGCTGGAGCTACATTACAGCGTTCTCCACTCACCTGGGTCTTTCTCTCTACAAGTGACTAAGCTTCGGAATATCGTCTGTAGTGGAAATGTTTCAAGAGATGGTGAGACAGGTGATCAGATCCGTAAAAAAACAGAACCTTTCTTGCACAACTTATGCTAGAAGAGACTCACTCTGCCAGATCACTGCATTTGCAAGCAGGAGCCTGTCAGATATCGAAAGGGCATACTCACAATCAGAGAAAGAAACTGTAGCAGTAGTGTGTGTGTGAACACTACTACATGTTCATCTACGGGAAGCCATTCACCATCGTGGCAGACCACCAAACATTAATCACGATATATGGTAACCCAAACATAAAAATTCCACCGGGCATTGAAAGATGGGGGAAAAGACTAATGGACTACTATTCAAAAAAGTGCACAAACCAGGAAAAGAGAATAACCCTGCCAATTACATGTAATGGCATCCCCTACCTCCTGCACCAGAGACCATGTCCATGGCTGAGGAGTACTTCAATTTTGTGCTGCAACAAAACATACTTGCCCCAATAACAATTGAAGAACTGATGCAAAAAACAATATGATTCCACGCTACAAGCAGTCAAAAGTACAATACAGCAACAGAGGTAGAGACATGCAAACAACAGCAGTCCAATAAGTGAAGGAGTCAGAAGAGAAGAACTACTAGTGTTCAAACAAATACAAGTGGAGCTGTCGGAAACAGAGCATGGGATTCTACTTCGAGGAGCCAGGATACCAAAAACACTAAGGCGGCAGGCCGTAAGCCTGGCACATAATTCCCACAGGGGCCTAGTGGTTAAAAAAAAATGCTAATCGAGGACATGATCATAAACTGTCATCTATGCCAGATAGCGGGAAGGCCACCAAAGCCAGAACAACTAAGCATGTCTGGGCTCCCCTTGGCAGTGTGGATGATAATGGTCGCTGACTTCTATGGGCCGCTGGACATCGGGGACTGCTTATCATCATAGACGAATGCTCCTAGTTTCCCACAGTACGTCAGGTGTCATCAACATCAGCAACCGTCACCCTAACAATACTAGATGACATATTTGCAGCATGGGGCGCCCGCTGACACTAAAGACAGACAATGGACCACTATTTTCAGGAGAAGAATTCCGTATGTCCATGGCGTAACTGGGAATGCTTCACAGGAAAATAACACCTCTGTGGCCACATGCAAACAGCATGGTAGAAAGGTTCATGAGCAACATAAAAAAGCTGTCTAACTAGCAAAATTGGCGCAGAACTCATTAGGTCAAGCACTGTGCCAAATACGGCGAGACTACCGCAGTACACCGCACAATTCCACGGGAAGATGCCTGGCAGTACTGGGGAGAACAAGCAGGACCAGTTTGCCTCAACTGAAAGCAAAAGCACCACCTGAACACAGTGACATTGCTGAAAGAGATCATGAGGCAAAGCAGAAGATGAAACAATACGCTGATGCATGGCGTCATGCCACAGCAACTGAATTAAAGCAAGGAGATCTAGTACTAGTGCACCAACGGCAAACAAGGAAGTCAGACAGTCTTTTTCCAGTCAACCACTAACGATAACAAACGTGAAAGGGCCCATGATAATGTAGCATTTTTGGTGATACATTACAGTATCACCAAAAATCGCTCACACTTCAAAGGATTCAGAACATCAGACGATGAAGAAAGCGAGGCATCGCCAAGGAATAAAGCAAAAGCTCTAAAGGACGAAGACGAGGAATATGTGGATAGAGTACCTCACAGCACTGAAGGACCTGCCCGGGCTGGAGCAGCAGGGGAAATGCAAAATGAGGAAACAGAAATGTCCTGCCAAAAGAGAGTGAGCAGAAGAGCAAAATGGCTCATTGAGGAACTATAATGATGGGACAGAAAGTTGCCAACATCAGAGACAAAGCCAACAATGAATATTGTTGTGTGTAACTATTGTACGTGTTTTTCTTTTTCCTTTCTTTTCTTCTCTCTTTTTGTTCATTTCTTTTCAGTTTTGCTTTCTTATGGGTTCTTCTTTTTTTTCCATGAAAGGGTGAGACTTCAGAGCGATGTGTAGGTGGGCACTAGGACCCTGAACAGGACACATGGGGAGGGTACTAGACACCAGAAACCACTTCCAGTCAGGGAAGGGGAATTGGGGGCACTTCTCAATGCCCCACGAGGAAGAAGGTATTGCCTGCGTGCACTGCACCGTAAGGAGATGATAATACATTAAAGGTTATCCATTCCACTTACCAGCTGTGCTTGTGGTCCTAGTGTGCTTGAACAAAGTGGGACACAACACTAAAGGTAACACAATCTGAGCTCCAGATGGGGCACAGAGGACTGTCCCCCTTTTCGACAAAGTTTAAAAGACGCTCCAACATTGGACCACCCTCCCTTTGTTTGTGATAGGACATTAAGCAGAGGTCTTCATAATGTTTGCTCAGAGTCCCGCAAAAAAAAGGTTTTGAAGACGCCTGCCTCTCAAAACTTTATAGCAAGGATTGGGAGAAGGATAGAGACTGGGCTGAGTGCAGGGCACTGGGCTTATGATCTTATTTGAGGGGTACTTTTTCTGTAGCACATAATCCACACTAAATGTTAGACCTATAATTGCCTCAAACAGAAAATTAACAAAAAACACTGACCCCCCTAAATGGGATGTTATGACCCCCTCATATTCCTAAGTCTCAATGCAATTCTCCTGCTTCAGCAATGATGGCTGCGGCCCAGAGAAAAAGGCTGTTTCCTTTGCCTCTTTCACCCCTTCCCCTTCATGCCAGGCCATCATGCCAATCTGAAAATTGGGATTCTTAATACACATATTATATATTGGTGTGCCTCAAGTATGCTGAGAATGCTTTTACTGGGATCCGGATATGCAAATCTGCTCAATGTTTTTTACCTAGAAGTCTAAATCTATAAAAGGAACATTTTAGGAGGGAAAGGTGGTTGAGAAAATGTATTTATTTCAGGAGCCCTTAGTTTTCTTTTCTATTTTTTGCACCTTTCTTCTTTTACACAAGTAACAAAGTCGGCATCGCCCTGGGATATACATTTTCGTTATTATTGTACACGTCAACATCTCAAATGCATGAAAATTGCATCTTATTTTATTTATTTATTTATTTATTTAAATTTGTATAGCAGCGCACAGCTACCCCCAAGGGTTTCCCGGCGCCAACAGAGAATAACAAAGGGAGAGAGGGCCTATTGGCTGAAAAGCCATGTTTTAAGGGGTCTGCAGAAAGACAAAAGATCGGGTTGTAGGCGGAGAGACAATGGAAGAGCATTCCATAAAGTGGGGCCAAGATGAGAAAAGGAGCGTCCTCCCATGCGAGAAAGTCTAACTCGCGGAACTCAGAATTTCTTTTGAGTAGGGGATCTGAGAGTGCGTGAGGGAACATAGGGGCAGGCCAGCTGTCTTCTTACTCCTAATAGATCTGATGTTCCGCAGATCAAATATTGCATTAGTAAAAGGGAATAAAAGAACAAAGAAAGGAAAAGGTAAACATAGACAGAAGATAGAGTTCACGCCCCCACATTCTTCTCTCATAAGGCCTGGGTGTGTAGTTTGCCCATTCAGTTCCTATTCTCTTGATTGACCACGGATTAAAGTAAAAAAATATGTTTTTGTCTTTGCCAGTGCCAGCCGCAGTGTTAGGTACAGCTATTTGTGTCTTGCCCTATTGTTGGCCTTAAGTCATTCAAGTCTGCAGTCTCTCAGTGACCATGTGGTAAAGTTCCCGGCTTCATCACATCTTTCTATCAATGAGGTGGAGGGGCTGATGTTTATAGGTCTACTTTCCGTGTGTACGCTTGAAAAATGAAGTGACCCCATACAGCCTCAAACATTGAGAGATGTTCATGAATTCATCGCTGATACGTGCATATGAGGCTACCCTAAAAAGTTCAGACATCCATTGCTGGTGTGTGGTTACATGTAAGAAGTAGCACTGTCGTAGTATACATATTTGTGCTATCATAAGGGCGGTGGACATCCATCTCTTCCGATGAGTCTGTGTCGGGGTGTAATGTAGGATAACTAGGTTAGCTTTTTCCTCAAAGTGTAGGCTGCTGGTATCTTGTAGTCTATGCCATATGTCATTCCATTAGCGACCTAATCGATGACATTACTATAGTACATGGACATGGTCACATTCCAGTCATGTGCATCTCCAACAATTGTTGTTTTAGGTAAGTCTGGCTTTTTTCAGTGTATATGTGGACTAGTACCAGTTAGTATCTTTCAGAGTATAGTCATGGTGGTCCATTTGAATCGTCTCGTCCTTATCGGAATATTCTATCTCTAGTCTTGTCTGCCAGTGTTCCTTGATCTTCCGTGCCATAGGTGGTAAGTATAGTGCATCAATTAGAATCAGGTAAATATTAGAGATTGTGTATCAGAACCTCTTTCAGAGGGCCACAGGCATACAGGGGTTACCCAACGGTGGCCGAGGGCTTTTACTTCTGATGTCCTGGGGCCCGACCTACTATGGATCCTGAGCAACTGGGCCAAGTACCCCTTCTGCACTTGACTCTCAGTGGTAGCTACGGATGAACAGTCAAATGCTCCCTCAAGGGAGGAGGGCAATGTAAACACATAGTAGTGAACATGATTCATAACTGAAAGAGTGCACAGTAGTATCAATGTCCAGTCAAACACATTTTATCTTTAACTGTACACATTCAAATACAGTTTGCAACATTTATAAACAGCAGCACATTTCCCCGTTGAGGTGGGGGCTCTAGTGTTTCACTGGCAAATCCCTGTCCCACCCGCTCCTCACAGTGTGGCCTGTGTTCTTCCCTATTCACTGTGGCAACATCCAGGCAATGCTCACTAGTAGGCCTTATCTTGAGTCTACTCTGCCTGTCAAAAGTGTCAATAGCAGTGAGTCCCCCAGGGCCTGGTACGCCCATTACTATTCAAACCAGCTTCAGCAGAGGCGAAGCATGCAGCGCCTCAGTGGGTGCCCCATCCACAGGCACTCACAATGCTCCGAGCCTGCTCAGTGAGTCAGCTTCACTGGGGAGGCACAACAGCACTTGGCAAGCACAGGCTCGCTTCTGAGCCCATGCAGTCATCTACAACAGTGATCGGAGGTGTTCCCGAATTCCTTCTGCACAGTAAGTTCTGCGCTCCCCAAAAGAGGGTGGTTGATTTCGATGCTACTGATCTGTGTCCCAGTGATGCGGTGATGCAGCCACTGTGTCCTCACTCAGTCCACGGGGTCAGGTGCAGTTACAACCTAAGGCCATCATGGCTTTACAGTCCACGGGCTTTGGCCTGATCTTCACAACGGGATTGTTTCTTGCTGCCTCTCCTGGCATACGGGTTTGCCGCACCACTAACGCCAAAGCACCAGCCCTCACCCCATGGCAGCCTGTGCCATAGTGGCCCTTCTTTGTGCACAGGGTTGCCACTACAATCCCACACAAGCTTCGGCCCTCGTTATCAGGCAGTGACTTAGACAACTGCCCCTCCTGGCATACAGGGTTGCAGTGGTGCAACAATGAATTTGCTCTCTCCACACAGCACACTTTCCACAGCTTTTCCCCAGTTCTGGTCCCCTGTAAAAGTCTTGTAGAGATTCTCCTCCTGACACAGACTGTCTGGCTGCTGGAAAGATGACAATTTTTTGGTGTCCCAACCTCACCTCCTTATAGTCTATTTCCTGACACTAAATGTGATTATTAGGGTCTTTGAAGTTTAATGTTGGAGTTTCACTTTGAGAGAGGTACATATTTCTCCTCTCCCTCTTGAAAGGGCGTCATTATACAAATCTTTCTGGGATATTGCTCTATTTCCTAATGTCTTCACCATGCATGCTTGGGTGTACCAAAATGGTACCCACTGTCCTCCATTCAATGTATCATTACATCAACACTTGCACTCAGTGTATATACACAGCACACACACAGTCCAGCACTGTTACCACCATCTATTGTGCCACCACAAGAACACATACATTCATTCTGTGTGCTCTGCTCAGTACTGTAGCCTTTGTACATTGTGCTACTTTCAGGCACACAATATAGCCAGCACACACATTTACCATGCAAACACTGCTCAACACAGCACCCTTAATGTATTGTACTCCTCAAAGGTACACATACACCCAGTACCTGCACTCACCATTTACACACTGCCTAGCTCTGCTCTAACCTCTTACTGAAACCTTCCAAGGCACACATACAACCAGCGCAGAGTCACCATTCCTGCACTGAGCAGCACTTCACAGATAAATGATGTAGGGCGAGGATGAGTTAAGCATTCAGCAGCTGAACCTTAAAAAGTTGAGGGTTATAAAGGACCTGTTCACTCCTACTGATCACTACTCGGTATGCTGCCATCACTGCGCTCATGCTGCTTAACGCCCGGGAAGGTAATAGCCTTTCACCACAATGAGAGTAACGCTTTGGGTTCAACAAGACTATACTCCACGAGACAGGCCTATGTCATGATGCACATGCATGATTCGTGTTTGCCTGTGACAACAAAAATCAGCCTTAGGGTTCTAGACAACAGTACTGTTGGGCACTCATGCCAGGGGTACACATCCATTACCATGCAGAGGACTTCTCCGTTGCAACATCATGCCTCTTGATTTTCCCCAAGTTACCATGTATTTTTGGAGTGCTGATTCAGGTAAGGCATGGGATCATACCCAGATCTACTTCTCAAGCCGTGTTGTATTTGTCAATATTGCCAATGATGAGTATGAGGGATCCTATTGCCCAACCAGAGAGTTTCAAAGGACTTAAAGTTGTCTCAGTCATATAGGTTGCTTATAGTTGGTATCCTGCATCAGCTCCATTTAGCCAAATTGATCATTTTCTGCACATTCGCACTACCTGTATTAGACCACAGAGGTGCTGCTTGATGAATACGGACGTCCAAGTCCAGTATTTTAGTAGTCCTTCCAGGCCAGCCACATTACATTGATCACTGGAGATTGTAGAGTAGTTTTCAGTGTGTTGCTACTGTACAGAATATCCAAACCAGTTTGGGCTTTTACTGCGTGGCGCACCATCAACATTCAGGTGGGTTGTAAATTGCTATTATTGAGCACATAGACCAATTGTGACAGTTGGTGCTCCTGGTAGTACAAATACAAGAGACTTCATCCCCTCCCAACTCGTGTATCTACATGTAGTTTGAGGGCTGAAGTCAGGCATTTCAACCCGCCCACGCAAAAGTTTTGATGTTTTTATTGATAGCACAGATCAGCCCTTTGTGTATTGGCAATGACATCATGCCAAATATATAGATGGGTCTGGGGTCCCTTAGCATCTTTGCCACTTGAAATCTGCCCCATAATGACGATTAGAGAGAGGACCACCTGAGGAAATCACAAGAGAGGACCACCTGAGGAAATCATTCTGAATTCTCACCATCAAATTTGTAAGTTATCTGTCACCATGTTTTCTAGACACCTGTTGACCAGTATGCCATTATATTTCTAATTGGAGGTTTTCCAGGTAAACCATATTTCTCACTAACACGTCTAGTCATATATTTGATTATGGGTTGTATTTCATTCTTGCTCCAGTTAATTTTGTAACCTGAGAATGCAGAGAATGCATCTAATGGGGATATGACGGGTGGTATCGAGACATGAAGAACACTTAGTATCAAGAGGATGTCATCGACATATAACATTTTACTTTGTCCTGTTGCTGTCTTAATCCCTTAATCCAGGTGTTTTGTTGTATGGCAGCCGGGAAACAGCCTTAATAAGGACGTTTTAAAAACAACTGACCTGAACAACGAAACCTAAACAACAACGACATCCTTAACCACGACTTACTTGAACTAGGACTTTTTAAAACAACGAAAAAAAAAACTTGTGATCGGTCAATAGATGGCACTATTGTATTTACAAGCACAGCTAGACATTTATACTTAACATGGCTGGGGGCTGCATCAAAACCCACTCGCTCCCTTAACCCCTCCCACGCTTGTGACGGAACCGTTCCGTTCCGTCACGAGCCTCGGTGGGCTGTGCTGGTGACAGAACGGTTCCGTCACGGCCCGCGTGCCGTGACGGAGCGGTCCGTCACGAGCACGGGACCGCCGCGCGGCCCCGCCTCCCCCTTAGCACTGCGGCGGAATAGCCGCCGCAGTGAAGGGGTTAATTTACATTTTCATCTTTGTTTTGTTTCGGAGCTGTGAATGAGTCTGGCAGTTGCTCAGCAGGGAGGCTGAATGTTAACTAATATGCCTTTATATTCTGTAAAGAATACAGCATGCCTTGGTACATTAGATGTGCTTGCCAAGAAAGGGAACAGATTAATAACGTTTGTATCCTAAGACTTAATTCACTGGAGGAAATCAAGGGGGCATTTTACTTTTGCATTGCTTTTAAATAACGCAGTACTTTGACACCTGGTTCAATGATTGATGTCACAGCTACGGAAATTAAGCTGAGAGTGCTTACGCCGATAAGCACAGCATACTCGATGTTGTCATTGCAATGCGGCCGATGCAAATGATGACTTGAAAATATGAAAGCCTAACTTACAGATCTGAAAAGCTAGGCTGGCACTGCACATCGTGAAGCACGCGAAAAATGATTTCAAGGCAGCTTGAAGAATTTATGTTAGTCACTTGTTAAGTGCTTACGAAGATAAGCACAGCCTTAACACTCTCTACCTGATTGTGCTCGCAGATGGGCACAGCTTGAGCGTGCGTATTTTAAATAAAAAAATGGTGTAAACGGATATGAGAAAAATTAAAAATGTTCGTGCTTCAGGAACTCGTAGTTAAAAATGTAGTGGTTAAGGAATGTTCGTGGTTTAGCCTTCGTGCTTAAGGAAGTCGTTGTTAAGGCAGTAGTGGTTAAATCAAATAATGATGGCAGCCACAAGCGGTTCCAGGGCCAGGAGGAATAGCACGTGTATGCTGAGGCGTCTTAGCGATAGAGCTGCCATTACCTGAGCAGAGAATGCGAACAGTGGTTAAAAGTTAAGCGCTGTTAGGAGCGCCTTTCTGAACAGTTGTCTGTTGGTTTGGCTTCTCAGGGTAAAAGGCAGAGTGTTCCAAAGTTTAGGGGCCAGATGAAGGAAGCTTCTGCCAGCCCATTTTACGGTCTTCACCCTGGGAACAACCAGCAAAGAGGCAGTCCATGACCTAAGATTGCGTTGTGGAACGTGCCATCTAATATGATTACTGAATGAGGCTGGCTGGCCCTGCCTCATAAAGGGTCTTGTGAAAATTGCACATGAACTTAAAATGAACCCTCGCCGAGACCGGCAGCTAATGCAGATAATAAATCCCTTGGGATACCAAACTAAATTTGGGTATTTGTTAAAAATCTTTTTATTATAATCAAGGCATAAGTCAATCAGACAGTACGTACATACATTGCGTTCCGACATCAACATTTTATGACATTTTGCATAGTGATAGTGCTCACAGTATAGCAAATGACAGTATCCCACACATTAATCTCGCTTCTCCCCGCCATTTTCTTTATCAGAACCCTCCTCCGCCCGTACCCTCGGAAATTTGGGTATTTTAAGTAGTAATAGTGCTGCTGCATTTTGAAGTGATTAAATCTTATGTATGGTCCTCTTGTTTGCACCCAGATAAAGGGCATTGCAGTAATCAATATTTGACAACACCAGGGCCTCAATTACTGTTTTTCTTAGATCCATCAGAATAAAAGGTAAGATTTTTCTCAAGATCTTGAAGGTGAAAAAACAAGACGATATGATAAAATTGACCTGATCTGATAAGGACAATTGAACGTCTAGAGTGGCACCTAGATTTTTTACCTTCCTTACTAGGGATGGGCTGGATCCAGCCACTTCGGGCCACCATGCTGTGTTCCAGAAGGTTGTTTTTTTACTGAATAGTAGCATCTCGTTTTTTTTGGTATTCAACTTTAAACAGTTGTCTCACATCCATCTAATGATGTTGATCATACAGTTGTTAGATTTTATTGCCACGTCATCCGGCTTTGATGTTAAAGATACAACTATTTGTGTCTTGTCCGCATAACAGATAGCAATAAAGCCATGAGAGCGGATGAGTTTAGCCAGTGAGGTGACGTAGACATTAAACAGGGTTGGAGATAGAGAAGATCCCTGGGGTACTCCGCATGACAGGGCATAAGGATGTGATATATGTCCTCCCATCGCTATGGTTTGTTCTCTGTTCTCTAAAAATGATCTTAGTATCTTGGAGGCTCCTCCTTTGATCCCCATTTCAGATAAGCACTGAATGAGCAGCTGATGGATTACTGTATCGAATGCGACTGAGAGGTCTAGCAAGATTAGTATTGCCTTCGATCCCCCATCTAGCTGCGTGCGGATCTTCTTGGTGGCCTCAATGAGGGACGATTCTGCACTGTGTAGAGGCCGACATCTGTGTTTTGCAGGGTCCACTTTGTCAATAGACTCTAGAAAATATGGTAGTTTTTTGTTAAGGGCTTTTGCAAATTTTTTTATAAGGAAACGGCAGACAGGAGATCAGCCTGTAATTTTTGATAGGGTTTTTTCAAGATGGGCCGTACAAAAGATTTTTTCCAGATGTTTGGAAAAGATCCTGCATCCAGAATATTATTTTGAAGAGGTGCCAGGTGGCCTGAAATGGTACTAGGAACCATATGAAGACCAGACAGATGTCCAGTGGGGATCCAGACTTAGAGGACAGTATACGCTTCTACACTTGTTCGGGTGTGAGGTGATTACATTTTTCTAGGTGAGCCTGCGTAGCTACCTCATCATGATCTAGACCAATCATCACGTCTGGGCTGTCCCCAGCTTGATGACTGCAGAACTGGTCGTATACACTTTTTACTTTACTATAAAAGAAATCTGCCAATTTTTCACAGAATTCTGCGGTGGGGGTGTACTATTTGCTTTCATCAAATTTTTATACAACTGTGACTGTTTTAAAAAGCTCTCTGGCTGAATTTTGTGCAGAACTAATTTTCTCAGTAAAAAAGCGTCACTTTGCTGAGATTGTTGCCTCTTTATAATTTTCAATAGCTTTCGTATGGTGGTCTTTTTCCATAGCAGAGTAATCTTTCCTCCATATTAGGTCTTGGGCCCTAAACTTCTTTTTAAGTTCCTTCAGCTCAAAATTGTGGTCCGCAGATTCAGGATCAGTGCTTAGACAGGGAGTAAGAGAGAGTAAGGCCGAATGTAATTCCGGAGTATTTTTTTTTCGCCATGGGTGAGTTGTATTCATACTATTATTGTTAGGTACTTTGAATGTCTCTTCTGAAATAGTTAACTCAAAAAATACAGCACAGTGATCGGTCCAGGGCAAAGGCAGGGCTCTGCTGAAAGTGATCCAAGGAGTCAGCACTGTTGGGTGCTCCTTTTTATGGTGAAGGTATGTGAAGTGTGTTCTCCACAGTTACATTGTGTTCAATGGTTTCCATAGAGCCATAGAGTTTGGCCAAGAAGTTAGGGCCTATTCCAGCCATTTCCATTGTGTAGAACAGATAACCCCATTCAATTCGATCAAATGCTTTTTTGGCCTCTATGGACAGTAAGATGTTTTCATCCATGTCTGCCTTCACCTGCCATATTTCCTCTCTCAGTGTTCTCATGTTCTTTTTTGAAAATCTTCCAGATAAAAAACCCACATGTGAGTCATGGACAAGACTCTGGTTACTCTTTTTAACCTGGTTGCCATTAATTTGGACAGTATCTTTATGAAGTTAGATAACTGCAGCATTGAATGAAGTACTTGTCCAGTTTCAAAACAAGGCTGATTATTGCCTCATTGTGCTGAGTGCATAGTCTGTCTGTGTCTTCAGCTCCCTGAAAGATCATTGGAGTTGTTTGTTCAATGTATAACATTTTGTGGAGTATGTGTCATCTCCTGGTGCCTTATTATAGCGCATGTCGGAAACGGCCTTAGAAACGTTCTCCTTTGTTATTTCCCCCTCTAATATCTTTCAACTGGCTTCAAAAAGGGCAGAGAGATGTAGCCCTTCTAAAAATAGCTGCTTTCTCTGAGGATCTTCTGGAGTCTCAACACTGTATAGTTTACCTCGAAAATAGGCAAATGTTTGCACTATTTCTAGTGGGTAGGTCACTGAACAATTGTCATGCTCTCTGATGGCTGGCATGGCTAAGTGAGCTTCATGCTGGCAGAGTTGTGCCAACAGTAGCCAGACTGCCTTTTCCCCTTGCTCATAATGGAGCCACTTTAAATGTAGCAGAGTGTATTCTGCTTGTGAAGTGAAATGGGTGTTTATGTTAAACTTTGCTTTTTCAAGTTGTTGTAGGAGCTGCTGGGCTGGGTGGTCATTATATTGTTTTGTTAATGTACTCATATCTAGTTCTAGCTGTCTTTGATGCTCCAGTAGCCTCTTTTTTCACTGGGTGTAATCCATCATCAGCTCTTCGCCCGCCTATAGCTGCTTTTCCTGTGGCCCATCAAACTTGAGGTAACAAGACTGAGACCTCGTTGTCCATCAGATATTGGTGCAAGTAGGCGGTGAGCTTCTGCTTTACGGATGCAGTGGGACATATTTAATCAGCAGTGTTTTTTCCGATAGGTGCAATATGACTGAGTTCCAGGTCTAACATCACTGAGGTATGGGCTGCTATTCCTCCCTCCAAAATTCTGCAGTCTGGTAGCATGGCTATTAATGGGTGGTTCAGGAGAAAGTAATTGAATCTGGAGCATGTCCCATGTACACAATAGAAGAAGGTGTATTCTTTTTCTCTTCATAGAAGCCAAGCCATTGTCCTTTATAACTTCTGTCGGTTGCTCAGTTTTTGGAATTTGGTTTGTCATATGGGCCGAAACTGTCTTTGTGGGGGTTCAAGGCTAGATTCTAGTCCCTTCTTTCTCCTCCAACCCCCACATCACCACTTTTACACAGACAAATTTGGTCAGAAGTCTGGAAAATGATAAGAGAAAAGTTCCTCTGTCATTGTGTGATGCATTTTTGGCTCTGACTACCTTTGACGTGTCCATTGTTTTAATCTTTGCAAAGACATAGCAGCCCAATGGGTCAATCCACGTCTTCTGCACTGTGTATTACAGTGACGTTTTTAACAAGATGGCTGCAGCACATCTCTTTCGAGGAAGACCTAGATATAAATATCCTTAAGGTGCTCCCTTGGCTCACCTCCATGCTGCTGCCAATTAATTTGCCTACCCATTCTCTTTTCAGTTTATTTCGACTCTGTTTTGGATAGATGTGTCTTCTGAAGCAGGCTATATCTGGGTGTTTGATGCCCAAGTATGCAAGCACCTTTTTCAGTTTAATGTAATGGATCATGCCATTGACATTGTGTGATGTTATGTAGAGGTGCTTCAGTTGAGAATGTGTTGTCTTAGTATAGTCTGATTCGTTGTGATCCTATGGCGTGATAGGTTGTATTGGGCAGTGCATGTTGCAATGGGAAGTATGAATTATGGCCACTACTATTGAGAGTTTAGGTTTCACACACCCAAGCTAGATAGAGAGACTAAAGTGAGTCCAGCTTATGAGTGATGTGGGGGGAAACTTCAGAAATATGATTTTTTAAGGAGTAATAGCTATAATACAAAATGTCGCCTTATCGCAGGCACTTTTCAGAATGTTTCTTAAGTTGACAATTTGAAAATTATAAACTTCCTTAACTATTAACTTTCTTTAGTCTTCTCTTTCCACCCAGCTCTCCCAGCACCCAAAGAACAGTAAAGTTTTATGCACTGGTCCTTGGGACCTTGGTTTACAATGTATATTGTGTTGTCACCAGTCGGTGCAGTGAGGAGATGTCCAGCACAAGGTACATTATATTTTGTCCAGTTGCTGAAAGGTAAAGTGGTGTTGTAAAGAAGACTCTAAAACAGCAGTTGATGGATAATAAATTAATATTGATTATTACAAGTCATATACAATAAGGCCAACAAGCGTGAGACAGAAGCACATTGAGGCGGTGTCCCAACAACTTCTCCCCTTACATTCTATTGCTCTATCATATATAATGTTCCCTAACATTTCACATTCTACATTCTATGACAAACATGTGCACAATATAAGCAATAGGGATGTGTACAGTATAAACATCTTTTTTATAAAATAGAAAATAAAAGAACTAAAAACTAACTGAAGAATAGAAAAATAAATGACATTAACAAATTACAAATTCAGAGTATTTGTTACAAATTTTTATCACTCTACTGCTTTGAAAAGTAATCTCAACAGACATAATACATGGCATTTCATCACAATTGTCTTCATGACATTCTTCCACAATACCAGATTCAATCTCATTTTGAACTACTTCTCGGGTAACATTTTTGTCAACATCAGGTTCATTTTAAAATTCAGACTTAACAGCTATTTTCTCATTAAACTTTTGTGCTGATGACCGACCATTAGAATCACAGAAATTGTACTCTCTAGGGTATATTCTCATGGACAGAACACCAATTTAGCGGCACTCTTCTGCCACGAAAGTGGCGATAGATTCATTGCCCTATTCACAAGCCTGCGCTAACAGCCGACATCGACAGTTTATCTGCGATAGCTGCAGCTAAAAACATCGCCAAGGCTGACAGCGACCACGCACGCTAATCATTAAGGGTGGGCGTAGTTCGCGAAGTAGCGCTACGCGAAGCTACGCGAAGTGCACTTCGCACTACGCGAACTTACCGTAGCACTATGCGAGCTGCGTAGTAGCATATTCGCACTGTGCAAGATGCGTTTTCAATGATTGCACAGTGCGGACAAGCATCTGGCGCTGTGCAATCATTGAAAACGGCATCTTGCACAGTGCGAGCTGTAGTTTTCTGCTGCTCGAGTAGATTATTACTCGAGCTGCAGCTTTCTCAACGCGAACTGGTATTTCTCATTGAGAGCGGTCGCGAGCATGCGCAACCACTCACAATGAGAAACCTTACCTCTCTGCGTTGAGAATCTCGCCGGGATGTCATTTTGCTTGATCGCGGTCGTGAACATGACGTTCAGGACCGCGAGCAAGCAAAAAATGAGCGCTGCACTACGCTACGCTGCTCTACGCGTGTTCGCACTGTGCTACGTGCAGCTCGCGTAGTGCGAAGTTGCGCAAACTTCGCAAACTCCGCGAGCGTAGCGTAGTGCTTTACCCAGGGTTACTATTCATATGCAGAGTAGGCATTCCCGTTCAAAAGCTCACGATGACACCACTTTGCGATATTCTCAATGACCAGCCAGATTGTCGATGCCAGCCAAAAACAGGCGATAAGGCACGTTAGCAGCTGGGACTTAAGACCTGCTTTTTCCTGGTCATAAGTAGGATGAAAACCTGCAGTAGAAAGGGATCCCATCCCAGAGCCACATCTGAAGACTAACAGATGTCATGGAGCTACTAATAATGCAGCTTGGAGACCCAAGAGGGCCACAACACCCACCGCCACCACCGCCAGGACCACCACCCCTGGACTACCACCCAGGCAGCGCAGAACAGGACAATCTTTCGCTCTCTCATACTTGTCCACAATAAAAATTTTATCAGAGTCACTAAATAAGTTCAAAATGTTTATAATGACTATAGTGATTCATGAAACATTATGCGAGCCATGAACAGCATCAAAATGCATAAAGCTAGCATCATCAGCATTGTCACAAGAGCATAGAATACAAAGGGAGCTGCCATTTAATAAAGGCTGTGAAAAAGGCAAAATACCTAGGCCTAATCTAGTCCTGGCAGTAAGAAGTCATTTTATATAACAGAAGATCGTTAGGCGTTATTAGCTGACCCTATACCTGAAAGCCTAAAGGCAAAGAGGAGTACATCATAGGAACAGCAGAGCTCAGATTCATGGAACGGCTGTCTTCGAGTGTGTTTCAAAAACATGCAACCATGTTGTATCAAAGCACGATTCATCCATATGGCAGCTGTTGCTAACATGTTTTGTCTAGGTAATAGGGACTGACCAGAACAGAATAACAAGAGACATTGTCGAGCGACCTTGCACATTATGTTCAAAAAGAATTTCAAGGGTAAGCTGAGAACGTGAACAACAATCTGTTATCATGTACAGGGCAGAGGCAAAGTGTTGCGAAAACAAACTCTAGCAGAGGCATGTGCAAAAGCAGCAGCGTAGGGCAAGCAAAGCCATGCTAACTTAGCAATGACGACAATTTATCCAAAATGCCTCATAACCCCATATAACACCCTCCCCCTGGTAAGTCGGCAGGACATAGGCAGAAGAACAAAAACAGAGTTGAAAAGACAGGCAGTGTTCAAAATATCAATGAGGAACTACCCAAAAAGAAGAATACAAAATCGGAGAGAAATTTAAAGTTTGTCAGAAAAGCCAAAGGCACTTTGAGCTTTGGAAAAAAGAGTCAGTAATGCAGACAGCTGAGTTGCGACGACCATGAAGGTATGTGTGCAAATAAGTGCAAATCCCTCCAATAGTTCATCCCTGTCATTGGTAGAAAAAAGTGATGACATCCAATTAAGTAAGTCGGAGGAACAATCATGTTCCTCATAAGCAGGAGCATCCAAAACTAGAATTGGGAAACTTGTGTGAAATTCTATGAAACTACGTTGTTGCAGCCGCACAGTTATCCCATAGAGTCAAGATTCCAAGTACAGCTGCACGCGTCATTTGACCATCCCCAGAACATCCCCAGAACAAGCCACGTTATGCGCCTCCAAAGGACCCATCAACCGGCTGTAATCAGGGATTGGATACCACATGTTCGATAAGCAAAGTTCCATTGTCCAGGAGAAATGACATCTTTTGCAATGTAGCACAGACTGCAAACAAGTATAGTATGCAAAGCGAAAGGTCAAGTCGTAACTGACGCCAATTGTTGTTAAGGGCAAGCATCCAGAATCCTCATACAGGTGATTGCGGTACAGTTGTAGTTGGGCTGGCCTGCGCAGAGCCACAAAGTGAGCAGCCATTATGAAGCACAAAAAGGAGAAGCAGGACACCAGCTACTAATGCCAATTGTAAGGGGAAGCCTCGGTGAACGCTGGAAAACATAGAATGAATAACAGCTGGGATTACACCGCACATAGTTTGAAAAGAACAGACCAGGCCAGATCCCACGCGTTAAAAAAAATGTGCAAGGCCTGTTGTCTCAGATGCATTGAATATTTGGTGAATCAGTCTCCCAAAATGAAGTGGGCGGTCAGTGTTAAGAAGCGACTGTATCGCACTCGAGGCCCGAAGCACCTGCAATATGAATGTGTCTCTTACAGAAGTGAGGGCCCCCTTCTGTTGGAATAAAATGACTTTGTGCCTGCTCAACTTGTTGAACTCTGTTTTCAAAGTCGGAATAGAAGGTCAAAGTGAAGAATCTATACTCCCTTGCGGGGCGGGAAAAGTACATTTCCAAAGCACGCTACGTGCTGGAAACTGTTACAGAGTATGAGACTCCCACCTCCAGTCAGCATTGCTGCTTTCTGGTTGTTAGCGAGTCTCAGCTTGGTTTGGCGCTTCACATCATTCCGACGCTGTCTGTGTGTGTGCGCACGGCTCTGTCTGTGTGTGTGTGCACGGCTCTGTCTGTGTGTGTGTACGCAGCTCTGTGTGTGTGTGTGCGCGGCTCTGTGTGTGTGTGTGCGCGGCTCTGTGTGTGTGTGTGTGGCTCTGTGTGTGTGTGCGCGGCTCTGTGTGTGTGTGTGTGTGTGTGTGTGTGTGTGCCCACGGCTCTGTCTGTGTGTGTGTGTCGCTCTGTGTCTGCGAATACTCTCTACTACTCTCTAATGCTCACCTTTTGCCATTGTAAATGACAATACCATTTATTTATGTTTTTAAAAAAAAATGAAAAAAAATGTCATGAGCAATGTCAATAGCTCTACCTTTAATAATGCCGAGACCAGTGCATTGTAAATGCTTGTTAACTTTGCTTTGTGAACTAAATCATGATAAATCTTGGTCCTCAATTGATTTTTTACGATATTGTTTTTTACTTGTAACACTTCATTATTAATTTCTTCCATTTCTTCCTGCTGAACTTTCTTGTTACCAAACCTAGGAATCAGTAATAGAGTACCCTTTCTCCCTCTCAATAAATAAAAGGGAGAATGGCCAGTAACTCAATTAGGTGTTTTGTTGTAAATGCAACTATTTCATGTAAAAAATCACTAACAGAGTGACCAAAGGCTAACACAGTCTGAATACCTTCTTTCATGATTCTGGTAGCTCTCTCAACTAATCCATTCGAAAAAAGGACTATGAAAGGGGGTTTCATCTTGTTGAGAAAATCAGTCATTTTATACAATACTAACTGTGTGCCGTTGCCTTATAGCAAAATGTTTGGCAACTGCTCAATTTCAAATATTACCTCTTAAAATTGTAGGAGAAAATCTGTAGTGATAATTGGTAAAAATGCACAGTGAATCCATTTAGTGTAATAATCCATTAGTACAACAAAAAAATGCATGTCTTCACCCATCAAGAAAAAGGACCTGAGAAATTAATAGCCACTTTAACCCAAGGCCCGTTAGGGATTTCAACCAAATTATTTTCTTCTTTGCGAGTCTTCCAACGCTTGTTTCATCTGATACACTCAGTACATTTATCAATAAACATGTCAATATCAAGATCCATATATATATATATTTCCAAGAGAGGGAGGGACTCGGGCCAGTTTAACTAGGTCCAGCATACAGGCCCAAACTAATACAAAACAGAATGGTATGCCATTCCTACTGTGTGTTACAGGTGAAAGTATAAGAAGCGAGCACTGGTGTGCTCACTAGGGCAGAGGAAAGATATCCTCCTTTCGAAAAAGACCCTCACACACCCAATCAGCTAGGTGTCTTGCTTCATCATTGGGTCTGCTCCTCATCGGGTCGGCGCTGCAATACCCGATCGGCACACATAATGGGACCTTTTAGTGGAGATCTTTTTTCCTAGCCGTTGGGTGCGGTGCCAGTGAGGGCCCTAGTGAGTGTAGACGTGAAATTGATGAAGCTAAAACAGGAATTAGGGATCCATTCAGAAAAATGTTAATAAATGTGGCCCCTATCCTGATTAAAAACAACAAGGCGCACACTCCTGTTCTGAGTTTACAGGGTATTGGGCTATGAAATTAGGCCAACATGTTTCTTGCCCTAAGTCAAGTAGACAGTTGTTCACTTCTGCGCCGTTCTTGCTGTTCACTTCTTCACTTGCGCCGCCACTTTCGTCACAATCACCTTCATGCACCAAGTGTTTTATGGTTGTGCAGTGCTGCTTATAACTGTATACTCTGTGACCATAACTGATGTTACAATATAAAGATGATTAATTATCTTTTGCTAAATTGAAGCGGTCTCTCCTTCTTTCCCCATGAGTAATGCTGAAAGCATACATAATTAATTGCCTACGTATTGTTACCAATTAGGACATTGTTGTTGAATGCACTTTACTTACCCAGTCCTGAACTGGTCAATGGGTTCCACTCCTGTAAACTTTACAAGAATGTAGATTTACAACATCACCCAAGTAGGGTCAGCAATGTATGGCAACATGTATCAGCAGGTGGATACACTGAATAGTGCAGTGTCGCGCTAGAATCCGTGTTCACAGCGAACCACCTACCCCTCACTCTGCCGGTCGCAGATCCAACCCTGGCCTCCAATAATGACTTCTCAACAATTTCCTATTAGCTGTAGTGCCTGGGTGTCCTTTGTGAGCCAAACCCCTTTAAATCGTTTCTCAAAGTATTGGAGGGAAAAATAAATCATGCCCCATTAAAAGCCCTCCTTCCACAGTCAACTCATGAGCAATTTGAAAATAGTTTTTTAAACTTGTTTCCAAGTTCCTCATAGGTGGCCAACCATTCATGATATATTTTTGACTAGTTGTAACACTGTGTCATTATTAAAATTATCCATCCATTCTTTCTCTGAAATGGCTCCATCACTATGCCCAATAGCATCCAACACTGCCACCACACAATCACACTCATCGTCCATGTCATCTTCATTTTCCTCTGTAATCGGTTGTCTGGATAAATATTCTGCTGGTTTATTCAAACCACCTCCACTATATTGTACTCTGAAATTATATTCTTGCAATCTCGATATTAATCTAACTTGTCTTGCAGATGCCTTAGCTGTGCCTTTATCACATCCATCCATCATGTATAGCAAGGGTTTGTGAACCGTCACTTACCCAAACTCTTTGCCCCCATAAATACGTCCTCAATTTCTCCACAGCCCACACACAAGCTAACATTTCCCTCCTGATAGTGCTGAAAATGTTTCTGCGTTTTTGAGTGTTCTGGAAATAAATGCTACGGTATGTTCCTTCCCATTAACCATTTGACTGAAAACTGCACCTGTATCGACTGCACTAGCATTCATGGTAGTGATATTTCTGCCACTAGTATCACATGGTTTGAGGGCTGGTGCATTTAAAATGGCATTTTTTACATCTTTAAATGCCCCTTCCTGTTCTTCATCCCATCCAAATGTCATCCCTTTCCTTTGCACCCTTCTTAATGGCTCAACCATTATTGCATATCCCGTATTAATAATCCTAGAATAGTAATCACTAAGGCCTAAATAAGATTTTAACATGTCTTTATCACTTGGTTTCGGTGCGTCGCTAATGGCTGTGACTAAATCTATTTTGGGTGTTCTACCCTCCTCTGTTAAAGTATGACCCACGATTTCAATTGTTTTGCATTTTGTTTTGCTTACTGTCATAAATCTAACCACCAGTGTATTCAAAACTCTGTGCAACATCTCATTGTGTTTTTGACTGTTTTGGCATGAATTAATTTGTCATCTTGGAAAGTTTGGAAGCCATTAAAATCCTCAAATAAAAAGTCCATCAATGTTTGAAAGACACTGGCTGCCGAAGCAAAGACAATAGGTAACCCTACATATCTGGATACACTAAACGATATAACAAATGTGGTGTAATCTTTGGATCTTCCAGATTCAATGACCTGATGGTATTCAGACTTTAGTTCGATCAAAGATAAATATTTAGATCCACTAATTGCCGACAACATTTCCTGCATTTTTGGCAAAGGGCGACAATTAACTATTGTATTCCAATTTAATGACCTCAAGTCTGCACACAATCTTATTTCACCTGATGTTTTTGTGATCACAACAGCCGAAATCTACTCAGATGAGTCAGTGGGTTCTCTTATGCCTTCTTCACATTGTCTTTAACAAATCTTTCAATTCTTTCCTGACTGATTAAGGTACATGATGTGCTTTATTAAGTCTAGGAATTGCATTAGCTTTCATTTTTATGAGATGTTCAAACCATTTAACACAGCCTATATTAGGTGTAAAAACACTTTTGTTATGTTCTCACATCTCTTCTATTGTTAAAGTGTCATTGTTACTCTGAATACTGAAAATGGTAATGTCTCATAGGACACTGGGATCAGGTGATCCTCGCTTGAGAATGACACCAAGTTTACCTAAATCTTGCAAGCTGATGACATTTCTACCTCTTTCATCTACATAGATCTTGGTTTCAATCTTACAATTCAAGAATATCCGTGGAATAGCCCTGCACACTAATATCAAATTCCCCAAAAGCCTTTGGGTTGACATCTGTATTTGATAACACTACTCCATTCCAAAACTGTTCAAATGTTTTGTCAGCTAAAATGGTAATGGGTGAGAGAGAATCTGCCTTGACGTTTAGTTCAACATCCCCAATGTGAACCACCCCAAGAGGTCCTTTAAATTTTGCAACAGGCGAATCAACTGTGAGTACAATATTAGAGCGCATTTCCTCATCAAAGTCTTATACTTACTTTGACTTTACTATAGGTACTATTTGTTCTACCTGTCATGCAAATACTGTTAAAATGGCCAATTCTATGACACTTGATCCATCTTTTACCTAATGCAGGACACTCTGGATGATCACCCCCCAGTGCGACTTAGACTGACACCTGTAACAGAAAGAAGTTTTTTAGTATTAAATCTACTACCTCTGTTTTCGTCCACAAAAGTTTCTACATTTCTATTTGTTTCCCATTTCTTGTCATTTACATTATAAACATGGGCATTTGGTGTTGAACTATGTGACAAAGCCTTTGAGGATATAATAGATCATTCAATTCTTTGGCTATATCAATGACTTTTGCAAAGTAGGATTCCTACATGCCAACAATCTTTCCTGAAGCATTTTGAATAGCAATGAATGACAAACTGATCTATATATATGAAAACGAAAGTATATCTGAATATTTGTCCTTTATGCATTACTACACCATTCATCTGATCGGCATGAAAGTTTGGGAAGTTGTTGAGTACACTCCTGCGAAGGTTTCTGGAAAAAATTGAAATAAATAAATAAAAAATAAAAAATTTGTTAAAAGTTGTTGAGTACACTCCCGCTAAGGTTTCTGGCAAAAACAAAATGTGTTAGATATCGCCCCCCCTCCGGCCCCCCAGGGCCCTCATAAATTTTCCAATACTGAACCTTTACAGTTTCCGGTGCGACTCGGTTTTGCAATGACCATCAACAAAGCACAAGGACAATCGCTGCAAGTGTGTGGACAAGATTTGGAGAATCCGTGCTTCTCACATGGACAACTGTATGTGGCCAGCTCACGCATCGGGAAAACCTTCTGATTTACAACCACACTTAAAAACAAAAGATACCGTGTATCCACAAGCACTCTAAGAAATAAACAGAATTAAAACAACACTTTAAAATGTTTTCCATATTAAAATGAATAAGTTTCAATAAAAATGACACAATGTAAATTGAATGTTATCAGAACAAGTTTCCTTAAATTTCCTTTCTTCTGAGATCGCAGCAACGCGCGGCTGGTAAGCTAGTCACTAATATAGGTGTCTACCATCTCGCCAAAATCACATGATGAATTTAATATGCATAAAGAAGCAATATATTGCTTTTGAATTCGTTTTACTGCTTTTCATATTCATCATATGGTATGAATTGCCCAGCTGGTGGTTTATACTCTGGCAAATTACTAGAGATTTCTTGATCAGTATTGCTCAACAATCCGAATATTAAAGCTTTCTTCCTCTCCGGGTCAAATTTTCTACTATCAATTGAAGCTAGATAGTTTTCAAATGCTCCATGACAATTTTTCCATTTCATAATTGGCTTCCCTGGATTCTGCAAATAGAATGCAGGCTGTGTATGACATTATATTGCGCCATCCTTCAAGTATCAACACACTCTGGTGACTGTTGAAATGATAAGAATGTTGACTGTTGGATATAGTAGGAGGACACAACCAACAAGTAATTGCAACCCATTTTAAGTGGAAAAGTTGCACAAGGAAAATAAGTTTAAGAACTTCAGGACACTATTAATTATATATCACTCATGATGGTGCTATGCTTCATACACCTTCATACACCTAGTTGCACCTTTTTTTGTTTCCTGCTTTCAGCAAATATTTTTTTCTTATATGGAAACTGAAGCACTATATTTAAACTGTGGTCAAATACCTGTTGTGAAGAAGAAAAAATGAACGCTCTTACAGGCGTCACTAAACACCACTTGTTTTTACATGAAGGAACTGAGAAAGATCTCTGATGCGTCTCTGATCATAAACTGACACGCCTACTGGCTGCCTTCATTGTCGCCGGCCAGAAACTGACATGCACGCATGCTGTGCAAAACTAAATGCACATCAAAGATGGGAGCACGCACTGGGACGCATCGTGACATGCGGGTCAATATAACGGGGTGTGCGTTCCACTGGCCCAATTGATGACACTCTCAGGGGCGGCTCTAGGCTCATGATGGCCCTGGGCAGGGAGCGTAGGTAGGGGACCCCGGAAAAGGGGGTATTGGTGAGGCGGAGCCCCCGGAGCTCAGGAGGGGGGGTCAGAGTGTTAGGAAGTGGAACAGAGCCGGAGGCAGCCAAATCCCTGTCAGGGGCCACCACCCAAATATGTATCCGTCCTCAGAGGATTATTATATTAAGGATATAGATTGGCGTGGAGGCCCCTGGGGTTTGGTGGCCCTGTGCAGGTGCACAGCTTGCACATGCCTAAAGCCGCCCCTGACACTCTTCACAGAATGCTGCTGGCTCCTGTCAGGCGTGGGGACAGCGTTGGACTGCACTGACCATAGATGCAGCGTACTTTAAGCTAAAAAAAAAACATTGTTTCAAATAACAGTACTTGCTTTGACAAATTATATCAAAGTGCAGCAGGTCAGTTCCAGTGTAATTATCACAACAACCGATTTCTGCTCTTGTGAGTCTTTCCTTCACCAGTTAAGCTCTTAGCCAAAACTGTTCTAAAGAAGCCTCTAACAACAGCAGTTGGTGAATAATAAAGTAACATTTCTTATTACAAACCATTTAAAGTAAGGCCAAAAGGGTGTGACAGATACACATCGAGACGGTGCCTCTGCATGAACCCCAGCAGATTCTCCCCCAACATTCTATTGCCCTAACATATATAAGGTTTTCTAACATTCCACATTTTACATTTTATAACATGTACAGTTTAAGCAACAGGTGTGTGTATAGTATTTACAATGGGGGAGGATTGTGTTGCACAAGTTGTTATATTGCTGCATAAATTTTGATATTAAATGTAAATGTATGTGTCTTGTAAAGCGCACTGCTGCCCTGAGGCGTGGTGGCGCTGTAGACCGCTGGGCAACCCGTCCTGGCTATCCCTGTGAGATGGTCCCTACTGGGTATCTCCAAGGTGAAACCAGGCATCCCCGCGAATGTGGGGGGCCGTTGTAGAGATGAGGCAAGCTAATGCCCAGAGTTGCCGAGTGTGATCCCTGGTTAGAATAGGCACCGAGGCGAGAATTATCGAGTCTGCTGACCCTGGTCCATGACCCTGCCGCGTCGGGAATTGAACCCTGGTCCCGGGCTGTTCTCTGCTTCCGGGTCTGCCGCCTCTAACCAGTGAGCCACACGTCATATATTAGTGTTTATATTTGGGCAGATCTTATCTGACATCCTGCCTACTTCAACAGAGTCACCAGCCCCTAATTCTCCACACCTTTGGATAACGTTGCTGTCAGTGACAGGGTCGTTTTATTCCCCAGGGACATCCCAATCTGCAATAGGGTGCCGTGTTTATGGTGTTTATCAGAAACTGGCCATTTTGATCGTTGCCACACTCTGCCCACCAACCATTTACTTTCCTTCTGGAATCCTCCATGTTGCCTTTTCTGTTCCATAGTTTCCAAGAATGGGTGGAGCTGGACTATATAATATTTCCCAATCCAAGATGGCTGGGCTATGGATTCTTGTTGCTGCTTCCCAATTCAAGATGCAACCAAAGTATGGTGATAGATGGAATGCTTGACTTAATTAATCTCAGGCACTGGCAATCACTCAAATTCCAGTCCATCATTTTTCACCAACTATGCCACTCTAGACAATGGCGTGCCTTATGTTAATCAGTACGTACTCTGCTCCTTATTGGAACAGTCCGTCCTGAGCTGTCTGACAAAGCCCTCCTCCAGAAGGGACTATAAGCAGCCTCAGACCGGTTTCGCCCTACTTGAGGCACAGCAGAAGCATGTAGCTCGAGTCCTATGGCACAGTGAACATGGGTCTCAAGTATGAGCATAATCATACTTAGGGTTTCAACTGTAACAAGGTGATGGATGTAATGCTTGAAATAATCACAGCTATTGGCAATCGCAAGGGCCTAATTCCAGTCAATCGTTTTTCGCCCACCATGCCACTCTAGACAAAGGTCCGCATTTATGCAATTCAGCATGGATCTTGCTCCTCATTAGAACAGTCTGGCCCAAACTAACTGGGCAAGACCCCCTCTAAAAGGAGCTGCGGGCAACCTCAACACCGGAAGTGCAATGGGTATGTCCTTATATGGACCGATGCGCACAGTGCCACTCAAACCAAGTTACATCCAACTGCAGAGCTCCAAACAAGTCAAAACCAGTCTTGGGTTGCTTGCGTTCTGGTTCAGGGAGAACCTGACCTGGCAGTTCAGGGCGGTCTGTCCCTATTGGAGCAGTGGCAAGACTGATTTGCATACGGCTGGGTCCAAATTAAGGTGGCATGATGTGCAACTAAATGATGAACTGGGATGTGGCCCCAAGTAAATACCAGTAGCTGAGAATAATTCAAGCAGTCAACTCATCACTTTTTTGCGTACTTCAGTGCAATGCCCTAAGTGTGACAGGTATATCCAGAAATGGGTTCCGTGCTCATTGTGCCACTAGAACCTAGCTACATCTGAATGTAGAGTTCGAACCAGATCATGGGTTGCTGGATTGCCTGTGCTCCGGTTCAAGAGGGACCTGGCTTGGCAGTTAAAGATGGCTCCTGTTAGTTCTGTGATCTCCTATCCTGTTTTGTGGAATCTTTCATATCCCATCGTTCTCCAGGAATAGATGGAGCTTGACAATATCATCATTCCCAGTCCAAGGTGCATTTTTGTTGGCTGCTTTCCAATCCATAGGGACTCCCGTACTTCCTTTGATGTCACCTCCTGTTTCTTTATTATGAAAGGCTGCTGAATTCAGAGAAAGGCGTGCTGCAACACAAACAATAGTATGTTTCATTGCGTACTTCACACCATTGCACTAGTATTTTTGGCCCATTGATGGTTCCTTAGAATTTTCCTTGGATTTAAGAATTTTCTGCAAATCTCTACAGCAAGTCTCCTGATTCCAGGCTCTTCTATACCAAAAGTCTTCAAACTGTGGGTTGCACCCCCATGGAGAAGCTATGGCAGTGTTCCCTGGAAGCAATTTGTTTATTTAGAGCATTTCAAGTTTCTACTTATGAAACTTAAAAAGGGTTAATGCAATCACTTCAGATGTCTCTGTGCGAGGCCTAGGTGTTACATAATTGAATCCTGGTGGGCACCACGGGGAAAAGAGGCTGATATATAGTGCTACAAGGTCCCAGCCTGTAACAGAAAGCTCTGTGAATGTGAATTTGTAAATCATTATTTTGAAACTGTTTTAGACACAGTATAACATTGGCTGCTTCCAAATGGTTTAGTCAGAGCCACTGGAATTATGAAGCAAGGGAGCGCCAAATTATGCAGCTGGGTTGACAAAATTATGGCAGAAGAAAAGGCATATAATGCAGCATATATTCTGATACTATTACTTTATTCTTGTGTACATTTTACACATGGTAATTCTATTTGGGCAAAGATTTGACCTCATTAGTACCAGTTTAACCCGTCGACCGCGGCTGGAATTCCACCGCAGTGCAGGTGATTTATGACTGGGCGTGATCAGGACTGCCCCCGGCCGTCCTCCGCACACGCCCCCGTGACGTTCGACGGCCCCCGGCCGTCCGACGCACGGAAAGGGTTAACAACCAAACACACAAATGCTCAAATTTAAGGTGACCTGTTAACCTTTGTGCAGGCCCTTCCACTGCCACATTTGGCACATTTTAGTAACTTTTTATCTGTTAGAGCTGGAAACAATGTTTTTTTTTAACTTTACAGTTTATGCTCTAGATGAGGGATTATGTGGCAGATCTATAATGCGGGGAAAAACACAGAATCATATAATTCCAGTGGCTCTGGGTTCAGTGTTTAAGGATTTTCAAAGCATATATTTATTAATAGGTAATCAGACTGTACCTAGTGCAAGCATTTTTATAAGATTTCATTAAAAGGACACTTTCTAGAACTTAACACCCTTATGTCACTTGTCATCATGAAACTTGAACTGACTCCATCAATTAAGGCTTACACTGGGTCCCAAGCAGCCCTTACATTTGGCGATTAACCAATTGCACACATTTACATTTTTTTCAAGTAGCAGGCGCCTTGATCTCTGTCCCGCCCTCTCCTTCACAACACATGAGATCCTCATTCCCTCCCCTTTCAAATTTACCCAGAGGCACTGCAAGGTCCACATTAACCATTCTCGGGTGGTTGGTTCTTTTTTGTTTAACAAAAATGTCAAGGACAAGCTGAGGCATTCTCCTTTAACTGCTACACTTGCTGACTTAATTACCACACTCTAAATCAAACATCATCTGAATGAAAGAGGAGCTGAGAAGAGAAAAAGTTGAGCAAGATCAGTAATGTAAAGGGCAGGGAGACCTCTGTGGGCCTCTTAGGAGATGAGCTCTAGTACTGTTCATAGTGGCTGTCCAGTACTGAAGAGTAGCTATTCTGCTAGTGAAATCAGGTATGCATTAAAATAGGATTCAATGTGAGACTGACAGAGATCAGCAGATTGGGTATCAATATATTGGGTCTGATTTAGAGTTTACCAGAGAGGGCACTCTGTCACAACTGTAACAGAGTACCCTCTCCTCCAAACCCTCGGTATGCCCATCTGATTTTCAGGTGGGGGGACCTTTTAATTATGTCAGCGATGGAGCCTACTCTGGCTCCATTGCTGACATACTCTACAGACGGTCTGAGGGAGCGCAGGCCATAAGCGTTTTGGCCATTTGACTGCAGTCCCCGCTTCGGCCCACAATTTAGTGGGAGCGGTCGATTGGCCTGGTTTCACTCTCCCTTACTGCCTTAAAAAAACAGTAGTAAGAGATAGGGAAAAGGTTTAAATGACCCCCACATCATGACAACTCCCATGGCTTGGGGGTCCATTAGGCTTGGTTTTTTCATCAACAAAATCTAGCTTTGGGATTTTGTTTTTGAGGAAACAAAAACAAAAAAACAATATGTGTGCGAGCCATCATTTTTGAAAGGCCGCGCGGCAAGTGTTTAACACATTGATAGGAACTGCCGTGACAGTAGTTCCTGCCAGTGTTAAGAGATGTCCAGAGGGCTTGCGGACATCTCTAAATGTGAAGGACAAGTACTCCATCAGGGAGATAGAATATTTTAATCTGTTGACCTGATGGAGTAAAGCCGTTCCTCTGCACTCTAAATCAGGCCCATATTATGGAGGGTTTGAGGTGTGGGTGGGTGCCACCCCATAGAAAGAACTTAATGGATTTATTTATAGGTCATAATGTAAGTTCAAAAATGAAAAGAGGCAACACTCCAAATGCATAATTAAAACAAGGTGCCTGACCATCTTGGCAATTTGAACTCTGCCCCAAAGTGAAAGTTGGAGTTGAGACCACCTGTGGAAGCCTGCTTTCATCGTAAGTATGATTAGCCCTTGGCAGTATTTACTCGGTCCAGAAGATTGGTGGAGGATATAACATTCTCCACCCTGATTTTCAGAAGACCACCATTTTTTTAGATCAATGTCAACCCAGTGGTCGTCTCTGTGCTTTCACAGAAGCTGCCACCATGATTGCTCCTGTGAAGGCACTAAAATTTTGATGTGCAGCCATCTTCTTTTAGGCAGCCATGTACAAAACATTTTTGTTTTTTTCAGAAACAAACTTCAAAAATAAAAAAATGAACATCCTCGATACACCCTGGGAACTTTCCCCCATGGTTTATGGGTTATTATTTGTTTTCTGTTTGTGACCATTTTTTCGTTTTTTTTTTTACTGATCCCTTTCATTGTAACAGACTGAAAAAGAACATTAGACCACCTTGTCTAAATAGGGAAGGCAGTTTGATACCCTTACTGTGATGGGCCCTGCTCCGTTGGACTGTCAGGGTGCGTATTCCAGCGGCAAAGCCATTAGGGGCACTACTTTCGGGAAAGTTATGGTTTGCCACACTCAAAATAAAGTGGGCTGACTGAGGACTTGGCTGACAGGGTACTCCTTGTTCTAAAATCTAAAACAGGCCCTACATTTTTTTTTACCATATCTCATAAGCGCGCATTTACCTATATGCCCAAATATTTACGATGAGATGTGAGCCATTGGAAGTTCCATGCATGAGTAGGAGTTCAGGATGGTGGCATAGCCACACATTTTCCCCAATTGATTTTATAACCAGAGAAAGTGGTAGAGTTGTCACTTAAAGAAAGAAGTGCAAGGATGATTGGGGTTCGTGAGGTTTAGAATTTCATCAGCAGATAGGAGAGCCTTTCATTCTACTGCCGGGGTGGATATGGCTTAGCTGCTGTGGCGTTTTAAACTGCTTTAGAACGTTCTTTCAAAGGCTACAATAAACATAATGGTGAACAGTAAGCCACACTTTCTTTCACCTTTAAGGATCAATAAGGAGGTCAATAGGAGAATCCCACAGTTTACCTGTGCTGCCATTGTTGAGTAGAAATGAAGTCTTGACCCAGGCCAGCACATTCCGATGTTGTAAAGAATTTGACTTGGTCAAATGGCATGTTCAGCATTGAGTGACAGTGTGACAACTTGGCTGTCCTTGGATTGCCATTATAGGTGGTTGAGAATCCTAAAAGGATTCCTATAGGAGCAAACATGGCACAAAGCAAACTTAGGAGTTGTGAATTGAAGAAGAGAAGACACTTCTGAGTCTACTGGCCAGGTTCTTTGCTATTAATATAATGTCCATTTTCAATAGAGTTATTGGTTAAAGGTTTTCAAATAGTAACTGATGGAGTTTGAAAATTCAATTTTTAAAGCCTTCTACATCTGCCCAGGTTTGTAATATCTTGTAGGAGAAAAACTTGTGATATCGAATGGCCACTCTTTATTTCTTGGCATTATTTGCCTACGGTAATTGATCAGTGAATTGGATTATTATCTGACTGTTAATAATCACACTACCCACCCACTCTCTTTGTCGCTATTCACTTTCAAAGTCAGAATGATGGGTTTCCTTCAACTGGGTGATGTCTATATTGTAGGAGTGCATTCTAGTCTTTCTCAAAACACCCAGAAGCGTGCAATATTACTTTCCTTGAGTTTCCCTTTTCCTATCCCTTGGAGACTCTTTTAGAAGTCAAGGTGAAAAAATGTGAGTGACTGTTCCCTGACCCCGAATATGAAGCCCCTGTCCAACCCGTGGGAACTGGTATAACCCAAGGCATCTCCACTATGCAGAAGATGCGTGGATGGCGGAACATTCCCATACTGCTGAGCAGGCATCATGACTTCCCTGCAGTTGCTGTATATTATGGCCAGCTGCCAGTAAGCAGGAGAGACTTCCATAATATATTTGTCATGTTTTGTGAGATGTTGCATATGCCCAAGGTATCACCTCCCTACAGTTACAATCAGTTCTTGGTGCTGAGAAAAACATTCCAAAACATTCCTTATCCTTCCTACTGTTCTCTTCAGGTCACCAGGGTTGGTCTCTGAGCACCAGATTTTCTCCTGCCAGTGCAAGATCCATTTCACAGTGGTCAGCTGGGCCTGATGGGAGTCGAGCCCTTCTGCCTTTTGTGTCTTTATAGCATATAACAGGAGGCCAGCCACCTGACCCTTGGAGAGTAGTTTCAGTCAATGGGTGCCAGAAGGAGTCATAGGTCCTTGAGTCTTATTTCTTCCATTAGTCAGGCTAAGTTTACTTTTTCCATGGTGTTGTTTTCCCAAGGCCGGGAATGTTGTGAAGTGGCAGTCTTATTCTTTGCACTAGCAAGTGATTGAAGAATTTTCTACACTCAAACCTGCCAACTTTCTTTCAGAATTCTACCTCTTATTTCAGCACTTTCTTTCTCATTTTACTTAACTCCTTTCCTGAATACCTTAGACGAAATTGTACTAGTCTTCTTGAGGTATCCTAGTCTCTCCTTCTAGCCATTCCCATATAGAGATGAGATGTTCCTCTCCTTTGCGAAAGGTAAAACTGGCCTTTCCTCTTGCTAGGTACACAGACAAAAAGCCTAGGCTTTCTGTGGACATACATTTTCTGGCAGCCCTATTTAGGATCTACCGTTTATGGCCTTTGATTAGGGTGATAGAAGTATCTTAGAAAACTCTGAACATTGGAGGACTCCATGATGTGCTTTTTTAATATAATTAAACTTCTACATATCATGACTCATTGAACAATCTTTAGGTACATTCCTGAAGTTAGACCTACAGAAAATTGAGATACTATTTGTAGTATTCTCCTTACTAGTTCTGGAATGCTTGGGCTAAGGCGCTGTGTAATAGCATTCCATTTAGAGTGTTCATTCAAATAGTTGAGTCAGTTGGCTCCTGTTTCCCTGGGTGAGCCTGCTGCTCCGCAGCACCTGCTTATAATATGAATAAACTACAACACTAAGAACCATTGTGTGACATCGTAATTATTACATTTTCTGTGGCGACGATCGCAGGTGCCTTCTGAACCCATTGCGTGTGGAAGAAGAAAAGAACATTTCAAGCTGTGGTGTTTCCTACCTCGTCAAGTGCAAGCGGTGAGTGGAAGTAGCGTCCGAGTTAATCTCCGCGTAAATCTTCTACATTCTCCCGCCAAAGCGATGATTTGAGGTACTGTCTTATCAAATCATTTCCTAGCAGCAGCGGAGCGAGTCATGTTAGCCTACGTCACGAGGCTAACTGGAGTTAGCTTTCCAGCTTCAGGTTAAACGGCATTTTGGAGATACAATTTGGTCATTGTTCATTGGCTTATCACTCAGTCACGTACTGTGACGCGGCCTGACGAACGACGCAGAGACCATTTTGTTTGAAATTAGAGAGTATTTAGAAAGGTTTCAAGAGTTATCGACATAATAAGCAGTTGCCATTTTGAAACAGGGTAAAGTATGAGCCATCTCATTTAATACCATTTACGAAGAAGCATTTTCAAAGCATTGTAAAAAGGGAATACAAAGACAAATAAACAAAACGCGACCGGTTGTGTGGAAGAACCGGTGAAGTGTCAGCTTCAGATTTAATTTACAAGACGGTGAGTTTTAGCAACATGTAGACTCATCCACAAATTGACAAAACGTGACTAGTATCTGAAAAGTCGGTAAAGTGACAACTTAATATTTAACATACAGGACGGGGAGGAGTATCCTTGATCTGCAATCGATGGAACTGCTACATTTTGACTTCTCTGTGTGTTTATTTTCAATGACACACACATCTGTATGTCCATCAAGACTGAATTAGTAATTTATTCATGTTAATGTGCTAACTATTTACTTTCAATTAAGAAATACATGCTATAATTCTTTTTTTAATTTATAGATTCTAGTGAAGATTTCGTTTTTAAAAAATTGTAATTTGTTTTCAAAATGCAGTCTGTCTCTCCACCTCCACCTTTTTTAGAAATGCCAGGAGATCCACCAATACAATGGAAAAAATGGTATGATGCATTCATCACCTACATTGGTGCTATAGGGGGTTCAGGCTATAGGGCAGAAATAATTTTTTTTTTTTTTTTTTTAATGCATTAGGGTTTGAAGGGAGAGAGATTTTTAAACATTTACCTGCATTAGTACGTGCAGTTGACGAAGAGGAGATTGATGAGTTTACTGAGACTGTAAAAAAATTGGAATTGCGTTTCGACTTCCAACCTAGTTTAGTAGTAGTAAGGCACAAGTTTTTTAAGAGAGAACAAAAAGTTGGGGGAAAAGTAGAAGATTTTATTTCAGCATTGCGAGTATTAAGTGCTGAATGTCAATTTGAAAGTTTTAGAGATCAGCTTATAAGGGGCCAATATATTTGTAAATGTACTGACAAGCGTATCCAACAAAATTTACTTTCTTTAGGTAACCCAACTCTCGAGGGAACGATTAAGATAGCAAAGAGCGTTGAACTTTCAAAAGTTTCGGTGAAAGAATTACATGAAAAAGGATCATCAACTTCTCCAAAAGAAAAGTCTGTCAATGTTATAAGGTCTAAGGATTCTAAATCTAATAATTTCATTCGCAATGATAATAAGTTTTTCAAACAGACAAATATTTGTTTTAAATGTGGAAATGCCCCCCATTTTAGATCAGGACGCCCATGTCCTGCTAAAAATGTCACCTGCAGGATGTGTGGTAAGATTGGACATTTTTCCAAAGTTTGTCAAAATGGGAAAAGGAGTCCTGATTTTCATCAAGATACAAAACAGATTACCAGATTAGCGTCCTCTGTTGCGAATTTGTGTGTGTCAGAGAATCTAAGTGTGATGATTTTGATAAAATTCAAGATGATTTGAGAGACATGGTAGTTGTGGTTACTGATGTTGGCGTGGTTACCAATCAACCTTCTGAGTGCGTTGACCCTTATGTGGAAATTGGAGTTGGGACAAAAAATGTTATGTTTACTAGTTGATTCCGGTGCGAGAATCACGATGATTGATCAGGAAAAGTTTCATGAAGTTTTGGGGTTCTCGTCCATCACTACCTCCTGATAGATCTCCTGTTTCATACGAAGGAAGAGCAATTGAACTGGCAGGGTATTTTGAAGACACTTTGGAATTTAGAGGTAGAAGAATCTTTGGAAAAAATATATGTGGCCATCAAGGGATTAAATATCCTTGGTTGGTTTCATCAAGGACTTTTCAAAATGGTTCTTAGACCTGGCACAAAGGATCAAGTTTCCATTCTTAGATCAGAAGATTTTGTAGACATTTTGTGTGAGAAATATCCTTCTGTTTTTAGCAACATTCTTGGACAGATTAAAGGTTTAACTCATTGTATTAAGGTTAAGGAAGGTGCCATACCGGTTAAGCATAAACTCAGGAATGTACCGTTTAGCGTCAGAGAACAACTAGAAAAGGAACTTAAGGATATTTGTAAAAAAGGAATAATCGAACCTATTGAGTCATCTCTTTGACTTAGTCCATTGGTCGTAGTCAAAAAGAAAAATGGTGAAATTCGTGTCTGCATAGACTTACGCAGGCTAAATATAAACATATGGATTGATTCTCATCCTCTCCCAAAAATGTTGGATATGTTGTCTTTAATTAATTGTTCAAAGTGGTTCACAAAGTTAGATTTAACTTCAGCCTATTACCAGGTGGTTTTGATTCCATCATCAAGAGACTTGACTGCTTTTGTTTCGCCCATTAGTACTTTTCAATACTGCCGCATGCCATTTGGGTTAGCCTCCGCTGCAGCGGTTTTTCAAAGAATCATGTCCAATTTACTTGAAAACATAAATGTTTTTCAAGATGGCATTCTGGTTCATAGTGTAACATCTGAGTCACATGATGAGGCAGTCTGTTGTGTATTGGAGACCTTACGTGATGCAGGTGTAGTCTTAAAGAAAGAGAAATGTGTTTTTAAGGTGCAGAAAATAGAGTATCTGGGTCATGTCTTGTCTGAACATGGTGTGGAGCCTAGACCAGGTCTAGTTAAAGCTATTGTTGATTCTCCAGCTCCTTGTGACAAGGTAGGTCTCAAATCGTTCATTGGTTTGTGCGACTTTTACTCTGGATTTTTACCAGATTATGCCTCAAAGGTTCAACCGCTTTCTAATATGCTTTAAAAAAGTGTTCCTTTTATTTGGGACAAAGAATGCAGTGATGTTTTTGATTGGATCAAAGAATGTTTGGTTAGTCCTATAATACCCAAGCCTTTCGATCCTAATGTAATGTGTACCATCACTGTTGATGCTAGTGGTGTGGGTTTGGATGCTATTCTCACTCAAAATGTAAAAGGGCATGAACATACTTTAGGATATGCTTCAAGAGTTTTGCATGAGTCTGAATTGAATTTTTCAGTAATTGAAAGAGAATTGTTGGCATGTTGGTGGCCCATAAGAAAATGTACTCCTTATATTTGGGGAAAACACTTTAAATTATGCACTGATCACAATCCACTTGTATCCATTCTGTCAGGTGTCAAAATGAAGGAACATACACCTAGAATTGCACGGTTATCAACTAAACTCTTACAGTATGATTTTGACGTTTCTTATATCCCAGGTAGCAAAAACACAAGGGCAGATTATTTTTCGAGACATCCTGTGGAATGTGGAGATCAATATGTTTATTATGATGAGGAAAATGGTTTTGTGGCTGCTGTTGTTTTGGATGATATGTGTGCGATCAGTGAAGCGGAATGGAGAGAAAAACTGTCTGAAGACATATTACTTGGAGAGGTCATCAAGTGTGTTAAAAGTGGTTGGCCGAAAGAGAAGAATGCTCATTTATCCCTGCAGACTTTTGTTAAAGTGGCGAATGAGTTTTCCATTGAAGATGGATTACTTATGCGTGATGATAGATTGATTCCTCCGGAGTCATTAAGGTACAGATTAATTCAGGGTGCGCATGAAGGCCATCTAGGTAAAACTTTTACCAAAAAAGGATTGCGTGAACATCTGTGGTGGCCACAGATGGATAAAGATGTTGATATCTTTGTAGCGGAGTGTGTCATTTGCTCAAATTCAGAGAAAAGTATGAAGATATGTACACCACCTCTCCAACCTATTGAGTTACCAAATAAGCCATGGGAGAATATTGGAGTTGATTTGGTGGGACCTTTTAATACCCTTCCTACCAACGCAAGGTTTGGCATTGTTGTAATTGATTATTATTCTAAGTGGCCAGAGAATCGTTTTATCAATAAACCTAATTCCAACAATGTCATTGATTTTCTGAAAGATATTTTTTTTACGTGAAGGTTGTCCAGCTACAATTATAAGCTACAATGGTGTACAATTTGTCAGCCAGGATTGCGAAAAGGTTTTGCACCCAATCGGGATCAAACATTTAAGAAGTGCGCTCTATCATCCACAAACCAATGGTTTGGTGGAGCGGATGAACAGGGTTATAAATAATTGTGTACAATGGGCTTTAGCTGGAAAATGAAATGTTCAAAATGCAGTAAGATCCATGTTGTGGTTCTATAGTACAACACCCCATTCCTCCACCAAGGTATCCCCTTTTGAACTTCTTTGGAGAAGGAAACCTTGTTCGAAGGTAAGTCCTGGGTGGATGACTAGATGGGTAAAAATCAACACTGTAAGTAACATAGACAACATTGTTTGGTCTAATGTTCTACAAGCTCAAAGTCAAAAAAAGGGATACCTTGATTCCAGGAAAAGATCTGTTTCCCAGAATACTAAAATTGGTGATATTGTACGGATTAAGATCCCTATTCATGCGAAGAAACGCTGTTCAAAATTCTCGAAATGTTCAGGGTTGACAAGGTGTGTGGTAATGCGGTAAGAACTAATTTGAAAAATTGGAGGAATTTATCTAGAATTGTAAAAGTCACTGATGGTTCGGGCCAGTTTTCATCATCTTGTCCCAATAAGTCTGATAACATGTTTAGACCTGTAAATAATGATGTTTCTGCTTCTCCTGCTGCTGTGGGTTTGCGAAGAAGTTCTTGTCAGCATTCCATTCCAGCCAGATATCGTTAATTTTCCCTATGGTATCTTTCCTGTTTCTTTTTGTAACTAGAAATGCGCATTATTTCTAATGTTATCTCTAACATTCTTTTTCATCGCTATATTGCTGTTTGTTTAGTTTATTTTCATATTTGTTTATTATCCTTTTTATTTAATATGTTGTTTATGTTTTCCTTTAATATGTTGGAAGGAGGAGGATAATGTAGTATTCTCCTTACTAGTTCTGGAATGCTTGGGCTATGGCGCTGTGTAATAGCATTCCATTTAGAGTGTTCATTCAAATAGTTGAGTCAGTTGGCTCCTGGTTTCCCTGGGTGAGCCTGCTGCTGCGAAGCACCTGCTTATAATATGAATAAACTACAACACTAAGAACCATTGTGTGACATCGTAATTACTACACTCTTATAGCTGGATAATCACATTTGATTTGTAGTCACTCCAGTAGGGCAGCTGTGATCTTTACATAATTCTGTGAGCTGTTTAATTTTCACTTTAAATTATCAAAACTTGTGGCATAGACTAACCGTAGGACGGAAAATTTGAATCCGCTTTCAGCTAAGTCACTGTAACACATGATTGGAAATTATGAATACATATCTTGGATAATAGTATACTTCACCTTAAACTATAGATATGTTAGGAGACAATTGACATTTACATTTTTTATAGGAATATCGGAGAGTGTGATGGAAGTGTGTTAAAAAGTATGTATGGAGCTAATGTTCTGTCCATACATTTTACTGTACCCCTGACTATGCCCCTTTAAAAATTGTGATGGAGTTTGAGAAGGAAGTGGGAGTCCTGTGGCAAAGTTTACTACCAGTATGCGTAGCTGCCTTGTGTGAAGCAGTCAGGCAGGAACAGGGTTTGACAACTATAAAACATAAATGTTTTAAACAATTTATCAAGAAACGGGGATGCTTATGGACTCTTCTATTGATGCATTAAGTTTATATTATAACTGGACTTGACACATCATATAAACACCCTCTCCATTATTTTTTGAAAATAGATTTCTTGCAGCAGCTGGACTGTGCATAAGGCAGTGAGTGATGTTTAAGGACCCACTTTATTATTTGTCGGACGTAATACGCATTGGCCTGGTAGAGAAATGAACGTCTACCTAATCTGCCCATCAAATTTAGAAGTGACCGCCAAGCTGAAGGTCATATCTAAAGCATTTTCAGGAACTGTCGTCACAGTGGTTGCTGCCAATGCTTGTTTAAGTTTAATGCACAACTCTGTCAACATAACAGAGCCGTCCGTCAAAGTTTTCTTTTTTTCGAAATTAAAATCCTAAAGTGGGATTTTCTTTTTGAAAATAAAGCAAAATGTAACCGCCCATGACAAAAAAAGCAATGAGGATTTTTCACTGTCCCTTACCCATAGGATTTTTCTGGTGGTGAAGGGCAGTGTAAACTGACCTGTATGTCTGCCTTTCTGAATTATATGGGCGGACATAGAGGTGAGCTGGCCCTTACTGTTTTGGAGAGGTTCAACCATGGTAAAGATGGCGTAGTCTGGGTTACACCAGTGGTCTGCCCGCCTATATATCTGGTGAGCGGGTCATTATTTTGGCATTAAAGGATACTCAGTCGTCGTTGCGACAGAGTATCCATACCGTCAAGATATAAATTGAGTCCTAAATGTTAAAATAGGAATTTGTTAGACGTTAAAAGATATTGTAGGATCATGTAATCTATTTTAAAGTGAAAGACACACAATTGATGGAAAGAATGCAGAACAATTCAAAACATTCACCTCCAGTCAAGAGAGCTGGGTTAAATCCATCATTCTTTTGCTCACCATGCCACCCCAGTTTAGCCCTCTATTTTAAGGTGTGCATCAAAATCTAGCTCCGATTATGCCAGGAAGGGAGGTCCACGACTACCTCTTATTTTTAAGAGTTAAGTAAGTCCGGTTGTTTAACCTAGAAATTGGTTGCTTTTCTCAGATAGGGTTTAAAGGAGCCTGGGTAATGCAGAAACAAGAAGCCTGAATGTCTTGCACTGTAAATAATCTTTAGAATAATTTGCCCATGTTTTATTTGTTTCTAAAGTGACACAGCATGCCAGAAGGTTGTTACTTCATCCCCTGTTCTTACAGTGTGATATTATGAATTGCTAGAAGAATTGTGCTCTATAGCATTATGGATATTTTATGTTTTATTTATTAACTGGAGTAGTATTTTAAGGTTTTACAATGTTATCTCCGAAACTAATGCATGATACATATGAGTTTATTTACTGATTCGCATAAAAGATGCGACCTCTAAAAGTCATATTTCCAGAAATTCCTTACAGATTGAACACAGAAAACTCTATGTATGCTGGTGTCAGAGAATTTTGAATATATCATTTGAAGTATACATTGATTTCTTTTAGAATGCCAAGATTATCAGAAAAAAGTATAGCAATATGTGAAAATGGGACATGAATGTGGGGTTATAAATGAAATACTGAGACAAAAAAAAGTAGCTGTAACAATCGTGGTTGCATTGTTCATTTTGCACAGAAATGGGCCATTTGAGATGTGCTTGCGACTGACTGACTGAACATTCATGCACATTAGCTGCAGTCTCTTACAGCTAGATTCATCAAAGTCCCATTTTGCGAGTCAGTAATAGCGATTATTAAGGAATCGCTATTACAGACTCGCAAAACGGGATTCATGTACAAATCGCAATTTATTTTACGATTCCTACTGCTTCCTTATTTGCGATTAGCTAATTGCTAATCACAAATAAGGAATAACTCCCCATTCATTCCTATGGGCCTAAAGGCCCATAGGAATGAATGGGAAGACATATCAATGTGCGAATCGCTATTAGCGATTCGCATTTTGAGTTTGCGATTTCAAGGGTGCAGGGGTGTCCAAAGGACAACTTGTGGCACCCCTGAAATGTAAATGTAGACTGATGTTGCGCACACACATGTCCAAAGGACATGTGTGTGTGTAACATACAACTTTGAAACTTTGAAGTTTTCACTATTTATCACGAAGTCAGACTTCACGGTAAATAGCGGCCAAAAATAGTGATTTCGCAATTCAAAAATGGTTCATGAATTGCCTTTAAGGAATCTCAAATAGAGATTCCTTAAATGCAATTCCTCGCAATTTAGCGATTTCGCAATTTGCGATTTTTTGCATTTGGGATGATGAATCCCAAATGCAAAAATTGCGCTCGCAAAGGGCCAGATTCACAGAATCTGGCCCTTTTGCGAGCCGATTTTTCAATGATGAATCTGGCTGTTAATTTCCAAACTGTTAGGCGCTGAAAGCAATGTCCAATTTCAGCATGGGGGCTACCTTGCTGATGTATAGTGTATGTCCATGCATTCAGATTTACACTCAGTGATATAAACTTCTGCTCTCAACAACAAAGTCTGCCTGCAGTGGCAGTAAGTGAAAAGCGCCAAAAACTGAATGACCTTGAAATTGACCAAAATATTATGAAGTTTGTTGAAGTTTCTCATGGTGCCATGGGGAATTCATCTAGGCGCATAGCAAATTCCCAGAATGTCACTTCAAACTCCAGCTTTCATCATAGTCTCTGTTTAATTGAAAATGGGTTGACTTTCATATAATCTCAGGCATTCTCTGCATATTTTAGGGATTGCGAGATGGTAGACTCTCTGTTATACCTCTAAAAGTTCATAAAATGAGTGGAGTTTTGGGTAAAATAGAATAGGACCAAAATGTGCATCGTGGTTAAAAGAACAAAAGTGAGACACTAATGCTCAGAGCATTGGCCTCTGAGCTGATTAATTAATCTGCAATTATGGAAAAGTATTGGAAGTTGTTGTGTGGAAACTCAAATGTGCAGTTTTTATTTTATTTTATATATATTCAGTGGCTGGTCTGACATGAGAGGTTATCCTGACACAACGCATTAATGCTCTGTATTCTCAGCGATAACCAGGCAGAAGGCTACCAGTCATACATGTGAAGTTTCTCCAAACAAAAAGGCAAGTGGTTAAAGAGGAGAGGATGTGGTCCGTCGGCTAGACTGCCAACTTTGAGGCTGGAAACCAGGGTTCGAGCCTCGGGGTAACGTCCACATCTTGTGATTCTGGGCAAATCACTTAACCACATCGCTGCGGCGGCTATTCCGCCTCAGCGCTAAGAGGGCGGGGCAGCCGCGCGGCGGCCGCATGCTGGTGACGGAACCGCTCCGTCACCAGGCGCGGTTGGGCTGTGCTCGTGACGGAGCGGTTCTGTCATGGCCCCGCCCTCTCAATAGAACGCTCAGCGCAGGCGCGGAATTCACGCCGCACATGAGCGGCGGGCGGGCCATGACGGAACCGCTCCGTCATCAGCACAGCCCAACCGCAGCTGATGACGGAGCGGTTCCGTCATCAGCATTGAACGGGTTAATCTCCCCGTGCCTGAATGTGTAACTTAAGCGTTGCTTAAATACCTTCGGGTCGAGGTATGCGCTATATAAAAACTGCAACAACAAAAAAAGTAACATAAAGCTCAAAGGCACAAATATCAATTGAGCACAAAAGTGCATTTCGGCCCTCGACAAGGTCCGGAAAGGCATACTTATTGCCAATGAAACACCTGAGGCACTTGGCCAAAATGAGACACCCGAAGGCTCAAAGGATAATTTTAGTGATCGATGTTTTTAGCAACGAAAACAGTTTCTGGATTTTCCAATAAAGGGCCATTTTGGCCATCAGCAGGCTATGATACCCACTAAATGCGGTAACTACTGTAGCCAGAGTTTATTAGTGGAAACTCTCTTAAGGTGCCTTTCCCGTAGCCCTCCTGCCCTGATATAAAATCATGAACAAGTAGCTGTAGTTTATGCCTTGACAGAGGTGGTGCCCCAGGTGCATCCCCGGCTTCGCTCCTTGTCACTGCCTGGGTCTATTGCACCCTCCTCCTCTCACCAATCAGATCCCTCCCAACCTTTTCCCCATCAAAAGCAGAGATTAATAGTGCCAAACACGAAGGAGCTAGGCCTTTTTATTGACATGAACACATGACCTGTGACACCGGTGTTGGATGGGTGTGGGGTGGGTGGGTGTAAGGCCATCCTTTGGGGAGTGGCTAGAAACAACCACAGTATCCACTATCCAGCACGACACTATAGGGTGGAATGTTTTTCGATTGCATTCACGGGCTGCTGAAACTTTCACCTTTTTTTTTTTAACCCTGCTAGCCTTGCACCTTGGGAAAAGTTGCAGAGTTAAAACATAACATTTGCTAAATTGTGTTTGCCCCCTCTCATCCTCAACCTACCAGTCCTTTCTGAGTTTTAATAAAGGTTTCTAATTCCTTATTAACATTTTCCTGGCAATGAGTAGACAGACACTTAGTCTTAGTTTAAATCTCCCCAAGTCCCCGCGGAGGCCAAGTTTTATATATGGCGTCTTTTACTCTTTTTTTCTTTGGAAGGTGACACCACATCACAGCTAAAATGTTTCATTCGCCCGACACCCTCCCTGAGCTCAGTTTTACTATTTTATCTATTACATGCTTTCTACATTTTCACAGACGTCCAGTAGATACATAATATGGTCTTCAGGTGCAAATTGGGTAGGTATGTTATGTAAAAGGACAACCTAACAGTTTGCACGCGCATTATAATCGAGATGGGAGTCTCTCCATTTCTCTTCTGGAATTAAATTACTACTGCGCGTTTTAAGCTGCTGCAATTATGGTCTGTTGGCGGTACAAGAATCCAGATTTTGCTGGCAAATAGGAGATTTCTGTGCTGCTTCAAGGCCTTTTATTCCTAAATTTGAAATTAAAGAAGGAATAAACAAGCAATACATGTAACTACAATCATTTTATCAGCGCACACTTTGTGTATATTTATTTGTATTGTATTATCCTTATGTGACTGTGTGTTGACTTAAAAAAAAAATGGTTCGTGAAGTTTTTAATAGGGAAATAGTTGACACCTCTGCATGGTTTTTAACACTATGAAAGTGCCAATGCTATGTGTGCATAGCGCAACAATGTGCTCAAGGTGCCAGTAGGTGGCAGCAATTCATCAGATAACGGAAATACGTTTGCTAACATGCACTGATTGGACTAATGATTTTTTTACGGCGCTCTAGGTCAGAAATGGGTTGTGCAATACTTATGAAAACACAAAAACGAACTCAGCTTAAGCCAGGCTAAATACCTCCTGATCTTTGCACAATTATTGCGTTCCGAATAGCAAATGGTTCGAATAATATCCCAGGATATGCACAATATGCACATAGTTGGTTCTTGCTGCAACACTGGGGGTCCCAGTCAGGCGTGCAACACCCATTGAACTTAGCGGGCTTCAGCCCCCCCCCCCCCCCCTCCCCCCCCCCGTCGTGTGTGGCAGCCCGGGATGAGACAGATCCCGGGCACACACAGAGCCGCACCCGAACGTTTCACAGGTCTTTTAAAGACCATTTCAGTGTTAATTAGGCCTTTCAGTTGTTTCACCTCTTCTATGAGCCCCTGCAGCTCCACTCTGCCTACTGATTAAAGGTTCAGCCCCCCCCCGAATTTTTTTCTTAGATGCCCCCCCCTCGAAATTTGGCTCTAGTTGCTCCTCTGGTCCCAGTTGTCAGAGGGTTTTGTATGTCTCTAGAAAAATATTTTGATAATAACTAGTCCTCCAGTCGTCTGTCCTCGTTCTGAGAAAAACTCCAGATGGGTGGTCAGAATGTTTTCGGTGTCACTCGACAAGGAGAGGTTGCTGGGCATCGACTGTGGTGGGTTTAGGACGTTTTGAACTCCTCTGCCCCAGCTCCTCATGGACAAAGAGGCTGTGACTTGCGGACTGCCTTCCCTCCCCCGGAGTTGCTGGCTATGGCAGCCCTCTTCCTGGACTCTCGGACTTGGACCTTTGTGCTCCTCGCATTTTCCATTTTCTTTTATGAATCGCTTCTTCTTCTACCTTTCTCCTCCGCCATTTTAGCGTTCTCTGACCTCCCCCTCTGTCCTAGCGACCTTTTTATTGTTGCTCCTGTTGCCTCTGACACACTCCTCGCTGTCTTACTCGTTACTATCTGCATCCCTCTCTCGTTTTTCTCACTTCCCTGCCCTTCTCTGTCCCTACCTTGGTGCTGTGACTGCATCCCCCCTCCGACCCCACTTAATGGAACTCCGCTTTGCTGTAAATGGAGATCACTCTAATCACTTGTATATGTAGTAGACCGCTGTGCTCTCTACCATTCCTATGTGACTCTTAGAGTATATCCATTCATATCCCTTCCCTATGTATATAGAGATAACTCTAATCACTAGTGTATGCAGTAGACCAGTGGTTCCCAAACTTTTGATTTCTGAGGACCCCCATTGAGTCACCACTGGAAGGCGGGGACCCCCAAGCAATTTGTATGAGTTAAATTTCAAACATTAAAACAGTAAATCGAAAAAAATACACACGTGTGCACACAAAACAAATACTCAAAGTACTAAGGATTTTGGGGCCAGATGTACGACTATTTCATTTAGCGTCTCGCAATTGGCGACACATTGCGAGTGGCAAATTACGAGTCGCTAAATGAAATGTACAACAGTGTGTTTAACAGTGTTTGGGATTCCCAATGTGGTCGCAAATTGAAAGGTTCTTTAATATTAATGAGCCTCTCTCAATTTGCAAGCCCATTGGGAATGCCAGCCCTCCCAGCGATGGTGGCCTGCTGGGCTCTGCAGGCCACCATGTCTCGGACTGCTTTTAAATAAAGCAGTTAAAAAAAAAAATTGCAGCCTGTTTACCAGGCATTTAAAAAAAAAAAAAAATGAAACGTTTTCGTTTCATTTTCTAAGGGCAGGCAGAGGTCCCTGGGACCACTGCCTGACCTTAAAAAATCCTTTTGCATGCATTTGCAAAGGGGAAGGGGTCCCCTGGGGACCCCTTCCCATTTGTGAATGCATTACCATCTACTTGAAGTAGGTGGTAATTGTGACTGTTTTGCGACCGCAAAACATTTGTACATGGTTTTGAGACTCGCTATTTGGAAGGGAATGCCCCTTCCAAATAGCAAGTTGCAAAACCTATTTAGAGTCTCGCAAACAAATTTTGACTCGCGAAATAGGCTATGTACATGGCCCAATAGGTTTTTGCATGCGCAAATGGTTTCGCGAACCTGTTCGCGCATATAAAAACAGATCGTTCATCTGGCCCTTACTATTTTATATTGAAGTAATAACCCCTCTGTTACATGTATTTCATTTGTTTCATAGCATCTCTCCTACCATTGTAGGATGTCAGAGCACTTTACATCGCACACATATAGACATTGAATCATACATGTAAATCAGTGTGAATATAAAATGTTTATAGAGTGCTTGGTCTGGAAAAGCACAAACTCAGGATTCCGAGCATAACACTGTGGCTAGCATTGACTTTAACATTAAAAATGTATTTCCACCCAAATATATCTTTTTAGCAGCATCAGGATAATGAATAACTGGGACAAAATATAAGTTACTAACTGGTACCATGCAGTTAGCAAGCAGCTCTTTGATGACAGTTTATAGGTCCCTCTGCTAGATTACGATTGTCACTTATGAAGTGCACAGTAACAAAAGAATCTCTGACAGAGGCAGTAACCACGAACCTAGGCACATAAAATACTGCTTTTTAATATGCATGTTACACGTCCTTTGCAGTAGGCACATTAACCCTCTGTGCTACATTAGTTAAATCAAAGCTGTCACTGAACAAAACTCTCCACGCTCTCCAGCAAGTACATTAATCACTGGCATTCTCTTGACACTTTTATTGTTGCTGGAAAGCTGCTAATTATACAAGAAATATTTTGTGCTTTTAAAACTGTTGCCTACGGACCCCCTTGGAATGTGTCACGGACCCCTGGGGGTCCGCGGACCACAGTTTGGGAAACACTGCAGTAGACCTTTGTACTCTCTACCATTCCTATGTGACTCTTATAGTATATCCATTTGTATCCCTTCCCTATGTATATAGAGATAACTCTAATCACTAGTATATGCAGTAGACTTTTGTACTCTCTACCATTCCTATGTGACGCTTAGAGTATATCCATTCATATTCCTTCCCTATGTATATAGAAATAACTATAACCACCAGTCTCTTCTTTGTGTGACTTTACATCTTGTACATTTGCAATTTGTTTCTGTGTGTATCTTTTATGTAAAAAGGAGGGAGTGCAAGAACTGCTTGCACTGTTTCCAAAAGGCACTCCAATGGGAGATTGCACTCCTGAATTATAATTTCATCACAAGGTTTCGTGCAATTCAAACAGCGTAGTCGATAGTGATCTTTTTTGAAGGTTCATTTAATCGGTAGGTCACATATTATATCATCATAGTGACTCTTTTATGAAGCAATACGTCAAATGTACTTTTGATAACATCCATTGATCAATGCATCATCCCTATGCCTTTCGGGCGGGGCCCTTCGTCAGGGGATAGCAAAAGATCAAGTGTTCAGTGCAGCAACACACGACACGCGGGGTTGCCGGGGGTTACCCCGCGTGTCGCTCAAGAGACCGTCTTCCATATACTCGAGGACTCTGCTAGTGGTAGGTGGAGACACTGCTAATAGGTAGTCAGGACCAGTCACTTTAGTATTTGTTTGGGAAATCTTTGTTTTAAATGGAGCAGTCTTTCATAGCTGTTGGTGTTTCTGATCAAAGTTGCTCATAACTGTAGGTGCCTCAGGCCATGGACGCTCATAGTTGCGCATGGCAGTGCCCTGAGAAAGATAATCACATACCCTTCACTAAATGGTTACTGCCACATTTCTAAAGCACCCCTGCCTCCATCCTCTCACACTTCAGTGTGAGGGGATGGTCTTTCCACCTCAAGAATAACGGAGATACACATCCTTGTCTGAAGAGACGAAGCAAATATTTTCACCTTGTGCTATGCTGTACCAGGGGCCAATCAAAATAGACCCCACAGCTCTGTTCAAGATTACGCTTGCATGTAACATGGAGCACCGCTAACGGCACACCATACACACAGAACATGCACACATTCCCTCTGGATGTCAGCATATGGTCTGGCAGTACATTCAGACAGCACTTTATACGAGTGGTGCTGGTATGCACCACAATCTTTTAAAACAGAAAAGACTATCAATTAAAAAATATACGCTATGCAACCTCCACCACTTAATGTATATGTCCCTTGACACAGTCGTCTTGTGTCAGCTCAAGGGTATGCTTGATGCATCCCTCTAGGCCACTGAGCCAAGCGCTGTGTCTTACAACTTACAGGCTCACCTGGGTCACCACATACATGCATGATTGTTGTGTCTACTGGCCGAAAGAAAAATGTCAGCATAACAGATATGCAGCTGCGGGCATGTATCCTATGTCCTGCTGGCAAGGGTTGCAAATCTAAGTTATCATGCAGGGTACATTCCCACCCCAACAGATGCCACTCCCGGATCTGCCTAGCTGGAACCTTACTCCACTGTTGATGTACACTTGACTGATCATCAAAACCGGTGGAAACGTTTATCTGAATTCCCATGCTGCTGCGTGGGTTTGTGTTTCACAATGAAGTCTAGTCCTCGCATACCCCTTTGTTTTTCTTTACTCCCTCCACAGGTGTATCCGCCTGTCCACCCTAATTTGAGCGCTACAGCTTCAATCTCTTCTCCTCCCGGTTATGGCCTCCTTACGACCACACTAAGGTATGAGCATTGATATACGGTTTCTTCTAAAAGATACCACCCCGTCTCTGTTTATTACCTTATATGATACACATTATGTATACCCATAGGAACCATCAGGAATAAAGTTCATCACCCATATCTCGCCCTCTCGGGCGTTGGCCACATCACTACTTCCGGTTCTTTCTTTCAAGAGGGTGAGTCTTGTAGTTCTTTTTCATTCACTGTCAGGTACTAAAACTCGAACTTGGCTTCACCCCATAGTACAACCCATACTCATTAAGAAACGGGTTATAATTACCGCTATAGCACGTAATGCGTGTTTTTTTGACAAATACGAGATACTCTGCAGTTGGTGTTCTGATAAGATACACAGGTGCTGTTTTACAGCACCATTCCATAGATATCCTCCTTTTCCGTGTTTGCGTACACAGTGACCAGTGGCGTGCGGAATAATCATCTTCTCTATAGATATTGTTGACACTACCCTTTGGCTCTACAGCAATTTATTATCTGGATCACATTCTTGTTGTCCAAAATACCATGAGATGAGCGTTAGGGATCTGTTTATCTATTCATTACTTTCGTGAAACTCATCAAGGTCTATAAATAATATAATCCTTCTAATATACCAACACCCCCTTTCTTCATCTGAAATAGTACTATCTACTTCTGCCCTGTTTACTTTGTAAAATTATCGATATATTCCACAAAAGTTTATGTAAATGTATTAGTTCATATGGACTCACTAAACAGTCACTACAAGTCACTACAAGTCACATTGGGGTGTGTACCCGATAACAAACACAAACACTTTTGTTCAACTTCGCCACTTTTTATATCTTCTCGCACTGGTCAGTGTGTCTGCATCTAAGAATTAATAATGCTTTAGATTGTTGAAGTTATATCCACGCAATCTGTATACTCACTAAAGAAACATTATCACCATTCACCCACACCAAAGTCACCTGTACAACAGAATTCAAGTCACTCTTGTTTGACACAATGTCACTCCATGGCATGCCCAGTTTTTCTCACCAAGGGTTCACCAACACCTTTTCACTTCATTCATGTAAAACAACCATACAAATGCGTCTTTTGTATCTATACCCAGCCCTGAAGATTCGCAGTCTGTTTCCCTGCGATGAAACACGTGTTGGCCAGTACAAGAGGAACAATAAACCGGTGTTTTATACCAAGAATTCAACTTGATTGAAATTCCTTTCTCGACACCTTGCAATCTATTGACTTTGAGACACTGTCGATGTGCACATTTTACTTATGTCATTGTAACTATAAATCACTCAGACATTTTTGTTAATTTCCGAGTGCAGGGGTTTTGTTGTTTTTGTGCAATTTGTGTGGATTTTGTGATCCACCTTTGAGCGGTTACGAGGGATTACCGCCCGCCCTTTTGCCTGGAATCTGATACTCCATAACATTACAATACTCTGCGGTTACTTGGTTGCGCGCCTGTCCAATTCTGGAATACCTTAAACCCTCCCAGTAGATCAATAGCTTATTGATTTCCAGTAAAGGCTGCCCCCCGCGATCTTATTCTTCAAAAATCTCAGCTTTCCACCGTGCACATCGACTTGGAATCAACCAACAATATCTCTACACCAACATGGATAGAGATAAAATAGCAGCAGATTTGTTTGAAAATCTAGCCAAAGGCATGCCTACTCACACTGCCACGGCGAATGCTGGTCCCCCCCGAGTGGAGGGCCTTAAGGATAAATTCAAAAAATTAGAGAGACTCAAAAAACAAGAGAACTCACGCTGGTGGGACTCTACGACTTTGAAACAATATATGCGTCTAAAACAGATACCGAGAGGCTTGCGCTCCAATACCTTCCCGACATATGATGATCTCGATCTAGATCTAGTGAAAAAATGGGAAGATTCCGTAACTAACAACTCTTTTGCCCTTATGGATATTCTGATAGAAAGTGCGGATCGCAAATCCAGTAAACTACTGGGGGAAATTGCGATACTAGAGCAAGAAATAAAAGACCTCAACCTACCTGAACCCACCGTAAAAAATTACACCATTTTGGATGAGGTATTATTCAAACATCAGGAAGAAATAAAAAACAGGAAGGCCAGGCAAATAAAAAGAGATGACGCAGACTACCGTAATGGTCGAATTTTTACTTATGATCGCAAATACGATTCTCTAATTCGGCCCAATAACCCCAAAAAAAGTGGCAACATCTCATCCGCCCCAAGCTCTGTCTCATCCAGTAATGCATCCCTAAATTCTGCAGGTGTAAGTGAACCTGAACGGGACTTACAAGATACCAACAGTACCCCTTTTTTAGTGGAGCTAGAACGGATGCGCAAAGGGAACAAGACCCAACCTCAACGAGATACAACAGATCAAAGACCCACAGAGGCAGTAGGGGTGGCAAACGAAGATTACAGAAAAAAACTGAGGTCAGGAACAGCAAGGAAATAGGGACCGAACACAATGAAGTCCAAGTAGTTAACCTTTCCTCTTTTCCACTAACTCCCGATATGATTAATCTCCTTTCTAAGGGCCTTAATTTCAACCCCTACTCAACAGGAGACACATGCCAAACGAAAATAGACCTCTTTAAATTTGTACGGAGCCTCAAATTAAAAAAGTATTTTGCTGGAAAAACTACCAACACTAAAAATGTTAAAAATATTCCTGATGTTTTAACAGATAATGTGACTACAATAAAAGATATACAAGCAATTCACCTATTGTTATCTATTACTGAATGCGAAGACAGCCCCCTAGAGATGGGACAACTTTTAGAAGAACTGAACATAGACACAGATCTGGGGGTTGTAAGTGGTTTGAAAAGTAAATCCACTTGGACACCAACACTACCAGGTGGTAATAACATTGACACTTTCTACAAGCGAGTTCTCGATGACATCAACAGAATTAACACGAAAAAACTCAATGAAACATTTACCTTTAAAGACAACCTCACCAAAGGAGAGCGTCTTGCCCTCGCGACACTCACACATACTTCCACCATTGTGATCCGTGAAGCGGACAAAGGAGGGAACATTGTGATCATGAATGCAGACGACTATAACAATGAAGTACTAAGTCAATTAGCAGACACCTCTTGTTATGAACCGATCACACTTAACCCCATGGGCACCTTAACAACGTCCATCAACAACCACCTACACAAATGGAAAGAAGATGGCCTTCTGAATGAAGATGAATATCTGTACCTTAAAGTACTCAAACCGACATTTCCATGGCTTTACACCCTTCCCAAAATCCACAAAGATCTCCCCTTCCCACCAGGCAGACCCATTGTCTCTGGCATAGGGGGCCCCACTGAGAGACTGGCAGAATATGTGGATTTATTTCTAGGCCCACTGGTTAAAAACCTACCCTCATTTATTCAGGACTCCAAACATATACTGAGTGTACTAAGTGACCTAGAATGGCAACCAAACACCACTATAGTGACAATGGATGTGGTTGCCCTCTATACGAGCATCAATCCTGTCCTAGGTATAGAGGCTGTAACACGGGTTCTATCCAATAGACCGGCATCCCTGTGGGCCCATACCCAAATGTTAACATCCATGATGACCCTAATTCTTAACAACAACTTCTTTATGTTTCAAAAAAACTGGTATCGACAAAAACGTGGAGTAGCCATGGGCTCCAAGTTCTCGCCATCTTTTGCCAATCTGTTCATGGGTGCCTTTGAAACTGACCACATCTGGGGCACAAAAGGCAGTAAATATACCGACTCCATACTATTTTGGGGACGTTATATTGATGACTGCATCTTACTCTGGACAGGCTCGGATGAACTACTCCAAAGCTTCTTTGCTCACCTTAACCACAACGACTGGGAATTAAACTTTACCATGAAGTCCAGTAAAACCAAAATGGAGTTTCTGGACTTAGAATTCTATGTTCTCAACAATAAATTACACAGTAAGCTATATAGAAAGCCCACGTCGTGTAACGCCATTCTTCGAGCTGACAGTTATCATCCGCCACACCAGATCAGATCTATACCTTTTGGTGAATTTCTCAGAGCCAGGAGAAACTGCAGCAAGGAGAGCGATCTGGCAGACACCTTACAAGACATGGAACGGAGATTCGAAAGACGTGGATATCCCCAATCCATCCTGTCCACAGCCAAAAAGAGATTAACTAAAATTACAAGACCAGAGACACTTAAATGCAACAATTCTAACAAGGCGAAAGACTCTACAGTGAGGATGATCACTGAATTCAACAGTCTACACAAATCAATTCGCACCAGTATGACCAAACACTGGAGTCTGCTAAAAAATGATTCAGTACTTAAGGATATAATTCCTCCAACTCCCCAAATAACTTTCCGCAGAGGAAGAACTTTGAGAAACAGACTTAGTCCCACTGTTCCACGAACAGACACAACTCCGGACTGGCTGACACAACGCAATAAGGGGTTCTTCAAATGCGGCTTTTGTGTAATGTGTAAATGGGCTAAACATAAGACAACGAATTTCAATGGACCAAATGGAGACACATATGACATCAGAGTGAATATCAACTGCACTACGAAATATGTAGTATACATAATTGAGTGTCAATGCGGGAAACAGTATGTGGGCAGCACAATAAGGTGTCTAAAGGACAGGATCTCTGAACACATGAGAGCTATACAAAAACAAGACCCTAAGTATCCTGTTGCCATACATGTAGCCAAATGTCAATCTACCATTGAAGATTTCCGCATCTGTTTCTATGGCATTGAAACAGTACCCATCCACATAAGGGGTGGAAACCGAGAGCTGGCTCTAAGACGCAAAGAAGCGACTTGGATTATGCGTCTTCGCAGCATAGAATTCGGTCTGAACTACGACCCTGAGATGCAATACTTCTTGGGTAACTAAACTGTGACAAGACAATATAGACATTTATAATGCTATATACCCATCTCCACATTACAACAATAGCATAAATGTTCTCATAAAGACATAACTCTACCATTATGCCTCAAACCTGTACCAACGAGTATCACTATGCCTTTGAGAGTATGCCAACACAACAGAATTAATATGTTGATACAAACGTCTTTCTACTGTTGTTTCTTTGAACTGTGTTTATTTAACTGTATATATTCACTTAAATAACCTTTCTTTACAATCATGTACTTTATTGTTATATCGTCTGCCGACTGACACACCAGATAAACTCTAAAGACTTTCATTCTTGGGACCAGGGATCAACTCAATTAATTTCTGTCTTACCGCCGCTCTCTGATTCTTGGTTACCTTACTAACTGCATTCCCTTTCAGAACACCGACTCTTTGATAAACTAGTATTCTTCCATTAACTCTATCACCAGTTTTTCTCTGACTCCACACAATGGAGTTATAGTATTTCTTCTAAATACAGTCAAGCTTCAATTTGAAGTATAACACATCACCGTTCTAGTTCTTTAAGAACGGGGAGGGGAAAAAAACGGAAGTACACCATAAAAGACGTCCCAACTTCCTGTCAGGTGACCGTCTTTGAAAAACGGCGCCGGGAACCACAGGAGGGGGAACAAATCCAGCCAGGTAAATTTTCTCGCGCCTCATACCAATCAATTCTCCTATCAAAAAAACACCGAAATAGAAAGAAGGAGGATTCCACCATACCCCTTTGTTTTTCTTTACTCCCTCCACAGGTGTATCCGCCTGTCCACCCTAATTTGAGCGCTACAGCTTCAATCTCTTCTCCTCCCGGTTATGGCCTCCTTACGACCACACTAAGGTATGAGCATTGATCTACGGTTTCTTCTAAAAGATACCACCCCGTCTCTGTTTATTACCTTATATGATACACATTATGTATACCCATAGGAACCATCGCGAATAAAGTTCATCACCCATATCTCGCCCTCTCGGGCGTTGGCCACATCACTACTTCCAGTTCTTTCTTTCAAGAGGGTGAGTCTTGTAGTTCTTTTTCATTCACTGTCAGGTACTAAAACTCGAACTTGGCTTCACCCCATAGTACAACCCATACTCATTAAGAAACGGGTTATAATTACCGCTATAGCACGTAATGCGTGTTTTTTTGACAAACACGAGATACTCTGCAGTTGGTGTTCTGATAAGATACACAGGTGTTGTTTTACAGCACCTTTCCATAGATATCCTCCTTTTCCGTGTTTGCGTACACAGTGACCAGTGGCGTGCGGAATAATCATCTTCTCTATAGATATTGTTGACACTACCCTTTGGCTCTACAGCAATTTATTATCTGGATCACATTCTTGTTGTCCAAAATACCATGGGATGAGCGTTAGGGTTCTGTTTATCTATTCATTACTTTCGTGAAACTCATCAAGGTCTATAAATAATATAATCCTTCTAATATACCAACACCCCCTTTCTTCATCTGTAATAGTACTATCTACTTCTGCCCTGTTTACTTTGTAAAATTATCGATATATTCCACAAAAGTTTATGTAAATGTATTAGTTCATATGGACTCACTAAACAGTCACTACAAGTCACTACAAGTCACATTGGGGTGTGTACCCGATAACAAACACAAACACTTTTGTTCAACTTCGCCACTTTTTATATCTTCTCGCACTGGTCAGTGTGTCTGCATCTAAGAATTAATAATGCTTTAGATTTTTGAAGTTATATCCACGCAATCTGTATACTCACTAAAGAAACATTATCACCATTCACCCACACCAAAGTCACCTGTACAACAGAATTCAAGTCACTCTTGTTTGACACAATGTCACTCCATGGCATGCCCAGTTTTTTTCACCAAGGGTTCACCAACACCTTTTCACTTCATTCATGTAAAACAACCATACAAATGCGTCTTTTGTATCTATACCCAGCCCTGAAGATTCGCAGTCTGTTTCCCTGCGATGAAACACGTGTTGGCCAGTACAAGAGGAACAATAAACCGGTGTTTTATACCAAGAATTCAACTTGATTGAAATTCCTTTCTCGACACCTTGCAATCTATTGACTTTGAGACACTGTCGATGTGCACATTTTACTTATGTCATTGTAACTATAAATCACTCAGACATTTTTGTTAATTTCCGAGTGCAGGGGTTTTGTTGTTTTTGTGCAATTTGTGTGGATTTTGTGATCCACCTTTGAGCGGTTACGAGGGATTACCGCCCGCCCTTTTGCCTGGAATCTGATACTCCATAACATTACAATACTCTGCGGTTACTTGGTTGCGCGCCTGTCCAATTCTGGAATACCTTAAACCCTCCCAGTAGATCAATACCTCGCAAAGAGATAGACCATCTCAGAAATGTGTGATTCTAACCCTGGGATGTTTCTTGGATGTCATGGCTAGTAAGGGCACTATTATGGTTCATAGTTTGCCACAAAGTTGCTGTAGTACCCAGTTAGTTCTATAAAGGCTTGTACCTATGTTTGTGCTATAGGGACTTTCTACTCTACCAAAGACCAAATCTTGGCATCCAACAGACACATCTTCCCATTGCAACCAGGTTGCCCAAAGTAGACCAAAGAAGGATGCCCCCTTTCGCCCTCTGTATCCAGACCAACAGATGGCTCAGATGGTCCTCCCATGATTTGCTGATCACAGCAGTAATGTCCAAGTAGGCCACACAGTACTCCTTAAGCCGTTGTAGAACATGGTTCACCAAGCATTAACATGTGTCTCAAGCTTTCTTCAGCAGTCACAAATGGATTGACATTATTGACTATTTGAAACTCTGACTTTTTTAATAAGAGAAAGTATTAGTAGGTAATGATGAAACACCACAACAAAATGGCGTCAACATGCTCTTAAACTGGCCTTTTCCCTGAAGGTTGAAATACTCCCTATACTTGTAAAAAGGTATAGGGAGGGATTAATTTCCTGTGAGGCGGTGTTTAAATTTGGAAAACAACAACAAACTGTAGCTTAGTAGATGTTGCAGGCTGTGCAGGAGCAAGTGCTATCCAACTGTCTGTGCAACAGTTTGGGTAGAAGGAAGTGATCAATGAGCCATGCCCTGTGGCTCATGCGTGCTTGAGCACTCTCCCTGAGGGTGCAAGGGAAACCTTTATATAGAAACAAGCGTAGAGAATGGAAATTAGTTGCCTGCCTGGATAAATGCTCATCCGTACAAAGTGAATCTATGAACTATCCATTTCAGGCCTGTAAACGTGATAAACAAATATGTGGGCAAGGTGTGACAAGCACGAGTATCAGACAAAGGCTAGAGACATCAACTGAGGAGCTTATTTAAAATCATCGCAGTATATGTAAGAGAGTGCCCTCTTTTTGCATGGTTGCCCCCACTTTTTGCCAAACTGTTAATGTACTTTGACTGTGTGTGCCCTGGGTTCCTGACAATCAGTTCTTTCCCTAAACTTCATTGATGCAAAATCCAATTGGCACTCTCTGGCCACATGTCAGTCCCTTGTAAATGGTACCATAGGTACCAAGGGCACTGTGGCCAGGGAAGGCCTCTAAGGGATGCATCACTTACTGTGCCACACTTAGAGGCCCTGTACCTTTACGCACACACTGCTATTGCAGGCTGCTTGTTTTGGTGCAGAACACAGTGAAGAGTCGACATGACACCCATTCCTGTGTGCCATGCCTACAGCCCACTGTCCTGGCATAGGTAAGCCACCCCTCTAGCTGGATGCACTATACCAGTGGTGAGGGTACAGAGCATGAGCCCTACAGTGTCTAAACTAATTCTAAGACATTGTAAATGCAGTATTGTCATTAAATGGTATATGGTTTCTCATTCTGAACTCCACAGCCCCATAATGGCTTTACTGAAAACTGGGAAGTTTGGTAACAACTTCTCAGCACATTAAACCCACACTGATGCCAGTGTTGGTTTTAATGAAATATTCACTCAGAGGGCATCTTAGAGATGCCCCCTAAAAAAACGACCTAACACTAGTGTCCTGGCTGAGTGGTTGCTCGCCAGCTGCCACCACCAGACATGTTTCTGGACCCCTGGGTCGAGAGCCTGCTGCTTTTGGGGGTCTGAAACAATGCACATTCTCGGATGAGGGGCCAAGTCTCCTCCCGCAGGATGGGAAGGGTCCACGAAGGGGAAGCTTCAAAGGCTTGCTGCCTTTGTGAGCTACCCAGCACTTTGCTGCTTCCAGCAACTGCCCCCCATTGGTTCTGACCCCCACTTTGGGCAGGAGAATCAGCGGGAAAACCAAGTGAGGAAGGGAGGTGTGCCCACCTTTGCCAATCCCACCTCTAGGTAGGGGAGGCGAGGTGAAGCACAACTCTAGGTCCCCGCCATCTTGCAGATGGGGGGACCCAGCCAACCAGAGAGAGGCCTATGCCCCCCTCCCACTGGAGGGTGGCATATTAGGGGTGTGCACCCACCCCAAGGAAGGGATCCATTAGTCCTGACCTACCTGTAACACCCCTAAATCTAGTATTTAGGGGCAACCCCGAACCTTGCCTCCTCAGACAAGACCCAACCAGAAGAAAATAAGGACTGAAGAAGCCGTGCTGAACTAAGAAGAGGAGGACGCCCACTGTCTTGGCCCCAGCCCTACTGGCCTGTCCCCACCATGAACCTGCTCCAGCGCAATCCTGGTGTGTCATGCAGCCAGCAGCCCCCAAGAACCCAGAGGAACTGCCACTGCCCTGCCTTCTCAAACCAAGACTTTGCCTTCCGTAAGCACCGGATTTGCTCACCCACAGACTCTAGCTCCGGACAAATCAGCGAGTCTGCACCACTATGGACCCGACGCCCTAGTTCGATTGGCCCAACACCACGAGGAGGTCTCCCTGTTGATCCTGGCCTGAGATCTGGTGATCTCTGACCTGCCTTGACTCTCCAAACGACGCCTGCAGTCTCTTTTTGGAGGACCCTCACGACTTCAACCGGGCTGGTAAGAAAACCCGCTGCCTAACGACACCCATGCACCCAACGTCCACTAGCCTCAGGTGGCACAACCGACGGTGTCCCAGCATCCTCAGGTATCCCAACTTATCTCTCCAACTGGTGGTCACATCCAAAGGATCTTCGTCCCAGAGCCTGCATTGTGTGTTGCAACCCGAGAATACCCATTGAAATCACCAGGGCACCCAACGCCAAAACAGCACCCTGCACCCAGCTGCCTCTGGCCGCGGATGGTGTTCCGAGAGTGCATCCTCGAGCCTGGTAGAACCCTGGCTCTAACCCCAAAATGCCAACTCCCACAATTGAGTACTTACCTGCAACCAGTTAAATTCATTTCCTTCCATAGGATTTCATTGATTGCTTTTGCTTGAAAATTGTGGAGTTTATTTGTATGAAACATTGAAAAATGTACTAAAAGTGAATGACTTACCTTTTGTCTACGAAATGTCTCAATGTAATATCTAGGCATATCACTCTGATTCGCAAAAGTAACTTAAAAAGTAATCTGAAAAGTTTTACCTGTAATTCAACCGACTGCATTTGGACCTGCATTCAATTGTAAATCCCTGCATAAGATTGGCTTGGCTTGGTTCTAGAAAGAAAATAACCAAATAATATTTGTTATAGTAACGATTTGGTCTGAGTTCAGTCTTTGAGTGTCTGCCATCATTTCTTGACTGAGTGCGTACAAAAAATGCTTAACACTACCCTCTGATAAAGCCTTACTGCTCGCCCACACAACCACAAAAAGAGAGTAAGGTGCTATCTACTTTTACCTCTGCCTACCTTTGGGGTTCCACTAGACTCTGTACACACTGTAACTCATTTTGGTATAGTATATACAGAGACAGCTTCCTACATTATGTCTTTCTGTTTGCACAGGAGAAAGAGGAAATACATTCATAAAGGCAAACATCGATCCATGTTTATATGCCAATAGTTATCAATGCATGCCTATATCAAAAATAATACTGTGAGCCGCACAGGAGAGTTAGATCCTAACACACTGGACAACAAATACATGTCATAAACTAAAGTACATAACCTTGTACTATGTTGAAGGACAATTGGAAAAACGAATGCATGAGTTTTGGGCGATGCAATGCATTTATTAGGGTTCTGCCCTACATAAGTTCCATTTTCTTATAGACATGTAGAGTAGGTCACTTTTGGTACATTTATGATATAGAGTTTTGTTATGATATAATTGTAGAAGAAATTAGTAGAATATGGTTCACACTGTATGTTTGATTCCACATAAACCTTTCCAGATTTAAGACGCTTGAAGGAGATCTCTCAACTTGAAATTCATAGGTGTCGAACTTATGAAGTATGAAAGAAATGTCCAGATAGAGATCTGGAGACCTAGTGCACTGCTCAACACACTCCAATGAGTGTAACGAGTTATATACAATATTCAACTAAAACTTAAAGAACATTTTCATACAACTTTACAAAGTGATCAACAATAGAAAGACTGCTGGTAATGAAGAAGTCTTCAAACGGAGTGTTGATGCTTGGTTTATTTTAATTGTTCAAAGGAAGTTTGTTGGCTGTCACAAAATCCTCCAATGTAGCATCATCATTTCAGCATGAAACATTCCCAATGCATTTAGGGCATGTAATGCCCTTCATCAGGGGTATCAACAAAAATTAATACAATGTCTTAATACAAACATCCTCAGGGGAAGCGTATGTACATGAGCTTATTCATGGGGTTAGGCTTAAGTGAACATGCAAGCCATAAGTAAAACAGTCTCATTACCAAAGTGCACTTTGGTAATGAGACTGAATGTTCTTTAAGTTTTAGTTGAATATTGTATATAACTCGTTACACTAATTGGAGTGTGTTGAGCAGTGCACTAGGTTCTCCAGATCTATATCTGGACATTTCATTCTTACTGTTAATACAAAAGGTCTAGCAGGGCCTTTTTACCTAGCGCATGCACACTGTTGATAATTCATTAACCCCTTGTTTATTGGTACATTTGATTAGTTTAGTTCGCTGAGTGCATACCAGCTGCTATCCTTCATAGAACTTATGAAGTATGACAGTGTGAGTTCAACTGAACATTTCAATTTAATATTTGTGAGCATGGACTGATAATTTAACAAATAAAGAAAAACAATTGAGAACAAATAATATGACATTTCAAAGTATTGCTTAAAGACAAATTATGCCAGAGTGACAGTAAGTGTGGTGTCAAGCCATATGATACCCTTGTCGATGTTGGAGTACAGGTTTGAAAGGACATTTGTCAGCTAAAATTTCATGACCTTAAACTGGTAGAAGCCGTCTGGCATCTTGAATCCTGCCTTCCCCTTGGCACTAGGCTCCAGTGCAATCTGTCAGCACCCACTAGTCAGGTCAAAGGTACTGAAGAAATGGGTTGCGAACAGCCTGCCACCTGCATGTTCATAAGTTTGGAGTATCTGGTGTGCATCGGTCTTAGTCACCCATTGAGTGTCTTATGGCAGAGGAACTGTGGAATTCACCATCAATCCCAGGTCTAACATCTTGGAAGCCACTGTAGTGATACACTCTTTGACTTGGAATGACACCCTAAAGATTTCATCTTCACAGGCAAACTACCCCCCATGTTTCCTTTGTGCATTCAGAAGGAACCAAAACCGAGGTCTACAAGAAAGACGTAAAAACCAACCCAGGACTTCTTCTAGTTGCTTAGGAGTGAGCTTAGACACATATGCTACCAGCGCCATCTTTCATGTCACTGTGCAACGAGTCAGGGAGAAATGTAGGGAGTTATTGACTGTCTTCCTCAGCCTACTCTGCCATTGCATGAATGTTCACTGTAAATTCCCTCCAGAGGTGAGTCTTTAGCTACTTGACATTGAACAACTTTCCTGATTCCAGTCTGACTCAGGTTTCTGCCAGGTAGTTCACCTCAGAACCCTTTTGCACTTCTATCCTATTGCACAGTCCTCATTGCTCTGTGGTGGTGCCATTTCTTAATTAGCTCTTAGCTAGCCTACAGGTGTTTCTTTGCATGGTTCATATACTCTGCCCTCGCATTCCTGGGGCCAGTCACATATTCCACCACATTCTCTAAAGTGACACAGAAGTCTATTCCCATCCCTCTCTGAGAAGGGTGAGTGGGTCACACATAGGTGATAAAGCAGTATTTCAAAGGAACTGAATCTCATTCTCTTCTGAGGGATTTGTTTGAAGACTAATAAGAGACATTGTAGGAGGAGACCCCACTTCCTCCCATGGTTCTCTAGCAGAGTTCCCAGCATGCTTTTAGTGTCTTGCCAAAACGTTCAAAAACAACACATAAATAAAAGGCATTGTCATTTACAATGTCAATAGCTCAAACTCTCGTAAACGCGAGACCTATTGCATTGCAAATGCTTGCTATATGTATTAATACCTGCGTGTTTAGGATGGACATGTGTGTGTTTCAGAAACACTATTGCCCAATATTGCCCAGATGCCCTCCATACATGTCTGTTAAAACAAAATCACTCAAGATACATAGAACTGCACACATACACACACACAAAATCACAAATCACATGCACATAAAATCTCAACTCATATATCCTCAGATGTGAACACTCCTGCAAGTTTACACACCAATGTTCGCCTGTGTAGGTAAACACATGCACAAAGGTCCACACACCATCATGCAAAGACTCAGACAGACACATTGAGACACCAGAGAGTCACACAACCTGCAATACAAAAAGCCTACCTATATTTAGAGAACCAATACCACACAGAAAACACCCACCTTTATACAAACACAGAACTTATCACCCAAAGCTAAGTAGGCCGTGAACAAAGGCTTGTATTATTTGAGGTTTAATGTGCCTTTTTCGATCTACTCCTGCATGTGGGGATTGGCAGTGCTTAATTTGAGGTGGTGGATCCAGGTGGGGCTCACTGCACCAGTACTCATTTTTGGCGACCGCCACTTATCTTTCCTCATCAGACTTTAATCCAGAGCAAGAGTAAGAAACACATGAAATGAGAAAGAAAAAGTAACAGAAAGACGGAAGACCCATGTCAAGGGGAGAAAGTGGGAAAGAAAAAAAACCTGCATAAGTGAGATAAAGGTGCAGGGAGTGTCTTGTGTGGATTAAAAAGGAATGAGGTGGATTCAAGACTATGCAGCCTTTGGTATTCTGCATGGCTACATTAAGTAGTTTCTACTGTGGGCTTCTAAGCAAAACCTTGGTCCCCAGGATGTATTCCTTTACAAATTAAGTGAGTTGGCTGTGAAAACTGTGTATATGGGCATCTTCGTGAGTGGAGGGTGTTAATAGCAACATAATTCCTTTTCCACTGTAGTGTTTGACGTCTTCACATTATGTTGGGATTCATTTAAATGGCATGTGGGCTATTTTCAAGTGAAGTAGGCAAGGAGAAGCATGATGCCATCTTTTTTGGGTCAGAGAAGTGGTTTAGGAGCCTCATGCCTTGTCGTCGTTGTTGCCTAATCTCATCTCCTATGTAGCTGCTATATTCCCTACTGTATTGTTGCGTTATCTCTTTGCAAAGCTCCGAGGATAGCATTGAGGCAGTGGATCTGTGAAGGTGTGATAATTGTGTTCCTGCACATTTTAACGTTCCTGCTGCATTTCACACTTTGTCTCTAATGTTGGCAACTGTGTTACCAGCTCTTTACTGTTTTTAATCCTGACACCGGGTAGCCAAATTAAGTTAATATAGCTAACCCTGTAGCCAGTTTTAACTTTCACGTCACAGCACTGCACATTCCTCCGCACACAAACCTAGGTCACATAGGGGTTTAGTATCCCCCGCCTTACTCGATAAAAACATCCCTGAGCTTCTCCCTCGTAGAGAGGGGATCGTATCCAACGCAAAGACTAGGTCTTTCACTTGAGGAGGCACCCCTATGATGAAGCATGACACCTCTGGTGTGTGAGTGGAACCGTCCTGAAAAGGGAAACCCCTCGTCTTTTACAACAGACTACACTCTCATAGTTTATTAACCTCCTCTTAATTTGGACCCATGTCTCTTTTCTGGTGTGACAATTCCACCATGATCACCATCAGGAACATTTGCAGTATCACTTCTTTTTATCTCATTCCCACAAGAAGCTAAAATGGTGAAAATTGATGTCCCTGTCTTTTTGCCCCAATGCAAGGCTCATGTGGTCTGTGTGGTAGCTGTTCAGCCTCACTCTCACAGTTTGACACAGCACTGTAAATGATTATTTTGAGTTCCCAGGGACTGCAGGCAGCTACACAATTAACCCTGCTACGGGGCACAAGTAATAGCAGAGTTAAAAGGCAGCCCACTGCAGCTCTCTCCATGGTGGTCTGGAATATTGCGTTTACTGCTTCTCGAACTCTTATCACAAACCCTCCAGTTTAAGTGTTTTCTTTTGTCTACATGAAGTGGCATGGAATGCATAACAAGGTGACCTCGCCATATGGGTCACTGACAGGAAAGTCATTACGTTTTTTCTCCCGAGTTCATTGCTTTGCTCTGAGTCAAAACCGAAAGAGCTTCACTAGCAGAGTGCCAGCTGGCTGAGGGGCTAGGCTGGAAGTTGTAGTTTGTTTTGCTGTGGCTGTATTGTGACAAAAAGAATAATGACTTGTTATGTCTGGATGAACAGCTTAGATGTTGCCTTGATGTTTTATTACAGCGGGGCTAAGTCACAAAATGCACTTTTTAGTACTTTTACTATTTTTCTATATTCACAAAATTCACTTTTGTAGTAACTTACAGTTTTGTAATAAGTCCAGCACTACACATGGGCAACCAGTGGTAATGCAGATACAGTAAATAATGGAGGTGGGAACTTAAAATAAAACCTCATAGGAATTAATGTTAAATTAAATTATATAAAATAGTAAACAATATAAATAAGTACAATTTAATGTTGACAAAATATATATTTATACAATAAATTCTAAATAATTTATGTTGAATTTATGTTTACATTTGTATCTATTTTTTAACATTACTTTTTGTTACTATGTAAATGCAATATTATTTCCTATGGGGTTTTATTTTAAGTTCCTGCCTCTAATATTTGCTGTAGAGGGTGTTGCAGTACCAGTGGCTTGCCATGTGTCATGCTTGACTTAGTACTAAAGTGTAAATTACTACAAATGTGTAAGTTAATATAAAAAGAAGTAAACTTACTCAAAATTGTAAACTTACTCAAAAGTGTAAGTTACTTTTGTGTCATGCCTTAAGTCTTTAAAATGTACACAGAGTGGACTTTGGCCTCATCCAGAGAAGTATTACTTTTTCATGTTATGCTATTCACTATTTAGTGTATCATTCCACTTTCCAGGAATGGCTTCCATTGGAATGTGCGAGGGACTGTTTTACAACTGAAACGTACACTCAATCAGCACACTACTTATCAAATTCTATTCTTTATCTTCTATATGCTTTCTATACCAAAAGCAATCCCTGTTTGATACTTTTTCCCCAGCATCGAAAAAGCCAATATTGCAAGCTTTAAAGTGCTAAACAGCATTTGTGTATGCAGCACACATAAGCAGCATTTGATCAGGAAAAGGAAACAAAAGGCTAGCCTCACCTAAAGTATCCTTATAATTGTGAACAACTGAGACTCTAGCTCCACTCTTCATTCCCACCACCTACCAAGGTGCCAGTGCTACACGAAGTCTGATTAGCAGCCCCTTTTGACAGTGTGATGTAATGGGATATCTGTAGGAGTCCTGTCTCCTTAGGCCCCACTTTAGTATATATGTCTTCTTCCTCCAACTTCAGGTATGTCAGCAATACACTCTCACTATTTTGGAAAATCACCTCAACCCCGTCTTGTGCACAGGAACTGTCTGGGGCAGAGTGGCTTCCAAAATGGAACCCTTGGCCTCCGTTACTGTGCTTCACTTATATATACAATGCATATACCACACAAGCCACATACACAAACACACACAATATACACTTGGGCTATTAGCGCTAGGCATTTTTTTACATACGCAGTTGCTCTGCTGTACCATAGAAACAACCTAAAATGGAATTAGGTAACAAATCAAGGTGTAAATCTGACTGCACATTGGCGAGATGCAAGTGTCAAGTAACTCATTTTATTTAGTGGGAGAAACTTCCTTTAATGCAGAGTAATTAGTGAATATCATGAAATTAGACTTTCTAAAGGTATATGTGCCACATCCCCTTGGACAGTGTACAGACCCTGCACGAAGTTTGGGATAATCCAGACTATGATTTAACTGGTTTAGTTCCGTCCTCAGTCACGGTGGTCATGTGCTGGGGATGGAACAGCAGTGGGGTTTCCTTTTTTATTTGTCAGCCTCTGGAGCTGAGGAAGAGCTTCCACAGCCATCCGAGGCATTTTCCCCCCAATGTATTGACGATCACGCGCATGGCGCGCTGACGTCATTACATTAAAAGTGATACTGAAATGAGCCAATAGGCTCATTTCACTTTCACTGCTTCGGTGCTAGTGGGTTTATCTCAACCCCCCAAACACCGAAACACAAGTCAGAGGTATCATTGGAAAGGGGAGAATCTCCCCTTTCCTATAGTACCCTTCCCTAGTGGATCCTTGCTTAGGGATCACCTCAGGAGGGGGATCCCCACCCAGTGATCCACCATTAGACACCAGCCAGAGGGGAGCGCCGCCCTGGGCAATGGCCTTTGCTGCCCCAAAATGTTTCTGGGCAAATTCAGTCAGTCTGCCACCCCCCCAGTGGGGCAGATAGAGGCAATAGCCCCTGAACATCCCCCCGGGGGAGCAGAAGGCACACTAGGTACCAGGATTTTTTAAATATTAGTAGAGGCGTGGTCTGTCCAAAATGGGTTTGCCATTGACACCGCCCCCTAAACACAAAAGGATAGTCTTTCTGCCCCCCCCCCCCGGGGGGCGGAGGGTGGTTATTACCCCTGATCTGCCCCCAAGGGGGGGGGGCAGCTAGCCCACTAGACACCAGGGATTTTTAAAATAAAAGCGAGGGGGTAAGACTGTGCCCCCACCCAAAATAAACTGAGCCAAAAGACTTTCTGCCCCCCCAAGGGGCCATATTGGGGCACCAGCCTCTGATCTATTGCCCTGGGTAGGGGCAGAAAGCCCACTAGACACCAGGCGTTATTTTTTTTTAAAATGTAGGGGTGGGGACTGCGGGAAATGGGCATGCCAATGCCCCCACCCACCCCTAACACAAATGATAGAGTCACAGACTTTCTGACCCCTTTGGAGGGCAAATGAGGGTTATTACCCCTGACCTGCCATCTTGGAGGGGGGCAGAGAGCCTACTAAATAACAGGGATTTTTTGTTTTTATAAAAGGGGTGAAGGCTGCCCACAAAAAGTGCATAGCCATGCTCCACCTCACAAAAATGTTGACTGAAATCGTTCTGCCTCCCCTAGGTGGCAGGTGAGGCAATAGCTCCCGATCTGCCCTTTTGGGAGGGGCAGAAAGCCCAATAACCACCAAGGAGTATTTGTTTCTTAGTGTAGAGGTGGGCGCTGCCCAGAATGGGCATGCCAGTGCCCCTGGCCACTTTGCCCCAAAAAAGGGGCATAGTGTTTCTGCCCACCCCTTGGGGGGCTAATCATGGAAAAAGCCCCCGATCTGCCCCCCCCTAGGAGGGTAAAAAGCCCACTAGACACCAGGGACTATTTTTTTCTGTGTGCAGGGGTGGGGGCTGCCCTGAAGGGGCATGCCGATGCCCCCACCACCCCTCCCAAAAATGCGAACAGTCTTTCTGCTTCACCTGGGGCGGAAACTGATGGTTATTACACTCGATCTGCTCCCTCACCCCCCTCCCTCCACGGATAGGGACATAAATCCCACTAGGCACTAGGGATATGTTTATGAGCATGTCAGGGAGCGGCCCCATGGTCAAGGGTCGCTCCTCTTTTTTTAGTGCCCACATTTTTGCCATTTCTGCCTCCCTTGGGGGCAGATCAGTGAAATGTTTAGGCTCATCTGCCCCAAGCAGGGCAGAAAATCACTAGATACCAGGGAAAGATTATGTGTGTGTGTGTGTGTGTGTGTGTGTGTGTGTGTGTGTGTGTGAATAGGAGTTCAGCTGACTGTCTGCTTGTACTTGTGTTTGGCTGGCTATGTGTGTACTGGCATTTTGGTGGCGGTGTGCGTGGACTTGCACTTGGCAGGTGGTATGTGGGGACTAGAACTTGGTGGCGTGTGTGTAAACTGGCACTTGCCCGGTGGTGTGCGTGGTTGGGTCTTGGCTGGTGGTGTGTGTGGATGGCGCTTGGCTTGTGGTGTGCATGTTCTGGCACCTGGATGGCAGTGTTGGTGAACTGTTGCTTAGCTGGCGGTGTGGCTTGCATGAATCTCCCAGTGTTTTCATACCACAAATCCTCTGCACACCTCCAATCTAGCTAAAAATTCACATTTTTTCACATGTCTGTGTGGTAAAGTGGAAAAATCAATGAACTGATACACATTTCCTACCACCCAGTGTTCCCATTGGCCAAATAATACCTCACTTGTGTGGGTGCCTAAAGCAGAGTTAGCCTAAAAACATAATAAAGAAACTGCCTTTTTGGACTCGCTGTGGTGCCCCTTCAAACTCTACACATTTTTTGCACTTCACTGTCATAGGCACTTGGCCGACCCACACAAGTGAGCTTTCAGTTTTATTGGGAGACCGAGGGGAATGCTGGTTGGTATTAAATGTGTGCTGGCACAGTGATCTCACACAGAATGTGAGAATAATTTGATTTTTTAGCTACATTTGAGGTTGGCAGAAATGTCTGGGTTTGGTAGTTTTCCCTACATAGCCGCCAGCCCGTGAACAAAAATCCATGTGCCCCCCTATCTATCAAAAAACAATCTGTTTTTGAAAGGGAACTCCTGCCCCAAAGCCCCCATTTGTGTGTTTCTTACTTTCCAGTGAAAAAAGAGAGATTCCCTTGAACAAATATATAGCCAGGTTCTGAGCTGGGATGGTGCAGTGAGATAAATAACGGTGATGGATCAAGCCCTGATCTTTGGACTGGGTAAGAGTGGTCTGCTTAATTCAGACACTCTGTTCATCACCACCCCCTTTTCTGAATCGTTTTTGGCCACTATAGGTGTGGCAGGGTATACTCAGACATGAGTCCCTTTCTCACTGCACCATCAGGATTCAAGCAAGCCGGGCCGAAGACGGCTGAAATGCCAGAAACCGGTCCCCGGTAGCTTGTCTCCTTTCTGGTGAAGAATTGGCTTGGTAGTTTAGTCTGCCCTGTTCCCATGATGCACTGGGCCAGGGACAGACTGATTTGCATATAGCCAGGTTCTGAGCTGGGATGGTGCAGTGAGATAAATAACGGTGATGGATCAAGCCCTGATCTTTGGACTGGGCAAGAGTGGTCTGCTTAATTCAGACACTCTGTTCATCACCACCCCCTTTTCTGAATCGTTTTTGGCCACTATAGGTGTGGCAGGGTATACTCAGACATGAGTCCCTTTCTCACTGCACCATCAGGATTCAAGCAAGCCGGGCCGAAGACGGCTGAAATGCCAGAAACCGGTCCCCGGTAGCTTGTCTCCTTTCTGGTGAAGAATTGGCTTGGTAGTTTAGTCTGCCCTGTTCCCATGATGCACTGGGCCAGGGACAGACTGATTTGCATATAGCCAGGTTCTGAGCTGGGATGGTGCAGTGAGATAAATAACGGTGATGGATCAAGCCCTGATCTTTGGACTGGGTAAGAGTGGTCTGCTTAATTCAGACACTCTGTTCATCACCACCCCCTTTTCTGAATCGTTTTTGGCCACTATAGGTGTGGCAGGGTATACTCAGACATGAGTCCCTTTCTCACTGCACCATCAGGATTCAAGCAAGTCGGGCCGAAGACGGCTGAAATGCCAGAAACCGATCCCCGGTAGCTTGTCTCCTTTCTGGTGAAGAATTGGCTTGGTAGTTTAGTCTGCCCTGTTCCCATGATGCACTGGGCCAGGGACAGACTGATTTGCATATAGCTAGGTTCTGAGCTGGGATGGTGCAGTGAGATAAATAACAGTGATGGATCAAGCCCTGATCTTTGGACTGGGTAAGAGTGGTCTGCTTAATTCAGACACTCTGTTCATCACCACCCCCTTTTCTGAATCGTTTTTGGCCACTATAGGTGTGGCAGGGTATACTCAGACATGAGTCCCTTTCTCACTGCACCATCAGGATTCAAGCAAGCCGGGCTGAAGACGGCTGAAATGCCAGAAACCGGTCCCCGGTAGCTTGTCTCCTTTCTGGTGAAGAATTGGCTTGGTAGTTTAGTCTGCCCTGTTCCCATGATGCACTGGGCCAGGGGCAGACTGATTTGCATATAGCCAGGTTCTGAGCTGGGATGGTGCAGTGAGATAAATAACGGTGATGGATCAAGCCCTGATCTTTGGAATGGGTAAGAGTGGTCTGCTTAATTCAGACACTCTGTTCATCACCACCCCCTTTTCTGAATCATTCAATATTGACCAGCAAGATTGATACATAAAGACAGAAAACAGTAAGACATTGAATTTGTGCAATACTAAGTGTATATTCCAACTCAATTTCTGACACCAATGTTATGCACACTACGGTACAGTGTATCAACAGGGATATCCGAGTTGTGAATTATACTGAATAATGCGTCAGCTTTCCAACAGACTAAGATGAGGCAACACAATAGGGTATAACGATCACGATCAGTGTTTACCCCCTGCAAATGCAGTTACAATATAGATGCCCCCTTCTAATTGTCCATTACCGTTCTGATTTGTAGGACAACGGACCTGCAACTCGATAAAGACACGCATTTTAAACGGACATATGAAGCCATTGTTTCTTCTCCTATACTAAATGTTATCAGGAAAATACTGAAATTTGACAGCATTCAAAAGCGGATTTAGAGGTAACTAAATAACAGTAATAATATGTGCGCTGTAGAATGTCCAAATAAATAATTAAAAACATAGGATGCAGGGCTTAATTCCCGTTTTGTGTCTACCAAATAGGAATACCAACCTCACGTGTAAACTATAGAAACGCCAAATGCAACTAGACGTTCTCTGCCAAAACTCGCTAATAAGATGAAGCGGTAACCGGAGTGAAACGTAACAGCACCTTTGGCTTTAGAGGTATTTTTAATTATTTCACTCCCCTTTTTGTATCATAGCTTAGTATGAGATCAGGTTTGAGATAACCGGTCTAATATCCGTCTCTATGTTGATTATTATAGGAAGAATAACTCTATCACAGATATTACCATCCACACCCAATTCGATGAGATTGGACAGTTTACCGAAAGTTACCACAGTGCTGGGTAAGATCATGTCTCCCTCTTTTCAGACCCAAAGGTAGGAGGGACAAGTACCACCCATAAGTTAGGGTTTGTTAAATATAAAACCAGCATCCCTATCCAACACGGTCCATCAAAGAGCGCAAAGAAGGGGGCTATAATTTGGTAACTCCACTTCCACTATAGGATACTACTTAGGATTTGAATATGTACGTCCAGTATTATCCAATAGACTATAAGTTCAGGCCCTGTAAAACAGAAACTGAAGGTGAAATAAGTGGATCAGCTCGCTCTTAGACACATAGGGATGCATGTATTTGAAACCATCGTTTAAGCAGATTAGAAAATGAATTGTGTTTCTCGCCAAATCACTTTGTTTTCATGTTATATGCTATTTCTTTTGATTGGTACTTACAACTACAAATAGAAGTGTATGACCAACCTCAATGTACTAGGAAGGCTCACATTGATTCAATAGGTTTGGAATTTATACCTCCAACTGTATGAGACTAGAATATTTCTAAATGTTTAGAATTACCAAGTATCAACTCTAACTCATTGTGTATCCATTTTTAGGGAGATTGTACTGACCCCTGTACTACGACAGATACCATTTGTAGTCTTGATAAAGGTGGATAGAATTTTGGGAAGCCACCGAAACGCATCGACGCATTCTTTAGTATAATTCACGACTCGGATATCCCTGTTGATACACTGTACCATAGTGTGCATAACATTGGTGTCAGAAATTGAGTTGGAATACACACTTAGTATTGCACAAGTTCATTGTCTTACTATTTTCTGTCTTTATGTATCAATCTTGCTGGTCAATATTGAATGTCAGGTATTTTAAAGTTATTTCTTTTAAATCTGTGTTAAGTGGTCTTTAAACGGTCCACTTTTTTAATCAGTGTGTAACCAATAAATTGTGTTCTTTTTATACATGCAAATTTTGTAATTGTTTTCGCTTCCAAACTTTAATTGTGTTTACAAATTTTGCTTTGTTCAAGAGAATCTCTTTTTTTTCACTGGTTGGTTAACCCTACTTCCCTTGATTTGAGTTAAGGGGTACCTCTCTATTTGCTCTCTGTTTCTTACTTTCTGCAGCATACTCTGGTATATTGCCCGTTAGATTCTATCAAATAAATACATTCAGAGGTGGAATGTACATTCATCTGGTTTTAAAAAATGAAATAAAAAATGATCACATTTTTAAATAAGTTGCAGTATTTCATTATTTTAAATATGTGAAAAACTGATTTTTGAACAAAACCTTTACTTCTGTGCTTTTGAAGAATGATAGTGCCTTACAAATGAATACTAAATAAAGTATATCCATTTCAGCCACTGTACTGAATGATAGTTGCATTTCTGTAACACTTCAAACCCCTGACAAAGCACTTTAGAGCCCTGCAGGCTCAGAAAATTGTCTATCTGCCCATCGAAAGCATGATGGAATGCCCACAAATCCAAATGTTTCTTGATCCTGCCGCCCACTGTCATGGAACTTCCTTCAAAACAAAAAACATATGTATTAATTTTGGAGTTTACAAACGCTCTAAACAACGTGATTAATATTATCTCATTATATATTATGATTCCATTGAGTTGCAGTGATGGAATTTGTGCTGGTGATGCAGTAGTCAGGACACTTAGGGCCTGATTCTGATGCAGTTAGGAAAGCATTCCCACCTAGGGCCTGATTCTGATGCGCTTAGGAAGGCCTACTAATGGCATTTGCTCCTTCCAACTTGGATCCGGAACATGTCTTACCAACCAAGGGCCTAATTATGATGCGGTTAGGAACATATGCTCCCATTGAAGTCAATGGGAGTCCAGCCAAATCATATCGGGAAGCATCCGGATTCATCGTACTACGTAGGTCGGACTCTCCCGATCCGAGTGGGTCAGAAACCATTTCCAAACAGATTTGATTGGGAAGCTTTCCAACCCGCATCAGAATCAGCCCCTTAGAATTGAAGGAGGTGGTGTTTGAAGGCTGTTTTCAATGGAGCTCACAAGGGTGATCCTAGTCAGGTCGAAAGGGAGGGCTTTCCGTTTGAGGGTGCTAGCAGGGGACAATGCCTGAATCTTGAGGAAGTGTTAGGCTTGTGATAGAGGGGAGCAGGCCGATGCATAGAGGTAGGTGGTGCAAGTAAGATAGGGGGTGGGCGGAGGCCACGTGGTGGAGGGATCTGAATACCCGCATGAGGAGCCTGCAGAAGGCCTGTGCACACATTAAGCGTGGCTGGGCTACCTGAAAGGAGGTAGGCGGGGTCCAAGGGTTAATACATCTAAAACGTTACCAAGGAATTGGAAGGAGAAGCAGGGAACCTCTGCTCAGGTTTTTGCAATAGTCTAATTTGCTCAGTGGCGCTGGAACTAGGGATGCCAGAGGTGCTGCGTTATTATATACGGGGTGACCCAAAGAAAGTCCTAGGACCTGGGTATTGAGTGTTACAGATAAGGTGGCCCTAGACGTTAACTCTAAACACAGTTATTGGTACTTTGTTATACAACTCAATTCAATTTTATTCCACATGCGATTGAATCCTGCAAAGAAGAATTTTGGAAACAAAAGAGAAAACAATAGCCCAAAAGTAAACAAATGTTCAACTCACACAGTACGTTTTGAATGTCTTAAAAGTAGAGGAAAAGACTCTACTATTTTTTTATTTTTTTTTAAAAGAATTCCTCGTCATGGTACAATATACAAATATACAAATTTTGGAGAAACAAAGAAGGGGTTACCAACAGGTAAAGTGCATAGAGTGAAAACATTTTTGTGCTCGTGCGGGATAGAAAAGGACCAAGATGGTCAAAAGAAGGTAGATTCCAAATAATTTTTGAGTCCTTCTTTGTTTCTCCAAAATTTGTATATTTGTATATTGTACCATGACGAGGAATTCTTAAAAAAAAAACAAAAAAAAAATAGTTGAGTCTTTTCCTCTACTTTTAAGACATTCAAAACGTACTGTGTGAGTTGGACATTTGTTTACTTTTGGGCTATTGTTTTCTCTTTTGTTTCCAAAATTCTTCTTTGCAGGATTCAATCGCATGTGGAATAAAATTGAATTGAGTTGTATAACATAGTACCAATAACTGTGTTTAGAGTTAACGTCTAGGACCACCTTATCTGTAACGCCAGAGGTGCTGCAGCACCCCCCGAAATGATGGAAAAGACCAGTAGGAAAGGTGGACAAAACTCAGAATTTAGAAGTGTATGTTTAGAAACATCTAATTTCAAAATAACATGCACAGTCAGTTGTCAGTAGAAATGGAACACAATCAGAGAACAAGGCGTTCTAGCAAATTGCTGCAGTTTGTTTTATAGTAAGCAGGTCTCTCTGTTTATGATTGTCTAACCGACAAAATAGAAGCATTCTTACTTTGCATCTAATGATACTGACTTGGGTGAAGAAAACTGTGAGAAGAGAAGGCTAGATTTAAAAAAAACATTTATTTCTCAATTTTTTAAATTTGCATATATTTAGAAAAATGTGATCCTCACTGGAAGGGCAAATAAAGCATTAACCGTTGCGTGATGCACGCACTCTAGAACCATTCCCTCTTTCATTGCTCGTTCTTAAATGTTAGTATTTTTCTGTTGACTATAATCCTGATATAGATTCATAAATTAATGTATATAGTGCCAACATAGCAGATCTGGTGACTCAGTGGACTAATACATTTGCTGCTGGTAACTGTGTTTGGTCCCATGGTCAAAGGTTAACGCCTTTGTAGGTTTGTTTAGTCTTTCATCCTTCTCTGGTCAATAAAACAGAACTATTGAGTTGAATAAAAATAAGCACCCATTATCTTTCACTGCTGCCAAATGTGCAAATGTTCACTTGTTCTGCCCCCAAGCTTCAACAGGGAAGAACTGTCTATCATACGGGCATAATTGCATTTGTTGGAGCTGCTGCACTGTTCAGAAATAGGAAATATAGGAATTCTTGGCAGGGACTCTATGTGGTAATTATTAAATGCAGAGGTTTCAGCAAGTGAATCTATACCTTACTATAAGCATGTCCACTCCAGGAATTTCCCCTTAGCACACTAGGGTTCAATTAACCTTTTTGAATTCCTTGCACTTGTAAATCCAACAATTTGTGCCTGTAAATCTGATCTACATGTGCAAGAGAGTTTGTGGAAGGAACCCAAGCAATTTTGATTAGCAGCTTGCAATGTCTATGGGTTTCCAGACATTAATTCTAACGGTTTCCCAGTTTCAACAAGAGAAAATGTATTAGTGAGCATGCTCTCTAAAAAGGTAGCAGTCCATACCACATTGTATGTGGATTTGTGGGAAGACATAATTTAAAATACACCACCAATCCCAATTCTCACAAAAACGTTAGAAGGTGACGGCAAGGGGTGGACACCTTTATCTGAAAGACTTTTTCAGAATCACTATTGAATACAATACCTGTGATGTTGTGGGTAAAGGAGGCTCCTGGTCCTGGACAGTAAAGTGGCTCACTGGTCAGCACCACCACTCTGGAGATTGTTCCAGCACCTCTGAGTTTGCTGCATGTAAATCGGAGGTCTGCAGATGCATGTTCTGGAAAAACACTTTCTGCAACCGCCTTCCACATAGCAGAAGTGTGTTGTGCTGTTCACGAACCAGTCCCCTGATGCACTTTACCTACTTGTGAGCAAAACATGCTGAACGTTATTGACTGCACTCCAGAAAAAAACAGGGCACCTTTACTTCACCAAGAGTTAGCAGGAGAATTAAAACAGTGAACTTTCCCACAGGTGGCTAGGAGAGGGGTGAATGTACACATCGACCTTAAAAGCAGACAACAGTCTTTACATCTCTCATCTCTGAATAATGTTCAATGAACTTTCTTTAAACTATTGTATGTTTCTAAGGTTTGCAAATGTAATGTGTGACACTGCAGAGCTGTGCTGACCCCAAAGTCCTTGCAAATACCTAATTAATGAGAAAGAACTGAGAAGGGAAAGAAAGCACGTCCCAGAGAGGTAAACGGTCTCCATGAGCTGTGATGGAGAAGTATAACTCAGTAATATTTTTGAAGAGCCTATCTGGGACGCAGAATGGAAGGAAAACATCATAAAACTAAACCTCGTGGTTACCGAGAGAGCTCCGTTAAAGGTACCGTCCAGGTGTAGAGAACAAACAGTTCGATTCACTCACTACTGTATCTCTAACAATCAGCAGCAATAGGCCTTCTCGAATGTTCCTTTGCTTGATTATGTCTGCTTGGGTTTTGGACCCTATTGTGACATCATTCACTGCGTCGTCCCTTTCATTCAGACACTCCATTGACGATGTTCATTAATTTCAAGCAGCAGCTGTTTCAAAATCACCCCTAATGTCATTAATAATTCAGGTGAGTAGGAAGATGAAAGACAGCGGTTGCTGGGTCTAGTCTTTTTAATTGATGAGGTTCGTTGGAGTGGCGAAGGGTTGCCAAGTAATTATTGCCTAGAAATCAAGAGAAATATATTCGCTGTCTGCGATCTGCATAAAAGTAGCCCCACGTCTGTGTCCTATAACGAAGTTCACGTTTACTTTTGTGGCCTGCTACATGAAAAGGCGTCAGTGTTGAATCTTTTCATTAACAGCGACTAGAGAAAAACACCGTATTTTACAGGATGATAAAAAGAAAAGAAAATCTGCCGAGGTAGGTTGAATGCGATTGAATAATGTACCTTATTAAATGTATTGATTTTGCAGTTTTATGTAGAGCACACACGGCCAAAGGCGCCAGAGTGCTTTTTAGAATAGGAAGAGATAAAAGGCAGAGCGAAGCACATAAGTAGAAAGGAAAAATAGATTTATTTAATTAAAAGTAAATGGAAGCAAAAAAGGAACAGGGTATTTGTAGTTGGAGTGTTATTGCTAAAATCCTATAATGAAAAGAAAAAACATTCAAGAAAATCACACCATATGCTTCAATATTGTAAAAGATACCCATGTTTAAGCGGGCGTTTGGGGCTTTTAAGTTTTAAATCATTTACCATTTTCTCGTCTTTTTTTATTAACTGCGACTACTGACACAATGTTTTGAGTTTAGATAAATGTGGAAAAATGGAGATGGACGACAATTGCCCCTTTGAACCATTAAAGAACAGATTGTACTGCGCTCGTTTTTGTAAACATAGAGAATCCTAGAAGATCATTTCTAATGCTGCACGCGCGTTTGAAGGCAATATATCGATACGAACCTGCGCCTTTCTGCTGTAGCAGCTTTGTTTGCTCCCCAAGGAGTGGAACACGCTGTCCTCGTTTCTGTGATTGCGTTTCCAGCAGTGACATCAACTGAGCTTATATTTAATGAGTATTTGGATGGCTTTTATTACATTCTGAAACTTTTGGAACAATGTTATTCTCAGAAGTTCGTGTTTTGTGCAGGATTGGACAGAGCCCAGTGACTACTTTAAACTGAGAGATTTAATAGGTTCCCAATAATCAGTTTGTGTGATCTTTTAACGTGCAATATCTCCTAAAATGCTTTAAGGAGTATTGCCAATACCAAGACAGGGTCTGGGCTCACTGGCAATAAGGACAAGCCTCACCATCAATTAACTATAAACCAAAAGCAGTACCAATATTGCCACACTACTTAAACTTGGATCAAGAGTGATCACTCGAATAACTGACTGAAACAGTAATTCTCGGGAAATGTTTTATCCTGAATGAATCCAATGAGTTTTATTATTTTTGCATCACAAATATCATATCAATGAGCAATTTTTCATTTGAATACAAACAACACTCGTTTAGCTCCACGTAACATGTCAAAGAACATAAATTCGACAAACAAAAAGACAATGTTTTTTGCAACAAACTCTCAACTTGCATTCGACATTCATACAGAACAACACATTGATATATACACACATATAACCATTAAACAAAAATATTTACAACATCAAAATTTAGAAAACGTAGCATTGGAAATCAGCAAATAAAGAGTTTTGATATGCTTGAGAGTCAATCGAAAATTCCTAATGCTGAGTAGAGGAGGTCTACGCGTTTCGATGACCCCTTGTTGTGGGGAAATCTCATCAGGACCATGTGCCTGTGAATGGAGAACAAGATTGGGTCAACCATGGGGACAATACCATGCCTCTCATCGCTACAGTGGGGTATGGAAAAACTAATCCTACCTCTCAGTTGCTGGGTTCTCTTTTGTGGTTGAAACTGTAACAAAAATAGAGCCTCTTTTAGCCTCTGATTCCAAAAAAGCGCTTGCACTCTCTTGATTGACACATTCATACGTGAATACTCACATAATTTTACGCATGCCGCAATTTAACAAAATCCTTGTTGTCACAAATTCGGATGGAAGTGGAGATCTAGAAGAATAGAAGGACTTGTCAGGGTACGGTGGTTTGTATGCTGGTGGCGGTAGCCGCTGTGGTTGAAAAGGGGGCAACTTACTTTCGTCGTCGCGTGGGAGTAAGTCGGGTACTGTTTCCCGGATAGCACGGTGAAACGGCTCTTTCTGGTTTCCTGAAAGGAGGGGGAGACTAATGTCAGGTCTCCAGTTTTAAAATCACTCGTCTTGTGGTTCTAGTCTACCACGGCGTTTTGATTTACCTGTTTGGTTCTTGTACGCTGAGTATATCGGGGGGTCCACGCTCTTCAGTCTCTGTCAGTGAATGCAGCTGCCGGCACCATCCAGTCGGTGTTCCTGATCTCGTGTGTCCTAGTTTTACTCACTTCCTGGTTCAGAGAATTGTGGGGATTGTAGTTTGATTGTCCGTCGTCATGGAGACGATGTGCGTTTCCGTTGAATTGGACTATGTGTAACCGGGCTCACGGTCTGCACAGGAGACCGCAACCCGAATGGGGATGTTTTCATGTTCATTATTAGATCTACAGTATAACGTCTTGTAGTGTTTACAAACGGTAAATCTCGGAGAGTTCATTAAGACCATTTGTCGCCGTATTGAACTTGACTATAAGCATGGCTTCATTGCGTGATAGTTTCTCTTAAATGTCACCACCTCTGGGGTCTTTTTCAATTTTCGCGATCACTGTCCATTTTAGATCATCTAATGTGTGCTCGTGATTCGTCCAATGATTGACAAGTGGGGCAGTTGTCACATTCTTTTTTATCCGCGATTTATGTTGGGTAATGCGGCATCTCACCTCCTGACTTGTTTTGCCGATGTACAACTTGTCGCAAGGGCATTTTATGCCGTATATGACGTACCTTGATTTACAGTTCGTGAATTTCTCGTGTTTCCAGAAAATTTGCTTATGTTGGAACAGACATCCTTCTTCTGTACTTGCACAACAAATGCAAGACCCGCATTTGTGATGTCCTTGGATTGGTGGCAGTCCTAGCATGGTGCCAATTGTTGGTGTGTTCTGCTTTATTGCTGCTCGAACTAAGTGGTTGGCAACGCTTTGATCCTTTTTAAAGGCAAATAATGGCTTCTCTTTCAGTGTCTCGTCAACATTTTCCACCAAATGCCAATTTTGTAAGACGTTTTTTTAAAATAAGTTGGAGTTAGGACAGAATGTGGAGACACATACTATCCTGTTGAGAGTTGGTTTTGCCTTTTTGACTAGTAGTGTATCTCGAGGAATCCACCATACTCTCTTCATTGTTCTTCTCAGTAATTTTATGGGGTAGCCTCTTAACACTAAATTGTCTGTCAGGTTCGCAGCGTGGAACATATATTCATCTTTGAAATGGCAGTTTCTCTTAATCCGCAAATACTGTCCAAATGGGAGGTTTTCTTTCAAATTCTGCGGGTGATTACTATTAAAATGTAAAGCCTTGTTTCTGTCTGTCAGTTTTTTATATAGTGTCGTCACCAAGCCTTCATCTGTTGGGTATACCTCGACGTCGAGGAATGACATTTTTACTTTGGAGAAGTTCATGCTGAATTTGATTTCCTCTGTTCTTGAGTTGAGCCACACGTGAAATTCCTTTAGGTCTTCTTCGGTCCCTCTCCAAGTTAGAAAGACGTCGTCAATGTATCGACTCCAACTAGTAATTTTTTCAACGAATGGATTTGATTGGTAGACAAATCTCTCTTCGTATAATGACATAAATAGTACAGCTAATTCTGGGGCGAAAGGACACCCCATGGCTACACCGCTTGTCTGATAGAAAAATTCTCAGTTGAAGTTGAAATAATTTTTCTTCAGTGCCAATGTTGCTAATTGCATGATGAACTCTGTTGGTACTCTAGTAGGTCTGGGTCGTTGGTCTAAGTAAAACTGAATTGCATCCAGACCGTCACTCTGGGGGATCTGGGTGTACAGTGAACAAACATCCATTGTTACTAAGAAATCTTCATTTTGTTCAAACGGAATGGTGGGAAGTTTATTGATAAAATCAGTCGTATCTCGGAGGAATGATTTAACTTCGGACATAAAAGGTTTCAAGAAAAAATCTACAAACTTGGACACTGGTTCGAATAGTGACTCACAACCGGAGACGATTGGTCTTCCGGGGGGGGGCATTTATGTCTTTGTGAATTTTTGGTAAGACGTAAAATAAGGGTATTCGTGGAGTATTACATTTGAGATATTCAAACTCTTTCTTCCCGATTATTCCCTCAGCCAAGCCTTTCTCCAAAATTGGGTTGAGTTGTTGTTGCAATTCTGTAGTGGGGTTCTTACCTATTTTCCTGTAGCACCTAGGGTTATTGAGTTGACTCATCACTTCTCCTATGTATTTCTCAGTGTCCCATACGACAATTGATCCTCCCTTGTCCGCCTGTTTTATTATAACTGATGTGTCCTTTTTGAGATTCTCTAAAGCACATTTTTCAGCTTGTGAGATGTTGAATTTTGTCCAATTCCGTCTTTCTTCCATTTTGGTTATGGCTGATAGGATGGTTTTTTCGAAGGTAATTATTTCTTTTGCAACTTTATTTCCTGGTGGGCAAAATGTTGACTTTTTTCTCAGTCCTGTGACCTCTAATGATAAATTCACCGGTGTTTGTGCAAAGAAAGATTTTAATTTTATTTTTCGACAAAATTCAAGTGCCTCCATTTTGAGTTTCACAAAATTCGTATGTCTCATAGGGACAAAGGAGAGACCTTTTTCTAAAATACTAGTTTCTGATGAAGTGAGGACTTTGTTTGACAGATTGAAGATCGGGGAGACTACCAGTTCTTGTAGTTCTGCCTCCGTGTCGACATTTCCCATGGCTGATTGTACCGTGGGCGTGCTCGATTTTGTGGTTGGCCTCTTCCTAAAAAAGGAACCGAGGAGGGTCCTGGTTGTTGTTGGAATGCTCCTCTTTTATTACCACCTCTCCTTTGATTGTTACTCTCACTCTCACTACTGCTTGATGCCGACGAGGTGTCCGAAAAGGAAATGAATTTGTTTGTCGAACGTCCTTGATATTCTCCTAAATATCTCCTTGAGTCTGCTCTAGAATAAAAATCCGTTTGTAGCTATGGATATGTTTTTTCTAGATTGAAGTTTTTCTTGTCCTTTTGAAACTGATTTTCCTTTTGATTTATCGTGTAATCCTTAAATTCTAAAATATCCTTTTCAACTTTTTCAAGTAATGTTTTAGCGTCCGGAATGAGTTGGTTTTGTTGTATCTCGCTTTCCAAAGTTTTTATCTCTTCCAGTTGTTGTAATGAGATTCTTTGTGCTGTCTCGACCGTTAAGACCATGAGGTCTCGGCTACACTTGGTCTCAATAAAACTGTATCCCTTTTTGTAGATCGGGTCGTCTGTGAATATCACGGGGATATTTTTTATCTGAAGTCCTCCTGGTATTGTACCAGCTCTCAAGTGCTGGAGGAGAAAGTGACCATGAAGGTATGTGCGAATTTGCTTCTTCTTTAGCCTTAAGAGTTTCTCGGTTTCGTTTTGGTTCCTAGCAGTTGTACTCAAGGTAGCTGAAGCGAAGAGGGGGGGTTTTGCCAGTAGACTCTTTATATGGTCTTCGCTATAGGCAAATGTTTGCTCTTCAGACATACTGTGCTTTACTCACTTGCATCCAATGTAATGAATTAACAACACTAATTTACACAAAACACCACAAATAACTTTATACCACACTATTTCAGCCGCTCCCACTGGGGCCTGAAAACAACCTCACAGAACGTCTTCTGCTAAAGTACCAATACCAAGACAGGGTCTGGGCTCACTGGCAATAAGGACAAGCCTCACCATCAATTAACTATAAACCAAAAGCAGTACCAATATTGCCACACTACTTAAACTTGGATCAAGAGTGATCACTCGAATAACTGACTGAAACAGTAATTCTCGGGAAATGTTTTATCCTGAATGAATCCAATGAGTTTTATTATTTTTGCATCACAAATATCATATCAATGAGCAATTTTTCATTTGAATACAAACAACACTTGTTTAGCTCCACGTAACATGTCAAAGAACATAAATTCGACAAACAAAAAGACAATGTTTTTTGCAACAAACTCTCAACTTGCATTCGACATTCATACAGAACAACACAGTGATATATACACACATATAACCATTAAACAAAAATATTTACAACATCAAAATTTAGAAAACGTAGCATTGGAAATCAGCAAATAAAGAGTTTTGATATGCTTGAGAGTCAATCGAAAATTCCTAATGCTGAGTAGAGGAGGTCTACGCGTTTCGATGACCCCTTGTTGTGGGGAAATCTCATCAGGACCATGTGCCTGTGAATGGAGTATTGCAACAGTATTTTGTTGTATTATTTAGATACTTTTAACCGGTTCGATGCTGATGATGGAGCCGCTCCATCATCAGCTGCGGGTGCGCAATACTGATGACGGAGCGGTTCCGTCATGGCCCGGCCGCCGCTCCTGCGCGGCGCGTTCTATTAGGTGGGCGGGGCCATGACGGAACCTCTCCGTCATGAGCACAGCGCAACCGCGGCTGGTGACGGAGCGGTTCTGTCACCAGAATGCGGCTGCCGCGCGGCCGCCCCGCCCGTTTAGCGCTGCGGCGGAATAGCCACCGCAGCAATGTGGTTAAAGATGCTCAGCCAGTTTGGGGTTTCAGATTGCTGACACTAAACAACTGGACGTAAACAATAATGTGGACTACGAGATTGATCCAAAAGATTTAAACAGATCGTAATTTTGGAAATACTTTTCCTGGAATTTTTTTTTATCACTGATTTGTGTGAAAGAAGGGTAGGGGGATTTTCTGTAGCTATTGAAATTATATTTTTGAGTGTTTCTCTGAAAGTCACATTTTTTAGAATTGGTGGGGATGGTCACAGGAATCATTGGATATATCTTAAACCTTCTCAGCTAGCTGTACCTGAAGGGTGTTGCAAATCTTTTAAAAAATGCTCATTGGAGTAAATTTGTTTTGCGCGGTTAGGTTTGCACTCATCCGATGCAGCGTCACCACAAACATATCCACAGGACTTTAACAAGCTTGTGCTTTAGGTGAGGAAAACACAGAATGCAAGAGTGTGATCCCGAAGTGCTGGAAAACTTGCTTGTTAGGCTATATTTTGTACTTACTGCAAAAAGTAGGAAACCTGCATAGATGGAAAAAATACTAACTGATTACAAAACAATTATAGAAGGTTCATCGGTTTAGTCCACTTATCTGAATATTGTACCATCTATGTAGATCATAGCTTTCCCCCAACTCTTTCAGCGATTACTTTTGGAAATACCTAATTTTCACACACATCCTTCACCTCTCCAACACCTCAGAAGTTGCCTTGTACTAGTGGTGACAGCCTAGAAGCCCTCCTTATGCTCATTGTTTCCAGATTTCTCCCCTTGGTGAGCTCTTACTGGGTCCCTGATCTAGACCTAATTTGATGTAACACTCTGGAAATCACCATGTGGATAGATCACAGTGCTATGTTCCAGAACAAGGATAATCAGACTTATCACTGACCAATCCAGTAACCTTGAACATCTCCCGCAGTCACCCTTCGATTATAGATGCTTTATAATCCCAGAAATCAAGAGTGTACTCTGTTAAAAATGTGTCCATGGACTGGCAAATTCACCTTTGGAGAAGTTGGGTGAAAATAGCAGATTTATTTAGTCCGACTTAACGAAAAACAACGTTAAACCCATGTAGATAGTTTGAAATACAGTATTTCCTACCACAAGATTCGCTGTGAGTGTGAGATTCTGCAGTAGTTCTTCTGCTGTGGTGGGGAACAGTTCAGATAGTGGGTGGGACAACGTGGTTCCGCACACTGTGGACTTGGTTAGGGCTCCAGAGGGGATTGCTGTCATGCAGCAATACTCCCCCACCTTCGCCTAGCGACAGCCTCAACTGTTTGCTGCTTCTGCAAAGGCCAGCTTAAGCCACCCCTTTTTAGGTCTTGTCTACAGACAGCTTTTAGCTATCTGTTATCAAACACCTACTGTGGACAATACTGACACTTTTTGCCAAGGCACAGCCTTAGCAAATACATTTCTTTTTTTCCGCTTCTGAACAGCATTCATTTGCAAAAACCATTGTCAAAGCAATTAGGCCTGCAACAGCTTCCAGAAGGCGAGACCGATTGGCTTTGACAATCCTGTGGTATGCGCTCTAGTCTATGCGCGTATACGCGATGACGCGTCACGCCATAGACTGGAGCGGATAGGCGCGCATGCGCAGAGACGTAAGGAGAAAGGCGCGAACAGAGGAAAACGGCAGTTGGCGACCGGAGCTGGAGAGAGTTAGACGCTCGGCGCCCTTAGCTCTGTAACACTTTGTATAGCTGAATAAACCCAGAACTGTTTACTTCACTCTGCCTCAGCGTGTACTTGTGGGAGAAGCAAGGAACATTACAGTGGCGACGAGGCTGGCATCCGAACACCACCAGGCGCAGTGGACGACAGCAAACATCCCCCGCAATCCACACGCACGAGCCAGCAAGGCAGGACATTACAAGGAAGAGCAAAGGGCGTGGCAGCAGCGCAGCAGCACAGTACGGACCCAAACACCAACCTTAATAGTCGGGTTAGTGTGGCCCAAGACTCCAGGAGCCCCCAGCCAGCAACCTGGCAACCAAGGGAGACACCCCCAAGCTAGAGGACGGGGGGAAGAGTGAGCAGACCGCGCAAGGTGCGAGGGACAATACCCCAGGTAGTCCCAGGGGCCAAGGCGACACAGCAGAGAGCGCAGGAGCATCCGGTGAGCCTACCCAACGAAGGGCCCAGGAGGGAGACCCTAGAGGCGAAATCAGAATGGCAAATCAAGCGTCAGCCCTGATGGCACCCGTCCCGTTCCTACCCAGACCGGGAGAACCCCAGTTAAAATGGGAAGACTGGAAAGAATACTTTCTCAATTACATTGAGGCCCTCGGAGATGAAAGTGAAGGGGAATACACGCCAGAAAGGAAAAAGAGACTGTTACTCCACAACTTAGGCCCAGAAGGGGTGAGGGTGTTTAAGAATCTGGTACCCAAGGAGAGGGGTGCAACCGAGACGGATGTCTTTGTGAATGCATTGGACGACTTGGACAGCCATTACCGCCCAGCAGTGTGTGTCTCCATAGACCGCTATAATTTCCAACAGAGAAAACAAGAGGCGGGAGAATCCATCGATGACTATGTGGCGGCACTCCGACGCCTAGCAATCACGTGTCGGTATGGGAATCTGCAGGATGAATACATTAAAGACCAAATCGTGATGCACACCACCAGCAGAGCAGTTCAAGACAAGTTATGGGCGATGAATGAGACATCCCTTAAAGAAGTGGTGGCGATGGTCAAGAAGGCAGAAATGTCGAAGCGAGGTGCAGACGCGGCAAAAAGGGAAAGTGGGCCGAGACAGATGATTAACAAGATCGATGAGGCACCACAGTCCAGCAAGCCCAAAAGCACGCATGGAGACCCGAGGAAGGACACAAGAGGGTCTGGGAAACAGATGGCTCGCTCCAGCCCGGGGAACAAATTTGCGTGCTACAGATGCGGCAGTGCAGCGCACGCGGCCCAGGACAGGCGTTGCCCCGCGTTCCGCGCCAGGTGCTCGTTCTGTGGTTTGACGGGCCATCTCGAAAAGGTATGTCGGAAGAAAGGGACGAAGTCCACCGTAAAGTGTATCGACGCGGCCACTGCAAACGCGAGTGAGGAAGAAGACCCGGAAGAAGATGATTTGGTTCTGTGCATAGAGGAGCAGGTGCTGGATGTTTCCGGGAAGCGAAGAGATAAGCCCCGCACTGACATGCTCATCGGGGGCATGAAGGTACATGTGGCCGTTGATTCGGGGTCCCCCTGGACCATCGTGCAAAGATCGATATGGGAAGAGGACTTCGCACCAGTGGTGGGGCCCGACCTAATGCCGCCGGACATCAGACCCATCTCGTATACGGAGAATTCCATCCCCCTGGTGGGGTGCCGGGACTTCGTGTTTGAATTCAGAGGACGGTCGGCCACGTGCACCCTGTACGTGGCGGAGAAGGGCCCATCGGTGCTGGGATGGAGAGACGCAGGCGATCTCGGCATTATACTCAATCCTGGAGGGAAAGAGCAGATACTGCTAACAGATGAATGGCCCCTCTCGAAGGATGAAGACTGGAAGGCGGCATACCCCAAGGTCTTTGAGGGCACGGTCGGCAAACTGGACAAATTCGTACATAAAATGGTCCTTAAGGAGGGGGCAGTACCAGTTGTTCATAAGGTCCGGAACATACCCATATCCACGAGTGAGGCAGTGCGCCAGGAACTGCTGAAGTTGGAAGAGCAAGGCATCATTGAGCCAGTGGACAGCGCGGAATGGCTATCGCCCTTGGTGGTAGTTAAGAAACCGAATGGCATGGTCAGGCTCTGCGTGGACCTGAGAGAGCTCAACAAAAACCTCATCGTGGAGAGATTCCCGCTCCCCAGGATCGAGGAGATGCTGGCGAGAACAAAAGGCATCACCCACTTCTCCACCATAGACCTCACATCAGCTTACTACCAAATTGAACTGCATCCGTCGAGCAGGAAGTACACAGCCTTCATAACGCCCTTTGGGTGCTACCAGTTCCGGAGGATGCCCTTTGGCTTAGCATCCGCTGCGGCCGTTTTCCAGAAATTGATGCACAGGTTGTTTAAGGACATCTCGGGAGTGCAGTATTTCCAAGATGACATCCTAGTGATGGGCTCCGACAAAGGAGAGCACGATAAGAAACTGCATCGAGTTCTGGGAGTGTTGCAAGGGAAAGGCTTAACGGCGGAATGGAGCAAGTGTAAGATTGGGTCTCGCTCAGTGACCTACCTAGGGCACGAAATAGGAACACATGGCATTTCGCCGAAGGAACAAAATGTGAAGGCAATAAGGGACGCCAAAGCCCCAGCAACCAAGGAGGAAGTGCGGTCATTCCTCGGAATGGCCGAGTATTACAGCAAGTTTGTCAGACATTTTGCCACGAGGACATACAGAATGAGACAGCTAATCAGAAACAATGTGAAATTTGAATGGGACACGGAGGCTCAATCGGAATGCGAGACAATAAAGGACTGCATCAGCCATGCTATTCCACTGCAAGGGTACGTCCCCACCGGCAAGACCATTGTGACGACAGATGCAAGCGACAAGGGCTTGGGGGCTGTCTTGGCGCAGGAACGGGAGGATGGATCCAAAGAAACGATCAGTTTCGCGTCCCGGGCGCTGTCCCCGACGGAACAAAGGTACAGCGTAATTGAAAAAGAGATGCTGGCGGTCACGTGGGCCTTGAACAAGTTTCGACAGTTTATATGGGGCACGAGATTCAGGCTCCAAACGGATCACAAGCCACTCATCAAAGTGTTGACGTCATCGGGCCATGAAACGGCGACCCCGAGGATCGCTAAAATGACCTTGAAGTTGCTGGATTACACCTACGACGTAGAATATCTTCCAGGTACGCAAAATAAGGTAGCTGATTACCTTAGCAGGGCAGCAGCGATGGAGGAAGCGCCGGGAGAGACCCCGGACAAAGAGGAGATGGTGGCCAGCATGGAGGATCACGAAATGTTGATCAGTGCACAGGAATGGCAGGCTGCCTACGAGCTGGATGAGGAAAAGATGGAAGTGAGGAGACACCTCACGTTGGGGTGGCCGGATAAAAAGAAGCTCACAGAGGGTGTGCGACGATTCTATGAAATGAGAGAGGAGTTGTCCCTGAGCGATTCGGGAATATTCTTGTACAGAGGAGAAAGGGTTGTGCCTCCAGTGACACTGATACCCAGGCTGTTGAAGTTGCTACACGAAGGGCATTTGGGCATTGTGAAAACCAAGGCGTTGGTCAAGCAGATGTACTGGTGGCCAGGAATGGATGCCCACATAGAGAGACAAGTGCGGGAGTGCGGGCAGTGCCAAGGAGCGGACAAGGTGCTCCGCCCACTCAGACCCGCATTGGGGAAGTTCGACACTCCGCAAGGCCCCTGGGAAGAGGTGGCTATAGACATTCTGGGGCCCATCCTGGACAGTAGAGGTGTGAATAAGTACATCTGTGTGATAATAGACAAGTATTCCAAATGGCCGGAAGTGGACATACAAGAGTCGATGGACACTGACACGATTTTGAAGTTCCTGACCTCGGTGTTCCTTCGAGAGGGAATACCCAAATCCGTTCTCAGTGACAATGGACCGCAATTTGTGTCGGACAAGTGGGGTCGATACATGAAGAGAAACGGGATAGAGGTGAAACACACAGCCGTTTACCATCCGGCATGCAACGGCCAGGTCGAAAGGTTTAACCGGGTGCTCATGGGCTCCATTCAGGCAGCCATATCACAAGGAAAGGACTGGGAAGTGGAAGTAATGAGCATGCTATGGGCCTACCGGATCACGCCCTCCGTAGTGGGGTATAGCCCGTTCCAGGTACTAAGGGGACGGCATCCCTTCAACCGGGACAACGTAGCGTGGAGGGAGAAGACCCTCACCAGCAAGTGGTCCCCAGCGGTGGTGCAGCACAATCTGGAGAAGGCCCAGAAGATCTACGCGGCCCACTATGACAAGCGACGCAGCACAAAGGAAACGGCGTTGGAAGAAGGGGAGTGGGTCAGGATCAAACTCCCTACCCTACAAAAGAAAGGCGAAAGTAAGTTCAGCCAGCCCCTACAAGTGAAGGAGGTACGAGGTAGGGCGGCTCTCCTCAGTGACGGAAAGGTCTGGTCACAAGACCGCATGGCCAGGGTCAATAAAATAATAGTCTGGCCTAAGGCTGAGGAGGGCGAGAGACGCATGGACTACCAGGAAGCTAGACTCCCATCAGAGCACGGCACAGAAGACCACGGAGAAGGTGTAGGTGAGGAGCACGAAGTGGTTGTCCCGGGAGCTAGGCCTACCGACGGAGGTGGTACACCGGCGAATGCAGAGCAGAGAGCAGATCAGAGAGAAGCTGGGAGGTCCCAAGGAGAGACAGAAGGGGGAGAGAACATGCCGGTAAGACACACCCGCAGCGGAAGGGCAGTTATCGTGCCCTCTCGTTATAGAGACTTTGTGATGGATGGACACTAGCTTGTGCCGCCTCCCAAGGTGCCCCACATAGACTCAGACTCACTGCTGGGGGGACACTCAACCTGTTGGGGGGAAATGTTATAGCTTTGTTTATATTAAAGGAGGGAGATATGTGGTATGCGCTCTAGTCTATGCGCGTATACGCGATGACGCGTCACGCCATAGACTGGAGCGGATAGGCGCGCATGCGCAGAGACGTAAGGAGAAAGGCGCGAACAGAGGAAAACGGCAGTTGGCGACCGGAGCTGGAGAGAGTTAGACGCTCGGCGCCCTTAGCTCTGTAACACTTTGTATAGCTGAATAAACCCAGAACTGTTTACTTCACTCTGCCTCAGCGTGTACTTGTGGGAGAAGCAAGGAACATTACAAATCCTTGTCTTAAATCTTCTAACGCTTTGTCCTCGCACTTCCGGTTGTAGACTTCTAAGCTGCGCACATCACTACCAGAGACTTCACAGCTTTAGTAGGGAAATGGGGAGGCAGGTGTACTGCAGGTCTTTTGTGCTGCCCCTTACTCGTGAGAACCATTTCTGTACCAAGTGTAGACGCTTTGCTTGCAGGCAGATCTAATTTGCAGCTGAAGCGCTGTGTTCGAGGCCAGATGCTCCCAAAAGGCCATGCCCGGCAGCCATTGTACAGTGGATAAGAGCCAAGGAGACTAGCACCTCAGTCATGGGAAACAGAGGCACAGCTAGAGGAAAGTGACAGCGGAAAAGGACCACCACTGCAAGTATATTCTCTCTGTGCATTTAGCTCCCAATCACGGCACAATAACGATTAAATCTACAGAAAGAACACACTTACATTGGGCCCCACAAGGCAGCTTTCAGAGCACTTGCACTGTCCTACCTGCACACAATACCCTTTGGTCTTGGGCTGTACGATTTTGCTGTTTTTCAAACGTCTCCCATTCTTTTTAACATGTTGCACAAGTTCATAGACTCTACGCATCAGGAGACTGAGAAGATAAAAATGAAGTTCAATAAATGGCAAGTTTTCATGACACAATGTATTGTATGGTGTTTAGGAGCTAAATTGTATGTGAAACTGTCAATTCACTTCTCTGTACCACTCCACAAGAGACACATGCACTCTGGTGCTGCTTATAAATGCACTGTGCCTTTAATTTATATGACAAAGTAAAATAAGGAAGATATATTTATACAGCATCACAGGAATGTGTGTCTCTCTTGTGGAGAAGTGAATTAACATATATAAATATTATATAATATATTACCTACTGGCATAAACATTTTTTGACTTGCTTATAACTTTGGTGCTCTTTGACAAATCTTCACAAAATATTCCTAAAAAAGTGACCTACTCTGTCTAGTTGAGCATGGAAAGTTTTGGGGCTATCTGTCAGACATTGGCTGAAAAAGGGGGTGGGGGGGGTGCATTTCCCGTCTTAATTCCCATAGAGACTTTAGACACAACTACAACCTGATCAGCTGAAAGGAATTAAACCAAATTTGGCAGAAATCTAGACCTTGTTCCAGAAACAGTGCTTTTTGTGATTATGTGTAAATCCATTCAGTAGTTTTTGAGATATTAAAGGAAAACAAATGTGTATATCTAGAGGCACAGACCCTCTGCGAGTCCAACAGATCTCATGCTGAGATCTGATTGGCTGCCAACACTTCAACCAAGGAAGTGTTGGCAGCCATTTTGGGACTCAGACTCAGTCGAGTTCCAAAAAAAAGTAAAACAAAATAAGAGAAGGGGCAGGGTAGGAAAACCCTGATCCCCTGGGCCTGGTGATGGGGTCCCAAACAGTTTGTAATTTTTGTGGTAAAAATCGCAGAGATCCGCAAATCACCTAAAAAAATAATAATACAAGTGCGGTCTCTCACTCCTGTTTGTATTAGAGCCTCCAGGTGAGTCAGGTCTCAGGGGCATATTATGATATATATTATGGGAGGGGGGTGCATGTAGAGCCACTCCTCATGGCTGATATGGGCCAGAAGTACCGCCGCTACCAAGGGCCAGGCCAATGTGCAGGTATGAGAGAGGAGCCCTCCGTAGGCTCTTTATGGTCCCAGGACCGCCACTGCCCTGGTGTTTGGTTTTAAAATAAGAGGGGGGCCGCTCAGACCCCCCTACTTTCTTATAAATCGCCCCAGGGACCATCACCTCCCTGATGGGAAGAGTACTTTGGAAGGGGGGGCACGCAGCAACCTCCCGGGCCATATCCAGCCCTGGGCACCACCACCTCCCTAGGGCTGGCCCTACTTAAACAAAGAAGCGAGGCAGCACGTCTCCCCTCTTTGAGCCATTAATGGCCCTGGGAACTGGCACCCCCAGGCCTTGCTCCCTATGTCCAAAGGTGACCATCCTCGGGTCATAGTTGTTTGCTCCCGCATGGTGGGAGCTTTGACAGCTCCCGCCAAGCGAGAGCAAACTGTAAGTCCTCTCCCAGCAGGCAGGATCAGTAAAACTGTTCCCACCCGCTAGGAGCGGGCTTTCCATCAGTTTTGCGAGCAGGAAAACAGAAAATAATTTCTTCCACATGCAGGGAGAAACATTTTTTGCTGCTCCTTGCATGTTGGAGCAATGCCAGCTCCCGCTGGAGGCGGGGAGTCGGCAGGGACCGCAGGAGCATTTAGGTTCCCCCGCAGTCCCTAACACAGCACTCTGGGTGCCCTCGGTGGGGCCAGGGCACCCAGCATCAAGTGGCCAGGACCTGGGGGAGATGGGGTCCCTGGGGTTGAAATTGGCACAGTGAGGGTGGCTGCGTGGTTCCCCCTCCCCATTAATTCTTGGGTGGGCCCTGGGGCTTGGGGTCCCAAGGGCTGAAATCAGCACAGGGATGGGAGTCATGCATCCCCCTCTTGCTCATTATTTATTGGCCAGGCCCTGGGGGATGGGTACCCGGGGCCAAGTCAGCAGGGGGATGGAGGCTGCATGGGCCCCTTCCCAATTTGTTCCTGGCAGGGCCCCGGGGGATGGGGTCCTGTGGGCCAAAATTAGCACAAGGAGTGGGGCCAAGCCCCCCCCTCCCCTTTGGTAAAGATCAAATAATCCTACCTTCTTGGGCTTAGCGAAGGCAGAGCAAGTATGTTTTCTCAGCAATTCCACATTCAAAATCATCTGAAATCCTTTATGGAAGTAAATGCATTGTTGATCTATTAGAGCACAATCTGTAGTGACTGTGATGATTGGGTTCTTTCTTGGTCTCTCCTGGTGAGAATAGAGACCATGGCTCTTCATTTAAATTACTAGGAGTGTGCAAATGTGCAAAATCACCTGGAAGCTTTGCCTGTTTGGCCTTGCCCCGTCCACCGTAGTAGTCTGCAAAGTTCTTCCTGCATTTTGCAGTATGATGGGCAGCTAACTAAAAAGTCCCCCAGCGCATTTCCTGCCTATTTTGGTGACGCCTTCTTGATGCCAACGGTTATGAGGACATCTCCACCAAACAAAGAAGCACGTTTATATAGTTAAGCGGAAGTATCCTTATTTGGTAGAGATTCACCTCTTTGTAGTCTCATTATCTTCTCTATAGGAGAATTCATGTTATCACAGATTTCTGGAAAACACTTGAGAAACAATCACATAGCCAAAATTAAATGTTCAGAAGGTCACTGGAGACATTTCCTCCCGGTCCATGCATAGACACTTCCCTGGGATAGCACTTACTAATTACCAAGTAGAAAGTACTCCAGTTGGGTAGATATTTTGTGCAAAACTGTGGTCCCTTATTGGATAAAGAGGCAGGCGAGGTTCTGTTCTGGCCCAGTCACTCAAGTGACTGGGCCAGATGGGATAAAAAGGTCTCAGTGGACTTTTCAACCTTACCTGAATTGAACAATAATATCATCAGAGCAGCAGCGAACACAGTCAAATCCGGTGCGCCTTTGGCTTCAGCTCCTATAGATAGATATACTATTGAAAGGAGATGACACCATCAAATCTGCTTTGGCGACTATCTATAATACTTCAGTGGAAAGTGGATAAGTGTCCAACCCTTGGAAGCATGCGATCAATAGTCCATTGCTGAAAAAGTCCTCCTTAGACCTTGACAAGATTGAGAATCACTGACCAATATCATTGCTCCTAGGAATTAGTCAGAGCATAGAAAAATTGGCAAATAGTTATTTGACAGACTTCCCGGTAATGCTCTATCTCCTGTATCAGACACAAATGGGCTTTCATCCCGGGTACAGTACAGAGACAGTCCTCTTATTGGCCTTTAGAGGATATAAAAAAACACTAGATCAGGGAGGGACAACTGGTCCATTCTTCTTGATTTGAGGGCAGCCTTCAATACTGTCTCCCATGTCACCCTCTGACATAGACTGGAGGAGGTAGATATCACTGGAAGGGCGTTAAAATGACTGACCTAATTTCTGGGTAATAGAAAAGCTTCCAGGTCAGGGAAGGGCCATGTCTGTCGGATAGTCACCATATCAGATGAGTGCCACAGGGCTCAGCATTGAGCCCCACTATTTTTAATATATGCATCTGTCCTCTAGCAGACATCTGTTCATCAGGTATTACCTTGGTGTCGTACGCCAACGACACCCAGATCGTCATTTTCATCTCCCCCAATACAAGTTGAACTTCGGAGAAACTGTCCACCAGGAGCAGGTGAACAATTGAATGGCAACTATCTGTCTTAACCTGAATGGTGAAAACACGGAGTTTATGGTTATTGGAAACAACCCAGCACTATGTTACCATATTCTCTGGCCTTTGTGCCTGGATGAGCGCCCTCCTACTAAAACAGAAGTGAAGTGTCATGAGGTATTAATGGACAATGACCTGACCATGGCCTCACAGGCACATTAAGTGGCAGGGACTTGCTTTGTTCTCCTGAGAGCCCTTAGAAAAATGCTTAAATGGCTCTCTGTGGAAACTTGGAGAGTAGTGGCCTTGTAGTTCCACTTTTAGATAATGGTAATTCTCTTTACTTAGGCAGTTATGCCTAAGTCATATAGAAGTTACAAGTTATTCAAAATGTTGCAGCCCTAGTACTGCCAGGCCTACCAAAAACACAATCCGCACGCTCTGCTTTAATGAGCCTCCATTGACTGCCAGTGAGGAAAACTATTGAATTTAAAGCCCTATGCGATGCGCACCAGGCAAAATATGTCACTGACCATGTCATGAGTCAGTAATGTATTGCTAGTGATATTAAAGTGGTGGGGCATTATACTTTCCCTGAATTCCACTAAGGATTTGAGAGGATTCTGCCCCTGAGAAAAGTTTGAAACAATGTGGCCTCAACTCCTCTCCATTGTCAGAACTGGCATTTAAGCTGTTGTGCACATAGTCAGACATGGCATCAGGGACAAAAGCAATTATGCTTTTGTTTCATATCTTTCTGTTCTCTAAAATCACAGCATGGTCTTTAATTTCATGGGATAGCCTTTAGCTACAGACAAGGTTTTTCACTGTCACCCAGCCCCCCTCTTTAACTTGTAATGCTCTCCATGAGCTTTCAACTGTACTGTACTTTTTTAAATCACATTTCTTATGTCCACCACCCTTTCAGCTTCTTACAAATCCATGACCTTCCTATCCATCCATTACTTGTTCAACCTAGAAACCCACTATACTCCCTCTAAGCAATTATAAAGTGACATTCCAGTACTTATACGAGTCGTAGACTTGATTGCCCAGAGCATATCCCAAAACCTTTATTCCAATCCAACCTGTTCACTAGTGCCAACTGTTACTAGTCATTAATGGTGCGATTAAATCATTCTACTAACCCATTCTGCGAGGATGATATAAGGAGGATCTGATGTGCTTGATTCCTACTGACTTCAAAAATTCCCCTATTTCCCTAGACAAAAATTGGGTCTGGATAGCCATCTCTAACCAATACCTCTTGTAAAAATGTAATGACTGTGGTGCTGCTCACCATTTCCACTAACTTTAACTCAGGCCATTTTGACATGTAATCTATTAGAACCAAAACATACTTAGGGGTGGCACCCTGAATGGCCAGTAGCCCAGCAATGTCCAATGCTAGCTTGTTCATGGTACATTGTCGCTTTGCACTGGTGTGGCAGGATCAGGTATTGTTACTTGAGTTTTATCGCTCAAAACACATATGTAACACTTCCTAACGTGATGCTCAATATCCCTATATACTCCAGCCACCAAAAACCTTCCCTCATTCTCTGTTTTATGGCATGTATGCTTAAATGGCCTTCATGAGCACAATTTAACATCTTGCTGTGAAGACCACAGGGTACAACTAAACGTTCACATCTGAACATTACTTCGTTCATTATGGACAATGCCTCTGCAACTATTCAAAAGGAAATTGGGGTTTCTCACATTTCATTTATACAGAGCCATGTACCTGACAAATACTTCATAACCTCTTGCATTATCTCATTATCCAAACATGTTTTCCTCCACTTCCCTTTCGAAAGTGCAGTATTCAACATCACATCTATTGCACACACAAATTCCACATCCACAGAGTCCTGAACAGCTTCATGAAGATGATGATAAAGGGCAACCTGGATAAACAGTCAGCGGGAAAGTTGTGTGACACAGGAACATATTGCAACTTTTATTGGAACTCTTGCAACCAGTATTGCCATTTGGTAATGCGAGTAGTTGCCCTTTCACCACATTTGGTTATGAACAAATCTACCAGTGGATTATGATCGGTTCTCAAGAGAAATTCATTGGCTCAGATGTAAATACTTTTCTTAGTTCTGTGGGTAGTATACTGGGGAAAGGTCTGTAATGCCTTCACAGTACTGGGGGATTTTAATTTTCATTTGGAAAACCTGATGGATGCTGATACTAAAGCATTAATTGAGCTGATGGATGGTGCGGACCTAAAACAATTGGTGAAGGGACCTACCCACAATCTGGGCCACACCTTGGATGGTATTTTTTCTAACCATCCAACTTTAGAGTTTACAAAATCGATACCGGTTATTTGGTCAGACCATATGGTAGTCTTGTTCTCTATCTCAGGGTTGAGCCCTCAAAGCTCAGGTCGATCGTCTAAATCTGCCAGGACCTGCAGGGCCTGGAATAGGATAGAGGGGGGAGCGCTTGAGGACCTTTTGGTTTCCTCTAAAAGGCACTCCCTCTTGAGGTTGAGGTGGCGGCGGGGCCCTATACAAGATGGATTGAAAAGGCCTGTGCCACCCTCGCTCCACCCAAACTCCGCCTCCCAGCCATGTCCCAGCCCTCTGTGCCTTGGTTTTCGGAGGCACTTAGAAAGCAGAAACTAGGGTGTAAAAAACTGGAAAGGGTCTGGCGCAAAGACTACAAGGAATCGGATAAGAGGTTACTCAAACATAGCCTGTTACGCTATAAAAAATCGGCGTTGACGGCGAAACAAGAATAGTTCACCAAACGCATCAGCCTGGCCAAAAACTCAGCAGAGGAATTGTTTAGAACGGTCTCCTGTCTGGCTGCCCCGACACCGGCGACCACACCCGCTAGTCCTGAGCTATGTGAGGAATTAGCCAAATTTTTCTCAGATAAAGTAGAGACTATTTTCAAGGCCTTCACTGGTTTAGACACGGTGAACGGTCCGGCGAATACTCCAGTAAATTCAGAGGAGGCTAGCTCAGGGGCAAAACTTGAGTGTTTTTTGCCATTAAATGTTGAAGGAATTATGGGCTTGCTTCAAGTGGCAAGGTCTTGCTCCCCATCTGATCCATGCCCGGTGGCTGTGATTAAGCTGGCCCCAGTTCCTATAGTTACATCATTGGTAGCCCTGTTTAATAATATGTTCAGGACAGGAGATTTTCCGTCATGCTGGAAACGAGCCTCAATTTTGCCCTTATTAAAAAAAAACAATCTGGATATCAGGGATCCGAATAATTATCGCCCTATAGTGAGACTCCCCTCACAAGCTAAATTAATAGAAAAGGTGATGAATCTCCAATTGCGCTCGTTCCTAATGGCTACTCAGGCACTGGACCGGTCACAACACGGTTTTAGAGCTAGCCATAGCACAGAATCTGCGCTAATTAAAACAACGGAAGAGATCAGAGCAGTGACCGATGCTGGGGGCAGGGCCGCGTTGGTACTGTTGGACCTTTCCGCGGCCTTCGATACGGTCCACCACATGATACTGTTGGACCGTTTGAAGGCCTGTGGAGTACAAGGAAATGCATTTAACATCTTACGGGCATTCCTTTACAACAGAGTTCAGAGTGTGGTGCTGGGGGAATTCGAATCTAAACCTTTCGCTCTACCCTGTGGGGTTCCCCAGGGTTCGTCCCTAAGCCCCACTCTGTTCAATTTATACATTAGCTCTCTGGCCCCAGTAATTCGGGCATTTGGCTTTGAACTTACCTCTTACGCTGACGACACCCAGATTGTGGTGTCACTGTTGCCAGGGAAGGAGGAAGGTGTAGCCAGGCAATTTCAGGATTGCATGCTGGTGGTGGGAAATTGGATGGCTGCAAACTGCCTTAAATTGAATTTGGCCATAACGGAAGTTATAGTGTTTGGCTCAAATGTCAACTTTTGGAGTCTAAACTGGTGGCCTGAGCAGATGGGGAATGCTCCCACCCCTGTACCTAAAGTTAAGAACTTAGGGGTGCTGATCGATGACCAGCTTACCTTCCGACCGCAGGTTAATGCACTGTTTTCCTCCATTTCTTTTTTGCTCAAATCCATCCGAAAGATCCTGCCATTTATTCCAGAAAGTGGGAAAAAAAACAGTAGTCACCACGCTGGTATTATCTCGGCTGGATTACTGTAACAGTCTGTTTCTTAATGCCTAACAGGGCATACTAAACAAATTGCAGGTCCTACAAAATGCTGCGGCTCGGCTTATTACAGGCCTCCCAAAGTATGCCCCCATTTCCCAGGAGCTAGCTAAACTTCACTGGCTCCCGGTGCGAAAGCGGATCTTGTTTAAAGCACTCTGCCTGGTGTTTAAGGCCTTGCGAGGCCTTGGGCCATCATTTCTCCGACAGTATTTTTTCTGGTATCTCCCGACAAGGCACCTTAGATCTGCTAACACCGGGCTGATTGCAGTTCCTCGCATTAGGAAAGTGCGATGGGGAGGCAGAAGCTTTGTGCTGGGAGCAGCCAAGGCCTAGAATTCCCTACCCCCAGCTCTTAGAAAGATGACAGATCTCATGGCCTTTAGGAGAGCTCTTAAGACCTGGCTGTTCACTAATTAAGCTTTAATTGACTGGGCATATGGAGTTTCCAGAGCACCAGGACACCCACGGGTAACAGAGCATTGTACAAATGTCATAAATAAATAAATACGTAAATAAATAATTCTTAAAGTACTGGATGGCCAGCCACAATGCCACAGCTTCTTTTTCTATGGTGGAATAAATATAATCTGCCTCCTGTAAGACTCTCGAGGCAAATGCAATAATTTTTTCTGACCCATTGTTTCTTTTCTGTGTGAGGACAGCTCCCAAGCCGTAATTACTTGCATTGGTGGTGATGATACATACATCACTGGTGTGAAAAGGCTTTTGAGGGGTCAGCTGCAATGATTTCCTGCTTGATGGATGTAAAGACCTTATCACACTCCTCATCCCCGAGGAACCTGGCATTTTTTTAATAGCAGACATAGACATATATGTTTTGCAGCAAATTGTCAACAAACAAATATTGAATAATATTCAATGAGCTCCAAGAATGATTTTAATTGTTCCTTGTCTTTAGGTGTGGGCACAGCCTCAATCGCTTTCAGGATCTCAATTTTAGGCTCTACTTCCTTGCCCAATATTTGGTGTGCCAAATAGTCTAATCCTGATGGACTGCATTTTCATTTGTCCCTCCTTAATGTAAGACCACTCCTTTTAATTATTTGCAACACAACATTAAGCCTCATATCATGTTCATTCTGACTTTTGCCATACATCAAGATGCCATCCTGAACATACGCTACACCAGGCATATCCTTGGACAAATTTCCCACCAACCTCTGATATACAGCGGAGGCTAAACCGCACCACATGCTCGACTAACTGTAAGCTCCTTTCGGTGTAATGAAAGATGTTAGATGCCTCGATTCCTTGCATAACTCGCTTTGGTGATGGGCTGCTGACATATCTAGGGATGTAAAAATGTTGGTCCCTTCTAGAGTGGTTAACGTTTCATTAATGTTTGGGAGGGGTTGCCGATCCATTCAAATTATTTTATTCAAGTTGCGCAAGTCCACGCTTAACTTCATGGACTTGTCAACTTTCCACACTATAACTATGAGGGAAAGCCACTCAGATCCATCAATTGGCTTGATTATACCTTATGCACATAATTACTCTAACTCCTCTTTCAAATCCTTCCTCAAAGCCAGAGGTACCTTACATACTTTGTGCACCACCGGGCAAGCATTCTTCTTCAGAACAATTCGATGTTGAAACCCCTTCAACTTTCTTAAGTCAATGGTGAACATTCTGGGCTATTGAATAACCCACCCGCAATCACCAGCAATCATATACCAAGGATAGATTTTGCCACTTCTTTTTTTTAAAGTATATTTTTTTATTTTGCAAGTAAACAACCCACTAAAAGTGGCACCAAATGAGTACCCAGATTGATACAGACTCAATGAGAGGAAAACCCCCCTCCCACATCATAAACCCGATTCAACCGACATCCAGCAAACAGTAAAAAAACACAAAACAAGCGACTACAACAGAGTTCCACAGACACATGGCAACAGCATTCCTCCTGTGGTACCAGCTCCTGGTTGGCACCTATGATGGTAGACTGTCCTGCTTCCTCTCCCAGATCCTCCGATTTTGGCACTTGATTGACTCATTTTCCTTGAACAACCTGTTCCTCGAAATTACTTGTTTGTGGTGATTGGAATCAAGTACAATATCAAGCTCCCCTTGCTCATCCCACTCTACCAGGTTTAAAACATTAATCGTACCATATATTGTGCATTGTGTGGAGTTGTACTCAAATTCAATACTGGACCTGAATTTACCCAAAACTTCCACCCTTTTTCCCTACAGGCTAATTTTTTATTTGAGATGCTTCAAGTTGAATATCTGGAAATTCTTTAAATTCATCCGTACTCACTAAAGTGTAAAGGGGTCCCAGAATCAGCCATTAATTTGATCTTTCTACCATTCATCAATATGTCACAAAGAGGCTGCTTTCTCTATCTGATTCACCCTACACAAGCAACGTCCGTGACTGTACCTTCCCCATCTTCAGGTGCTGATAATGTAATAGGAAATTGTCATCAGATTCAGTCTCCACATCATCCACTGTATTCTTGGTTTGACCCTTTTGACTCATTCATGATTTACATACCCGAGCATAATACCCTTTCTTGCCACATTGAAAGCATGACCCACATACGGAGGATAACTCTGACTGTTACTCAAATGAGTCTTGTTCGCACAACGAAAACAAACTTGTTCACTCTTTCCTCAGACAAATTTTACATGCACTCTGAAACTCAGGGGGACCCTTTGTCTATGTGCTCTTTCTATTGTGTATTCTCAGATTTTTGTGGTTTCTCAGTTTGTTTCACGAATAGCTTCACTTCATGCATGCTAGCATTCACATTCATCTCTTTGACAAAATGGCTATTGTAAGTAACCCTTGGCAAAGCACTACGCTACGCTTGCGTAGTTTGGAAAGTTTGCGCTACTTCACACTACGTGAATTGCAAGTAGCACAGTGCAAACATGCGTAGCGTAGTGCAGCGGTAATTTTTTGCTTGCTCGCTGTCCTCAACGTCAAGTTGGCGACCGCGAGCAAGCAAAATGACATCCCGGCGAGACTTTTTCCTCATTCGTGATCAGCAACATCAAGTTGCCGATCGCGAGCGTTAAGAATAAACCTCCCGGTGAGATTCTCAACGCAGGGAGGTAAGGTTTCTCATTGCGAGTGGTCGCGTATGCTCGCGACCGCTCGCGATGAGAAACTACGAGTCCGCATTGAAAAAGCTGCCGCTCGAGTAGAAATCTACTTGAGCGGCAGAAAACGACCGCTTGCACTGTGTAAGATGCAGTTTGCACTGATTGCACAGTGCGAACAAGCATTTTGCACAGTGCACTACGCAGTTCGCATAGCTATGCGTAGCTCACGTAGTGCAAAGTGCATTACGCATAGCTAGGCGTAGCGCTACATCACAAACTACGCCCAGGGTTAATTGTAAGTGCGTTTTCTAAATCTGGGTCTTTGGTAGATAACAATTTTTGTTGGATTTTCCTATTGTTCGTTTTTTCATAAGTTGATCGCGCATAATTTCATTTTTAAATACCCGGTAATTTCACATTGCAGCAAGTGTTCACAATGCTGCTACAACATCGTCAATTGGTTTACCAGGAAGTTGCACATTGTAAGAACTTGTACCATTCTAAAACTATATTCTTCTCAGGGTTAAAACTCTTGTCTATAGTTTTCATTACATAAAGGTATTCATCTAGAACGTCATAAGCACCCCGTTCACCATCCCCAGCACCTGTATTTACATTCACAACTTCAAAGCGGAGAGTTTTTAACACACTTCGGCCTTTAGGTTTAAGATTATGAACCAATAAAGCTTTCTTTTTCTTTGAAGTTAAGGTGTCTTCATCAATGGCCGCTAAATATGCCACTAACGCCTCCCTCCATTGTTGCCAATACAAAGGAAGGGTACCGGGCACCGCCAAAAACGCTGGTGGTGCTACAATATTGTCCATGGTTAACACAATTTAGCTTTATAATTCAGAAAATAGTGTGGGTGAGTTGTTGTCTATTATATTTTGTTGCAGGACTAATCGTGTGCCTATTACCTTTGATGCAAGCATAAATGTAGAATTAGAATTGGTGGGCTTGTCACTGTAAAAAAAAAATCTGTAGAATTTGTTGTTTTAGATGGCCTCTGATACCGTCTGTGAATATACTCAATTTTTAACTTCAATTATAGATTCTTAGTTAAACATGCATTGCATATACAAAATTGTCAACTTCAACTTCAAAGTAATCTGGCCAATCTAAAATGGTTGCATAAATTCAGTAAAATGTTAGTGATTAAAAATGGCCCCCGCTAACTAAATGCACCCTAATTCAGGCGGCATGAAATTCCTTGCAGGAAAGTATATGGAAAGCGTTCCTCTTTTCTTTAACATGATGTATGCCACTTCGGTGTGTGCACTCGGTTGAGGTTCAGATGTGAAATGACTGTCACAAACCGTGCATGCGTTGCGCTACCTGGTTTGGTCTTGATTGGTCCCAAAAGGTACTGTTGGGATCTGGGAGGCACTGGGTCTGGACACGGGAAAACTGCTCACTGCTACCCAGCTATGTCGTGACACCTGGATTCACTTCAGCCATGGCATAGCGGCTGATCTCGATTTTGTCAGGCACCTGAATATGGAAATTCTGACCGGACCACCACAGGGTCCGCAGATGTTGAACTCTGTGCCGTTGGCGCTGGTCGCCACATAAAAGGATGTACAACTCATAGAGATACTGTAAAGTATACCCCACCAGTTTGAGTAAAAACATAAAACTTTATTGGCAACTCTGCATTTTACTTCTCCAGCTCATCTTCATCAAAATACCTCTACAACTGTCCCACTTCGAATTCCCTTCCCACATTAATTCTATGTTCTACTTGGTGATGCATCAACACCACACTTCTTCCCCATATATGAGAAAACATAACAACACAAAACAACTATGTACAACAAATATACAAATGCAATACTAAAATTTATGACAGCATATAATCCTTGAATCTGTGAGGAGTACGAATGACTCTGCCCATTCTTCCCAATCTTCTAGAATCCATTCCTGTTTGTTCCAGTACCTCTGTAGATCTCTCAACAATTTCTTGCTCACCCAATGCTTCTTCACTTTATTCTACCTCTACTTCGCCCTCTATTCCATCCTCCCACAACCAATCATCAAACATGGATGTAGTTTCCCCAATATCCTCCTCCTGCGCCTTTTGAATGTTTTTACATTTTGCTATACGACTCATATGCCATACGCGATCATCACTCAATCGTGCCGAATTCTTTAAACATTCTACCACTTTAAGTGGTTTAGAAAATACACTTTCTCCATTAGCCACCTTGCCCCATTCTTAGTTTTAACCCAATCACCCACCTTGAGTTCTTCCATTGTTGTTACATTCTTTGTGTGAAAATTATTTTTGTACACCATTTGTGCCTTGATAATGTTTTCTTTCACCTTCTCTGGTGACTACTTAATATGTTTCGTGCTATTCATCCATCCTATGTTATCCTTCGTAAAAGGTTCCCTTCCCCTCATTAGCACAAACGGACTTCGACCTGTGAGAGTTGATGTTAAACGGTAACCCCACAACATTTTCTTTATCTCTACTTCCCAATTCTTTTTGTTTTGACAAGCAATTTGAATAGTCCCCTTTATGACACGATTAAATCGCTCTACTGCACCATTTCCTGATGGAAGATATTCTGATGTCTTAGCATGTACAAAACCATTCCTCTTCAAAAACTCTTCCACTTTTAACGCTGTAAAATGTGCGCCATTGTCACTTATAATTCTCTTTGGCGATCCTTCCTTTAAAAATACATCACTTACAAATTTGATTACAGTGTCTGCATCAGCCTTCTCATCAATTTCCAACTCAACCCATTTACTGAAATAATCAATTAAAACAATGATACATTTACTTTCTCCATACTTTGTTTGCACAGGACCTATATAATCTATTGCAATTAAGTCCCAAACCATTTCTGGACATTGCACAGGTGATAATTGTGGTTTCATTGTTCTCAGATTCTTATCAGAGTCTGCGCATTCCCTGCACTCCCTTACAACCATTTCTACCTCAATGTCTACTCTTGGCCACCAATAAGAACATTTAACTCTTTTCTTGGTTCTCACAATACCAAAATGTCCTTCATGACACAAATCTATCACTGTTCTCCTCAAACCTTTTGGTGGTATAATCTTTCCTCCTCTGTTCACAAACCACGATTCCACGCTTAACTCACTTCTTACTTCCCAATAACTTCTTTCTTCTGCAACTTCTGGCTTCCTCTCTCCCCATCCTTCTAAAACTTTTCCTTTAATCATCTTCATGAACTCATCTTTTCCATATTCATAAATCCATTCTTCCCTTCCTATAGATTTTAAACTTTCATCCTCAACCAAAGCAATTTGATAGTCATCCCAACTACTCTTTGGCACCTCTTTTATCGCTTATGGAATCCTATTCAAACAATCCGCAATCCTATTCTGTACACATGGTACATTCTTTATTCTATAATTGTAATCTTGCAATCTCATTGAAAGTCTAGCTATTCTTGCCGATGCTTTCACCATTCCACCTGTTGTTAACAAATTCACCAAAGGCTTCTGATCCGTCCTCACATTTATCCCACTTGGCTCCAGGTAGCAACTGCCATCCTAGAACCACCAGCCTTCACATTCTGATTCCCCTCAAGGGTCCACTATGGCACATTCCATCCCATGTCCCAATCCTTAACAACAATACAAACCCAACATTTTGCAATTTATTTATAGACTTTGAACATTAATTGTTCTTGGCATTTTCAAAGTCAACTATTGTGCCTTTAAAATGCCAAGTATTTCTTGTCTGAATATGGCACCTCCCTTCGCAGTCTATTATCAATAACATTTCGTGGTGGTAGATTATTTAAGATCCTTTCTGCCACTGTGAAATGTCCATGAGTTTTTATTCATTAACTTTAACTGGTCACAGCGACCAACATAGAATAGTCAGAAATATCATGCTCATGCAATTTGTATTTCAAATTGTAGAAGGCACTCCTCAGTAAAAAGGATGTTGTTTATTTACTCACCAGCGCACCTCACTGATGTATAGAACCTCCCGAACATTTTGCAGCGATGGAAAGGATCTTAAAACATCTATCACCAGGATATTTTATTGGTGATTGATTATAAGCCATGAAGAAGGGACAATGAACAAAGTCACGAAACATGTTTTGTCCTTTTCGGTGTATGTTTTGGCATCACAAGTTGGAGAGTCCATTTTTGAAAATTAACGTATGTTGAATTAATTAATAAATAGTGGAGAGATACAAAAAATGAAAACGCATGGCTAAGTTACATTTTTATGACCTCTATTCTGTCTGCGTAATCACAAATTGGCATCATTGATGTTAAGAACTCCATAACAAGTGTACAATAACACAACAGTTACTAAATGAGTGCCATTTTACATATTACCTTTATTATAAGTAGATATTTGCTAAAATATGCTAGTGGCTCTCTTACTACATACCCAGATACGGTCATATGCAATAACAGCTTAAAATACGCAAGCACGTTATTACATGCCTAGCCTTTCAATACTGTGCTTCAGTTCTTCACAGTATATATCTGCAAACTATAGAGTTCATCATATAAATATAATATGACATTTTTAATCTATGTTCCATGCTAATTATAGGAAATTGGGTTACTGGTTGTGGAGGGCGAGGGGGTGGGGGTGGGTGAAACCCTACTCAAGCTGCAGCCACGATTGTTATCAGGGTGAAGTCTCGAACAACCTCAAATTAACCTGACCTTAATCCTCCGGTAGCTTGGTACCAAAGCAGTCAGGATTAATTTAGAGGTAGTGCAATGTGTGAAGTATTTATGCAGCACTTCAAACAGTAATGAAGTGAAAACACAACACAAGAAGAATATCACACCAATCCAGAACAACAGAGTAAAATGTAATTCATTATTTGTGACCAAAACAACAAATGTTCAATTAGTAGAACCGGAGATATGCAATTTTAAAGATTTAAGTGAAAACAATGCTTAGAAGCACAACTGTGCCAACTGTGGTTATCTTCTTGTGCCAGACCAGGACAAATCACAAGTTCAGGCCCACTTCAATGGAGTGCGGACTTGACATAGGGACCAGGTTAGGACAGCTGAACAAAGTACCTTAAGTACTGGTTGCAGAGCGTTGTGAGATCTTATTTCAAGGATGCGGCATGCAGAAGTGGTTGCGAGAAGCTGCGGGCTGCGATGCAAGTTTATGTACCAGGGATGCATCGCACAGCATAGGCTCCGATAAAGCCATTGATGGGGCTTGTGATGCAAGGTCCTGCATCGTCATTCAGCATGCCATAGATGAAGGCTTGCAATGTGAAGTCCTGCATCGGGGATGACTTGCGCAGCAGCAGTTCTGAGGAGTTGCGGGCTGCGATGGGAGGTTCTGCTTCGGGGGATGGGGGTGTCGTGCAGCAGCAGTTCCAAAGTGGAACTGATACGAGATGCGTTGCACTGCCTCAGTTCTGTCCAAGAGATGACAGCTGGACTCACATTTCACCTTCAGGCCCACTTTCAATGGGGCAGAACTGGGGTGGCACCACTTGGGGGCTAGACCCACAGCAGGCAAAGTCCAGGTGCAGGGTTCAAGGTGGTTGGAACATATTCTGTCCCTGACACCCTGAGTAGGAGGCCAGCCAACTAACCCTCAGAGTCACTTTGGTGGTCCTGGGTTCAGGATGCAGATCCAGTCCTTCCCACTCAGGCAGCAGGACAATAGTGCAGTCCTTCTTGCAGCAGAGCAATGCAGCAGTCCTTCTACTGATGTGTTCCACAGGTCCAGATGTGTACTGAAGAGTTGGGTCTGAGGGTCCAATATTTATATTGGGTGTCAGCTTTGAAGTAGGAGATGGTTCTGGAGGTTTCCATCCCCAGAGGTGTTCGGAATTTCCTAGCTTCCTGCCCTGGCCTTAGCTTGTCTGGGAGCACAAAAGTCTAGTGTGAAACCCTTTGTGATGTGTAAGTGTGGTAGGTCACAGCCTCTCCCCACTTTCAAGTCAGAGATTGCCTACCATGCCAACACCTTTCCCCATTTTGTTTCACTGTTTGAAGTAATACACAAAGGCCAACTGCCAGCTATAACTAGTTATGTGACCCAGGATACAGGCTGCATGCACCAAATGGTTGGACTAGAAAATGACAACTTCTAAAAGTGGAATTTTTAGAATTGTGACTTAATATCGATTTTACCATTAAAGAGGGTTTTAAGTAACAATTCATTAGACACCAAACTCAACATTTGTATCGGCTCCCAATTGAAAGTAATCACTAATTAAATGTAATAAGCCAACCTCATGTTATCCCATGGTAATAGGTCTAGCTGTAATGAAGAACAAATGTATGAGTTTTTCAATCCCAGGACATGTAAAACATGTCCAAATTTTCAAATACACTGCCCCCTGACCTATGGGCTGTTTAAGGTCAACTCTAGGGGTGACATATATATTAAAAAGGAAGGTGTATGCCCGGCAAAACACTTTGTTTGCTAGGTTGAGATGGCAGCTCGCAACTACACACTCAGACTGCAATGACAGGCCTGAGACATGTTTTAGGGGCTACTTAAGTAGATGGCACAATAATTGCTGCAGGCCCTCTAGTAGCATTTAAATTACATGCTCTGGGTACAAGTGGTTCAATGTCACTAGGGACCTATAAGCACTTTAAATCTGCTAGTTGGGTGTAATCCAATGTTAACATGTTTTTTAGGAAGTGAGCACACATACTTTAGGACTGGTTAGTAGTGGTAAAGTGTACAGAGTTCTGAGGCCAACAAAAATGAGATCAGCAAAAATTGAGGAATAAGGCAAAACAGTTTGTCCGAAGACTACCTTAAGGTGGACCGGTCTAACAATAATCAAAATGTGTTGTGTTTTAGAACATAACTGATGCATAGAATACATAATTGAATGGAAAGACAATATAATTATGTTATTGTGTTATGAAATTCCACATGCAACATTTAATTGCCCCAGGGCCTAGTGCATATTCAAAGGTGAAGCCCCTGTATCAAATGTCCAGTCCAATATCCACACGTGTATCTCTAGCTTTCAAAACCTAAATCCAGCCTCCAATTACCAGATCCAGATACTAACGAGTGGTGCAACATCACCAGGTGCAGCCACAGGCTATGAGGAGCAGCCTTAGATTCAGGTCCTGGTCGTCAGTGGGTGCGGTGTACTGCTGTTTGATGTTCTGCATAGGGTGCATCAGATCTCTTTCTTAAGCATCACCTTACTTATTTACTATTTTTGCTAACTATAATTACTTTTGTAAATCAGTCATTTTCAATATGATGTTGAAGTCACACAGAATATTCAATTGCTTCCTAACAGAATGGATGAGCAAACTGACAGATGAAATTCAATGTCAACCCTGCCAGACATAATCACGCCGCGAATATAGTAATACAAGTACACTTCAACTCTGTTGCATGCATTATAGGCTTCTTTATAAACCATTTCTAGTGGTGCTGCTGTCCTGTACTGGCAGCATAACAGGCATACTCGCAAAGTTCATTTTCATCTCAAGGATCCTGTGGAGAATGTCAGATACTTAAAATCACCTTTCTCAATGACATTTCCTCTATTAACGTCAGGAAGATTAAGTGTGATCATGATGAGATTCGAGCCTATGACCATAGGGGGAGAACAAAGATATCTGGATTGGAAACATTAGACCCCCTGGTCTGTGAGATATGGGTTATAGTAATGCAGTGTCTGGACTGCTTAGCTGAACTGTTATACTAGTAATGGCCAGTGGCAACAATTCTCAGCTATATACTTAATAGGACTGCAGAACGTAAATGCCCGAGATGCGCAGAACGATGCAGACTTTTTATACATGACCTGGGGCTGCACGGAGTTGTGACTCTTTTCGGGCTGGGTCCTAACGCAGATATGTGCAGTAGTAGTGCACGTACTTGAGGCCATAATAGAAGTATGCCTGTTGGGATTGTTTCAAGGCCCCCCCCAAGAGAAAGGTTGGCAACAGATGTATTGATTTGGCCTAATATCAGCAAAAGGCGGATACTCCGGATAGCCATGTCCTGGAGGTCAGCCCTGAGTCCTTCGGAGGTGCGTTAGAGGCGAGACGTCACACACTGGGCAGGGACGGAGAGCAGAGCCCTAATTAGAGAAGAGGCCATAATTATAAAACGTCACCCTCAGGCAGAACAGTGGAGAGACATAGTGACTGTTTGGGAGCTCTCGGGCAGGTTTTGGATGATGGTGATGAGGCTGTCCAGGAGAACAACCCCAGGGCGCTGGAACTGGTGCGAGAGGGTGAGCAGGACTTGCCCTCCCACCCTCCTTCCCTTAAGCGTCAAAACACCATACGAGGTAGGGGCGAATCCATCGAAGGTTTTCATTGGCAGCGATGGATGGAGCACCGGGATCCCCTCGCCCCCGACGCACACTTTGGGCCCGATGTAGGTAAATCTCATTTACCGACTCTAGAATACCGAATTTTACCGATTCGGTATTCTAGATTCGGTAAATGAGATGTAGGTAATAATTCGGCAATTTTTACCGAATCATACCGATTCGGTAATTACCGAATCGGTATTTACCGATTCGGTAATTGCCATTGATTCCTATAGGCCTTGAGGCCCATAGGCATCAATGGCAATTACCGAATCGGTAAATACCGATTCGGTAAAATTACCGAATTGTCAAGGGGGACAGGGTGTCACTTTGACACCCTGTTGCACCCCTGATTCTGGCTTGTGTGTCATGTGACACACATACATGCCCTAAGTGCATGTATGTGTGTCACATGGCACAGGTGTACATGCACATATGTGCATGTACACAGGAATTCGTTATTTACCATGAAATAGTATTTCATGGTAAATAACGAATTCTTAAGGGCCTGTGACACTGTTTTCAGTGCCACCTACATCTAGATTTACCGATTCGGTATTTTACCGAATCGGTAAATATTAGGCCCCCTACATCTCAATCTCCAAATATCGGTCGGTAACAGCCGAAATCGGCCGTTACCGACCGGTATTTGGCCACCTACATCTGGCCAATAGTTATTTTAGAATGATAATTGGTATAGCGCACAGAACCCAAAGTTATTTTGCATTTGGTTTTGGTTAGTTAGAAGAAAGCAACAAACAGATATATATGACGACTCTTATGGGTTAAGTAAAAAATACAAATATGATGGCATATAGGTTACTGAAAGTTCAGCAATGGTAACCTTGGTAGATAAGTGGAATGTAATAATGGGTGCAAACGAGGCATGTTACAGCCGTCCCCCATGGGGGAGGCAGAGGTATAACTAATATGTGAATGACAACAATTGTTTGTCACTGCATTTGATGTATGGCGTGCCATGGTATGGTACAAGTACATATGTTTAGATGTCAACGACAATGTCAATAATTTGAAATGCCAATAAAAATATGTTGGGAAAATACATTGAAATTGATCAGCCATTAAAGAGGCAGTGTTCTGGATAGTCATCTCTGTCAAATATTTTAAGATAGCAGGATGGTGACCGTCAGATGATGTCAACAGATATACAAATTTATCTATTCATATACATTGTAAGAATCCAACTCTCATCCCAGGTCAACCAGAATCAGCAATACCACCAATGCCATACTTTGTCCTGGGTTAAAGTATGACTGCTGATGATGGAGGAGGCCATGTTGTTCTACATGATCTTGATGAACAGGTTATGCTGAAAGGAAAGCAGAGAAATGGTATAATTGTTAAAAGGGTCATTCATATCAATGCTTGGCATCCTCCTTTTCTTTCCTCTTTATTTGTGACTTCCCATCTGTTGCTCGTTTTCAGCAGAAAAAGCAGCTCTACAAATTCCCTTTTACATACCCACAGATGAGCAGCTGCAGTGCAAGTTTTCCCAACATAAAGAATGGCACAGGATGCAGTGGGGGCAGGTGATATTTGTAAGTGATGGGTGTTACACATCAGAATGAGTGCCCTGTGGTGAGCGAGCATAGCAAGTGAGCCTGACCATCATAAAGGGTGTTGGTAGAGGTTTATCCCTCTGGAATTGTCTTTAAATAAAGAGTTGGTAAATGGTGCATTTGTAAGAAAACTTCAGAAAGCAAGAAGGTTCATAAAGCAATTGTGAAAGTGTAGTTATGACAGCAATAAAGAGATTTCATATGATAATGAAGTCGATAGCTGCTTCTTCAGTATAACAGTATAACCAGGGAACTCTATAACAGACTTTGAGATAACAATGCAGTGAGTCTGTGAATTAAACATTACTGAGGCCTGTGTAAGAGGTAGTGGTCTTTAGAGTGTCTCCATCATGCCTGTTACGCTCATTCTACGTGAGACACATGCACCCTTTTCTCTCCTAACTCGTCCATCTGCATATCTTAACATCTCAGCAGCCTCCTTTCACTGACTCCTGAATGCACTTCCTCTTATCTTCTTCACTTCACAAGCCCCAAACACACAACTCACCGACTCACTTGTAAGCACTGTATTGCCTTCTCAATATTTTAGCAACTGTGCACCTCCTTCACACATAGTTGCACAGAATCACAATTGCAACTGGAATAAGTGACCATTGCTCTGATGATTGGGCTGCAAAGAGGCCAATTATTGGATGACCAAGCACCTGAGTTCAATCTTGATGGACAGGGTTACTTCGTCACAAACGTGACATATATTCTGCCTGCAGTATGACAAGTCCATTATATCCAATGGAATTTGTAATATGGAAAATGGGCTATCCGTCACGTTTGTGATTGGGTATCCCATCTGCCAAGATCGTAATAAGGCCCCAAGTATTCTGAACACCTTTTCGACGCACTGACAGGCACTGTGAGAAATTCATACTGCTTTCAGCTTTTGCTCCCGAGCTCCCAATGGTGGCCAGTTCAAAGTCTGCACTGGACAAGACAAATAAACTACATACAAAAATACAGAAATACAACATCCTGGAAATATTGAGCACTTTTAGGGAATGCAAGAGTAGGTAAAACATGTGAATTATAAACAGAAACTAAATCGCTGACATTTCAGTAACTTTTGATCCATTCAAGCTAGGAGCAAGTTTTTAAAAAATGCAGATTTTCCAGCTAATGCTGGATTATGGTGCAAATGCAGCAAATCGATAATTATCACAAAAATACTGCGGCCGCAAAACCATATAATTCCAGTGGCTCTGCGTGCCACTAATACGTACAAGGGACAGACTCAAACCATCAACTCATTATTAAATGGGTGTGTACAGTCCTTCTGGAAATGCATGTGAACTCGCTCTATGCTGATCCACTTTCCTGTTTAATCTCTACATTCCACAGTGGGGTGAAAAAGAAAAGAGGTGGGAGCAGCTTTCACCTGGCATCCTTTCCTCCTGCGATCTCATGTGGTACAAAGAAATGTCCTTTCCGAACTCTATACCAGCTGCCTCAGCCACGCACACAATCTTCGGTCCCATCAGGGAAGCTTTTATGAATCCCAGACACCCGATTAGAGAAAATCTTGCCCAAATTGAAGGTGCATCAGAGCTACAGACTGGAAAGGAAATATTAGGCAGAGGAAAACAAAATGATGGAATTAAGTCAGAGCCATAAACCAAGTGATTAAAAGGCATGCTCTCCAACCTTCCTTTCACGCAGATGGAAATGAAACTTTAGGGTTCTCACAATGCAAACATCTATTTAGGGATAAAGAAGCTCATCAGTGAGCTGGAATTACCACTGTTGATAAGTACAGCACAGCGCGGCGGCACATGTCACCCAAGCCACGCTTTACACACCCTGCACTTAATAAACGTCTGAGCTCGGTCCGATGGATTAAAACTAATAATTATTTAACTAATAAATTAGCTCAGTGTGTGCAGTCGGTCACAGTATTTGGCTTAAAAGGCACAGCCCCTTCCAAAAATCGTGCAAACAATTTCTTATAATATAAATATTTGTCCAAGTTCTCCTGGTGGGCATTATCCCTGGCATACACAATAAAATGTGTTTTTGGTGAAAGTAAGGTCACTTACCAAAGAGGCCATCAATGGCAGAACGTCAACTGCTGAGTTTTTAAAAGGATGACTCGTGACTTAAAGGGATGCATGGAAGTTGTGACCAGCTCAGCCCTCTTGTCCCAGGACACCCACCTGTATGTGACGTGTCTCCTGAGCCAATCTGGACACTGCTTCCTTGCTGATTATGTTAGTAAACAGCATGAGTATTGACTCGGTCAGGCGCTGCCACCGCTCCTTAGGGGACCTGGGGGCTGTGGCTGCAATCCTCTTGCTCAACATTGCGCAGGTAGGCGAAGGGTAAAGTGCGCATGTGAGGCTGGTCAGAGCAAGGCACCCGTCCAACCTGACTTGTGCACTAGTCTTCACCACAAGGAGGCACGGCAACTGAACCTGTGTCACAAGCTCTTTAACACCCACCCCACCCATGTCCGCTCGCTCAGCGCCCGCAATCTCCTGTAAAAAGGCAAACTTTGCCTTGGCCATGCCACTCAATGCGGCTAAAAAATTGAATCAAAAGGGATTTAGTATTTAGTAAACAAGTAATATTAGGCCCACCGCCTGGGGGCAACAAAACAAAAAAGAGGGCAATGCCCCAATTAAGAAACCACAGCTGACAGGATGGAAAGAAGATATGAAAAACACCCTCATACAAAGCAAGTGAATCTTTCACACAGCACAGGTGACACACAGAAAACACATGACCCACCCTTCATCTCAAAGTTTCTAAAAGTATCAGTAAAAGCCTCCCTCACAAAATAAACAGGATAGCTGTGCAAACAACCTGAACACAAGACATGAAAGCATACGTAGAATCTTGAGATCATACCTCTCAAGATTGGTACAGCAATGGGAGCAAGCAGCAGTACAAGCCAACCTCAGAATTCAGATGGCACAGGGACAACAGCATTGCAAACCTCACACACAGATAATGGTACAATGTGTATAACAGGAGAGCACGTCAACTTCACAAAATAGCTACAGGACTGGAAGCCATCAGCCCTTCAAGCCTCCTCCCAAACACTTTGAAAACTGAAGAAACAAGCATTGGCATAGCCAATAGGTTTCACTTTGGGACCTTCTAAGTATTTTGTTATGCAGCACAATATCCTTGGGGCAACAACATCAACTATAGCTTGGCTAAACAGTTATAAGGTCCCAAAGGCGAGACCTATTGGCTATGCCAATGCTTGTTATTTTTTGTTCTTGGGGGAAACCGGGCTAGTGCCAGGAGGGTCAAGGGTGAGTGGCAGGGAGGTGAGGAGTGAATGCCAGGAGGAACAAGGATGACTGTCAGGCCATGGGGGTGAAGGGTGAGTGCCAGAGAGGTGAGGAGTGAGAGCCAGGGAGATGAGACGTAAGAGTCAGGAGGGTCAAGGGTGAGTGCCAGGGAGGGGAAGGGTAAACGCAGAGAAGGGGAAGTATGAGTGCCAGGGGTGAGGGGTAGCTGCCAGGCCAGGGGGGTGAAGGGCTAGTGCCACGGAGGTGAAGGTTGAGTGCCAGATCAAGGGGATGAAAGTTGTGTGACTTTCAGGCAAATGTTTAGGTTTACTATATTTCTGCTTGTTTCCTGGAATATCTTGGAGGACGAGTGGCAAACCATTAATCCTTCTTCTCCCCTTTGTTTGGAGTTTGCAAAATACCCGCCTACAGCCTGTAGCACACTGTGATAAAACCCGTCATTAAAAGTCTATTGGCTTAAGCAACCTCTCTTCATCATACAATAGTTACGCTTCCTGCCTTTGCAATAACTTTTCATAATGGATAGATCAGACCAATAGTATCGAACATAACTCTTCCCAGTGAACCATTCAAGCTTGTAGCCTTTATCATTGGATTGTCACCAAACTCAATTCTGGCCTACAGTATTGAGCATAGGCTTTCCCACAAGGTATCTATCCATGAGACATACATTTATAAAATTACAAATCTATACAAAATTACAGCAAAGCAAAATACTATCTCGTCTAAGAGGGCCAAAACAACGAATATCACAGTGCAAATCATTTAACCCAACACTTTGTCAGAGGGTATAACCAAGCCCAAAACTGTAGCCTGATATGGTGACCTGTGAGATTCCATGTAACAAAATTTATTTCGGCCAACTTTAATACAGAATAATAACAATCCACTCCTAAATGGATGTTGACTTTAACATATGCTTTTCACAATAAATACATCAGATTTACTGTCTTTATTATAACTTTTCATAATAAACAGATCAGGCCTAGAGCCTTCATAATTTACTTGCCACCATGATGTAATGACCTTCGTGCTGCTGTGCTGAGCATAAACTTTCCCACAAGACAAAAAATGCAATACAATCACTCTTTTTCACTGGAAGCATACAACTTCTTCTCAATCAAATGATACCAAGGTAACCAAGATACGGGTGGAGCCCAAGTGCCTCTCAGTAGAACTTCTGAAAGTTCATGTTCTGTTATCACATAAGGTCACACGATAGCTACGCAATTAAGCCATACCTAGAAAAGATAACACTTCCATCAAAATTAGCCAATTCATCAAGGAGCTGGCCTACAAGGAAAACCTGGATGCCAGTGAACCCATGACCATAAACTGATGCCAATTTACAGGCCCAACAGAATGTTGGTGCACCGACGACTCGGAGGAGACATGGTGACGTTTGTATATAATGAGATTGTAAGCATAGGTCTCCAAGCAACAACATAAAAACCAAGTATGTTGTCTGAGGAAGAGTCAAAGTCAAACAAGTGCTTTAACATAGCAGACATCTACCAAATGAAAAAATACAGCAAATCCTTGCTGGAAGCGGTACTTAATATGGCACTACATCTGCAAACCTTGGCTCACAAAATCTTGTCTATACAAGGCCATACCCTATGAGCATAGTCTTTCCAAGAACAGCAACTTCGGGCTGGCATTACCATAATACATGATGACATCAGCACAGAGCTAAGACATTGAATTCTCTTCATACGAAACAATGATGTAGTCATGCATTAGAATGAGCATGGTGACATCCCAGATGGTACAGTGACCTCATCATAGAAAACAATACATAAACATAGTAGACTAACATCTAAATTATGAATGCAAGATTCGATCACTATTTTTTTTAAAAAGCATATAAATAACGAATGCAGCACATATAACCTACATATGGATATTCTTCCTTTTTAAGGTAGCTAGAAAACAAAGTCAGGATAAGAATGTCAGCATGGCATGCGTTAATGTCCACCTGCTATAAAATTATATATTCGTGTTTATGTTCTTATTCGTGCGCTAGCAGTGTCAGACCCAGGCATCTTAGACATGTTCATTTTCTTTACAATAGAATCAAGTGTGTGCTGTACCATGCAAAGACTTCATGTAATATGGTGATGTCATTCAACACTCTGCTAAGGTAATGGTAGTAGAAGGTGGCATAATGACCTGAGGCCACTTTGTAGCAGTGAGGGCAATAGGTTAATGATGTGTTGTCATTCAGCCTACTCTGATGCATCGGGCTGCTTATGTCACTGTACGCCACTTTGATGGCAACACAGGGAAGTCGCCATACTTCCAGCAAGCTACCCTCCTCTGCTCACCCTCTAGCTCTGCTAGAGCCTCCAGCTCCGAAGGAAACTGGCTCTCAAAGTCATCGTCTTCCACTCCCTACAGATCATAATCATGCATGGCTGGGTGAGAGCCGCTGTCACGGCGCTTACTGCGCATGTGCACAGCTCATGCCGACGCGAGTGCACACAACCAAAGCACCCGCCAAAACTCACACAATGAACATGGAAAGAGGGCAAGGCCATTTATGTGCTAGAAGCTGACGTGAGTGTTGCGTGCTAATGCGGCCATATCCAAATGGGAAGTTTTGATGTACTGTCCACTGGAATCCTAGATACGCTGAGTAATTGTTCTAATGCAACAAATAGGGCATTATTCAGGTATTATTCTAAATAAGTCTATGTATAAGTGAAGCATGCATGTTAGCGCTTTACATTTATATACTCTTTTCAGATTAGAATAAGCCTCAAAATAAAAACAAGCATTGGTCTACTGATGCGCGTGCCGCAACATCATAAAAAAGTGAAAGTGAAGTGCGGGCGCAAATGGGAATTGTGAGCTTGCACGCATGCGCGAATGTGAAAGAGATCGCGTGTGCTTGTGCACGTAACAGTAAGCTGTCTTTGGTAGCACTTTTAAAAGCCAGTTACTTAATATCTCTCAGTGCAGCGCATGGGCGCTGGCTCTAGCGAGACCTAAAAAGAAACCACTGGCCACTGGTGGCAGACAAAAGGACCACTGCAAGCTACAGCTCCGTACATGGAGCAAATCGAGGCAGCAGCGAAAGGGAACAGGAGTACCTTGGTTTAATAGAAACAATGAGACTATGAAACCATAGTGCACACCCTGCAACAGTCTCTGTGGCATCTGGGTGTTCTCTAATATCCTTTGTCAGGGCGGTGGGTTCCAAGTAGATAAGATGAGAAACAGGGCCAGCACAGCTTCAGCAGGGCTCTTAGATATATTCCCAGCAAAGAGAAAATGGGCAGCACTCAGCTCCAGGTTGTGGAAGCACCACAACAGCAGGGCTCATGCATGTTTGTGTGCCAAGGAAATCTGCTAAAGGAAAGCTCCAGCTTACTTTTCCAAGTGTGGGGATTTAGCCAGCTGCAACTGTCTTTCTAAAATGGGCACATTTAGGAGCTAATCAGGCCTTTAAAATAAAGAAGGGAGTCTTGAGGTAAACACATTTCATGTTACATGTTATTGTGACAGTCTTTAATGTGACATGTATTCCTATTGGCTAAATACCTTCATTGATGAATTTTAGTGGTGTTTGCCACCTAGCAGGAAATGTAGATAGCATGAGCCGCGACCTGTCTTTAAGGGAGGTGGGGCCCAACCTTCTACCTTCTTCCGAGCTGGAAAAGTGTCTATCAAGCTGAGGAAAGGGTAGCCTGATAGTTAGTCTTTATGGTCCGGTCCGGTAGCCAGCCAATGTACATGTGCTAAACACGCAGGTGCCTAGATGCTTGAGCTGAAATATGCCAGGCCGAAGAATTGCCTGGCAAAGTCTTCTGTGAGCCTCCCACTCATGACTATGGGAGCGTCACTGATAGACTCCGACCTGGGCACTTCAGTTTTAAGCCCTTAAGTGTCCAGGGCCATGTGTTCATCAGTGATGCTCGCCACTGAGTGGATTGTGGTCAGCAACTCTTACTGAACCTATCCCACTCTGTGATGATGTAAGGAAGGCCCTCCTCTCTTCGGCTGACCTTTGACAAAGTGAAGCAGTGAGAGGAGGCACTGTAATGTCACTTCCTTCAAGAAACCACAGAGGCTTCTCTCCTGCCACCTGAGGTCCAGGAAGGTTTTTAAAAAAATGCTGAATGGGGGTGTACGTGCATGTGTGTATGTCTGAAGGTTTGTGTATTGGTGCATGTGCGCATGCTGTGAATGTGTGTGTCTGTGTGTGTGAATGCGCTGGTTGTATGTGTGCACAAATTTGAACGGCAGTGTGCATGTGTGTGCCCACCTCAACCCTGCTGCACAGTATAGCTTTGATGCTGGTGGCAGCATTGTGGATTAGTCCTTCCAGATAGAGTATGGATTGTCTGGTTCTCCTGAATTCCTTTCCTCTGTGACCAGAGCACCGTAGAGCCTGGCAAAGGATCTGGACCATCTAGAAGTGAGTTTGGAAGTTAGGTATTCTGTCATCGAGATCCCACCGATGCAGTGGTACTGCAACGATTTTTAGAGTGGAGGTGGCTGGACACTCCTACGCCCACAACAGGGCAAGTATATTAAACAATAGTGGTTCTAAAAAAGTAATTATAGAACTGCCCATTCTTTCTTTGGGAGAAAGATGCCCTATCGTTTGTCGCCAACTCCTAACGTATTTGAAAGAATGGGTGTGTTTGTGTATTTTAAATCACATGTTCCCAAAAATCTGCATACAATGCATACTATGTAGTATGGAATGCTCTTTAATAGAGAGCATGTTCACTATTAAATGGCCCCCTGTTGAAGATTGGAAATTTACAGAATTAATGATTGGAAACATAACTCATAGACATAACAAGTTAGTAATTAAACATTTTGGGCGCAGTTCACAAACTCACTTGAACAAGTAAATCACATTTATAGGCACAAATGTCTGGATTTACAAATATAAGACATTCCAAAAGGTGACTACCCTGTTGAAAATATTTTACTTCAACATATTATCCCATGATCATGCAGCAAATTGTGCAGGAGTAAATTCCATTCACTGCTGGAGAGTGGGCATTTGAAGGGATTACCGCCTTGTACGTTTGTGAATGTCCAGAAACGCATGAATCGGGCCTTGTGTGGCAGGTTGAAAATCTGGAGGTGCAGCACTCATTCTGTCAGCGCTCTACTCTTGGTACCAAGACTCACAAAGATCGCCATTCTAAAAACTCAGACTCATTCAGTCTGCGCTCCTGACAACATGCAAACTCCATTAAAGGTAAGGTATTGGTAATACACAACCAGCACATTTACTCAAAAGTAGCACAGCAGCTATAGATGCTGTGATGAGCTGGAGGGAGAGCAGCCCAGAATGATGTCTACTAAGATATGGCCCTGCTGCTCTCTTCCCCAGCTCTGGTACTCCTTAGAGTTGCCTGGCATCACACAACCACCCTTGCACCACGGTTTAACGGTGTGTGCATAATGTACATCACTGGTTTTGCACTGTAAGGGTACTCTTCTAACACAAAATACTATGCTTAGACATGTATTAAAACATTTTACACGTTGGATGTGTTCTGGTAATGCTGCACAAATGCAATGTTTGATAAGTTAGGGAAATACCATTTGTTTCTTCTTATTAGAGCCTGCCTAAAGGAGGCGTTATGTTTTTGGCACAAAGCCATGTTTACCAATTTTAGTTTGTATCAAAACCTTGGAGGGGGTAGCTTGGAAATGCCCATGTTCACCCATGAGATGCCACCTTGACACAAGGCGCTACTTTGCATTTACTTTTTGACAATTTAACAGTTCTTCTATGGATAACACCTGGATACATTCAGCCCTAGTACGTTAAGGGGACATCCCATGAGTGGTACATGCTTATAGTAAGGTATACATTCATTCGCTCAGACCTCTGCATCCACATAGAGGCCCTGCCATTAATTCATATAATATTTCATATGTCTCAACAGTGCAGCAACTCCAACAAATGTAATTATGACCGCATGATAGACAGTTTTTTACTGATGAAGCTTGGGGACAGAACAAGTGAACTTTTGCACATTTAGCAGCATTGAAAGATAAAATAATGGGTGCTTATTTTTATTTAGCTCAATGGTACTGTTTTATTGACCTCAAAAGGATGAAAGACTGAACAAACCTCAAAAATTTTTAACCTGTGACCACTGGGCTAAACACAGTTACGAGCAGCAAATGTATTAGTCCACTGAGTCACCAGACTGCTATGTTGTCACTTTATACATTAATTTATGAATCTATAAAAGTATTATATTCGACTGACAAAAAACTAACAGTTAAGAAAAAGCAATAAAAGAGAGTCTGTGTCTAGACTGCGTGCATCACGCAATGTTCACCTATGTACCACCTTCCCTCATTTAACTCTCCTAAAAGCTTCAGTATTGAGAGATGAACTGCTTTATTTGCCCTTCCAGTGAGGATCAACATTTTCAAAATATTTGGACATCTCAGAAAGCAAGAAACAGCTGTTTTTTTTAAAACTAATCTTCTACTTTCTTTGTTTTTTCACCCAAACCTCAAGTCGGTTAGAAAATCATTAACAAAGATCTCATTAATATTAAAAAATAGCATTAATTTGCTAAAAGCGTTGGTCCCTGTTTACGTTCGATTTCTTCTGACAACTAAATTCGCAGGTTAATTTGCATGGAAATATTTCCAAACATACACTTCTAACTGCTGAGTTTGCCCACCTTTCCTGCTGGTCTTCTCCATCATTTCAGGGGCTGCTGCAGCACCCCTGGCCGCCCTAGTTCTGGCGCCCTTGCACTGAAGTCGTTGATCTGGACTAGGTCTGAGTTTGGAAGTTAGACTCTAACAGTGAGAACGCTGTGATCTTTGGCACCAAAGGGGGCGCAAAGATTATTTTACATTCTGAAAAAGTATCTGTACTGTAAGCTGACGGCAGTTGTATTACTTCTTGACCAAAATGTCAAGGAACAATCGACTTCATATTCAGCCTCAAAAACAGAATATTCATTTCATAACTTATTAATATTTATCTGATCTTTGTTGTCAGAAAATAATTTTTCGGTTCGAAATATGATTTATGAGCTTGCCTCACGAATACAGGAGAGAGGAACTTTATTAATAGCCATGCAGAAATAGCATCCTGTGCTTTTACCGTCCTGATCTTAAGTGAAATCTTAGGGCAGGCTTGATAACCGCCAGGGTCAAACTTTGGTTTTGTCCACGATCCATTCCTCCCCCTCATCCATCACTGCCACTTTCCTGGAGTACACAAAACAAATCCCTTTCAAGAACGAGCATTGGCAAAGCTCACTAGGTTTAGCCTTGACATGTCGGTGCAATGAGTACCTTTTTGCTGTGTTTATTTTTTATTGTCCCAGGCACTCCACACCACTGGAGTCAAACTAGCCGGGCTGATGAGAGGTGTTACCTCGAAACCGGTCCGGTCCTCGGATGCTTGATTCCGTTCTGGGAAGGACATGGCTTTTGTAGTTCGGACTGGACTGTTCTCATGGGGCACGGGGTCAGAGCTGATTTGCATATCGCCATTGTCTAACCCAGGGTGGTGTGGAGTGCAAAAAAACGATGGATTTGGGCCCAGATCTTCGGACTGGGGTGAATGTGTGACATTGATCCACATTCGGTCCATCACCTGTTTTGTTTGCAAATTCCGCCCTAAGTGCGCTGGGGATGCTCAGACGTGGGTCCCAGGCACTCCACACCACTGGAGTCAAACTAGCCGGGCTGATGAGAGGTGTTACCTCGAAACCGGTCCGGTCCTCGGATGCTTGATTCTGTTCTGGGAAGGACATGGCTTTTGTAGTTCGGACTGGACTGTTCCCATGGGGCATGGGGTCAGAGCTGATTTGCATATCGCCATTGTCTAACCCAGGGTGGTGTGGAGTGCAAAAAAACAATGGATTTGGGCCCAGATCTTCGGACTGGGGTGAATGTGTGACATTGATCCACATTCGGTCCATCACCTGTTTTGTTTGCAAATTCCGCCCTAAGTGCGCTGGGGATGCTCAGACGTGGGTCCCAGGCACTCCACACCACTGGAGTCAAACTAGCCGGGCTGATGAGAGGTGTTACCTCGAAACCGGTCCGGTCCTCGGATGCTTGATTCCGTTCTGGGAAGGACATGGCTTTTGTAGTTCGGACTGGACTGTTCCCATGGGGCACGGGGTCAGAGCTGATTTGCATATCGCCATTGTCTAACCCAGGGTGGTGTGGAGTGCAAAAAAACGATGGATTTGGGCCCAGATCTTCGGACTGGGGTGAATGTGTGACATTGATCCACATTCGGTCCATCACCTGTTTTGTTTGCAAATTCCGCCCTAAGTGCGCTGGGGATGCTCCGACGTGGGTCCCAGGCACTCCACACCACTGGAGTCAAACTAGCCGGGCTGATGAGAGGTGTTACCTCGAAACCGGTCCGGTCCTCGGATGCTTGATTCCGTTCTGGGAAGGACATGGCTTTTGTAGTTCGGACTGGACTGTTCCCATGGGGCACGGGGTCAGAGCTGATTTGCATATCGCCATTGTCTAACCCAGGGTGGTGTGGAGTGCAAAAAAACGATGGATTTGGGCCCAGATCTTCGGACTGGGGTGAATGTGTGACATTGATCCACATTCGGTCCATCACCTGTTTTGTTTGCAAATTCCGCCCTAAGTGCGCTGGGGATGCTCAGACGTGGGTCCCAGGCACTCCACACCACTGGAGTCAAACTAGCCGGGCTGATGAGAGGTGTTACCTCGAAACCGGTCCGGTCCTCGGATGCTTGATTCCGTTCTGGGAAGGACATGGCTTTTGTAGTTCGGACTGGACTGTTCCCATGGGGCACGGGGTCAGAGCTGATTTGCATATCGCCATTGTCTAACCCAGGGTGGTGTGGAGTGCAAAAAAACGATGGATTTGGGCCCAGATCTTCGGACTGGGGTGAATGTGTGACATTGATCCACATTCGGTCCATCACCTGTTTTGTTTGCATATTTTTTATTGTAAGCATAAGCACATAAAAAGAAGAATACAAGCAGGTTGGTATCTAAACGTGGCTATCATATGCTTGGATTTACAATGTTAACACATTCTCTGGCGTGGCTGTTTTACTACACAAGCTTTTTAGATGTACCATATATTTAGCTATTATTTTTTTAGAAGGTGACAAGAATAAATCATCCAACCTCACACTCAAATTGCCAGCTGCTACAATGTCACTTTACAACAGCAGCTTCAAGAAAGAGAAAGGACATACATCAACAAACAATTAGATACTTGCAGTACAGGACAAATGAAATGCTGTTTGTACAGATAGTATACAAAAAAACAAGAAAGCTAACGTCGAAAACGCTTTATCACGGAAGAGAAAGAAACTATTCTAAGCAGATGTGAACTATGCAACATCTATGTAAACAAAGGAGAATTCTTCCTTCACCGTCAAAGTGTCAGGATTGGGGAACAAGCTGCCTGTGCACCCGATGCTCGTCCCAGAAGAACCAACATTGAACATATAGCTGAAAACATATATATTCAGATGTTAGTGGGGACAGAGACCTGGTAATTCACTACCACACTTTCTTGGGGTACCAATGAAAAGCCCCGGGGCACACTTACGAGTAGCCGTGCGCTATAGAAGTGCCCGTCATTCATTCATTCATTCATTCATTCATTCATATACACAGGTTTTATGCAGCCACTCAAAGTGAGGAGAACCATTGGCTAAAGAGGGCTTGGCCATTGCACTAAATGTGAATGCTCTGCTAGGTGGAAGCAAAATGTAAATTACAGTTCTCCAGAATGGGTGGAGCCTGCCAATCACACCCTCCTCTACATATGTTTTAATTTTTTGGAAAACAATAGTCTGGCGAAACAGTTTAGGCTGTCTCAAAGGCCAGTCCTAAAAGTAGATTTCCTAGTGAACATTTTATGTTGCTTAGCTAGTGGAGCACAACAGTAGCAGGGTGATTACACAAGTCAGCATTTTTGTACTCAGGGAGAAGAGTATAGAGAGGCCAATTAACAAACACGTCAGTTCTCATGCATTGGTTTTGTCTATCGTATGTTGCATCTTCTCCGCTGCATGGTAGATATTATAGCTTTCTCTCTTCAGTAGTTCTATGGTCTCACCCTCCTTTACCTCTCAGTGCCTCTATCTGGTTTCAATATCAGTTATCATCTGTGATGAAGTCACTGGTACAACAGACGTGTACAAGAAGTTGTAGACTATTAGTCCGATTAGACAAAAGAAGAAGAATACAAATGGCAAGTCACAAATGTCGTGGGATCCTATGATCAAGATGACATACTCCCACTCCCAGTAGCAGAAAGGAGATGAGCAAAGAGAGATTATATGCCAGCAGTTGATTCCTCCTGCTCATACTTTCTGCTGAGCTTGACCCTGCAAAAGGATGGGGTGGGCAGTGGGCTAAATCCTCCAAGTAAGAGTATTCATGGAGCACAACAAAATAAAAGCAGAAAGAATTTTCCTGGCACTCTCAAAACAAGCATTTGCAATGCAATAGGTCTCGCATTTACAAGAGTGTAACGTATTGTCATTTACAATGACAATAGCTCAAACTCTTGTAAATGCGAGACCTATTTCACTTCAAAGAAGCGGCCGCCATTGTCCAGGGCTGCTTGAAAGTTAAAGCGCGCTTGGCCCGTTGAATGTAAGGAAAACCCATTGTGCCTGCAGTAGGAGAAACTCATTAAAGAAAATAGCGCTTACAGACTAAATAAGAGAGACCGTGTAGCAAGAGAAGTAAAAGTGCCAGTCACCATGGGAAGTTTAAAAAAAGGCGAGACCTATTGGCTATACCAATGCTTGTTTTCCTAGCCATGTTACAGGATGCAGCACCATATGTGGTCAAAAGGGGTCCCAGGGGACCTCTTTTGGCCACTTATGATACTGCACCCTGCAGAGGATATGATAAATCCACCCTATCCATAATGCATTGCATGGAAGACAGTACCACAAGTACTTTCAACTAACTATGTCCATATATAAAATTAGTAGCTTTGAATTGTGGCACAAGAATTATTATAAAAACAGAATGCCTATACACACACAAGAAACTGCTCTGCCACTGAGAGTCTGTGTTAGTACAAGAGACTGGTTAACACACATGCACACTGAAACAGCTGACAGCCGCCTGTGACCCTGGGCAGGAGTCGAGGCGGAGTATACACCACCGCTCCTGCTGGTTCACAGCCTCGGGCTCCTGTCCTGAGAGGACAAGGAGAAATGAGGGATCAAAGACAGAGATCGGGGGGGGGGAAATGATGCATGGAGAAATGATGCATCGGTAAAGGATGCATTGGTAAAGGATGCATGGGTAAAGGATTCATGGGTAAAGCATGTATGGGTAAAGGATGCAAGGGGAAAGGATGCATGGGTAAATGATGCAAAGGTGAAGGATGCATGGGTAAAGGATGCAAGGGTAAAGGATGCAAAGAGTGAAGGATGCAAGAGTGAAGGATGCATGGGTAAAGGATGCAAAGGTGAAGGATGCATGCATAGGATGCATGGGTAAAGGAAGCATGGGTAAAGGATACATGGGTAAATGATGCATGGGTAAAGGAATAAGGGTGAAGGATGCATGGGTAAAGGATGCAAGGGTGAAGGATGCATGGGTAAAGGATGCAAGGGTGAAGGATGCATGGGTAAAGGACGCAAGGGAGAAGGATGTATGGGTGAAGGATGCATGGGTAAAGGATGCAACAGTGAAGGATGCATGCATAGGATGCATGGGTAAATGATGCATGGGTAAATGATGCATGGGTAAAGAATGCAAGGGTGAAGGATGCTAGGGTAAAGGACGCACGGGTGAAGGATGCATGGGTGAAGGATGCAAAAGTGAAGGATGCATGGGTAAAGGATACAACCATGAAGGATGCATGCATGAGATGCATGGGTAAAGGAAGCATGGGTAATGGATGCATGGGTAAAGGAAGCATGGGTAAAGAATGCATGGTACACAGGGGCGTGTAAAACTGCACAGCGCCGAGTGAGGATCCGAACAACCCTCATTAAATTTGGCTCAACATTTTCTTTTGATGCACAGTGGTATTTTGCTTAGAAAATCTTTGCACGAGCTGAACTTGCAGAGAAAAATCCTCATAAAAGTTCCATCCTTGCTGGGGTTGAATCTGAGGTGAAAAACAACTAGTTCTGCGCAAAAAAACTTCACCTAGGCGCAGACGGGGAGGCAGCTGCTAGGTGCTGCAAAGGTCACCAAAGACGGACTGGTTTACTGCCTTAGGCGTAGAAAACTTTTTAACGCACTTATTTCTACCTGTTTATACAGTGTTGTAATGCCGCCTCGAGTCGCTATGTTGCATTTGAAGTGAAGCTCCACGAGAAACCCTGAACTCCGAACGCCGAATTTGGCAGTGATGTTGACAAATGACTGATGAGTTTTCTCCCCTGGCCTCTTGTTTGTAAAATAAAGGACTCGCTGTGTGTGACGAAGACACTCAGAAGTCCTGTGTGCCCCTCCCCAACACCCCTGGCATGGGGGGTCTCCAGTCCCCCTCACACACACAGACTGGTGTTCCTCTGTCTGATTTAGACGCGCCTCTCGCTTCAGTTGTCTGCCTGGATGTGAGTGCAGAGACAGACGCACTGTGTCTGGGGATGAAACAGAGACTGTGCCACCCAGCCCCCTCCTAATGCACCCTGCCACTCCCCCCGCCGGGCCCGGAGCACTCGGCTGGAAGAAGGCATGAGCTTTCTGCCTCCCGAAGACCGGCCAGGGAGGGTGAGCGGCAGGGGCGTGGCACTGTGCTCTGCTTTCTCAAAATGACCATCTTCCCAAGATAAAAGCACTGTGTGCGAGGTCATTTTACACCATGATGCCAGCTTTCTGGGGGGAGCCTTTCCAGGTGCTCCTGTAACAGTGTCGAACTTACGTTCAAGCACAATCGTGTCACACTTTTTTATCACAGTGTTTCGAAAGGGGCTGTAACGGTGATCCCAGGGGTCCTTTATGTGCCCGTATGAGTGTTTTTTCTCGACAAATAGGAGGCACATGAACACCTCTTGAATGAGGTGACACCCGTGCAAGCGCTACAATTTTTGTGGAAGGGTCACACAGCGTTCACGGATTAGCATGTGAAGTTACACCACCATTTATTAACCACTCCTCAAATGTACTCAAAAGAAACTCCAATTGTAGAGTGACGGCGCCACATGTTGAAAGGTCAGAGCCCCTCGAGAGCTGAGAGATGTACTGTAAGACTCCGACACACAGTGGAAAGCAGCAAGGAAAAGCAAATAGCAAGTGCTCTGTTGGAAAGCAGCACAATAAATAACCTTATCTGACTGCAAGCAGCACCTGTGAAGCGCTCAGCTGTGTAAACATCCTGTGCGCAGCCCAACCACTGCAGCGGGATCTCAAGGGAGCATGGGAGTAAAACCGAGCAAACCAAACAGTTCATTTCAGGAGTGGGAGTGCTGACAAAATTGTACTTCAGCAAAGCAGATATTGTTACCAAGTTGCCATTTCCGCGAGCACATGGTCTCCATCATCCAGATGGCAGAGCTGGCTCGAGCATGGCGATCGCCATGTTGGCTAAGCAGATGGACCCTAAAAGAACAAACACAAGCTTGCGCTGCAGCAGGGGGAGGCGCGCGCGCGCCTCACATGGGAGGAGGGGGGCCTGCTTGTTTCACTTGCGGGAGCGATAATTGCTACCATATGACGGCGCTCGCTCCCGCAAGTGAATTTCCACACGTGCACGTGCTGCCATTGAAGGCAATATAACACGTGCACGGTTGTGGGTGAAAAAGGGGACCGATGGCTAAAGGTCTCCTCCAATGCAGTGCATGCGTGCTGCGTAGGCGAGACCTAATAAAAAAACATAATCCCCAAAAACTAGATCTGTGTGCATCTACAAGAATGTTACGTTATGTGAAGAATGCACATATGGAAGGCAATGGCAAACGGTGCTGAGGCTCAGGAAAGACACATAAATGAATCTCGAGAAAATTAATATACTGACTACTCCAGTGTGTTTTCAGGCTGGACCGCTGCTTCACTCTGGCAGACATGATTGGTCACATTCTGAAAAGAGCACCTTAAACTGTTTGCAAATTCCCAAAAACATTTATATACACAGGAAGTAATATTATAGGGGTGCTATATAAACTCTTTGACATACTCTGAACAGACCTTTCTGAATCAGTCTGAAACATTCAATTCCCTATTAATAAAACTGCAAAGATTTCACAGTCTTTGAGAGGCGCTAGTGGGCGCACTTGCTAATGGCCGCACTCTAGTGTGGCTCTGGCAGCCTGGCCAGACAGATCCTGAATTTATCCTTTAATCCTGCGACTAGACGCCCAGAAATCGCTACACTGGTGGCCCAACCTGTGATACTGCTCCGGTCCAACTTTGGGAGCGATCCGCCCTCGGAAGCCGGAGATACGGGGCTGAGCGACTGGACCGGTGAGCGCTGTTGCGGTGCACTGCGTGGGCGCCCGGACATCGGCCCACGCAAGGCCGCGGCTCTCCACGAGGCGGCTGGGCCTTGGGACTGAGGGGCCTGTATCCCGGCGGAGGGCACTGCTGGCGGCCCTCAAGCGACTGCGGAGGTGAGTCTCTCCCCCTGCGGAGCCGCTGCACTACGTGTGGGGGATCTGAGCTGCTCCTGCGCACTACAAAGGGACCGGGAGACCGGCGCAAGGCACGCCTACAGCCGCCGGGTGGGGCGGCCATCTCCCCGCAACCCCGCAACTGTCACTGATTACTGCTGCCATCTGGGAGCGGGGTCCTGCGACGCACCAGCGGACATTCAGAGGGCATAGTGGTTGCCCGGACTGCGAATCCTGCCCCGCGCATATGGCGCGCTGACCTCCTCCTAACCCCAGCGGCCTGCCGCCATCCCCTGTCGACTCTCCCTGGGCTCCGGACCGCGGTGTCGGCCGAGGCCGCCCACCACCCATAGCTGATACGCCGGTGCGGAGATTCTTGGGACGAGGGGCTACCTGGGACAATCGGTGCCCCGAGGTAGGGACACCCCCCTGGACGTGGCTGCCGCTCGAGGGGGCCATCAACGCGCACTCTCTGGGAGCTACAGACACGTGCATTACAGCCAGCTGCGGTGCCCGTGTGGGTGCTTCCAGTCGCGGCACTATGGGCAAAAACGACAACAAGCAGCCCAAGCTCTCTTTCGAGCCGGCGACCGCCAAAAAACCGCTGCGCAGCACGACAGGGACCAGTGGAGCCCCAGGACCGTCGAACACTGAGCCCCCCTCTGCCCCCTTGGCCCCAGAACTTAAGTTGATGATGGAGGAAATGCGGCAGGGCTTCGCTACGATAGTTGACAAGGTTGACCGCCTGTCATCCAGAATGGATGGGGTTGCACAGAAACTGGAGGTCCATGAGGAGCGCCTGGGGGAGGCGGAGAGACGCATTTCTTCCTCTGAGGACACTGCCGCGTCCCACGACACGCGCCTAACTAGAATGGATAACATCCTAAGAGTAATAGCGGCAAAGAACGAGGAGTTGGAGGCGAGGAGCAGACGCAACAACATACGTGTCACGGGGGTTCCGGAATCCACCAACACTGGACGCATGGAGGACTATGTGGAGCGCATCCTCCTCACGGCAGTGGGCAAGGAGGCCTTTTCCAGCCAATTTATCGTCGAGCGGGCGCATCGTTCCCTGGGCCCGGTCCCAAAGCCGGGGATGCAGCCGCGACCCATCATTGCCCGGTTACTTAACTATCGGGACCGCGACACGGCATTGCGTGCAGCCCGCACGACTCGGAATCTAGCTTGTGACGGAGTGCAGTTTTCCCTGTATCCGGATTTTACACCGATGGTACAGGACCAGCGGAGGAAATTCCTAGACGTGAAGAAAAAACTGAGGGACATGCAAGTGGACTATGCACTACTATACCCGGCGCGGCTCAGGGTGACCCACCAGGGTAAACAACACTTTTTTACAAACCCACAGCAAGCCGAGGACTATGCCCGTAAGCTGCGCACCGCCAGGAGGGACAGGCGAAACGAGGGAGACGAAGAGGCAGACGTGAACCCTGCTGAACACGAGGATCCCTAACTGCGTCCTTATGTCCAATGGACTGCCGGCTCCGAACTATGGAATAGAGGTTGGACTCAGATTGGAGATGCCTGCGGCCGGTGGGAAGACCAGGAACTGCCAGTGATGGCTCTTCTGGTAGACCTGCTGTTCTGCGGGTCACTGGTGAGCGACGACTGCTTTGGTATATACCTGCCCCTCTGCTGAAGTTGTTCTAGACTTGGGCACACCGGAGGCAGAATTTGCTCTGAACTGGGTAGCGATTGCTCCTGTGATAGACCTCCCGAATCTTTTGGTGTTTTTTCTGGCATGAGGGGAGGGTATATGAGAAAATGTCTTGTCATGTGGGTACTAACCTGCAGGGGTAACATAAGCCAGGCACCGCCCCACCTTCTCTGTCTTCTCCGTATGGTGCATGCGGGTCGAGGGAGGAGTGTTGGGGTGTTGGAGTGTGTTCCTCTGGTGTCCTCAGAAGGGGATTCCCCAAAAGGTTTTTCAATTGCTCTTGATTGTTGGGGGAGGGGGGGGGGGGATGTGATACTGGCAAGATTGGGTTGCTTCAGTGGGTGGAGGGGGGGAGCTGGGGGATGGGGGTTGAACAGTTGTGCATGGGGGGGGTGTGGGACTTGGATGTTGGGGTGCGAGTTGTTGTTGAACGTAGAATTGCTGTTGCGTATGGCATGAGTGACGAGAGCGCAGGTACTGGACTCCGTGTGTGTGAACGTTCGGATGTTTGTATGACGAGAATGTACTGGACAGCGGAAAGATTTGCATCAGGTACATTTCGGTCGAGAGCTACAGTGATGGCCAAATGCTCCCTTCAGGGATACGGTGGCAAATACAGGTGATGACACGTCGAATACTGTTTCCATAATGTCCTGGAATGTCCGTGGCCTTAATAACCCCCGCAAATGCAGGAATGTGATTGCTTATTTAGATCGGCACCATGTGCAGATAGCAATGCTCCAGGAAACCCACCTTAACCCGAATGGTATCCCTAAGTTTGCGAGCAGATGGGCGAGTGTGCGAGAGTTTTCCTCCTATTCCACGTACTCTAGGGGGACTGTTATCTTGGTCAACAAACAATTGCCGTTTCAAAAGCTGGGTGTGCGGGCGGATAATGAGGGGAGATATGTCATTCTTTGGGGAAGATTGGGCACTGATGTAATAATACTTGTGAATTGCTATGCCCCTAATGTTGACACTCCTGGATTCTTTTTGTCGCTATGGGGCCATGTGCTGGACATTGAAGCCACTCACATTCTCTGGGGGGGGGACTTCAACCTGTCGTTATGTCCTATGGCGGATAGATCGGACGGCAGTACACAATACAACACGAACGCCAGGGATACACTTCAGGGCATACTGACAGAGGCTGGACTAGTGGATGGCTGGAGGCACACACACCCGTCAGTTAGGGAGGGTACACATTTTACGGCACATGCGCGCTCATGGGCACGGATCGATTACTGCTTTATCTCACGAGGCCTCGCTGGAGGAGTTGTTCGGGTGAAACATCTGCCACGTACCTACTCGGACCATTGCACTGTCCTGATGGTCCTGGAGATGCCGGGGTACGCTAGGGTGCGCCCGCCGTGGCGACTCTTTCCCTCAGCCTTGCTGGACCTTGTTTTTAGACATGAGCTGGGTGAGGAGATTGAAGCCTTCTTCCCGAGGAACAAAGGGTCGGTCGATAAGGTCGAAACGATCTGGGAAGCCTTTAAGGTGACAGTGAGGGGGATCACGATCTCTAAAAGTTGCGGAATACTAAGGGACATTGTGCGCACATTGCTTAAAATTGAAGCAGAGCTTAAAGCGTTGGAGGCACAGATGGTTAGAGACCCCTGTCCTGACCTCGCTGGGCAATTCAGGGCACTGCTGTCGACCTATGAGGAAGAAGCGGCCAGGGAAACGAAGTTCCGGGGCAAATATTGGACGGCTAGGCGCTACTGCGAAGGGGATCGACCGGGAAAGGTGCTGGCAGCTCTCACGAGGCACCAGCGCTTCGCCACCCATATCCTGGAAATCTCTGATAGGGAGGGTAGGACTCACCAAGATTCCCAGGGAATTCATAACGCCTTCCTACAGCACTACCAGCGTTTATACTCCACGCAGCAGGTGGGTGAGGTGGAGTTCGGGAACTTCCTGGACGATATCGCACTCTGTTGGCTTAGTGATAGCGACAGGGCGTTCTTGGGGTGCCCGTTCGAACTGGACGAGATTAGAGAGGCGATCATGTCCCTTAGCAATGGCAAGGCGGCGGGGCTGGACGGCCTACCGGCCGAATTTTATAAATGCTATATCGACATCATGGCGCCGGTACTGAAGGAAGTTTTCGAGGACTCTCTCGAGGTTGGGATACTGCCGGGCTCCATGAGAGAGGTGGCGATCACGTCGCTGTTGAAGCCGGGGAAGGATCCGAAGGACACAGATGCCTATCGCCCCCTTTCGCTGCTAAACTGCGACGCAAAGATCCTCGCAAAAGTGCTGGCGACGAAGCTGTCCCTGCTTATGAACACCTTGGTGTTACCTGATCAATCTGGCTTTGTCCCGGGGAGAGCTACGTCCCATAACTTGCGCACACTGTTTTCCCTTATACCCACCATTTCACCCGACTTGCCGATCGCGGCTGTGTTTCTGGACGCCACCAAGGCGTTCGATTCGGTGGAATGGGGTTACCTACTTGCTATACTTGGCAGAATGGGGTTCCCCCGTATCTTTATAGCCTGGGTGAAGCTGCTCTACACTTCACCGGTCGCCAGGGTCGTCGTCAATGGGGTGCTTTCGGCACACATGCCAATCACGAGAGGAACTAGGCAGGGCTGCCCCCTATCGCCCCTGCTTTTCGCCTTGGCGATAGAACCGTTGGCTTGTAGAGTGCGACAGTTGCACAAGGCCAGTGCTTTTAACTGCCATCAGCGGCAGATAAGTATTTCGCTCTATGCGGATGATGTCACGTTGTACGTGCGTAACCCACAAGATCACCTTAACCCGCTACTGAGGGAGTTTGTGGCGTTTGGCGGCATATCAGGGGTACATATAAACTGGAAGAAGTCGCAATTCTTCCCCCTCACAACTTCAGTAGCTCGGTTCCCGCTGGATTACCCCCTGGAGTGGTGTGATTCCGACTTGAGGTACCTGGGCATAGAGGTGTCGCTCGTTAAGGACGACACTATTCGGTCAAACTATGGGGTGGCTATCTCGCAGCTGACTGATAATGTGTCCCGCTGGCGGGCCCTACCAATTTCAATGGCAGGGAGAGCTTCCCTGATTAAGATGGTCGTCCTCCCCCGGTTCCTATATCTATTCCAAAACATTCCCTACTACCCAGGGGCCTATTTTTTTAAACGGCTTCGTTCTGAGCTCCTACGCCTCTTTTGGGGTGGAAAGCAACCACGCATTAGCTGGAGGGTCCTGACGCAGCCATACGATAGGGGCGGATTCGATGTGCCCGACATGGAATTATACTATCTCAGCGCTCAGACTCAACACTCCTATTATTGGGTTAACCCCGCTCCCTTCATGCCACAGGTCGCTGCCGAGGACTGGATCGTTCATCCGCTCCCGCTTAAGGGCATGCTGATGGGACTGACTGGGGATGTCGAGACGCCTGCTACTACTGTTACCTGTACTATTGATGCCTGGCGGAGAGTAACTAAACTGCTGGACGCCCCCTTACTTTATTCCCCGGCACTGCCCCTTGCGTACCATCCGAAACTTTCACTTCTAACGGAAAACGGATTTCGGTCCATGTGCAAACGCATACACCTCAATACATGGGGTGACCTATTTCGGGAAGGGACGTTCCGTACGAAAGATCAGATGTTCCAGGCTACTCCCCCGACACCCATGGAGGTGTTTTACTATATCAGACTCAGGCAGGGCATGCGAGACATACTCCCCAACTTCCCGGAAGAACCTGGGACGGTACTGCCGTTGCATACCATGCTCATATCGGATGGCAAGCACTTAGTGTCTAAACTGTATGCCGCTATACGTGGGCAACGCCCATCGATGTTGTCAAAGGCTCGTACTAACTGGGACTCTGAGCTGCCCTCTGCGCTCACAGATGAGCAGTGGAGTTACTGCTGCTCGGGCACGGCGAGAGTCTCCTCCAGCTGCCGGCTGAAAATAATTCATTACAAGTTTGTGCAACGCTACTATTATACTCCAGTCAGGAAACTCAGGATTCATCTCTCGGAAGATGATAGATGTGCGAGATGCTGTGCGAGCGGCGCGGATTTCCTCCACCTGGCTTGGGAATGTGGAGCCATACACACGTATTGGGAACAGGTACATGCCGCACTCCAGATAATGATTGCTAGCTCATTGCCCATGGAGCCAATAGTGATGCTGTTGGGTTACACCAAACATGTGCCCAAACCGGATCGCAAATTTGTTGACATTGCGCTGCTCCTTGCTAAGCGGAGAATAGCTTGCAGGTGGGGGAGGGGGAGAGCGCCAAAATTTAAGGACTGGCTTGACGACCTCACATACTGCCAGGACCAACATGGTGTATATGCGGAACTGTTGCCGACCCGCTGCACGCCTAGCGACTTCTGGTCTCCCTTGCAGGTATACTGGCTGTCCCAGGCGATACAAAGCGAATCCTCTGGAGATGACGAGCCAGTCCCGGGCCTGTGAGCATATAGACGATGTGCATTGCATTCACCATACTACTTCACACATGATGGGGGGCTACTCACACCGTCTAACATACGGTGGGTGGCCGTTACGGTTGGTTAAACACTGGTAGGGAGGGACTGGGGATACCCGGAGACCTTGTGATAATGGGGTAGGGAGGGACCTCCTGCGCCCATCCAGATCCTGGGATAGTGGGGGTGGACACACACACTGATAGCCACATATGCCCACTGCTGCAATCGATACTTGAGAAGGGGAACGTTGTGCACGGCCTAGCGCTATGATGTGCCCCGGTTATCCCTTCACTGGAAATTAGCTGCATTACCTAGCGGGGAAGATGCTTGTGCTCTGGCAACCCATTGATGTACACATGACACGGTGCCTGTATTGAAGTGAACCATATGAAGCTGTTACCTCTCTATTGATTGTACCATGAGATTTGCTTTACTGTATTGCAGATGCTGTCGCTATCACGTTTCTCTTTTGTTTTCTCTGTGCTGTGCGCAACTAATAAAGGTTTAAAAAAAAAAAAGATTTCACAGTCTTTTCTATTTATACTAACACCATGCAAATATTTAATAAATATTGCAATTTTATTTCCTTTTTTAGATGTTTTATGGCCAGTTTGCCAAGGCATGTAACACTTTGTCAAACAGTTTTACAGGACTACTACTTCACTTGCTCCAGAATGTCTTTTATTTAAAAAAATATGTGTCTATCTATTACAACCAAATAAAGACATCGACCAGTGTAGTTCGCCAGTTGCAAGTGCTTCATGACACCTCAAAACATCTCAACATTAAGGAACAATACCAGGTGAACAGTTCAGTGTAGGCTAAGTCTGCAAGCTATTCAAGTATGTACATATCATAAGTACACCTTGTGGCCATGGCTCCAGTACACAATATGCGATTTAAACTCCCCACTTGTCATGATTCCGAGTTAGTATCTGGGTCCCCATGTTCATTAAACCTGTCCAATAATAGCCCGAGGCTACCACATCCGCAAAGCTTCTGTCTCTCTTTAAAGAGAGACAGACCCTGGTATTGCTCTTCTGCAACCCCCCATTTAACACATCCTTGACGGAAGGAAGTTGAGTCCTCGCCTGACGCACTGACCAGACGCTGTCATCCTCCTCGCAGAGAATCTAGCTCCAGTGCTTCTGACTCCCCTTGCGAGGTGTTAGAGATCGAGACCCGAAAAGAGATTCCATCCTCTCTCATTCTGTGGTATGGAGCAGTCTAGAACCTAGAGGGACTTTTGGCAAATCTTGGCAACACCAATCTAAGCTATAGCCCGACTAGACTATAGACAAACAGCACCTACTTCTTACCTCATACTCCACTTAGGTTAGGTACACTTGGGTAGAACTAGCTAGAAGCACCAGATGAGTATTCACATTTTAGCCTGTGTTATTTATGTATGAATTTTTATGAATATATGTCATAGCTACAAACCATGCTAGTGCAGTACTATTTTATCTTACTGCTAACGCTGTACGTATTATATTTCACATTCTGTCTTAACGATTGTAGTAGTTCATATCCCTTGCACGAGAAATAAGACTGTTCAATAAACCCATTTTATTGAAACACCCGTCTACCTATTTCTGTGTAAACTCTGTAGAAACGAAGCGTGCACGATTGACTAAGTGAAACCGTTATCTATTGTTTCCACGATTCTGAGACTGTTCCAATTCTAAGGGAAACAAAGTTGTCATGTTTATGAGGTTGTCAGAAACTAATCCCTTCTTTTTTATTCGAGAAGTTTCTAGTGACCTCTGAGTTAGCTGGCACACACAAGTAATTAAGTTTAATGTACTCGATAGAGGCATACTGACCTCAGTCCTATGCCACAACTATAGTGTATATTTTTCCAATGCGCAAAGCGTATCAGGGATATAGGAACTACACTACATGGCGCCTAACGGTTTGGTAAGGCACTAATTTAACACTATATACTGAAGTAACTCAGTCGTGCTTTTCTCAGAGACCCCTATTCATGATACTCCATAAGACGTCTGGAGTGGGTAGGGATAATATTCGCCATAGCTGAGTAGGACAAAAATCCTATGTATTAGCTGTTTGGTTTGTTCAACGGTGAAGGATACAGTGTTCCAAAACAATTGTGCACCATATCTTTGTTCCCTTGAAACTTGCTCTGCATTTTTCATTAAACAATGTCCGATAACAAGACTAAAACTATGACCGGTGGAGCTGTACCAGACCGTGTCGCAACAGCTTTTGATTATACAGGTTTTACTGAAACCGATGAAAAGGCAAAAATCATCACTCCAAATTTTAGGGGAGGCATCACTCTAAAACTTATAAAACATGGCCTAACACCATGAGGTGGTAGAGCAGTTTTTGTGATAGAGGCTTATGAATCTCAAAAGACACAGGTATTTTACTCAACGATAATATTCCCTGAATCACATCCAATAACTAAAACTTTTCACTTCTACAAAGAAGATGAACCACCTGAGGAATATATTCCTTTCGAGGAATTCATTTATAATATCCTGGGAGCCTTAGACCCACTGTTAAAGGAAGATCATGACCGCCAGCTCCTAGACCTCTTACTAACATTGGCATGCAAGGTGATCCTATGCAACTGGAAAACAGCGGCAGAGGTCTCTTTCAATGCCTGGAGGGAATGGCTGTCCTGCATCAGAGGCACTGACAACCCCGCTCTACACACATCACCATGGCAGGTCAGCAACAACAAGTTGTGGTCCTCCTTAGACCAGGCTTCCTCCTCCTTCACCTTCGACCCACCATAAGGTACTGCCCGACAAACTTAATGCTTAGTTATTCCATGGGGTAGCTTCTGCACAGAATGAGCATAATAACCAGGACGTACTATGCAGGTACTGCATGACTGCAGGTACTGCATGATATCATATGCCTGGATGTGGATGGAAGGCTTCTATGGAATTGTATGCTATAGTAACAATGCGATGCTGTTTGTTTATTGTTTTCTAAATTGTTATCACCTCCTTTTTTTAGATTGACACAGTGATTATTGTCTTATTTGGTACGCCTTTATTCTTTATTCTTTATTTCCTATATCATTTTACATGTTTTGACCTATGACTGATTTCGGCATCACTCCAATATGTTTGTATGCATAACGATGCTTATTGCTGCCCTCAATTTTGTTTTTGCTTAATAAAAAAGATTTGAACACAAAAAATTCCACTCACATACCAGGAGCATGATCTCCGGTTTAAAGGCGCCCTAAAACATCACAATCACATTACCAGGCTCGGTCCACTAGGTAGACCAGGAGCAACATGGCCGATTTTAGCCGGTTATACACCTCATCCTGACATTGAAGACATGACAGATGTAGAATTACTTGCTCAACTCAAAGAGTTAATCAAAATTTATAGGCAATTGGTTCAATATGTCCTGCAGACTTTCACAGTCCAACCAACAATAGCTATTACAAGACAAACCACTCACCAAGGGAATGCGCTAAAAATCACTCCACAGACTTTACACGCAGTCATGGATAAAATGCCCACAAAATGTGTACAAATTCCATTCTGGATAGCTCAAACAATTACTCAAATCGAAGCAGTTTTTTCTAATATTAGCCCTTATGAGAAACACAGAATTCTAACAATCTGTTTACGAATGGGGATAACACCACATCTGGAAGACTGCACCACTTGGGGTACAGTCTTTGCTGCTATCTACACTAATACACATGGTGTTCCATCTATGGTGGTAATACCTGATGTGCTGAAACAAATTCAAAACGAATACGAGGCAGAGCCTGCTCTGAATTTAGGTATGAAGTTACTGAACATTTTTTACCATGTCTCAACAATAATATTATCTAATATTAAAGGAGAAGCAGCATCAGTGGCAATCCACCATAATTTAAGGGAATTTGATGTAACAGAACAACCACAAGAATTAGCCAGATATGCCTTATGAAGAATTAGGCAGAGACAGTCTAGGTGGGAAACCAGTTAAACCACAACTGTCTAGAGGTCCTGAGAAGGACTCTATTAAACACAATCCTACCTCTTCTAAAAAGAAGTGGGAAAATTACAAACAACATTCGAAAAAGAAACATTCTCAATCCCGAGATAGGTCTCTGCAAAAGGAGACCTCTGAAAGGAGGTATAACCTCAGGAATAGGGATAATTTAAGAAAACCTGAAAGGTATCAAGATACTGATACAAGTTCCTCTCGTAGCTCTCAGATATCGTCACAGACATCCGAAAGAAGAGAACGGTCAGATCAAAAAGAAGAATGTGTGAAGTCCAAAGATGATCAACACGTTCAGAAAAACAAACCAAAATCTCAATTCTCCAAGATGAAGGTAGCAGGTCTAAAGGTCAGCCATGCAGAGGGTTCTGAGAACACAACTCAAGAACGGAGAATGGGCTCAGACAATGTTGGACAGTGCAGCAGAAGTAGCAATGGCTCGCCAGAACCTGTAGGAACTTCTTGAGACAGTGGACTTGAATGAAGACATTCAAGTTGAGACTGCAGACACCAGGGTTAGTTCTCCACATAGGTTATATGTAATAATACTCCGGATGGAGAGATAAATACAGAGAAAAGCGAAAGCACTCTTTTGGGAGCAACTTTCAAAGGGTTATGATATACTTCTAGAAGAACAAGACTGGCCACTAGTATTTGTCAGGGAGTCCCCACATGGTGAAAACATCATTATGCCAGCCTTCTCCAACCATGTTCCAGTACATTTAAAATATACTTATGCCAGTTGCCCAACCCCCAGCATTATACAAAAATCATGTCGGATGAGATGAGGATTCACCTCACCACACAATCCAGTTACAAAATCAACCAACTGCACAAAGGCAGTACCCAATTAAGCAAGAAACTAAAAAACAGGTCAGGGAGATCTTAGATCAACTTGAATACCAAGGGGTGATTGAAACATGCATCTCATCAATGAACAATCCTTTGTTTCCTGTTTCCAAACCAGACAATACGTATTGTCTAGTTTTGGATTACAGACACCTAAACTCTTGTTGTAAAACATTTGCAGTGCAAAATGCACATAGTACAGCATTAATGAATAACATTGTGCGTAAAAAATATAAAACCACACTAGATATTTCTAACGGTTTCTTTTGTCAAAACATAGCACCTGATAGTAGGTATTTGACAGCTTTCTCAATAATGTGGACCCAGCGTCACTTTTGTCGACTCCCACAAGGGTTCAAGAACAGCCCGGGGCTATTCTCAGCAAGGGTAATAGAGTTACTACACATTTATGATGACGAGGCATTGTTATATGTCAATGATATCTATTTGACAGACAATGACCTGGACAGACACCTAAACAGGCTGAACACCATTATACTGGGCTTCGCCTCTGAGGGTTCTAAATTCAGTTAAAAAAAATCAAGAATTGCTCATCTCAACGTCCTTTTCCTAGGATATGAATTATCAAATGAAGGCAAAAGCCTGGGAGCCAACTTTTTAGAAAAGTGTGCGCTGCTCCAACCTCCAAAAATGCAGAAAAACGTAGTTGATTCTAGATTTCCTGAATTTTGGAAGAACATACATTCTAAACTACGCAGAAAGGGTTAAACCTCTCTATGAATTAATCAAACCTGATTTTAAAATCACACATTGGACACAGGAACACACAGATATTCTGCGTTCACTTCAAGCTGATATGTTAGCAACAAAACACTTACAAACATGCGTAAACTTACGCAACTTTGTGATCCGAATAATTCCGGGCCAATGCGGATTCACCTACTTAACTTTTAACGAAGGTGAAAAAGTACCAATTGCATACAAATCACATTTGTAATTTCCAATCCTGGATACGAGCATACAAACAGGCGCTGACACTGTGGGATCGTAGTTCAAGGAAAAGATTGCTTTATTCCTTCAGGATGGTTTGACTAATTTCGGCGGCAAAACCGCCTTGCTCACAACAATACAAACAGAGTGACCGGGATATATATACAAAAGTAAGTGATTAGTTACGTGGTGAGAGAGTGAGTTGCCATGGTAACGTTCTAACATATAAACATAAAAGAGTTATGTATCGTTACATATAATGTGTAATGACAGCTCTGAGAGTCTGTCTTCTAACGATTTATTAACGTGGGATATTTTGCATTAGAAAGCATATTGAATTCATATGTTAACAATAGAATGTTGTAACGCTATACATGTTAAATTGCACAATGCATAGCCAACCAAATAACAAACAAATAATAACATTTCCCATGGCAAAGTACTTTTTGGAATCGGCTTCATAGTGCAAAGTAAGTCATACTGCGAGTTGTATTTTTAGCAGTGTATTTCACATTTGTATACACAAGCAGAAATGAAATTTACATTGTCAGAAAAATTCTGATAGCAGTTTAAACCGCTGTAGCAAAAGAAAGAGTACTAGCACAGGGGAAATGCATTATGTTCGTAACCCCTGAACCAGCCCTAGAGGCAATTACAAAAGCTACCATTCAAAATGCAAAAGCTTTACATCCAAGATGGATACAATAGGTTAATTCACTGGCTGCAACTGATGTTGAATATGTTTTTGATCCTTATTTGGAAACACAAGTATTCCTGCAATATGAACACGAATGTCCTCTGTCTACTGAAATTCTCCCTCTTGACCAGTACGAATTTATAATTTATACTGACGGATCTGCACAACCCGCTACAGAGGGTAAGCAAGCTTATAGTGCAGCATGCGCTATCGTTAAAGGTCGTAAGCGCGATGGCAAATTCAGACCAATGGTCACAAAAACGCAATCTCTAGGCAATTGTACAGCTCAGCGAGCTAAACTACAAGCATTTAAAATGGCACGGATCGCGAATTCCCCACACTTATAGTGTGCGATTCTTTTTACTGTGTTTAACATTACAATGAATATTGACAGAATTGGCTTCAAAATGGTTTCAAAGATGCAAAAGGTGGCACAATGAAGCACAAAATGCTTTGGGAACAAGTAGTTCAGTTGCAAAACGGACTACAAAATACTCATGTGATACAAACGCTGAGTCATCAACGTGATGGTGATCACGTTGAACGTAATTCTTTGGCTGATGAAGCCGCAAAGGGGGCTGTGCAAACGGCTTCTGTAGCTGCAATCACTCATTTGAAAACTCGTTTGAAAACAAAAATAGACAGTGAAATAATATTGTCTGTCAATGCTTCAAGCAAAGGCAGCGGTGCAGCATTATCTACAACGTTTCCACTCAAATACTTACATACAATTGATGCAAATAATGTTCCGTTTGCTCGAATCCCTGGAGTGGGGGATAGGGTAAAACTAAACATGGAACATAGTTTCAGACTAATCCTAGCAGCACATGAAGGGATAGCCTCTGCTCATTCAGGTGTTTCCGCCACAGTATCATTATTAAAACAGAGTTACTGGCTTGCCAGGCATTAGGAAACGGGCCACAAATTATGTTTTGGCCTGTAAAATATGCCAAAAGATGAAAGTCTCTACTGTGAAACGTCCTGCGCAGACGCCCCTGTTAATTTCAGATAAACCATTAGCTTGTGTTTACCTGAACCAGTGTGCTCCCTTACAAAAGTATGGTAACTATAAATATATCATGGTCGTAGTGGATTTATGTTCAAGGTTCCTTTGGATGTGGCCTCAGTGCTCGGCTGACGCTCAAACTGTTATAAAAGATTTGCGAGTCTTTATGGGCACATACGCAATAGGCACACTACACTCTGACCAGGGCCCTGCATTTAGCTCTCGAGCCTACAAAGAAGCCATGGCCAGTTAGGGAATAGCATTGCGGTATTCTTCTCCATTCCACCCTGAGGGAAATTCTGTTGCGGAAAGAAAAAACTGGGACACATAGCAGTCTATAACAGCTAGTGTATTCGTTTTGGGTGATGGGTGGGTCAAACATCTTTATGGGGTCCAACGAGCATTAAACAATTTGCCAAGAATTTTCTCTCGGGGGTGTCACTCCATACGAAGTCCTATTTGGGACTAGAATGTTGGTACCGGACTTTGATATGCAAGGCACAGTGGTGTAAAATAATTTTTTTTATATCAAAGTTTGTTTGGCTGTTTTACAGGACTTAAATGAACTAAGATTGAAACAAAGCAACTTGTTCCTGAAGCCAACCACCACTGGAAAAAAAGGCCTGTCTGGATCCCAAAGCTTGGTGATCTAGTCAGAGAAAAAAAACGTGGACAAGAAAGAATTTGGGCATTCTTACAGACAACCAGTACCTGTCCTAGCAATGCACGAATCAAGTACAGTACTACTGCTGCCCCTTGCTGCTAAAAAGGAGAAAAGATTTGTGTCCATTGACCTGATCAAACCACACTATGTGGCTGATACTAAGCAGTAGGCCAAGTGGACTCTGACAATGTAGCAGATTTACTCCTCTAGCTACAATCAAACTGAGAGACTCATCACCTTGAAGATTCTACAGTGAGAAATGAAGGACTAAGTAACAAAGCTATGGAACTTGTTCCTCTTGAAACCCAAATAACAGTTTGTCTTGATACACCTGTCTACAACGAAGTAACAAGTGATCAACTGGTTCCAGCGATTTCAACGAATCCTGATGCAATTCCAACCATTGACAGAACTGCCTCTGGCTATTTCATTAACTTTGATACGTTTTCTGAGGATCCCAGCAAACCTGAAACAACACCAGCACAAAGAACTTTCAAAGAACAAGCAACAGACTTTTTTCATCTACTGAAAAAGTCTTATCTGGTTTCACCATGGATTGAATTATGGATTGTTTTGGGAATACTCTTCTTTCTCTTTTGGTTAGCTCTGGTAATAACTCTGGGTTTGCTGATAAATGGAAGATATATTTAAATGAACACAGCAAGTAAAGAGTGAACTTACTTCTCCAGCCACACAAATCATCTCACCGTGAAGCAAGAGACTTGTCAGCAGTGAACATCACAGCCGTTCCTATACCAGATGGTATAGTTTGGGACAAAACAGAATATGACATTTTTGGCCCGTCAGAGCTTTTGAAGATTCCACACTTATTTAAGATTTCATTAAGTGACTTTATTACCTCTAGTACCTTTTCTGATTATTGGGGCTTCGAGACTGTATATAACATGATGTCTGATCTAGAAATGTCTGCAGTATTCACAAATCATGAATATTTGAAGGGTTCATCAGACTGTGAACACATGTATAGTATAACCACTATGGTCATCATTTCTTGCATAAAACTGCAACACCTAGAAATGTATTTATGTATAACCAATGGGAACATTGTCCTACACCTCCAAAGGGTAGCTCAAAAACATTTGCAAACAAATCTCCATATTTTTCATGGTTCAACTTGTCAAATTCTGAAACGTTTAATTTAAAAAATGTGAACAAGACAAGTACCAAAATTATGTTAACGAATACAAAACAGATTTATTCTGCTGCCTTTATTGCCCTACTGTCTACACAGGGATTTGACTTTTGGAAAGACAACATTGAGCCAAAATCCATCTGGGGTACAAAACATTGGCAAGTACAGGGGATAGAAGCTTTGTTTAGTGCCAGTATCATCCCTGAGCAAATTATGTTTTTGAATGACACTGTCCAACAAACGTCTTGCCTTGAAATAGCCAAGATCAAAGACATGAACACTCCGTCCATACCTGCACCTGCAAGTAATAGCACTACACAGGGGAGGTTGACGTACATACTATTTTGCATCACAACAGATCAGATCCAGATTGGAACAAATGGTTGCTCTGGCCCACAGACACAAACAACTGTCAAAACCGATTCCTGAATAAGACACAGGGTTTCACTATCAATAGGCCAGACCCACGCTATGTTCAAAGACAGCATCCAGGGGTAGTAACAACATACAGTGTAGGGAAACTTTTCCGCATAACAAAACATAGCATAACAAAGCATAGCATAGCAAAACACAACAAAACATAGTATAACAAAAAGAAATAGCATAGCATAACAAAACAAAGCATAGGATAGCAAAACTAAACATAGCCTAGCATAAAAAACAAAGCATAGGATAGCAAAACATAGCATAACAAAACATAGCATAACAAAACATAGCATAACAAAACACAACAAAACATAGCATAGCAAAACAAAGCATAGCATAATGGAACACAACAAAACATAGCATATCATAACAATACATAGCATTGTATAACAAAGCATAGCATAACAAATCAAAGCATAGGATAGCAAAGCATAGCATACAAAACATAGGATAGCAAAACATAGCATAGCATACAGCATCACTCAGCTCCACCACAGCATCACTCAGGGGCACCACAGCATCACTCAGGGGCACCAAAAAATCACTATGCGCTACCACAGCATCACTGGACGCCACAGCATCACTTGTTCGCATCACAACGTCACTCAGCGCCACCACAGCATCAATCTGTGTAACCATTCAATAACAACTGGTTCAAATATGTTCTCTCAATGTTTCAAGGTTTATTACAAATGTAACAAAAAGACATTAATATTTAATTTCTGTTCTTGGATTTTCGTCACAATAAAATACACTGAACATAATCTTCACAAGAGTTATTTACAAAAGTTTAAGCTATTGCCATTATAAATTACAATAACTTTTATTTAAGTATTAATTATTAAAAAAATTTTTAAAACTATTGTTATTTGTAATATCAATACATGTAAGTCATGTAAATACAACACATATTGCGTTACAAATGCTATAGGTGTCACATTTGCAAAAGTTATAACTATTGGCATTGTAAATGACAAAGCTATTAATTTCGCTATTTTCAAAATAAAAATAAATAAAATATGTGTCATTTACAATACCTATAGCTCAAACTTTCCTAATGCGAGACCTATTGCATTGCAAATGCTTGTTTTCTGAAGTACATGGTATTATTTACAGGGTTTTTGAAACATAAAGGTGATTCTAGGCAGAGGGCTCCAAATATGACAGTACCCTTGATTTTCAGTCCTCCTCGTAACATTCTTCTACACCTTCTTCTTCAGAAACTCTCTTAACTGGTTACCTATTACAAAACATTTTTGTTCAAGCATCTCTGTTTGATTAATTTTGCGGTCCATCACTCAGGACCTGTTTATTTTTGTAACAGGTTTCTTCCATATGAGCTGAGAAGAACACTCAAATCGTCTTCACTTCTTTTACTCGAGGTACTGAAGGGCGCCACCCCACCTAAGGGGCGTGGTGCCGTTAGTGGAAACAAAGGGCCGGACAGTGTAGGGATCCCTTCCGGGTCGCATGACCCGGAAGGGGATACCAACCTTCAAGCCGGAAGTGCGTCAGGAAGAAGGGAGGCTAACCCCGGAAGCAATTAAGGCTGGCGCGAGGCTTGAAAAGGCAGCGAGCCAGTAGATGCGCCCTCTTTTGTCCACTCTCCTGCCCGGGGTCGGAGGTCGCATCAGAAGTTCCTGCTGGGACCGCGTGCGGCATCTCGAACTTGAACGAGTCCAGGCGATTCTAAGAGCAGGTGAGCGGGCCTCACAGTGTGCTTTTCGGGGGAGGATTATATAATTTCATGCGATTGTAGGCTTATATTTTCATTATGGGAGGTGCCCAGGGGGCTCCGAGGTTGAGTGCGGGTCATTTGTGGTGCTCATGGTGGTGATCAGAGAGATCGAAGAGTGCGGTTCGTGTGTGGCACTCATGGTGGTGATCAGAGCGATCAACGTTGTGGATCTAGAGCGGTGAGTGGGCGTGAGTGATCGAGTCGAGAATTGTTATGAAATGGTTCACGGGCACTCTGGGGCGGTAAATACGAGATTGCCGGTTCACTGGCGGCATGGAATTACCTTTTGTGCCGAGCTTTTTATATCTTAACCTAAGGTCTTTTGCGGCGTACTCGCCTTTAAGCGAGCATTGATCAACACCCCTTATTCGCGCCTGATCCTTTATTTAGCCTAAAGTCACGTTGCGGCGTACTCGCCATTACGGAAATAGTCCGATTAACATTAATGACGGTAAATTGGATCGATTACAGCCCGAAAGTGCAAGGGAATGCGGGTGAGTCACGGGATTACTTTGCGGGTACCATCAATCTGTTCTTTGAATCAATGGGATTGGAACAACGTTTAATTATTGGAGGAGGTGCAAGCGTACAGGTATGGTACAAAGGTGTGCAATGGGCAAACAGGTTGCTAGTTCCATATGACATTGGGCAAATATAATGTGAGAATTAACTTTTCTATTTCATGAAGTGCAGAATGCCGCCAAAACTTGCAAAGAAGGGCAAAGGGGCCCAGGCTAAAAGAGACGATTATCTGGCGTTGATGGAGCTGCTGGAGTTCACGAAAGAAAAAGGAGTCGATTGGGCCCTAAAGACATTAAAGGAAGAGGCAGGAACGTATGCCCAGTAGGAAACAGGGCGGGGCAAGCGAGCTCAGCGCACACATGAAAGATTTAAAGAGGCGTCAAGGGAAAAGCGTCCCAGAGCGGGGGATTCTCAGGCAGCATCCTCAGGTGAGAAAGGGGTGCTTGAGACAACAGACTTGGTTTTGAACACAGTGCAAGAAAGTAATGACCCGCCGGCAAGTACAAGTGGGGGAACAAGCACACAAAATAACGTTTTGCAGGTGGGAGTGGCACCCGTCTCAAATGCGGAAACGCCGGGGGCACAGATAGCCGCGCCTCCAGTGGTCGCACATCCAGGCAGTGGCATAGGACAAGTGTGGGTCCAGTCTGGGGGGTAGCACAATCCCCAGGTGTACAAGCAACAACATCACATGGGCAGGCACTTAATAGTTGCCCTGCTAGCGCAATGGTGCCCACAGCAGCTTACCCCGGGTTTTTGGGGCCGGTTGTTATGGGGCAATCCCCAAGCGTAGTAACGGCAACGCCACAAGGGAAAACGGTAGCAATGGCGCAACAGTTGCAGGGGCCTCAGGGCCTACGGTTCAAGGGTCAGTGGGGCCGGTGGTGATGGGGCAGCCTACACTAGCTTACAGCCCACTGATTTACGGATCCGCATCCTTGGCTCTATCGCCCTCAGCGGGGATCACATGGCATGTGCCCCTGGAATCCAAAGAGAAGATCTTGAAAGGAGAGTTTATAGACGTATTCGATCTCATTAATGCAAGGGTGGTCCTGGGTAAAGCCAGGGTAGGTAAGGAGGGAGTACAAACAGAAGAAAGTATGGGTGGACTGGTCAATAAAAATAGATCACGGGATTCGCTATCTATGCGGCCATCAAGGCAGAGAGGTACCCCGCAATGGCACCCCAGTTGATTAGTTATATATCCTTGATTCATGGGGCGGCTTCTGAGTTTCCAGGGACAGGATGGTTGCAATATGACACCAAGTTTAGGCAAATGAAGACAGTACACCTTGAGATATCATGGGACCAACGTGAAATTAATGTGTGGCATGATGTATTTTATTCAGCGGCACCCGTGAATAAGACTAGTTACCTGACTCATAGTCAGTCCTTTCGGGGTGACAAGGGAGCAGGAGATAAGAAACAGGCCTGCTGGCTGTATAATAAGAATGAGTGCAACAGGGGTTCAGCGTGCAGATACAAGCACTGTTGCTCCCTTTTGTGGGGGGCCGTCTCACCCAGAAATCAGATGTTTCAAAAAGTCAGGAAGGCCCAAAGAGCAGTCGTCCCATACTGCAGCCAAAGGATGCCCTCCTCAAACATCCGAGAGATCTGCCAACACCCATTAAGATACACGTGCTGACACACCTCCTTAGCAAGTATGACAAATTGCAAGATGCCCAGTTTTTACACAATGGCTTTATGTCTGGTTTCTGCATCCCATCCTCAGCTATCCCCTCCAATGCTCCCCCGCGCAACCAAAACTCAGTACTTCAGAACATGGAGGTGGCGGAGCAAAAAATCATGAAAGAAGTTGCCTTGGGGAGGGTGGCGGGACCCTTCAAGCAGTTGCCAAAGTCTGATCTGGTATGCTCACCTCTAGGGTTAGTACCTAAAAAAGAGATAGGGAAGTTCCGCTTGATTCACAATCTGTCAAGCCCTCCAGGTTTATCGGTCAATGACAAGCTTAACCCAGATCTGTGCACTGTGCGTTATACAACATTTGACACCGCAATCCAGAAGTTACAGGCGCTGGGTGAGGGAGCCTTAATGTCTAAGTCAGATATTGAAGCAGCCTGCAGCACTGGCCTGAGGAAAGGGCACGGCACGGATTGACACGGAATATCACCTTTTTAGAACTGTTTCCAATCGTTGTGGCTCTGCATTTGTGGGGGGGGTGCTGGCAAATAGGCACATTGTATTCTGGTCTGACAGCATGTCGGTAGTGATGGCAATCAATAATCAGAGAGCGAGATGCACCCGGGTACTACGCCTTTTGAAGGAATTGGTGCTACAATGTTTACGGCGCAATGTACTTTTTACGGCTAGGCATGTACCGGGGGTAGACAACCTAGCCGCTAACGCCTTTTCCCGTTTTAAGTTGACAGAGTTATGCACCCACTGGACGCAAGCAGACAGAGAGATGACGAACTTCCCAGCGGGGCTATGGAAGCTTGGTGCCCCACAGCCCCTGAATTGATAACAGCGTCACTGGCCCCCAAGACTAAGTGTATGTATGAGAGGTCGTTGCAGTTATACCAGGATTACTTGAAAGGTGCTGGGATAGTTGAGGTGTTCTCACCTGCAGTGTCTTGGAGTTCATAGTACATCAGAAATCTAGCGAGAAGTCAGTAGCAATGATGAAAAGGCAACTGTCGGCAATAGCATTCTATGCCGGGTTAGGGGGGGGTGGCAGACCCAACTAAGGCCCCGAGGGTGAGGAGAGCTGTGAAGGGCTGGGAACGTTTAACCCCGGGGTGAAGGAAATGTAGAAGACCCATAGATGTAAGCAGGTTAGTAAATATCCTAGAGATACTGCCCAAAATTTGCTTTTCACCATACGAGACTCAATTATTCAGGGGTACAAAAGGGGGTGGTGATGGACGGAGCATCTGAATCAATCAAACACTCACACCCAGTCAAAAGATCTGGGTTTAATCCATCACTGTTCTTTAGCCCACTATGCCACCCCAGTTCAGACATGGCTATATGCAAATCAGTCTCACCCTGTGCCTCATGGGAACAGTCCAGCCCGAACTGCCAAGCCATGTCTTCCCTGGACCGGAAACAAGCCTCCGAGGACCAGCCTCTGGCACTCCAGCCGTCTTCAGCCCGGCTTGCTTGAATCCAGTGGCAAAGTGAGCAAGGGACTCACGTCTGAGCATACCCTGCCACACTTATGGCAGCTAAAAGCGGTACAAAAGGGGGTGGTGATGGACGGAGCATCTGAATCAATCAAACACTCACACCCAGTCAAAAGATCTGGGTTTAATCCATCACCGTTCTTTAGCCCACTATGCCACCCCAGTTCAGACATGGCTATATGCAAATCAGTCTGACCCTGTGCCTCATGGGAACAGTCCAGCCCGAACTGCCAAGCCATGTCTTCCCTGGACCAGAAACAAGCCTCCAAAGACCGGCCTCTGGCACTCCAGCCGTCTTCAGCCCGGCTTGCTTGAATCCAGTGGCAAAGTGAGCAAGGGACTCACGTCTGAGCATATCCTGCCACACTTATCACGGCCAAAAGCGGTACAAAAGGGGGTGGTGATGGATGGAGCATCTGAACCAATCAAACACTCACACCCAGTCAAAAGATCTGGGTTTAATCCATCACCGTTCTTTAGCCCACTATGCCACCCCAGTTCAGACATGGCTATATGCAAATCAGTCTGACCCTGTGCCTCATGGGAACAGTCCAGCCCGAACTGCCAAGCCATGTCTTCCCTGGACCGGAAACAAGCCTCCGAGATCCGGCCTCTGGCACTCCAGCCGTCTTCAGCCCGGCCTGCTTGAATCCAGTGGCAAAGTGAGCAAGGGACTCACGTCTGAGCATACCCTGCCACACTTATGGCGGCCAAAAGCGGTGCAAAAGGGGGCATACGCATTAGCCTTCTTTGGGGCATTCAGGATTTCAGAATTGCTTCCAGCCTCTAAGGCAGATAGGGAAGGGGGCATACGGTGCGAGGATTTAATTCTGACAGGGGAAATTCTGAAAATCAGGGTCCGGAGATCAAACACAGGCCCTTTGGGTAAAGGGATCTGGTCCCAATTAGGTACAGTAATGGGGGTGACATATTGCCCGGTAAGACTGGCAAGGGATTTTCTGCAAACCAGGCCACAGGGAGGTGACAACAGAGTTCTGCTGCATAGCGACGGCAAGCCCCTCACTAGATTCCAGTTCACCAGGGCATGCAAGCTTGCTCTGATAAAGCTGGGCGTAGACTAAACCGATTTCACATCCCATTCATTTCGCATCGGGGCAGCCACGACAGCGGCGGGTTTGGGGCTGTCAGAAGAAACAATTAAGAAGTTAGGTCGTTGGAAGTCTGCGTGTTATGAGCGCTATGTTCGCCCGCAGTTAGTTTGAGTCTTGCAGTGTGCTGCCCCTGTCTTCCACCGTCCCGTGGTGATTGTTTTGATCTTCAATTGACCTAGGTACCACGTCTCTGAAGAACCAAATATGCTGGTGTGGCCACTCCTTTATTCGCAAGGTGGGGCTGGCCTTCAAGAACTCACGTGAGGAAAAAATGCAGGAGGCAAAAGGATTTTACCACCATTGGGTGGGAATAGGCGGACAACATTTAGCTGAAGAGCCCAGCCATTTACGGGGGGCCTTGACAGAGGCATTCCTACCCCTGATCTATTAGTGTTCAGGAGGCAACGATATGATCCCGGCGGGAAGGAGGGGCGTAAAAGAGTCTTTGTTCTCGGTTCTGGCAGCGGTCCGGAATATGTTACCTAACACGATATTGCTGTGGTCTGAAGTTATACCAAGGCAAGTATGGGCGCGGGGAGCACCTCCGAAGGCAGTGAATAAGTCAGTGAGGAGGTTAAATCAGTCAGTGGCGGAGATCCTAAAGAAATCAAGCATCCGGACCATAAGGCACAAGTTGATACAAACATCAAGGCTAGAACTATATTCTGCGGATGGGGTACATCTGTCCGAGGCAGGTAATGAGTTGTTCATACAGACAGTGCTAGGAGCCATCGCAGAAGCATTCAAGTGCAGGGGGGGAGGTCGAGTCCGCCAGTAAGTTCCTCGCCCTGTGGCGGGTCCTGGGCAAGAGGAATGACAGGGACTCCTTTGGTCGGTGCAATTTTTTGACCCCAGAACAGGTCTTGGAAATCATCAGGGGCTCCGGGCTGGTGAGAGATTTGGGGCTGACCTGCTGGTGGCTCTGGATTCTCTAGCTCTACCCTGGAAGCCGTTGGTTGTCACAAGTGGTGGCAGATTATTTATCTGCGGCTCTGTTGACCGGAGGGCGGCCAACTTAAGGAGAGCAGGCTATCTTGGTTGTGGCCTGCTGGCACAGCCCGAAGGTCAAGCATAAAGGCCCCTTGGAGAGTGGGTTGTAAATATAATGACAACGTATAACTTTGAGTTTTTTTTGAATGCTGTGGTGTTTATAAGCAAAGTAATTTTAAAGATTTTTACAATAAATAAGAGAGGCCAATGGAGTAATTGGCCAGAAATGTAATATAATAAAAGTGCACACTGTGAAGACCAAATCTGACTCAGGTGTCTCTATGAGAGGGTGGAGAATGGTGATTGGGGGCAAGTGCACTTTGTATGCCATCTATGAAGGGCGCCACCCCACCTAAGGCAACAAAGGGACGGACAGTGTAGGGATCCCTTCCGGGTTCTATGACCCGGAAGGGGATACCAACCTTCAAGCCGGAAGTGCGTCAGGAAGAAGGGAGGCTGACCCCGGAAGCAATTAAGGCTGGCGCTAGGCTTGAAAATGCAGCGAGCCAGTAGACGTGCCCTCTTTTGTCCACTCTCCTGCCCGGGGTCGGAGGTCGCATCAGAAGTTACCCACCCACCCATCCCTGAGGATAAGGTTCTAAGTTAGGTGGGGTCCTGGGCAAGAGGAATGACAGGGACTCCTTTGGTCGGTGCCATTTTTTGACCCCAGAACAGGTCTTGGGAATCATCAGGGACTCCGGGCTGGCAAGAGATTTGGGGCTGACCTGCTGGTGGCTCTGGATTCTCTAGCTCTACCCTGGAAGCCGTTGGTTGTCACAAGTGGTGGCAGATTATTTACCTGCGGCTCTGTTGACCGGAGGGCGGCCAATTAAGGAGAGCAGGCTATCTCGGTTGTGGCCTGCTGGCACAGCCCGAAGGTCAAGCAAAAAGGCCCCTTGGAGAGCGGGTTGTAAATATAATGACAACGTATAATTTTGAGGTTTATTTGAATGCTGTGGTGTTTATAAGCAAAGTAATTTTAAAGATTTTTACAATAAATAAGAGAGGCTAATGGACTAATTGGCCAGAAATGTAATCTAATAAAAGTACACAATGTGAAGACCAAATCTGACTCAGGTGTCTCTATGAGAGGGTGGAGAATGGTGATTGGGGGCAAGTGCACTTTGTATGCCATCTATAAGACGTCTCCACAAAAGACAACGTCTACGATCTTTTATTTATTTGGCCCAAGAAAACTGGAATGATTATTTTATCTTTGTGTCAGGTCCCTGACCATTTTACTTTCCAGAAAGCCCTTAAAGCTTGGATTTTCAACTTGGACTTATGAAGTTATTTATTCTTCCCTCCTCATCATTTCCTTATAATGCCAGGATACCTGGATACTTGGCTGTTTGTTTGCACTCAACAAATGCCGATAGAATAGAAGATAGTGCTCCCAGCTAGTGGGCACCCAATTTTATAGTGATACAAACACAAATGGCCCCATTGCTAGGGGAGTGTGGGTGGCACAACTGCACTTTCCCTAGCACACCAGAAGACGTCACACCTGCCTATCCACATTGGTATTTCTAGATTACAGTTTTCATTGGTCAACAGTGGTATGTCAGTCTTAGATGTGCTTAAAATCACTGGACATCTCTGACTAGTTCTCTTAAAGAAAGGGATTAAGGTGGAGGAAGCCCTCAATCCTCAGAGGTGTACACCTTATAGACATACTGAAGTATTAGCTGTATATTGATCTAAGGGAATGATCACCCTAACAATCAGAGCCTTCAGCATCTGCACTATATCAATTCATGAGAATGCAAGGGGGACAAAATAGATGCTTGGGGTACCACATATGGTAAAGCAACATGTTTATTAATGGTGTTCAACTCTAACTGGTAACATTGAAACAGAAATAAGGGTAGTGAGGCAAGGGCAGTAATACATGCTCCTACAGTATCAATAGACAAGCGCACCAATGATCCAGTATACATAAAACAAAAAATTGCTGGAAAATTCACAGTCCCTGGGCCCCCGTCAGGGTGAAAACCTGATTGGTATGAATTAAACAGGGCTTGATCCACAACAACCTTTCACCACATGCCTTTAAATGGTCTAGCCACTACAAGGCAGTTTCATTATTGGACCATATGTGCTCAAAATATGTAAAACAAGGAGATACTTTTGAAGCATTGTAAAGAGCGCAGATGTCAAGCTTTCAAGTAAACCTCATGTCAACCACATTGTCTATATATATATAGATAAGCAGATCATAAAACATCGAGTGATTGTTGGAGTGGTGTTTCATATTCTTACCTTTGAGGGAGCAAAATGCTACCCTGAAAATTTAGACACCACAAAATGTACCTCAATCAGAGTTTCCACATTTTACTGGATCAGCGACAGTATTGGAACTTAATTTCATGAGACAATGTGTCCCTGTGTTAAGGCACCTACCAAACATCAAAATCAGGAAAATACAATTGAAATCAGGAAATTAGATGGATTGAATAGACCAGCTCAACAACTTTATTCTAGACCAATGCAAAGTTAAAGGGTTTTATTCCAGAATTAAAAAAAATGCTGTAGAGAGTCAATGCCATGAAGGCTCTCAATGCAGTGATACAGAGAATACAAAAATCTGAAATTATTTTAAGCTCTAAATGAGCAGCAAAATCAGGAAAGTAATGGACAGCATCCTTAGTAACATGAAATTCTTCTGGCTCACCCCAAAAAACATGGGTTTCTATACATTATTTTCACACATGTAATTACAGAATCTGTGGACTAACTGTGGTGTGAAATGTATCATAATTTCAACAATAAAGGAGTGACTATAGGCGCAGAACACAAAAGGAAGGGGGCTGGTGTTTGCAACCTGGAAACAGAAAATAAGGACAGTGTGTGATAAGGTGGAAAAAAACTTTTTCGTTTTTAAAAGAACCCTTACTCACCAACCTGGTTGGTGACATGCTTCATCATGGCGTTCCGAGCGGGAAGACCGAATTTCTCCCCGGTGTGCTATGACACCAGTAATTACAGTGGAGCTGGGTTTTTTCAGTTGTGAAGTGAGATTGTGAGTAGTGTATTAAAAGAGAGCAAACTAGTTCCAAAAATTAACTTTAATAAAGTAACAGTAAGCAATCATTAAAAACAAGTGAGGCGGACACAGGTTGGCTATTTGACTGAGCCAACTAGATCCTCAATGTGCAATAGGTCGACATGTTTCTGCTCATGCTTGCCAATTAGGCTGAGCTTTCATCAGGACCAAAACAAAGGGAAACCACCCGGGCGGTGTACACACGCTCAGGTGTACCCTAACCTCTGGATGTATGTTTGTAATGAGATAAAACTCACGGTTTTACCCGGACGTCCCTGGGATTTCCAGGCGCCCGAACGTGAAGGAGAGTTCCGCTTCACTTCATGAGACCAGTGGCAGGGGCAATCTTCGCACCAGAAAAGTTTCAAACCTGGGGTCTTCCAGCTGGTGACCGACCGAATAAATGTATAATTTCATCAGCAAACCAGAGCCCATGACAAATAATCATCACATTGCCTAAGCACTAACCTACTACATGAATAATTCAACACCCATATGCTAATATCATCCGGAAATGCTAGAACCTAACTAGATACATGAATAATAATGTTTTATGTGAATGGATGGACACTGTGAATCAGTGGAAGGTCCTTGTTAATATTTCAAGTTGTGACTGAAGGTTAATTGAGTGCAGGACAACAATAACAGAGGAGATAAACCAATATTCTCAGCTTGACTGCTGCTGCAGAGTATGCGAGGAGAGAAGGTGGGCAGAGGGGGAAGAGACATGAGTGACAGTGTTGACTTCCCTCTTGAACAACGTGGTGTTAATCTGCAGCCAAGTTAATGCTTATTAGAAAAACACACTTATTCATACCATGGAAAATTAGTTCCAAATGCTACAGCACTATATGTGAATGTACATATGAAATGTAGAGTTGAATAGCAAGGCAACACGCTCTGGGCCGGTATCAGGGAGATGGAAAAGCCAAATATTAAAAACCCATCACTTTCCAACTACAAATAATCAAAAATAAGGGACAAAAATAGTAGCAAATGGACGATGAATAAAACGAAACATAACAGACCAAATAGGTTGTGACTCGTTCATCTTTTGTAGGTGTTCCAAAAGTGGGAGTTTGTTTTGAAATTAAAAAAATAATGATCCCCACACACCTTAGGAGGTATCTCGGAGGGTATGGAGGCCATAACAGACTTGTCCTGTCTCTCACCCCCATATGTTTTGGGCAGTAACAGGCCAGAAATGAAAGATGTTACATTGTCCATCCATAATAGATTGAGCAGGGTAATGACCTTTCCTCGATGGCCCCTACTTCGTTGGGTCATCAGAGGAATTGTTATATTGACAGAGCCAACAGGGGGTGCATAGAGGGCCCATCTCTAACTGAACCAGGGAGACTGAGGAGCTTGCGGGCAGAGTTCTCTGTCACATTTGGTTTGGATTCATTGCCTATTTGCCCTGGCCATTTTTCCAATGTATGCTTCAGAACTATATTGATCAACACTGTGTGAGGATTACTGACCTGAAAGCCACTGTGTGTTCTAGGTAATCTGAGATTGTGCTCACATGCTGCCTTTTCCTTGGTTGTTGTCTCTGATTGCCCCCGGTGGTGGCAATATCCACACATTTGAGATTCTATTCTATTCTATAGTTTTGGTAGAGCGCAAACAGCTGCCCCAGCAATGAGGCGTCCCGGCGCTAAGAACCCAGATCCTAGCCTGAGCGGGGAGAAACCAGGATGAGGGAAGATTACAGGAAAGGGAATAGAAACGTTTTCACTGCTTTCCGGAATGCCGGTAGGCTATCTATGGAGCGAATGTGTTGCGGCAAGTCATTCCACAGCTTGGCTCTAAGGAACCTGAAGGAGCGGCCGCCCATGCGGCAGAGTTTTATGCGTGGGACGCATAGAAGGTTTTGGTTGGAGGATCTTAGGTTTTGTGACGGCGCGTAGGGAGTGAGAAGTGGTCGAAGCAGAGGGGGGTGTTGAGTTTGAGGATTTTGAAGGACATAATGAGGGTCTTGAATTTGATTCTAGAATCAACGGGTAGCCAGTGTAGTTTTTTGATGGTCGCTCTGGCTGAGCATCTGCGGGGGAGGCAGATGCCTTGGCTCATTTGTTGTTTTCATAGACCGCTATTTACTCTGTTTTAGTCACTCCTTGTGTTTCCTGAATATCCAAGTACTCCCATTAGAGATAATATTAGTGAGGCCTTCTTTCTTTAATGTTTTGTAAACCTTGTGTGTTAATGTATACAATGACTGTCTATATTAACAATATGAATCGGCCCCTTTGCAACCAGTAATTAGCTTTTTGGGATGCACAAGCCTAAAACCATTTGCAAAACAGCTAATCGCAATTTTTGGGATTACCTATTTTGCAAATGCAGTCAGGGAATGGCAATTTGCGATTCCCTAAATGCAATGCAAGAAGCATTCCGAGAATGCAGCTTTGCATTAATGAATCGCAAATTACCATCAACTTCAGTTGATGGTAATTTGCAATACTTTAGAAAAATGCCCAAAATTGCATTTTTCTAAGTGCCATGTGGTGCAAAAACATGCCTTTGGGGCATGTGTGTGCGCCACATGTGCACAAATGCCAATTTTGGGGGTGCATCAGGGTGCAAACAAACAAAAAACAAAGGGTGGAGGTGGGCCCTAGGGGAGAAAATATTTATAGACCTGCTTGTATCTTGTCCCTCAACTAGACAATGAACCACACGAGAGATACCAAGGGTCTGCTGCTTTTGAAACTATTCTACTTGGATATATTATCTGATACAGATACTTCCTGAGCGCTTTCTGTGTCTAAGTCTTGCTGCCAGTGCTCACATTGTGCAATGTCTTCCAATCCAACTTCGACCTTTGCTACCACAATTGTAGAAATTTGTAGTACATCGACAGCACTCTACCTTCCGGTTCCATACAATGAGTGCCATATCCACATACCAGTTTGTGTGCGACTATAAATAACACCTGGAGCTACAACATGAGGTGATAAGGGCAGTAATAAAGAAATTACGCGCAACACGAGGTGGCAACAGACCACCTAGTTCCGCCTCTGGTTTGGTTATGTTACAGTATTGCCGTACAAACATGACACAACTCTGCTACACACATGAAAGGCAATAAAAACTGGTCCTTTTATACTACATATCTTTCCTCCGGTCTCAAGACTATTCTGCTATACATACGGAAGGGAATATTAGTTGGCCCTGTATTGCCTTACAAACATGACATCATTCTGCTACACATATGAAAGGCAATAAAAGTTGGTCCCTTTATACTACACATTTTTCCTCCGTTCTAAAGACTTTTCTGCTATACATACGGAAGGGAATATTAGTTGGCCCTGTTATACTATATACATTTTTTCCTCCAATCTTAGTACTTTCTAAGTATTCTTTTCCTTGGAGGTAGTGTCTCATTGAGCCATCCCATGGGAATACGTCTCCCGGACACATAAATCTAGACGAACATACATACGGATTATTTCCGGTTCCGACTTACACAGCCCTATCATCTACTTTGGTCATTCCATAGAGTCACCTCGGGCCGCAAAGACGATTATCTCTCACGCAAGCCCATTTGTCTATATCTGGCCCAGGTTCAGTTTGCAGGGGCCGCGTTAGTTTGAAAATAATCGCATTAGTAGCTGTACTCCAAACACACCGTTCAATAGTCACTTCATTTTGAGGAAGGTTTGGACCCTTTGTAAACACGTTTATTATGTACTTGAACCAACATGCACAAAATATACACACACTTGGATTATTTCCGGTTCCGTTCTGATGGCCCAATCATCAACCGAGGCCTGTTTCTATACACTGTTCCACTGTGGTCCGCAAAGACGGCTCTTTACCACGCATGCGCACCTGTAAATGTGTTTTCTCAGGTCCCGACACGCGAATCTGATCGCGCTGACGGGGGCGTTGCTTAGGTTAGACATTGCACCAATGGAGAGACGTGTCAGCCCTCGGAGCAGAGCCTATTAAATGAGTTGCCTTTTCAGGCGTGTCTCAATGTAAATAACGAACGTATCAGAAGCTTTCACCAATAAAACAGTTTCCCTTCACGTCCGCTTTGTAGCTTGATATGCCTCAGCTCCACACAGCAACACCACCTCCCCCTCGGCTCAGCTGCCAGACCGAGGCAACGACGGAGAGGTGAGTGTGTGCTGTGTGTTGCAGGAAGGTAGATTTAACAGCTTAGTTATTTGAACTCAGACTAACTACATCTAGCTACTATAGTTAGCATTTAAACTGAGGTAGACTTAGTTTACTGTCTCATATGAAGATATTATTCAATACATGTTTGACTTCTACTTGTTTACAGATACCATCCCCTGTAAACATGGAGACTTGCAAAAATTCTTTGCATGTAAAAGTTAATTTGCCCATAGAATTTCTCTTCTTTTGTCACACTTGAAAATGATATGTCTTTTTTTCACTGATATAGTGGCCTCATTCGTTTAGAACCTAAAACCCTCCTATCTGCTTTCTGTCACATAATAAGGATTTGGCACATAAGTCCATATTACAATAGAAATAATCTTATATCATTCTGAAAATTTCAGCGTGTGGCCTCCATTGTCCTGAGCGAGCGCCAGGTGAGGTGAGGCATTTCCTCCCTACAAAATTGGGTGAGTTGGAAGGTGAAAACAAAACAGACACACAGAGTATCAATACAATTTATATGTTGGATTGTGACTAGATTTATGTATTATGTTTCTTTTTGTGTGTCTTTCACTCAACTTTGTTCACAGGAGAAGTTTGATAAACAAAGACATACAACTGCAATAGTGAATATGTCTACACTATGAAAATTTTCTATCACAGCACGTGGTAAGTGTTGCAGTAGTGTACATCATAGGTCCTGACGAAAGCCCTTAAGGGCTGAAACATGTTGACCAAATATCACTCATGGTGAATAGTAATTTCTTCCATACTATTTGCACTCTGCTTTTAACCATACCGTCTTGATGGGCGTACCTAATAAAGTTTCTTAGAGACGTGAAGACAGGTATTTTTAATCACTAAGATTATTCTTTTCTTTCATTCATTTTTTTCACAACTTTTGAGCACTGCAACTTGCCCTTTCAGCCTTCGAAACTCTCTTCGGTTTCAGTTGATGGTACAACCTGTGGGTCTAAGTTCAGCTAGCCTCAGGATTTCTCCTGTGGAAGAGCCAACTAAACACCAGCTTCTCAAGAAAACCCCAGATGACGAAGTTCCACTATTGTGTGGGCTGATGGGTACACTCTTTCTTTTCTTACTACACTATATTCCTCTCTCTTCTCCTGTAGATATCTCTTAACTAACCTCTTGGCATATGTGGTCCGGGACACTAACAGGTTCCAATCGCGAACACAATCAGAAAGACCCTTGGTATCTCTCGTGTGGTGCATCAGGGTGGCCTTTTGGGCCACTAGCAACCTTGAAATTGCAGGCGAAATTTGCGATTACCTATTGGGTAATCGCAAACTGCGAATGGTTTCCCATTCATGCCTATCGGCCTCCAGGCCCATAGGCATGAATGTAAAGGCATTCCCCAATAGCAAATCGGATTTATGATTCACTAATAGGGAATGTGTAGGAATCACAATTTATTTAGCGATTCCTACATGCATAAGGAATTGCGAGTCCTTAATAGCGATACCTTTAAAGTCGCTATAAGGAATCGCAATTCACTACTTTGATGCGTCTATACCAGGGAGAACTGCCTAATGACCTTTCACGAATTTTAAGGTGGTCTTCCAGTCCTGGGCTAATGGATCCTTAGTCCATCAATGTGGGACATACATTTTACAAGTGAGAACCATTTTTAGTCTGTAGAGTATGTGTGTAAGAAGGGTATGTTGAATGGGCGGCCACAGCTAAACAAGAATACATTTTGGATTTGCTTTTTTTATGTAGTACATACGATGAAGGGTTGGAAAGGGCTCAGAAGGCAAATGTAAACTGCAGGGGCTCCTCCCAGATCAGTCTATGGAAGTGGCTCACACTGAAGATGGTTTGGAGGAGGAGACACCGGCCCTCTTTGAAGCTAGGGAGCTTCCCTCTGTCCTCTGTTGGCCCACAGTTCTGTCTAGGGGCGACCCCACAGGCTAGTAGGTAGTAAAGTGTGGCACACTACCTTGCTTTTGTGCCTTTGGTGCGGGGTGTACCTGCATAGAGACTCTCCGCTCTGCCTAGCTTAATGCTCACAATGTGTGACAAAGGCCTTGGCTGGAAGAATCTGAGTGGAATAAGCAAAAAGGGTAATCTCAGAGCTGACTGTTGGAATGTACTGCTACTTTATGCAGCTTTAGTGTAAAGATAGGGCAAATACATCCTTTGTTCCCAGATTCCTCTACTGGATTTCAAAATCTCCACACTCCACAGCAGCAAAGGGAAACCTTCTGTGCTCCAAGGTTGAAGTATACACGTCTTTTCTTCAGACTGTGAGGAAAGGCTGCCTGGACTCTCCTTCACTGAAGATAGCTGACCAACACCTCATGAGGGACAGTGGGGGTGCCACGCACAAAGGAGTAGCTGCTCTAGGCACATCAGAAGAGTAATCTTACTGCTCATGCGTTGAGTTATTTCTTCTGAACCATTTATATACATGTATTTAGTTGCATGTGACCTAAATAAATAAAATGTTTCTATTTAAAATATTAAGCACTGACTAGATATTCCAATACTCACTTCTGTTAGTTGGCTTCTTGAGATCTGTGTCTCTAACCTTACTCTGTTTCCCCGAGTAAGTGTTGGCCAGCTTGCCTTCACTGCTCTGAGGGTCTACTGCTAAAACGGTTTACTAGTGCTTAGTTTTGTGTCCAATCGTAGGATTCAACCCCAGGAAAAAACTGGTAAACAACTCTGATTGATACCGTTTTAGCCTATTAATCTCTAACATCCGTGGGACTCCCAAAAAGTTCCCATACAGTAAAGCTCAAAAATGCAAATAATGGACTAATTAGGATCCATGAAGTAAATATTTTAATGGTATAAGGTCAGACTACTAAACACTACTTGCTAATGTTATGTTATGTTATGTTATGTTATGTTATTTATGGGTCTTGTATAGCGCAACGGCTACTCCAAAGGAGTGTCCCGGCGCTTTGTGCTCCCGACCCGGAAAAAAAGACTGAGAAACATAACAGAAAAAAAAAGTTAAGACAGAGAGAAGGGTAACAGAGCTCTAACCAGAGAATAACCAAGTCTTAAGACCCTTCCTAAAGGCAAGTAGATTGGATGTGGACCGTAAGGACAGAAGTAAGGAATTCCACAACTGAGGGGCCAGGAATCTGAAGGACCGACCTCCCAGACGTGTCCTCTTTATACGCGGCACTACAGCAAGTGCTAGGGACTCCGATCTTAAAGATTGCGTCGGCCGGTAAAAGTCCAGCCTCTTCTGTAGGTATTTTGCACCAGAGGCGTGCAGTGCTTTGTGGGCTAATGTCAAGGCCTGAACATTATCCTCTTCCGAATGGGAAGCCAATGGAGGGATTGCAGCAGATTTGAGGCACTGGCTCGACGATGCAGGCCAAAAATAGCTCGTGCTGCGGCATTCTGGGTCACCTGCATACGCTGTAGAAGGTATTCTGGGAGACCCAGATACGGAATGTTTGCGTAATCCAATCTGGATCCGATAAGGGCCTGTACCGTTATTCTCCGATGTTCCTCGGATAACAGAGGAAAAAACTTTCGAAACATCCTGAGGATGCCGAAACAAGTCCCTGTAAGGGTGGCCACCTGGGATTTGAGCGTAAGCTCATTGTCGATTTTAATTCCCAGGTTCTTAGCCCATTTAGAAGCCTGAGCTGGAGGGAACTTGTCGGCAGGCCACCAACCACGCCATTCCGGTTCCAAAGGACATCCAAAGAAAAGTATCTCTGATTTATCTGAGTTGCACTTGAGGCTGTTCAGATGGAACCAATTAAAAACAGCCCCAAGGCACTCACGGATACTTCCCACATCGAATTAATCGCTCTTACGGCAGGTGAAAAGGAGCTGGGTGTCGTCAGCATATCAGACAATCTGGGCCCCGTAGGACTCCACCAAAGTCGCCAGAGGGGTCATGAGGATGTTAAATAGAGTAGGGCTCAATACTGAGCCCTGGGGAACTCCGACTCCCAATGGCGGCATTTCGGCAGATCCAGAAGAGGCCCAGACCGTTTGTCGGCGGTTGGCTAAGAAGGAGCAAAACCAGTTGAGCACCGTCCCACCTAGACCGATGTCATGTAGTCTTATGAGGAGATCCTCATGGGGGACGGTGTCAAAAGCCGCCGACAGGTCTAACATGACTAACATCACCCTGCCTCCGTCATCCAGCACCTCCTTTATGATCTCTGAGACTTCCAAGAGCGCCGTCTCAGTACTTAAGTTGGATCGAAAGCCCGATTGAGACGCATGGAGTAGCTCATTCGACTCCAGGAAGTTGGACAGCACGTTGTGGACGTGCTTCTCCAAGATTTTAGTCAGTGCTGGAAGGAGCGAGATTGGTCGATAGTTGGATGGGGTTTCCGGGGCAAGGTTGGGCTTTTTAAGAAGAGGTATCACCATAGCCTGTTTCCAGGAATTGGGCAAGACTCCCTGACTCAAGGAAAGGTTGAGAATAGGATTGGCTAAGGGGTTAAAAACATCTGCCATTCGAGCTAAGAATTTAGCCGGGCAGGGATCACATGGTGAACCAGATTTAAGGTTCCTCATCAGAACTAACGATGAGGCAGTCGTGAGAGGAGGAAAGTCCAACAGAGCCGGACCAGAGAGAGGCTGGTGAACTATCTCGTTCGATAGGATCAAAGGATCAGCTGTCAGCCTCGGAAAAAAGGAGTCCTGAATCTGTCTAATTTTGGTCGTAAAAAAATTAGCAATAGTATCAGCCCAGGTCTCATCCGGAGTCTCCTGATCTGAGATCGAACGCGGAGTAGTAAATTCTCGTACGATCGAAAAAATTTCCTTACAGGAATTAGCTGCTTCCTCAATTTTTTTTTGCAAAGTAGCACTTCTTACCCTGTAGAATTGAAGCATGATATGCTTTCATCGAGGATTTATAGATCCGTTTTGCCTCAGAGTCATATTTGGCTCTCCATGCGCGTTAGGCGACTTTACATTGTCTACGGGAGTGGCAAACTCCGCCGTAAACCAGGGGGCTGAGGTACGTTTAGTATCAGATCTAGGTGGCTGTAGAGGGGCCAGCTCATTCAATCTAGCTAAGAGCCAAGACTGCAAGGTATCCTGATCAAGCTCCAGATCACCCGTATAGGAGGGAGGATGGTCCACCAGGGCCTGGGCTAGCATGTCAGGAGATACCCGATGATACGCCCTGTAACTACTTCCCAGCTGTCTAGTGGCTCTGATAGGTGGTTTCTCAGTGCTAGATATTTGAAAATGAGCAAGATGGTGATCGGACCACAGTACCGGCAAAAGTGCAGTAACCACAATAGGTGAAGTAGAGAAGACCTGATCTAATGTGTGACCTTTGTCATGAGTCGGGCCGGAAAGATAGGGGAGCAAGCCCAAAGCAGACGAAATATCAAACAACTTAACAACATCCGGATCCTGCAGATCTTCCATGTGGAAGTTGAAGTCTCCCGCCAGTAAGCACTGTTCCGATCTCAGGACTAGAACAGACAAGACCTGCTGGAGATCCTCAAAGAAAGACCCCACAGGACCCGGAGACCTATATACAAGACCCTTCACAGTGTGTTGAGATGATAAGGAAAGGGTGAAGGCAAGGGATTCGGCACCCGTGATGGTCTCCGTGGACACAACTGCACACGTGAGAGATTTTTTTACAACTAGGGCGACTCCTACCCCTCTTCCCTTAGCTCTATCTTGTCTATAGATGTTATACTCAGAGGGAATGGCTGCCACTATATCCGGATGAGAGGACTCATTAAGCCAAGTCTCAGTGAGCATAAGACAGGTGGGGTGGTTCGTAGAAAGGAGATCAAAAATCTCCTGTGCATGTTTGTGCAACGACCTGGTATTGAGGAGTAAACAAGAATGTTTAATGTTACACTCCTTCAAGTAGGAGGTGGTAGGGAGAGCCCAGGTAAGATGCCAATTACAGCCTGGACATTTATGTTTACCTCTGTAACGACCGGGAAAAACAGAGTGACAAGAGACCTCGACAGAGCGCAAAGAGTGAAGCTCCTTGGATGAATATGACAGCATAGTAATGCAGGGACACGAGAAGTAGCAACCAAGAGTAACCTGCCACGCCGTACGCCTCCGGGACGCTGACGGGCGCAGACGGGCAGGACTCTGGCACGACTCCGGCGCAGATCCGGCGCGTCCGCAGTACGCGTCCGCTGCGCGGAGGGAAGGAGGAGCTTTTTGTAGCACTACTAGAGCGCGAGGGCGGAGAGTCCTACCCCCAAGATGGCGGCCCCAAACAGATCCCAGCCCTCGGCGTCAATACTCGGCCGAGGGCGGTCTGAAACCCAGGCAAGAAGAAAGGAGCAGGCGAAGCGCTTACACGCGCTAGGAATGTGGAACTGTCGTTCTTTCTTTCTGATTATATATCTATCTGTTGATCTATACTTCTCTCTTGAGTCATGTCCTAGAATAGGACATGCTGCATTTATGTTTTTCTAATGTTATTTTGTACTTAATTCTATCTTGTGAAATGTTTACATTTCAACTGCTTGTATGTGGTAATGATGGTTTTCTGGCACACAATGTATTATTTCTTGATGTGAGTGGGTCAATGGCGTACAATCTGCTGATTTGATATTTTCTCATAGCTCTGTATGTGTTTTCCTTATTTTCTGTCCCATATATAGACGGCCACGGTTTGTTACACTATTTTCTACGGTCCGGCTACGTTAGGATTTGGAAAATCATCTCGCTAAGTGATGTAGCAAGATCGCCTAAGGCAAACAGGCAAAATGTCTACCCTACCCCAATGTAGTGCTTAAATTAGATAAAAAAATTAGGTAAATGTTTTTCTCCAGAGGCCGCTGCAGAGTACGAGGGTTACGAATGCCAAGCCTATCTAGTGTTGATCCCACCTCATGCCTCTTTTTTCCACCACACTATACTATGTTTCTTTTATTTCACTCTGACATGTTTTTTTATCATCAGCACTTCCTCCCTTTGTCCCAGCGTTCTTATTTTTTTGTGCCTCCTTTTTTTCTCCTTCATCCACCAAATGAGTATCAATGCCTACATCTACAACCAGCGGAAACATATAATCAATGACCTGGCTGCTCCGCCCCCCGCTGTGCAACATTCTTTGCTGAAACATCATCCTACGCTGCACTGCATTGACATATTCAGCTGACGTTCACCTTCTCGCTTGTAGAGGAGGGTTGTACTTTAAAACTGGGCCGAGTTCCCTCCCTTTTCGCCTGGAATAATTTAGCGGAATTTAACAAAACCGTTAAAAAAAAATAATCATGAAGTCCAATGTTTTATTTTGCATGCCAAGGTTTATTGGCTGTTCCCAAGAGACACTCATAAAATATTACGCTCATTTATTGTTTGCCAGGAAAGATCCGACTTGCCTTATTATTGTTTTTAGGACAGTCGCCTCACAAAACGTTTTTATGAAAACATCTGGCTAAATGGTGCATTTCTGTAATGAAGTGGACAAAAGTTAACACTACTAACATGAGTAGTGTGATGACTTACTGAAGATGTAGGGCGGTTTCAAGTGTTGTATGGCCTCTACACCTTCCACCAACCACTTTCAAGATTTCGATGACGTGTTTCACGAGCTCCTACAAGAACAGTGTCGGCATGATGTGAGATGGTCGTAGGCTGCGAGGATGTTACTCTCTTCTTGTGGCCATCTGTCCTCTTCCATCGCTCTTGCGTCATCCTAACTTTAGGAGACGTTGACTTTATTTGTAGCAGCATGCCCTGCCAAAGGCCTTGCTTTGCTTGTACTAGAGGCCTTGAAACAAGGTCCTCAAACAGCAGATTATAATCTTTTACAACATCCTTGCCTGGAGTCTCAAGTTCATCCTCAGTGACTCTGGTTTTCCTGTGTGTGTAGACATTTTCCCGTGACGGATGAGTACCGTCTGCAGGGGGCACAGCATTTCCCCGTGGGCTGTGTTGTTTTGACACTACCAGGAGGTGCTGTGCTGCCTTAAGAGTTGCAGCTGCAATCTTTGTGACCCAGGGTGAGGCTCCCTGCAGTTCCAGCAAGTGCCACTCCTTCTGTTGCACGTGAGGGACTTGTCTGCAAAGGCCCAGTCATTTGCAGCAAAGTGTCCTGTTTCTCCTGTGCCAATAATACTATGTCCGACAATATAAGAACACAACTTTTTTTGTTACCATGTATGTCAATAACTGCATTAGCATACACACAAGCCAGTTTGGGCAAATTTTAACATAACATTCTATACCAGGCCTAAAAGCATTAGCCATTGAAAGACCCACTTGAGCATTCGGTTTATTTTGGCTGTAATATGTTTTTCTCTGCCAGTCACAAAGAATAATGGATTCCAGGATCACGCTGCACAAATGTGAGACAATGGTTCCCACAGTTTTATAAAGCTTCACAAAATCCCAAAAAGGGGACCTCATGTCAACTTGCTTTGCAGGGGAGAATAGACACGCAAGCATTGTGTGGACTGACTTCTCCCTGAAGAAAACTTCCCACATTTGTTTCTTGAGGGCTTATTTTCATTATATGATAAATCTGCTCTGCTGTCCTGAAACCTAGTTGAGAAAAAGAAGAACATTGGGCCATTTATTAATGATTCTGAATGAACCACAGTTCAGCAGTGTGTACATTTTTAAATCTAGATTCCTATCCGATTAATGGGAACTACAAGCTTAAATTCCAGATATTCAGAAGCAAAAACACCAATATAATTGCGAGTAAATAAAAGGGAAAAACATCTATTTTAATAAACTTTAGAAAACAAATGTTTTCATAATCATCTCCCTCTAGGGATGCAAAAATTATTCCAGGTTTTCAGTACATCCAGCATGAAGGTGTATGAAATTATCAATCATGTACCCCCTTGACTATTGTACAGACTTATATGTGCATCAAAATAAGTAAGCAAGCACCCCAACCACTGGGACGTGCTTCACTTATTTCTATGTGCCAGGATCCTTTATTAAGGGGTTACAATTCAGAATTAAGAGTCTGAAACATAAGGTGGTGGAATACAGAATTTCATTGCTGACATCACATTTAGGCATCCTTGCGTGGGAGATTTTTTTCCTCAAATTGCTGATGTCTGTTAGGATACTAAATATATCAATGGGCCCATTCTGGAAAAATCTTAAGGCTAGGCCTAATATATGTGGTGTTCATGAAATTCGTCGCACTTCTGGACAGTGAGATATCTGCCATATATAGCTTATGGGCATGTCGGTGCCCTTTCCTTCTGATGTCCTGAGCATAGATAAAGTCAGAGTCACTGCCATGGTATTCTCACCATGGATCATGTAAAAAGCATGTGTGCTGTTCCCTTTGTCCAGAATTCAATCTCCTCTGAAGCAAGGGTGCAATGATTGGCAATAGCTAACTTAGTTCATCAGACCCTAGCTCTGTCCCTGGTGTCAGGTTCTCCAAACCAAAGGAACAAGAGGATCCTTTAGCTTTAATTTTTATGCCAATCAAACTCACAGCCCTCTGTGCTGTGAAGGGGTCCAGATATGCTGTTAACCCTCACTCTTCCCCTTAACCTAGGGAGAATCCTCTGCACAAGAACAATGCTGGTAACTTCCATCCATCAAACTATCAGTTGATAAAAAAAACCAGGTTAGGGCTAATATCAGCACAATCAACCAGATAAGAGGCCCCAGTTAGCTGAATGACCACCATGACCAATTATCACACCCTGCCTTAGACGCAGTAATACTGATGCATGACATAAAATGTCTACTTCACATCATAAGTCATTACAATGGTATGCTGAAGCAGCGGTTGCCATATTGAGTCTGGCAGCGCGTGGAGGGAGCGGTCCCATGGCAGTGGCATCCCCCATCACACGATGCCTGGGACTACAGGCTGTCTTCAGGGAGGTAATGTGGCATCAGCAATTTAAATTTAAGGACCCTGCTTCTTCAGAAGCAATTGTGACGACTCATTATAAAGGATTGAGGATTTTCTTTTTTTTAAAGTCTCTCCCTCTATCAATATACTGTACCCAGCTGCTGGAAGTGAAAAAAGTATTTTTCTGGTAGTTTCAGCTGATGTGTGTGAATTCATGGAAATACAAAAACTAAGAAACCACATCGGAGGAGGCTAAATCATGGAAAACCAATTTGAAGGAAGACCATTTTAAAGATATAGAAATAAATCGAAAATGAAAGGAAACATTTTAAAGGGAAGATCATTTTAAGGAAATATCCAGAATCACATTTAAAAAAAAATATATTTCTGGCAGTGAGAGATTTTTTGGGTTCCGTAATGGGTGATGTTTTGAGCGATGTGGGTTTTTTAGGGTAATTAGTGTTTAGGGACTTGTGGAGTTTACGAGTGATGAAGCGTGTTAGGGCTTAGGCATGGGTTGAGTATAGGGTGGTGAGGGGTTTTAGTCATGGATGAATGATGTTTAGAGGTGGTGAGGGTTTTTAGGGTCAGGAATTGGTGGTGTGTAAGGGTGTTGAGGTTTGATAGGTTTTACAGATGGGTGGCGTTTGGGGCAGGTGAATGTTTTTAAGATTCAGTGACAGCTAGAGTTTTCGGGTGGTGAAGTGTTTTTAGTGTTTTTTATAACAGGTGGACCTTGGGGCAGATTGGTGTTTTAAAAGTTCAGGGATAAGTGGATTTTATACCTAGAAAGGGTTTTAGGGTTCAGGGATGGGGTTTAGGGGTAGTAAGGGATTGTAGGGGCCATGAATGTGAGATTTTTTGGGGTGGTGAGTGTATTTTTAGGATTCAGGGATGAATGGACTGTAGGGGTGGTGGGGGTTTCAAGGGATAAGGGGTAGGTGGAGTTTAGGCATAGAAAGGGGTTTCTAGGGTTCAGGAATGATAGAGTTTAGGAGTTGTAAGGGGGTTTTAGGTTTAGAGATGGGTAGAGCTTAGGAATAGAAAGGGCTTTAAGCATTCAGGGATGCGTAGAGTTTTAGGGGTCAGACACAGGTGGAGTTAGGTGTGGTGAGCAGTTTTTATGGTTCAGGGATGGGTGACATTCAGGGTTAAAAAGGGCTTTTAGGGTTCAGGTATCGGTAGAGTGTAGGGGTCAGTGATGGGTGTAGTTTATGCGTGGTGAGCCATTTCTAGGATGCAGAGATGGATGGTGTTTAGTGGTGGTGAGCGTTTAGAGAATTAAAAGTATTCAATGAAATTTATAATGCATAAGATATGAATCTGAAATAATATACCCTGGTGTAAAGTATTGAAATAAATACCTTTGACAAAATAAAATTATGAAAGTAAGACCTGCAACCATTTCATTTACACCTTAAAAAATAAGTATTTAGAAGCCAATTAAAAAAACATTTTATGAATTGGTTTCTATGATATGAAACATGCCATTAATCTTGAAAATTTACCTCAAATGGTTTAGATGAAATGGATTCTCAGTAATGGAATTCCATTAAATCATTTTATGAAATCACTTACAACCGGTTTAATCTTCCATCCATCTCCAATATATTGTAAATCCCTATCTTTTTGCATGAGGCATCTTATCTTTTTGACATTCACTCAATTTCACACTGTTAATCAGAACATTGTACAAATTCTGTTATACAAACAAATGTAGAAATAGATAAGGAAGAGTACTAGTTGTTTTCTAAAACACAGCTAAGTGGTGGTTTGATTTTCGCTCTGCATTCCACCCATTGCAATGCCTCTGCAATTGAGCAGAAACAATGAGTTAACACAAAGAACATATGCCACTATAGTAATAATAGTAAGAGTAGGATCATGCACACAGGTGTGTACAGTTTGTAAGTTTGTTGCGTGCCTCCGGGGTTTCACTCTCTGGTCATAGAGTGTGTAAACAACAAATGAATAGGGTCTCCTGATTAGAGGACGTCCCCCTGAGCACAGCGTGTAGCCCACTATAGAGTGGGTTTAAAACGATGAATGAAAGATTAATCAAACGAAGATTTGATGAGGATGTTGAAGAGAATGTCTCTGATATTTATTCCATGATTGATATTGTCATCTTCATATCAATTCACAATTCCAGGAAATTGTTTATCACAACACTGGACCAAACATTTGCATTTCCCAATGCATTTCAGGCCATCCAAACCATTCGTCAGGCGATAAGTTTGGAAGCGAAACTCCTTGCGTTTGCAAACCGGAAAGGGTGCTGCTATAGTAATAATAACATTTTGAAGGGCACTAAGTGGCCAGGGGCTAATTAAGGCTCTAGGGCCAGAGTTACAATGCTTTTAATCTGTTGCAAACCCTGTCATGTACTAAATTAAAGGGTTTGCGACTGATGAAAAGCTTTTTGTCATATACTAAACCTATTTTACCAGTTGGTAAGGTTATAGCAGCTCATAAAATGAGTTAAGAAATGGATACCCATTCACAATTTGTGAGTGAAGTAGTGTGGCTCACTGGTTAGAGGCGGCAGACCCGAGAGCAGAGGACGGCCTGGGAGCAGGGTTCGATTCCCGGCGCGGCAGGTTTCTGGACCAGGGTCAGCGGGCTCGATAATTCTCTCGCCTCGGTGCCCATTCTGATCAGCGATCACACTCGGCAACTCTGGGCATTAGCTTGCCTCATCTTCACTAACGGCCCCACCAGACCGCCGGGGATGCCTGGTCTCACCCTGGAGATACCCATTAAGGGACCATCTCTCAGTGAAGCCAGGAAGGGTTTCGCAGCGGTCGAAGCGCCTTGGGACCCTACGGGTAAGTAGTGCGCTATATAAATGCCAATACATACATACATACATACATACAATTTGGAGCAAGTGTGTTTTCGGCACCAGCACCATATATATTGTGACTATTATTCCAAACGCAAACCTTTAACCAGTTATTGACTCCAAAGTTAGGTGGTAACTAATTTGCTAGGACAAAGGGGTTCTCTTTGACTCTCTTCCCTTCTGGGAGTCATAGTCGCAGCTTCAAGGGGAGTCTTCTCTCACTGAAGTGTTTCAAAATGGAAAGCTATCTCTTAGGTCGGAATCCCTTCATCTGGCGATTAAGACTAGGTTCAGACTGAGTAGGATGGGAGGTCGCTCCTTTCGTGTTTTGGCGGCTGGATTATGGAACTCTCTCCCGGTCCATATTCGTGCCCTAAATAGCCTGACTCTCTTCAGACGTGCTATAAAAATCCATCTGTTCGCCTCTGCTGACTGATCCCTTCTCTTTCTAGCTTCGATCTGTTGTGTTGTGGTACTTGATCAGGCGCCAGGACGCCCCTCCGCTGGGGCAGCTGTGCGCCGAATAAATGTTATTAACATAACATAACATTAACATAACATAACATTTTTAAATCAGCCCCATTTCCTTTCAGAAACTCGGGCTGCTTATAACAAAAACAAAAAAATCCATTCTGCAATGCTTTCATAGGGATAGTGGTCTGCTTTCCCTTAAGGTGTCTTAGAGCATTGTCTGAAATTGCTTCAAAGATTTGAAACAGGTTTGCTGTACTGCGGGTCCAGTGTGCACTGTAAGGGGTAAATGTATCAATTATGTCAAAACAGAAGGAGAGGACAATAGCAGATTTATTTTGTGTCCATCCATGAACTAATGGCATGAATGACAAATGTAAGTTTAGAGGAAGACAAAACTACAGGGCAGAGATTATTGTGAGATAAGTCTAAAGAGACCACATATGCCACACATTTTAAGGAGAGAGAGTACCGGAGGATACAGGTTTGGCATAACTACAAATGCGAGGATGAAACAATGGCAACTGTTTTAATGCTGTGGCCAGAGACACAAAAGCAGATTACTGTAAAAAAATCTCAACAGTGTAAATCAATAAGATTCTCATTTTAATACACATTAATACTGAATGGCTTTACGCTTTAGTGCAGCAGTACTATTTTATTATTTTATTTTGTATTTATAGTTTCACAGCAGCAAGATTACATAAATCAATATATAGTATACAGTGCGTACCATTACATATAAAGGAAAAAAGAGTAGAAAGCATAAACCAATAGTTACAAAAATAAATAATTCAATAAATAATTGGTTCAACCCTCATAATATTCACGAAAAAACACCCCAAATGTTTATACCAATCTGACGTTTCTTGGGCCCTTTAACAGAAAATAAACCCCATTCCAACTTGTATAAATTATACATTTTTGCTCACCAGAATTCAAATGATGGGGGATCTTTCTGCAGCCATTCACCAGAGATACAAAGGCGAGCGACAGTCATGAAGAAGAAGACCAGATATCGATGTTGATATAACACATTCAGAGGACTGCTTGCAGGCGGCTTCCCTAGTACCATCCAAGCAGGAGTAATAATCAAAGGAAGATCTATGACCAAAGACAAAACATTCTCTATATCTGTAATAAATCTATGCAATTTATCACAAATAAAAACGATATGCACGCTATCCGCATTGTCATCCCCACAACGGAAGCACTTCCCATCATGTACAGCCCCCCATTTAGCCATCCGTGCGGGGGTGTAGTATAAATCAAATAAGGTCTTAAAAAATTGAACTTTCAAATTTGCTGACATTAATGACTCCCTAGACATTACAATAAGTTCCTTAACCGCGATATCTGGTTCTCCCAACTCTCTAGACCATTTACTATTGTGTTTATCCAAATCATCTGGTCTATCGGAAAGCAATAACTGGTATAAAGGTCCAATTTTAGGCTGTCGTCTAACCATTTCTACAAGAGAATGGGGTACCATATTGGCATTGGTCCGAAATAAAAAATCCCTAATCTGCAGGAATTTAAAAAACTGTGCTTTAGGCAAGCCCTATTGTGAAGCTAATTCGTCAAAAGATTTGCCCACCCCATTAGCAGAATAGAAATCCCCTAAGTGCCTAATACCTTTCTTTCTCCAGCCCTGAGAAATGTTATCCCCGAATATTCCCGGTAAGAGCTTTACTGCATTCAAGGGCGTATAATATGATATTTTCCCCAATGAATTCAACATACGTAGTCGTTTCCACACTTTAAAAGCACTGTTCAAAACTTTAAATCGTGTTCGTTTGAAATAGCTGCCATCCACTTCTGTAAATAAGCACTGTCTGGCAATTGGGCCCATAAGAATTTCAAAAACTGTGGGTGCAGTGGCACTATTAACAGCTCCTTCCCCAGTAATTAACAACCGCATTTTCAACAAAAAACATGTAACAAAATATAGAGCAAAATCAGGTACCGCTAGGACCCCTCTCTCAAGAGGTAAGGTCATAAATAGCATCAGGCGTCTAGGCCTACCCGGGCTCGATATAAATTTCCCACAAATTGATTGCAGTTGTTGTAGTCTAGTATTTGAAACTTCCAAAGGTACTGAGCGGAATAGGTAAAGAACCTTGGGTAGGACATTCATTTTAATGATATTGGAACATCCTAATAGTGTAAAATACAGACGACCCTCACCTATCCAAAGAGTCTTTAACTTTATGAATAAGCAAATCCCAGTTCACTTTCATCAATTCGGACATAGACGATCGAATTTGTATACCCAGGTAGGTCACCTCTTTAACTACTCGCTCATCAATCCATGAAATACTGTCAGAGCACAGAATTTGCGTTTTTGACTCATTAAGCTTGTACCCAGCAATCAAGCCAAATTCTGTAGCTAACCGCTCAATCTCCCCGATCGCGCGAGGTGGATTCACAGCGGTCACAGCTTTGTCGTCCGCGTAAGCAAAAACAGAAAATTCATAATCAAAAACCCGAAATGGAGGCATGCAGACATTATGAGATAATTGTTCTATAAAAGGATTAATATAAAGGGCAAATAAAAGGGGAGAACCTTGCCGAGTACCCCTAGTTATAGTCACCACATCCGATAACAAACCCATTACAGATATTTTAGCAGTGGGGTCACTATACAGGGCTTGCAAAGCTACAATACATTTTTTACCAAAGCCAATTTTAACCAGCAGTTGCCACATATAATCCTATTGCACGGCTCAAACGCTTTCTCTACGTCCAATAAGATCAACGCTAAATCCCTCTTTTCTATACCAACAATGTAAAATAATGTTACAACTTTATTAACATGTGCAACCGTACCCCGTTGAGGGATGAATCCATGTTGATTTAGTGAGACCAAAGAGGTGATAACTTTAGATAATCGATTGGGCAAAATTTTAGAATAAATATTATTGTCACAATTTAATAAAGAAATTGGATGATATGATCCCACTAGCTGCGAGGGTTTACCCTTTTTACAAAACACAACGATCGTGGCTTCTGACCATGATTTAGGTGGATGCCCTATCTGTGCTGTTTGAAAAACCTTTAGCATCTCAACTTTGATTAAATTAAAAAACAACCTATAAACCTCTACAGGGATCCTATTGGGTCCTGCCGCTTTCCCTAAAGCTAAGCTTTTTACTGCGTTTTCTAATTCCGTCATAGAGATCGGAAGATCAAGTTGCTCCGCAAAAGAAGGATCCAGTTGTTTCACTCCCTCCTGGAAAAATACACTCTGATCCCCAACAGATCCCCTCTGCTGAGTATAAAGAGTGGAATAAAACTGCTGAAAAATCGAGAGTATCTGTTGAGGATCAGACTGCAACAAACCATTCTGATCCTTCATGTGCAGTCGCACTGCCAGGTGTCTCCCAATAGTTTCCCAAATTCATGGTTTTGCCGCTTGAATATAAAATATTTTCTAGCATTCTCTGCACTCCAAAACCCCAAAACATTAGCACAGTGTTTAGCGCCATGATTCAATAACCCAGAGACATCATTCTGGCCTGAAGCAATCCCTATGGATAAAGCACCTTCCGCCTCTCCCAGAGCCTCATAATGTCGAGCTAACTCCAACTTAAGTTTCCTCTGTTAAAATAAGCTAAAGCTAAGGACTTCCCCCGGGAAGCAGGCCTTAAAAGTATCACAAACAATAATAACAGATGCTGATAAATTATTGTTTACAAAAAAATCCTTAATCCAATTACACATATGTTCTTTAAATTCTTCATTTATGCACAATTTCCGATCAGATGTAAAAGAATTATATATAGGCCTCCTCCTAATTAAAGCTAGTTCTAGAACAATAGGAGTGTGATCCGATGAGATCCTTGGATACCCTTGAATAGCGCATCAGTTAACAACGAGGTAGGTGCAAAAAAATAATCCAATCTTACCAATATTTTATGTGGATAAGAATAAAAAGTAAAGCCCCTATCGTGTTCCTTTAGTTTGCCCCAGACATCCACCAACTCGCGATCGCAAATTAAATTAAAAAGTGCTTTAAAAACTTTTGGTTTTAGTCCGCTATATTTCTGAGGGCCATCCTGTAGAGCTTGATTAGTTAGATTGATATTTATATCACCACAGATTATCAAAGGGTGCGACCATGTGGCTAATTTGGTATTTAATTCAACTAAAATCCCAGGATCATCAAGATTAGACCCATAGATGGTGCAAAGCGTGATCTGATATTCCTCAATCCCACATTCAGCTATGGCCCACTGCCCAAATTTATCCGTTAATGTCTGACCAATAGTAACAAAATTACGTCTAGCTAGAACGGCTACACCACGAATCATACCAGTTTGACCAGAGGCAGATATTAATGAAAATCCCAATTCATTCGATATATCTTGCTTGCCCCAAGGTATATGGGTCTCATGTATAAATAGTAAATCCGGCCAAATGTGTCATAACTCTGCAGTCACTTTTGTCGCTTTGCAACATTATTAAGACCCGACACATTCAGTGAACACATTTTATTCCATCACGTGACATTGCTATCATTATATTCACAAGCACCCAGTCCGACTTTAAAGGAGCTGGGCTCCCTACCCTTTGGTACCAAAGATCCATCTTTTTCTTCTTTCTTGCAATTTAAGCAGTTTCTTGCAGCTGTGAAATTTTTCCCTTTTTGCTCCACCTAAGTGCTGCCCACCCCTCTCACCGCCCTGCCCATTCAGGAAACCTCAGGAAGCCGATTTCGGGCTCCTGTTGATTTTCGCCCTCATTCCCTCAAGGCGCAGACTTCGGGCGCCATCTTGGGAGAGGACGAGGACAGCACTCTAGTGTCTGGGCGATTTGGGCCTAGACACTATAAGAGAGCATACCACAATCTGTCCATTCCTTTGAACAAGGACTCCTGAGGCGGAAGCCGGGAATTTAGTGCTCTCATTTTTAAAATGTATTACTGTATTTGTTTATTTAGCGCCGATATTTCCATAACTATTTAGAATTGCTTTGTGCTGTTTTAATCACCCCCCACTGCAGCATCTTGCCGCATCTTACCTCCAGAGTCCCCTGAAACCTCAGGAAGCCGATTTCGGGCTCCTGTTGATTTTCGACCTCATTCCCTCCAGGTGCAGACTTCGGGCGCCATCTTGGGAGAGGACGAGGACAGCGCTCTAGTGTCTGGGCGATTGGGCCTAGACACTATAAAATGAACACCCCTTCCCGTACGCGCAGCGGGCGTGCCGATGGCGCGCTGGAGGCGCGCCAGAGGCAAGCCCGTCTGTGCCCGTCTGTGGCCGACCGGGGACAAGGGCACAAACCCCTGCCCGAATTCCTCTAGACTCCCCAAGAATGATCACATATTCTAAAGAGCAGCTAGAAAGCCTCTGCCCACCTATTAGGAAAACATGCAAACACTCATGGAAGGCTGAAATGATGCCCTTAAGCTGTAGGACCTGCTTTCAAAATCCTAAGAACAACAATGATTACGAACACAAGACGAAATCTCTGACAATGTTTCAGATCAACTGTCTTTCGCTAAGAAAACACAAATTTGAAATATTCGATTTATTAACAGAACAACAACGAGAAGTTCTTTTTTTGACTGAGACGTGGCTAGATGAGGAGTCCACCCCAGATATTCTAGAGGCCCTTCCCAAAAACTATGGCATACTAAAAATCAACTGAGATAAACAAAGGGGAGGGGTTATTGCTATTATCCATAAACTCGAACTGATATGCACCCTGGAAATGGTTATGATCAAAGACAGCGAAGCCGCTTTCTTCGCGATTAAATACAGGCCTAATATAACTTTCAATGGCTACCTAATCTACCGCCTGCCAGGAGGGGCCACAAATTTTATAGAAAGTCTGACAGAGGTCATCACCCAGTCTGCTCTATGTTACAACAAACTTCTTATCCTAGGAGATTTAAACCTCCATCTTGAAGATGAAAATAATAAAGATGCCCAAGGATTACTTGCATCTTTAGAAATGTTTAAACTTAAATTACAATCCCTAAAATCTACCCATAAGGCGGGTCACCTTCTTGACCCGATCTTTGCGAACTAGGAGGGATTGGTGGTCCAACCTCCTATCCAGGTACTATGGTCAGACCACTTCCTGATTAAATTCACAATCCCAAGAGAAAATAAACAACCCCAACAAACCAAGCAGACAACATCTAAGCGCAGATAATGGGGGAAACTTAAACAAATTGATCTAGAACTAGCCCTTAAGGCAGGCTGCCCCCCTCTGAAAGAAAATATAGAGGAAGCCTGGACAGACTACGAGAATTGGCTAACAAGAGCGCTAGATGCAACTGCACCTTGGACAACTAAGACACCTGTAAGATGTCTTAAATCGGCACAATGGTTTGATGCTGACTTAAAAGCTATCAAATCAAAATGCAAAAAGCTAGAGCGCATCTGGCGTAATACATATGCTGAAACAGCCAAATTTGAATACAAAATCAGTATAAAAAATTATCATAAAAAGATTAGAATAGCCAAAAGAAACTTTTTTAGCAAAAGAATTGAATCAGCCGATAATTCTACCAAAGAACTCTTTGTCATCTACAAAGAACTCACTTCAGCTGATAGGACCATAGCCCTAGATATTCACTCTACAGCAACTTGTGAAGCGATAGCGGACTTCTTCGTCCAAAAAGTAGAGAACATCTACAAAACCTTTCCGAAGGTCATGGATGGCACAACTACTAACCATGCTACTAATGCTGAACCAACTAACACCTGCTATCTAAATTAATTTTCAGTGCCAGATAACACTGAGGTGCTGAGAATCATCCGTAGCATACAATCAGGCTCCCCCAAAGACGTAGCTCACCCCAAGATCTTCAAAAACCAGGATGAACTACTGGTAAACCATATAAGCCATATGGCTAAATTATCTTTCCAGACGAGCCATGTACCACAAGACAGGAAAACAGCGCAGGTTATCCCTATCAAGAAAAAGGCCAATCTCAGTATAACCCAACTGGACAACTATCGTCCTATATCGCTCCTACCATTCTGCGCTAAGGTGGTGGAAAAGATAGTCAATGCCCAACTAATAAAGCACTTAGAAGAAGGCCACCATCTCCACCTCTCGCAGTCAGGATTCAGAACATACCATTCTACTGAATCAGCTCTTCTCTTTTCCACGGAGCTATTAAGAGGCAGAGTAGATGAGGGGAAGACAGCTGCGCTCCTTCTATTAGATCTGAGTGCGGCATTTGACACCGTCTTCCATCCCATACTACTCTCACCCCTTAGCGAGGCTGGAATTGATGGCCTGGCTCACGAATGGATGCGCACATTCCTGGCTAATAGGCAATTCCAAGTCAATTGCCCTCCTTTCAAATCGGAAGTTCGAGCACTCAGACATGGGGTGCCGCAGGGATCAATTTTGAGCCCTACACTATTCAACCTGTACATGGCACCCCTGGCTAAGATAGTTGAGGCATATGGGGTCGAGATAGTGTTATACGCGGAAGACACCCAGCTAGTGGTGACACTATCTCGACCGCCCGAGGAAGCCTCAGCTAGTTTCTCTGCATGCCTCAGCGACCTAGCCAGATGGATGAATACCAACTGTCTATGCCTTAATGCAAATAAAACTGAGCGTCTTGTGTTGGGGAAGACTCCGTCCATCTGGTCGTCTGCATGGTGGCCATCTGAACTTGGCACCATATCAAAGCCCTCCGAGCAGGTGAAAAACCTAGGGGTCAGATTAGACTCTACTCTGTCCCTTGAACACCACACTAGAGGGATTGCAGGCAAATGTTACGGAATCCTTAAGACTCTACGCAAAACCCTGGACTCCCTCCCTGCAACTAATAGGAAAACTCTGATCCATGCTCTAGTAACACCCCATCTTGATTACAGCAACTCACTGTATATGGGCTTGAGCAAAAAAGGTCTTCAGCGTCTGCAGTGCGTCCAAAACGCAGCTGCCCGACTGGCACTTAACCAATCTAGAAGGTCATCAGGGAAACGTGCCTTAGCCACCCTTCACTGGTTACCCATACGTGAGCGCATTACATTTAAAACAATGTGCATGACTCACCGCATTGCCCAAGAAAAAGGACCAATATACCTCCAAAAACTGCTGTCCAAGTATCAACCCAAGCGACTCTTAAGATTCCAAGGCTGTATGCTCTTTCAAGTGCCCAGAATTTACCGGGCACGTATGGGCAGTAGATCTTTTAAATACTTGGCCAGCAAACAATGGAACTCACTACCCACTGAACTCAGAATGGAACCATCAGAAAAAAAATTCCGCCAAAAACTAAAAACATATCTGTTCCCGAAAATATGAGCCCCTTCTTTCGCCCCCCATCAGTTTTCTCCCCCTATTTTCCCAGTATCAGCCCAGTCCATGTTCATAAAGCGCTGGGACACACTGTTTTCTAGTGTAACCAGGCGCTATATAAAAGGCTTCTATTATTATTATTATTATTATTCCTACCCAAGTGACCTCCCTCCCTCCACCCACCTTCAAAACCCTCGAAACCCCACCCCCCCTTAACGAAGCTTTAGGACACATAGTCCTGTAGATGCGAGCTTACCGAGCCCCTTGCCTTTCCCTGTAAAGTCCTTTGACAACCATAATCACAATAAAAAAAATTTAAAAAGTCAAAGCGGAGTAGCATGGAGCGGGAGGAAGAAAATAAAAACCTACCAAAAGCATGTAAGCTCCCTAATTCACCCTAATCAACTATACAGAACTTACAAATTCTTTAGCTGGGGCAATGCTAGTGAAGAAGTGCGTTCTTCATCAAACACTACCTTCAACTTAGCTGGAAACATTAGGAAAGCTGAGGCCCCCTTAGACTGTAACTCAGGAATCAATTGGCGAAATTGCCAGCAAAGCTCCACCGACCGTTGGCACAGATCTGGACGCTCAAAAAACTCCACATCTCCACCTCTTCTCTTCTTATCAGGTCTAGCATGTGTGAACACTTCCTCCTGTGCCAAAAAACTATTGAATGATACCAACATAGCCCTAGGTTTAATTTCCTGACCAGGCCTCAGCCGAATCTTAAAAGGGAATCTATGTACACGTTCTATTTCAAGGTCCCAGTCCCATCGGATCAAATTGGGGAAAACTTTCTTAAACAAATCAACAATAAACCCCCTTGGATATTGCCCCTCTTTCCCCTACGGAATCTGAAGGACCCAAAGTTATTGCGTCGGGCCTGGTTCTCAATATCGGTTAACTTCCAAATAGTGTCTTCTTTAGTAGCCAAACGTAGTTCTGTAGCCGCCTTGTGCTGTGCCAAAAGTCCAGCAGACTCCAATGCACTGTCACTGTGGCCCACATTCGAAGCAGTAAGAGCAGGGACCACGAAGAGCTTAAATAATGCATATTAATAGTACTATCCAGCACAGTATTTGCCCTATTATCAGTATATTCATTATTAAAATCATTAACTGAGTCCATAGGAGCACCAGTACTAATACTAACACTAGCACATCCGAGCACTGCTTCAGTCACTACAGGGATTGAGTTCTCAGCAGACTCCATTCCTTTAACTTTTCCCTTTTCCTAATCTTTTTCTTTGATGCCGGTGACAAATGCAGGTATTTTCTTTCCACTCTGACCACCCTTTGACTTAATTCCAGCAGAGGGGGGCTCCTGGGTTTTACTTGAGGCAGAAATATTATTGCAGTTTTCTACCACCTCTACAACACCCTCCTCCTGTCCGCGGGGCTTGCCGCGAGAGCCCTTCGGCGGCATCGCAGCAGACTGCTGAGGCTTCACGGAGCAATCAAGTAACGGCCTTCAGTTGCGCCACGCATCCAACGCGAGCAACGCATATGGAAAATGTAAAAATGAGGAGAAATAATCCATTTATCCTCTTTTCGCCACTTTAAGACTAGGGTTTTCCTTGTCTTAATTTTGGTGCTGCCTTCTATGTACGCCACCCTTGTACATAGGGGGCAGCGGCAAATACAATGGGTGTTGCAGTGGATCGTCCACTACAATACCCACCGCACCCCCTTTCATGCTAAACATAGCGTGAAAGGGTGCCTTATGTACAAGACGATTTAGAAAAGGGGGTGGTGATGAACAGAGTGTCTGAGTTAAACAGACCACTCTTACCCAGTCCAAAGATCAGGGCTTGATCCATCACCGTTATTTATCTCACTGCCCCATCCCAGCTCAGAACCTGGCTATATGCAAATCAGTCTGTCCCTGGCCCAGTGCATCATGGGAACAGGGCAGACTAAACTACCAAGCCAATTCTTCACCAGAAAGGAGACATACTACCGGGGACCGGTTTCTGGCATTTCAGCCTTCTTCGGCCCGGCTTGCTTGAATCCTGATGGAGCAGTGAGAAAGGGACTCATGTCTGAGTATACCCTGCCACACCTATAGTGGCCAAAAACGATTTAGAAAAGGGGGTGGTGATGAACAGAGTGTCTGAGTTAAACAGACCACTCTTACCCAGTCCAAAGATCAGGGCTTGATCCATCACCGTTAAGCCACATTAGGTGGCTTAACACTGCCTTGTACATAAGGCAAGGCCCCTATCGCCTAGTGACGTTTCTGTGATGATTGGGGCTTGTACATATGCCCCTGTGGTCCTCATTTATGGGGAAATGGCATAGGGTAGCGCCACAAGTTTTCTTGCTGCGTTGCCCTACGCCAATTTGAAAGTACTGGAATGCACCATATTTATGAAATACGATGCATTCCTGTTGTTTCCCCCTGCTCTGCCCTACAATTTGTTGCCTAGGACCAACACAGGCACCCTTGTACCACAGTGCAAGGGTGTTGTGTTGCATGCAGGATTGTTTCTTGTGCAGGAAGAGTCACCTTCCTGCACAAAAACAATCCAGAGAGGTGTTTCTTCTTTCCATGTGTGCTGCATGCGGCACACATGGAAAGAGGAAAAAACAAGGAGATATGAAATATTTCTCCTCGTTGCACCTGCTCTGTGGAGGCGTACGTTTATGTAATTAAGTAAATCTAGGGTGTTAAAATCCATGGGGGTTGCGTGGGAAAACGCACCGCAGCACCCATGGAACGAATGTATGTCATGCACACAAGCAGCCACGCACTAAAGGTCGTTTACCCCATGGAACATCTCCCTTGCGTAGAGTAAGGCAATGCAGTGACTTGATTGGCTTTCTCTTACTCCATATCTATGAGACCATGCAAAGTCACGCAAAGGGGATTTGCATGGCCTCCTAGACAGCGTTGAGGGGTTTGCTCCGCCAGAGCATCAGAAAAAGTGACACTCCGGTGGCGCAAGCCGCTCAGAAATAAGCCCCTGTGAATCCAGAGCTACACGTTGTACCACTGTATTTGCTTTCTGTGGATAGTGTGATGCATTTTCGTTTTCTTTATAGACCTTTTTCTTTTGATTTGTTTTGTGTTGCGGGAAACCCTAGGTTTAATAGTAGGTTAGTTCTTGGTGTGGCTTGTTGCATTCATAGCGTTTTTCTTCACCCTTTCTTTTGATGTGCCTGAAATCGCCTGGGTGTATTCCAGTTCTAATTGTTTTGCAATAGTGGAACATGCTATTGTTGGCACTCCTAGCCTGGCACAGAAGCGCTTTATTATGTTTTACTGTGCAGCTTCGGGAAATGTAGCATTTCTGTATTACATCTTTTGATGTACTGACAACTTTATTTATGTGAGGTTTCAAACGCAGGTTTTCGCGCACAGTTCTTCATAGATATTGATGTTCTTTCCCTTTGAGTTCGTTCGAAAGAGAATATTTCTAATGGTTCTCTCTTTGTAGAAGTGGCCTTAACTATGTGTCTTAGTCTTAGGAACCTAAAGTCTCTAAGTCCTAATATGCCATCATGGCACCTGAGATGATAATGGAAATACTTGGGGCCAGTGCCAAGTATTTGGCAATTAGCACCAGAGCTGGTCAATATTCAATATTAATTTGCTTTTATTTTGCAGCAGATTTAGGTATGCAAATGTTAACTAATAAGGTTATGACCTTTCAGTTGACCTAGATTTCTTTGTAAGATTTCAAGGCTAGTCTGTGAAGCGGATATTCGGATTTGCAACATGTTCCTTTTAGCCATGGCTGCACAAGTTATTGCCCAGACTTATTTGGGGTAATCAGATTGAAAAGGCATTGAAAACCCAATGAAAGAGATGGGATTTGCTAACTAGTATTTTGTTCCATCACTTCCTCACTGCCTCAGCGTTTTTCCTCTCAATAGGCACAACCGGGATAAAAATAATAATGAATTCCCATTGATTTAGAATGGTTTATGACTTTCACTTTCTATTAACCAAATGTTTAAAGCCGTTTCCAGTTATAACCCATAAGACAAACGAAACTTTGATCCCTCAAAAGTCCCCACTGGTCGTTAGCCGATCTGCTTCCATGTTTTTGTTATGTAGTCTATTATTTTTTTTTGTGTCCTCCAACAGGCCAACTTGATTTAATGTGTTTTTCACCTCTGATAAAATAATTGTCCCCTTTACTACTTGAGAATATATGAGTGTTCTCTGGTGATTTTTCCTTTCATTTTCAAATCAAACATTTATTTTGTATACATTTTTGGCGCTGCATAAAGCACTGGTTGTCATCCTCTGATAACTTTTGTGCATTATATTTTATATGCCAAATAATATACAATACGGAAAATAACCAGGCCATTAGGGTCCAGTCAGGTAGGATGGGATTACTTCCAACATTGTTCAATAGACCCTGCCTTTGCCAATGTTAGGCGTAGCGCCTTTCACAGCCCACGAACATGCAGACGAATAACATCACATGGGCGCTGGGGTCAAGCATTACTTTATATAGAATCCAATCAAGTATTACACCCGAGTTAGTCGGGCTTCAGAGCCAACTTTACCATCTAATCTGTCCTACTGGAGGTCTTGGAAGCCATTAGGCAGTGCTGATACTGCTGGACCTTTCCACAGCCTTTGACACCGTTCCCAAGGACCAGCTCTTACAGAGACTCATCGAGTGCGGCGTTGGGGGCACGTTGTTCAAGTAGTTTTCTTCCTTCTTTAGTGACTGTCAACCAACAATTTGGTCCCCTCCCTTTGCAGCCCCCATTCCCGTTATGAAGGTGAGGGTTCCACAAGGATCTATCTTAAATCCATCACTATTTAATGTGTATATGGCCCTCCTCGCACTGTTAGTTGAGACACACAGTGTGAAAATAGTATCATATGTAGGTGATACACTACTGCTGTTGACCTGTGAGAAGGGCACCAATTTCAGAGGTGGGGAAATCATCACCTGCCTGACTAAGGCTTTTCTTGGCTGAATCAAAATCTATTAAAATGCAATCCTCAAAAATCTGAGATAATTTTTTTTTCTGCCCCCTCCGTGCGAAGTGTGTAATCAGTGGTGGCTGCATGACAGATCTCCCCAGGCAGCTTCAGTGAGCATTGTTTAAAACTTGTATGTGAGGGGCGTGGCTTGGCGCCCGACGGGAATGGCGGTGCCCGGGTAAAGCTCCTCGGTAAGTCCGGGCGACTACTAGCTTCTTGTGCTGCGAGCAAAAAAACCTGCGCAACCACAAATTGATACAGAATTATAATAAATTCTTTGGTCTTGATTTTGTAGCAACAACAAAGGACAGTTGGTAAGTGTAGCAGTAATGTTTTATTGCGCCAGCCGACACGTGTTTCATTGGAGTGAAATACACTCCAAATCTTCAGGGCCAAATCCAAAATGGCACAGGAAGAATAATCCCCCACGACTGGTGATAATTCCAACCCAGTCCGGGTACAAAGGATCTTCCGGTCAGGCGCGCCAGTTGAAAGTCAAATACACTGTTCTATTGGTTCGTGCAGAGCAAGTTGTGCAATTGGTGTCAATGACTGCAAAGGTGATACTGTGGTAGCTCTAGGACACCCCCGCGCCGCACGGCCACCAGCTGCTGCGTGCGTGTTCCCTGCCTTCTGCCTCGCCAGCCGGGCTCCGCCGCGTGACCACGCCCCCTGCCTTCTAGCGGCGTGGTCCGCGACCTGCCCCCGTCGTTATTGCTGTTTTCTCACTGTATTTACTGTATTGTTATTGTTGCCTGTCTCCTTGTAAGTTGCCGAGTTTAGCCTTCTGTTTTTCCTTGCTGCGTTAGCCCCTTCGTCCCCCCTCCCCGCTTCCCGCCACCGCCGCTAACCCCGCCCCTTTTGCCTTCTGTACCCTCCCCGCTCCCGCCTCCCAGCTGCTCCGCCCCCGCGCACTTGGCCATATATGGCAACCGTGCGATGCAGGTGAGTGTGACCTAGCTCTAGGACACCCCCGCGCCGCACGGCCACCAGCTGCTGCGTGCGTGTTCCCTGCCTTCTGCCTCGCCAGCCGGGCTCCGCCGCGTGACCACGCCCCCTGCCTTCTAGCGGCGTGGTCCGCGACCTGCCCCCGTCGTTATTGCTGTTTTCTCACTGTATTTACTGTATTGTTATTGTTGCCTGTCTCCTTGTAAGTTGCCGAGTTTAGCCTTCTGTTTTTCCTTGCTGCGTTAGCCCCTTCGTCCCCCCTCCCCGCTCCCCGCTCCCCGCTTCCCGCTTCCCGCCACCGCCGCTAACCCCGCCCCTTTTGCCTTCTGTACCCTCCCCGCTCTCGCCTCCCAGCTGCTCCGCCCCCCACGCACTTGGCCATATATGGCGACCGTGCGACGCAGGTGAGTGTGACCTAGCTCTAGGACACCCCCGCGCCGCACGGCCACCAGCTGCTGCGTGCGTGTTCCCTGCCTTCTGCCTCGCCAGCCGGGCTCCACCGCGTGACCACGCCCCCTGCCTTCTAGCGGCGTGGTCCGCGACCTGCCCCCGTCGTTATTGCTGTTTTCTCACTGTATTTACTGTATTGTTATTGTTGCCTGTCTCCTTGTAAGTTGCCGAGTTTAGCCTTCTGTTTTTCCTTGTTTCCTTGCTGCGTTAGCCCCTTCGTCCCCCCTCCCCGCTCCCCGCTTCCCGCCACCGCCGCTAACCCCGCCCCTTTTGCCTTCTGTACCCTCCCCGCTCCCGCCTCCCAGCTGCTCCGCCCCCCGCGCACTTGGCCATATATGGCGACCGTGCGACGCAGGTGAGTGTGACCTAGCTCTAGGACACCCCCGCGCCGCACGGCCACCAGCTGCTGCGTGCGTGTTCCCTGCCTTCTGCCTCGCCAGCCGGGCTCCGCCGCGTGACCACGCCCCCTGCCTTCTAGCGGTGTGGTCCGCGACCTGCCCCCGTCGTTATTGCTGTTTTCTCACTGTATTTACTGTATTGTTATTGTTGCCTGTCTCCTTGTAAGTTGCCGAGTTTAGCCTTCTGTTTTTCCTTGCTGCATTAGCCCCTTCGTCCCCCCTCCCCGCTTCCCGCCACCGCCGCTAACCCCGCCCCTTTTGCCTTCTGTACCCTCCCCGCTCCCGCCTCCCAGCTGCTCCGCCCCCCGCACACTTCGCCATATATGGCGACCGTGCGGACGCGCCGATTGTGCGCTGAAGGCGCGCCAAAGGTAAGCCCGTCTACGCCCGTCCGCGCCTGGACCGCGCCCAGTGCCAGGACCCCTGGACCCCGAAGACCCCGGCCGACCCGCCTGACGTACACCGCCGCCAACCTCAGCGCACTCAACGCCAGTCGACTCACAGGGTGCTACCACGCCACACCACGACGCACCCACGGACCCTTCAGCTGCCACGCCTGCAAGTTCACCTGCATCGCACCAGCACCCGCCAAGTCGAACTCCAGCAGCACCCACCTCAAGTGCATCCTGCTCAACACCCGCTCCGTCCACAGACACGCCATCGAACTCTGGAACCTCCTCGACACCACAGCCCCTGACGTTGCCTTCCTCACGGAGACCTGGATGAACGCCTCTTCAGCTCCTGACATCGCCATCGCCATCCCAGAGGGCTACAAGATCACCCGGAGGGACCGCACCGCCAACCAGATGGGAGGAGGCATCGCCATCATCCATCGGAACACCATCCGTATCACGACCAGCACCGACAACACCCTTACCACCGCCGAACACCTGCACTTCCAGATCCACACCGACCCGAAGACCACCCTCAGAGGCACTCTGATCTACCGACCTCCGGGACCACGCACCCAATTCAGCGAGGACATCGCCGACTTCGTCAGCCCGCATGCCCTCCCCTCCGCTGACTACATCCTCCTGGGAGACCTCAACTTCCACCTGGAGAACAACAACGACCGCAACACCAGCACCCTGCTCGACAACCTCGCCAATCTTGGACTCAAGCAGCTGGTGTCCACCCCCACCCACCTCGCTGGACACACACTCGACGCAGTCTTCTCATCCAGCACAGACATCGCCTTCAGCCACGCCACAGAGCTTCAATGGACGGACCACAGCTGCGTCCACTTCACCTTCAAAAGAACGACGACCCACCACCACCAGCAACAGACTGCCCGCAGAAGCTGGAACAAGATCACAGCCGACCAGCTCGCCACCTCCCTGAGCCAGCACCCTCCTGCCAGCTCAGCGAACCCCAGCCAGGCCGCCGACAACCTCACGAAGTGGATCAGCAACTGCGCGGACGAGCTCGCCCCGCTGAGGACCCCGCCCAGCAGACCCGGCAGCAAGAAAGCCCCATGGTTCACCAACGAACTCAAGAGCTCCAAGAAGAACTGCCGAGCCCTCGAGAAAGTCTGGAGAAGGGAACCAACACCGGACAACATGACCACCTTCAAGCTTGCCACCCGGAAGCACCACCAGCTGATCCGCGCCGCCAAGAAAACTGCATTCAAGAACCGGCTGGACAATAACGCACACAACTGCAAGGAACTCTTCAACATCGTGAAAGAGCTATCCAACCCCAGCGCAGGAAACAACGACATCACCCCATCGCAAGACCTCTGCAACTCCCTCGCCTCATACTTCCACAACAAGATCGCGGACATACACAACAGCTTCAACAACCAACCAACGCACACCACGATCGTACCACCACCCCCCACCACCACCCTCCGCGCCTGGACTCCGATCAGCACCGAAGGCAACATCCGCACGATGAACTCCGTCCACTCCGGATCTCCGACCGACCCCTGCCCTCACCACGTCTTCAACAAGGCCGACGCTGTCATCGCACCCCACCTGCGAGACATCATCAACACTCCTTCGACACCGCCACCTTCCCGGAGAGCTGGAAGCACGCCGAACTCAGCGCTCTACTCAAGAAACCCACAGCGGACCCCACCGAACTCAAGAATTACCGCCCCATCTCGCTCCTCCCGTTTCCAGCCAAAGTCATTGAGAAGACCGTCAACAAGCAGCTGGCCGCCTTCATTGAGACAAATGGATCCCTCGACCCCTCACAGTCTGGCTTCCGAGCCAACCACAGCACCGAGACCGCCCTCATCGCCGCCACCGATGACATCCGAGCCCTGATGGACAACGGAGAAACAGCGGCCCTCATCCTCCTAGACCTCTCCGCGGCATTCGACACTGTCTGCCACCGCACCCTAGTACAGCGCCTCAGCAACGTCGGAATCCAGGAGAAGGCTCTGGAATGGATCATCTCCTTCCTCGACGGAAGAACACAGAGAGTCCGCCTACCACCGTACAAGTCAGACGCCACCGAAGTCATCTGCGGCGTCCCTCAAGGATCCTCGCTGAGCCCCACCCTCTTCAACGTCTACATGAGCCCCCTCGCGGCCATCGCACGCCAACACAACCTGAACATAATCTCCTACGCCGACGACACCCAGCTGATCCTCTCCCTGACCAACGACCCGCCGCCGCCAGAGCCAACCTGCACGAAGGGATGAAAGAGGTAGCCGAGTGGATGACGACCAGCCGCCTGAAACTGAACTCAGACAAGACGGAGGTCCTCATCCTGGGCTCTTCCCCCTCCGCCTGGGACGACTCCTGGTGGCCTCCAGCCCTGGGCACCGCACCCAAACCGACAGACCACGCACGCAACCTGGGCTTCATCCTGGACTCCTCCCTCTCCATGACCAGGCAAGTCAACAACGTCTCCTCGGCATGCTTCAACATCCTACGCATGCTACGGAAGATCTTCTGGTGGATCCCCACCGAGACCAGGAAGACCGTCACCCAGGCCCTCGTCACCAGCCGACTGGACTACGGCAACGCCCTCTACGCCGGTACCACCGCCAAGCTCCAGAAGAGACTCCAGCGGATCCAGAACGCCTCAGCCAGACTCATCCTCGACATCCCACGAACCAGCCACATCTCCGGACATCTGAGAGACCTGCATTGGCTCCCCGTCAACAAAAGAATCACCTTCCGCCTCCTCACCCACGCACACAAAGCCCTACACGACCAAGGCCCGAGCTACCTCAACAACCGAATCAACTTCTACGCTCCCAAACGCCACCTCTGATCAGCCAACCACGCACTCGCCGCCGTCCCCCGCATCCGAAGAGCGACAACAGGAGGAAGGTCCTTCTCCTACCTGGCCGCCAAGACCTGGAACTCCCTCCCGACCGACCTGCGCCTGACCCAAGACCACCTCTCCTTCAGGAAGAAGCTGAAGACCTGGCTGTTCGAGCAGTAACGGCACCCCCCTCCCCCCAGCACCTTGAGAGCCTACGGGTAAGTAGTGCGCTCTATAAATGTCTTTGATTGATTGATTGATTGAGTGGCTATTAGGTGAGCAATAATAATCCGGGAAGCCACGATGGGCAAAAGTCGCCGGCACCGCCCTTGGCAGTCGTATCGTCTCACTCTCACTAGTGAGGTTCGTTCTCTTCGAGCCGGGATCCCGACTTGAAGAGAACGAACCTCACCAGTGAGAGTGAGATGATACGACTGCCAAGGGCGGTGCCGGCGACTTTTGCCCATCGTGGCTTCCCGGATTATTATTGCTCACCTAATAGCCACTGACCACAGTATCACCTTGGCAGTCATTGACACCAATTGCACAACTTGCTCTGCACAAACCAATAGAACAGTGTATTTGACTTTCAACTGGCGCGCCTGACCGGAAGATCCTTTGTACCCGGACTGGGTTGGAATTATCACCAGTCGTGGGGGATTATTCTTCCTGTGCCATTTTGGATTTGGCCCTGAAGATTTGGAGTGTATTTCACTCCAATGAAACACGTGTCGGCTGGCGCAATAAAACATTATTGCTACACTTACCAACTGTCCTTTGTTGTTGCTACAAAATCAAGACCAAAGAATTTATTACAATTCTGTATCAATTTGTGGTTGCGCAGGTTTTTTTGCTCACTTAATTATATGTATGTGTTTTCACATTACATTGTCAAGGGGTTGTACAGGTCACCCCTTTCCTAGCAGCACCACTCTAGTACAATCATTGCTTAGACCATACCAAATACCCGGTGGTGCGCAAAATTTCCCTTCAACTAAGTACCTGGTGCTTTGTCTGGAGCTTCTTGTGCTGCTCCAGCGCTGTAACCGAGATGTGAGGACTTCGGAACATCTACTCCTCCTCTTCTGTCTCTTGCGGTCTTTTTTGGCTGTGAAATAACAACTTTATAGATGATGTGAGTTATTTTGTCATTGTGGCTGCTTCGCGACCGCCATTTTGTCTCTCCACCAGCGCTGACACGCTGTCTTCCGATGTTTTCCTAAAAGACTGTGGTACTTTTGCTTCTACCGCTATTATTCTTCCTGGTTGACTCTCTCTCTTTGGATAGCGTTTAGTTTTTCCTGCATGTCTCCAGGTTTTTCTCTGTGCCTCTTCTGACTGACTTAATAGCGGCGGCCATTTTGCGGCTTCTTGCTCCTCACAGATCCCTTCATTTTTCTGGCCCCGCTTTTGTCGTTCTTCTTTATGGGCAGAACTAAAGGCACTCTTCCTACGAAGCCAAGTAATAAGCACATCTTCATCAAGAATTCAAAGCTTTTTACCAAATTCTTCCACCTACAAGACTTTTCAACATCTCCTCTAGTGGACGATATGGCTGCTTCTGACCCTGCTTCGGCGTCCTCAGGGAAGTCCCTGACTAAACGCCTTAAGCAGAATCCATCGTCTCCGCCAAAATCATTGTCACCTGTCTCATTGGAGATTTTATTGGAAGAGATTAGGGCATTACGCCCTTTTATGGAAGAAACAAATACAAAACTTTAAGTCCTCACGGACACTTGGACGCAACTCGATAACAGAGTCACTGTAAGTGAGCACTCAAGCTCTTCCATTACTGCTACTTGCGACAAGCTTTCTCCTCTACAATCTCAAGTCTCTACTCTCCAGCGCCAAGTCGAGGAGCTTGAAAATCGCAATAGGCGCAATAATCTCCATATTTATGGACTTGCAGAGGGGCAGAAGGGGTCCGACCCCCTAACGTTTTTCAAATCTTTTATTCCCGAGGTCCTCCATATGCCGGATGGCACCATGCTTAACATCCAGAGAGCGCACAGATTGGGCCGCCCTTCCTCATCTGCTTCTCCCTCACAGAAGCCAAGAGGGGTGATCCTATAATTCTTTGAATACACAGACTTTTAAAAGTTCTTTTCGCTGCCAAGTCTTCCCAACGTGTCACCTGGTCTGGATCTACCTTATTTTTTGCCCAGGATTACGCCAAAGCTACAGCGAGTAGAAGGAAGGCTTTCTTCAGCATGAGACCCGCTCTTCGCACAATGGGCGCTCAATATGAACTCTTTCACCCTTGCCCCTTCAGAGTCACCTATAACAACAGGACAACGACTTATGAGGAACCGCTCCGCCTTCAAAGCTTCATAAACTCTCACCACACCGACGTCATGGATTCTTCCTTGTCAAACAGTGGCTAATGATACGTTTTTTCTTTCATGATTTTGTTTTACCCTCCTTGTCGCATTATTGATTGTTTTTTATTCCCTTGTGTTTTATCTATACATTTCATGAAGCTTTATTCGGTTCAAATAGATGACCATAAAAGCACATACAACAACATGATAAAAATAAAATAATGAATACGGTTAATACATTCATGTCTATACATTCATGTCTCATATATCGTTATTGTTTTTATTCCCATAGTTCTTTCCTCCTCCTGACGTGATGCCTCCCGGTCCCCCGTTCTGCTTGGTCCTGATTGTACCGTCCGCCCGTCTGGTTCCTTCCTCCCCTCGTCTCCTTGAATTCCCCTCCTGTAGGTATGTTCTCAGTTCGTATACTCATTTTGTTGTTCATATGTACTCTTCTCTTACTATTTCCTTTGACACCTTCTGAACTTACCCTTTTCTCTTTCCTTTTTTTCCTCTCTTTAGTCGTTCTCATCTCTTCCTCCTCTCCTCTCTTTTTTCATTGCTCTCTCTCCCTCTCTTTCACTATCTTCTCCCTTTTCATGTTCTTCCCTTATTATATCAAGTATCCTTTTCATTTTTCCTCTATATTCTCTTTTATTCATCATATACTTCAGTTTTACATTTGCTTATTGTATTGTATGCTTTTTGTATCAAAATGATTACTTCTTTTTGGTCACATTCAGAGTCACCTCATGGAATGTTAAAGGATTAAATAACCCTATTAAAAGACAACGAGTGCTTTCCCATTTGGCTAGACTCAAAACTGGCATTGCCATGTTACAAGAGACCCATCTCTCAGACTTAGAAGCTTCTAAGCTAAAAAGACTTTAGGTTGGCAATGTTTTCTCCTCCCCAGCTTTAGGGAAGAAGAATGGTGCTGTTATTCTTGTTCACAAAAAGTTTACTGTTTCTTGCTACTCATCAGAAAATTGATTCTGATGGTCGCTGGGTGATTACCAAAGTATTAGATGACAATGTACCTCTAGTGATCTTTAATGTTTATGCCCCAGTTTCTGTTGACAATAATTTTTGGACTCTCATTTCTGACAAATTAATCTCTCTTGATGATAATTATGTTATTTTTGGTGGTGATTGCACTCAAGCCCATGACCCCATCCTAGATAGACATTCCCCGGTTAAATTTGTCCAGTCCAAAATGCACACTAAATTCACCTCTGCCATTCGGCGTAAATCCCTGATTGATATCTGGAGGCTTTGTCACCCTGACCTCCAGGAATATAGTTATTTCTCCCCTCCTCATAAAACACAGTCCCGCATTGATTATTTTTTCCTCAGTAAGTCCCTTGTCCAATGTACCCTTGCCTCAGAAATAGGTTCCATCTTGATATCTGATCATGCCCCAGTCACTGTTGATTTCGATCTGATCCCTTTTTCTCCTCCCTCTGGCAGATGGCGTTTTAATAACTCCCTTCTTGCAGATCCTAAATTCTCTGGTCAATTCAGTGCTTTTGTTGAAGACTTCTTCACTACAAATACCTCTTCTGACTCCTCTCCGATTATGATATGGGACTCCTTTAAAGCAACCGCTCGAGGCTTTATAATTAACTATGTCTCTCAAAAGAAAAAGGGTTTTGAACAACAATCTTCCCTTCTCCTTGCTAAAATTAAACGGTTAGAATATTCCTTTTATCAATCTCCCTCAGACTCTTCTCTGAAAGATCTCATTACTGCCAAGGTTGCTTTCAACAAACTATTTTTTTTTTTTTTTTTTTTTTTTTTTTGGTGTAAGAATTTTATTGCACTTTTGTTCAATACATACAAGACAAATCAGGTAACATCAATAGCTTGCCTGCCTACATCCTCATGGGCCGGCGTTCAGCAACTACTATCGACAGCCACAATGTGAGATGCACACAGCCCATCAGCCGACATCCAGAGGACCGGCGGCGCCTTGTTAGCAAGAGTCCAGTCGCACTACAGTGCCATGGTCGCTGTCTGTTACATCAATGATCTTACTTTTTCAGTTTTTTTTTCCCTTTAAACTTATATGTAACTTAACTGTACATTCCCCAACTTGTAGTTCCCTCCCTGCATCCTCCCTCCTGCATCACAGCATCCTCCCCCCAAGGTGCCAGCACTTTACATTCGTTCGTCCTATGTTGTCTCCATCAGAAGACCAATTACATCTCTTCCGATTCTGAATCTGATTTTCCATGTTCGATTAAATAGTCACGTAGGTACCCCCAGTAGTCTCTGGGCCTAGAGCCAATCGGTAGTTCCTCCTCGTACGTGTTGAGCGTGTCTCGGCAATATACCATGTCTTCAAGCCAGCGTTTCACCGCTGGTGCCCTTTTGCTATTCCAATGGATGGACACCCTCCTTTTAGCTAACAGGAGGGCAACAGCACAGAATTTACGCCTCAGGGCTCTCAGGTTCGGAGTTATACCCAATAAACAAATTTTTGCTTCGCACGGCATGTTGACCCCCAACATTTCATTCAAAACCTGCATGACTTGTTCCCAATATCCCGCCACCTTTCTGCAGTGCCATGCTAGATGCATGAAGTCCGCATCTGCTTGTCTACACCGGCAGCAGTTGGAATCCTCCCGCAGGCCATGCTTGTGCAGCCTCTGGGGGGTGTGGTAGACCTGGTGTAAGTATTTGTAGTGTATAATTTTCAAATTCCCGTTGGGTGTCAGCATACCCGTAAGCATGCATGCGGTGTCCCATTCCACCTCTGTCAGGGGTTCTGCTAGCCCTGCACTCCATCTTTCCCTGGCCTTTTGTGTAGTGTGTCCCACCGCCCCTTGTGTACTCGCATACAGTTTGGACACCATGTGTGATGCTTTGGGCGTAGTCAAGAGCAGTTGTAGGGGCACCAGGGTTGTTGGCTCCTCTGGATAAGTTGGGTAGTGTTCTCGTATTGCTCGCTGCAGCCTGTAGAAGTTGAAAGTAAACAGCGGAGATGGGTTTACGATGTACTGCAATTTATCTAGTGTCTGGAATTCTCCATCTTTGTATAGGTCCCCTATTGTGTCTATTCCGGCCTGCCTGAGTAGATCCATGCCAACCCTTTCCTGTGTCACCGAGAGGGCTGGGTGATGTGCTAGTGGGAGCGCGGGCGCGTACAGTGGCAGGCAACTTGCTTCCCTGCCTATTAGCCGCCAAGCCTCAGTGGTCGCGTTGACTGTATTAATATCCCGCTCGTGTAGTCTGGTACGTTTGTGTGTGAGTATATTTGCCAATGGAATCGGGTCCGTGTCGCCCGCCTCCACCGCGACATGAGTCAGGAAGGGCACTTCATGATACCAAAAATGTGCGTATTGCGCTTGCGCGCACAAGTAATAGAGGTAAAAGTCTGGTACCCTGAACCCCCCCCTGGCATATGGCAATGTCATGGTGCGCAGGTCCATCCGCGCCTGCTTGCCCGCCCATAGTAAATTAAGCACTAGCGTTTTGATATTGCGGAAGACAGTGGCGGGGGGTTTTATTGGGATGTTATTAAATAAATAAAGAAATTTCGGCAAGAGCACCATTTTTATTATCGCTGCCCTGTCTGCCAATGAGAGAGGCAGTCTGTTCCATTTCCTGATTTTATCCTCCAGGGTTGCAATTGTCCTCCCGTAGTTCGTCCTAATGACCACCTCTGGGTCTCTGTGGAACCATACACCCAAATATTTAGTGGGTTCGTCTTGCCATTCCAATGGATAGTCTAGTTTGATTGGTTTCGTGCTGTCAGTTAGTGCTAACACCAGAGATTTATCCCAGTTTATCTGTAGGCCTGCTTGGTGACCAAATTTTATATATTCCCTCAGTAGGGGATTGAGGTGTTGTTCCGGGTGTTTAACATATAACACCATGTCATCTGCATACAATGAGATGTGTATGGGTCGGGAGGGCATTTGAATCGCTGAGTGGTGGTAGTGTTGTCGGATTTTGCAGGCTAATGGTTCTAGCACTAGAGCGAAAAGCATCGGTGAGAGTGGGCACCCCTGTCTGGTACCTCTGCAGATTTGTATGGGTTCTGATATGTATCGGTTCACTCTGATGCGTGCCGTCAAGTCTGTGTAGAGCATCGCTATCCACCCTCGGAATATCCAGGGGAACCCCATGCGCGCCAGCACCGCGTGTATAAAGGGCCAGCCTATCGTGTCGAATGCCTTAGCAGCGTCTAGGAGCACTGCCACAGCTTTCGTTTCCGGTGCTAGATAATGTGCCAATGCGAACAGCGTCCGGGTGTTGTGTGTGGTGGCCCTGTCAGGAATGAATCCTGACTGGTCTGGTCTAATCAAGAGAGGCATGAGTGGCTTCAGCCTGTCTGCCAGCAGACTCGCTATGATTTTGGTATCCACATTTAACAAAGATAACGGACGGTAGGAGTCGCATTTAGTAGCGTCTTTGCCCGGTTTTAGTAGCGTGATAAGCAGGGCTTCCCTTAGTGAAGCTGGCAATTTCTGGGCCTCATGTGCCATCCCGTACATTCGCACTAAGTGCGGCGCAAGGAGGTCTACGTATGTCTTATAGAATTCCGCTACAAAGCCATCAGGACCCGGTGCTTTGTTGTTTGGTAGGCGCCTGATGGTGTCCGTGACTTCCTCTACCGTTATGGGGCGTTCTAGGTATTTTCTATGCCCATCTGCTAACCACGCCATTTCGATGTCTTCCATGTATTCCAGTAAGTCAGGTGGGGACGGCGAGGGGCGTGCCTCGTATAGTGTGGCATATGTGCCCATGAAAGCTCGCAATATACCCTTAGTGTCTGTGACCAACTCCCCGGTGCTAGTGGTTATGGATGTGACAGTATGTGGTGTTTTGCCTGCGCATATCTTTGCGGCCAGCTCCCTGCCGGGTCTACCCCCCTCTCCATACCTTCTCGCCGTGGCTCGTTTAGTGACGTAGTTAAGTTCGTCCGTTGCAAATTTAGCATGTTCCGTCAATAGCGACTGGATATCCCCTAGTAGCTTGGTGTCTCCCGTCTGTGTGTAGGATTGTTCTAGCGTCTGAATGGCCTGTTCCCTTGTGTGCAATTGGCGTCTGATATCCTTTAGGATGCCCGAGGCCGTACTGAGGCAGACTCCCCGGATATTAGCCTTGAAGGCCTCCCACAGCAGACCTGGGTCTTCCGTGGTCGGGCCGTTTAGATCGAAGTAGTCCCCTATCGCCTTGTGTATGGTGGATGCGTATACCGGGTCTTTCAATGAGGCTGCGTTAAATCGCCAGGTGAAGGGTGGTGGGTCGTAGTGTGGGATGTTAACTTCCAAAAGTACCGGACTGTGGTCTGATAGCGTACGTGGCAAGTGTGTGATATCCACAACCCATGGGAGTATTGCTTGTGTGCCCAACCAGTAGTCTAACCTGGACCAACTGTTGTTTGCTGCGTTTATGTGCGTCGCTGCTGCCACTCCTGGGTTGCGAACCCGCCATAGATCTACCAACTCTATGTCCTCCATCACCTCTTTCACCATAGCTCTGGCATTTCCATGTTGTTCTAAGGTGTGAGCTGCTCTGTCTAGAGTGTCCTGCAGTGTAACATTAAAATCACCACCCCACAGTACCTGCGGTGCCTGCATGTTAGCAATGTTGTGCCAGACCTTGCTGTAAAACCCCGGGTCATCTATATTTGGGCCATAAGTGTTCACCAATAAAATCTGCTGTCGCCTAAGTCTGCCCGCTAGCATAACGCTCCGCCCTTCTGCGTCTCTATGTACATCTGTGACTTCAAAGCCCGTACCCCTCCTGATCAATATGCTCACTCCCCGTGAGTACGTGGAGTAGTTAGAGTGAACCACGGTCTCAGCCCACCTGTCCCCCAGCGCGGAAGTGCCGTTTCGGTCTAGGTGCGTTTCCTGCAAGAAAACAATGTTAATGTGCATTCTATCAAAATATGCAAATAGTCGTCTGATCTTCCTCGGGTTTCCTAGGCCCCTAATGTTCCACGTTAGAAATTTCAGCGCGTTACTACGTGACATGAGCGTGTGTGTGGTGATGGTTTGCACACTGCAGTTGGTCAGACATCATGCCATAACCTGCATGTGTGGTGCCATGGTGTGCCTCTCGCAGATTTGACAACATTTTTCGCTGATTGCAAACATTAAGTACATTCCAGCATAGCCCCAAGGAGGTCGCCATGCTTCTTAGATACAGAGGTTGCAGTCGGTTAGCTTCTGATCCCCCCCCCCTCCCCCCACCCACTTCAGCGCCCAAACTGTGCCAAAGCCATCCCTGAGTTAACTTTAACTTTAACGTAAACAGTAACTTATATGTCCAACAGAGTTCGGGGTACACCCGCCTGGGGGTGTCACCAGGTTCGCACATCTCCACCCACGTAGTGGATGTGGACGGTCGTAATCGTGTGTTAGAGTATAGCGTGATTGCGACATCCCCCAACCCCCCGCCTCCCACTAATCATAATGACATCCCTACAGTGATACATCACAATGGGTCCAGACTCCCCCATGACTCCAGTTCCGGCGTGTACATGGGCCGTGCCGCATACTGCGTGTTATGTCCCCTGTATGGGGATCCGTTGTGCCACCAGGTCGGCTATGTTCATGGCTACTTGTTCGCGGCCCCACATCCTGGCAGCCGGCCACCCCGACCCTCCATAGCAATAATGTCGGTTCGCATACTCACAGTTGACGTGCCACTCCCTCGGCTCCTGCAGCCATCGGGGCCACACTTACTGTATGTCCGCAAATGCCAACCTCTCACGACCTGCGCCACCAATGTGGCCACTATGGTCCATGCGAATGTCTGCAGGCCAAACTGTTTTTAGTCAGTCGCTATGCATTGGCGAAGTCCTTAATGACATCTTGCTGGTTAACGTCCTTCCACGTTCATTCCACGTCACTGGTTGGTTCCGTTCTGTCGTGCTGTTTTCTCCTCTTGCCTTGTTGTTTGACAAAGTCCTGTGCTGCCTGCACCGTTTGTAGTATGACTGGTTTCCCGCCAGTTATGACTTTTAGCTTCGCCGGATATAGCATGGCGTACTCCAGTCCAAGTTCCCTGAGCTTCTTTTTGACAGGAGCGAATTCCTTCCTGGCCAGTTGCACCGCCATAGTGTGGTCTGGGTAAAACTCTAGCGTGTTCCCCTGGTGTGTTATTTTCCCCATTTCTCGTGCCAGCCTTAGGACCGTGTCTCTGTCCCTGTAATTTAGCATGCGGGCAATAATCATGCGCGGGGTAGCTCCGGGTTTCGGCACAGGCGCCAGCGATCGATGCGCTCGTTCCACCAGGAGCACAGATGATAGTTTGTCGGCACCAAAGATTTCTTTCAGCAGGGTCTCTATATAGGTCTCCATCTTCCCTGTGTTTGTGGATTCCGGCAGGCCCGAAATCCGCACGTTGTTCCGCCTGGACCTGGCTTCCTGGTCCTCAACCCTCGCTCTCAGGTGTTCTACTGTCTTCTCCAGGCCATCACAGGTCTTGGTTGTGGTTCTCTGGTCATCTTCCAGCTTTGAGATCCGCTGTTCCGCCTCCGTGAGGCGTCCGTCATGTTGTTCGATTTTCGCCGCCATGTTGTCGACTCTTTGCACCACGTTGTCGAGTTTTCCGTGCATTTCCTGCAAACTTTGCTGTATTGCTCGCAGAACTGACTCCATGCCTGCCCCCTCCGTTGAGTCCTGGCCCCCTTCCACCTCCAGGTCCGTCGCGTTACTCTTGCCCTGGATCCGCTTTTCAAACTGGAGCTTGGTTTGATTCCGGTCAGGTTTCCCCATTTCAGGGTGCTGTTTGGACGGGTGCAGTTCAGGTAATTTTGGGCTGTAGCCCGATGTTGCGCTGGCTGCGGAGATAGCACGTGGCGCTGACACTGCCGCCCCCCCTCTGGTCGATCTGGTGGTCATCTAGCGCCTGGATGAAATTTGGCGCCCAACCCAGACACCTCTGTCGCTCTGTGGAGGCGGTTTCGCTGTCCTGGCTGTTGAGGCACTACAAGGGCGGTATTTCGCAGCTACACAACCCGCTGTGTGTGGGGGGGCAGACCCTGCGTGGGCGGTGGAGCCCGTGCTGTGTCGAAATTCATGTGCTGCTGTGCATAGATCACAGGCGCCCCGCGTATTGCTTGGGCAGTCCGCTCACCTCCGAGGTTGATTCCCCCTGTGTGGTCCCGCTGATAGCGCCGATGCAAGGTATGTGCTTAGGACAGCGCCGGGAGCCTCCCTTTATCGCCGGTCACAGTCGCGCCCCGCGCAGGTTGCTTACTTTGAGTTGTCGTCCGGCGCCACCGCCTCCAGTCTGGTGCGTTTCACGGGCGCCGCCATCTTGCCTGTGGTGGAACGCACACTTGTCTGTTGTGGCGCTGTGTCCAGGGGGCCTTCTCAAGCTTCGCCGTTGTCGCGCTGGTGGTCAGAGGCCACGCATCAGGTGGCGCTGGGTGTGCACCTTCGTTGCACTGCCTCTGGAGCCTCGGTAGGCACCGATCCGCCAGGTGTCCGGAGCGGCCATTTTGGTGATGTCGCAGCCCGGGGTCTGGGTTTTCGGTTAATTCTCCCTTACACCGCACAGATCGCCCTATTGCGGTTACTCGGGACGATGGCCTCACCTTCCGATGTCCATAACTGCCATCTCCGCTTAATTTTGTGGAGTTACAAGGGGTTAAAGGCCGCTAGTTACGCGACCGTCCGGCGGAGCTGACAAGCTAGCCAGCCATTCCGCAGTGCGCCCTCTAGCGCCCCCTCTGCTTTCAACAAACTATCTACTGATGCTGCGGCTTCCTATCTTTTAAAATGCAGCGCTCGTTACTATGGGGGTGAAAACAAGATGGGAAAGCTCCTGGCTATGATTTGAAAATTCCTCAAGACAGAACCCGAATTGCCTCCATAACAGACTCTACCGACAAATCCCATTTTAAGGATGAGAATATCTTGCAGCAATTCGTTACTTTCTAAAAACACCTCTATACTCCTGAAACTCAACCCCTTCCTTCTGATTTATCCTCTTACTTTCAATCACTCGCTTCTCCTCCTTCATACCATGTTGACTTCGCTTCGCTCGAATCAGATATAACCCTATTAGAAATTTCTCATGCAGTTTCAGTTCTCAGACGTGGTAAGGCTCCTGGCCCAGATGGCTATACTATTGAATTTTATGCCCATTTTTCGAAACTTCTCCTCCCACATTTACTCCTTTTATTTAATTATTTTATTGCTAACGGCTCTTCCCAAGGTACTTTTCAAGATGCTATGATTCGTTTGATCCCCAAAGATAATAAAGACCCCTCTTTTTGTAAGAATTACCGTCCTATCTCCCTTGTGAATACGGACTATAAGATCTTTGCCAAGCTTCTTGCCTTACGCATTGACCCCATTTTACCCGAACTCAATGGCCCTGAACAGTCTGGTTTCATCAAAGGGCGTTTGTCCTCTGGCAATTCTAGAGTCTTCTTTAATGTCCTTAGTAAAGCTTCTTCTTTACTTTACCCACTTGCGGCCATTACATTAGATGCCGAAAAAGCGTTCAATCGGATTAGTTGGGATTTCATGTTTCGTGCCCTTTCATGGATTGGTTTCCCTCCCAAATTGATTTCCCTTATTTTCCTTTTATACTCCGGTCCCAGAGCTTCTATTTTTGCTAATGGGAGAGTTTCTGCCTACTTTTCTCTCCCCAGAGGAGTCCGCCAGGGCTGCCCCTTCTCCCCTTTATTGTTTATTGTAGCATTAGAGCCATTTCTGACTAAAATACGTCAGGACACTCAAATCACCGGCTTTAATCCAGGTCCTAATCAAGTTAGATTGTCCATCTATGCTGACGACATCCTTTTGCATTGTTCCAACCCCGAATCCTCTTTACCTTCTTTTCTTAGTCAGGTTGACGTTTTTTCGTTAATCTCCGGCTATCGTCTTAACCATAATAAGTGTGAAGTCCTACCCCTTAATGTTCTATGTCTTTGTCATTATTTTGACCACGCTGGTTTCTCCTGGCAACCGACCAAAGGTAAATATTTAGGATTGCGGTTCTCTCCCTCTATTTCAGACACCTTAAAAGCTAATTTTGATTCTATCACTAAAAAATTTACTGATTCTATTACCAGATGGCATCCTTTGTTTCTCTCGTGGTGGGGTAGATTAGATTCAATTAAAATGATGTTGGCCCCGATTATTCTTTATTCACTTTCCATGATACCTGTTTGTATACCTGGTTATTATTTTAAAAGATTGGATTCAATATTATTGAAATTTCTCTGGAAAAATAAACCCTCACGTATCGCTTTATCTTCTCTTAAAAAAAAGATAAGAATACTGGGGGTCTTAAGTTCCCGGATTTGAAGTCCTATCATTATTCTTTTATACTCAAACAAGCTTCTCGTTGGCTATCTAATGACCTCCCTACTCACCCTCCAGTATGGTTATCCTTGGAAAAATCTATTATCTCACAGTTCGCTTTTTCTGAAACTCTTGCTTTCTCTGCTAATGCTTCTTTCCTACAGTCTCCTGTCATTGCCCATACACGCCATCTATTAACTCCCCTATTACCCTCCTCTTATCCTTCTCTTTCATCTTTATCCCTGCAACCCATATGGCATAATAAACTACTCTGTATCAAAAACCACTCTTTTTTCTGGAAATCTTGGAGATCCAAAGGATTACTATGGATTTCCCAACTACTGCTTGATAACGTTCCCCTAACTTTTGCTGATCTCCAGTCACTATTTCATCTTCCTACTTCTTATATGATCTTCTTCTTCCGACTCTTCTCCAATATCTTCAATCTCTTCCCCTCTCTCCTGATTTACCTTCCTCCTGCTCCACTATTTTCCCACTTTTGGATGCCTCTCCCTCGGCCTCTCGCATTTACACTTGTATTTTAACACTTCCCGTGCGGCTTAAATCGAAATCTGAATTGGCCTGAGAACAGGATCTGTCAGTTACTTGGCCCATCTCTTTATAAGATAAACCATGGTTGAAGATTTATAAGACATCACGAGCTGCCAACACTACTCAAACCCTTTACTTTATTTACCAATGTTTATTATTTTCCCTGAAAAAGCTGGCTTTGCTTTCCCCTGATCTCTCCTCTCAATGTTGGTCCTGCCCTTGCCAGTCTGCGGACCTACTCCATATGTTATTTCAATGCCCGCGTATTGTCTCCTTTTGGCTCTCAATCTGGCCCCGTATTAACCTTATTTTTAATATAAATCTCCCCTTCTCCCATCTAATGTCCTATTGAGTTCCCTATCTCCAGACTTGCCTCTATCCCCTTCCCACTTCAAATTACTCGATTTATTTTTAGCTGTTGCCTTCCACCTGATTACCTCTAACTGGAAATACTCAACTATAGTCACTTACTCTGCTTGGTGAAATGCTATTTGCTTTCACCATAGACTTGACATCAACTTTGTTTCCCCTTTTCCCGCGCTGTGAAGAGGGATTTATTGTGGATTTCACTTACTACTTATCTCTCCTCGCCCTCTCCCTCAAGTTTCACCACTGTTATCCCCCGCAATAACTTGTCAGATGAAGTTCGTAAACCTCCATGATCATATTTTGGTTGTCTTTTTTCTAAGATTTTTCTTCACTTTTGATTAATTTGTTACTCATTTTATATTTTACATTTATACTTACAGCTTTACTTATTCGCATACAATGTTATATTTTATTATATTGCATTAATTAACTATTTTACACTGTTTTATTTTCAATTTCCTTCTTTCTTCTTGATTTAGATATAAGCGTTTATTGATTCCGTTACTTTATACATATGCATTATATATCTACTGTTTTCATAAGCCTTTATATTGTTTCAATGCATTGTTTCTGTCTCTATTTCTATCATGTTTGGTTTCAATAAACTTGAACTTAAAAAAATTACACAATAAAAAACTTGGAGGTATAGTTTGATGCCCAACTATCAATGAAGGCACACAAACAAACAGTGGCCGGCACCTGTTTTAGGCTGCTAAAAATGTTAAAACATTTTCTTCCCCTGCTGCCAGATGCTCACAAAGAAAACGGTAGTCCAGGTCCTGATTGTGTCATGGCTAGATTATGTTAACGTCATGTACCTTGGCCTCCCTGAGTACTTATTGAACCGTCTGCAGGTGGGCCAGAATGAGGAGGCTAGAACTATTCTTATGGTAGGGCCCAGAGCACAAATGTCCACTCATTTGAAGTCCTTGCACTGGCTGCTAGTTTGTGAAAGGATTCAATTTAAAGCTTTGGTTATGGCTTTCAAGGCCTTCCATGATACTGGTACATTCGTCAGCATACACTCACACACCGTGTATTACATCACTTTCTGTTAACCACACATTAATACCTCCCCGCATATTACGAACTTCCTGTCAGATTCAACCGAGGACCACGATGGTATCAATATGCTACATTAGGCAAAGAGTTTCCTGAACAGTTTGGTGATCAGCCATTAACTGAATCAGGGGTTCTAAAGTTCTGATCCCCTCTGGCTTTGGGGTTCAGCATGTTCCACAGTTTTGTCCTTAAATGTAATCATAAGATCCACTAGAATCCAGCAGAGTGCTTTCATTGCCAGTTTAGCACCGTCATACCTACTTAATCTTAAGCATATTTTGGCAGCTTGGTTTTGGAATCTTTGGAGTCTGTGAGTCAAATTCTTTGGCTGGCCATGTAAATCAAATTAGTTTACCCATCATAAACAAGGAATCTTGTAAGTTGAGTAAAGGGTGAAGTTTTTATTTTAAAGTTTAATATAGAGCATACTCATACTCGGGACACTGGAGCTCTTTACATGAGTACTAGGTTACATTACACAAAGTCAGATTCCAATTTTAATTTTTATATTTTTTTTATATGGAACTCCAACGGAGGTCCACAAAAGTACATAAATGGATTAAAAAGTTAGATTCATTTTTAGGCAGGGTGGTTTGAGTCAAATACTATCTCCAGTTTCTTGCTTGCTTCTGGCTTTCTGAGTGGCAGGGGGCCCTTGACTAGATGGCCAGTTAAATGAAACAAGTATTGACTAAGTCAATAGGTCTTGCCTTTAATATACAGTAACAGGGCTTTTCACTTTACCAATACTTGTTTGCTTTGCCTTACTTTATGGCAATAAACATTTGTAGGAGGCCATCCGTGCAACCACAAACATGTTCATGCAAAGGCAGCTATCGTGATTATTTTTTTTATACTTGGAGGGAAAATCATTCCAAGATCACTGCAGATGCAGTTTAAATCAATACATGTTAAATATGTTTTTTTAAAACAAAAGTAAAACAACTGTATTAGGTGGTTTCAAAGAATTTGTATTTTCTTATTATATTCCCAAGTCACACACCTGAAAAAAGAAACGTTCAAGATACCCAGGGGCGGCTGGTGATTTTTGAAAGTAGTGAGGCGTAAAAGTTGGGGCTGAGTGTAACATCGGAACCAAGCAAAGCAAGCAAGCCCGATCAACACAAGGGGATTCAGGGGTTGTCCCCTCTGTGAAAATGTTTAAAAACAGTGCACTTTAATACAAAATTATTTTACATGCAATTAGACATGGGGTCACACATTTTAAAAAGTTCTAGCAACTGCCTCCTTAAACTGACCGACTTGCACAACTGTACCTTTTATAATGTGTATATGTAATTGTGATTATGTGTATGTGTAGGTTGCATTGCTGCTCCTTTTACTGAGACAATTCTGTGACCATTCTGTGTGTGTGAACCTTGTAAAATGTAATGTAATGTAATTTATATAGCGCACAAATCACCCGAAGGTCTCAGGGCGCTTGCTTAGGGAACCCGTCCTGGTATTCCCCTGTGAGATACCCCCGGCAGGGTATCCACAAGGTGAAAGCCAGGCATCCCGCCGCGAGGGGCCGTAGTGGAGATTAAGCAAGCTATTGCCCAGAGTCGCAGAGTGTGACCCCGTGAGTTGAGTAGGCACCGGCGCGAGAATTAACGAGTCCATGGAATTTTGAGCCCGAGACCCAGCCGCGTCGGGAAACGAACCCTGGTCCACGGCGGCTCTCAGCCTCCGGGTCTGCCGCCTCTAACCACTGAGCCACACTTCTCCACTACTGAGCCACACTTCTGCACAACCTTGTACTGCTGTGGCAGTACTGTACATGTAGTGTGTATGAAGCATGAGCTGCTGTACTGTACCTGCTATGTGTGTGCAAAGCTTATGCTGCTGTTGCCTGACTCTACACAGTAAGCACATATCTATCGCTTTGGGCCTGACTCGGATATTTGGACCATTTCACAAGGGAGCAAATGCCGCAGCTCCACTTCTAAAGGAGCGAGCAATATGCAGCGAGGGCCTGGGGTGTCTATGTCTATTCCAATAAAAGAAATCCCACCTTCAAAAGAGCATAACTCCTTCGCCGTCAACCATTTTCGTGACTCTCCCACTGTAGACACCAGCAGCCGAAAGGCTGTTTGAAGGAGGCACTGCCTGCAACAGCTCCAGCTTAGAAATGAAAAAGGCACATGCGCTTTAAAATTGACCTGAGATTGAGACGTGTTACAATGCATTGTTTTGGCAGTGCACAGTTACTTGAGAAACTTCACAAGTGCTAATCATAGCGCACAGGTGAAGTAGTTCACAGTACCTTGTGGTAGTGCACAGTGGTGTACAATGCCCAGATGCCAGTAGAAAAGAGTTACTTATTGTAGTGTCCAAATGTGGCAGTGCACAGTACACTGTTACTTAGATTAGTGCAAAGTTGGGGCAGGATACAGTTGGACTGGTGCACATCTGTAGTAGTGCACAGTCAAAGTAATAGACAAAGACATTAAATTTCGAAACGTCCAAGATGTGGTGACACACCGTTACTTGTGGTAGTGCACCTTCCTCGAGCACTGTCACTTGTACAGTGCACTGCTGCAGTGGCACTTTGTTAGAATAGTGTGCAGCCGTGGTCATGCACAGTTGGACTAGAACTTACTTGTGGTAATCCTCTGGTGCAATACTGTCACACAGTTACTCGTGGAGGTTTGCTTAATTACTAGTGTACAGTTGGTTAAAGAAGTGATAACTTTCACTGGCATGGACTAGTGCACAACGATGTCAGTGCACAGTTGCAGTCACACTGAATTTTGGTAGTGAACAGTTGGAGCTGTGGATGCTTGCTTTTAGGAGTGCTCAAAAGTGATGGTGCATGTTAAGTTGTGGTAGGCAGTGCACTGGTTTAGCAGCATACCAGCAATTGATCAATGCTAGTGAACAGTTGGAGAGGTAGAACATCGGAATAGTGTGTTTTTGTGGTAGTACAGTGTTTAAATAGTGCAGAGTTGTAGTGGTGCACAGCTGTGGGGGCACACTGTGGGAATCGTAGCGCATTTGTGGTAGCGCATAGTTTGAATAATAAAGAGTTGTTGGTAGTACATAATCGGGGTAAAGGAACTTTCCTTGTTACAGGGGTCTCTCCCAGCCATTTATGTCTTGTTCTATGTTGTGTTCCTTCTTCGCATGTTAGGAATTCTTCCCTTTGGCACTTAACCAGTTTTTTTGCCTTTAGCGCTTTCCTTAGAGACAAAATAGCAAGTCAGTGATGTGAAGGTACCACCGTTCTTCTTGACTGCTGTATGTCTGCTGCGCCTTTCAACAGAAAAGTGTCCGCATTTCAACAGGCCGTGTAGTTCAAAGGGGGTTAGTGTTTAGAGGTAAAAATGTAGTCCTGCTTTAACGGTCTAAGAAATAATTTATGTTGTGTTCTATGCACACAGTTTGCAATCCTTTATTCTGTGTGTAACCTTTTCCCGCATTTTTGGTGCCTGCGTTACTTGGGTTTTCGCAGTACATCATGAAAGTGAGAGCGCTAGTAAAAATCCTTCTAAAGTTTAATACTGTGCTGTAAGCAGGACACTGGCTACATAACAAAGCACATGTTTAGCTTCAGGTCAGAGGTAAGGACGGGTGTTTGCCAACGTCTCTGTCTCTCAGTCTAGATTTCAGTAGCGGCTCATGCGGGGGGGGCGGTGTCACGGGGTGGATCGCGGGGGGGGGTGCGAGGGAATTAATTATGAACAGGAAAACTTACCAACTGCTTACAGCAGGTCCGCGCCACCTCTGCTGCTCCCCTTGGCGCCTTCACTAACGGCCCTCAGGAGTGGACTGGCAGTATCTCTCAGCCAATCCTGGCGCTGCCAGCAGAGCCAGGATTGGCTTGGGGCACAGGTTTCTCTTCGCCCGCAGCACGCCCATTAGGAGACTGAGGGGCTCCTAATGGGCATACGCAATTAAGTGAAAAAACAAGTGCGCATGAGTGGGCACGGGTAAAAAAATCACCCTCTGTCCCCACACATGCGCACTTGTGTTGCAGCCTGCTGGCTGCTGCCCCTGGTGACAATCATGTCAGTCAAGCATCACGCCAGACCGCCCACCCCTTCAGACTCTGAAGGGGTGGCTGGTCCGACGTCATGCTGATTGACATGATTGTCAGTGAGTTCTCCCGCGGCGTCTTTGAACTTGAGTAACCTGCTCAGTTTACTCAAGTTCAAAGACGCCGAGGGAGCTGCGGGCGGGGGGGGGGGAGGGGGGCTACGCCCCCACACCCCAATGGGCGCACCGTACCTGAAGATACTTAAAGAAATACGAAAATATCTAGACACTTTCAAAGAAGATTTAATTTTGCATAATTAGGCTGAGATCACTGAAAAATGTTAAAAGTTTTTATTTCAAAATTAAAAAATGAGTGATACAGTATAAATACCATAAAGCTTCTCAGTTGCAGAGTTATGTAAAGTATATTCAGTCTGAAATATTCTAAGTCCAAATAGGCAGGAAAATCAGAAAGGAATTGGAAATAATCACTAGTAAAATAGGAAAGACTTCTTTCTGTCTTACCCCCAAAATCGAGGTTTTTATACAGTATTTTTGCATTTGAAATTGCAAAAACTGCAGAATAACAGTGGTGGGAGGAAATCTATCACTTCTTCAGCAAATCAGAGCACATGAGAAATAACCACCACTGTAAAACATTGGGATTTTGATTCCTGGAGTGAAGACCATTCTCAAGCAACAACCACAATCTGTGTCAGGGTGAACGACAAAAGTCACTAAATATTGTTTAAATACCTTTCTGTCTGTGTAGGGTCTACCTTAGGAGTGACTTGTATGTATCAAAAAGGGAGGTTTATGCCTGGCAAACAGTTTATTTTGCCAGTCTGAATTGGCATTCTAAATTTCCACACAGGCTGCAATGGCAGGCCTGAGACATGTTTTAAAGGGCTGTGTAAGAGGGTGGCACAATGACTGCTGCAGGCCCACTACCAGCATGTAATTTACAGGCCCTGAAAACATGTAGTGCAACCTTACTAGGGACTCATAAGTATATTAAATGGGCCAATTGGTTGCAAGTCAGTTTTATCAGTGGAGAACACAAGCACTTTAGCTTTGGTTAGCAGTAGTAAAGTGCACAGAGAGTCCTAATGCAAACAACATCAAAATCCAGACCACAAGAGGGGAGAAGGCAAAAAGTCTGGGGTATGAAAACACCAAGGCTGTCAGGTCTACCATGTGCCCCCGCCTAGCTTAAAGTAGTGACACTATTCACCTTCTTGGGAGTTCTTATCACTAAGATGGAATAGCATGTATAGACCACTAGCATTGGAGAAGTCAGTCTCAAGGTGGTGTTCCACTATAAAGTCCATTCCCTGTAGGGAGATGGCCAATCCCAACAGTTTGGGATTCTCACCCTTCATCTGCATGACTCATCTGAGGGGCCTGTGGCCTCACTGAATCCGGAAGTGAGTCCCAAACTGCTATGGTTACAGCTTCTTCAGTGCCTAGACCACAGCAAAAGCTTGTCTTTCAATAGCACTCCACCTGTGTTACCTGGGCGCAACCTTCTACTGATGACAGATACAGGTTTGTCTAGGCCCTCTTCCTTTAACTGCTAGAGCACAGCCTATATGCCATCCTCTGTAGCATCTGTCTACTTTATAAACTTGGAAAAGTGAGGGGACTTGAGACTGGTGCTGTACACATGGCCTCTTTGAGGGTATCAAAGGCTTTTCAACAAGCCTCTGTCAAGCTCACCTTTTTGGCCTGCTTCTTGCAAATCAGCTCAATCAAGGGGGCAACAATGATGCCATATCCATTGACAAAGCTCCTGTACTATCCAGTGAGGCCCAGGAAGGCTCTCAATTCATTCTGGGTCATGATTCAGTCTAGAGGAAGCCTACAGACCCCCTAGGGAGAACTATAAACTCAGCTGAAACACGTCTACATAAGGGACTAGGGAGCTGTGACAATCCCTCTGTTACTAGTTTCCTGCAGTAGGCTATCCAGAAATAAATGATAGCGGATGGGCTTTACTTTAAGGGATTTTTAGTTTTACTCACAGATCCCAATTACATCAAGAGGTGAGCTCATTACAACATGAGGACATTCGATTAGCCCACTTGCCTCTCTAAAAACTGTTGGCCAGTTGAGACAATTCTATGATGAAGCATGACACCTGGTTAGGGATGTGAGGGTCTGTCTTTAATTTTTAAAAATAATTCCAAACAGACTGTTTTATGTTGATAGGTTCTTCTAAATAGAAGATTCCTTTAGAATCTTTTCTCATACCCTAGGCAACTTTTTAAAAACTTTTTTAAATCTTCCTCTTACCCTGCACAACTATGCAGGCCACAAGTTCCTCTGGCTATAGTTAGAACGTCATACCCTGCCCCAAAACACTTACCTTGAGATTGGCCTGAGGGTTACTTCCTGCAGCAGGACCACACCACAGCCAGAAACTATCATTACGATGATGCTCTACTTAAGTGGGACTTACTTTTGAAAAACAAAATACAAATGGCCCTGATGCACAGGCAGTTTTCTCTGATTGCGACATTTCATCATTTTCCTGTGAGCGATTACCTTGTCTTGCAGAAAAATTAGCAGTGGATGACCGTCAATAAGTAGGGAGGCCATTACTGTAGTCTTTCGGCAGAAAGACAACCAACGGGCCATTTGGATGGTGGATAAGTATTTTCCCTGAATGAAAATAATGCTGGGGAACCACCGGGAGAGCAAAAAGGGACATACACTTTCCAGTCATGTCTAAATGACCCCTATAGCTCTTCAAAGGCAAGGAGCAAAGAAAGGAAGTTTTCTTAGCTTAGCTGGGAAGACCTGACTAGGCTATTACCCTACCCTCAGAGCAATTGATAAAGCAAGGTCGGTTGAAGAGATACCCTAAATTGCCATGCCAAAAAGAAAAGGGTGGGTGATCCATTTGGACCATGTTAAAGAGTGTATGAGGATTAGTGGGAATATTTAGGAAACATCGACAGGGACGATCATTCTCTAGAAACTGCATTGCAATGTTAGTATGTACTATCCTTCAGGACTTCACATGCTGCAAAAAAAGGTATAAAAATTAGCGGCTCTTACACATACCCAGGACTTGCCCTCAGTTCAACAGGAGCGGTCCTAATGTTACACTTATGGGGTAGTGAAGTGACAAGTCTTTGTTTGTTTTACCCCTGACTAAAAGGAGGTCCTGCTGAGGCTCATTACCTGCTTGCATTGAGGCCGGGCTTTGCTCCGCCAATCCCCTGCTGAAACCGACCGGCCGGGCTTGGCTCCGCCGGCCGGACTCCATCCCCCAGCATCCCTAGGGGGCCAGCGACGACGACGTGAAGAACCAGCGCGCCAGGAGGCGCTTAAAGCTACGGCAGGGGCCGAGTTCCCTGTCTTTGTTTGTTTTACCCCTGACTAAAAGGAGGTCCTGCTGAGGCTCATTACCTGCTTGCATTGAGGCCGGGCTTTGCTCCGCCAACCCCCTGCTGAAACCGACCGGCCGGGCTTGGCTCCGCCGGCCGGACTCCATCCCCCAGCATCCCTAAGGGGCCAGCGACGACGACGTGAAGAACCAGCGCGCCAGGAGGCGCTTAAAGCTACGGCAGGTCCCTCGTCCCGCGAGGACACGCGCGGGCCGCGCCGGACGAAGCCCGGACTAAGGGCGGACAGTCTAAGACAGTCCGAGACAGGCAGAGACTGGACTGGGCAAGTTACTCTGCTCGTTTTATTTTCAGGTGAGACTGTCCCATTGCTCGAGGAGGATCCTGGACATTATTAGGCATTGCTTTTCAATGCTCTGTGCCTAATCCGATTAGAGAGACTTAGATATACACTTTCAGCGTATTTGCATTGTGTTTCGGGGAGGGTTCTGTTGTTTGTCTTACTGGTGTATTATGCCTAGCAAAAAACTTTCCCCGGTAAAAAACACCATGGACAATTACTTAGTGCAGGTAGTTGCCAAAATTAATAGTGAGAGGAGATCCTCACTTGGGCTGGGTGCTTCTCCTAAGTCTCCTACATCAATCTTGTCAGTACCTGACTTTGTTCAATCCCTGAACCTAGCTAATAGTAGTCTTCCGGTTGTATTACCTGAATCTGATGACAATGCTCTCTTGGACCAGACTAATTGTGTACTTGAGGGTAGTGATAGTGAAAATGAGGCTGAACCACACCCTCAGGAGGCAAAAGCCCCTACACCAGTACCTGCGCCACGCACTACCAGAGGAGCAAAAAAGGGCCAGCAAAAGCGGGGAGGGCTTCGCTCAAGTCGTAAGAAGCCTGCTTCCCCACCAAGTAATATTGTGGTGGAGGATGAAGGGTTACTTGACGCAGTTGGTGTGTCTTTAACCAATGAGCAGTTTGGGAAGTTGCTGGCTATGATAGACACTAAGATCCAGGGAATTGTAAAGCCACTGATGGGAAAGATAGATAAGCTTACTAACGAAGTTAAACGATTAGGGGTTGTTCTGAACAAAACTTTGGAGGAAGTAGAAAAACTGCCTGCTGAAATGATAAATAAGATTGAGACAAAGACTGGAACATCAAGCCCTGAGGGAGGGGGTGAGGGATGAGTACTACCCTTGTCTAATCACCCTGTGGCTTCACATGTAGTGTCAGGGGAGGGTTTACAAAAGGTAGTTGTCCCTCCTGTTGTTTTTCCAGAGCAGGCACATGCGAAAGGCTCAGTTGAGCTTATAGTTGAGGCTTCCCCCTTAGTCCTTGTTCTAGCTAATGTTCCTAAATTGGAACCAGGACAGGACGAAACTACATCTTCATTGCTGTCTAAAGCCTTATACTGGCTAACTAACAATATGGTAATAACCCCTTGGGGTAAGCAACAACTGGCAGAGGAATTAGCTATGGCTAGGAGGGTAGAGTGGATAGGTAGCAGCCCAAAAAGATTCAGGGGTGACTGTGTTGTTTTGAATTTTTCAGACCCTGAGGTGTTAATCAACATCTTGCCCAATCTCCTACCTCCACAGAGAAGGTCCACTGATATTGTCCCGCTTACCCTAGACTTTTTTTACTATCGGAAAGGGGGGGTTTCTAATCGGTGCACACTAAGAACAAAATGGAATGTGGTCTCTGCTAAGGGGAAGAATGTTGCTAAATCCTCTGAGTGGGGAATAAATCTTGAGAACAGGTTTTCAGCCCTTTCCAATTTGAATGACTGTGATTGACTTCAAGGGGGTAAATGTACAGTACTATCAGGTGTAAAAGCCCAGAGTATATGCTCCATGAATGTCCGTAAAGGTAATGAGGTTGTCCATTTGAATTCTACAAGTACTCTAGCGCAGGCAAGTTCGGTGGTATCAGTGACGGGAGTGTCCTCTTCCTTGACTCTAATTCCTGATGCTCAACTTGATTGTCCTACCGGGGTGGGGAATCTTATCTCTTGGAACTTGGCTGGGCTATGCTCCAAATTAGATTGTGGGGACTGGCTTGGCTTTGTTAATTTGTATGATGTGTGTATGTTTCAAGAGACGTGGGCATGTGAACCTGTATTTGCGCTAGGATATTTACATTTTTCTGTGCCAGCTGTAAAGGGCCCAAAAGGAAGGCCAATGGGGGGTCTAACAATCTGGGTCCGACAAACCCTCAAACTAAAAATAACAAATATTGAGACTAGTCATAACGACATACAGTTAGTTAGGGTAACTAGTGATGAAACAGGGTCACTAGATATACATAATATATATGCTAGGAATGTTAAGGGTGTTAGATCTGATGTTTTCATCGCATTGGGAAACCTCCTTGATAAATTTTCCCCAGACAATAAGGTGGTGATAGCAAGCGATTTTAATAGGACGTTTCAGCCCTTGGTCTTAGGTGAGGTCTCTATCGGAGCAGAAGAGGACTCCCAATGGGGCATTCCTGCACTAGATTTGAAGCCAGTTACCCGTTGGACTGATGAAATTATAGCTCTGAATGCACTGTGTTTAGAAAAAGGTCTGAGAGCTTTGAATGGACGTACAGCTTTGGATAGAAAAGGCTCCATGACTTTTGACAATGGAAGACATAAAAGTAGGATAGATTATGTTATTTGCAGCTTATCGCTGTGGTCATCTGTCCGTGATATGGAGGTCGCTATGAGACTTGAGAGCGACCACAATCCTTTATGTGTGGAGCACAAATGGTGGGCGGTTGGGACAAATCCTACTTCTTTAAATACTCTTGCTCCGCCCTCGCTTATCCCAGAAAATAACATGCGTAGGCTTAAATGGGCCAGTATTGTGACCAATCAACAGGCTATTGATAATATTAATTATGAAACTGACCAAGCCATAGCTGCTTTAGAATCAATTAGTGTTTCCCCCACTGGCCTGAAGGAAGTGGTTAACATACATGATACCCTGTTCGTCAAGATTAAAAAACATTTTTTGAAACCTGTTAGGCGAAATGGGGCTAGAGCTAGTAAAGATGCTAAATGGTACAATGCCGAATGTAGGGCAGCACGTCTGGCTCTAGGGCAGGCAATTAAAATGAGGGTGGCTGAAAACACTCGTCTAGCCAGAAAGAATTATAAAACCTGCATAGTGAAGGCTAAAAGAGACTGAGATGAGCAGCACTGGTGTAAACTGAAAAAAGCAAGTGATAGAAAGGATTCCTGAGCGTTCTGGAATATCGTTAAATGGGGTAGCGAGAGAGTAGATGAATCCCCTAATAATAACGTACCTCAGGAAGCTTGGGTAGAATTTTTTAGCTCGCAGTATGCTCTTAGTACACAGATTAGAGGGGAGGACAGTATTAATATGTCTTTTTCCCATGGTAATCTTTTTAATGATAAAGAGGTTTTGACTGCTATAAACGCTGTGCACAGAGGACGCGCACCAGGATCTGATGGTGTTCCTGCAGATATCTTTTTAAATGATAAAGAGCGGTGGTGTAAATATATCTATATGCTTATCAATTTTATTGCAAAGGGTGCTGATGTCCCTGCCTCTTGGAGAGGTGCGGTGATTATCCCTGTGTTTAAAAAGGGAGACCGTGCACAGCCGGGTAACTATAGGCCAATAAGCCTTATTGACACTGTACAAAAAATAGTCGGCCGTGTGGTGGTAAATAGGCTCCTAGATTGGGCAGAGGACAACAATATTTTATCACCGTAACAAGCAGGATTCAGAAGGGCAACCAGCACGGTTGACCAAGTGTTCCGCTTTCAACTGCTTCAGTGGAAGACTGTGGTGCTGGGAGGAGGCAGCCTTTATGCAGCATTTGTTGATTTGAGGGCTGCCTTCGACCTGGTCCCACGGGCAAAACTGTGGCAAGTTCTACAAAGTTTGGGGGTCCCTAAGGAATTATTGACCTTGGTAATGCGATTACATGAGCACACATTTGCCAAAATTCAGTGGGGAGGGCATGACATGGTCACAGATGAATTTCCAGTTGAAAGGGGGGTTCGTCAGGGGTGTTCAATGGCCCCAACCTTGTTCACTCTGTACATAAATGGCGTTGTCCCCCGTATGGTAACAGCTCCTGTAGACGCTCCATCCCTCTCAGGGTTAAAAATCCCTATATTAATGTTTGCGGACGACACGCTTATTATGTCAAAAACGCCTAGTGGTTTGCAGCGTGCTCTGTGTATTTTTGAGAATTTCTGTGAGGAGCATGGGTTAGAGGTGAACGCCACTAAAACCAAACTCATGGCTTTTAAACCAGATCGTAGCTGTAAGTCTAACATCATCATGAGTGGGCGGCCTCTTGAGGTGGTAAACTCATTTACATATCTAGGAATTCTCATTGCAGATAACAGTCGATGGAGCCAGCATATCAACATCGCCACTCTGCGACATAAGCAATTGTCGGGTGCCATTAATATGGAGCATAGGAAATCTCTGACCAAACCTATTAAGCCAGCTTTATTGGTTTACGAAGCGAAGGCTATAGGGTCGGCACTTTATGGTGCTGAGATATGGGGCTTGGAAAACTTGAACTTACTACAAGGATCTGAGAATAAATTATTAAGATTACTCACGGGTACCCCGAAAAGCACCCCTCTCCTGCTTTTAAGATATGAGCTTGGTAGAAAGCAAATTAAGGATCTAGCCAGACTACGTCCAATTTTATACTGGCGAAGATTATGGACTAACCCCGAGCTTGCGCATTATGCCGAAGGTTTTATTGATGTCTTAAAGGCGGACTGTTTTCATAGAATTAGTTGGCTCAATTCACTGAAGGCAATATTGTACGAGCTTGGGTTAAGTTCTATATGGCTTGATCCAACAGGTGCATCATTTCCTACCAAGTCAGCCCTAAAAATTATATTCTGGGAACATGTTGCTAATAAGAGCTTGAGTAATTTGAGCAACGGGTCTATGTCTATTGGTTACCTTGAGGTAAAACTGTACCCGGTCTTGGAGTCGTATTGGGACATTGTTTCTAAACCGGGAGACAGGAAGCTCCTATTCCAACTGAGAGCTGGCGCCCTCCCTATAAGATCATTGACAGCCAAATGGGGCTCAGGGGGGAGTGACATCTGCCCAGCCTGTGGAACGGGTAAGGAAACTCTTGGACATTTTCTGTTCGCTTGTAAAGCATATTGTGTCCCTCGACGTGTTTGGTTAGCACCTATGTGTAGGAACCTTGGTACTACTTGCAGTTCCGTTGCTCGGCGCATTATATGCTCAAGCCCACTATCATGGATATCAATAGCGACAGCTAAATATATTAGCTGGGCTTGGGCGATCCGTCAGAGATTGCTAGTAAATTAACTATTCTCTGTGTGATCAGGCAGAGACTGCTAGTTATTTAACTATTCTCTGCCTGAAAAACTTGTTTTTATAAAATTTTCTTTAGCTTTTAGATAAATAATGAACTTGATAGATATCCAGAGACTGCTAGTTAATTAACTATTCTCTGTATGTGAAATGTTCTACTGAAATTTTCACCGCTCGCTTTTTAAATTGTATATACTCTTTTTAATGTACAAATCAAACCTCTGATGAATTCTTTGAAAAAATGTTTGTAAATACTGCTAGACTTTGTTCTAACCAAATGTATTGTATGTATTTAGTAGTGCTTTGTAAATATGTCTGTAGATTTAATTATATTTTAATACTGTCAATATTTTGTGTATGTTTGCTTTTATGAGTATACACTCGAATAAAGCACTTTTGAATTGAATTGACAAATCTAGAGTACTATAATCACAGGCTCTGGAGCATTTGCTGATCCATGCCCTATATCACTGTTGCAAGCTAACTTTTCATAAACTGGAGTGGTGTTCCACAAAGGATGGAACAGAATCATTGCTTGTATTACTTTCTGTCCTAAATCAAGGGCTTAAAGGTGTTTATGGAAATTGGAAAGACTCTAAGATCAACCAGGACTTGATAATAACATTTCTGCTTATGTCAGAATTTTTTTTAATTAGGATTTTCTCTCATGTCATCAAATGATGGTTTTCTCTCATGAAAGTAATACTTAGCGCTTGAAGCAGAAGAGCCCTTTTTTCATTAAACCTACACTTCTGTATGTCTCAGGTTACTGCCTTGTAGGTTTAATTTTTCTCAGCATCTATATTTTATGCTATTTTCCTTTTGTATTGTGCTATGTGATGATTGGGACACAAATTCTTCCGTTAGTCTTTTAGAAGAATGTAGCAATTGTTTTTTGTTACATCACGTTTCAGTGCTACAGAACATTGCACACCCACCACAGGGTAAATCTACAGGATATCATACTTGTTGGCGGCCCAGACAATCATACGGCTTCATTCTCTCATAAAGCAAGAGGTCTAATGAGTGGTCTTGTATGCGAAGTTTTGATTTGACAGTAGTCAAGATGACCAAAGGCAGTTTATAAAGTCAGTGGCTGTGTGGATGTAGTGTGCAACTCCCCCAAAATGACTGCTATGCTTTCCTTGGGGAACTATAGGTTGTTTGAAAATAGATGTAGCTCACCCATCTTTCTTTTTTTTAATCTACATGTGATGAAGGTAGCTTAACTGTCGAGAAAAAGGCAGTGGAATCCTAGATTTATATTTCATTTAATGCAGCGATAAGCTTCTGCCGCCTTCTCAACGTATCAAGTCTGCTAACGCTATATTTTATGGCTGAGCGTCATTTAACTGCCAGAGTGTTGATAGAAAGGGCAGTAAGAGTTGACACGGAAGTTATGCAGTTTTTGCAATAAAAGTCACATCCTGTACGTCCTGTGAGTGAGAGTACTCAGATGTGTCCTCTGTGAGAGGCATTACTGAGGAAGCGCATGGCTGTTAGAGGCACACTGTAAACTTCAGAAATATAAGAGATGTAAAACAAGCACAAGGTTCCTGCTGACTTCTGGTGTTATGCAGGCAGCACACGAAAAACGGAGACACCTGTGCTGGCTTTGTTCAGGCATCGAGAGGTGACACAGAGGAAAGACAATGATCTAAGCTTTCCCTTAGACAGAATCCACACCATTGGTTTAAGTGGTTGTGATTGGCAGGGCGCTGCTTGCCACTACTTTTTCATTTTAATAGAGTCCGAACCCCTCCTTTTTTTATTTTAAAAATGCATCCCAGGAGGGGGGCGTGGCCAAGATGGCGGGATGAGAGGACGCACCGTCCGTGAGCTCCCGTAATCCTGGGCCCTTGAACCGCTACAATCCGCTGATCTCCCCCCAACTGCATGGAGATCGGCTCCAGAAACGAGAGAGCACACAGCGACACTGCTCAGAGCTCCGCATAGCCCTGTTGTTACAGCGGCGGGGCTCCGGAGTGAACCCGGGGAAGGAGACGGCTTGGGGAGCCGGTCGGGCCCTGAGGAGGCCAGAGCCGCAGAACAACGGAGCCGCGAAGGGGCGGACTCGACGGCATGCGGACCGCCTGGAGGTAACGGGTGGCCCCCGCACTGCCCCCCAGCGAGATCCAGTGGCGGGGACACATGCGGTGCACGTGGTACCCGAAGCTGACTCCGCCGAGTGAGGGACCGGCGTGGGGACGCTACGCCAGGACGTGGACCGGGCCTGCCGGTAGGCCTGAGGCTGCGCGCTATCCCCCTGTTCCATCGGAGACCAGCGCAGGAAGAGGGAGCGGGTAGACGGCCACTCAGGGGCACCTCCACGCAGCGCGGGCTGCCAGAGCATAGCTGCCGACCATCGCACGGACCCGAGTAGGAGCCTGCAGCGGCTGTGTGCGCGGAACCCAGAGGCTGAAGCAGCGGATCGGCGTAGGGACGCTACGCGAGTCTGTGGACGCAGCCGGAATTGGGCCTCTGACTGCACATCTTGCCCTCGGTCCGCCGACACTCGGCGCCGGGGGCACCCTAAACATCCCTTCTGACGCCACAGGAAAACCCGGGGCCCTCCATCGCAGGCCCCAGAGACAGCACAGAACTGTAGGAACCTGAGGGGGGCCGGGACGCTGCGGGGGACGACCCACACGGCCTGTTGTATGCCTCGCTCCCTGGCCAAGAGGGTGCGGCTCTGCTGCAGTCCCGGTCAGCCGGTGCGAGGCCTAGACTCTGGCGAGGGCGACGCCGTCGGAATGGCCGGAGGGGCTACACAGCCAAGTTGAAGAGACATGTAACGGGCCGACCGCACCTCAGGCGACCAGCCATGCAGTCGTGGCAAGCCTTGACCGCCGGAGTCACACAGCCTTGCCCCTCGACTCAGTGCACTACGATTGCGACCAGCGCAGGAGGTGTACCTCGATTGCCCCCTTCAGATCAGGGCTCTTGGTGTGTCCTGGGGGCCCGCAAGCAGGAGTGAGAACTAGCTTTGACACCCTTTGGTGTGCCATAGGATCCCGCCAGGGGTGCCACCCGCCGGACAGAGGATACCCGGGAACCAGTGCCAAGTCGCACAGCTCCCGCCAGAGGACTACATCATTTGGCGCGCTTTCCCACATTCACGATGTCCGGTAACAGAGGGAGTAAGAAGGGAGACGGCATATTGCCGGAGATGCTGGGTAGGGGTACCCCGAGACAGGACAAAAATCAGCAAGCCCCAGGCCCCTCGAGCAGCTCCCGCGGAGCAGAAGGAGGGGAACCTCCGGTAACCAGATCCTTCCTGGAGTCAATATTCAGCTCCCTCAGGGATGATTTCCAAGCACTAAAGCAAGAGGTGGCCGGAGAAGTTCGGGAGGTGCGAAGAGAAGTCGACTCCCTTGGCGAAAGAGTGGCTACTGTGGAGGACGCCGGCCACTCTCGAGACGAAGAGATCGCGCAGCTACAGCAGGAGGTATTGCGACTACGGGATCAGCAGCTTGACCTCCAGGCGCACAATGAGGATCTCGAGAATAGGTCTTGGCGCAATAACATTCGGGTCCGGTGAATTCCATCTAAAGAGGAGGGCGGCGATGTCGCTGAATACCTGAGGGACCTGTTTAGGGAGATACTGGGCGAACCAGGGGACTTCCCTATAAGAATTGACAGGGCGCACAGAGTGGGCCTGCCGCGCCGGTCCTCGGCGCCACCCCCTGATATCTTGGCCTTCCTACCGGACTTTCCTTTGAAGGAACAGATCCTCCGTGAGGCAGGGAAGCAGCAGTCCCTGCGTTTCCGGGGACACCAGGTGGCCCTTTTTCAGGACTTATCAGCAATCACACTTCAAAAACGCAAAGCATTTAAAATAGCTACGGATTTCCTGAGGGAACACGACACGCAGTACTCCTGGGGCCATCCCTTCCGGCTCATCTTTCGGTGGAACGGGACTTTGCACCAACTCCAGTCCCTGCAGGACACCTGTGGAGTGCTGGGGATCACCGCGACGGACGAGGATGCACCTACCCCCCGCCGCCGACGCGGCACTAGAGATGGTTGGCAGACGCTCCAGGGACGACGATCTCCTTCTACGCCCATGCGACCAGACTCACCCACTATCCGGGCAGAAATGGACAGTGCAGTGCGGGAGGTGACCAGAGACACGGCGTCTGGTGATGTGGCCCTAACGGCCTGAGTACACTCCGGGGGGAGATCGACATGGCTTCCTCATCAATGCAGGTTCGGGGGATGGGGGGTTGTGGGGGGGGGTGTTGTGGTTGGACGTCCACTTGAATAACTTTCCACAGACTTGTCCACTAGGGACCGGATTTGGACAATGGGGGGTTTTGAGCAGTTGGCCGAGGGGGAGGTGAGGGAGGGGGGCAGTTGGGGAAGTTTCAGGTTTGGAGGGGAAGGGGGACCGGTTGAGGAGGGGGAAGGAGGAAGGGGAGAGGGAGTGGGGGGGAAGGGAGGTTGGTTGTTTGCATGAAGGGACTGTTGGGGAGGAGAGGAGGGAGGGGAAGGGGGTGGGGAGGGAAGGGCAGTTTGAGGGATGTTCATGGGGAGTTTGGGGGGAGGGACGGGGACCGTACAGTACTTATGATGCATTCGCTCTGACTTTACACTACTCCCACACACTACTTGCACCAGAGCCGCCCCTCCTGGGCCGTGACCCACTGATAGGGCTATACTTTTACCCACATCGATGACAGCCCTTAAGGTTGTTACTCTTAATGTGAAAGGGCTGAATAACCCTATAAAGAGGAGAGCAGTGCTGTCCTTGCTAGAAAACACACAAGCTGATATTTGCCTTTTGCAAGAGACCCACCTCCTGGCCCGAGATTGTCAAAGGATGCGGTCTCAAAAGTTCCCAACGAAATTCTTCTCCTCCAACACTACCAAGACGGCAGGGGTAGCGATCCTAGTGTCCAGAACATTTAAGGGAGAGGTTCTACAGAACAGAAAGGGAGGCTCCTAGCATATAGAGTAAAGTCGGGAGGTCTGGTGTTTACCATTGGGTCGATATACAGCCCCAACGAACACCAGGAGCGATTCCTTCGCTCGGCCTTGGTGGACATCACGGCCACCCCGGATAGGCACATATTCATAGGGGGGGACCTGAACATGGTCTTCGACTCGTCTTTGGATAGGTCGGCGCAGAGGCACCCACAGACGGGGGAGATCTCGCAGATAGGCAGGTCCCAACTGGACGAACTGGATCTCCACGATCTCTGGCGCCGCCTCCACCCCGCCGCCCGTGACTACTCCTATTACTCGCACGCACATAAGACCTATGCGAGACTGGACCACCTTCTGGTCACGGGACCGGTCTGTGACCTGGCCATAGCCTCTGAAATAGGGGTTCTCTCACTATCGGACCACGCCCCCGTCACAGGCACATTCCGTCTACCACCGATGTCTCCCTCGTGCGGAGTATGGCGCCTCAGAGACACTCTTCTGCATAAGAAGGCGGTGGTGAAGCACATACAGGACTCGATTCGTGATTACCGGACGCACAATGATAATGCTGTTACCACCCAGGCGACACATTGGGCAGCACTGAAGGCGGTGCTCCGAGGAGAATTCATTGCTATCTCCTCGGCGGAGAATAGTGCGCGGCCGCAAAAGCGGGATAAACTCACCAGTAAGGTGTGTGAGCTGGAACAGGTACATCAGAGAATGGGATCTCCCAGGGTCTGGAAGCAACTTAAGGCAGCGAGGAAACTCCTGTCAGCGTTGGATATGGACAGGGCGGAATACGCTGCGTTACGCTTGAAACACGCGTAATACACGGGCGGAGATAGGTGCGGCCGGCTCCTGGCGAACAAGCTCCGAGTGGCGCATCAAAGACACTTGGTGAAAGAGCTATCGATCTCCGTTGGAGAGACCACCACAGAGGATAGCCAGATAGCGGAGGGTTTTCGTCAGTTCTACGCCGAACTGTGCGCAGGCGAGCCCCCATCAGCGCAGGCAGAGGCAGAATATCTGGACTCGGTTTCCCTTCCCTCCCTCACCAAGGACGGTTACACGTCCCTTTTTTATAAAACATTTTGCCCTGCTCTGGCGCCTATCCTTACACGCCTCTTTAACTCATTCTCCGCCCCTGGAGCTATCCCTCCGGATTTACTCCAAGCGACGGTGTTGGTCATCCCCAAACCGGGGAAGGACCGGACTCAATGCAGCTCGTACAGACCGATCTCTCTTTTGAACATCGACCTCAAATTGTACACCGGGATCCTAGCGGCCGGCCTGGCACTTCATCTGCCGGGGCTGGTGGACCCGGATCAGGCGGGGTTTGTCCCCGGGAGGCAAACGGTGGACAATACCAAGAGAGTGGTTCATATTCTAGAGAAGGCCTCCCGGATCCCCGGGGAGAGAATGCTGCTGGCTGTCGACGCGGAGAAGGCCTTCGACCGGGTACATGGGCCTTACTTGGAGAGGGTTCTATCGAAGGTGGGCATAGGAGAGAAATTTTGCACTCTAGTATTCAACTGCTACCGATTTCCATCAGCGGTGGTACGGGTGAATGTCTGTAGCTCTCAGAGATTTGCGATAGAGCAGGGCACCATACAAGGGTGCCCATTGTCCCGGCTGCTCTTCGCACTCTATATGGAGCCCCTTGCCCAAAGGATACGCCAAAACCCGAATGCGACCGGCATACGGATGGGGAGGTACATGCACACCATTAGCCTCTACGCAGACGATATTATATTAATGCTGGCAGATGCAAGGAGGGCACTCCCTGCATGTATCGCTGAGCTAGAGGATTTTGCTGCTGTTGCAGGCTTCAAGATGAATATGGGGAAGTCGGCGGCCCTCGACGTTTCGCTGACTGCTGCCACGAGAACCGAATTACAGGACCTCTTCCCCATGCACTGGTCTAAAGACTTGGTGCCATACCTGGGCATACTATTGGCGCCCACCCTACCCGCTATGGTGACCGTCAATTACGCAGCCTTGAGTAAGAAAATTAAGGAGGATCTGAGCCGCTGGGGCAGGGGAACACTGTCTTGGCTAGGCAGAATAGCCGCAGTGAAGATGACTCTCCTGCCACAGGTGCTATACCTGTTCCGGGCTCTGCCGCTCCAGCCCCCGAAAGGATGGATCCAGCAGACTCAAGCGGACCTTGCACGCTTCATCTGGCAGGGCCGCAAACCCAGACTCAAGAGAGCCTTATCCACACTGGCCCCTGAGGCTGGGGGACTGGGCATACCGGACCTACACAAGTATTTCCAGGCGGTACAACTGCGATATCTGGTGGAGGGGAGCAAGTGGGAGTCAGATAAGCACTGGCTTTTTCAGGATCAGGCGGCCGCAGGCCGGACTTTGCAGGAGGTGCCCTTCTTACGTAGGGCTCACCGTCCCCCCAACCTGTATGCGTCCTTCGGCACGCGGGTCCCGATGAGAGTTTGGGACGCTACTAACATTGCACCTGATCTCACTACTTTCCCCTCGCCATTCGCGCCATTGGTGGGGAACCCAGATTTTCATCCCGGGATGGAACTCGGGGCTTTCGCGCACTGGCGGAATGCAGGATGCAGTACACTGTTTCACATGTATACCCCGGACGGCGTCATCCCGTTTCAAGATTTCAGGCGAGAATACCAACTGCCCAAGATGGAAAGGAGGCGGTATATGCTGGTGCGCCACTGGGCGCTCCAGCCACAAGTGCGCGAATCGGCAGACAGGAAGCTCCGGCCTTACGAGAAGTGGCATGTAACGCGCACCTCGGACACAAAACTTATTTCAGATCTCTATAAGTTCTTGCAGCCTTCCTCCTCTCATATTTATAACCCGGGCAGGGAACGCTGGGAACGGGAATTGGGGAGGGCCCTAAGTCACACAGAGTGGGACCACATTTCCTACCGGGCACGACACTCCGCGTACCACACGGGACTCATGGAAACGTTCACTAAGGTATCCACATATTGGAATTATACACCGGAGAGACTGCATGAAATGAATCGTAACATCGAGAACACTTGTTGGCGGGCTTGTGGGCAGATAGGCACACTTACACACGTTTTATGGGACTGCCCCCTGCTGTGCCCCTATTGGAAAGAAGTCTTAGACGAGATTGATTCACGCTTTGACATTGAACTGCCTTGCTTCCCCGCGTATGTCCTGTTGGGCTTGCCCAACGGGCTGATGTACCCTCTGAAGTCTCGTAGGGGTAGGCAGATTGCGATTGCACTGGGTTCTGCTGTTCAAAACACACTCATTCACTGGCGCACCACCACACTCCCCTCCACTACGGGTTGGCTGCACAGATTGTGGCATGTTCTGGGGATGGAGAAGTTGTCGCTCATGGTGGCGGGAGAGGTGGAGCAGTTTAATGACCTGTGGCAGCTGTTTCACTAACTACTTGTAACGGAATTTAAAGAACTCACATACCCCCGATATCTCCGATTGTTGAGATTAACATCACCAGCGGATCCGGCTAACCAGTGAGCCTGAGTTGCGGTCAGTTAAGAAAGGAGGGTGGCCTGAGGGAGGTAACGCGGGAGGGCGAATTTAGTACTGTACGGGGGGAGTGCGGGAGGGGGTTCGAGGGGACGGGAAGGGAGGGGGGAGTTTTGGAAGGGGTTGTTTATTCTTGAAGTTGTTGATGCTGCATGCGCACCAGGCACCACGCTCAGATGGACACTACGATTGCAGAGCCTTTGCGCGCTGGTTGCGCTCCTGTATGGTTGTACCATTGCACTAATTCCTAGCGACGACTGTCTCTATTTCTTTTTTGTAACTGTTTTAATAAAATGCTTTAAACCTAAAAATGCATCCCAGGATGGCAGAAATAGCCAAGGCCTATAGATAAAGCTGGACCACTGTTCAGGGAAGGGTGGGGTGGGCACAGCAGGAAAAGGACTCTGTCTTTTCCTTCTTGCCCAGAGAATGCAAGGACAGTGTCCACTTCTTCTGTTCTGCCGCAGTCTGCTGCCCCCTCTCTCTTTCTACCTCCTCCTCTTATTCCCCCTCTTTCTGTCGCTGTCTTGCTCCTTCTCACTTGCTGAATGTAAACCATGACTTCAAGAAAAGGCTCTTACTCTCTCGTTCCTCTATTCGTTCCCCTGTGAAATGCATCCAAAAATGAAAGAAAGGCTCTTGCTTGAAATGCCGTCTTTTTCTGACATTTTTCTATTCCAAAGTGCACCCTGGGGACAGAGAGAAAAAAAGGTTCAAAAGGCGAAAAATAACTAAATAACTTAATAAATCAAGGTAGTGTGGTCGCAAAGTGTGGCCAGATTGGTTTAATTCACACCCAAACGTCACTTTACAGAGTTTGCCATGAAGTGCTACTTTCGTTTCCTTGTCTTTTTTTAACAACATTCTTTGCCCTGGTGGGGAAGTGCACCATTCCTGGAGGTACTGCAGTACCTGGTTGATGTGTGGCGTGAAAAAAATGTAATGTGATCCTTATCAGCGGTTTACCTTATTTTAGTTTATAACATGTGTACACTCTGTGTTTAGGGATGTGGTCTTTGTAAACCACACTGCTTAAGTTTTGTAAGGATATAATCAATGGACATTGAAACAAGTCCCTTCCGGGCCCTGTAGTCCTGTCCTTAACTTTTCAGGCAAAAACACTCATTGATTTCTGAATAATGAGTGTAAAAACATTAAACCATGTTCCTGCTTACATTTCACATGCTTTACTTAGCCTTGCATTCCCTGTGAATGTTTGCTTTTTCCAGGATGTTATTAGATTTTTTCCAGGCAGCATATTACTCATGTCTAGTGCATAATTTGAATTTGAAGGCAGTGCGCATTTCTCCCAGTGCAGCAGTATGGTGTTCAGTGGAGGGGAGGATGTGGCACTAGGGCCAGGGCTGCTGAATTTGGAACTGGAGAACAAGAGTCAGCCTTCATGACCAGTCCACCAAACCATGCTCCTGCGGAAGTACATTCCCATGCTAGACCTTAGAAGGCCCCACTAGACTTTAGAAGCCCTGGTGACTTTGCACCAGTAGGTGGACCCTAGCCTTGATAAGAGTGGGTTAACCTTGAAGGCTGTCCACCACAATCCTTACTGAAGTTCACCTAAAGTCTTGCGGGCATGCCTACCAAGCAGCACACCCAAGACCGACAGTGACTCAGTCCCTGAGGTCACAGGACCCTTGAAGCCAGTCTGCCATACCCAGTTACCTCCATCGGCCTTGTTTCAGCAGTAGTAGTGCAGCTCATCAAGTGACAGCAATGCAGGATTTGAATGCACACCAACTAAGTTCGCAAACTTCACTGTCTCTCTGCCTCCTGCACAACCACTTTTAATGTGTGCTGCCTGCTTTGGGGCCACTGGAATTATGCAGCAATTGAGGACAACATTATGTCACAGTGTTGACTAATTTATGCAGCAAAGAAAAGGCTGCAGCTTAATGCAGTACATTTTCTGATACTTTATTATTGTGACATTTTTACACATACTAACAGTCTCTGCAAAGATTTCACATGGACTTCAGGCGCTTTACAAGACATCATTACTTGCCTGACAAGTCCTGTAATGCATCAGGTCAATGCAAAAACTGAAAGATCTCGAAAACAGGGACAGATCCCTCATAGGTATGTATTCTACAGGTTTTGGGGTCTTTTTCAGGCACTCTGTGCGAATGAAGGGAGAGTGTGGAAAGAGAGTAGCGGTATAACTGGCCCATTGCCACACTTACTTTTAAAGCAGAAGTACTACTGACAGTACTTCAGTGCCTCTTTTCCATTATATTGCAGTTAACCTTCCCAACATAAGGACAACCGACTACGCTAAAACCTTATTCACCAAGGTAAACGTACACTCTTTCTCGGTATTCATAAACTACGATTTAATAGTAACTTTACAACAGCGTAGACTCCCCTGTTGGGACTGAGTAATCCACACATAGGTATGACAGGCCTATCTTTATATGCGCAGAGTTCTCTTTCCTGTCTGCCTAGTCTCTGCAGTTGTAAAGTAATTATTAAATCGTGGTTTGTGAATAGTGAAAAAGAATAAACTTACACAAAAGTGTAAGTTTACCTTTGTGACTCAGGCCTGTTGAATTTTTTGCAGAGATAACATGCCTTTTCCTACTGCTTCTTCTATTTTAAACCTGGTTAACGTCATTTCACGTCATATACGGGAGGCTATATGCACTCTTGCTGAGTGGGTTTTGCGCTTCGCAAATTCACATCCACTTGTAAAGATGGAAATATACACTGCAGCGGTAGAGTAGCATAGGCTCCCGACTCTTCGTCTCATCTAAACTGATCTCGTGCTGATCCTGTTGCCAGGCTCCAAGCGACTCGCTATTGCTTTAAGCTTTGCTCTTCACTCCATAAACAATAGTTTTTAATTGCATGATTGCAGCCATCTTGTAAAACCAAGAGGATAACTTCAGCTCTTCAACAACACTTTATTTTAGCCCGAGACTGCCTGTTTGGAGCATAACACTGTGTTTTTAAGTGCCTCGTAATTTTCCTGGGCACTGGCTTGATATTTTTAGACTGAGGCTGAACGCGGGGTAGACCTTCTCAGTGCAGTCACAGAACATTTATTTCTAGAATTCCATTGACTTTATGTTTATTATAAGTTCGTGTCTCTGATTACAAGTAAATGATGACTTGTTTGGTTTGCAGTCGTTGCTATTAAAATAATGGGAAACAACGGACCTGAAAGCGCTCTGTCGTCCGGGGATTATTTAAATATAACTTAGACATTGCTATTGTGACGTGGAAGGATTTCCTGTAGTCACTCATGATTAACTTAGTACTTACTGACTTACCCAAGGGCCGTATGTACGACACTTAACCCATAGTTTCCTATTTCTCATTTCAATTCCGTGCTGTTTGTTGGTATTGTAATTTTCTCTAAAGGGACAGTTTTGGACACTCTAGTCTCTCCCAGACATGGTACTAAGAGTTCAGAAACTCCTAACACTCCACACCCACAGATTTTGAGTTTTTTGGGCCAAAAGCTCAAAGCGTGTTTACCAGTGGTGGCCCACACTTTCATCAGAGGTGGATAGGGAGGAAGGCCCACACATGAACACAGGCACATTCACTCACACCGATGCGTTCACACATATGCACACCTTCACCCACCATGCGCAATCACGTACACATGCACACATGCACCCATTCACAGCACGCACTCACAAATACGCATACTTTTATACATATGCACCCACATGCCAAACATTAAAACAATAACACTTACTAGGTCGCAGTGGTGACCTCAGGTGCTGGTTCCTGAGGACTGGGAAAGCGGCCTCCTCTCGTTGGCTGAACTTCTGTCAATGAGAGGAGGCGGCAGTCCTTACCTCGCCAAAGGATCGGATGGGTCAGTGAGACTGCTGACCCCACCTCACACGTGCAAAAAACACAGTTGATGGACAGAATGCAGAACAATGTCTTACATTCACCCCAGTACAAAGATCTGGGCCTAAATCCATCGTTTTTTTGCACTCCACACCACCCTAGGTCAGACAATGGCTATATGCAAATCAGCCTTGACTCTCTGCCTCATGGGAACAGTCCAGCCCGAACTACCAAGCCATGTCTTTCCTAGACCGGAATCAAGCATCCAAGGACCGGTTTCTGGCTATCAGCCTTCTTCAGCCTGGATAGCTTGACTCCAGTGATGTGGAGAGCCTGGGACTCACGTCTGAGCATACCCAGCCCACTCGGGGTGAAAATTACAAAAAACACAGTTGATGGACAGAATGCAGAACAATGTCTTACATTCACCCCAGTACAAAGATCTGGGCCTAAATCCATCGTTTTTTTGCACTCCACACCACCCTAGGTCAGACAATGGCTATATGCAAATCAGCCTTGACCCTGTGCCTCATGGGAACAGTCCAGCCCGAACTACCAAGCCATGTCTTTCCTAGACCGGAATCAAGCATCCAAGGACCGGTTTCTGGCTATCAGCCTTCTTCAGCCTGGATAGCTTGACTCACCTAGGCTTCTCTCCTGCCACCCGAGAGTAGCACTGGAGCCTGGTAAGTGTTATTTTGTTTAATGTTTGGGGTGTTTGTGCATGTGTGTATTTATAAAAGTATGTGCATTTGTGATTGCTTGCTGTGAATGGGTGTGAGTGCTTGTGTATGTGCTTGCGAATGGTTGGTGAATGTGTGCACGTGTGAGGTGGGTTTGCAAAAAACACAGTTGATGAACAGAATGCAGAACAATGTCTTACATTCACCCCAGTACAAAGATCTGGGCCTAAATCCATCGTTTTTTTGCACTCCACACCACCCTAGGTCAGACAATGGCTATATGCAAATCAGCCTTGACCCCGTGCCTCATGGGAACAGTCCAGCCCGAACCACCAAGCTGCCTCCTCTGGTTGGCTGATCTTCAGCCAATGAGAGGAGGCAGCAGTCCCTACCCCGTCACAGAGTGGGACGGGGTCAGTAAGACTGCTGACCCCACCTCACTCTGTGATGAGCCTTCCTGATAGAAATGTGGAACTTCAGGCCTAAAAACTGAAGATCAGAGGTCCAAAGATATCAGTGACATCTCCCTTTGTCATGAGTAGGAGGACCTCGAGCAATTTTGACGGGCTGATGAGGTCACGCCCGCAGGGCTGTAACATCTTTAGCCTGGCACAGTCAACTTAGGCAGCCAGGCGCCTCAGCATTTAGCTCAATCAAAAGGCCTGGGTGCCTGACCTGAGCATGATGAGTGTGTGTCAGGTTGGCCTTTACTCAACCTGACAGACACTATTCATGTTTGAAAAAACATGAGGGGGCAGGGTCCCTCTGCCATTAGGAATGGGCCGCTGCTGGTGTTTACTTCCTTTATTTTGGCATGCATCAGGCTTTTAGTAGAATCCTTTATCTTTGGGTTTTTATGCAGGAAATACAACTTCAGAAAAAGAGCACTACTGGACATTCAGGAAAATGTCATGAAAATGAGATATGCAATAAAGGCTCATTTGTTGCCATGGCTAGTTCAGCCTGCCCTTCATGTTATTTTGCCCTACATGTGGAGACTCTATGACATTCTTTTACAATGATCTTTTCTAAAAAATATATTTAATTGTACATTTTCCTGAGTTATAGGTTGAAAGTGAGAGGCACTTGGAGCCCTACAATTGGCAGACTTACGACATGCACGGTTTTACTCGCTGTTGTAATCCAGATTATGTTGGTTAACATAGATTGCCATCAATCATAATACCAGGAGGTGAGTAATTTAGAATGCTGTCAGGGCTGTTTAACTCATTAGAGAATCATCAGAATGAATGTGCCCCCCAAGGATCATTCCTCAGCCCCACTCTCTACAAAACCTACATGACCCCCCATCCCCAGGCTGACATCATCAGGTCACACAGACTCGACACCTTCTCCTACGTCAACAACACCCAGCTCATCCTTTCACTATCCGAAACCCCCTCCACCAGCAGAGTCAACATTCCCAGATGCACAGTAAACGTCACCGACTGAATGAAGAACAACTGTCTCACACTAAACACTGACAAGAAGAAAGTCCTTATCTTTGGGAATAGCACCTCGCCATGGAACGACGCATGGTGGCTTGTGGAACTCATCTCCCCCCACCCCCGCTTCAACAGACCACGTCCGCAAACTCGACATCGTCCTGGATAACAAACTATCTATGAACAAACAAGTCAACACAGTCTCATCAGCCTGCTTCCACGCCCTTCGCATTCTCCGCAAGATCTTCAGGTGGCTCCCAGTCAACACCAGAGGACTGTCACACAGGACCTCATCACCTGCAGACTGGATTATGGAAACACACTCTATGTAGGTACCATCTCATGCCTCCTGAAAAGAAGCCAGATAATACAAAACTCAGCAGCAAAACTCATCCTCAAACTTTCCAGTAGGACCCTAAATGCCCCATCTCAAGAAACTTCACTGACTCTCGATCCAGAAGAGATGCCAGTTCAATATACAAGGCACTGCAAAAAGAAGGACCAGCATGGATCAACAAATGACTGACCTTCCACCAACCTATCAGTCACCTTCGATCTGCATCCCTCACTGACACCCTTAAATCCACCGAACCAACAGTAGAGGACTCTCCTTCTCGCACCTGGCAGCCAAGGCAAGGAACAAACTTCCCCAGCACCTCAGGACCACACCAATGCTCAGCAGTTCAGGAAAGAACTCAAGACCTGGTTGTTTCAATGAGCAACCACCCAGCAAACAACTTCTCCAGCACTTCGAGAACCCCACAAGTGATGTGCTGTGCTTAATAAATGTTGATGGATTGAGTATGCAGATAACTGTGCATATGCACAGCATTTGTGGACTGCTAACTGCTGCTCTTTGTTGCATGTGAAGTACCGGAATGCCAGGCATACCTGAATTATAAGCACCATATATCAAGCCGAGGGTTGAGGTACTTATAAACTAGAAAATAAAATTCAAATTCACCAAGCTACATGAGAAAAAAAGCTTTTTTTCTTTTCTATCTTATTTCCTTTGTATCTTGAACAATTAGCCCAAAAAATTAAACAGCTTAAGGTCAGTCAATACATTAATATACCAATGACTTATTAAGTACACCTAGAGCTCCTTGTATTTTGGGGTTATGGCACAAATTCAATAATAGTTTGGGCTACCTCATTATCTAAAATAAGACTAAATTGATAATCTTAAATGTCACTTTTCAATAAACTATATTTGATAAGTATAGGAATAGATATTTTGTAGTAATTATTGCCTAAGAACAAGGGTACTTTTTTCAGAGAAATTGTATGCTATTAATGCAAGTGATTGGTAGACCCATGGATGCCAACCTCCACCTCCCATTAGTGATCATATGAAAAATTAATTATTTCAAGATGATGGTCTAGTGAAGAGGTAGTAAAAAGGGTAAGAATGATCATCTTTGTTAAGGTACGCAAACAACTGACAGGGTCGACCGTTATTGAATGTTCCCAACACCATACACAACAGGGAGGTAGGACAAAGGAAAGAAGGAAGGCAAGGGAAACTATGTATATCTAAGATGACAGTGACTAGCTATATAATAACATGGACAACTGGAATTATGTGGCAGGGGAGGGCCAAACTATGTGGCAGGGTTGAGTACATTATGCAGCAAAAATAACTAAATTATGCGGCATAATGAGGTACATTTTGTAAAAGTATTACTTCATTATTTTGTCATTTTAACACTTGTTCCCACTATCTGGGCATTGGTTGCACCTGACTAGAATCAGATTATTATTCAAATACAGTAACACGTAACAAAAAGGAGACTACTTAACTTTTGCAAAGGGCCTTCCAATGTGCAGCAACATATGCTGCCACGTTTTAGTAGCTTTTGAACTGTAAGAGCAAAAAAAAAAAAAAAAACTTTTTTTGTTAAAATCTGCAGATTATGCAGCAGATGGTGGATTATGTGGAAATCCATAATTATGTGAAAGCACTGCATAATCCCAGTGGCCCTGATAATAACACTGAAAAGTGCTTATAACATACACTACTTCTTCTCCCTCTTATCAACAATGTAATACATTACATCATTTTTAAAGCTCGATCTTTAAACCTTGAGGAAGGTATCGCATTTTTTATGCTGTCCTTTGCCCTCAGGTTGTGTTGTAACGCTTTTACTAAATCGATTGGGGTATAACCTGCATCTAGAATACAGTCAGCAGACCCATTGTTCACATTGGTTCTGTCAGGACTGAGGAATTCAGTAGAGTCAAAGAAACTAGCAAACGCTGTGTCAACATAGTTAATAACCTGACCTTCAGTGCACATAGGTTTTGATAGGACAAAACATAAACTATCTCACCACTAACCATTTTTCAAGAGGAGGGCAGTACCCATCTTCTTGATCACTTTTATAGGCTCACAAAACTTGCTACCATATTATCTTTTTTCTGCATATTTTCTCCTACTCTTTGTACCTCAGATGGACAAATCATTGACTACATTCCTATATTCAAAATTGGGCTGCATCTTGCGTTCTTTTCCCGCAACAACCTTGCACAATTTTACACTGTTCCAAGGTTGAGGACTACTGTCCCATCTTGTCCATACCACAGACAAAAATATGCCTGCAATCTGGTGATGGCCCAACTTCCACGAGGTAACTCAAGTGGAGTTTGTCCTGAGGTAGTGTGTGATGTAGTCGATATGACAATAATCTGGTTCTAAGGGCTGCTTGAATATGGACATGGGACCAGGTGCCCTTTGGATGGTTTCCTTAATTAGCTGGTTGACCCTTTTGACATGATCAACGCTTTCTGGTTGATACAGCAAGGACTTAACGTGCTAAATGCAATTAAATTAAAGGAAACACAATATCAATTCAGAGGCGAATTGCACTCCATTGTCACTCATTAACTGATGGACAACCTTAATGACAGAAGATTTGTTTGAGGAAGTTCAAAACCTCTAGGGTGTTTGGCTGGGTTGCAAATTTGACTTCTAAACATCCACTGTAATAATCCACAACAGCAACAGCATAACACATGTCTGGTGACAAGGCATAAATAGATCATAAATAGATCCCATAAAGTCTATGCCAAATTAAATCCCTGGGCCTTTTGGTAGCTCCACAGATCCATTTGACACTTACGTAATTAAACCTTATGGAGTTGGGTGATTGATGGCAGGAATAGTAATGCTGCAGGTCCACGCTGGAATTTCTTTTGGTTAAGGAGGTGCATTTCTGCGAGCCATATTTGGATACCATCCTAACTACTTGGGACAGGGCTCTATATTTTAAATTCAGGGTAGGCGTACTTCCAGTGGGGACACACACTGCCAGTTGGAAGGTCCTGGCGCAGACAACTCCTTTTTGTCCCTGTTGCTTGAATAGAATAGAGTCAGTTTCACACTTATTGTTTGAATGCCCGGCATATGTAGTCCCTCGCAGCAGATGGCTGAAGCCACTCTGCAGAGAACTCGGGACTAGATCCCATAAGGAGGCCCTAAGAATTTAAAAAACGGACCCTCGGCCCCTGCTTGCAAGTGGCCTGGCGAAATTTTTAGGCTGGGCATGGCGTATTAGATCCAACAGGCTTTCGTACCTTGTTTGATATGTATCTTAGATTGTTTTTTATGCAATTTCTCATGTAACTTGTTGTCTGAATTGTATGTCATTACTTATGCACTGGCTTTTACTGTTTTTTAATGTACATGTATTGCTTTTTATGATATGAACTATATCGAAATAAAGCTATTACTTACTTACTTATTAAACCTTATTGCTCGCACACCTGCACATAGTATATTGATTCAAACAAATCTCCATGTCCTAACCACAGATGGTCACCAATAAGCCATGTACAAGTTTTTTGTGCCTGTCATGCCCACGTGTCCATCATGGAATAACGTGATCAATTGGCCTCTAAGGGAGCTGGGAGGCACCAAAGGGGAGCGCACCCTTTATCTTCCAGAAAGTTGGCAAACATACACTAAGCATTCTTTCTCAACAACAATCTATTCACAATATATTCTCTCACTCTCTTTAGCACCTCTTCACCTTAAAATTGTCCTTCCATTCCCGTTTTGGAACTGTCCTTCCATTCCCGTTTTGGAACTGTCCCATGGCCTCATTGCTGTCAGCCAACCATGCAACTATCAAATCCTCATCATCTTCCCATTCATTCTCATCAGTATTGTCCTTACATGGGACACGTGAAAGATAGTCAGCTGACACATTACTTCACCCAGAAATGTGGACAACTTTGAACTGAAAATCTTGCAACTTGCTTACTAGTATGACAATTCTCTTAGAAATTTTATCTGAACCTCCACCCTTCAGGATGCGCACCAATGGCTTATGGCCAGTTTGCAACAGGAATTTCCTGGCCTACAAGAAACTCTTGATTTTGTTAGTGGCCCACAAACAATCCAGTAAATGTTCATTAACAGAGTACTAAGGGGCAGATTTATGTTAACTGGCGCATCCCCAGGGATGCGCCAGTTAACGTGCGCCACAGTGCGCCACCCATGGTGCGCCGCATTTATAATGCGGCGCACCATGGTGCAAAAACGGCACAGATGCGTGACGCATCTGTGCCGGAAATGTGGCGCATTGCTGGAGTTGCGTCGAAAGCGCGACGCAGCTCCAGCAAGGCTCGGGGGTACACCATGTGCACAATGCTGCGCCAAGATCTACACCTGCTTCAAGCAGGCGCAGGGTTTTGACGCAGCATTGTCCTGAAAGTGACTGAGTGAAATCTCATAGATTTCACTCAGCCACTTTCAGGAGGCTCTCCTGCGCAGGAACGCCCCCCCCTGCGCAGGAACGCCTCCTTATGGCGCAGTGCTTTACAACGTGACGCATCTCCTAGATGCGTCAAGTTGTAAATAGGACGCATTGTTTGCGCCGCAGTTGCGTCAAATAAAGTGAAGCAATTGCGGCGCAAAGAGGCGCAACAGCCTCATAAATCTGCCCCTTAGCCTCCACACCTCTGAGTTTACACAAGGCAAAGACTATGGTGTTGCTACCATTTGTGGAATCCTGACTAAGCACTGCCCCAAGCCAGTTTGACTAGCATCGGTTGTAACTATGCTTAGAACGTTTTCATCAAAGGACTTTAATGAAGGTTGTTTATCTTTTGAACTCATTCGTACTCACCTCACATTTTTCATCCCAAGAAAACTCAACATTTCTTTTGACCAAACTATTCAAAGGTTCAACTTTTTCAGCATAGTTCTGTTTACATTTGGAATAGAATTCACACATTCCTAGGAATGAACTACCTATTGGGGACGTTTAATAACAACATTTGTAAACCTTCCTTGTTGGAAACAGGCTGCAGATTTGTGAGCAAGAAAGTCCACACAGCTAAAACAAAGACACAGAATGCAAACAGAGGACTATGGGCCAGATGGACGACCCTAAGTTGCATGGGCAAGTGGGTTAGCGACCCGTTTACGCATGCAAAAATGAATAGGGCCATGTACAATTCCTATTTAGCTAGTCACAATTTTATTGTGACTAGCTAAATAGGAATTGTGACTCGCTATTAGGAAGGAGCGTTTCAGGGGCGTCCTTTCCTAATACCGTCTCTCTACCCCCATGTATGAATGTTTTATGACCACAATTGCAGTCACAAACCACTCGTAATTTACCACCCTCTTCAAGAGGGTTGTAATGAACTTGTAAATGGGAAGATATCCCCAGGGGACCCCTTCCCCTCTGGAAATGCAGAGGGAAATATTTTTTACGGGTAGGCAATGGTCCCAGGGACCACTAACTGCCCTTAAAAAATGAAACCCAAACGTTTAATCTTCTTTTTTTAAATGCATCCCTTATTCCTTTAAGGAAAACGGGCCATATTAAAAAAAAAAACTGCTACATGGAGGTCTGCTGAGCCCCGCAGGCCACCATCTCTGGAAGGGCCAGCCATTCCCAATCGGGTCACAAATTGAATATTCATGAGGCATGTAATTTGCGACCCCATTGGGATAGCAAACAGTGTCTTGTATACATGGCATTTTGCGACTCCCTAATGGCGACTCGCAATAAAGCGTAATTTGCAAGTCACAAATTGTCATGGTCATACATCTGGCCCTTTGTCTGGCATAATTTTCAATGCAGGGTAGAGCACTTTTAACTTTATCAGCCAGCGGAAAGGAATGGCCTAGGAGTCTTGAACTATGAGCATCCCAGCTCCAGTGGGTGGCCAGATGGCTGGTGGGTCACCAGACAGCTAATACTGCCATGACCACCCCGGCTTGATCCTAGGCTGGTCTCCTACAACTGTTCCGTCCTTGTTATGTTATGTTATGTTAAAAACACTTTTATAGCGCACAGCTACCCCAGCCAAGGGGCGTCCCGGCGCTTCACAGAAAGTACCCAAACACAACACAGCAATACAAGGACGAGAACGCACAGAACAGAGTACTAAACTGAATGGGGAAACAAAAGCGTTTTGATAGCTCTCCTAAACTTCAGGAGCTCATCCATTTCACGGATATGGAGCGGAAGAGAATTCCACAATTTGGCAGCCAGAACTCGAAAGGACCGGCCTCCAGCTCTGCATAGTCTAAACCGTGGGACAACCACCAGACTTTGCCCCAGAGATCTCAAAGAACGTGAGGGCACGTAAGGCACCAAGAGATTATCAAGAATCTGGGGGGAGGCCAACTTGAGGATCTTGAAAGAGAGGCACCCCTTGTTCTCAAGGGGTGCCGCCTACACCCACTCTCCTATGAGTTGCTCACTGTTGCTTTCACTGAAGCCTCTTCATCACAAGGTTGACCACACCATACGCCCAGGCGATGGCCTTGCTGGGTACTCTTCTTACCTTGGGGTAGAATTGGCCTCCTGGCATGAGGTGGGCCTCCATACCCTGGGAGACATATATTGTGATGGGATTCTCGGCCCATTAGATTCCATGATGGAGTACGAGGGCGTGCACCCAGGCTATTTTCTTCTATATAACTCATTGCTTTGTGCACTGCACTAGGAAGTAGATGGGGTGATTTGACACAAGTACTACTGGTTCACCTAACACTACAATACCTACATGTTTTGAGGAAGGGTGGACATATAATCCGCTGGCTCGCCCACTCACTAAGCACACATGCGCTGTCACAACTCACCCCTCCATGCTGCCGCTGGGAGGCAGAAATGACTTGCCCGTGCACTGACAAGGACTGGTCTGCTGTACTGGAGAAGCGTCCCAAGGAACGTCCGTTTCCGACTCTTCCAGTTTTACATTATCCATAGAGCATATCTTACTCCTCATAAGATTAATTGCTAATTTCATCGTGCAGATGTCGCCTGCCACCGCTGCAGCCTGGTAGATGCAAACCTCCTAGACATACTGTGGGCCTGCCCATCGCTACATCAGTACTGTCACGGGGTTACCACACATCTGTTCACTTGCACGGGGCACCCAGTGCCTCATACATGGGAGGTATGCCTTCTAAGAGTACAGCTTAGGGACAAAAAACACAGGGCTACCTCCCGCTTTATAGACCTGGGGCTGTTACTGGTCAAACACTTCATTACCAAGAAATTGAAATCGCCAATGCCCCCAGTGCTCACAGCCTGGGCGAAATCTACTTTTACATAGGCACATGCGAAGAGGGTAGCACTGCAGAAAGAAGACACCAAAGGCCTACATACCTATCCAATCCCTACCAACTGAGACACCATGCCGAATGATTTTAAATCTGCCTCAGAACATTCCCATGATGCCCTGGATTGCTCACCCAACTCCAACACGCTAGGGGAAGATGAGCAGGAGGCATCATCTGTCTCTGCATACCTACATGATGTAAGACCACCCCTCCACATTAAATGACCCACTGCACAAACCACTGCCTCTCCTTACTTGACTTGTCATCAGGCAACACCACATATAACTGCTCAAGGGGATGGCGGGTAAAGGCCCTTTGAGATACAATTATAATTGTTCAGGACTTTATTTATTTTTTCTTATATTTGATTACTCTTGATCCTTTCTCTCACCATGTACAATGACCTCTGATCTCTGTACTGCTATCTTGTTTTATGACGGACAATGCAGCCACAGATAGCGCTGTCAGAAGTAATTTCTGTGGATATCTCCCAAGCACTGTCATCCTTTGTACGCTGCACTGCACTGTAAATGGTGAGGGCCTTATTTATGAAGCCATGCATCACTTTTATGCTGCCGGTGCATCACTTTTTGTGACGCACCGGCTGTGTATATAATGCGCCATTTTGCACCCTATTTACAAACTGACACATCTAGGCAGATGCGTCACTTTGTAAACCCCTGCACCACAGTATATCTGCTCCATGTATAATGTATGCAGGGTGGGTGTTCGCACACAAAAAGCCTCAAAGAAGTGGGACATTGGAATCTATGAGATTTCAGTGCGCCACTTCTAGGACACCATTGCGTCAATATCTTACGCCTACCTCACAGCAGGCGTAAGACTGACACAGTGCTATAACTACAGCCCTCCCCCTATGTTGCTGGAGTTGCATCACGCTTCTTACACAACTCCAGCAATGCATCAGTTTTGCATCGACAGATACATCAGTAATACTGACGTATCTGTCATTCCTTGTGACATAATGTGTCAAACACTAAATATGATGCATCAATCATGTCGCAAAGAGGACGCAATGAAAACTGTTGCATCTCTGTTTTCATGCAGCGATGCAACAGTTTTCATAAATAAGGCCCAGAGTTTTGAACAACCGTAAAAACTTAAACAGAATGACAATAAAAAGATTCAAACAAAAAATCAAGGGGTATTGATGTTGCTGGGAGTGCTAGCACCCTTGGTTTTCGAATGCTCAGTCTTGTTTCTAATACTTCCTAAGACTGACACCTGTTCATCCTTCTTGCAAGGGGATGGTGCTTTGGGAGATTGGTGAAACCAAGAATGGTTTTTGCTGTATATTTTCCCCAATAACATTCCTTGAACATTCAACATTTGTTTGAGAAATGTTGCACTCTTCTTTCTGCAACAGTGACCCACTTTCTTGTATTTTATATATTACCTGTTTTAAGTTTATGACCTGTTAATTTCACTGTTCAAGAAACCATCATTTGGGGCCCACCAGGAGGGGAGGGGGGGGAACCGACCACAGACACAGTATTAAGGTTTGACAAAGGCTGCTTTATTGGAAGCAGGTGCACCCTACAAAGCAAAACCTTGGCCTGTGCCGAACAAAACGAAACCTCACTAAATATGAAGTACCTAACAGCCCCCTTCCCTAAATGGTTCCCCACAATTATCAACATAAGCACAACATAACCACAACATCCCACCTGCAACATGCCTCAGTACCTAACTAAGCATACCTTGACATCTGTGTTCTGTGTTTTGTACTAGGAAAAGCGCCAACCTCCTGTATTGCACACCAGCACCTGTTCTAGCGACACGAAAACCAACCAACATCTATTCCCTGATGCACCGGCTCCCAAGAAAACCCCTCTGAACAAAAAACCCCTTCACATCTGACCAAGAAAAACCCCAATTACCCCCCCCCCCCGAATTTGTAAGAAAACTAAACAGTCTTACCCAGGACAAACCAACCCCTAGGGACCCCCCAAAATCAGGGAGGGTGGGTGGGAAAAAACTCGCGACAAACCCCCGCCTGCTGCTGTGTCACTGCCACCAAAATGGTGGTCAGTGACACAAAATGTCCGGTCATAGACCCTCCCAGCCCAACTAGCCCAAGAGAAGCCCAAAGAACCTGACGCCAGCCCAAACAGCCCAAATCCCCCTGTGCTTAACGGCAGTCTCCCTCCCCCTCCCTCCGGGCCCCACAAACCCCCGGGGGTGACAGGCCTCCCGGTGGTCGGCTGCCCCCCCCCAAAACCCCATTGGGGCCCACTAGGAGGGTGGGGGGGGAGAAACTGACCACAGACACACTATTAAGGTGTGACAAAGGCCGCTTTATTGGAAGCAGGTGCACCCTACAAAGAAAAACCTTGGCCTGTGCCGAACAAAACTAAACATGAAGTGCCTAACAGCCCCCCACCCCTCCCCTAAATGGTTCCCCACAATTATCAACATAAGCACAACATAACCACAACATCCCACCTGCAACATGCCTCAGTACCTAACTAAGCATACCTTGACATCTGTATTCCCCACCCCCTGGCAAACAACCCAGGCCTCCTACACTTAGTACTAGGAAAAGCGTCACTTGAAAGCCGCCTAGTGACTTTCGACCCCCCCATAGGAATCTTGCTCCCTCGGATATCTGCGCACCCCCAAAGCTACATCCAGGGCCTCCTTCAACTGGACAATGTACAGCTCCATCCCATACCAAGACAGGTGGACCCCACCTTCCCTGAAAAAATACACTGCCCCGTATCTCAGTTCAGGATGCTCCATGCGCCCCACCCCTTCCTTTGCACAAAACTCCTTCATCTTCCTATTGATCTTCTGCCTAGCCCTGTCTATAGCCCCTGGTTGCTCCGCCCCGCCAAATGCTCCTGGGACTGAACTCCGACCATATTACGTGGCACCCTCCCATTACCTCCATATCTCCAACAAATCCCTTTTAATTTGTTGACCAGGGCCAACCCTTTGCACAGTACCAGGTTCTCCTCTAAATGAATGACCACCACATCAGGACAAATCCCCCCCGCACCACATTATTCAACAACGGCATCAACTCGTGCCAACGCATTCCCCCTTTTCCCCGCCAATGACATCTAAACAATCTTTCATCCAGTTCCAAATTAAGTTTCCGATGCTTGTCCCACTCAGCCCTCTACTCTTTTGACAAAGGAATGTCCCACAATGTAAATGTTCAACACCGCCGCAGCTGGCCCTGCCACAGCACCTGCAAAGACACACATGTAGGAGGGCGTAAAAACTGCCATGTCAGTGCGCCCCTTCTACCCCCACAACCGGACATTAATCTTGTAACAATCCGACATCCACCGCCCGATCGCTTAAAGTCCTCCTTCCCCAGCCCTTCCTTGCTGCGTCCGTCGCCGCCCCTATTCTAATGTAATGCGTCCCGAAAGCCTTCGGGTCCTCACCCATCTGCCGCAGGGCGTGCCACAGGACCCACAACACCTGAGCGGCCGTCACCCTGCATTTGCCCCGACCAAACACCTCCCCCACTAATGTCCTCTGCCCTGTCGCCAACCGCTGTCCCCACACAGAGGGACACACCCCGTCCAGCCTCCCCAGCCCCAGTACCACCCACGTCCCCACCCCTCGCTGATCCGTCTTGGAGCGTCGCAAGCGCACCGTCACCTCCCGTGCCTTAACCTCCACTTCCTCCCACAGTCCCCCCACCCCCTTTTTAGCCCCACCATTTCTGAAATCCGAAACGCACCAAAAAACAACCAAGACATGAGTGTGGAAAACAAAATAGTCTCCCCCCGTCGCGACAAATAGACGGCAAAGTCCTTAACAGGCACCCCAGCATGTCCTCTGTAATGGGCCTCCGCTGACTCACCCGTGCTCCTCTCTACCTTGCCCAACCTTCCAACAGCCTCACCCCCAACACTCCCGCAGACGGCGGATAACCCCACCACAGCTTCCCCATGAAGGCCACCGCCGACAACTTCCCCGCAATCGTCACCCTTGACAAACCCCTGTCCATCACGGCCAACATGAACCGGACCACCTGCTCCTCCTGCTGCCACCGGTCCCCCTGCCTTACCGCACCAGATCGCCGAAATTCCTCCGAAGCCTGCACGTACGCCTTATAAGTGGTCACCGCCACCGACGCCCTCACCAGTTGAACAACCCGCCGTCTCCCACCGACCACAGCTCCCTCGGAACCGGCGTCTTGGTCTCCTCCGCCTCCGTGACTAGCCCATGGAACCTCTGCCACTGTGAACGAGACAAAGCATCCGCAATGCCATTGTCCACCCCAGGCACATGTCGGGCCTGATATAGGATTTCATGCTCTAAACAGCGAAGCACAAACACTCTCATCAATTTCAGCACTTGCGGGTACCGGGCCGACTGCCTGTTAACCACCTGTACCACAGACATATTGTCCATCCTGAACAGGACCCGTTTATGAGCCAGCTCCTGAACCCACACCGCCACCGCCACCACCACCACCAAAGGAAACAATTCCAAGAACGCAATGCTGCGGCCCCCCGCTTGCCAATGCGGCGGCCACTGTTCCGCGCACCAAAGTCCCGCCCAGTACAATCCGAAGCCACCAACTCCCGCCTCGTCTGAATACAGCGTGACATCCCACTCCCAATCTTCCGGGGGCGCCATCGGCACCCCATTGAACCGTCCCAGAAACGCCAGCCACATCCGCAAATCCTCCTTTGTTCCCGCCGACAGGCGCAAGTGATGATGCGGGAAAGTCAACCCTGACAACGCCAAACCCAGTCGACGGCAGAACGTACGCCCCGCCCGCACAACTCGGCATGCAAAATTCAGATGTCCTAACAACACTTGTATTTCCCGCACCGTCACTTTCGGTTTGTCCAACATGCCTCTCACCAACGCCAACATCGCTGACCTCTTGTCCTCCAGTAGGCACGCTTCCATGGCCGCCGAGTCGAGCTCTATCCCGAGAAAGGACAGTACCATACTGGGACCGTGTGTCTTCTCTGGCGCCAGGGGAACTCCCAAGTAACCCATTAAGTCTGTGAAACCGTCCAGCTGCTGCTGACAATCCGTCGAACCGGGCCGTCCCACCATAAAGAAGTCATCCAGATAGTGCTTCACTGTCTCAGAGCCTGTGCGCCAGGAAAAAGCCCACTGCCGAAAGGAACTGAAACGCTTAAACAATTCACAGGAGATCGAGCACCTCATGGGAAGCGCTTTTTCAACGAAAATGCCCCCATCAAAGTGAATCCCCAACAACTGGTGATCCCCCGAGTGCACCGGAAACAACCTGAAAGCCGACTTAATGTCACACTTCGCCATCATGGCCCTCGTCCCTACCGCCGCTACAATCTTCCGCACCACTTCCACCGACGAGTACGACACCGACGCGAACTCGGCCGATGTGAAGTCATTCACCGAAGACCCCTCCGGCTACGACAAGTGCTGTATCAACCTGAACTGCCCCGGCTCCTTCTTTGGCACCACCCCAATCGGGGAGATAATCAGGTTTGGCAAAGGCGGCTCCGCGAAGGGGCCCACCATCCGGCCCTCCTTCACTTCCTTGAACAATTTCTCTCGCACAATCCCCTTGCGCGCGTTGACCGACTTCAAATTGTCCACCCAGCGCGCAATCCGCAGCCCCTCATAGCCCAATCGAAAGCCCTCCCGGAAGCCCCATCGCAAAACTGCCGCATCGTCCGCCCGCGGATAGGCCGCCAGCAATGGCTCCAGTCGGTCCAGCCTAACTGGTGTACAAGCCTTTTCCCATAGCTCCCGCTCCCCCTCTGCCTCTCCACCCGCCCCCCGTTCTGATTTTCCAGCACCGCCGGCTGTTGTCCAGAGGGACCTCCGACTCCCCAGCATCGCATCACCGGGTGCCTTTTTCCGCATTTTGAGCATTCATGCCGAAAACGACACACTTGCCTGCTGCACCCGTCCCTATTGAAGTCCCAGCAGGCCCGAGCGTGTTCTGCCCGGTACTCTCTCCCTGCCCCACCCCCCACGGGTGGGGCGCGCTGAAAAGGGGCTTGGCGCGAGCGGCAAACCGCTGGCCGTATAGACGGTGCGGCCGAACTTCGCCCCACCCATCATCTGCTGGAACAAGTTGGAGTCCAGTTCGCCCCACTTCGCGTCCGGGTCCGACGCCATCCTCGCCGGCACTCCTCATCATAATGTGACCACGCGTAACCGCCGTACGTCACCTGCACCCTCCGGACTACATCCATGTATTTGAACAACACTATGGACCTGTCCAGATACTTTTCGCAATATACGCTAGCGTATATTAGAAACGACGCCGACCAATTGTCAATCATCAGCGGTACCTTGGGGCGCCTGGCCAACTCCTGCTTCTCCTCCTTAGACCCCTCCTTAGACGTTAGCTCCCTGTGAAGGAGCTTCAACATCTCCACGTACTCCCCCTTCCATATCTTCTTCTTCGTGGCCAGCGATAGATGGGCCCCCAGCGGCTTAGTCACCCCCATATATGGGAGCTTACGCACTGGAACTACGCAATTTTCCTTCGCCCCGACTGCAGTCCCGACCGCCTTCACACTTCCCGCCGCCTCACTCCCCTCGCTGCCCGCCCGGTGGTCACCGACGCAACCCCCGTAGATGGCACCGCCCCGTTTCGGCCCACCCCCATGTCCTTCAGATAACGTCCTTTCACCAGCCGTACCAAGTCCTCCCCCCTTGCCTCCGTCCCCACCGACACTTGCGCGCAGCGCTTCCTGCCCAAACCACTCCCCGCTCCTTTCCCAACCTTACCTGGCGTCAAGGTCGGCGTCCGCACTTGATCCCACCGCATAACCAGTGGAAATGAGGGGGCCATCACTCTGGGCGCGTCCAACCGTGATCGTACCTGCAATACACTTTCAACAGCGTTACTGCTTCCCCCCTCCCCCTCCCTAATCTCCCCTTCCTCCTCTGACTCTCCATCCCCGCTCACTTGCAATCCCTGCAACTCCTGGTCGCCCCCTACGACAAACTGCGCACCAAAAAACTCACAACAAACCCCCCACTGGCTGCTGTGTCACTGCCACCGAAATGGTGGTCAGTGACACAAAATGTCCGGTCATAAACCCTCCCAGCCCAAGCCCCAGCCCAAGAGAAGCCCAAAGAACCTGACGCCAGCCCAAAGAGCCTTAATCTCCCTGTGCTTAACGGCAGTCTTCCCCCCCTCCCTCTGGGCCCCAAAAACCCCCGGGGGTGACAGGCCTCCCGGTGTTTGCCCCCCCCCCCCAAAACCCCATTTGGAATGCCTTTGCTTCAGACATTCCCTTAAATGTTATCTGTTGGAAAATGACTGTGGCATAACTGAGGCCAAAATGGCATTCTCCTAAATTGGTTTACACCATCTGGAGTAATCAATGCAGTATTTATTTACTTGAGTTTTACATAGCGCTGGCTAGACCCGGAGGTATCAGAGCGCTTTACATAGGACACAGTGAGTTACAAGTTACAAAAGTGTCACAGTAGTTACATAATGGAAAAATATACAATACAGGAGAAAATTAGCGAACACAAAAGTCAGGATAGGAAAGACCAGGGACAGCAGGTAATCCACAGGGAGGAGACAGCAGCGGGGAAGAAAACTGGACAAATGTCCGTGATTCGGCTGGGTAGGTGACGGCCATAGCTGTGTGCCAGGGCCAATCTCCCCTTTAGCTGTCGGTGCAACTCTACCGGGAAGCGACCAAGTATGCGTTTCCGCCAGAGAAGAGTGAGGATCAGGAGGGGTTCAGAAGGCTAGAAACCAGACGGGTGGTAGGCGCTGGCGAGGATGGAAAGGTAGGAGAAGGAGTGTGATTTGGGAGCCATCTTAGAGTCAGACATATGTACTGTGCAAGTCTAACTCCAACTTTAAATAAAAATGCACTAACCTGGCTAAATGCATACTTAGGAGGAAGGGGGCATTTCTTTAAGAATTTCTTTAAGAATGCCTGTGAGTAAAGTCAGAAGACCCCAAAATAAGGGTCACTTGATAGCCAAAGCAGTGCTCACTGGATCCTGGGCATGGGGAGGCTCAAAGCAGGAAGACCCTACTGAGAGAGGAAGGGACGACAGAGGGAGAGAGCAGCAAGGGCAGCAGAAAAAAGGCAAAGGAAAAAGGAGAGATGGAGGCAGAAGGATGGAGTGAGAGCGAAGAAAGAGAAGTGGTCATAAGGTCAGTGAAAAGTCTGCTCAAGAGGGGTTGAGGACAAAGAGAGAAAGAAACACTTTAAGGATCGGGAGAACAGGAATAAGGATCAGCGTTATGGTTTATGGGAAAACTATGAGCGGAATGAGAACGCAAGATAAAAAAAAAACAGTGTGGCTGGCCAGAAACAAGAAAATGAAGGAGAAAATAAGAGGAGAGAAACAAGAGGCAGCTCAAAATAGGGAAACATGAAAAAAGAACATAATACGGAAGAAAAAAATAAAGGGAAGGCAAGGGAGGAAGAAAAGTGGAAGTGAACAGGTGTGGAGAAAATTATAGATAAAATGGTAGTGTGTCAAAACTTAAGATGAAAAAATTAATTTGCATAGACAACTTTAGGGTCGACCTCCGACGCCATATTACCAGTCATTAAAGCGCACATACAGTAAACTACAGTACACATTTTCGAGGCTTCATGCAGAAGGATTTGATTGTATGCTGAACTGAAGTCAATGGTGGTAAACACCTTAGTTCCACCCACTCAGGGTCACCACCATTTAGTTGATTAGTGGCAAGGGCTGACAGTCCACCACAGGGCTCTCTTGCTGGTGTAAACGTTAGCTCTAGTGCCTTACCCCCAGATTCATCATGCTCCTCTTTTGCGAGTCCTTAATAGCGATTATTAAGGAATCGCTATTAAAGACTCGCAAAACGGGATGCATGTAGAAATCGCAAAATGTATAGCGAATTCTACATCTTCCTTATTTGCGATTCGCTAATTGCTAATCGCAAATAAGGAATGACTCCCCATTCATTCCTATGGGTCAAAGGCCCATAGGAATGAATGGGGAGTCATTCCTTATTTGCGATTAGCAATTAGCGAATCACAAATAAGCAATTTCAAGGGTGCCAGGGTGTCCAAAGGACACCCTGTAGCACCCCTGAAATGGTAATTTACACTGGTGTTGCGCACACACATGTCCAACACATCCAACTTAGAAAAATGCTCTAAAATGCATTTTTTCTAAGTTTTCGCTATTTACCACGAGATTCCATAAATGCAATTCATCGCAATTTAGCGAATTCGGATTTTGCGAATATTGCATTTGGGATGATGAATCCCAAATGCAATGAAAGCGCTCGCAAAGGGCCAGATTCGCAGAATCTGGCCCTTTGCGAGCCGATTTTACCTTCATGAATCTGGCTGTTAGTTCTTCCAGATACCTCACCTCTAAAAGTTAGTGCACTGAATGTATTAAATTGAATGTATTATTGTATTAAATGCACCAACTAATATGTATCTACCTACCAAATGCTTACACTTCAAACTATTTGTTTCTATCACGTTGAATCAAAGATGCAACCAGCATGTGTTTGGTCAGGAAGGTGCAACACGAAACTGTCCGTTTTTTGTCCTTAATAATCCAATAGCACCCTTCCACCTGAAAATTACCCAAAGGACTCTTATGACATGGTATGAACCCTTATGTTTTCTTCCATGGTCTGCCACTTTTGTTGACATGTGGTAACCCTCTTATCTTTCATTTGACAGACTTGTTTGCAGACGTCTGTCTTGGCTGGGACCTTCCGTATCCGATCCCTAATTTTTGAAGGCTGTGATATTTTTTCATCCGTGACTTGAGTTGCTGTATGATCACTTCCTGTGATGCTGGTCTGCTATTATGGGTTTACAGGGGTACCATATAAGCTGGCCGTGGCAACTGCAATTGATGGTTCAGAATAATGGTCATGATGCTATCTCACGGCTCATCTTAGTGATCTTTAGTGACATCCTTCGCTTTCACTGGTGGTGACAATTCTTACATTGGATTCTGTCGGCTGTTGCATTGCTCATTGATAATTTTAGTAATGGCTGGGTGTGGTACATTGTTGTCATCCCACCATGCTTTGGCAAAGTGTTTTATGATACAATGCGATCTCTATTTCTGTAGGCTGTTTGTGATGCCATAGTTCTCCTGGGTATTGTGGTTCCAGTTGTTACGTTGTTTTGGTCTCTGTGAGAATGAGGTGTGTCTGGCTTCTTGTTTCCTCTGGTTTGCTAAACTTTTAATTCAAGATTGATCTCTCTTTACTGAATAAACCACGGTGCTTTAATGTCCCTCTAGCATGTGTGCAACATTGTCCTTACCATCAGTTTATACCCTGTCAACCCTGTTCAAGCTCCTGGCTCTTTCAACCCCTGGCCAGAAACACAGTGTGATGTGACAGATCCTTTGGTGTGATGGCACAGATGAATTACAGAGTGAAATGTCAGCCTCTGCAGTGAGTTGTTTAAGAAGGGAAGCTCATTTCACCTGTTTGTTTACTAGGCAACATAATGTTCACTATCTTTGCTTCCATCAAGTGTTTTGTTTCTATCATTTAGCTCAGGGCAGTAAGGGGCTGCGCCACCTTTCATGACAATGCTGTTTGTGTCTTAGCTGGTATCATCGTGAGGTCAATGAATTTGCATTTGGGTTTTAGGTGTTTAGGTCATGGCATTGTTGTAATAGGCCCACATTAGGGTCTTTGAGCCCTTTCTCTCATTTAAGATGGGCAGAGTATTTGTAACCATCTCCCAGTAGCCCCTAAGGCTGCACACGCCCACACCATGTGAACGAGCCCAGCATCTCCCATCCTGCATCTAGGGGGCAAACGCAATTGATTTGGTTACAATTATATTACCCATCTGGGGCACCATAGGTTAGGTGTGCAAAAGTAAATTGAATGTATTTAAAACATGCATTTCTAGACACTCCAGTCAAAACTTTCCTAACCTTGACTCAATCTACATTGGAAAATAATTGTAAGTCCTCCTCCCAGAATGTTTTGAGCTCCACTCATGGCAAGATTGGGCTTTTTTTAATGGCCTTACAAAGTAGCGAGATTGCCTAGAGTCCCACAACTGATAGAATGTTCTGTTGTCCTACTTGTGGTTAGTTCTTCCATTTCATGTTCCCAGGTCATCCAAATGTTGGTCATGAGCCAGCTGGAGGTAAGACGGTGCCCCCTCGGATTCCATTGGCTAAGCAAAATTCATTAAAAGAGATGCTCCTGCCCTTTTCAAACACTTGGCCAACACAGAAGACCAACAGTTTTGGAGGGAGTGCCTAGTAATCCTACGAAAACAATGTGCTGAAGAAAGTGGACGTCTAGGGCATGCACAGTTGTCTGATATCAATTTTATTTTTGCGTGATGTTGGGTCCAGCATTTCCTAGCTGTCACAACCAATCAGGCTGACCAGATTTTTGCTATGTAGCTCGCTTCTGCTGTGGTGGGCATTGCTAACCATCTTGCCACCCATTGTAGTTGTGCCACTAGGTAACAAATCTCTAGATCAGGGTCCCTCAGTCCACTACCCGTGCAACTGATGTAAATTTGTTGACACCAGCAAATGATAAAGTAAATTACAAAGTTGGTGTTACAATTCATAACATGCGGAATTTTATATCTTATCTTAGTGTTACATTTAAAACAAGTTGTCTTGTCTGCAGAAGATTGACAGATGTTGCAGCGTGTGCACTTGGAAAAAGCTTGCGGTCGTTCAGGTGGCCAAGATCTAAGCATCATACAAAAATAGAAATGACCAGTCCTCTATGTGTTGCTGTACTAGTAACTAAGAAAACAGGACTCATGCAAAAAGTGAATGAGTTACAACTGGCTGAGATATTCCCATCAGCCCACCCTTCTGGTGGAATCTCATCATATGGGATTTGTTAATCCATCCAACCAGCCGCCCAAACCATCAAATGATGGTGCGGATATGGATGTGGAGTAGAAACTCTAGCCAGAATATTACTCAGAGGGTAGTGCTAAAGGTGTGTAGTGCAGTGCTGTGGTGAAGGAAAATTAAAATTAACGACTCAGACAAAAACTATGTTTAATGAGGATTGTCTAAGTGTCACGGTTAAAACCACGCCAGGTAGCCTGAATATATAACTACACTATGGCGCTGTGCAGGACGGTCAACATGTTTCAGCCAAAATCGAAGTCTATCCGGCTTTCGTCAGGACCTAGATAATAAGCTACTGCAACATGAAAAACGTGAATGTGCAAAATAGTAACAAAAATTGTTTTGGTGTTATTGTTATGTATAAATACTTATATCTACCAGGAACTTGGAGCCCCAATGTTCACAAGGAAGATGTAAATTGTGTCTTAATCCCCGCTTTGCGTGGGAGATGACCTCACCTCACCCGCCAACCTCTCGGGAATATGAGGCCCCGCTCTGTCTGTCGGTACCTCTCTCTGTCATCCAAGAGGAAGTGGAGGCTAAACTCCATTTGTGGGCTACGTGGGGAATAACTTGAACATAAGATATTTTTCAGTTATTCCTCGACTGTTTGTCATATGAAGTTTATCTGATAGGAGATTGGCCAGAATAATGTTCAATTTGAGTAAGTTCCAATGTTAACCAAGAATCCTGTGTATGCTGTGTCTCTGAGAGCTATACCTCTTGAACAGTGTCAAATGTAAGGGTGGGCGTTGTTGGCAGAGTACCACTACACTGGAATTCTGTGGAATTGATCAAAAACTCTGTAAATTCCACTCCCCTACTCCATTCTGTCTCACCACAATTAATAAAACAGAAACCTCACATACCCTTGGTAAAAGAACATACCCTTGGGAAAAATCAAGTAACTCTATTATTACATGCTAAAATGCATATCATATTCTCACAAAAGTGAAAATGAAAATACAGCAAGCAGTGAGAGGTGATGATTTTGATGTCCTCACTAACCTAGGGAGAGAACCAAGCAGATGCCTTGAACACAAAGTGCACATCATGCTGAACGATTACTGGTGGTCCCATCCTCCTAGGACCACCTCAAGCACAGTTATGGGAAAAAAATACAATCCCAACCAAAGGCCCTGCAAAGCATTATGGGACAATATTTTAGGGTGCAGTGAATATTATAGTATCCAATATCAAAACATTCCTCAAGGGGCAGGCTCTCGGGCTCAGCTGAAAGCTAATACTATATTCACTGAACTCTAGAATAATGCTTTGCTGGGCCTTTGGTTGGCATTGTATTTTTGCCCATAACTTTGCTTTGGGGTGGTCCCAGGAGGATGGGACCACCACAATCATTGGGCATGATATGCTCTTTGTGTTCAAGTCACCTGCTTGGTCGTTCCCCTAGGTTAGGGGGGTCCTCAAAATTGTGTCTAACACACTGACTCCAAATAAACAAACATTACCATCTGTAGGCTCAGTTGACCCTCTTGAGGAGCTGCAACGGACGACTCAAATCCAATGGGACAAACAGAAGAAATCTCATTGGCTGTTAAATACAGGACTATAATGTCACACAGAGCGGAGACCTGGGCAGAGAGCCAGAAAACGCAGGAAGCCTGTCGTAAACTACAAAATACACTCTGTCGTGTTGTCAAATTGTGCTCCATATTTACTGAGTGGATAACGGAGGCTGAGAATCGTATTTCTAATTTAGAGGATGTAACTTCTGCTCAAAAGATGGAGATAGATGACCTGGCAATGCAACATAGTGATATGGTGTGGAAGCTCCAAGATATGAAAAATCGGCTTTGGCGTAACAATCTAAGAATCCTGGGAGTCCTGGAAGGCATTGAAGGGATTAACCCGCGGACGTTTGTGGTGGGACTATTCACTGAAGCCTTCCCTGAACTGAAGCAGTGGGCATGGGATAACAAAGTACAGAGAGCTGATAGGTTCCCCTTTCGACAGAACTCCAATCCGGAGGCCAGTAAACCGGCGCAACCAAGAGCAATTCTTATAAGTTTATCTAATTTTTTATCTAGACAAGCGTTGTATGATCTAGCTAGGCCAGAAAGGAAGAGAAAGGGGAATGGGTATACATTTTTTGTACGTCCTGATTTCTGCCATCAAACGGTGGAAAAAAGGTGGCAATTTAGGCAGCTAATTTCTCCGTTTCAAGCTAAAGGGGCCCATACATTCCTCATGAATCCTGCTAAGCTCAAGATTATATATAAGGATAATACCCAGTTTTTTACATCAGCGGTTGAGGCTGAAAGGTATCTACATGATAACAAAGTGTAAATTATGGTATCCTTAAAAAATGGATGTATAATGTGAGGAATGATATTTAGTGCCATAACCCCTGTTTGATCCTTCTTTTGGCTTTCTTCTTTCTTTTTGACCTGGACTTAATGTCGATGTGCTATAGCTTGTTTTTTAGAGGTAGTACAGCTGCAATAATGTATTATAGTACAGTAGAGAAAAGTTGAGGATATGTAGATAATAGTATAAGGGTGTGGTAAACTCTGTGGGGGAGGGAAGATGGTCTGTGCTGGGGCAGGACTCTCCATCATCCAAGACCTATGGGTCTTGCAGCCTCTTTTTTTGGGTGGACAGGGGGTGTCTCTGCTAGCAGAAGGGACAAGGGGTGGGAAGGGGGGGCTGGCTGGGACGCCTTGGGGGGGGGGTGGCTGTTATAGGGTCACAGGGTGTGGGGAAAATTGGTGTAATAAAGCAAATAAATGCTGGTTTGCAAAATAAAATAAGTAAGTTATTATTATCTTGGGAGAAAGGGATCTGTTGATCTTTGCAGTTTGAAGAAGATTTAAGATGACTATGTTTTCAGTCTGTTCATTTAATGTTTGGGGTCTGAATAAGAGATCCACGCGGCAAAGGGCAGCTCCAGAAATAAAAAATACGGACCCTGATGTGATTTGTATCCAAGAAACACATATCCCTTGGTCTAAGCGGAAGGTCTTAGCAGAATTAGCGTATAAGCTACTGGCTTGCACCTCACAAGGGACTACAACCAGAGGAGTAGCTATATTGGCTAAAATACACCATTTAATGATAGGAAAAAGTCTTGCAGTTAAATTTGGGTGATGGGTTATTGTAGAGAGCAGTTTGCCTAATAAAACATGTACAATCTGCTAGGTGTATGGTTCCAATCATGATTAGGCCCAGATAATTAATTCTTTAAACACCAAATTAGCCTCCTGGGTATCTCCTATGTTTCTATGTGGGGATCTTAATATTCAGCTGGCAGAAACCACGCAGGGTTCTACAGGAGAACAATACTATGGTCGGAAACCTAAAGTTTATAAGGCTCTACGGCAGATTATATATGATCGTGGGCTGGATGATACCTGGTCTCGATTGAAGCAGGCAGACCCTGGATACACGCATTATTCTTGTCCACACCCAAAATTTGCAAGGCTTGATTATTTTTTGGTCTCTAAAATACTTTTAGCCGATGGGCAAATAAAGACCTTCCCAAGAATAACTTGTGATCCCAACCCTATAGTATTAAAACTAAAAATGATGGGAGTGGTTCGACCTCTGGGCATTTTCTCCTTTGATTGGAAGTTACTGCTAAATGATCAGTATGTTAGTTATATAAAACAGTGGCTGAAGCAATTTTTAGACGTAAACCGGGGCACCACTAAAAGTGCCATTTTGTGGATTGCACTAAAGGTAGCATTAAGGGGAGAAACCCTGAGCTTTGGATTATATTTTCAAAAGCAGCAGAGCCAATTGATTCAGGAATTGTATGAGAATCTTGAACAAGCTGAATACTCGTTAATTCGGCCGGTGAGAGAAAAGAGGGATAGCTCCCAAGTACAAGCAGAGGTTGCACATTATAAGATTAAGATAAATGAGCAATGGCCTAAGGACATTGCCAAAATATACCAAACATACCGAAGGGAATGTTATGAGTTTGGGGAGACTACAAGCAGTTGCTTGGCCAAGAAAATCAGGAATAGGCAGGTAAAAGACACAATTACTGCAATAGAAGATGGCAATGGGAAAGTAGTAGACACACCAGTGGAGATTTTAGAAGTGTTTAGAGTGGTTTATGAGGGGTTGTATACAGAGGAATATGAAAGTCAGGATAGTGTAAGAGCATTCTATAAAGACCCATATAGGAAAACACTCAGTGCAGAGGACTCTGCTTGCTTGAAAGAACCCATAACCCTGAAGGAATTAGTGGAGGTGGTTGGATCTTTAGCAGAGGGAAAGCTGCTGGGCTGGATAAGCTACCGCTCGAAGTCTATAAGATTTTTCTTACCGAAAGGCACGGTCAACCATGTTGGCAGAGTAGTCACTATGTTGGATATTGCTAATGCACAGAAAATATCTTGCAGAGTAGTGCTACTTGATGCTGAGAAAGCATTTGGCTGTGTCTCCTGGGAGTTCCTCTGGGCCACTATGAGGTGGCAAGGTTTTGGACCTGGGTATATTCAAGCACTGCAAACTATGTATAAAGCACCCAGAGCAAAAATATGCGCAGTGGGTCTGGAGTCGGATTCAGTTGTCATATCAAGAGATACACAGCAAGGGTGCCCCTGCTCTCCTCTACTATTCGCCCTGTATATTAACCCTTTTTTAAACTTACTGGAAATGCGGCTAAATGCGCTAGGAGGGTGGCCCGGGATGGAAGTTACTATATTAGCATATGCGGATGACATTGCTGTGATTTCACCAGATCCAGCTAAATCCATAAAAGAGATTGAACAACTGGCAGCTGTATTTGGGGAAAAATCTGGATTTAAGCTAAATATTGCAAAAACACAAATAATTTGTACAGAGTTAGCACGTTTTAATGATGACAGGGTAACAGAAGAGGCTACATATTTGGGTATTCGTATCAATGCATGTTTAGAAAAGATGGTAATATCTAATTGGGAATCACTGGTATCTAAAATAAAGAAGAATTTGGATAGACTAGAAGGTCTGCACGTATCTTTAGTAGGTAGGTGCAATGTGCTAAAAATGGATGTTTTACCCAAAGTATTGTACTATTTTAGATATGTCCCCCTGGAACTTACGCGGAAGCAATTACAGAAACTCCAAGCTATTTGTAGTAGCTTCCTGTGGGAACAAGGGAAGCCCCAGCGTGCTGCGAGGTACATGATTCTACCACGACACCGAGGGGGGTGGGCTGTTCCAAATTTTTTGTTCTACTATTGGGTGTGTTTATTATAACAGATGGGCATAGTGTTGATTGGTGAAGAGGAGGAAAGGGTAAAAGAGTCCCCGAATATATATATATATATATATAAGATTTTATTGGGTGCAAAAACAGAGAGAAACTTTTTTCAGAATATGGAGCCCAGCTACTATAAGAAAACTTGCTTTAAGGTGCTCCTAGCAGCTTATAAAGTATGGTCTCAAATCCGTAAGATGTTGAAGATTGGTAAACTTAATTTCTATACACCTATATCCTCTCCTGCGTTACCTCCCTTAATTTTTTCTGATGCTGTTATACCTAGATGGCGGAGGAAGGGTCTAGTGTCAATAAGGACTGTTCCTTGTTGGCATCATAATATAATCTCCCTCAAACTGATTTTTTTAAATACTTACAAATACGGGATTACCTAACAAGAAGAGTAGATATAACAAATTTGGTCAGGGAGAGTGATTTGCTGGAGATATTGAGAAAGCATGGCAGGATTGGTAATTTAAATCAAAATCTTATTGAACTACAAAGGGATGACCTTGAAGTGCAGAACTCTAAATGGAATAAAGAACTGTAGAAGGAAGGGGATATCCTGCAGGAATCAATTGTGGTGGCTGAGAAACTTTGAATATCTTCCAGCCTTAAATCACAATATTTTAAAACTATATTTAATTTGTATTACATGCCTGCCAAAATAGCATGGTGGGGGGATAAATGAGGGTAGATGCACGCGATGTGGAATAGAGCAAGCGGACAGTATTCATATGTTTTATGACTGTTCAGAGTTGAAGCATCTGATGCATGAAATGGAAATCTTTCTGGCAGAGGTGACAGGGGCACAGATTTTGATTACCCCGAAGGTAATGATGTGGAGGTTATTGGATGACTCATTGATGGAACAGGGGGTATATCAACATAGATATTTTATTGTTATCTCCGTAGCAGTAGCCATATTATGTATTGCTTCATTATGGAGGGAGAAAGGACCACCGCCCTTTGAAATGTGGAAGGGCAGACTGTATGCAATATTCAATTTAGAATATAGTTTGTATGCCTTAAAAGGGCCCTCTATGCACAGGTCAGGCATATGGGGACACTCTCAGATTATTTAAAATAATCATGATATAGCAAATTGGTTTGCCAATCTTTGTATTGGCTGCAAGACTTGGCCACTGGATATGTATATGTATAGTACAATGACTTAGTCGCTGAATGCATTATAATTGCGGTATGGCAGACTGATTCTATAATGATCTTTATGTTCTTGTTGTTTTGCTTTTTTTTCTTTGTCTCTTTCTCTCTCTTTTGCTAAGCATTATAAGATTATGTATTTTGCGATTCTCTTGATTTTTTCTTCTTTGTTTATGACCAAAACTTCTGTAAATGTTTATGGAATGGCTGAAATAAAAAATAAAAAAAAATGAAAAAACGTTACTTTTAACTAACGGTATGTGAATGCTCTGGTGATTACTCTCACCAGCGGCGTCGGGCAAGCACGTGGGCTGCGGGTTGCAAGTATACGGGGACGAGATGCAGTGGAAGTCGCTTTGTGGAATGGAATAAAGCTTGGAAAGTAAAGACTGGGAAAGGCTGCTACTTTGTGATGTCCCTTGAAAGTGTTTTTGCAACTATTTTCCACTGTTGGTAGCAAGTCGAGTGCAGCGGGGGACTGTTTGGGCTTGTTTGTCTTCCTGTCTGCCTGCTTCCACGGGACCACAGCATCCAGAACTCCAAGCGCATGGACGCGCTACAAAAAGGCAAGCCTGGAGAACCTGGGCTGGGCCCACACTCTACATCTGCAGCCATTTGAGGTATGGTTGATTTAATCTATTGCTTCACATCACAGATGGCGAAAGTAAAGGGAGCGAAAGAGAAGTTGGGAGGAGTGATCGGAGCCATTTTGGACTCTTTTATAGTAAGAGCAGTCAGCGTCCTCTCGCATGAGATGGAGCTGACCGAAAGTCTTCTCTCTATGGAGCCATTCCCTTTAACACAGGGCGCGCCCTCAGGCCTTGTAAATGATTTTATTCCAGACACACAATCGATACAAACGCCATTATTGTCCCTAAATACTCTAGTCTTTACACAAGACCAGGGCCGGACTGGGAACCAAAACCGGCCCTGGCAAAGTGTTCGGCTGCCCCCGCCCCCCCCCCCCCTCCACACCCACCAGTTACACTACAAAAATGGCCCCCAGGGATCCAAAATCGGCCCCCACCCGTGCGGTGCACCGGGGGATTGCCCGGTGCCCGCTGTGGCCAGTCCGGCCCTGCACAAGACCAACATGGGCCTTTGCTCTCTAACTCGAATACAGGGAGCACACCAAGTAGAGGTACAGAGCACTCCCCATTGAATGGCTCATTATTGGATTCTTCACCTATTCTACCGGCTAAGCGAACCAGAGGAGGGGGAGTTGTTAGTGGAATAAAAGCAAAAGAACCTAAAACCACTTGTGTGCCTAAGACTAAAACTGTCCAAACAAAAGTACAGATTACAAATTCCAAAACACAAGTAGCTCCAGTGCCCCTCAACACACCATCTCTTCAGGCACTGCAACCAGACTTTTTTCTGGATAGAAGTCTCTACAAGGGTAAACGATGTAATGGCTTCCATCCTAGCCAAATTGTCTCTAATTGAAACTCGTCAGGGGGAATTGGAATCGCAAAACTGTTTGCCTGTAAGCCCCCGTTGAATGTTGCTTCTACAGAAGCACCAAGAAATACTGATTCAGCACCATCGATAGAAGCACAGGGCCGCATCTATCTTCATTGATGACATTGACATTGTCTATTCTCCCTGGAGGCTCCTCCAATCCTGTAGCACATCCCTTAAAACCCCTCCCTAATACAAATGTAACAAGGATAACTCAGCCTGGCCAAGGGCTAAATGAAGGGGATCTAGCTCGCCAGCCAGTACTACCTAGGATGGAACCTAGAGGAGTTATGCATCAGGCAGGGCTACCTGAGAGCTTCACTGGAATACTTAAGCACCAGCCACAACAAACTCTCCATCTCCCCCCTGCCGCTGCACCACTGGCCCTGATTTTGGCAAATGTCCCACCCCTTCGAGAAGATCAAAGCAAAACCATAAGACAATTAATGGACAAATGTCTTCATTGGTTAATAAGTAATGTCCATATGAACGAGGGGAGGAAGAGGCAAGTGGCCAATGAAAATATTATGGCCAGGAGAATGGGATGGGTGGGGAGGTTCAAGAAAATCGTTTGGTGGCGATTGTGTGGTAATTAATTTTAACAATGCGTACACAAGTGCTTCTCTTTTAGCTAACTCCCATAGCTTTTCTCAAAGGAACTCCCAGATAATACCTTTACCCCTGGAATTCTTTTATAATGGCCAGGGTGTAATCTTGGGAGGAGAATACAGGGGTAGACAACTGAAAACGCCATCTGGTACAAATAAGGGACCCCCTTTAAATCCTGGGATTAGTTTATATAATTGATTTGCACCCCTGTGGAACTTGTAGGAATGAGATTGACTACCTAGATCACCGCCCAAACTACTAAGTAGGACAACTGCTGCGGCCCTTGTAGTGGTTACCCCGTTGGGGATTCCACTGATTACACGATCCTCCGAGGAGGCCACTACAGCTGCAAATCTAGCATACAGGGTTCACGAACATGAGCACCCCTTGCCAACCTGTACAACTGATAGAAAGGGAATCAGGCCTAATATGATATCATGGAACGTGGCAGGTTTAGCTTCCAAAATAGCCAATCCCAAATGGACAAATAAGTGGCAATCGATGGAGGTAGCATTTTTTCAAAACACCTGGGCTATAGATCCAATTTTCTTCTCTGGTTTTCGCACCTTCCATTCCCCAGCTGTTCCGTCAGTCTCTAGAAGGGCGAAGGGGGGTTTACTCACTCTATTTTCAAATACTATACCCCTTCAAATCAGAGAAGTTGGTCCTAGACATATTCACTTTCAGATCTTTGAGTTGGGTAGTAGGAAACAGGGCATCTGGACAATTGTTAATGTTTACAATAATGAGTTTGGGAGGAACTCGAGGCAAGTGGCAGATGCACTAGCATTAGAGATTGAGACATTTTACCATGGGAAAATGGGGGTAGTGCAAATCTTGTATGGGAGGGGGATTTTAATGTTCATCTTTGTAAGATAATGGCACTAGGGTATGTGGAGTAGAGGACTCCTACAATAACCTCTTTTCACACTTCACACACAATGATTATGGTGAGGTTTTGAATAACTTGTTATATAAGTGGAACTTGTCCTTAATAAATGTATCAGAAGAGGGATGGCAAGGGTGTACTTTTAGAAAGGGTACCCAAGAGTCTACTATAGACCATATTTTAGCCTCGGCACATTTACATGGGTAGTGTTCCATACGATTACCCGATTCTCTTCTGATAGTGATCACACCATGTTATCTATTTGCCTAAGTATCTTATCCGAACCTGAAGAGTACATTAAGGTTGTAGAAGGTGTGAATTTGTCTAGAATAAACGGTTATCAGCTGAAATGGTCACAAGCACAAAGATTACATTTAGGCCCTGAAATTATGAAAAGATGATAAATTAGCGAGGAGGGCAAGGGAAAAAGATCTTAGGGCACTGGCATGGGCAGATCTCGACAAAGCAGCTATGTCAGGCAGTTAGAAAGATTTCTTGAAAATTGTGAATGCCCCACATTTTAAAGACATCAATGATCCTACATTAGACGTGCATGTAGAGGAAGAGGCATGGGTGAGGCACTTTGAAAGAAAATGTGGTTTAGCAACAACCCCAACTCTATTGTTATCCTCCCCAGAGATTTTCCTACGGGGAGGGTTAACTTTCTCTGTATTAGAGATGAGAAAGACGTTGGAAGCCTGCACCCCAGGTAAGGCGCCTGGGCCAGATGGAGTTACAGTTGACCTCTATGAGCAAAATTATAATATGTGGGTGCCTTCACTTACAAACATTTTTAATAGCATCCAGATAGTAGGCCCGCCTCTCTCATGGAACCAGAGTCTAATTGTGCCCATTTTTATAAAAGGTGACCGGGGATCCCAAAAGAACTATCCCTCCTTGACACTACTGCCAAACTTATGAGACGGGTACCAGATTGGAGGACTGGGTCAAATCGCACAATATTTTTATGAAGGTGCAATACGGGTTTCGTAGAGGAATGGGGACGGTCGATCCCTGTTTAAACCTCTCCCTAACTATAGGGAAATACACTAAGGCAAAAGCTGGCAAACTGTACATGGGCTTCATGGACCTAACCTCGTCCTTTGACTGTGTGTCGCACCCGAGGTTTTGGGCCATGGTGGAAGGCATGGGTATCGATCCACCAATAATTGGTTTCATACGCCAGTTGTACGCCAACACCACTGCCTGTGTAAGGTATGGCAGGAAGGGGTAGTGCACTTGCCTCTTTAAAATCAAAAAGGGAGTAAGACAGGGTTGTGTTCTCGCCCCGTTCCTTTTTTCAATCTATACGAACGGGGTAGAGTACTCCCTGTCTGCTCTACCGGTGGATGTTCCTAAATTTGATTGTATCCCCTTCTGATTCTGGCGAACGCTGACGATGCCGTATTGATGGCCAGATCGGGCTTAGACCTAAAAACGCTAATCACAGTCTACTCCGCCTTTATGCCTCCCTTGACCTAAAGGTCAACAAACCGAAATCATTTATAATCATGTCTGGAGCCGCAATAGGTAAGAAACAACCCCATTTCCAGTTGTCAGGCAAGAAAATCGAGACAGTCGACTCCTTTTCATACCTTGAAGTGCTTTTTGATAAAGACCCCTCATGGTCTAATTTAGTGGCAGCAAGAGCCCAGGCATGCAAAAGACTGTTAAAATATTTACTAAGAAGTTGGGAGGCAGCCCACTGGATGCAATTAAGAATATATATTCAGTTAAAACAAAGTTTGCTGCATTATATGGGGCAGGAGTGTGGGGTATGGCTTGTGTTGCAGCGCTACAACAAATAGAAGACTCCTTTATTAAAAATCGTGTGTCCTTACTGCAATCAACCCCAAATCATATTTTACACTGTGAATTGGGGCTTTCTTATTTGAGCGACAACATAAGACAGGCTCCAGTCTTGGTGTGGCTATCAGTATGGCGGAGGTCTACTGTGGATTTGACTCGAACCATTTCCAGGGACTGTTGTAAATTAGATTATTATAAAAGAATTGGATGGTTAATGTACGTAGAGGTCCATGTGAAAGCGTTAGGGATGGGAGTATTATTATATTTGGCGTCCGCGACTTCTCTAGTCATCCAGCTGCCTTCTCTGGTTCTCCAGGATAACGCCATCGACGTCTCGAACTCTTCCGGGTGCTTTTCGCTTTCCGGCCCTGTCGACTCCTCCCACAAGGGGGTGGGTCCTCCTCCCTTGTGTTCTCTTGGCTGCCAGGGATTAAAGGGCTAGCAGAGATTTTCTTGCGGGTCTTTAACGGCATATAAAATGGTAGTAGAAGGTGTTTGTGGCTGAATGGCAAACAAAGGTAGGGGCCACTAAGGAATGCCAACTTCATCCTCACTGCTTCCAGCGTTAGTGGACTCCGTATCCTGACCCCAGCTGGACCACGAGACATGCGGACCTGGAGACCAGCCCGGGTGCTGCTGTTTGACGAACAGCACTGGGCAGCTGGGGCCCGCTGGGGAAGCAGACGGGGAGCCATGTGCGAGGGCTGGGATCGGGCATAATTTGTCTGGAGAGCGCATCGACCAGTGGCAGAAATAGACTGCGCCCCTCCCGCGGTGTCTTGGCATCACTTACTGTGGGCTGAGACTGGACAGGGCAGTGAGGCGAACTGGCCCTGGAGACCGCCTGTGCTCATATTGCATCGAGACCACTGTGGGGTATTTGAACTCTGCTGGAGAAGTGAACGGGAGACCATTGGCGGAGCCGGAGACAAGAGCTCGCGGAGACTGTTACGGATCGCACGCCTCCTGTAGTGCTCCTCCGTCACCTGCTATGTACTGCGGTCCGATTAGGCTAAGAGGTGTGCTGCCCTCGTTCTTGTGGCTGTGCGAACACTGTGTGAGGCCCAGGCCCTGCTGGGGAAGTGAACAGGAGATGACGCAAGCGGTAAATTAGACGCGCTTCCCCAGCAGCACACTGGAAGTACAGGCGGAGGTCGAGAGTGAGCTGAGGAGTACCGAGACAGGATTGGAGGCTAGACACGCCCGCAGGGCCGATCAGCAGGGTGAGGCCTAAAACTGGAGGCCTGCTGGATGGATGTGCACGGACTTGGGCTTTTGTGGGTCACTGAAGACCTGGACTGAACTAGGGAACATAATACAGACCCGAACATAGTCTACAAGGACTGAAGGCTGCCATAGCGATCCGGCAGGGAGAACACGAGGGCACCTAAGGTGTAGCCTGAGTGGAGCTGTGAGGCTGGAATGTCAAAGCCAAGAGCTTACGAGAAATAGTGGCCGGATGCTTCGCCACTGTGCACGGAACTACCCAGTGGTGGAAAGCAAATTTAAGAGCACTGGCCACAGTGCACAGCACCCATAACAAATATCCCCGATATGGTCAGCTGACCCGTGACATCTTGACTTACCAGATAGCCCACTTGGCAGGTAACACAATGCCAAACAAACCAAGATTTAGTTTGATAATAAAAGACTCACACGCCATATGGACGCTGAAATGGATACCGAAGCCAAACACAGGGAGGACTCGGACAACCATAGTGACGACCGCCATACCCTCCTACTCGAAGTCAAGTCAAGCTAAAAACAATTGACAATAAGATAGACAGGCTCACATCAAGGCTTGACCATGTCAAACAGCAGGTTGACACCCACAAACTGCATCTAGATAAACTTGAGAACCGCGCATCTGACGCCCATCAGTTCTTTACTGAATCCAAAGAACAATTACTAAATATGGAGAAAGTACTAAATGTTATCAAGGCCAAGAGCAAGGACTTGAAGCCCGATCCCAGAGAAATAACATACGGATCACGGGGATACCAGAAACCACTGCGAAAGTCAAGATGGAGGGATTCATGGAAGAGCTGATGCTGGAGCTGTTTGGACTGGAACTGTCTGGAATGTTTATTGTGGTAGGTCACTCGGCCAGAGACCTCTGATGGGGGCCACACCCACACCTACACCTATACTGGCATGTCTGCTCAAATATCTAGATCAGGAAAAGATTCTACGCGCCACCAGAGAAAAAGGGCAATCATATCTTGTTCTATCCGGACTTCACTCTGTATGTGCAGGCAGCTAGACGGGAATTCTTACCTGCCAAACGCATTCTGCAACAAGCCGGAATACCATATGCCCTTTTGAACCCTGCTAAACTGAAAGTAACAAATGAAGGCAACACACATCATTTTGCGGATGCAAAATCTGCCTTTAAGTTTTCCAAGCATGTAGGTGGTCCAAAACGAGTCGCTGCGTCAACTGGATGCGGGGCTGCCGAAGTTGGTTTAAGTGACAATGACTAACTCACTACTGCACAGCAGAATCATCGGGCAGGAGAAAACTCCAGGTACAGGACAAGATTAGAGGCTTGGACTACATCAGACTGGAAAACAGGCACAAATGTTAAAATCGTCATATGTGAACTCTGAAGACTGTGCACACTGTCTTACGTACTGACTTTGATAATGCATCTGGTTTTGTCAAATTAATCTAGGCCACCCGGTCTCCAGACTGGGTAGTTTGCCGGTAACACCATGCACCCAGGGAGATCTCCCATATCCTTTGTTTCCTTGCAATTGCTGGGGTACTGTTACTTTTTTGGGGGGTGGGTAGTAATGTATGCACAATCTAATTTGGGGGTTGGGGTGTAAGGGGGGTTACTTCTCCGGGTTAGAGTTGCAGTTTGAGGGTGTGAGATATTTAAGCATCAAGTACGTATATCTAGCAGGGCAGACAGTCACTTTAGCACAAGGCTGGACATGAGCCAACTAATGTACAACAGGCTGAAATACTACTGGAACACCATCATAAAACGCAAGTTATCACAGAGTGAGAGGGCAGTGACCGACACCCATCAGACACGCCACAAACATAAGTAACGATATATGTGTCTCACATAGAACATTAGAGGCCTGAATGATTACAGGAAAGCTCGACTTATCCAGGCTTATCTGACCAAGCACAGAATTGACATATGCTTCCTACAGGAAACACATCTCAATAGTACGTCTCCTACCAAACTACAACACAAATACTGTGGAGACATCTACTCGTCAATATACTCAAACTATGCAAGGGGTGTCGCCATTTTGCTACACCGTTGGATGGAGTGGAACATGACATATTCAAAATTTGACACTGAGGGACGATATGTCATCTTAGGTGGAACACTGGGTAACACTAAGATCACGATGGCAGCGATGTATGGCCCAAACGTGGACAAGCAAGAATTCTTTAACAATATATGGGCACACTTCACACTGACAGGTTGCAGTACCATTCTGTGTGGAGAGGACAGATGGGGGACTTCTCGGAAACTCCACCCTAAGGCTAGTGCAACCCTAAACACAATCCTGCTAGACAGTGGTCTCCTAGACACCTGGAGAACATGGAACCCTGACAAAATTGAGGGCACATGTATCCCCTCACAACACATCCCCTGGTCCAGACTGGACTGCTGGTTGGTATCCAAAGACATAGCCACATGGACAACAGACATCAAACTCCTACCCAGAACTCAATCCGATAATGCCCCTTGCCTCCTTCAGTTCAAAATGCCAACGTCGCCTAGTCTGCATTCAGTTGGAGACTAGCCCTATTAGACCAGGCGTTCAGGGAAGACATTAAAAACAATATACAGCAGAATATTATGCACCTAATGAGGGCTCCGTGGCATCAGCGGCGACACTCTTGGATGCTTTTAAGGCAGTTATACGTGAGAACTGCATAGCCAAACAAGCCGCTGTATTAAAAACCATCAGATAGTCGCTTCAGACAATAGAAACTCAGACTAGAGATGAAGAGACACAATACTGCAGTACGGGTGATACAAGCCACCTGGCATCACTTAGGGCTAAAAGTTCTGAATATGAGGAGTAAGCACAAAAAGTAGTGAAATTCTTGGGGACATTTACAATAGCTAGAAAATTTGGGGAGGGCTATCGTCCAGGTAAAACCCTCGTCACAATCCTTAAGATGCAGCGTAACTCATCATATATTACTGAATTCATAGATGACCAGCACAGATCGGTAAGAAGTCCGCAGGAGATACTGGACCACCTCACACATTTTTATTCTGAGCTATATTCCTACTCTGCACCCGACATAACTGAAGACCTTAAACAGTATTTAGACTCCATAGAACTATAATGGTTAGACGATGCACATTGAGCATATCTGGATGAACCGTACACTACGAAAGATATCATATGGGTCATTAATAGCTTACCAAATGACAAGGCTGTAGGCCCGGACGGGCTAACTACATCTTTCTATAAAATGTATGCAACATTACTGGTGCCACATTTACTAGACGTGTACCAGGAGTCACCTGAGACAGGCCATCTGGCACCTACTATGCGAGAGGCAGTCATACTAACACTACTGAAACCGGGGAAACCCCCAAACAACCGGAACACCTATCGCCTATTGGGTTGTATGACATTACAACACGGGCTTTTACCCCGAGTGCCATTACGACGCTGTTTTTACAACGCAAGTCGTTACAACGACTTGCGCTGTAAGCGCTGGATAGTGGAATAGTTTCATTTTCTATTCCAACTCCAGCCCACGTAACAGTAGGGAAGGTGTTGGAATAGAAAATTAAACTATTCCTTTTCCAACAGTGCCCTCCAGCGCAAGTCATTGAAACGACTTGCATTGTAAAAGCAGCATCGTAATTGCAGCGCGTGGTAATGCCCGCGTTGTGATGGCTGCTCACCGCCCATTGTCACTGACAACCATTGACCATAAAATATACGCCATACTCCTTGCACAAAGGCTACAGCCCATCCTCCCTCTCATTGCTAGACCTGATCAGTCTGGCTTTATACCTGGGAATTCAACAGTGCATAATCTACACACGTTTTTTGAGGTGCTGCATTACATGGTCCCCCAATCGCCTGTACTGGCAGTGCTACTGAACACTACTAAAGCCTTCGACTCCCTGGAATGGTCTTATCCCTTCAATATCTTGATACGACTAGGTATCAGTGCATCCTTTATGCAGCAGTTAAACTCTAATACTCTGGGCCCACTGCTCGACTGCGCGTAAATGGTTTGCTTTCTTACAATTTTCCAATCACCCGTGGCACAAGACAGGGATGTGTCCTATCCCCGCTCCTATTTGCAATAGCCATGGAGCCATTGGTATCACGCCTCAGACAACACCATGCTGTCAGGGGACTAGGATTCACATCCTGGCGATTCATAGTTTCTCTATATGCAGATGATATAACACTGTATATAAATTTCCAGAAGCCAATACGCTCCCTGTAGTCTCCGAAATCACTTAATTTGGAGGGTTGTCTGATGTACAAATTAATTGGTCTAAATCTACACTCTGTCCCTTAACCGTCTGGACCAAATCTTTCGAGATTGACAACCGCCTCAAACGGGCAGATGGGCCGGTTAAATACCTAGGCATCTAGCTTAACCGGGACATGCAGAAACTGTGGAATATGTACCATGGAAGCACAATGACCTGGCTAGAGGGGAAGATAAGCACCTGGTCCAAATTGCCGCTGTTTCTGGCAGGGAGAATAGTGATCGACAAGATGATTGTTCTCCCTAAATTGCTATATTTTTTGTTAATCTTCCTATCCCACTCACTTTAGCCTTTTTAAAATCATTGCGCTCCGTGATGATTTCCCTGGTATGGGCTGGCAAGCAAGCATGAATATCCTGGGAACTACTTGCATAGACAGGGGGGGGTGGGAGCACCGGACTTCTCACTATATGCTTACTGCGCTCAAGCCCATTTCTACATTACTGGCTACACCCGACCACATTTCAGCCCCATGTAGTGATAGAACTGGATAGAGCGGCTCCCACTCTGCTAAATATGGCCATATATCAAACATTTTGGCAGCCGAGAAATGAAATCGATACAAATGAGACACTTCATTGGGCTTGGGTTGGATTGCGCATTATGGTGGGCCATGCAGTGCTTTATGCTCCCTCCACTCTCCTGGCATACAACCCCCAAATACCGCGTTGGCGGACAAGAGTGAAGCGATGAGGGCCGGGAAATTAGGCATAAATAGATTCGCAGACCTGTACCCTGACAACACCTTTATTGCCACACTGACACAGATATGGGAAAACAAACTGAACCTGTTGGACTTACTACTATATCACATCATCAGGGCGACATGCCGGCAGATACACAGCACTTTCCATAAACCCCCGCTCCTTGCTCTAGAACACATGCTAGATGACCCATTCCCGCACAGACTCATCACATGGCTATTTAACATTATGCAACACACATCACCTATCACACAGCTGTAAGCTTTAGCTGGCTGGAATGCCGAAATGCATACACCTTTAACTCATGAGCAATGGAACTTTTGCTGCGGGCAGTTAGAAGTATTGTCCCCAAACTACAAGCTTAGATTAATTCACTTCAAGTTTATAAACAGATACTATAGAACACCCATTCAGCTCCATTGTATGGGCCTTCGTACCGACACCAACTGTTGGAGCTGTCATTCCGCTCAAACATCCTTTCTACACCTGGCCAGGAGCTACCCTACTATTCTGGGGCGTAACACAGGCCCCCGCAACCCCCGCGGTGCAGGGGGCTCCAAGCTCCAGGGGGCCCCCTCAGCACAGCACTGTGGCTGTATGGTTCCTAATTGAGCCCGGAGGGGCCCCTCCACATGCCTTGCAGGGAGGCCCCCTCAAGTTTAGTTAAGCCAGTGCCACTATTGCACAATACTGAGCATACAGCTTCTGCAAAACACGTGAAATACTAGAAATCCAAGTGGAGCCGACACCCCTGCTGGGGCTACTGGGATATATCAGGGATGCCCCAACTGAATCTCATCGGCTTCTGGCCATGTTACTGTTACTGGTGAAAGACAGGGTGGCTATGCAGTGGGGAAAATCGAAAGCCCCTTCTGTCCAAGCTTGGACGTCTCATATTGCCAGGAGCAGCTTTCCACCTCTTGGGAATTGATGCCAACGGCCTCCAGACCACGAGATATATGGAGCCCGCTCCAGACATGGGTATGCATACATCACTCAGAAAACACGAGGGACCAAATGTATAATGGGAGATCAGCCCGTTTGCGGCCGCAAAAAAGGTTCCAGTCATGTACAAATGCTATTTTGCGATCTCTCACTATTAGGAAGGGGCGTCCCATCCTAATAGCGAGTCACCATGCTATGTACTGTTGTTTTGCGACTGCATTTGCAGCCGCAAAACACTCACAGTTTATGACCTACTTCAAGTAGGTGGTAAACCACTCCCTAGGGGGCTCCTTCCCCTTTGTGAATGTGTGCATAAATATTTTTGAAGAGCCGGCAGTGGTCCCAGGTACCACTTGCTTGCCCTTAAAAAATTAAATTGAAAAGTTTTTTTGTTTGTTTTTTAAATGCATCCCATTTTCCTTTAAGGAAAACGGAATGCATTTAAAAATAAAAAGAACGGCTTTATTTACAAGCAGTCCCAGACATACTGGTCTGCTGACCCCAGCCGGCCACCATCCCTGGGAGTGCTAGCCATTCCCAATGGGGTTGCAAATTGCAACAGCCTCATTCATATCCATGAGGCATGCAATTTGCGACCCCATTGGGAATCGCAAACAGTGTCTGAGAAACTGTTGTACATTAAGTTTAGCGAGACGCAAATGACGAATCTCAGTTTGGCGCAATTTGCGACTCGCTAAACTTAATGGTCGTAAATCTGTCCAGAGATACCCTGCTCCAATAGGACATATACAATAACACCAGCTGAGCCCCGGTGAAAGAACACACATTCAGGGAAATGACAAGTACCTTGACAAAACGTGGGTAGATTACTGAATGGTTGAAATTGACACTATGGCCTCAGCTCGGCTATCTGTTCCCATTCTCCTTTCTTCTGAGTAGCCCGAGATGTAATTACATTTGAATGTTTGATGCTAAGTTGACTCTCTATTTACAGAATGAAGCAGCTTACTCCCTAACTGTTCTGTTTCTTTTAGTTGAAGTTAGTCTGTTAAACAAGTACCGGCAATGAAATGCATGTGACACTGAACTTTGAATGTAAATTTGTATGCGATATATCTAAATGCCAACAAATTAAAACATTTTTTTTAAAAGCGCAGTGAATACCAAACTTATGAATATGTCACCATATAATCGCTAATTTATTCAAGCTAAATCCAAGCTTGTTCTCATTGTTTAAAGTAGACATCGCCTTAGCCTTCCCACTAGTGATGTTAGGACATGTATAACATAATCAAATTTCTGAGCCTATGTAAAAACATTGCGGTAGTTATTCTCATCCCTTTTTAGTTTCCTCCTCTTTTTGTCAATAATGTATAGTTGATTTGCATTAAAGACATTCTTAAGGATTTTTTTTTTTTATCCTCATTTGCGTGCATGGCTCCAATCTATCAAACCAGGAATATGCCACAGAGCTAAGAGGACCGGCTGTGCTTCTGTACCGTCTCAGCGTTAGCTGGCAGGGAGGTCTTAATTGAGGGGGGAGGAGGCCGAATCCCAGCAGCACATTCACACAAGCCTGGAGGATCTTGCTTAGGGCTGTTCATTGGTAGATAGTGCCCGAGACACCGTAACCCCAATTGTTCCATGACTCTACGCCATAAAAATAACGGTTGGCAATGCTCGCATTAATCATAGGACCCTGTTGAAAAAAAAAAAACCCAGGCTCAATGCGACCGTGCCAGCTGTGTCCAGAAGGCTCTCCTACTTGAATTTCCACCTCTAGCTAGGTCGAGTTTGGAAATCTGGAGGACAGAGATTCGCCATTCGTGAATAGTAGGAGGCTGGGCGTCCTTCCAATGTCTACAGATCTCTCTGCGAGCTGCCAGAATGGAGTAAAACACGAGGTTGGAAGCTGCATTACGAACTTTGTCCTTCAGGCCGAAAATAACAAGGGCGAGATCGATAGAGATGTGCGAGCCCAATGACAAAGATAGGTTAGTTCCTATAGAGTCCCAGTATGTAGTTAATTCTGGGCATTCATAAAACATATGGATGTCAGATGCGGCAACAAGTCGGCACCTTGGGCACGAGACCGGAGCTGTCGAACAGAATTTTGACAGCCTCTGCGGGGAGTAGTAAGCCCTGTGTATTGTGAAGAGGTGGTTCCGACGGAGCCAAGCAGGTTTAACCAAGTCCCACAGTACCACACAGGAAGCTGACCAAAGCTCCTCCACATCTATTCCTGGCAAGGAATCGGCCCATAATGTTGTAGGGAGGCAAAATTTACCATCTATTTCCTCCATGATCTTTTTATACCAAAGTGATATTTCCTTCTTTACAGGGGGACTATCTAACAGGCACGTCACTAATTCTCTAGTGCCTCCTATAGGTAAACTGCTACTCCGGGATGTCTGTGTGTTGTATGCCTGGGACCAGCTTGAGATTTGTATAAATTTGAATCTAGACAAACTTGGCCCAACCTTATTTGTTAAGTAGTCCCAAGGAAGTAGTGTTCCGTCCATAAACAAGTCTCCCCAGGTGTTAATACCGGCCGCTCTTAATGGTTGAGTTAATGTGTCTTCTGCCCAAACTGGGGGAGATGGTAAGTCCCATATTGGAGCTCTCTCTAAGTAATACCCCAGTTTAATTGCGTGCCTCATTCTGTACCATGTGGATGCTATCCCCTGCAAAATCTTCAGTTTTGTTTTTTTTTTTAATTTTGGGTCTCCGAATTTAAACAAAAAGCTGCCCTGTCCAACTCCCTCACAGTTCAATAACGTAGAGAACATATGACCTACCCCTGTTGCTGCTGGTATTTTTAGCAACATGCATGAATGCGAAAGCTGAATGGCATACGCGTAGATCTGAAGATCCGGTCCCGCTAATCCTCCCTTCTCTCTGCGGCGTCTTATTTTCTTCCAAGATATTCTTGGACTCTTACTATTCCAAATAAAAGTTGAAATTGCGCTTTGCAGTTTAGAAATTAATTTCGGATCAAAGAAAAGTGGGATTGAATTAAATAAAAAGGAAATCTTAGGCAGAATACACATTTTTACCAAATTAACCTTACCTAGGATAGTGAGTGGAAGATGTGACCAATCTCTCATATTTTTTAGACACTGTGCTGCTATTATAGAAAAATTTAAGGAAACGATCAGGTTAATGTCTTTAACTATATTTAGCCCCAAGTATCGTAATTGAGGTCTTGATGTTTCATTAAAGGTAGTTAAATCAGTGTTCCAAGTCATTGACTCTGTTTTTGAGGCGTTCACTTCATATCCAGAAATGTTGCCAAATTTAAGAGCTAGGTCTATCACCTCTGGATATGCTGTATTGATATCTGTCGTGAAAATCATTATATCATCAGCATAAAGTGCCACCTTTTTTTCCCAATCACCAAAAATAAAAGGTTTAATAAGTGCGCTACCTCTTAATATTTGTGCAAAGAGTTCTATATACAAGTCGAAGAGGAGGGGAGACAGGGGACAGCCCTGTCGGGTTCCTCTGGTTACTCTAAACGACGCAGTAAGGCCCCCATTAATCAGGATTGAAGCTGAAGGGCTACGATATAACAAATCTATTGCCCTGCGAAATTTATCTCCAACGTTAAATTTTTTCAAGGCCTCCGACAGGTATAACCAATTTACCCTGTCGAAGGCCTTGGTGGCATCCAACGTCAGAATAGATAAAGGGAGAACCTCTTTTATGGCCACGTCAATAGATCCCATTAATTCATAAGTGAGCTCATATAATTGTCTCCCTCTTATGAAACCTTTTTGATTAGAGTGAAGTATATCAGGCGCTACCTGGCCAAGCCGTTTGGCTAGTATGGTGGCAAAGATTTTATAGTCGGCATTCAAGATTGAAATAGGCCGATAAGAGCCACAATCAGAGGGGGACTTCCCTGGCTTTAAAATAAACGTTATTGAGGCATTATCCCATGAGGCAGGCGGTGCGTCTCCTTCCCTCAATATTTGATTAAACAAAGCCGCTAGGATTGGGGATACCTCTGAAATCAAATGTTTATATACTTCGCTCGACAGACCGTCGGTTCCTGCCGCCTTACCCCCTTTGGATCCCCTTATAGCCTGCTCTACTTCGGCAACGCTTATTTCCTCTTCCAAAAACCCACTCTGCTTGATTGACAGAGATGTAAGGGAGATACCCTCTAACCAGTTGCCAACATCGTTAGTATTGATATTGAGATCTTCCTGATAGATTGATTGGAAGAATGTTTTAAAAGTCTCTCTGATTTCTGCGTCACTGGTAAAGGTGCCCTTATCAGATGTAACCGAGGCAATATTATTACGAGCCCGATCAGGTTTAATTTTCCAGGCCAGCAGCCTTCCTGCTCCCTCCCCATACTGGAAATGAGAGAGTTTGCTTGCCTCCCATTTCTGCAAGACTCGCTTCTCTATAATCGAGGAAAGGCTATATTTAAGCTCATCTAGCTCTGCAAGTTTCAGGGATAAGTTGTAACTATCTAAAGTTCTGTCAGTATCTATGCAGGACTGAATGACGGATATTCTCTTCTCAATAGAAGATATTTCTTCCCTGTATTGCCTTCTTCTATGAGCTACCCTATTCTTGACTATGCCTCTTAGTGTACACTTAAAAGCATCCCATACAATACCAGCTGGGGCTGTATCCGTATTGGAAATGAAAAATTCGCGTGTCTCTGACTGGAGGAACTCTATATCATCTGTTGATGTAAGAAATGACCTATCAAAGGACCACAGTTTAGAAGAAGAAGGCATAGTGCCCCACTCCATTTCCAGCTTCATCGCAGAATGGTCTGATAGATGAGATGGAATATAGTCTACTGAGATAATAGAATCGACCAGGGCTCTACTGATTAGGATGAAGTCTATTCTTGAGCTATGTCTATATTTGAGATTTCTGAAAGAGAAACTCTGTCTTTGGCCCTCTCTTAGCCTCCAAATATCGACATATCCATATTGTTTCATTAAGCCCAATAGGCAGTTTCTGGATTTGGAGGGAACTTGTTGTCTACTTCTTGTGGATTTGTCCAGTAAAGGGTTGTTAGTGATGTTAAAATCGCCTGTTATAATCACCGGCTCAGGAAAACTCAAAAGGTGTTGGAATAGGGATTCTAGTGCAGAGGGATCATCACAGTTTGGCCCATAATAACCAGCCAGCGTTATAGACGCCCCACCTATCTCTACTGCTACGATGGCCCATCTCCCTCCAGAATCTACTTTTTGTTGAGAAATTTTCAGATTTAAATTCGAAGATTTTTTAAATAAGATAGTGACCCCCCGCGCGTTTAGTGTTTAGTGTTTAGTGTTTAGTGTTTAGTGATTGAGATGTTGAGATAGAGGAATGTACCCACCTATTTCTCTTAACTAACTCAAGTACCTCGCTTTCAATTAAGTGTGTCTCCTGGAGATTGATTGGAAGAATGTTTTAAAAGTCTCTCTGATTTCTGCGTCACTGGTAAAGGTGCCCTTATCAGATGTAACCGAGGCAATATTATTACGAGCCCGATCAGGTTTAATTTTCCAGGCCAGCAGCCTTCCTGCTCCCTCCCCATACTGGAAATGAGAGAGTTTGCTTGCCTCCCATTTCTGCAAGACTCGCTTCTCTATAATCGAGGACAGGCTATATTTAAGCTCATCTAGCTCTGCAAGTTTCAGGGATAAGTTGTAACTATCTAAAGTTCTGTCAGTATCTATGCAGGACTGAATGACGGATATTCTCTTCTCAATAGAAGATATTTCTTCCCTGTATTGCCTTCTTCTATGAGCTACCCTATTCTTGACTATGCCTCTTAGTGTACACTTAAAAGCATCCCATACAATACCAGCTGGGGCTGTATCCGTATTGGAAATGAAAAATTCGCGTGTCTCTGACTGGAGGAACTCTATATCATCTGTTGATGTAAGAAATGACCTATCAAAGGACCACAGTTTAGAAGAAGAAGGCATAGTGCCCCACTCCATTTCCAGCTTCATCGCAGAATGGTCTGATAGATGAGATGGAATATAGTCTACTGAGATAATAGAATCGACCAGGGCTCTACTGATTAGGATGAAGTCTATTCTTGAACTATGTCTATATTTGAGATTTCTGAAAGAGAAACTCTGTCTTTGGCCCTCTCTTAGCCTCCAAATATCGACATATCCATATTGTTTCATTAAGCCCAATAGGCAGTTTCTGGATTTGGAGGGAACTTGTTGTCTACTTCTTGTGGATTTGTCCAGTAAAGGGTTGATAGTGATGTTAAAATCGCCTGTTATAATAACCGGCTCAGGAAAACTCAAAAGGTGTTGGAATAGGGATTCTAGTGCAGAGGGATCATCACAGTTTGGCCCATAATAACCAGCCAGCGTTATAGACGCCCCACCTATCTCTACTGCTACGATGGCCCATCTCCCTCCAGAATCTACTTTTTGTTGAGAAATTTTCAGATTTAAATTCGAAGATTTTTTAAATAAGATAGTGACCCCCCGCGTGTTTAGTGATTGAGATGTTGAGATAGAGGAATGTATCCACCTATTTCTCCTAACTAACTCAAGTACCTCGCTTTCAATTAAGTGTGTCTCCTGGAGTATAATGATCTCGGCATCCACGTCTCGAAGGTACTGCATGATTTTATTAGCACGAGGTCTGGTGCGGAGACCATTAACATTCCAGGATAAAATCCTAGGCCTACTCATGATTCTTGGAATAGGGACTATATTTCAAGCATATCTGCCTATAGGTTCCCATGTTTATTTTTATCTGCCAACAAGAAAGAAGAAAAATTGGGAGAAAATAACTACAAGATGTGAGGATTGGAGCTTTATCGATAGTGGATATTTTTCAATTTTTGCTGCCACCCTTCACCCCCCGTGACCCCCCCTCCCATGGGAAACCCCTGAACTCACTACCCGGAAGATTCCGGAAGTAAGTGCTCCTAGCTCTTCCCCGTCCCCACCTCATGTGTCTCTCTTTTTAACATAATAGCTCGCCATACATATATTACGAGCATGATTTTGAGTAGTACTGATCATTATATATGTTTTACTTTCATTCATTTTTTTTTCCCTTTTTCCCTTTTCCTTTTTTCCCTTCATCTACCTACTTTTTTTTTCTCATCATTTTATCTGGGCCTAGGCCTAGAGTCAATGAAGAAAAGAGAATTCTTTTACAGGGAGGTTATTTCATTTAACGAGTAGTGTTTTTTTTCTATTCTAACCCTCAGCTAGCACCCTTTATTTCTCCTTCCTGCTACCTAAAGACATTAGTGGTTCCTCTGCGGCCTGCACCGATCGAATGTTGTGCATTTTATTGTCCATCATAATCTTGAGGGATGCTGGAAAACCCATCTGCACCGTTGCACCCAGTTTACGAAAGGCATCCATTCTTCTTCCTAGCTCCCACTGTTTATCTAGAGTATATCTGGACAAGTCAGAGCGTATTTGAAAATTAAAGCCTTTGCCTGCTAGCGATTTTTGTTTTAAGGCTAAGTTCAGAATATGCTCCTTCACAGAATAAGTATGGAAGTTGACAAGGATTTTTCTCGGCTTAGCCCTCTGTGGATTACGCCTAAAAGGATCCCTATGGATTCGTTGAATATCCAAAGCTAATTCCTCAGGAGTATGGGGGAGACTGAGAGAATCTTTTAGTAGCGAGATTATGTAGCTCTTAATGTCAGTGCCTTCACTACCTTCAGGAACATTCAAAATACGCAAGTTACTGCGCCTGGCGTTATTTTCCAAAACCTCCATTCTTTCTGAGATGGCCAGATCTTCCCTCTTTAACTTTAGTATATCTTCCTGAGTGCCCTTAGCTCGCATGGATATTTGACCCACTGTTTCTTCCAGGGCTTGTGTTCTAACCGACAAATTACCAATCTTTTCGTCAAGTGCTTCACAAAAGTTCCTTATATCTCTTTGGTTTGAAGCCGACTCTGCGTAGCCTTCCTTAATCTCGGCAGATAGTGATGCGAACATCTGTTGCAACGAGGCAATTGAAATAGGTACTAAAGTTGAGACTGAGACTCCATCTTCTCCCTGACGGGGTAGAAGATTACTATCAAAAGAATTGGGGGAGGGGGATCTGAAGCGAAAAAAGGCTCTGAAAGTTCTCTAGCTTCTAAGGCTTCTAAGGTTAAGTTGCTGGGAGGGTCTTCCCCACTACTCGCTAGACGTGAGGGTACCCCAATTAGATCTGTGGTTATGACTTTCTGTGGACCTGCTGGGGTATTTTCAACAACAGAATCTCCAGGCCCTAACTGATCGTTATGTTGATCTCCGTTCTCTCCCAAGCAGGAGTGTACTGCTGTTTGTGATGCAAAGTCAGAATTGAGTTCTTCCTGTAGGGCAATGGCATCTATAGGATTAATAGGAGCTAAGGCTGAGGCTGAGGTCACCACGGAACTGGTGAGAGGAGCTCTGGGACCGGCGGCGGTTTCACGAACATCAGCGGGCAACGCCCTTCAACCCCGACGGACGAGCAGTACACACCTGGGTTGCTTCGTTGGAGTCAGGCCGCCCTGGAGCTGCGCAGGAACAGGCGGTTGCGGAGCCTCCGAGGCAGCTCATTAACAAGCCTCGTGAAACAAAGTCGCAAAGAAGCCCCAGCCCCCAGTACTTCACAGAGTCTCTCCACGACTGATACCTTTACCTTTACCGGGTCCCACGCAAGTATTACGCATGAGGAGGTTGAAGAAGTGGTTGTAGTTCGTGGAGAAAGCATACATAGGGTAAAAGGGGGGTGTGAATTGAATGCAGCAAGTTTACCTCCTGAATGTATGTACGCTACAGAAGCTGACAAGGCTGATAAGAACCTCAAAAGTAAAAGTGCAGCGAGGGGCTTGGAGAGGGTTGGCGTTTTCCGTAAAAGAAGGGACAAAGGGGTATTGCTAAACTCGGAGGGGAAGCTGGCTAGGGGGTTGACTGAGGAATCTGATAACGTTCTAGACATTGCTAAAGCATCTCTTGATTTGAAAGCCTCTAGAACGTCCTCATACCTCTCAACAGAAGTTAAAGCAAAGAGGGGGAGAAAGCGAAATAAGATAAAGCCTCTCGCAGACCCGATCCCCAAAATCACCCCTTCTCTGCGATCCTATTTCAAGGTCATTCCACAAGTATTGGAAATAGGACAGGATCACCTACAGAGGGACAGCACCCCTAATGACCACAACCCCGACATTCTTAAGGATTTTGTAGTTTTTGTCCGATGCCTCTGGTAAGTTCAAACCTTTGATTTCTTTCTCAAGTTTAATAATCTCCTGAATGGGTGTGTCTCTCTTCCTCGCAGCGTGTTTAATTAGAATATCCATAATGCCAAATGATGAAGACAATATGAGGTGTTCCCATTCAATTTGTAGGTCTGTATCCAGGTCCTCAAAGGAGGGAAATATGATTACCCGGAGACCTCAGGGAAAATGTTTCATATCTATGCACCTCTTAAGAATTGTTAAATCCCACTACCTTGATAACTTCTGCTTCTTAAGTCAGTAAACTGTGATACATTTCTGTCTAAAACCCCCATTACTTCTACTAGGAGTTGTCTCATTCTAAGTGTCTGATTTGGCTGTGAAGATTATCTATAACAATGTATCCCTGTCGTCATCGAACACTGCCATAACATGTATGTGGTGATCAGAGTCAAATAACGTGTAGTATGCAACAAAGAGAAGGAGTGCAAATTACCACAAATTACAATTCAAGGACAATTAGGTAGTAGTGGTATACAAATCTCAACTCCTATTAAAATATGTAGGTGTGGGCAAAGTATATAGGTTCGTAGATAGTAGTCCAGTGTTATGGATTTATTGAGACTTGGAGAATTCATTAGTCCACAATGCATAAGTCAACATAACAACAGCTGATGTGTGTTTCGGCATGGTAGGTGAGTTTTTTTCAAAGCAGTAAGTATATATATATATATATATATATATATAATTAGAACCAAAACAGGGATGATATACATGATAACATATAATTCAATATGAGGTAGAGTAGATAGATATAGCGGGGAGATCAAAACACCCATGAACAACAAGAAAGTGGAAGAGGTGCGTAAGAAGGTGGATAGCTTGCTGTGACACATCCAGGTAGTAGGAGAAAATAGGGTATAGTAACTACTAATTAAAATATTTGTGTAGGACGTCTACCCCGACAAAACGATGTGTACATAAGTATAATTAGAAAGTTTCACCATCTCAAAGAAAGGCCCTGTGAAGTTACTGACATGGGATTCACACAAGTAAAGTATGAAGATAAACCAAAAAATACTAACCAAATAGTAGGTAGAATATCAGGCCCAAAATGTATTCAGGACCCCAAAATGGGTTCTCCCACAATAAGGTGCTTTGTCTAGGTAAAAGGAAATAATGGTACATATGGTGTGTCTTGAAGTCCAAGGACAGTATGTATGAAAATGTGGTTTCGCGATTCTCCAATAGCGATTTTTTGCAAACCGCTATTTGAGAATCGCAAAACGCTATGTATGTAGGATTTGCAAATAATTTTGCGAATCCTACATATTCCTTAATTGGGAATTTCAAATTGCGATTCGCAATTAAGGAATACTTCCCCATTCATTCCTATGGGCCTATTGCGATTCTCAATTAGAGAATCGCAAATTGAGAGTGCAATTTTAAGGGTGCCAGGGTGTCAAAAGGACCTCCTTATAGCATCCCTGAAATGTGCATGTGTGCACATGAGGCACAGATACATGCCCTAAGGGCATGTATGTGTCCACATGGCACTTTGAAAAATGCAAAAAAGTGTGTTTTTTTCTGAGAAATCACAAATTACCACCAACTTGAACGGATGACACTGACAGACGTCATCAGATCGGACAACAGGAGCACCCTCAATGTGGGAATCATCAAGACACTCACAAAAATACTTCAGGCCATCCAGAACCCAGCAGACAAACTGGTCCTGAACTTCCCACAACAGTCTCCCATCACCCCACATGTAAAACAGCTACACTGGCTCCACATACATAAGCACTGTTTTTCTTTCATACATGTGTCAAATTGTGATAGCAAACGCCGAAATTCAGAGAATTTCGGCATTTGCGATCGCAATTTGGAATGATACATATGGCCCCAAGAATTTATCCATGCACGATTCCTGAATGTCAGGGCAGTGTTTTTAAATAAGCATTTAAGATTTTGTGAAAACTCTCAAACGGGGAGGAAGGGAAAGCGAAAGCACGCCGCCATGCGCGCACATGCACATCTCTTGTCCATACGAATGCACATTTTGTCCACTCTTATGCGTGCACTTGGAATCCGTATCGATTCCACAAGACTCTTGCATGGTGAGTACAGCGCATACGCGCTGCTAACGCCAGGTGAGACCTAAAAAGACATTGAAAGACCCATAATTAAAAGCTTTCCTAATAAAATAGGTGTTTTTCAATGCACTGTGAGTCTTTAATGTCTGGGCCTAGCCTCAATCTGCCCAGAATCATCAATTGACCCTAACCTGACTAAAAGTGGTCACCTGACAATCCTACAGTTTCAGTAATACCAATGGTTTAGACCTCTCATATATAACTTGCTTCTCTTTGGTGTTAGGGTCGACTGAGATGGGGCCGGAGCAACACGGAGAAGCTGCCTACAAAACATCCTTGATAACTATACAGCACTACTGCGGGCCCTGGGTCTTCTGGATGAATGTTATTAGGAGAATTTTTATAGCACCTAATCACTAGTGAGGGTATCCCGCCCTTAGAAGGCGTGTGATGCTGGCCTAGTGGCCTTTTCCGAAGAACCAGGTCTTCAGCTTCTTGCACAATTCAAGAAGTGATGAGGAGGCTCTAATGTGGTGTGAGAGGTTGTTCCGTGCTTTAGGAATGATGTATGTGAAGCTACGACCTCCTGCTCAGCTTTTGCGTATGCGTGGTATGTGTGGAAGTGGGAGTCCAACTGAGCAGAGGTGCCTGGTGGGTTGGTGCAACTGCACGTCTCTGTCCCTGTGTTGTGTAGCGCTTTATAAGTGTGGGTAAGGAGCATGAAACAGAGTGTGCTTATGTATGTGGAGCCAGTGTGCTGTTTTACATGTGGGGTGATGGGAGACTGTTGTGGGAAGTTCAGGACCAGTTTGTCTGCTGGGTTCTGGATGGCCTGAAGTCTTTTTGTGAGTGTCTTGATGATTCCCACATTGAGGGTGTTCCTGTTGTCCAATCTGATGACGTCTGTCAGTGTCATCCGTGTCATCCCAAGCCCTGTCATCTGTTAGACCATCATCCGATCCACGTTCAAAGATGGGCTTTCTATCAGATGAGACAGATTTTGCATCTCTGAGAGGATTTGACCCAGACTTCGGGTGGCTTTGAAACGCCTTTCTTGTTTTGAGAATGTGTAATTGCAAAATCGGAACATTTTGGGATGAAAGTACATTTAACCAAAAAGTATGTGAGACAATCAAAACAAAGATCTCGTCAGTTATTTCCGGCAGAATCAGGGTTAAAGGCCTAAGGCTGCATTTGCTGTCTCCGTTTACCCCTCTGGTGCGCATGAAGAACCCGGCACTGGTGTTCACGCGGAGCGGCTGGAGCGAAGGGACCCTTGGCTCTTCGCGGCGCACTGCCAGCCGCGGGAAAGCCTTTCATTTTTTATTAGCACTGCAGGAATGAAGCAAAAGGAGGTTTCCGAGCAGTTTATTTTGTTCCTCTTTAAACAATCTCTCCGCTAGACGGACAGCCGGCCCGCGAGTCTGAAAAGCCCTCGCTTCGCCGGAGGAGCCGAAAGCAGCGTTGACCTTAAATGGTAAAAGCTCCCTTGAGTGAAAGAGAGGCTGGCCTCGAGGAAAAACAGGGAGAACTGCGTTTTGGGTTAGTTATCCCAATAACTGAGGGGAAATCTGCTCTATCCGGCCGAGAACCAGATCTGGACCCGGTACTTCTTAAAGGTACAGTGCATTACAATTGTCATGTATTTATTTACACTGTAGCGCTCTTTGCATTCACTGACATTCATCTAAAATGTATAAAAGATGTGTGCAGCTGTTTCGAATGGGGTATGGAGAGGCAGGAGATAAAACCACACAAGTAAAAGATTGTTGACGTATTCCTCAAGTTTACAAAGGCATATATATGTGTACTATACAAACGCCAGCAACGCAGGGGGAGGTCTTGGAAGCAAACTAGCTACATTTGGAATTCGTTCCATCTCAGTATGTGCGTGTAAAATGTTTGTTTTACATATTAATACCAGTGTCTTCGAAATGCAAGCATGTGGTTTAGTAATGTGGCAAACAGTGGCGCGTGATGTGTTGTCAAGAGACTTCTTGCAGCCTTACCATACTCCATGTATGTGTGTAGTGTCGAGAATGTGCTTGGCGCCACTGTCGCACCACTGCCTTCTGGGGGCTTTCAGGGACATAACATGGATTTCGGGAGACAGTGGACACCAAACCCAAGTCTTTTGTACATAACATGTTTGATGTCCCTGGCTGAGTTCTTGGTGTTGACATGCTGGCAATCACAGGAGACCAACAAAAACTTCATGCGTAGGGGTCAGAGTGCATTTTTCGTTACATCACTATGATTTTATGTCCAACATGAAAAAACGAAATCTATTTTGAATATCGACCCAGTGTTTTCATTGCAAAAACAGACAGCTCTGTTTTCATAATCAGAAACAGACGTTTCATGTTTGCCGGCAGTCAGTATAACCCTGCCTGTCAGACTGCATTCAGAGAGAATACATGTGAAGCTCACTGCAACCGAGATTCTGGGAATAATGCTCGCAATTAGGTAAAAGAGGTTTGTAAATGCCAACTGAACCTTAGGTTGCAAGAGGACCATCGACCAGATGTATTATCTTTCCGGTTGCAAAAAAAGTGGTTGTAATTTGCAACTCGACTGCTTACGATCAGCAGCATATTTTGCTAACTGACTAGTGTACTAACTAATAGGTCGATTCCCAAAATAAGGAATTGGAGGGAATGGGCGTCTGACCTACGTAATGAATGTTCATTAGGTAGATCATAAATTGTGACGTCGGTCCTGTGGATCTCAGTCACAGGGATCGTGGCTGTCGGACCATAATGTCTGCGATTTCTTTTTAAATAAAGGAAACCATTTTTTTTTAAAAGCGGGCTGATTTCCTTAATTAAAATGTGACTGCTTTAAAATATATGTATATCTATTCTTTTAAAGTTTCATTATGAGTTGAATATGGTCCCCTGATGCACCGCCTACGACTCCTGAAAGTTTTACCCTAATTCGCAAAGGGGAAGGTTGTAAGAAGTAATTCTTCCCTTTTGCGAATCAGTTGTCCTCCCAGCATGCGGCCGGGTCAGACATTTCTTAGTCAACTGCAACTGCTAATACAGCTTTATGCACATGGATAGGAATCACAATTGGGAAGGGATTTACAAACCACTCCCCTTCCAATTTGAGATTCGTAAATCATTTCTAAATCCATTGATAGATTCAGCTTAACTTTACCGTCTCCTAAAATAACTTTAGCACATAGCACAAAACTTGTTCATGGTTGCAAACCGACTAACTTAGTACATTGCAGGTTTTTGTGACTGCTAAACAGATTAGTACATTTGGCCCTGATTTCTGTCTGTTTAAGGGAGAGGCTATTCAAACTGTTCTCTTCAAGCACAGCTAACAATGTTTGGAACTAGAATGTTTAGGTTTTGTTTGCCGTTCATGAATAGATTTTGGATAAAATATTGTACAATGTTAATGGCCAGTGAAATGATGTGATTCTGTGCCTGCATCATTTACTGCATAGTTATGGATTTGCCCAGTAATTTGCTGCATACTTTGCAGATATCAACAAAAAAATGCATGTCGCTCAAATGGGTGAAAATAATACTGATAGAAAATGCTCTGCATAATGCAGCATGATTTGCCTTTTCATGCTGCATAATTTAGTTAGTCTTGCTGCATAATCTGGTCTCTATTACTGCATAGTCCTGTCGCTCTAACAGCAGTAAAGCTGCATAGAGTACTTTGGAGATTGACAATATGATGAGTAAGCCCATATTTCACAAGAACCTGTGGATTTTTTTCCAAATTTTGAAGATCCCTGTCAGAAACTGGGTTTCGTAAACTGTTTTTCTACAGTAAAAGCACATATACGTGTGCACACACACACACGTATAGTTTGAGAATCAATGTAGTTAGATGTCTTTTAGATCCACTGTACTAAACACACATACACATATTCATTACTTGAGTGTAAAGGTCAAATTCCATTTTATCACCACAATACAGTCAAACTGGCAGGGGAAAATCATTGTTTTCTTTGTCAAATATTGTATGTTACTATAACGTCGCACATGCTAGCCACATCTGCAATATGATTTTCACTGACTGAGCACATTTAATCACCAGCATGCTTGCATTTGTTAAAACCATATATTCAGGCGTGTAGGGTGATATTTATTAGTGATGTTGAGGTAGAGGAGGGGTCAGCATACCCCCACTCCAGGTTTCACCTCTTATCATTGATGGCCCTGCTGCAACTCAACAACAGTAAGCAAGGTCGTAATACTCTGCGCATCTGCATATGTGCTATGTATGTATGCACATATATATGTCAAAGGACAGATCAGATTTATTACAAATATCTGCTCTCAGGTGAAATGTGGAGATGTGAAAGGAACAGCTGCATCAGTGCATTTATGAGATCAGGGCTGAGAAAAATAAACTAGCTTGGTCTTCTCAATTACTTGTTCAGTTACATTGATACATGATTTAAATGAATATCGGATTTCAGAACCAGCTATGCATGTTAGTTAACAGCAGACTTTGGCAATTGCCCCCTCCATTGTAAATGTGGCAATTTAACCTTTATAGCGCTTGCAACCATTGCCTCTGACCTCTGTCGGGTTTATCTTTGCTTGCAAATTAGAATAAATGTGTGCCGCTGCCTAGAATTACAATGTGATTTTTAGTGCTGCAGTTAAATCGTGTTTAAGGGTTTCCATTTTTGACCTAAATGTGATGCCTGATTCCTACTTTTTCTCTGACGAAATAAAGCGGGAGTTTAAGGTGGAAGTTTACCTTATCTTGGTTAGCCGTATAATTCTACCGGGGTAGACTTTGCAAGCGCTGTGCCACACCTGAGGCCTTCCACTGCAGAACAGGACCCGTCTCTTAGATTTCCGCATTTCTTATACATTTTGTTGCATTTTACAGAGCAATTGCAGGATGCTGGAGGTAAAGTCCCAAGATAGTGCCTTTGCAGTGAGTTCTTAATTCCCGAAATGAATTTCTATTTAGCCTGTTTTGCTCAGACTTTTCCTCTAAATGACCATCACTGTTGGTGGCATCAACAGTCAGTGACATTTGCTTGTCAATTTAGATTCTGCTTGGCAAAGTATTTAATATGCCCCTTTTATACTTTCCAAAGTAGGGTCATGAATCCCACTGATACTGCCCAGAGGAATATTTTAACACAGGAGGCTTCATAAACAATGGTATTGATGTTCATATTTGCGATTATACTTTTGTCTGCCAAATGGGTGAAGGAGCAATTGTCCATTCTGCCTCCCCAGAGACAGACCTGCTTGCAGGGGAGACTCCTGTAAGGCTGGAGTACTGGGGACTGTGTGCAGGGCTCGACTGTCCAACGCTTGAGGTCAGCCGTGAAGCGCGGGCACACAGTTAATATATAATGTGTACTTGTGAAGCGCACGTTCACTCAGAAGGGCATCTTGACGCTGAAAATCAGATGTGTACTGTTACCCAACTCAATGTTACGCATTTTATCGACCTTAGAAGGATAAAAGTCTGAGTGGACCTGACGGGAATTGAACCTGTGATCATAAGGTCAAACATAGACCCCTATAGAGGACACATTAGTCCACTAAGCCACCAGACTTGGTTTTCTTACAGACACATATGATTTACTGTTGTAAAGCAATAATGCTCCTGGACACTCTGCCAGACTATGGAGTTTTTAATATTTCATGAGTTTCCCTCTACACTAGTGTGTAAAATTGACCACTTTTGATATTTTTGAAAAACTGTCACGCAAAAAGAATCGTTTGGTTCCATTAAAAATATTTTTTAAGGGGTGGAATCTAGCTCCCCTCTACTTAACCTCTAGCACCAAAACCTGAGATCTCTTGCTCATTGCAGTGTATCACTAGCAGGACCATATTTCCAGGGCTGCTATTACTGTACTCCTGGTTTATGTTTATCTTACAGTGTTGTACGCAATAGCTGTGGAATCCCAGAGGCATTTGTTTGTATCTGAAATTAAGATTGATTTTAACACAAGATTTCACAAAATAGGCTAATATGCAAACAAACAGTGATAAGAATAAAACATGAATTATAAAAGCGTTATCTATACTACTGTCATAAAGAGAGAACTGGGAACCTTTGAGGCGGGTAAACTCGGGAACTACAGAGCCAATCCAAACACCCAATACATCATTGGAATTGTCAGGGTCTGCAGAGTGACATAGGCTATATACCACCCAAAAATATACGTTCTTTAAAAAATATACGTAAAAAAAAAATAGTAGTCCCTTGGAAGTAGTGCCGTCCGTGTGCGCTAACGACGTGCATGCTGACATCATCAGGAGCGCGGGGAGGAGCGGCGGACAGGAGCGCGGGGAGGAGCGGCGGGCAGGAGCGTGGGGAGGAGCGGTGGACAGGAGCGCAGAGGAGCGGTGAAGTTTGCAGAGGCTGAGGAGCGGCGGCGCCCGCGGTGGGCTTGCAGCGTGGAGCGGATAGGAGGGGTGAAGTTTGAGGCTGAGGAGCGGCAGCGCCCGCGGTGGGCTGACGTAGGTGACTGTGGGGTTGCAGCGTGGCGCGGACAGGAGCGCGGGGAGGAGCGGGGAAGTTTTAGAGCCTGATTGCTCCCGGACAACGTCGGGACGGGCTGTGGAAGTTTGAGAGCCTGATTGCTCCCGGACAACGCCGGGACGGGCTGCTAGTATAGAATAAATTATGACCACGACATAAAACATAAAATAAATAGCCCCAGCTTTACCCCTTTCATGATCGCATGGAATTGAAGTCACTACATCTGCATAAAGACATAATGCAATCAATTCACAAAAGCATTTATGAGTATGGGAAGTAGTACCAGAGGAGTACTCTCCTACCTATGCTTGCATGCCCTAGGTCACCAGCCCAAAATATCCAACTCCCTCTCCGTAAAAGTGCAAAGAGGGCACAGTACTTTCTATGTGCACTAACTGTATAGAAATATTCACTGAATAGTCTTATTTTTCCTCCATTTTAGGCGGTTGGGGGCCAATTCACAAAGGCATGTAAGAGTACACAAAAGAAAGTAATACAGGAGTGCGTCCTTCCAAATGCCTTGGTGATAGGCCCCATTATCTAAAATGGGTGGCTCTAAAATACCCATTTTCAGGCCCATATGTTCATTTGTTAGGTGTAGACGTATCAAGGAGCGTAAAACCTTCTACAAAAATGCAATGCTGTTTGGACTTCACACTACAAAAATAATGTTTAACAAGTCAGCAAACTGAATTCGCTCCTGAGTGGGTTGTGGATCAGACAGTTTTTGTGGAGTGTGCTGTCTGTTGTTATGAGCTATTGTTTTTTGTTTCTGCAGTTCGGTCTTTGTGATCACACCTAAACAACGATCTTTTCCCGAATTTTATCTCTGTGTCTTCCACACTTCCAGAATGAAACATATGACCGGATATTCTCTGTTTAGAGAAAAGTCTTTAGACATACAGGTGTATTTATATTACACGACAGAGTTGTCAGTTAGGCATTGAACAGATATTCTTTTCAGTTCGCAAAGTAAGTAACAGCATTACAAACCACATACAGTGAAATGGAAATGCTTGAAATAGTATTATTGTATTGTAACACTTGTATAGTGCTTTTTTACCACTGTGAAGGCCCCAAATCTTTTCTGGGTGGCCCAGTAGGTAGCTGCTCACTACATTGTGCATGGCTGGTCGAGTATATGTTTTAAGAAGTGGTCTACACGGGAAGAATTTTGGTGTTGTTTATGAGGCTCAGAAGTGTGCTCCTATTGCTTTGCAGCACATATGTATTTTTATGCATGGTGTGAAGCGAACACATGTGTGAGCGTTATACCGAATGTACTTAATTGACCATATGTATCATAATTTCTTCTAATTTTGACTGAATCTATCCCCAAGATTGTCCGCGGTGAGTAATATTTGCTTGTACTTACTTATACCTACGACCCCTCCTGGGGTATAGGCCATCAATCAGGACTGTCCATTCATCTTTGTCCTGAGCTTTTCTTTAAATCTGACTCAAGGCTGAACTGGGACAGCAAACCAGCCCTGGTAAATATTTCCGACCGAACCCCAGGGCGGGGGGTCGTTCATAATTGCCAGGGCTGGAACGCTGCTGCTGCGCTTTTGTTTGAAGGGGCTGATTTTGCATCACTGCTGCAATAAAAACGTCCACCGCAGGTACAAAACTGGCTCCCACCCTTTCAGCCCACTAGGGAAACAACTGGTACCCACTACGGCCAGTCTAACCCTGATCTGACTCCAGGTATAAAGCATCTCCTTGCAGTCAGCCTCAAGGTTCAAGGTCAGGGCTTCTTTGGTGGTTTTGTTGCGGGTTTGCGGAGAGGGTGGTCTATCCAGCACCATCATCTTTTATCGATTTCTTAATGATCAGGGAATTGGAAAGTTTGCTGCCATAGTTATTTGTTGCTGATGGTGTTTGGCCAGTGGATTTAAATGCTTTTCCTCTAACTGGTGTTGATGAAGGTCTGGACATTGTTAGTGGTGGTCACTTTGTCCTCCAAGTTTCTGCTCCGTTCAGAAGGACCCATTTTACATTGGTGTTAAAAAGCCAGATCTTGGTTTGCAGTGTTAGGTCCTCAGACCTCCAGATATTCTTTAGCTGAATGAAGGCAGCCCTTGCTTTGCTGATTCTTATCTTGACGTCTGTGTCTGTGCCACCCTGCTTGCGTATGGCTCTGCCCAGGTAGGTGAGGACCTTAACCTCTTGGACTGCACCGCCTGCAGATTAACCGCTGTTTTGCTGGCCATGTTGGCCTTCAGGATCTTGGATTTTCTTCCTGTGGATGTTGAGACCATGTTGTGCTGATGTGGCTGCCACATTGTTGGTCTTCTCTTGCATCTGCAAATAGGTATGGGAGGGTAGGGCCAAATCATCCGAAAAGTCCAGTTCGTCGAGCTGCATCCAAGGTGTCCACTGAATCCCATTTCTTCTCCTTGCTGTGGAGTAGAAGAAATGGGAATCAGTGGACATAGTGAACACAGCTTGACGACCTGGTTTGTAGCCTGGTCTAAAGGGATGCCACAAACTAGGAAATGATTAGATAACACAAGAGCATGGGTCTATAGAATGCCTCTAGGAGCAGTGAAGATGTCACATAAGCAACTAAATGGGCCCTAAGCCATCAAGAGACATTACGTGTACATGGATTTAATGGGCCTACTTCGGAAGGAATGTGGAGTGACCCATGGTAAGTACAGATCAAAAGCAATCAAGGCATCACATTTATGTGGGTTCATGGGGCCCTCCAAGGAAGATAGTGGTCTGACCAAAGAAATCAGTAGAATCCAAAAATTCATGGGTTTGAACATCCACTCAGGAGTGGGGATATTGCCTGCCTGGGAAATCAAGAGGCCCTAGGAAATGTAAAACACACAGCATGCACATAGTTCTGTAGTTCTGTAATTTTCCTACCATTGATGAATATCAGCATGTATATTAGCCTTTCTTAAAGAACTATGCAATGTCCATCAAGTGAAAATAGCCACAAGAGGTATTTCTGTGGTTTGCCTTGGATTTTGGTTCTTACATTACTAATTGTCCTTTTCAGAGTGGTTGAATGATCTATTGGCCTGGTTCATGGTCCTAAATGTCTGAAATACCGGTAGATTTTAGTTTCTGCAGTTCATCACCATGGACCCTGCATTCATTGCTTGATTACCCACACCCTCTCCATAAATGTTATTTTCGCAGAATCAATTCCAAGTCACTTTCTGATGTTTAACTGACTAATGTTAAATTTTTACTGATTGTTCTGAACTCTAATGTGGTCCAGAATACAAGACAAAGATTGCATCTGTTTGGCTTTTACAGTTGGTTTATGTGAAAGGGACTTGCCCTTCTAAAAACTTCAATCTTCTCCCTCTGCATGTTGCTTGTAAGCACATCTTCAGTTGCAATGGGACTGTAACACTGACCACACAGGAAAACGTAGTTCTGCTCAAGAAAGATCTATTGAGCATTGTGTTCTTTCTTGCATGATTGTGACTGTTTCTCTTCTCATCACCAGGGAATGTTGATAGCATGTAAACAAAACTGAGATGGGATCCATTTGTAGGACTACACATCTAGTTTCATGTTATCTCTACTACTTTGTGACTCTGTGCCATGGAGCAGGGACGCTCGAGGGCAGCCATGCGCTTTATAAATCTCTCTTTTTCATTTCAGAACTAAGAATGGTGCTTTAGAGAAGTTGCATACAGTACTCAATTTTCAAAACCTGTCTTGCTGATGCCGTCTTCCCCTGGTGGAAAACTTTCTTCACTGAACAAACTGAAACTACAATATTAACATCCTAGAGAACTTGAGAGACACTTAAGCTGAGCCTTTTATACCGTAATGTTGTATTACAGTTTGGGATGCCCATCAAATGGCTTTGATTCTCCGCAGTGATATTTGATTTGACGATCCTGGGCATCAGTCCAGCAGTTTACTTATTGCAATTGTATCCATGGTGTTAGTTTTGATGCCTTGCCAAAGCAATCTCAGTGAAAATAATCTGTGCTGTCAGCTTGATATGGCAAAATCTAAGTCATCACTCAGGGCTCTCAAACCAGTAATTCAGTGTACACAATGAACATTCCGAAATGACCTGGGCAGATGTTTGTTGTGCACTAAGCAAAACAAAGAGCAGTGTCTGTCTTCCTCGTAGCCCTTTCCTAGGTGTTGTTCCTCTGGGGAAGTGATAGTTTTAGACTACTGGGAATTACAAAAGCAGCTCTGTCAGGTTTGAGAATGAACTTCCTGAATCGAGTCTCAGAAGCCAACTGAGTGCTACTGTAGTCCTCCTTAGCGACAACGCTTTTCATTCTAAAACAGTAGTGTAAAGGGACAATACCATCCTTCATTGCAGGAGTCACCTAGAACACAATGAAAAGCTAAGAATGATCTAGCAGATGTTCATAGCTCATTGGTGGCCTGCGACCGTGCAGCAGTCCCATGTTGTACGTGAAAAGACTGTAGTTGTCTCTCACCATGGAAGTTTTTGACCTGTTTTATGATAAGATTCTTGAACTGTGTAATCTCCTACATCAGTGAGGATGAGGGGAGTGAGTGATGGAGGAGCGTTGCTATGGTTCCTGCTCCCTAAATTGTGAAGCCACTCTGCCTGCTCCTCACCCTTCTGCTCTGCAGTAAATGCACTCCAAAGCAGAAGCTTAACTACAGAAATAAAAGATTTACACCCAGTGGGTAACCACACATTTGTTTCAACCTCTTGAGTAAGCTTTGACCACATGACATAATAAACGGGGAACCGCTGGTGTTTCATTCAAGAAGCATCGAGCTCATGCTAGCTGGTGGCGAGCTTTACCATTCAGGAATTTTCTTGATACTAAAGAGATGCTTAACCCTGGCATCTTTTCCATTCAACTAGAAGTGATGATGCTCAGCTTCACAGGAACGGTTACTTTCAAGTTCTATCTAAAAACTGTAATGAAAGAAATAGTTGCATTCTTATCAGTGTGTATATACACAGCAAAGAGCAGACACTTGTGGTGCCAGTTATTTACTACTACATGTGAAAATGAACATTCTCACCATACTTTGGCAGAATCATAATGAATGACACATCCCACTCTGCAGCCCCCTCGATTTTTAAAACATGGTGGTGTCTGTCTTGCGGATCTGTTTCATCATCATAACGCTTCCAATTGTCCTTGTTATGATTGCATTAATGGGGAAGGAAAGAAACTCGCTGGGATATGCCTTCCTCCTGGATCATTGTTGAATGTGGACAGACATCTCACCTCTTTTATCTTTGGAAATGTATTGCTGTTCAGGACTGCTGTCTAATCATTCATTATCCACACAGACTGCCCTTGCAGGGCTTCTAGTACTCTCTCCACACAGGCCAGAGCCAGGTTTCCCACTCAGTAGAAGGGGCACTTACCATTCTTACCTGCATAGTCTGCTTTATTAAGCTTGTACTAAATCCCCAATGAGTTCCATATACATATGCATAATAGCTTCTGAAACATAAACAAACATTTAGGCCATACACCTTTTCCTCCTAAGCGTAATTACGCGCAGACTCCACATTACAAGAATTCTATATTTTGATTTCCTGTTTCCTTTTCTTTTCAAGGAATAGTAGTTTCCACGAAAAGTCTTTCCATTCCCACACACCCTGTCAAACTGGTGTATGTTGATGTACTGCATTTTTCAGGTTTAATTTTGGAAATGGAATTAGAGTGGAGAGGGTATTGTGAATACTCATAAGACTGTGACTGTGTGGGTGTTCACCTCATCTGTATTGATTTCTTTTGTCTCTTCTCTTTGTAACACTTATGACTGTGGAAGTCTTGAATGCCTGTTTAGTGTCTGCATGCACGTGCAGATTACAGGGATTGTTTTGCATTTATACAGTACACCACCCCACACGACATCCAAAGGCTTTTTTTCTCATCTATAAAGTAGTTTTGTAGTCAGAGTTTATGATTTCTTCAATGTAGACACTCTTGTGCCCCCCCCAAAAAACGTTGTCATCCAGTTTCACAATGTTTTAACTTGTATACTAGGTACATTACTGATTAGCATTCAGGTTTTTATATCTGTCTTAGTATTTCTAGTGGGCCTCTTGCCATTTATAAAACATTTCACTGGGTGCAAATACAATGGTAAACGTATCAATCTTGCAGCAGCGTAGTGCTATAGTAGATGTGACTGATCATGCAAATCAGGTCTACAAACCACCCAAATCATGAAAATCTACATGTGGTATCATATCCTTTGACTGGAAAGGTACCCGTCCTTTACAAAATACCATTCTTGAACTGACTTTAAACACATTGGATGTGTGCCGTACAGTGCAAAACACTTGCAGTTTGTGAAAAGGTAGGAGAAATAAAAACATCTCATTAAGGAGACGTCAGTTTTAGGAGCAAAGCCACGCCTACCAATTTTAATAGATATAACTATGTGTCAAAAACCATGCGTTATTGCATGTTTTCCCCTATGTACCAATCTTGGAAACATCGATGCAAAATAACACAAAGCAGTGAAAAGGGCTATTTATGTTACTTTCAGGGCTACTTTCCAATGCATAAAAGTAAATACTTTATCAAGAATTTGAGCTGTTTGTGTCACTTTGCCTCTCTCCGCACTGGCATAAGGGGGTAGATTTATCCAGCATCTATACATGTCTACCAAATAAGTCACCATTACAACTTGAAAGTGACCGGAAGAGACTGAGAATGAGCTAGTACAATACCCTTACCACACCAGTACTTAGCTCGTTATAAAAGAAACATTTCATTTTAAGGGCCCATGTCTCATCCACATGATTCTACAAAGCACCCACTGCAATTTCTTGCTAGAGCGTTTGGTGAGCACACCTAAACCTGCTCGTGCCCGTTTCAGCAGTTGTCCGAGACTCAGTGGAGGGCCTTTTCAAGAGCTCATCATTGTACTCCATTAAATGTAAATTGATACTTGTATAGCGCACTACTCACCCGCAAGGGTCTCATGGCGCTTGTACGAATACCGCTGTGGAACCCATCCTGGCTTTCCCTGTGAGGCGTCCACTCCTGGGCACCCCTAAGGTGGAGGCCAGGCATCTTTAGTGTTGTGGGGGCCGTTGTGGAGATTAGGCAAGCTATTGCCCAGAGTTGCAGAGTGGGACTCCATGATTGGAATAGGCACCGAGGCGAGAATTATCAGGTCCGTGGAATTTTGAGCCCAAGACCCGCCGAGGCGGGGAATTGAACCCTGGTCCCAGGCTAGACCTCTGCATCAGGGTCTGCCGCTCTAATCATTGAGCCACACTTCTCCACTCCCACTGTATTCCATACCGCTACAAATCAGACTCGGAAATGTGACTCTCACCTGTTTATTCGGGTCTTTCTTCACCACCCCTCACCTCACTGTTGCCCTCTGACTTTTGTCCTATTGGTCCAATGCCTAAGAATGGTGATATATAACAGTCACCTCTATCCCTGCTTTGCTTTGGGCTTGGTCATCAGCACATATGAAGGACAGACCCCATGCAGATTTATCCTTGCACCTCTACAACCGACTGTGTCCTATTATCATTAGATTGTTGAGTGATTGCCTTCAGATTCTTTTTAAGTCCAGGGATCACTGCCAGCGGTCAATTTTTTTTTTCAAAAGCATTAAACATTTTTCTTTCAGCACAGCTTTATTTCCTTTAAGGCAAACGAGCTACATTAAAACATGGAAGTTTACTTTACTTAAAAGTGCTCAGAGACTTGATTTTCTATTGATAGCAGCAGGCCGCCATCCCTGTGATGGCATCAAATCAAAGTATTTTTTAAATTTTTTAGTGTATGGTGGACGAAAGTTAAGATAGAAGAGGGAAGGTCCAAGCGACCTGAGACCCGATGTGCCTAATAGTAATTAAGAGCAGCTAAACGATATGCCTTCTTAGGTGGAGAACTTAGAGTAAAGTGAAGAGAGGTGTGTTTTCCACTGTGAAGCTCATATTCTTGCTGCACATGTGAGCTGAATAACAAGAAAGAACTACTGTTTACAGCTGGCGTAATACCGCAGTGAAACCTTCTAGTTGAAGGATTCTTCTTACAGCTAATCTAAGAAGACCTCCAAAATAATTAAATAATTGTCCTTCGCCTGTGATACACGTGGCAGGGTATCACTTCTTGATGAAATACAGAATACTTCCTTTGTCCTACTATCGTGTTGTACATATATCCAATCACTATTCAGTCCTGAAGTGTGTTGACTATGAATGTGTCCAGTCTGGTGCCATTACACAAGGAAGAGAGAATTATAGAGATCCAACTGGTGTACTTTAGGACGTTTTGCTTCTCCCGATTGGTGTTTGATGAGTGAATGTTATGTAGTGTGAGTGGGATGTAAGTGGAGTGTGTGACACAGGAGGCGAAGTGGGTGAGTTTTGTTTTGTAGTTTGAGCATTTAAAAAGTATTGATGAATTTGAAAAATGTTAAAATTGAAAAGTGTACAATTCAGTGTATGCAAGTAAGAAACGAATTACACCTGTTTCGTAAAAAATACTGAATAATGGATTTTTTGTAAAGAATGAAAAAAGTATAAAAAATATCAGTAAATAATATATGACAAAGTAATATAAATCATAGGGGGTCATTAGGATGTAGGGCGGATCGCCACTTGCTGCGTGGCTGTGGCATTCCGGCCTACATCCTTCCCCGCCCACCACCCATTTACCCCCTGCCATATTAGTATGGTGGGGGTACCACGACAGACGGGAAGACCGTCCGCCGCTTTTAGGCCTGGTCGACAAGTCGATCGGGCGGAAAATGGTTTAATATGGGGGCAGTGTCTGCTAGACACCACCATCCATAATAGCATGGGGGCGGAAACATGCCGCCACGGAAAGGCATGCAGATTTTGCTTTCGAGGGCCCGTTGCGGGCCCCCAGGGTATTGAGGAGTTGGAGGGTGCACATGGGGGGTACCTTTGGTACCCCTCTGCATTGTCATGGACATGGTGGCAGGCACCTCGTGGTGCCTGTCACCTTGTGCATGACAATGCACACAGTGCATTCCCAGCATTGTGGCGGGCGCTGCTGTGAGTACCACCCGCCACAATGCTGGGAATGGAGGATGCTACCGCCACGGTGGTGGTGGCATCCTAATCGCCGGTGTGGGACCGCCACACCACTGGGGGCCGGTCCCAGCACCGCTAGGGTGGCCGGCGGACGCCCGCCATCCTAATGGGCCCCATAGTGTGGTCTGGTTCTGCCGGATTTATTTCCTGATGAGAACAATATAGGTAGGTAGGACCTCTTTTCTAAAAATATTGTTGTGTTTTTTCGTACTGGTCCTATGCCTTATATACAATTAAAGGGAGCCTGGGATGATATTTTGGGATCAAATCAAAGTATGTCACAGTTTGCGACCTAACTAATTAATATTCAAAAGCTTGGCCAGATTGCAGCCTACTCTCAATGGTGTTTTTGAGAACCAACCTAAGAGTGGTTTGCAAAATCTCATTAGATTCACATAAAGTAGGTTATCAATTTTTGGCCACTTTTTGTGTATTTTGGGCTGTTGCAGGGAGAGGGAGAAGAGAATATGGTTGATGATGTCCTGGTGTCTAAAACAATTGGCCCAGATAAAATTATACCATAATAAACTGTTCTAATTTAAGGCTAAGTGATATCCTGAAGCATTGTATTGCAGCATTTTATTCAACCTTTCCTTTAAGATAAGAGGAAATGATCATTGCCAATTATCAGGACCAGACTTGAAAAGGAAAATAAAAATCAGCCCTGTCAAAAAAACCAACAACTCCATACTACAGCTGGCACTAATTACAGTGGGACAAGTGAGGCATGAGTGGATCTTGGCAGCCCAACTATTTCTGTATGCAGCCCACTAGCCTGAAGAATATGACCTGCCAATGTTCAGTGTGGGAAAAACATGATTTTTCAAGCCTACAAAGTGGAACACAAACATTACGAGCCATGCATGATCTCCCTTCTCCAATCTAGATAAGCTATTAAATACTGTACACTGGTAATAATTAAGGTTGTACATGAGGCAGTCATGTGAAGTGGATCTGCCCTGGTCGCTCAGCATTTGAGCCAATCCCAATTTCCTTCATCCCACTTGGCAGTTTTTATGCAGAGTATATTAAAATTCATAAATACATTATATAGCTGCAGTTTGAGTTTAGAGACCCCTGGATTTGAATGAGTAGCCAATATTGAACGATTAAGTAAGTCAAATAAAATTATTTGCCCATTATAATCTTATGTTAGCCTTATTACTGATAGAAAAAGAGGAAAAAGAGAAGATGGAAAAAATTATAGACCACGGCAAGATACGAAATAATGGAGGCATCGCTACAGATATAGATTTTGGATTTTAACAATTGCTGATCTGAATGTTCTTACAGAAGTGCTAAAAGAGCTATCAAATCCTGGCATTATTTGTAAAAAAAATTTGAGTTTATCTCCTCTACGCTGCTGCTTCATGTTGTACAGTTAACTAGTTTTTCATATAAAGCAATGGCTGTCATGAAAATTAGTGGCAAGAAGGAGATGGCTCTATATATACAATGGACCTTGGCCTTGAGCAAGCGCATGTTACCAGTGGATCAATAATCTGGTACTTAGTCCTACCAAGATTTCACGTTGGCCCTTGTAATAATGCTCTGCAATTAGATTTAGATTGGGATCTGATCTCCAGTCTGAATGAGGCTTTAGATCTTATAAAGAAAATCACTATTCGCACTTCTTCTCAAGGGGACAGGCCTTGACCACTCTTGTGGGCCTCCTGCACTGCACTGCAATGGAAATATTGAAGTGAGCGCCGATGTGTAAGCACAATAAAATTCGTCAGGTAGCCCTTCTAGGTCAACTGCTTCTCCTTTTGGCACCAACCTAATATCTTCCCCAATATCCTGGATGCAAAACTCTTATTCAAGATAATCATTCTATAGTTATATAACTTATGAGGGCTCAAGACCTTCATTTAGTTACTTCACGGGGGGATTTCAGCCATATGATCTGAGTTGGACTATGTTTCCGAATTGTTGGTTGTGGTCTTCAATGTGCTAAAGGTTTTCTTCCTGCAGTAATTGTTTGGATATCTGTATAATTCACATGGCACAGAACGTCTTCATTTTGGCATTTGGCCTCCTGGGATTTTCAAATGTTGATGTTTATAAAGATCTGCAAGATAAATAACAAGGTACTGCAATGTGATGTGGCTTAGTGGACTAATAACCTCTCCTAAGACTTGCGGTCACAGGTTTGAATCCTTATGCTCACTCAAAAAAAAAATCAATGGAGGTGGTAGAAAATACCCATTTGATCGGAGTGCTTCTCAGTGCGGCATTTCATGTGTATGCTTTATAAAAAGTACTATTCTGAAGGTAGCTCAACAATTTTTTTCAAAATACACAGGGCCAGACACACAAACCTTGTTCGGCTTGTTAGTGTAACTTATGCTCGCAAAGTTTTGTTAGTTAGACAGGCATGATTATGGAATTGAAAATATTGTCAATTACATTTTTTTAAAGTACGTGTGTGTTTGTATACAAAAAGCTACCTCATGCATGTAGCCTGGCCAAAATGCATACACAAACCACCCACATGGAAGTGTAAAATTGATTATTACAAGGATTACCAGGATACTGTAAGGGAAATTCCCATCAGCTTTCAAATCAAAATAAGTGAACACACAATGGGGTAACTTTGAAGAAACATACAAAACCTTGAACTGCACTTACTGCACTGCATCGTAAGTGCTGATAGTCAACCTAAAACTGAAATAATTTCCAAATGTACTATATCCTCATATATAGATATGTACATGAGTAAGAAAATATATGCAATGCCCACCTTTGGGGGCCTTGGTAATGAATATGTGCTCCAGGAGGTCCCAGACACAAACTGTGAAGCAAGTCAGTTGCCATTCATCCTATCTATGCACCCTGAGTCCGAAAACATTGGCTACGCATTGCATGTTCACTCATATCCTACCGTCTTTGTGAAATATTTTGGTAGAGAGGCAGAGGGATAAGAAGTCCTCTTGAGGGGATCAGAGTGTGCCTGACAAGGTGTGTGGGAGGAGAAGCCCTTATCAACCACTGATGTTTGATTTTGTGAGTGACTGTTGATGACGGGCTCCTCCTTCTTGCTGCTGCTCTAAGTTACAATGCATGTGGTGTCTCCTGCAGCATCACCATGCACTCCAACCTACTAAACATGCAGAAAACAAGATGGATTTTTTTACTCTGTCTGTACCCTATCACAACTGTGAGAAGTGTGGGGGACAGAATGGTAAACACCCAAAATATCGAATCAAAAATATCGACAGGACATAATATCGAATCAAAAATATCGGGAGGACAGAATATAGAATGGACATAATATGGTTTGAAATAATATCGACATATAGGTAAATAATATTGAATGTTATTATGTCGAATGTCATTATATAGAATGTTATAATATAGAATTTCATAATATAGAATGTTATATCGAATGTTTTAAAATTATATTATATGTTAGTATATGTGTTAAAAGTACATAACATTTTTTTATACATGTTACAATTTTTTTAAGATAATGAATTTTATGTTAATTCATTTTTGCGTATATTAGTTCCGTAGCGGTTCTGGGTTTATAGGGGAATAGGGTAGGAAATAGTTAAATGTAAATAAAAAAGAATAATAATGTTTTAATTAGTAATTTATTGTTTAATAATTAATATTGGTAATTCATTTTTGTGTATATTAGTTCCGTAGCGCGTTGTGGGTTTATAGGGGAATACAGTGGGAAGTAATTTCATTTAAATTAAATTAAAAAATAATAATAATTAATTAATTAATCATTTTATGGTTAATAATTAATATTGGTAATTTATTTTTGCGTATATTTGTTCCGTGGCGGGTTGTGGGTTTAGAGGGGAATAGGGTGGGACGTAATTTCATTTAAATACATTTTTTTTATTAATTATTAATTGTATGGCTAATAATTATTATGGCTAATTAAGGTAATTAATTTATTATTAAATATTAAAAACGTTATTAATAAAAGTTTGTAATTAATTGATAAATATGTAAATTGCGTGAATTTTTATTAATTAGTAATGCATTACTTATAGGGGGGTATGGTGTTTATTAAAATATTTGAAAATACAATTTTATTAATATTTATATAATATTTAATCAAAGTTATTTTATACTGTTAATTGTGTTAATTAAGTTAGATATTGTCTTTATTTTTTTGTTATTTGTGATCAGCTAACTAATTACATGTTAATTATTTTAATTTATTAATATTTTAGATTATTGGAGGTGACGTTTATAGTGGGAAATAGTGGGAGGTAAATTAAATTTAAATAATAATAATTTTTATTTTTTTATTTTAATTAAATTGTAGGACTGGATCTACTAAATTATTCCTCTACACTATCCAATACTTTCCCTACTGCTGCACTCTCTGGAGTGGGAATAGTAATTTTTACCCTTATGCTATCCAACACTTTTTCTACGGTTTCATTCACTGGAGTGGGAATAGTCATTTTTTCCTCTACGCTATCCAACGCCTTCCCTACTGTTGCACTCCCTGGAGTGGGGATAGTAATTTTTAACCCTACGCTATCCCAACACTTTCCCTACTGTTGCACTCACTTGAGCAGGAATAGTAATTTTTACCCCTACGCTATCCAACTCTTTCCCTACTGTTGCACTCTCTAGAGTGGGAATAGTAATTTTTACCCCTACGCTATCCAACACTTTCCCTCCTGTTGCACTCTCTGGAGTGGGAATAGTAGTTTGGCCCTCCCACTATCCAACACTTTCCCTACTGTTCCACTCGCTGGAGTTGGGATAGTAATTTGTACCTACCTGCTATCCAACACTTTCCCTACTGTTTAACTTATTGGAGTGGGAATAGTAATTTTTACCCCTACGCTATCCGATGCTTTCCCTACTGTTGCACTCTCTGGAGTGGGAATAGTAATTTCTACCCCTGCGCTATCCAATGCTTTCCCTCCTGTTGCATTCACTGGAATTGGAATAGTAATATTTAGCCCTACGCTATCCAACACTTTCCCTACTGTTGCACTCACTGGAGTGGGAATAGTAATTTGTACCCTTACACTATCCAACACTATCCCATACCGTTGCACTCTCTGGAGTGGGAATAGTAATTTTTACCCCTACACTATCCAATGCTTTCCCTACTGTTGCACTCTCTGGAGTGGGAATAGTAGTTTGGCCCTCCCACTATCCAACACTTTCCCTACTGTTCCACTCACTGGAGTGGAAATAGTAATTTGTACCCACCCGCTATCCAACAAATTCTCTACTTTTGCATTTGCTGGAGTGTGAATACTAACTTTATTTCCTTAGCTATGCAACGTTTTTAATTTTGTTATATTTAATGTAGTATAAATTAATAATTAACATAAAAATTATTACTTTAATTATTTAAATTATCCTATATTATTTATTTTTATATTCATACAATAGGTTTATTTATATATATGTAAATATATTTTTAATAATGTTTTAAATATTTTATAATTAAGATTAATCATTATTTTATGATATTATCAAGTAAATATATGATAAAAAAAGTATGTGTTTGTTTTACATTACATTTATTATTTTTACATTTTAAGCTTTTATATATTATTTTAACTATGTTTTATTTAATTGTGTTTATTATTTAATTACTTGGATATTAATTTTAATACATTTAAAAAATTCGATATTTTAGTTAACTATACTTTAAACATCGATATTTTGAACTCGATATTTTAGTACTTACCTGTTTGTAGATACGGTCTCAATATTCTGTCCCTCGATATTTTGGAATCGATATTCTGGACAGTCAATATTCTGTCCCTCGATATTTAGTCACAGATCCGGACAGAATGTGTGAGTGATCCCCGCTTGACCTCCTTCACAATAGTGTTGTCCTTCATGTATGACCTGCTGAAGATCTTTAAAACTACTACTAAAGGCTTTCACTGAAAGCTCTCAAAACTGGAGGGATATTTGAAGGAACTAAAATCTAAGGTGGAGCACACAGAGCGGCAAGTACATGGTCGAGACTTTTGCAAATGTGCAATGTGTTTTTCCGTGAGTCCTTTATTAACGATGTAATTACCTCAATCTAGATTGGCAAATTGATCGATTAGGCAATGTGGTGAGATCTCTGAAGATCAGGATTCTTAGTGTGCGTCTGGTAACTGAGGGTGAGGATGCACAGGCCTTATTACTTCACATTTGGTAGGAGTATGTATTGGGTATCAACCATGATGTTTGTTTGGATTTACACATTTTTCCTACTTTTTGCAAACGCCCTTGTGATCAAAACCACAGGTGCAGAGATTCGAGGATCATTGTCAACCTTGGGAATCTATTGCAGAGAGAGGCCTGAAGAGAGCACCTAAGAGTAGGGATTTACTTTTTAGGGACTGACCGAATATCATTTCCCCAGACTTAAACAGAGCTACTGAAAGAAAAAGAAAACCACTTCAAAATATAAAACAGTTGATGTTGACCAGGGAAGAGGGGAATTGCTTTGGTTCCAAGTCGTACTTTGAGTAGACACTGATCATACATATGTGTTATCCAAACCATGTTCTGTAGATGACCTTAGATGTTAGCAAATCTAGGCAGGAGAATAGGTTGGAACCTACTGTCCCTTAAGTATCTATTTCAGAGGTCTTTAAACTTTTTTGCTACAAGCCCCCATTAAAAAATGTTTTTAAAGTCAACCCCCCTAAAGATTTATGACAAGGACTGGGGGAGTGGAAGGTGCAAGGCTGAGCACAGGGTGTGAGGCATATGAGATTATTTCAGGGGTACTTTTCCTATTGCTCGTAGTCCATTTTAAATATGATATTTATAAAGTTCAAATGATTCAAACAAAAATAGAAACTGGCCTAAAAGCACTGCTCCGCATCATTGGGGTGATATGGGCTTCTCAGCACTTATGAGTCCAAATGTATCTGCACCTCGTACGCTAATGACAGTTGTGAGCCTAAGTAGTAGGCTGACTCCTGCACCTCTTACAGTCCTTCCCTACCATGCTGTACGTGTGGTGCCTGCCACGTTGTTCTTTGAAAGGCAGCGGGGTACCATGGGTACCCCCCATGTGCACCCCCCACCCTCCCGGAGTCTATGGGGGACCGCAGGGGGCCCCCAAAGCAGACTCCGCATGCCTTTCCGTGGCATTCACAATAGCACATGCTAATATGGCTGGCAGTGTCTGAAACACACCGCCACCATATAGAAGTCTTTTCCGCCCAGTTGACATGTCAACCGGGTGGAAAAGCGTCGGACGGTCTTTCCGTCCGCAGCGGACCCCCCAGCCATTCTAATATGGTGGAGGGTCATTCCTGCATGGATGGCGGGCGGATCGCCCCCGCAATGCCGGCGGTGGCTACCACCCGCCATCCTAATGGGGCCCCTAATGTTAGCAAGGAAAATGTACCTTTTGTAAAGTAGACAGTCACAACTGTGATTCAGTGGGCCACTTACACCCCTGTGTCCCATTGCCACTGCACCTGTTACACTTATGATGGCTACTATTTTGAAAGTGAGCTCTCTCTGTCCTTTGTTAAAATCTGGGCCTGTATTGCCCCACTGGCCTCCCACCATCTCTGAGTCCAAGCTGAGGTGTCTCTTTACTTCAGATTTTCCCTTTCCTGTGCCACCGCTCTGAAAGCCAAAGCCACTTGTGCACGGCAAGAATGCTCTGTTCCCTAGTGCAAGCAAGAAAAGCCAGTAACACAGCCATTATTGGGGTTTAGTTAACTCTTCACACCACTTTGTGGTGTTTAGTTGGCCCAGTGGTGTGATGTGCCAACTAAACCCCACTGCACCTTCAGCACCAATTATACCTACAGCTCTCTCCATTGGGCCAAAGCAGGTTGCCTGCCTCTTTGTGTAAAAAAAAAAGGATGAATACCCCACATCTCACCCTTGTTGCTTGGGCCCTGTCCTGTGCACAGCAATGGCGACCTGGGCTCTAATGCTTGCAAAAAAGGGACCCCCATTTCCCTTTTTGGTAGTAATCAGCCATATATGAGTTACAATACTCCTCACAGTGCTGGTCCCAGTACCACTGCACCTACTGCACTAATGGTAACAGTAAATTACAAAGTCGGCTCCCACATTGTGCCCGCTCCTCTGGGTATACATGACTCTCCCTCCTTTCCTCTTTCTCCTGGCCCACTGCTTTGAGGTCCCAGGGTGCCAGACTATCAGGCCTCCGCATCTGAATGCAACCCTACTATCCTACTCCCTGCCACCCCTCGATTCTCCTGAAAGGATATCTGCATATGATTAAAGGTTAAAGTGTGCAATCTATGAGGCCCACCTATGCTATATCGTTTTACAAAAACAGTTATCATTGTTTTTTCAAAAACAGCCATATCTGGACGAGTAATGCAGAGGTGCTTCTGGATGAAAACAAAGAGGATTTTGTGTAATTTGTGCTATGAAGCTGAAAGAGGGTAAGAGGGGTAAAGAAACAACCTTCTCGCCAGAGTGCCTGCTAACCGAAAGCAATGTAAATATGTGTAATTGGTTAATCACTAAATGCAAACGCTGCTTGGGAGCCTGTATACACTTTAATTTATAGAGTCGTTAAAACTTCATGGTGACACAGATGTATTCTTCTTGAGAGGTGTGTGAGGCGGGTTTCAGCTGAGTACTGCTTTTCATCGATTTAATGGGCACTTATAAAAAAGTTTGTACTAGGTACAAACTGAATACCTATGGCTAACATATATACTTTAAAAGCAATTGCTTTACTTTAAAGACTAAATCAGTGTGCAGCAGTCTATCCTATACTGTGTGTAATACAGTTTAAACATGATGACTTACATGTACACAGTGCTTTCTGTCAGAGACCTAAAATGTGACTAAATGTCTGTGAGCCCCCTGAGAGCAGCTGTCTGCAGGGGGCAAAGGGGGTACTATGGACCCTCCAGACATCCTCTTGCAGGCAGGTGGTCAGTGACTCTGGATCTCTAATCCACATTCAAAGTGCAGGCGGGTTGCCGCCTGCAAGGTGAAACATGGAGTGGCTGCTTCAAAGTCGCTCTGTATTTCACTTTAATGCACTGCCCCCCGGCTAGCACAAGTCTGCGGCTACCCTGAGGGCAGTGCATTCTATGTAATAGGGTGCACTTTCTCTGATTGTGCCTGGCGCACCTGTTTTAAGGTGCACCAGGCGCAAACAGGGAAAGTGCATCCTAATACATAATATGGCCCCAGATGTTGTGGAGTGGCAGTAATCTTCTGGGAGTGCTTGTGTTCACCCAGAATTGCTAATTTTAAATATAATTCCTTTCAGTATGTCCCTGTGTGATGCTCCATGAGACTCAATGCTTCCTTAATACAGTTGGTAGTTTACAGACAGCCTGGATATAATTAATACATCCTAAAGACATCAGTGATTTAATATTGGTCACACAGTCCCAATTCCACAAGACCAGCCATAGTATTGTGAATGAACATTCCACCCTATGGAAAAACCACGAAAATAATCAAACTGTAGCCCTCATATTTTCTTAAATTCTAGAATCCTCCTATACCTGGGGAGCCGATCCTCAGTCATGGTTGGACCATTCATTGATCTCATGTGAGTAGTCAAAGCTTATCATATTGAAAAAGGGCCATATAAACATGATACAATATTTAATTCAATCACACACATACCAAAAAGTAAAACGTCCATTGCATATGACACGTTAAAAAACAATAAGATATTTTTTTCATTTCCAATAGTTGCCTCCTTTCTCCAACAGTCATTGCTTACAGTCTTTTCACAATTGTGTTAAAAGCAAGCTACATTTAGGTAGCAGTTTTGTATGCTGTGACAGTATTGAAAACATAATTTCTTTTTTCCAGTTTGAATAAAGGATTCTGAACTGATCACACAGGACATAAGCATTTACAGTCTTTATCCACACTCAAGATATTCAAGTCAGACTGACCGTATGCCATGCATTGGTCTAGGTAGTATCACACACCTTGTTCTGAGAATCCTTCACAGCCCTCCACTCCACTCCACTTCCTAACTTGAAAGAAGGAACGCCCAGTTCAGCTACTGAAGTCCTTAATCATGAATACCACCAGAAAATGTGAAGATTTGGAAACTGTTTGCCACACTAGCCTTTGTGGTTATGTTCCTGACTAGTAGCTCAGCTTGGATCATATGTACATGAAGATGCATGATTAGCAAGAAAACTGGACACTGACATCACCAAAAATACCCATAGCAAGTCCCACATGAAGGGATATCACAAGGCAGTGCTCAAGGCCAATCTTCCCTCAGGATTGTGCAGGAGGCTAATTGTGCTATATAGCTCTTTAACATCATCTGCAATGTGACTGAAGCAGTGCTTACTAAGAACACTCCACAAACCACCACCAAATACTAGATGATCCCTGACATCATTTGAATCATTCTGTAAATACTCCATTTAACCGCATGAAATCCTCAAAGATGCAGGTATCCATGACTTCCTTCCCAAAACTGAACATAACCCATGTTCTACTTGATTGTATAGGAGAAAGAAATAATCAGTGTTTCTACTCTCCCACTTGAAACCAACCTCACTACCATGGCACCGAGTACACCACTGCTACAGACTTTATGCTTCAGCTGTGTATAATTCCCACGGAAAGAAAGAATGCTATAATATTGCCATTGTTCAGGAAGTTGACAAAAGATCTACCACACTATATACAGGATCCTCCATAACTTTCAGCTGTTGTTCAGGGCCTGCAGGCGTTGAAAAGAAATGAAATGAAATGAAAATTTGTAACGCGCGACTAAGCCCGTAGGCATCAAGGTGCCTAACCAAAGAAAATCAAAAAGGCAAAACCAGAGCTAAGGGTAGGCTTTGGCAAATAGCCACATCTTAAGAGCCTTTCTAAAGGCTTGCTTTGAGGGAAGGGTTTTAATCTCAGACGGCAGAGAGTTCCACAGCCTTGGAGCCAAAGTTGAAAAGGCTCTGCCACCCCACCTAGCTCTACGGACACGGGGGATTGATAGCAAGAGTTTGTTAGCGGAGCGCAAGGATCCGGAAGGGGTATATAGAGTTAACAGATCCCTCAGGCCTCCAGATTTGTTAGTGGCCAGGGCCCCATAGATCAAACAAAGGGACTTAAAAGAAATCCTGGCCTCGTTTGGAAGCCAATGCAATGCTTTCCTGGCAGCCGTGGCAGAGGCCCGCCTAGGGAGATCTAGCACAAACTTCGCGGCAGCATTCTGCACCATTTGAAGTCACATTATCAGACTCTTGTTAATGCCAAGGTATAAGGCATTACAATAATCGAGTCTTGAGCCTATTAATGCTATTACAATTTGCTTTCTGGCTTGAGGGGACAGATAATGTTTTATCTTCCTCAGGATGTTTATTATGCCCCAGCAGGTGGAAATGGTCCTACTTACTTGCTGACCCAACCCCAAAAGAGGGTCAATCATGACTCCTAGGTTCCTGGCCAGGGCGGTGGGTGTTGGGCACACGCCCAAAGATGAAGGCCACCATTCCGCCGACCAGACGTCCTCATTACCTCCGAACACCAGAATCTCTGTCTTCTCGCCATTGAGCTTCAATGAATTGCAAATCATCCATTGAGCCACTGCCTCCATGCAGTGTCTAAAATTGGAGGCAGCCAAGATGGCAGGTTGGGCTAGAGACATCAATATCTGCGTGTTGTTGGCGTAGGAGACTACCTCCATCCCGTAAGATCTAATAAGCCTGGCAAGTGGGGTCACATAAATGTTAAAAAGGGTCGGACTTAATGCCGACCCCTGAGGGACCCCACACTGCACAGGAAAGGATGGAGATAGGAACTCCCCCAGCTTAACTCTCTGTTCCCTCTGGCCGAGGAACGAGGTCAGCAAACTAAGTGCGGACCCCTCAACCCCTATCTCCCTCAGACGAGATGTTAACACTGAGGGAGACAGGGTATCAAACGCAGCCGTAAGATCTAGTAGGATGAGGAGAGTAGTCTGTCCCTTATCCACCATAGCCAACATTGTGAAATCCTGTGGCACAGGACCACCCATAGTTGTGATTGTGCTCCGAGGCTCCACATGTCAGCAGTTTACAATGCAGGGGTTCATGCGCTTCTCCTAGAACAAAGGGAGAGGTGGACTGGAATTTATGGCAATCCTCTGCAATCGATCTGATCCTTCCTATAAAACCAAAGTCTCCTGATAAGATATTGAAATGCACATTAACCAACTATGTTTTCTGCGTTGTTTCCAAGGCATGTTGTGGTCATCACTCTTCTTCAACATCTATTTGAGACTTTTGGCAGAGGCAATTTTCCAACTGCCTTTAATGATGTACATGAGTGAAAAACCGTTAAATTGCCAGCCGCAGACTGACTCATATTGCCCTGCCTGAGTGGCCTGTGTTATTGGGTGTAAAAGGGCTTCCTGTGTCTCCTGTTTATATTCAACTGCCATGAGAATACATCCCTCTTCCTGCAGCTACAGAATCTGGGCAAAACCCCTTTACCCCTGCAGAAAGTGAAAAACGAGGGGGTCTCTTTTAGCCTGGACTTCTCCTTCTTACAAGACATTGCAACCACTGCACACAGTGACAACTTTCAACTCACAATTCTTAGACGAGTTCTGGTTTTCTACAAACAAGACATCTGATTAAACTTGCCATGGCTCTGTTGCTATCCTGACTGGACTATCACAAGGAAGTGAGAAATATAAAAACAACAAAGGATCCAGGATTAAGTGATAAGACTTTAATTAAACCTGAAAAAGTCACCAGCACTGAAAGATTTATTTTGGCTCTCAGTGGATTAAAGAATTCATTAAAACACTATACAATGTTTACAAAGACTTCATGAGTACAGGACCTTAACATTTGAAATAAGTAGCTCCCAATTTAGTTCCTGGCAACAAACACTGAAGCTAATCAACAAATCCAAATTGATGCGTAAGAAGCATGAAGGCTAAGCCTTAGGGACATAACTCCCTCTACGATGGAATGTCATGAACTTTCATCTGAAGGAACTACCGATCATAATGTCATTCATGAAAGCATTGGAAAGTAGGCTTTTCAAGGAGGTCTTTGATTTCATTACAAGACCAGAGCTATCATTATGCATTAACCTTTTTAATGCCACTTCTGCAGCACATTAAAGAACACATATAATCATAAAACCATTAACAATCTAGAAAAATATTCTTATTCCACACATAAGTAGACCGTTCCTGGAATGATCTTCCTCTTTTAAATGCTGTTCCAGAGACAGATAAGTAGTACTTTTTAACTGTATTGTTTTAGACTGATATGGGGTAGATTGAAATAAGATGTGGAGTTTTTTCAATTTATGGAAATGTTGTATGCTTGTGTGTTTAGATAGTTTTACAGTTGAAATTTTTCTTTAAGTATGTAATTAAATTGAATGCAGTGTGAGGTTTAGTAAACGTCGTTTACAATTTTAGTAATTCATTGTACCATGGAATATGCTGTTTAGTGTGATCGGAAGATTTCTTTTCACCACTTTTGCACATTGCTTCGGCGGAAGCTTTGCTGGTGTTTGGTCTATTCTCAGGCTCTTCAGCATTTACCTAACCGGTATGTGCCATGAGTTTGTGCGTGGAATAGACGAGAAGCAGGCCCATGGGCCTGAGCATCTCACTCTGAACACAGGCAGGTGATGAGGCTCTGTGTGCGTGAGCTGGAGGCCATCAGAAGAAGCATAATGCTTCCTTGCTGACATGTTAATTCAGAGAACTCTCGCAAGTTTTGGGGACCATATTGCTTTGGGCTCTCCCAAGCATTTACAGAGCGAATACACTGACGTGAATAAATCTCACATTATGTCCTGACAGTTTATGTCAGTCACACTTTTTTTTCAATAGATTTTTGTGAGAGCAGGTGACAGAGGAAACAAGCATTTACAATGCAACGGTTTCGCCTTTGCAAAAGTTAGAGCTATTTGCATTGTAAATGACAACATTTGTATTTATGTGTTGGTTTGGAAAACAGATAAATAAATGGCATTGTCATTTATATTGCCATTAGCTTTATCTCTCCCAAATGAGACCTATTGTACCCTACGGACGAGCTCAGCAGACAGCAATTACTACCACACACACACACCCAGAGCCACACACACCCAGAGCCAGCCACACACACACACCCAGAGCCACACACACACACACCCAGAGCCACACACACACACACCCAGAGCCACACACACACACACACACCCAGAGCCACACGCACACACACCCAGAGCCACACGCACACACACCCAGAGCCACACACAAACACACACACCCAGAGCCACACACAAACACACACACCCAGAGCCACACACACACACCCAGAGCCACACATACACACACACACCCAGAGCCACACATACACACACACACCCAGAGCCACACATACACACACACACCCAGAGCCACACACCCAGAGCCACACACCCACCCAGAGCCACACACACCCACCCAGAGCCACACACACCCACCCAGAGCCACACACACCCAGAGCCACACACACACCCACCCAGAGCCACACACACACACACCCAGAGCCACACACACACACACACCCAGAGCCACACACACACACACCCACCCAGAGCCACACACACACACACCCACCCAGAGCCACACACACACACACCCAGAGCCACACACACACACACACCCAGAGCCACACACACACACACCCAGAGCCACACAAACACCCAGAGCCACACACACACACCCAGAGCCACACACACACACACCCAGAGCCACACACACACACCCAGAGCCACACATACCCACCCAGAGCCACACACACACACCCAGAGCCACACACACACCCCCAGAGCCACACACATCCACCCAGAGCCACACACATCCACCCAGAGCCACACACATCCACCCAGAGCAACACACATCCACCCAGAGCAACACACACACTCAGGGGGCAGGGAAGCAAGCACAGCGAGAGGGCAGGAAAGCAAGCACAGCGAGAGGGCAGGGAAGCAAGCACAGCGAGGGGGCAGGGAAGCAAGCACAGCAAGGGGGCAGGGAAGCAAGCACAGCGAGGGGGCAGGAAAGCAAGCACAGCCAGGTGGCAGGGAAGCAAGCACAGCCAGGTTGCAGGGGAGCAAGCACAGCCAGGTTGCAGGGGAGCAAGCACAGCCAGGTTGCAGGGGAGCAAGCACAGCCAGGGGAAGGGGAACCAGGGGGCGGGGGAGCAAGCACAGCCAGGGGCGGGGAATCAAGCACAGCCAGGGGGCAGGGAAGCGAGCACGGGCAGGGGGCAGGGAAGCAAGCACAGCCAGGGGGGCAGGAAGCAAGCACAGCCATGTTTCCAGTGTTTGGCTATTCTGAACAAACCATTGGTGGACTCCCAACCGGCAACCATCCTCAGCTATATTTCCAGCGGTCGATAAGGTGGGAGTTAAGTTAGCTCCCCTGCACCATGTGACTCCAGGCATCAACCCACCCAATCTCCTTGCTGGCCCTGGTACCTTGAAACACTAAGAGATGCTATGTCTGTGCTCTACAAATAGGAATTAATAATAAATTACGGTTGTTTTGTGTGCATACCTATAATCGACGAGTGATAGAAGGGGGGGCAGAGCTTAGTGTATTTCCAACTGTCTATGCCTAGGTTACCTCTGTGTCTCTGCCCTATACACCTGGTACCAACGAGCAGTGTCTATGCCAACCGGCGGTGCTCCAGGCACGGTCAGCTGTCCCACTAGAGGAAACATTCTGAAACACATCACCATTACAGATTATGGAAATAAAACTGAACAAAGAGTCTGGGGAAGTGGCAGCTGAGGAGTGTGGGGTGGGGGGGGGGGGTATCTGAAGGCTGTTCAGCCCAATGGGTGTTGGCCCCTGCCTAACAGAGAGGCTTCAGAGGAAAATGGTGAATGGTAGAATGAGGACAATCAAGCCGCCAAAAAGCCGTAGGAATGTTTAATTCGCAGCATCACATTTTCGGACTTGAAACATTATCACTTCCTTCACTTTTATTTCACTCGCTCGGCTTCTTTCTTATCCCTGGGATTTTCTGTCACTGTTTTTAGTCTTTCGCACCCCCCTTCTTTCACCCTTTTGCGTTTTTTGTCTCTTGTTCTACGTCAAAGTCTGATAAGGGAAAAATAAGAGAACAGGTCCCCAAATCTGAGCACCAGGGGAACCTCACTGTTAAACAAGGGCTCAAATTAGGTCCGGATGACAAGGTACTACGAGAAACTCACACTGCCTTCCTCAACCCCAGATGTCTCATTCGTGCCCCTCACAACCACCCTCAACGGGAACTCACCCTGTGACTGAGTTCAGAGCATGTACGAGGCTCATGCTGCGTGAAAGAAATGCAGAAAAACACAGCTTGAAAAAAGTAAATATTCCTAGGAAATGCAAGATAAGATAAAACGTGAAATGCAGCAGGGATTGCATCAGACAGGATTACCTTTCCGCAATAAAGTTTACGACATGACTATAAGCCCGACTTGTAAATAGACTTTTAATCACGGAGTTGAGACCCAGCGTCCCCCCTCCCTCCCCGTGTGAATCAGTGGAGGGGCAGGCACTGCGAAAGCGCAGACACACTGTGTGCCCCTCCTCACACCAGCTGGACGGACTCCCTGCCTGGAGCTGGTTCCCTCCCTCCCTGGGCAAAGGTAACGGTGCTCCGCCCTTACAGACAGCTCTGAGTGCCAGCCAATGAGGAGAGGGGCCCCCTCCCTGGTGCCTCTATGACCTGCCGAGCCCACTCCGAGCACAGGAGCTGTGCCTCGTACCCTCGCCCGCCGCCATGCGCGCTGCACTCACCTGTAAGTATCAGCCCGCCCTGAGGGGGTTAATACTGTATAATACTCTGGCTCCCACCATGTGTATGTGTAGGTGTGTTTGCACGCGGGATTTGCATCACTTTAGGATGGTTCATGGTTTTAACGACTTCTGTCTCTGGCCAAAAGAGGCAAAGATGTGATCCTGGCTCAGCGGAATCCGCTGTTCATCCTTCCGAGGAGGACACCGGCGCATAGGAAGACAGTGACAAAGGGAAAAGAGAAGGATAGAAAGCAGTATCCAGGGAAGAAAGAAGGATGAAGAAAAGGAAAGGAAAACAGTTAACATTGAGAAGCAGGGATGAATAGAAGGCTAGGAATATAATGACAAGGGGGTAGAGAAAGATAAAACAACAGTGAGAAAGATAACAACGAGAAAGAGAAGGACAGGAAGGAAGAAGGAAGGGGGAGCAAATGAAAACAAAAATAAAGGTAGAAAAGGGAGGTAGAGAAGGATAGAGAAATTGGGACCAAGAGAGAAAGCAGGGATGAAGAAGCACCTGTAAGAATGGGATAAAAAGACAGGAATTTTGGGTGATGGAAGAACTAGGCACGAGGTGCGCTCAGGATCACACGGCGTTGGTATTTAGCAACTATGGCATTTGTCAGGGCCACCCCTGAGTTGTGTAACCAAGACCTTTTTATATTACTAAAATGATTTGTCTAACATGTTTACTGTTAGGGGTATGCAGCCAGCCCCCTACATGCATTGACCTGCTGTTGTGTCATCCACTTGTTCACACCCACTGCAGCACACAGACAGGAGCATCGGCTCAGCCGATACAGCCATTGGCAAAATTCACTGTGTGACCCGCTCTGCTCTGTCACAAAAATGCTCCTTATGCTGAGCCAGTGATGGCAAACACCGCGTGGGCAATGTCTGAACACCGCACCGCCCATCCCTCGAGAGATGCCTGTGAGCCATGAAGACAAAAAAAACAGGTGGTGATCTAACTTGTGAGGCACACAGGGGCATCTGAGCCACGAAACCCAGGAACAAACGAAAACGAAATATTGCACTGAGGGTTTCCATTGGCACCCTCCCATCAACCTAATATCAGCATCCAGCGCCATAAAACCTCTGTGAGCGCAGGCGCTATAATAAAAGCAACGGTAGATAGTTTACACGGATAAAGACGGATGGATATTGGATACACAGAATAGACAGAAAGTCTAGAGGTCTAACTGCTATACTGGGCCGCTCGTCTCTTCTCACAAAACCACCACCGAAATCGCCATTGTCGATGATAGTTTCAGCAGAGAGGCCAAGCACTGAATGAGCAGAGTGTAGGTGATTGCGCAGATCTCAGCTGAGGCAGTGATACTAGCTGGACATAGCGAGCACTGACATAGGGCTTCTGTTTCCAACAGGGCCGAAGGGTGTGCTTTCTCACATTCAGACACTTTTTATAGTTGTGCGGCAATGGTGCAAATGCGTGGCACCCTGCTGCCATATATTTTGTTAACAGATTTTGAGCGATGCGGTATGTCTGATTGCAAGGCTGACTTGTAAATCACAGAAATACTCTGACAATTCACCAGTAGCAAATGGCAGATGGTACCAATGTGATCCTGTAGGTGCCACACAGGTGTACCTCAACAAATGCGACCCACCACACCCTTAAAGGAGACCTCAGATCCTTAGTACACTAAGTTTAAACCAGACAACTCGTACTCAAAAGACAGATGTGTTCAGTGCAGGTGCCTAGAAGCACCAGCGGCATCTTGCTGAACGCAGAGCCCAACGTGAGAAAATGACATTTCTCGACGTCCACCGGGATGGTCCCCGCTGCTCACGGGGTCCGTATGTGGCAGTTTCTACTTCCTGGTTGGCAGAAACCACCATTTGCAAAAAAAAAAACAGCATGCCTTCAGCGATTTGTAAACACACCTTCGGTCTATAGTTTATGACAGATTTTGTCGGACTTTGATTTGTAAAGTGCTCGTCAGTGTCTCCTGCTGCTTCACAGAGGAGCCATGGGCGTTCTTCCTCTGGGGTGCCTCAGGAATCACCACCACCCGTCTATACTTTCCACGAATCCTTCAGAGGAGCTGGCAGTGCTGGGCTTTTCCCATGCTAAAAGAGACGCAAGGGGGCGGCGCCACTATTGTTATTTCTGCAAAAAGGCCGCAGGCCATGCCCAGCGCTGTACCTCACTAGTCCCACTGCTCAAGCTTCACCTCCATGGTACCAATGGACTGAGTAAGCTTCACCCGCCGAAGCTTGCATGGTTTCACTGTACCATATCGTGAATACCATGGTTCTTCATGTGAGGCCTCTCAAGGTCTGGTACCGGTGACAATTGTTTTAATTATTCATGAGCCTTGGGTACCTACCACCAGTACCAGGGGGAAATGGTGTTCATACCCTACCCCCTTATATATAATATATATATAACTTCAGAACACAGGGACTAAATACCAGAGTCTTTTAATTACGGCTAAAATATGTTTCCTCCAAGTTGCAACCAGCCAATGAGCTTTCTCCATACTGTTGGACCAGTACCTCTATCGAGATACCAAAAAGACAGATGGAAGAAAAAGCTCTGATGAACAATCTGAGGATCCATTTAAAAAACATTTATGGTACCACCAGAGTACCGCTGGAACAGTCCAGATATACCTATTGTTTAACCTATTCAAGACCACCCCAAGCACCTTTTGACATTTTAGCTCACTCGAAAATAGCTGAATGGATATACACCAAAGTACGAAAAGAACGCTTTCTGACTAAAGTTCTAACTTTCAGACAAATTATTTACGTTCAGCTTTTTTTTCTGTACTTGAGAGAACATTTTCCCTTGGGAGTTAAGATAGAAAAACACTTTTTCTTGGCCCCGAATGGTGGGTCGGCACAAACCTTTCCAGGAAGGAGCTAATATGAATGAACTTTGTTTGGACAGTTTTGTGCAGATTCACAAAAGACTCTGCCCTAACTATAACTATGGTGGCGGCTACCACTGTGTATTGGCTGCTATTCACCTTCAAGACCCCCAAGAATAGCCTAAGCAGGAGCAGCGCCAGGGAGCTAGGTACTATAGTGGTGCCCGAATTGACATCCACGCTGGTACTTCTGCAAGTACAAGGCAGGTATGGTGAGCCTTCAGGGTAAGCATTGCTAAATGTATTCGCTGATAATTCTGCATGTACAAGGCAGGACTACTTCCGGTGCGGTGAGTCTGCACGGGAAGTAGTGCAAAATGTATTTGTCAGTGGCGTGTAGTTATTCGGGCTGTTGTTCCAAGACCACTATCCTTCTAAATTCAAAAGGAGGGGGGGGGGTGCTAGTACATCATCAAGAGGCGTAAACTAGGCGTGAACTAGGGCGTGTGCTAGAAACGTCACTGATAGGTGACGCAAGTGGGTGGCACCAAGGGGTGGTGCTAACAGAATGTTGCAATGTCAGCAGAAATCGGAAGCTTGGATGCGCGCGCAGCTGCATGACGTGTGATAGACGGGGTGCAGGGGACTTGACATTTACACTGACGGAAAGAGACAGAAGTCTGGCATGTCAGATCAACTTGTGCTTCTATCATATCTGATATCTGATGTTTTAGGAACTAAGCTATCTGGGCAGAAAGGTCTCTAGAGCAGAAGCTATTCTATACTTGCTGTGAGTGCGTGTATAAGCGCCTGAGTGTCTGTATGAGAAGCGTGGGGGCACGGGGCCTTCCATGGAAAAATGGCAACAGAGGCTATGAATTACTTACATAAAGACAGGTCGGCCCTTTAGCCCTGTAGCTGAGGAAGGATGTTTACTGAAGCTAGCAGGCTGGAATGTATCTTCGGGGAGGAAAACAGATAACTCGAAGGTTATAGTCAATCTTGGCAGGCAGCAGGCTGAGCTGAGCACGGAGGGCCGCGCTAGAAGTAAGTCAGAGTTCACGGGTACGGGGGCTGCTTGGGCAGGGGCCCTCGCAGTCAGAAGCCAGAGAAGAGGCTCGATGGCAGAGATTCAGGGCCTACTCTCAGCCAGGCTGAAAAACGTAGGAGTATACTTCAAAAAGACGTTGGCATAGCATACTTAGGAACGGACCATCAAACCCATTCATGGTGGGTCTGAAAGAGGACAAGTTAACGTTGGACGCAAATGTATTTGCGTCTTCATAGCTGGTACAGGAGGGAAGTTACATGCACTTTTAACTCGTACATGGAGTCGGTGGGGTACTCGCTAGGGAACACAACATGACCATAAAATTTATATTACCTCATTCCCTCCTTGTTCCCTACGGACCCTTCATGATATATCGATCCTCATAAATCGATCGGTTTGTTCTTGTAACATTATATGTTCGTCTTTCTTTCTTTGACTGTTTGAGAGGCAACTGGAATGCTCAATGCAGGATGTGGCACACAGTCCACATATCGCTGGCCCACACTGCAGGCATAGGCAACAACTGAATACTATAACAAGACCAATGCCTAGGAAGGATAAGATCTTCCATCCCCAAGCCGTTAACGTAGTCCAGAACCAACCGGACCAAGTCCAGGTGCCTGGATTCTGATGTATCTGATTTGCAATTTTATGTAAACGGGTGATAGCTTGATAGACAGATGGTGCATTTTGTGGAATGAAAACACAGCAACTTGACCCGATGACCTTACAGGCTCCACCTCTATCTGCCAAGATGACGTCAATCACAAGACGATTTTGAAGGACAACAGTCCGTATAGCAGACTGCTCCTCTGTTAGGTTACCTAGAGCGGAGGCAGTTTCGTTCACTACTGCTTCAAGTGTTCTCGTTAATCTGCGTATTAATTTACTGTTTTGGACAGGCCCTAGGAAGAAAAAGAATCCTTTATTGAAATCAGTGTACTGTTCCCATGCCGTTTCTGTGTAGTCGACAAGGGGAATATCTCTTTTGGGTCTATTCGGTGCTAGATTCGTGTTTCTATGGTAATCAGGAGGAGCTAGGAAAACAGGTGGCAGAAGGAATGCAATGTAACAGGTACCGTCCCAATCTGGAGGCAAACGTATGTATGCGGTATGACCACAAACAAAATAGGAATGACTGGTAGCTTTAAAAGACGATTTACCATGGTCACTGAACTCGACCACAGTAGTGCATTTACTATGACCTAAGTGTACTGAACCTTTCTTGCTAACACATAATTCACCTGTGACTGGTAACACTAACATATGGGGCAAAACTGGAGCAGTTTCAGATTCAACAGTGAGGATCATAAGGCTAATTGTGTAATTACCTAATCCATATTCTTCATTTTCTAGATCAGTTCCTATTCGAGTGGGAAGTCCCTCTTTATCAGGATAACAGACGTTGAGCAGGACTAAGTTCAAGTTTCCCCAAACCCAGCCCCCATCGAAAACAGCAATATCAGGATCTAAAGAGTTAATTATTTTAAACCATGCTCCACAAGAGCCATTGTGAGTGAATGGGTACGGAAAGAGAGGCAGAGCTCCCTTGTAATTCTGGTAGGGAGGGAGTCGGCCACATATCCAACAGTCTGTAGCATTACTTGTCTGATGGGAATGGTGTAACATACTAATGAATGTATTGTTGCGCAGCGCAAGTCTGTAAGAGAGTTCATGTGCAGGAAGTTCACTAAAAGTGTGTTCAGCAGAGACATTGTAAGCAGATTGTTTACGCCTGAAAATAGGCCAGTACATAGGAAGCAGAATGCTGGCAATAATAATTAGAATACTCAGAATAAACATGATTATTAGTGTCACTATGCAGTGACTACGGAGTGATTTGCAATATGTTCTTCTCTTTTCCTCTCTCTCTCTAACTCGATCTAGGGGATACATGTCAGAAACTATTTAACCGATTCACCTAGGGGAGGACTTAAACAATTAAACTGTCTGACTTGCTAGATCGAAGCTTCATACGGTAAAGTTCTTGAGGAGTCTTTTCTCTTTTAGGCACAGTAACGTCTTGTGCTTCAACACAGTCTTTGGTGGGGGTGGACGAGTCAGAGTCCTGTTTCAGTCCGTTTTTTAGTTCATTGCATAGCTTGATGTGACTCGTGTGGACCCACCCCTTTCTCCCCTCGATTTTCACGGCGGTCCTGGTGGTAAGCAGAACGGTCTTCGGAGACTTCCAGCGGGGCTCCAGCGGACTTTTCCGGTCGAAGTTCCTGACGAGTACCAGGTCCCCTGGACGGACCTCATGCGCCTTTACATCGGTGTTGTCAGGGAAGGCTGCGGCAACCTGTGAACGACATGATTGGAGTGCAGACATCAAGGAGGCAAGGTAATCTGTCAACATGTTACAATCAACATCAGTGATCTTTTTCGGAACGGGCGTCCCCCACATATTCGGCGGTCTGCCAAAGACCACTTCGTACGGGGATAGCCCTGATCTTGAGTGGGCGACCATTCTCATGTAGAATAGTGCCACGGGCAGGGCGACTATCCAGTCGACCCCTTTTTCCTGACAGATCTTGGCAAGACGGATTTTTAGTGTCTGATTATGCCTTTCTACAAGGCCAGCTGCTTCGGGATGTCGGACACAGTGGAACCTCCACTGATATCCTAGCAAGAGGGAAACTTGTTTCATCAACTCGGACGAGAACGGCTGTCCGTTATCTGAGTACACGACACGGGGCAAACCGTACCGTGGGAAGAATTCACGAACCAACTGTCTGGCTGTGGTCGGAGCAGTGTAGTCTGGGACTGGGTATGCTTCGGTCCAGCGGGACAGAGCACAAACGATAACAAGAACATACTTAAATCCTCTACAGCTATTCATCTGGATATAATCCATCTGGAGGACTTCAAAAGGGTGATCGGGAGGATGGAATCCACCTTGCTCAACAGGGACGCTTTTACCTGGATTGAACTGACAACAGATCATGCAAGTACGCACTTTCTGTTTTGCTGCTGCTCGTAAGTGTTTGTTGTACCAGAGATTCTGTAAACTGTCTAACATGGCTTTCTCTCCAAGATGGGCAGGACTATGTGCTGTATTTATCATGACTTGAACCATTGAGTCGGGGAGAAACCATATAGATTTTCCCTTCGTCACCCAACCTTGGTCTGTCTGAATCCCTCCTAGTTCAGTCCATTTCTTTATCTCCTCTGGAGTAGCATGTGTCTGGATGTCAATTACGTCTAGGGCGGGATCTCTAACTGTCATACACTGTGTTTGTACTATTGTCTTTGTCACATCAGTAGTCTGGGTGTGAGTCAATGCTGTATGTTTTGCTGTCTGGTCTGCCAGGTCGTTACCCTGGGAAACAGAATCTGTGACTTTGGTATGTGCCTTACACTTCATGACTGATATGCCCGAGGGCAAATGTATTGCTTCTAACAGTGCTTGAATGAGGGGGCCATGTTGTATCTTGGCCCCATGAGAAGTCAGAAAACCTCGTTCTTGCCAGAGGACTCCGAAGTCGTGTACAACTCCGAAGGCATAGCGGGAATCTGTGTATATGTTAACATTTCTGTTCTTGGCTAGAATACAAGCTCGGGTCAGAGCGATGAGCTCTGCTGCTTGAGCAGACAGGGTGTCAATACGATGTGTTTCTTTAATTTCAGTTTCAGTGGTCACGGCGTACGCGGCCACTAATTCTCCTGTACTTGTTCTCATGCATGAACCATCCACATAAAGTGTCAGGTCTGGATTTGTCAATGGGACATCTGTTAAGTCTCGTCTAGGCTTAGTTACTGCATTAATTATTTCTATACAATCATGCGGAGCTGGATCTGTCGTAACTGTAGGTAACAGTGTTGCTGGGTTCAGGATGCTGCAACGTCTGATTTCTATGTGTGGCTGGAATAGTGTTAATTCATAACCTGTCAGTCGTGCTATAGTTAAGTGTTGAGTCTGGGTTCTGTTTAACAAAACCTCTACAGAATGTGGTACTTGAACTGTTAACTGATGACCTAAAACAATTGAATCACTTTGTCTTATTGCTAACGCTGTTGCTGCTACTGACTTTAAGCACGCAGGGAGTGCTTGAGCTACTGAATCCAATGTACTAGAAAAATAAGCACAAGGCTTATGTGAACCTGCTTGGTCTTGAGTGAGGACAGACAACGCTGTACCATCACGTTCTGTAACAAAAAGTGTAAACGGTTTGTTGTAACATGGTGTCGCTAAAACTGGTGCTTGGCATAAAACTTTCTTTAATTCTTCAAAAGCTTGTGTGTGTTCCTGAGTCCAAGGGAGGACAGTCGAAGTTGCTGCCTCCTGTGTCGTTAACTGGATGAGTGGTTTAGCTAAAAATGCATACTGGGGAATCCATTGTCTGCAGTACGAGGTGAGGCCTATGAAGGCCCGCACTTCCTTTTGTGTCTTGGGTTGCGGCATGTTCACAATTAACTGAATGCGATCGGGAGTGAGCTGTCTCCCCACTTTGGACAGTAAGTGACCCAAGTACACAACTTGCTGAGCACAGAATTGTAGCTTCGAAGGAGACACCTTGTGTCCCTTGTCAGCCAGGAAATGTAAAACTGTCAGTGATGCTTTTTCACATTCGGGCTCACTTCGTGCGGTGATCAGCAGATCATCGACGTATTGTAGTAAAGCGGTGTTAACTGGCATTTGAATACAATCTAGTTGTCTTTTCAGTGCTTGACTATAGATGCTGGGGCTTTCTGTAAATCCTTGAGGTGCGCGCGAAAATTTGAAACTGCGTCCATTTAAACAGAATCCGAAGAGATATTGGCTCTCGGGATCAATAGGCACGCTGAAGAAGGCGTTCTTGAGATCAATTACAGTAAAGAACGTTGCTTCTGAATCAATAGCAGTCAATAGAGATGATATATCGGGGACCACAGGATACTGTGGGATAATGCATTTATTCAATTCTCGAAGATCAATCACCAGCCGATATACTGGCGGTGCATTGGGATCAGTACGTTTAAGAATCGGAATTATGGGTGAATTACAGATATTGGAGTCGGTTTCGACGACCACTCCTTGGGCAATGAGCTCTTCAATGATTTTCAGTAAAGCCGCTACAGCATCGGGTGGTAACTTGTATTGTCTGATTCTGGGTAATACAACACCTGCCTTGAGGGTAACGCGGTATGGTGTAATGTGCATACATCCTACATCAGTTGGGCCTTTTGCCCACAAGTAATCAGGTACATTTTTCAATCTGACGTCAAACTCACGAAGAACGTAATGACCCTTGAAATCCCGTAGAAAGAGTCTAACCCCCTCCGGGGAGCAACATATTATAGCTCCTAGAGCCTTCAGTGTTTTAATTCCTAACAGATTTTCCGGACATGATTTTGTTAGTAATAAGTCTGTAACGCGTGATAACGGACCCACAGCCAGGGGAACTGGTTCTGATACTTCATTTACAATAGGCTGTCCTGAAAACCCAAGGGAAACATTTTGTGAGCCTGAGAGGGGTGCCCCTGGAACTTCGTCATGACTTATTGTAGTGCGACTTGCCCCTGTGTCAATTAAAAACTTTCTATCTTTCCCCAATACTTGACTGTGTACATAAGGACCTTCTTGATCTACAGGAATCTCGATAAGAGGCAAGCCACCTTCCCTCTCTAGGCTGTTTCATGTATATCGGGAATATTCGGGGTAAGCAGACTGAGCATATTGGTACATCTGTTGTGAGACTTGCTGAGTTGCAGCAATGGGCTGTGGCTGTGGTACTGCTACGGTTTGTGCTGTCTGTGCAGATGCATGCATGGGCTGTGTATTCTGTGTAGACTGATGCTGGTTATGGTCTTGTCTAGGAGGATGCGGTCTCTCTTTAGTTTTTCCTGTCGCTATGTTATGTTTCAGAACTGCGCATTCGTGTACGTAGTGACCTGGCTGCTTGCAATAATTGCATGTCCCTTTCACAGGAGCTGCAGTGTGACTTGTCTGGGTCGTACCTTTTCTGTGACTGTCGGATGGAACCGTCTGGGCTACTAACATTTTCATTTTCGTGTCTTTCATGCGCTTCTGTTCCTGGTCTTGTTCTTCCCTAATTCTATTCTGGTGATATTGTAACATTTGTAACATCTGGGATGGCGTATTTGCTTGCCATGTACTCTCGACTTTATACACTCTATTTTTAACTAACGGTAGGGAATTCTCGACTAACTTTGATACGAAAAGATGTGGGTACGACTCGCTACTTGGCTGGAGGCCACTATTGATAATAAAACATCTCTCGAATCTAGAATAAAAGTCGCTAGTATCTTCATCATGTTTCTGTTTACAGGACGAGATTGCGTCCCAATCCTCCTTTCTAGTTGTCAATAATCTGGGCAGGACCTGTACTATTAAACCTGGTAATGCTTTAGTTTTGTCCCCAAGGCCTAACCCTGGAACCCGTTTCTTTTCTTCATCCTCTATTTCTGCCCAGGCAATCTTTGCGTCTCCCACCTCCCAGTCCTTTTCCTTTAATTTCTCGAATATACCCGTAGGCAATAATACTTTCAACATTTTCATGATATCATCATATGTGTAGTCCCCCATCAGTAACATGTCTTTGAGCTCTCTATGAAAACCTGCAGGGTCTTTATCATGGCACGGTACTAATTTCTTCATTTCTAACAGTTCTAACTTAGTCAGAGGCGTGTGTACATACACGCGTTTCAAAATTTTATCCTCACCCATAACAGGGTGCACTTCTCGCAAGGGGTTCTGACTTTCTATACCACTCCCGCACTGCATATGGTACATTTTCCTTTCTGGGGGTGGGGCGGGAACATATTCAGGACTTACAAAGGTATCATATCTGCGTCGTTGTTCTAGAATTATTTGAACTAATTTAGTGCTTAGGCCTCTCCATCTATCCATCAGTAGTGCTTCTAGTGTCTCATGTAAGGGACCTGGATCGGAATAATGTTTTCTGTATTTGATGAGAAGGTGTTGAATCATATATACCCCTGCTAATTTCTGTTCGTCGGGGGAGAGGTTCAGAAATGTCTGTGCTACCGTGTCATCATTATATATGTTTGCATTTTCGGCCCATGATACCGCTGATCGGGCTAGTTCTTGTTCATCCATAGAATTGAGTACATGGTACCCAACTCGATCTCGAAGCCGTTTATCAGTTTCCTGGAACTGATGCTCAGCAGAATTCGGATTCGTTAAGGCAGAGAAGAAAACTCTCTTGCTTTCTGGACGGATACCCTTCCTAAGATAAGTTCCCTTACCTACATATGCTATAGTGCTTGTAGTTGGTTCTAGTTCTTCAGATTCTTCTTCCTCCTCGGAGGGAGCCTTTTCTTTCTCTTTGTCGTGTACTGCTATCACTGCTTTCTTAATCTTTTTATACATGGCCTCTATGCAATTTTGTCTGTCATGTTTTCCATCAGCTATATTTTGACCCCACTTGTTCAATGCATCTAATTCACTCTGATCTGTTCCGGGCCTGTCTCGTTCTCTTATTAGACAATTTATGAAAAATCGGAGTATCAGTGCTTGCATATTAACTTTCTGTTTCTCCAGGGCATCCTTAATACTGTCGGGGTCCTTTCCCGTTTGAACGAACTCATAAATTCTATCTAGGCGTTCCTTCATTCCTGCATAACATAACAAACTATCAGTAGCAGATCTTAACCGTAAAGACGCTAATACCATTAAGTCGTCCTGTCCAGGTTCTGGATCATATCTACAAACTGACATATTTTCTTTTAGTGCTTCAAGGCGGGACGAATTAGAAGAACGGGGGGATCTGTGCGTAAGAGGACTCTGCATACCTCTGAGATTTAATCTGTGAGTCGGTGGCGGGGTCTGGAGACCCGCGGTCGCACCTCCTGAAGCGGAAGCTTGGGCATTATCTCTGTGTGTAGTCAGTATCTGAATTTGTCTCTTAGTAGGATCTGATTGAAGTGGTTTCGGTAAATCAGTTTTAGGTGAGGGAAGTGGCGGAGCTGGCGGAACGGAACTAGTCTTTTTCGGTGTCGGCTGAGCGTGATCTTGGGGGGCAGTACCACCCCCGGCCCTGTCAGTAGGCAGGGCACGAACAGGCAGATTGGTGTAAGCTGGCGCTACATCTTCGAGATATGAATTTAGGAATATGTCTTTAGTAGTCTTATGCATTACTTTAGTTGGAACTAATGGTGACGGCAAATTTTCCGGTATTTCTGAAATGGCGTCAGGGGTACCATCGGCCAAAAGATACATGTTGTTCACTTTGCCATTTTGGATACGATCTATTTGTTCTACTTTTACTCGAATTCCCTCAGTAACTAATTCGTTTTCTTGGGCCTTTTCTGATTCTTTAAGCCTGTCTTCTCTACGGAGTGCTCTATCAGCACGCTTACGTGATTCCTTACGCCAAAATTCTATGGCGTCTTTCTGAGATTGTCTAGCTTTCTTTTTCCGTAATATTTCTTCTACCTTTATGATGCACTCGGCATCCCATGTTCCGTTAACTGGCCATCGGTATCTTTCCTCTAAGTGCTTGGTATAATCGGTCCATAACTCTAGATACAGGATGGCGTCTATGCCATGTTTATTATACATAAAATTACCTGGAGTGTCCCTAGGGGGGATTGGAATCTCTTCCTCTAACATCCCTTTCCTAGTTCCTATCTGCTTTAATTTGTTGAAAAACGGCATTGTGCCTACTTGATACTGGAATGCTTGATCCTTGATACTTAATGTCAACTGTAACTATTTATACAAAAACACAATAATGCACAAAAACAATCACATTCATACCACGACATTAATCACATGAAACATTTAAAGACATAGTTAACTTCCCCCTACTCTGAATGTACCGCTCAACGATACAGATACACTGCTGTAACAGTGCAGAAATTCGGAATACTTTATATACTGCTAAACAGTACAGATACACTGCCTAAAAACAGTGCAGACCGGACTTGCGTACCCAAACCCGTCTAGATACGACCCAGCAATGGTACTCACCGGGAAGCACGGAAAACAGAAGGCCTCGGAAAACTCGACTGGACTCGACTCGGAACTTCGGAAAACTTCGGAAAACTTCGGAAAACTTCGGAAAACTTCGGAAAACTGGTGGGCCTCTTCACACCTCGGACCTTGCTTCCTTCGGCTGGGCTCTGGTCGGGATCCTCCGCACTCCTCACCGCCTCGTCTGGGCACTGATCGCAGTCTTCGTCACCTCCGTGTGTCAGAGGGGAATGCAGGAAATCCTGCCAGTACACGTGTTGTCCGTCTAACTGATGGCAGGGGACACGGATTGCAACGCACCTTCCGGCGCGTGAGGTGGGGGAGGGGTCCCTGTTCGGGCGCCAAAATGATGAACCTCTATGCAATTTTGTCTGTCATTTTTTCCATCAGCTATATTTTGACCCCACTTGTTCAATGCATCTAATTCACTCTGATCTGTTCCGGGCCTGTCTCGTTCTCTTATTAGACAATTTATGAAAAATCGGAGTATCAGTGCTTGCATATTAACTTTCTGTTTCTCCAGGGCATCCTTAATACTGTCGGGGTCCTTTCCCGTTTGAACGAACTCATAAATTCTATCTAGGCGTTCCTTCATTCCTGCATAACATAACAAACTATCAGTAGCAGATCTTAACCGTAAAGACGCTAATACCATTAAGTCGTCCTGTCCAGGTTCTGGATCATATCTACAAACTGACATATTTTCTTTTAGTGCTTCAAGGCGGGACGAATTAGAAGAACGGGGGGATCTGTGCGTAAGAGGACTCTGCATACCTCTGAGATTTAATCTGTGAGTCGGTGGCGGGGTCTGGAGACCCGCGGTCGCACCTCCTGAAGCGGAAGCTTGGGCATTATCTCTGTGTGTAGTCAGTATCTGAATTTGTCTCTTAGTAGGATCTGATTGAAGTGGTTTCGGTAAATCAGTTTTAGGTGAGGGAAGTGGCGGAGCTGGCGGAACGGAACTAGTCTTTTTCGGTGTCGGCTGAGCGTGATCTTGGGGGGCAGTACCACCCCCGGCCCTGTCAGTAGGCAGGGCACGAACAGGCAGATTGGTGTAAGCTGGCGCTACATCTTCGAGATATGAATTTAGGAATATGTCTTTAGTAGTCTTATGCATTACTTTAGTTGGAACTAATGGTGACGGCAAATTTTCCGGTATTTCTGAAATGGCGTCAGGGGTACCATCGGCCAAAAGATACATGTTGTTCACTTTGCCATTTTGGATACGATCTATTTGTTCTACTTTTACTCGAATTCCCTCAGTAACTAATTCGTTTTCTTGGGCCTTTTCTGATTCTTTAAGCCTGTCTTCTCTACGGAGTGCTCTATCAGCACGCTTACGTGATTCCTTACGCCAAAATTCTATGGCGTCTTTCTGAGATTGTCTAGCTTTCTTTTTCCGTAATATTTCTTCTACCTTTATGATGCACTCGGCATCCCATGTTCCGTTAACTGGCCATCGGTATCTTTCCTCTAAGTGCTTGGTATAATCGGTCCATAACTCTAGATACAGGATGGCGTCTATGCCATGTTTATTATACATAAAATTACCTGGAGTGTCCCTAGGGGGGATTGGAATCTCTTCCTCTAACATCCCTTTCCTAGTTCCTATCTGCTTTAATTTGTTGAAAAACGGCATTGTGCCTACTTGATACTGGAATGCTTGATCCTTGATACTTAATGTCAACTGTAACTATTTATACAAAAACACAATAATGCACAAAAACAATCACATTCATACCACGACATTAATCACATGAAACATTTAAAGACATAGTTAACTTCCCCCTACTCTGAATGTACCGCTCAACGATACAGATACACTGCTGTAACAGTGCAGAAATTCGGAATACTTTATATACTGCTAAACAGTACAGATACACTGCCTAAAAACAGTGCAGACCGGACTTGCGTACCCAAACCCGTCTAGATACGACCCAGCAATGGTACTCACCGGGAAGCACGGAAAACAGAAGGCCTCGGAAAACTCGACTGGACTCGACTCGGAACTTCGGAAAACTTCGGAAAACTTCGGAAAACTTCGGAAAACTTCGGAAAACTGGTGGGCCTCTTCACACCTCGGACCTTGCTTCCTTCGGCTGGGCTCTGGTCGGGATCCTCCGCACTCCTCACCGCCTCGTCTGGGCACTGATCGCAGTCTTCGTCACCTCCGTGTGTCAGAGGGGAATGCAGGAAATCCTGCCAGTACACGTGTTGTCCGTCTAACTGATGGCAGGGGACACGGATTGCAACGCACCTTCCGGCGCGTGAGGTGGGGGAGGGGTCCCTGTTCGGGCGCCAAAGGTGCGTTGCATCATCTAACATATTGTGTACACTAACACAAAACGGGTCAGCGCCAGCGAGCCACCGCCACACATGGAGCGCGCCTGCACGGCCATCCCGCCTGCACGGCCATCGGCTCGGACGAGGCGAGCAAAACTACGGGAGGTTTCATTCGAGTTTATCAACAACAACAATAGTTCACCGGGTCCGAAAAGAAATGTTAAAAAGAATAAATGCACTATTGACGGAAGCTGTTTGACTGTAACGTGTCTGCCAAAAAAGCATCCCCACTGAAAAAGGAAATCTACCCTCTTACGTGAGCGGTGCAGCTTTCAAAACTACAGAGGAGTCGCTCTTGAAGCTATGGCGAGAGGGTCTCCAACTCCGACCCAATGCTTACGGGGGGCTGCGCGATGCACAATGCTATCCAGGGCTCTGAGTGGACCGGGTCGCCCCGGGTCTCGAACCCGTAGTAATTAAAAACGGACTATTATCATTATGTCTTTAACAGCAATGTAAACAAGAAACAGGGGGGCAGAGGCTCCGGTAGACGCTGCTTGGAAAGCACAGCGTCCTGTAGGGATTCGGGGGCGTGCTCTCCCCTTCCCATTGGCTGGAAGGTAAAATTCCAGCCAATGGGAAGAGGAGAGGGCGTGACTTAAAAAAAGACACGGAAACGCCCCCGAATCGCGTCAAGGCGGGCCCTGAACTCAGTGACGCTCCTCTCCTCCAATGGCTGGCCAGCATTTACGAGGCCAGCCAATTGAGAAGAGGGGCGTGTTCAGGCACCATACTACTAACAAAAGATTTCGGCTCCGCCCACCCACTGCTTATGCAGTGGGACGGTAGCCGAAACCTAAAAATGAATCACTCTAGTGATTGGTGAAGAAGAGTGAGAGCAGAGTTGAAGAGGATTTGTCTGTTTGTAATTAATTAATACAGGAAATGAGGTGCTAAAGGTTGTCAACAGAGAAAGGAAATGATATAGATGAGGACCCGGAGGTGAGGTTGAGTGAGTAGAAAATGAAAAAATGAATTCAGCAGGAACTGAGGAATTGTGTACAGGAGACCATTGAAAAAGGTATGTATAAAAGGAAAAAAATACAGGTTCAAATAATGACTACTGGAGATTATCGGAAAGAGATTCTGATAATATTGATGAAAGAGAAAAGAAGAAAAAAAAAGCTAACATATTGAACCAAGGCTAAAACCCATAATAGGGGAACTAGACAAGATACACTATGTCATCAAGAGGTAACCTTCTATCACACTATATGGAACTGTCCACCAGTGCGACCCATAAGGGAAAAGGCAACAAGACATATGCACAACGCTCTAGGGAAAATGATAACCCTTACACCATCATTAGGACTCCTTAATATATGGGAGGCGGCTGACCTGACAGAAGTAGAGCAACAACTGGCCACTCTAGGGTATATCTTAGTGAATTGGGCAATAGCAATGAAATGGGACGTGGTGGAGAACTCATCGCCTAAGATGTGGGCAAACAAACTAGATAAGTGCATGATTGCGGAGAAAGAAGTGTTTAACTCTAGAGGATGCCCTAAAAAATGGGATAAAAAGTGGGGCAACTGGAAGGTGCATTGGGGAGGCTTTGTGTTTCTCTGTAGAACTGGACATGTTACAGCAAAGTGCACATTCTCTTGAAAAGAGTGGCTGAATAACTATGCAATGTCATATATTATGTAATCGATATGCAGGGGCTGAAATGTACAACTGTCCATGCTTGTAATTGTTTAAACTTTTGAAATTAATAAAAAAAATATTTAAAAAAAATAAAACCCATAAAAGGCGTAGTGAGTCTTAGCACCATGAGAGAGAAAGGTATCCTTAGCGACATGCAGATTTTGAGGAAAGGTATACTTACCTGCACACAAGAGAAGGGTATCCACGGCGGCACACATGGTAGAACAGTAGATTCATATGATGAATAATTCATGAATAGTGAATGTATAATAGGGTAAAAAGAATACCTAGATAAATATGTGTTGGATTTACATCAGAATGCTGATGTAGGGAATGATTTATTTGGTGAAGAAGTAATACCCCCTACTTAGAAGGATCACATAAAGAATCCATTTACATTATAAGAAATCCTATAAGTGCAGAGTGTTAACCTTTAGAGCATGTTGGAAGTTTTATTGATGGTGGTTGAAGCTTTTATTCGATATGCAAGATATCTTGTAAGCGTACACAGAATACAGCATTTACAAAACTAGAAAAAACATTTTTAAGAAGCAATATTGAATGTACATTTAAGAAAGATAAAAAGACATGTGATGCCAGAATAAATGAGCTAAAACGAATTAAACCGCTATTGACAATCTCTTGCATCGAATCAACCAGAAATGCTTTAAAAATTTGGCTACACCACAAACAATGGGGGGGGGGGGGGGGGAAGTGTCCGTCATTAGGATGCGAAGGGCTACCAGATAACTACGCGTACCCATATTGCAACAAAGGGGTTTGAGCCAGAAACTCCTGGGTTTAGCATAGTCCGGACATTCGAACAGGATATGCGGAATAGACTCTGTCCTAGTGGTACAACAGGCACAAAAAGGGGACGTGTGGGCACCTGATTTCCACTTTGACACCAGGGCCCCAACTGGAAGGGAGCCCACTCTGAATTTAAAATACAGTGCTCGATCAGCTGGAAGGGTAATTAGGTCCAGGTAAGGTTCGTAAACTACTACATCTTTTATTGTTAAAAAGGCAGCTGTAGATTTACAATGACCAGAATTTATAACTAGCTGATCCGCAACCCAATTCCAGTATAATCTTTTCAGAACGTCTTTTGTTGGAGACGTTCTTGATGACCAACAGTCCCCCAGCCCAAGTTCCTCCAAAAGCTTTTTGGTGTCTCTCAACACTTAATCTTCGCCCAGCCGCCCAGGCTCATTATCTCAGCCAACCCTTCAGCATAAGATTTTAGCTCTTCACCCCTCCAAATACGTGCCCATAAGAGGAGTGGACGAAGCCGGGCTTGGTCTTTGACATTCTTACAACCTGTGTCCAACAGCACAGGCACTGTTGGAGTGCTCGGAGGGAGGGCGATTAAAGATTTCAAAAGCTTGCTCTCTGCTGTTGCCAGGGAATCCAGGCAGCAATGCCCCCACAGCTCTGCCCCATACAAGGCTGATGTTACTCCCTGAGCCTTGTAAATGTCAATTGCTGGGGCAAGCGACCTCCTCGGTGATGCCCGGAATTCCCTCAGAAGGGCACCTCCTACTCTCTTGTGGTTCAAGACCATCTTGGCAATGTGAGGTGACCAGTTCATGCTATCCGTAATCCGTATTCCAAGGTAATCAAATTCGGATACTTTCTCCAAGGGAACAGAGTTGAGAATAGGTGGGCGGCCCAGTTTCCTTGGAGGGTTTAGAATTAAAAACTTGGTTTTATCCACGTTGATTACCAAGCCCCTTGAAACACAAAAGTTCTGGAAACGAGTTAGCAACTTCTGGAGGCCTTGCGGAGTCTTGGAAATCAAGAGCGTATCGTCCGCAAAAAGTAGGGTTGGAATCCGCACTCCCCCTAGACAAGGAGCTTCGGCTGGTTCTTGCTGGAGATATTCCACCACCCCATTAACATATAGTGAGAAGAGGGTGGGCGCTAGGACGCATCCCTGTCTCACACCCCTAGACACTGGGATTTTCTCAGTTAACTCTCCATTTCTCCCCCAGCGAACCTGAGCAAAGGTATGGGCGTGAAGGCTAATAAGGAGGGACAAGATGTAAGGAGGCAATCCCAGCCCATAAAGCACCCTCCATAACTCCTCCCGAGGAACTAGGTCAAAGGCAGTCCTCAGATCTATAAAAGCCAAGTATAGACTGCCCTTGCCTAGCTCCACCACCTTCCAGCCAAGGAGTGCTAGCCTGAACACCTGCTCTATCGTCCCCATTCCTGCCCGAAACCCTGCCTGGAAGTCTGATAGTATTTTATTTTTCTCCACCCAATGAAGAATCCTACCAAGTATAGCTTTACCTGCTATCTTTTGGGTGGAGTCAATGAGACTTATGGGCCAGTAGTTCCCCGGAATTTCTCTGCATCCTTTTTTATAAATTGGGACCACCACCGCCCCTTTCCAGGAATCGGGCACTGGCCCCCCCTTCATAATATCATTGAGGAGTGCTGCAATAACCCTTCCCCAGGCCACTGGATATGCCCGCATGAGATCCCCCGGTAAGCCATCTGGGCCTGCTGCCTTCCGGGGGGCTACCCACCCAATTACCTTTTCGATCTCTAAAGCTGTAAAGAGATTATAGCCGTGAGGTTCAGATACTAGTGGGGGGATCACCCTGACATTTAGTGCCCCATCCGCCGGGAGGTATAAAGCCCCAAAGTGTTTTACCCAGCTTTGTGGGGGGATATTACAGGGTCTCATAGCTTCGTCGGGCCTGTTCCGGGAGCCTACAAGGTTCCAAAAAACCCTTGAGTCTTTGCTTTTGCTGGCAAGAAGTAGGTCCTCCCAAAATGTCTCTTCCCACTCCTTCTTAGCAAATTTAAGGGATCTATTATAAGCCTTCCTTGCTTCCAGTATATCAGGGTGGGATTTGCGTTTCACTGCCTCTACAAGTCTTGATTTGTGTACCCTACATATTTGTGTGTACCAACCGTTACCTTGCTTTACACCTCTTTTATTCCCTACTTTACTCGAGGGGATGGTAAACACATTTGTCAGAGCCTCTGCTAAGGAGACAAAGACCCCGCAAGCCCTACCCACCCCTTCCGGGAGGGACCCCAGGTTTAACAGTGCTTGATCTAAAAGGGTTGATATTTCTCCAACCCTTTCCTCCGAGAGGACCAATTTAGCCCATTTTAGACGCCTTCCACAGAGTGAGACTACCGACTCATCAGGGGGAGCTAATGTGGGGTTAATGGGACCCTTCTTAGGAAAACACCACCACTGGGCCATGGTCAAGGAAAGTGGGTTGTGATCGCTTTCGATCGTCGGGACCACAACCATGTCCCTCACCTGGCTCCACAGACATATATCTAATAAGATATAGTCGATTCTAGAAGTGTGTCCTGGTCTATTATAGGTATGAGCCCCCCCCTATCTGAATTTGTCCTCCCATTCACTGCCCTTTGATTTAGTTCAAGACTCAGGGTGTATAACTGTAATGCCACCTCTGACCATCTCCTAATGGGTGGAATCTCCAGGGCTGGGATCCCTATCTTGGCGTCCTCCTCATCCTGGTCTAGGGCAACATCCGAGCCCAAAGGCTCGAACGTGCAGTTCATGTCTTCCGCGACCAGGATACACAACTTGTGTGAAGTTGTGCTCAAAAGGCTCTCCAGAAGAGATAATACAGTGGACTTCCTCCCGCCCTTAGTCCCTCTGGCGTACACGTTATAAATATTCAATATTGTTCGGCCCCTGGAATCTCTTAGAATAATATTTTGAATATCTGGACAGCCTGTCTGAGACTCCTCTATTCTGCAGTCTAGGGAAGCTGCTACCCATATGAGCAGGCCACCCGAGGGGCGTCCTCTCCCTGATTCCGAGATTAGTGCAGGCACGAAGTAGGAGGAGAATCCCACCCTATGTACCGGCTCCAAACTCCAGGTCTCCTGGAAGATGCATATGGCGTGCTCATCAACCAAAGCATTCCAGTCTGGGAGGGCCAACTTTCTCGCGATCCCTGCGACATTCCAGCTGAAAACCTTGAAAACACGGTCCGTCACAGCTGATGTGTCGCTGACCGCGAGAACACTACTGTCCGCAGGCCTCACAGGAGGAACATGCGAGTTACAATCCAAAGGAATGGGCAGAGAGTCTACCAACCCACTGTCGCTTGTAGTTAAAGGTGAGACTATTCGGGGTGGTGGTGCTGTCATTAAGCCTATTCTATTGCCAGTTACCATATCAGAAACGGCAATTTCCCTCGTATCACCCCCCTCCAGTCAACAACTCCCTGGCCCCCACGGGGGGTTCAGCCCGTTGTACCCAAGACCCCCAGCCCAACGTGGGTCCCAGTTTTGGCCTAAGCCAGATGTGCTAGGGCCCGCCCAAGGCGACATAACAATTGGCCTGGGGTAAAAAAAAGGTTAGATCCACTAATTTACCCCCTACCGCATCCATGCTTTTTATAGGGCCACAGATGGTGCTCACTACTCTGGGATCTTGAAAGTTTATTATTACACAATCCCCCTCCTGTGTTTTTTTTCCTTGGCCTACCCACCCTACTCTGCGGACACTTAGAATTAGCCCATCCACACCAGTCGGGATTGGCTTATTTGACTTTAGCCAGTGGATACACTTATTCTTAAGGGACTGGTGATTCTCCAACTGGTCTTCCTTCAGTGGGGGAACGTTTACTAGTACGGCAACAAAAGGGTGGCAATCTGGTGGGAGATTTATGGGGGGGATCCGCCGTGGGAATTTGCGGGGGGCCACTGTAGTAACAACTGGAACTACAGGTTGAGGGGCAGTTTTGGCAATCGTCTCTGTCGCTGCTCCCTTGCCTTTGTCTTGTGTACCAGGGGCTTGGCTAACTTTTACCATCCCTCTACTTTTTGTAGTAATTTTGGCAACCTCAGAGGATGTTACCGTTCCCTTATGTTGGGGCCCTACTTTTGGTTGGGGAGGAATTATAGGTACTGGAGCTTGCACTCTGCTAGTATCAACCTTATTTGCCTTATTTGGAGGATTAGAGTCCGCCTGTAGTGGCAAGGAAGCTACTGGGGGCACACTCCCCTTTAGTCCCATGGCCTGGTTCTTACTCACTCTTTTATGCTGTTTAATTGTAGATTTAAGTGAGAAAAAGCCGTCGAGGGTAGATTGCTCTAGTTTATCTATTCTAGCCCCCAAACCCTTAACCTGGGTCAACAGGGGCATCAAGAGACTATTTACCCTCTCCATAATGCTGTCAATAGTCTTGGGGTCAATAAATGTAGGGACATTAACAGCACTACTACTAGGGGACGGACAAATATTATAACCCGTGGGTGTGTCCACAGAACCCCCCTCCACCCCTCCACCGCAGCCTTATCCTTATCCTCTGCGTCCTTCCCGCCCTGCCCAAAAGACTTTCTCGGTCGCTTGTAGAGCGTGGCCTGTCTCACCAGCCTACCCTTACTAGAGCTGACTGCCCTTTTATTTTTGGCCCTTTTACTCTGCCCACTCGAGTCATACACAGATGGCGCCCCAGCTAGGTTTACTATGTTGGGAACAGGTGGAGTTAGCAATAATATTTGAGTTGTACCTTTGTTTGGGGGTGCAGGTGAATGTGATGTACTTGTGCCACCCTCTTCCACAACGCCACTAGGAAGAAGCGCAGCCAAATGTTCCAACCTATCTAAATTTTTCCCTATTTCTACCATCTGGGGGGATCTACAGGGCCGTCCGGGACAACATGGGGAGCAGATTGGACCCGCTAACAGGCCGGTGACAAGGCCTGGGCTACAGCCCCCAGTGAGGAGCGTCTAGAAGGGAGATAGACCTCGGAGAGACGGCGTTCGGACATGGCATCTCCTTTTCAATGACCGCCGCCACTCTGGTTATGAAACGGTCCATAGTTCCAATCACTGGGCTCCCAACAGCAGCTCCCCTTTCGCCCTCACTCCTAAGTAATTTACCAGAACGGGTTGACATGGTAAGAGGTAGACCTTAGGGAATCACACGCAACCCACCTGGGCCCAGGGCTGGATGGAAGAGACGTGGCCCAGCCCAGCCTCTGTCTGCCCCTGACTGCCACAGACTGCCCGCCCTTTGCTCGGGCTTCGCTCGGCGTCCCGCTCGCGTCCCGCTAAGCGTTATGCAGAGCGTAAAGTAGGGGGCGTTGCAGGCAGGGGGCGTGACTGGCTGTGGGCGCGTCCGTTTTATTAAAGAATTGATAAGGAATCCTTTAGAGAAAGAGGTAAGAGGTATTTTGAGAGCAGACTGCTCAAGACCAATAATTGAAGACAAGGTTTGTTTTCTTTTTTTTTTTTTAAATGGGCAGTGGTTCCCAAAAATGTCTAGACCGATCCTGGACAGGGGAAGTATATTTAAAATAACTTCCATTGGATCTGGATTTATTGAGTATTTGGGGCAATGCAAATGCAGGCCTTAATGCTGAGAGAAGAAAGGCTGTTTTGATAAAAATGAATCCTAACTTTAGGAGACTTGTCAGGGAAGCAGTAAATGAGATTCCTAGGGGATTACTCTATGGCGAGAATATGGTAAAGAGCTTGAGCAAGTACGTCTCTACCTTCATTGCCTTAGGTAAGTCTCAGAATAATATGAGGAGAGTATTTAGTGGAGGTGTTTTTGGAAGGGCTGACAGAAGAGGACTTTCTACTTTTCTGAGGATTTCAGAGGTCCCACTGCAAATTTAGGCAAAGAGGTGGTAGAAGAGGTTACCAAACTGGAACAACCTTCTGTCCCTAGAGAGGACAAAATCCAAGAGGAAGAGGGTCCAGAACTCGAGGCCAAGGGGCTTCAGGATTCCAAGGTGAGTATAGCGACTACTTTTGGGTCTTTCCAAGTAAAGGTAGGTGGTCAATTAAAACATTTTACCAAGGTATGGGAAAATGTAACTCAAGACCCATGGATTCTGGAGGCTATTCAAGGATTCAGAAATAATTCACAGAAATACCCACACTGTTAAAAAAACAAGAGAGTTAGTTTAGAACAAGTTACAGCAGCCTGTGGTGGAGGAAGAGATAAAGATTGTGTTAGAAAAGGAGGCAATTGTTCAGGTGAGCCAGAAGGACATGTTTTTTTAAGTGCTTTAATGTTGGTAGAGAAGAGGGACAAGGGTAGGAGACCTGTTATACATTTAAGAGATTTGAACTAAGTTCTAGTATACAGATACTTCAAGAGGGAAGGTATACATCTTTTGAAGATTTGTTGTTGATGAACAGCTGGTTGGTGAAGCTAGATCTGAAAGATGCTTACTTCATGAATCGCATGGCAAAGAGCAGTCAGCTATTATGTTCAAATGGCGAGGTCAGATTTACCAATTTTGTTGTCTCCTTTCCTGACTACCTTTAGTGACAGGGTCTTTCACCAAGGTAATGAGAGTGCTAGTATCTTTCCTGAGAGAGAGAGGAATTCAAATGATTATTTATTTGGACGGCAGTTTGGCAATGTTGCAGTGTTTGAGGCAATTGCTAAAAGACTTGGATTTGGTAAGGATGTTATTTGAAAATGTATGTTTTATTGTGAACATAGAAAAGTCAGTTCTGAAACCAACTTGAACTTTAGGGTTTTGGGGTTTCACAATAGACACTGTCAATGTGGTGTTTTCATTGCCAGCAAAGCAAGTGAACAAAATAAGAAAGCAAATTTGGTATGTGTTGAATAAGGAATGTTTAACTTTATGGGAATTGGCAAGATTCTTAGGCTTGTTATCATCTTCAATTCATGCAGTTGTCCCAGGACCGTAACATTATCAAGCTCTCCATAGAGTGGAGGTGGAGGCACTACAAGGAGGATTATGGTATGAAGACAATATAAGTTGAGCTTAGGAAGCGAAGAAGGAGTTATATTGCTGGTTACAGAATGTGGGAGCTTGGAATGGACAAGTGACTTTTGGCTATGTTCCTGACTTAGTATTGGAATTGGATGTAAGTTTGATTGGGGTGCATGCTTGCGTGTACAGGAAACTGGTTGATTGTATTCAGGTGTGGAGAGAGATCAACAAATAAAGTGTTTTGAGTTGACAGCAGGAGTTTATGCTATCATGAGTTTCAAACGTATTTTGAAAGGCAGTGCAGTGCTTTTGAAGATGGATAATGTTTCTGCAGTGGCTTATTTAAATCGTTTAGGGGGCAGCAGGTCCCATTATCTATCGGATTTGGTGAAGGAACACAAGATAAGTTTGAGAACAGAGTGTTTACCTAGGAAGGAGAATGTAACTGCAGACTGTAATTCAATATTTTTTTAAAGATTTCAGTGATTGGAAGTTGAATCAAGAGAGTTTCAGGAGAATAGATTTGCAGCGAGCCCTCTTGGGATAGATCTTTTTGCAAGCAGGCTGATGTATCAGGTAGAGAGAGATATTTAAGCTGGATGCCGGATACTTGTGCGATAGCAGTGGATGCATTTCAACAGAGTTGGGAAGGAGAAAGAGCATATGAGTTTAACCTTTTGCTAGGATTCAGAGGGTTTTGCAGAAAGTGGGGAGAGAGGAATGTCTGCTAGTGATGGTAACTCCGTTTTCGGTGTCGTAAAATGTGGATTCCAATGCTGTTGAAACTCACATGCAAAGTAACTTTTTTACTGCCAGAAAGAGAAGGCCTGCTGAAGGACGTGGATGGCAAAGAATATCCTTTGGAACAGATAGGGGTTTTGAATCTTCTTACCTGGAAAGCTTCAGGAGATCTGCTGGTATCTCAAGCCTTTCGTGAAAGGCAGAGAAGTTGCTTGAGGAATCGTAGGCACCAGGGACATGACATAGGTATAAAGGAATTTGGAAAATATGGGTATGTTGGTGCATGGAATGGAATTGGGACCTATAATGGATATTGTGAACTTTTTGGTAGAACAATTTCAAAGAAGTCTTGGTTATATAACTATCAATTGTTATAGATCGTGGTTTCAGCTCGTCATAGTCAGTTTGATTGAAAGAGTGTGGGTAAACATGTTCTGTTTGTAGAGTTTTGAAAAGTATTAGCTTGAGAAGACCTCCTACTGCCAGGTATAATGTGTTGTGTGATGTGAATATGGTGTTATCTTTGTTGAATTCATGGACAAATAATAGATATTTAGATTTGAAGAGATTGATAATGAACTTGCATCTCTGTTAGGTTTCATTTCACGCCACAAAGTGTCAGATGTAGATGCGTTAGAGGTAAGTAACAGGTTTTATGGTCCAGTTGGGGTAATCTTTGACATTACTAAATAACCAAAGATAATGTCGGACCAATTTTCTATAAAAAATTTGAAACATATAAAAACCTTTTTGTAATGCATTGTTTGAAAGAGTATGACATTAGATTATAAGAATTCAGACCAGACGAGTTAACCAATTGATGATTTTATTTGTAAAGCCAATCAATGCTGTGACTACAGCAACTATTGCAAATGGACTATGCAACAAGCAGAAATTGATTTCCAGAGGTTTATGGCACATTCTATGAGAGTAACAATGGGTAGTAAGACATTTTGAAAAAGGAGGAAGATTGGAGGATATTATGAAGGCGGGCAATTGGTCGAATGCTAGTGTTTTTGCAAAACATTACCATCAACCAATTGAACATATGGCAAACGTGAATCTAGAGGGCTACCAACATTCATAATTATAGCCTCAGGTCTTGTGATGAAGTAGCGATTCTCTAAATGAAGTTCATAGAGAATCTGGATTTCAAAAAAGTCACAGAGGCTAGCATTATCCTGCCCTCCACTTCCTTTGGGAGTAAACAAAAATGTGTAAGTCCATATGATTAAATTAAAGATTTGGAAGTTTTATAGATATATTTAACATTTATTTTGGGTATTGTTTAGGTTGGGAAAAACATTATTTTTTAATGTTTCAGAAAATAATAAGTGATATTAGAAAGGAAGGAGGATCGGGAGTATTGTGGATTTGAAAAGAAGAAAATTGAATTTGTTTTCAATGCGATGCCTTTAAACAAGGAAGTTCATTCCAGGAAGGGTTTACTTATGTGTAGAAAAAGATTCTAATTCTAGACTGTTAGTGGTTTTGTGAGGTAATGTGTTCTTTAAAGTGCTGCAGGACTGGCATTAAAAAGTTTAATTCATAATGCCTGCCTATGTGTCTTTAATGAAATTCAGATATTCTATGCATTTCATTTGGAGAATTGTTCATGCTCAGACATACCTAGGAACACCCATTCTTCCATAAAGTAGCCCTACCAACTGTTCACAGGTCACTACAGACCTGAAAAAAATAACAGATTTCACCTACTTCTCTTTTCTCTTGAATAATTTACTCATCTCTAATCACAATACAACATGTCGGCACATGATTATACATTAAAATAAATATATGTAAACCATATCCAGCCATGCAAATATCAGGCAGCTGATGAATACAGACTATGATATCATATGTAATATAGACATGGCCCTGAAGTCAGTGCCTGCAAAAACCGTAATTTACAACTCTTTTCTAATTTGGCTCCTATTGTTTCTTTCTTTTGTGCCATAATTTTTTAGTTTAGTGTTTTCTTTCTAGAGCAGAAACATTAAATGGATCAGATACATTAACTGGATGAGTTCAAAACATAAAGAGCACACATATTGAGCGTACGGTAAAAAGCATTGTACCATTATAATCTTATTGGAAAAATAACTGTACACACTGATCCCATCCATTGCACATTAAAGCACGATTGTGCAAGGATCCCACATTTCTATTTTTTTTAAATAAAACAATGTTATTGATTTTCGGTATCTGGCAGATCGTACATGACAAGAATTTTTATTTTGTATGATAATAAGGCAATTTAGTGCAAGATTATGAAAATTTCCTATTTGATTACTGTAGATGTTCAAGTTAGGAAGTAGAAATATGGAAATACTCACACTCTGGCCCGCAAACTTTCCCACTTTTATGTGTTCCACATCTGGCCTGGCAAATTGGTCCCTCCATCTTAAAACAGTTGCTCATCCTCCTCAGCTGATCATATATCTCATAAACCCCTCACTTTGTAGGAGGAATGGATCATCTCCCTGAAATATTACAGTCAGATCTATCCTACTCTATGTTTTATGTTATGTTATGTTAGCCGGTATTTAAAAGCACACAGATACTCCAGGGAGTGTCCCGGCGCTAAGTATGAAACCTGACAACACACAGCAAAGTACGCCACCGTGGGATCTACTGTTTAAAAAGCCAAGTTTTAAGTTGTCCCCTAAAAGTGAGGAGGCCCTGGACCTGTCTAAGAAAGATGGGCAGGCCATTCCAAAGTTGTGATGCCACCACTTGAAAAGATCTGCCTCCAATTTGGGAGAGCCGTATCCTAGGGGTAATGGCCAGAAACGTGGCAGAATACCTCAGGTTTTGGTGTGGAGTATAGTGCTGGAATCTTTCCCCAAGATACAGGGCACCTATTTTGTGGAAGGCTTTAAAAACCAGCACTAACGCTTGAAAATGAATCCTCTTCCATACCAGAAGCCAGTGTAGGGAGGACAGAAGAGGGGTCTTATGTGTTCCTGGCCCAGCCAAGAGAATGGCTCTTGCCGGCACGTTCTGGATCCCCTGTAGGTGGCCACGTAGGTAATCGGCAAGGGAAAGGTATAAGGTATTTACGTAATCCAGTCTTGATGCCACTAGGGGCTGGACTACCGTCTTCCTGTGAGAGACTGGAAGTAGGGGGAGAAAGTTCCTTAGCATTCGCAGTATTCCAAAACACTGTCCCGGCCACTGATTGAATCGCCGTTTTCATTGAAAGAGAGTCATCAAATTTGACCCCAAGATTTTTCATGCCATTGACCAACGTAGCGGGAGGGGACGTCTTGCGGCCACCAATTGTGCCATTTTGCAGAGGAATGGGAGCCAAAGAACATGATCTCTGACTTTTTGGAGTTAAACTTCAGGTGAGTTTGCCTAAGCCAAGAGAACACGTCAGAAAGACAGGTATTAATCTCATTACCATTAAACGCAGTGCCCTTCTCACAAGTAAACAGCAATTGTATGTCATCAGCATATGACACTATTTTTGCCCCATGTTTCTAAGCTAGAAGCAAGCTAGAAGCGCTTGAGGAGCCATACATAAGTTGAACAACGTTGGGCTCAAAATTGAGTGCTGTGGTACCCCAACATTCGTGTGGGGGGGGGGTGGGAGCTGAGAAAGGCGGGGACCAGATAGTTTGCTGTTGGTTATTTAAGAAGGAATGAAACAATTTATTGCGGATATATACATTCTAAAACAGCTTTATAACTTTGCCAGTAACTCCCAGTGACTTGACATCAAAATATAAAATGAACCCTGACAAGTGATTGCACCACTTTTATGTGTGTGAAAATGAGGCTTAAATGACCACTGATGTCTTTGACCTATTCTACATTTGGAACTCTGGATTTAGAGTGTCACATTAGACTGGTAGGGGTTACACATAAGGTGACATTTATGTCAAATAAGTGATTGTAAAGGCCCTTTGAAAGCTTTCATTGACCTTATGAGATTGGAGATGTCCTTAGATGGACTTGGAGAAAGTTAAATGCAGTCAATGTGTACCCATGTGGCTAATGTACTGTTAAGATTGCATGAAGCCAGAGTCCAAAATAGTCATGGCACACTTGCAGAAAAGGTCATCATTGACATTTTGTTGAAAGTCAGTTACATGTGTCTGGTTTCCCAGGCTCTTTGCAAAAAAGTTATCCTGTTTCCTAAAATGAAATTTATACAATCGCTGTGACAAATATTTCAGCCGGAGGTTTTCTGGCAGTCATTCCTTCTAATTTGGAAATGATCACAGAGAGGAAAGCTGTTACTATTAAAAATGCTATTTTACAAAAGCAGTGTCTGTGGCTGAGAGCCACCGTGCATTTCAGAAGACATTCATGATTTTTTCCCAACATCAGTTTTTTTTAACTTTTCTTGTATACAAACAGAAGTACATCTTGTGAATTACTACATAACAATACAAAGAGAATTCACATTTCAAGCAATCCAATCTTTGGTAAATCAGTGTGGTGTGTAATATTGTGCCTGCACAATATCAGAATGTTCCATGTTGGGCACAGTTGCCCTATTATGTTAATAGTAATGTTTTGAGCCAGATGATGCAAGCCATGTGGGAGGAGTTGTAGTGGTAACATACCCGGTGTGTCCTTGTATTCATTGTGGTGCTCCCGGTACCACATTATGGCGATGAAGATGGAATATTTGAAAAGGGAAGATGGTGAGCTCCATGTTGACCTTTCAGTCAAACCAATAATGTTGTACCACCACTGTCAGGCCACTGACCTCAGGCCCATAGGAGAAGAACACTGCAAACTTGAAGAGGCCGACATCATTGAGTTAGTGGAGGGGTCCAATATCTGGGTATTACCCTCATGGTGGCTCAAACCACAAGCAACCAGGGAGGTAAAGTTGTGCGCTGATGTGCACCTCCCAAATCTAACAACATTATCAAAGGTGATTTGAATAGTCCAAGCCAGAAACCAGAACAAAAAGTGGCCTAGCCATTCCTTCCTGTGAGGCTACCAGCAGATGCCCCACCTGACCGATGCTCAGATACCATCTCTGGTATTCATGTGTTATGTGTCAGTAGATACCATCCTGCACCACCCTAAGAAGATTCAGGAGTGGCCTAATGACGAACACACATACCAATGAAGATAAAATCAGAATGCCAAGATCAGCACATAGGAGATCTGGTACATCCCATCTGACATCCCAGCAGCAAGTTCTGACTCCTATTTAAATGGTCTTCCTGGTGAGTTAACTGTATAAGAGGCAGTAAGGTAGCAGCCAGTAGGGAAGACATCACCCAAAATATTTTGTTCTGTAAGACGTTCTGGGGCGCAGACAATGTTTTTTCCATAACCGAGCCTAGAGGCCCAGATGGAAATAATGTACTGCCAGCTAGTAATGTTTGCAAAGAGGGTGCAAGAGCACCTTAGTTATAAGGACCCCTGATGTCAATGACTGTACAGATGGAATTGGCTCCATTCTATGCAGGCCCACCGGTCTATGAAGGCGGGCCCTTATGGGGAAAACGTGACTAACACCCAGAGTCTGAGGAGGAAGGGCTGCTCTCAGTATACTCTCTGAGCAGATTATTTTCCTTCTCAGCACAATTAAGGCTATGTACACTAGCTAATGATGTACGGAGATTTAGTTTGGGGTTTGCTGGAGTGGGAAGAGATGTTCATGTTTTCTGTATTCTGGGGAGCAATGTAATATTCATTGCAGTACCTCTGAAAACGCACAGTGATCTTCAACTGTTTGCAGGGCCGGACTGGCCGTAGCAGGCACCAGGCGTTTCTCTGGTGGGCCGCTAGGGTGGCGGCCGATTTTGGGCCCCTGGGTGCCGTTTTTTTACAGGGCCATTTTTGCAGCATAGCTGCAAAATCGGCCCCTGTAACAAAATCGGCCGAAACCGGCCTTGGCAAACAACTAGGCCGCTCCCAGGGGTGCCAGCCGAGCTCTTTGACAGGCCCAGTTTTGGTTCACAGTCCGGCTCTGACTGTTTGTCTTTCAGCCCTGGAAATGTTATCCTACTGTTACTTTAAAGTGGATCTTATCAGGACCATCAAATCATTCTATTTCACAGAAAGAACCCACCCTGTGCAGGGGCCCAGATTTGAGAAAAAATTGCTAGTCAATCCTTGCAGCAATATGCCACTCTTTTAACAGTTTGCAGTAGTCTGTCAGCCTACACTGTCCACAAAGGGCTGGTTACGTAGGATTTTCCAAATAATTTGCGATATTTCAAACGCTAATGTTAGGTGTAGAGAGAACAATAGTTTTCTGTAAGTGGTCTGATTTGCATCACTTGTTATTCTTAGAAACACTAATAGTTTCAACAGTTCATTCCATACACCCAGTAAAACATACAGTGTGTGGTGGTGATGTGTTACATCTGCAGCAGGTGCACTTTATCGCTTGCACATTTTGTGTTACATTTACTAAGGTATAATGAGCTCACCAAGTTACCTTGCTGCACCGCGTGATAGGTAAAGGGCAGGAATGCGCTGTACTTAACAATATATGGTGCATTCCTGTCATTTCCCAGTGCTGGTGAACAATGTGCTGCCTAGCGCCAAAGCAGTTACCCTTGCACCCGTAAGCAAAGATTGTTTCTGTGCAGGAAGGGAGATCTTTCTGCACAAAAACAATCCCCTGAACATTTTCCTCTTTTTATGTGTACCTCTGAATGCAGCACACATAGAAAGAGGAAGTAACGAGGAGAAATACAGATATTTCTCCCTGTTATACCTCACCTGGGAAGGCATAGCATTATGACCCATTCCCAAGTGTACCAGAATTGGTAAATCCGGAAATGCATTAGAATCCGTGAGTGGATGCTTAGGAACACCCATGCTCCACCCATTGAACTAGGGAGAATGTGTTCTATGTCTCTGTCTGTGTACATGTCTCCCTATTGGTATGTTTAACCAGATTTGTCTTTATGCTTGTGTATCCTGAATATCTGGCTGCCCTATCTGTGTAGTCATCTGATTACCTGTCTGCCTCTTGGTATGTCACCTTTCTGTCCTCCTATCTGCTGTTGAAAGAAATCCCTATACCAGTCCAATGGCTGCCCTTGTCTGTCCCTTTTACTGGTACATGTTTGTTCAGAGCTGTCTTCGTATTTGGGCCGGGCTTAGAGATCTTTCACAAATCCCTGGAATACAGCTGTATAAATCAAAATAAAAACTAGCCCTATGCCTTCAGCAAAAGGCTCCCCCTGAGGATATGTAAGTGTTATTATAAATAGCTCCTTCAAAAAATCACCCCATTACCCACTCTTTCTGACACAGAAGTTTGCACCTGCAGCAGATTTGCTGATACAAGCAAAAGAACCCTAGATGCAGCAGAAGCAGATGGAACAAGAAATTCTGCCTGAATGTCCAGGAGGAGTAGCAAGAACAAACAACTTTTGGTATGTGCTGTGACAAAATAATTGCAAGACACTTAGTGGGCACCCAAGTTACCTATTTATCTTAGTACCCACCCTTTCCCTTGCTTTGCTTTTGCGGCTAATAGACATCACCTTGAGTGCATAGCTAAAGTGCAAGTCCAATGCCTGTAACACTGGACAATGCAAGTCTCCCCATAGGGATATATCGGCAATTGCAAAAGTTTTAATTTTATTTAATAGTTTTGTTAAATCACTTTTTCTTTATTCAATTAGTTCAATATCTCAGTCAATTAACAGATAAAACCCCTGTTCATATAATAAAGCATCAAGCACGTTCCACAAAGGAAAGGATCCCTATTCTAAGAATGAGGTGAAAATGGTGTTAGTCAAAACTCATAAAGAGTTCAAGCTTGCGAGTCAAAGTGAGATAGAGAATAAAGCTCAAATTCAATCAATGTCAGCAGTACTTCCTATAAAGAGAGGTTCATGAAACTCAGTAGAGTTTCAAGCAATTAATGCAAAATAATTATGCAGTAGCAAACCGCAGTCAGTAATAAGTTCAAATAGGTGCCAAATCAGATTTCTGCATTCAGCATGAAGCCTTCAGCATTCAGCCTCAGGACTCGGAAGCAGTTATGGAAAAGGGGAAAAAGGCGTCTGGAATAGCATAACTCTACTCTAGGAACACACTAATATAAATAGTTGAAAAGAAATCGTGCAGTCCATGTTGCATCTTCTTTTCCTCTCTTCCAAACAGCTATCAGGATTCTTCTGAGAACAAGCTCCCCTCTTCCTTTCCCACATACTGGACTACAGACAGTTATCATGAAGCGTGAAACAATGTTTGTAATTGTGACTACAAAGGAGGCCTTTCGATTCAGACCTTCTTACCCACAAACATGACTGCATTTCTAACCTTCCAATAAAACAAATTGTGTATTAGCTAAACAATGAAATTATGTATCACCACATCTTTCTTTATAATATGAGGAAAAATATGTTAAAAAGGTCAACATTTCTTTGTGTGATTACTACCCATTATTTAATTTACTGATGAAGTTTCTTTAGCAAATATTCAAATGTTTATTATTAAGAGGAAACATTTTACAGAAGCTTTTCACTACAGGGCGTAGTCATGGAAAGGTCAACTTTTAAACAGTTTTCATGCTTGCTGAAGATTTCTCTGTCGATTTATTAATGAAGCAAATCTGCTTTTTAAACATTTAGAGGCCTAGTACTAGTAGGTATAACTGCTTACTATGTTTTGCACATTTCTAAATGTATATACGCTTTAATGTAAATTGCATGTTAAAGTGGCACATATGATTTTAGCTAATTAATTTAGCATTTTTATATTGGATTTGTTGCACCCTCCGAGCCTGGGAGTGGCGTCCCCTTAGCGCACTACCATGAATCATGAATCGAGATTAGTAATTAAATTGCTTCTCAGTACTTTAAGTAGATCCTTTTTCAAGAAAACACTCTTCAACGGTGATATTGATTTTTCAAGAAATGTAATTCATCGCGGTAATGCACTGAATTTCATCCATGGATGCATAGTATTAAGGCTTCCCATGTAATATTAATAGCAGTTACATGCTATTCAGTTATCCCAATGCATTTCAGACTGTGTCCTTCTTTAGGGGATATGTTTTCCTAAGGAGCAGAGGCAAAATTAACAAAATAGAATAGAGTACATAGAACATGAAGCATATGGTAAGAATCAAATAACAGTCAGATAAGTAAATACTGTTGATAAATTATTGTACATAATCATCATGGCAACTTTTAAGCTTCCTAGGACTATGAGTTGGATGTTCAGTTAAGCTATGTGAATAAGTAAACCAAGGTTCTTATTTCTGGAGTCATGCTCAGAATAAGTCGTCCAAGTGTGCAACCTCGTTACATGCCACAAAACTAAACTTGGCATAGTTTGGTTATCAAAATCCTCAAAGGGCGCATCAATGATGAAGAATGTGTGGCTATATTCCTAATGGGGGTTTGAAAGAGCATGCAAGTGTGTGTGATCATTTATTGAATAAGTGAATAACTTCAGTTAATATGGCCATTGTAAAAAAAACTGAATCTTAGAACAGTGAATAATGTGAGTTCATAGCAAGTCATGAGGCGGGAAGGTGACACGTCACAAAATGGTGCAGATTCATGGGTGAATGAAACGCCATAATAGCTCCTGTTAATGTGCCTGTGTTTGTGAAATGAAGAGTCGGAGAACCGTAGGAAAGTGCATGAGTGAGAAGTCAAGTGAATGTTAGTGGTGCAGGAACGGGTTCGATATCATAAACAACAATGAAATTGGGAAAAGATTATGGCACAATAGTGGTTCAAGGAACCCAAACGTTTGTGAGTACACTCACCTTGAAGTTTTAATGTTTCATATGTGACACATCTCCTGCAGCGTTTACGGTGGCTGCCATATTTTGCTGTTTATATGTACACAGGTTAATCACCATGAATAAGGGACTATGCTTGCGGTCAAAAACTCCACGCCTATTAAAAATATGGATCAACACCATGTTTAAACATATGGACATACCTCATTTCACTCAATATATGACCAAAAGCCAAAAAGTTAACAGAGTAACTGTGGAAGTTTATAAATGTAGGGCGCACACACTAACCCTCTATGGTGCAGAACATTGGGGTGTTATTAGTTAGAATATGCTTACGGTGGAAGAGAATACATTCATAAAGATGTTATTGCAGCTCCCAGTATGCACACCAATGATCCCCATTATCCAAGATATAAAACTCAGGCGAATGAAGCCCCAAGCCATATTAAGGCCCTTGTTGTTCTGGGTCTGCCTGTGGACGATACATGAGCTCAAACACTATAAAGAGGGGTTAATTGAGATACTAAGACTTGACTACAATTTTGCACTTCCTTGGCTTCATCTTGTGCGTAGTTGGTTTTATAAACTAGGTTTAAATAGTTATTGGGATGATCCCCATTCATTACCACATCTTTCAAAATGAATCTTGAAAAACATCTACTGGTTGTATACCCAGGATAGCATACACTATAGTTCAAAATTAGGAAGGTTAACCGCAGTTTTTATCTGTACAACCAGTCCCCTCATTTGAAGTACACATGAAATACAACCCCAATTAGCCAACACCCTGTACATGAAGTTACGCTTTGATGTTTTACAAATAAAATTCAATACATCTAAATGATCATGCAATAATATTCATGGCAGAGAGGCTATCTTCACCTTATGTACACAAAATGCTGCAGAAAATGACCCCCATAAATTTCTCTTTTGTCCAGCATATACCATCCCTCGGACAAAAATGATAAAACCAACCTGTCGTAACATTGGAATCAGGTTATACTTAGGGGCGCTAAGAATCTAAAACCAGATACATCCCAGAAAATTGTTTTTAGACTTATTAGATAATTATTCACCATAAATTTAGTACAAAAGAGAAAGGGAATGACATGTTAACATATTAATGCCCATTTTAACTATTGATTTTAGTATTGCACACTGTATGTAGTCCCTTTTTTCTATATTGAAAGTGGATAATGTGGCGGATGCATTTGCACTTTATCAACTTTACGAATGATCTAGCACTTTATTGTTCTTAAATTGAACGGGAGTTTAGTTTTCACTACTCATAAGTGATGTTTTACCCGAAAGGGGAGAAAGTGATTGATGCATTTGCACTTTGCAATTATGTGGTAGATTTTGATTGTCTTTAAATTGAAGGGGCATTATAGTACTATTATTCATATGTGATGTCACTCACTTGTATAATTGATTTTAACAGATTTCAAAATAGGTGTCTGGAATTCAGCTAGGAATCAATATGTGTGGGATTGTAAGATTATATTGTACTATACATTTGACTTTGCTCTGTGCTCAACATGCATGAAATGTATAAACGTGTACCTTTTATGATTTTTTAAAATCAAATAAAGAATTTGAATTGACTAATTGAACTGTTAAAAACTTAAAGAAATTCATTGAATTAAATGAATGTGGAGTGAAATGTATAAACTTGTATGTTTTATGATTTTTTAAAATCAAATAAAGAATTTGAATTGAAAAATTGAACTCTTTAAAACTTAAAGAAATTAATTGAAACAAATGAATGTGAGGTGAGGCTACCGTGGGATATTAAAAACGCCAAGCGGGAGCCGACTTGTAAGACTGAATATTAAATGTGTGTCCAATAATTAATAAATATTATGTGAGGATGTTGTGAAATATATGGCACACTTCACAGAACCTAACACATAAAACTGAATGTGTATCAGATATTCACAAATATTAAACCTGCTGAGTTTATTCAATGATGATAAAGTGTCCCTTCTGACAAGTTGGGACTATTATTATTTTGAATCATTAAGGAGAATATTGTCAGCCAATTTTGAGTTTCAACATTTTTAATAATCTCTTTTCCTATTCCCCATCTGATGGTTAATATAAATATCACACTTTAGCATGTAATTCCGCTCAGAGGGCGCTCTCATCATCAGTTCAGCCTTGTCTTTTTCTTTTCAAACTTTTGAATTGTAGTGATTTTCTAGATTTTCTATATTCTGCATTAAGACGATGTTTCAATGCTAGTTCCTCTTCTTTTACTCATTTTCCTGCTCATCCATTTGTTAATACAGTATCTACAGCCTTTAAATAATGCAAAAACAAAGAGTAAACAAAGCACTATAATTAATATTGGCATAGCAATAGCCTTGAGGATTCCTCCTCCTGCAGTTGCACACCAGCTTCCAATTATGTGTATTCCTGTCCTATTTTCCTAAATACTGCTTGTTTCTAGTTGCTCTAACTTAAGTTTTAGATCAGAAATGTTTTTGCAAATTCTTGAGTTGTGCTTTCATCTGAAATGTATGAACAGCAATGCAGAATTTTCAGCATCTTGCTGGCTCAACCTTTTTCTGTGAGTTAGATTTCTAATGCTAATCTGTTTAGCAAAACCATGGGTCTAATTGCTACAAATTCGGTGTTTACAACTAAAAATGCTCCAAAAGTACCAGTTTGCAGCTTGTTACAACTGTTGTTGGTTATCTAATCTTTTCATCATTTAGTATGATTCCACGAACTGGGTTCCTTCCATCTTCTGCACCACAAGTGTGTCTGTGTGATGGTGTCATTGTAAATGCATCTCCACTATATACATGATACAGCTTAGAAAACAATATAGCTAAGTAACAACATTTCCTAATCAGCAGGTAACTGGAAATAAGTGTGTGGTCCACAAACTAAGTAATCTCCTGGAATTGTACGGTCTTCTTGTTAAATTTGCCCTGTGCCTCCAATTAATTTGAATGTATGTTTGCAACTATTGATTCCTACATGTCTTGTTCTTCTGAGCGTTCTTCATTTGTAAACACAAATCTTTTCTTTTTGTCTTCTGTCTAATGTCAGTTTTGGGTTATGTTAATTGTACTTATAAAGCGAACTGCTACCCTGGGATGTCCTTGCGCTAAGTGCTGACTACCTGGAGGGCGCTAACGAGTTAAAGTGAGAACAACCATGTTTTCAGATCCGTACGAAAGGAGGCAAGGTTTGGGGCATTTCTGAGATGAAAGGGGAGCTCATTCCAGGCTTTGGAAGCACAGTAAAGGAAACTTCTGCCTCCCCAATTCATTTTTTTGAAGGTGGAGGACTGGACTAATTTAGATCCAGAGGAACGCAGAGTTCTACCTGGAGCATACCAGGTGAGCCTGGATTGAAGGAACTCCGGGCCAACCCCATTAGCAGCTTTAAAGACAACACTTAGGGCCAGATGTAGGTCGGCAAATACCGGTCGGTAACGGCCGATTTCGGCCGTTACCGACCGGTATTTGCAAATGGAGATGTAGGGGCCTTCAAATATACAGAATCTGTAAATTTACCGATTCGGTAAATTTACCGATTCTGTAAAATACCGAATCGGTAAATATACCGAATCGGTAAATCCAGATGTAGGTGGCACTGAAAACAGTGCCACTGGCAATTACAGATTCGTTATTTACCATGTAATTCTATTGCATGGTAAATAACGAATACATGTGTACATGCACATCTGTGCATGTACACCTGTGCCATGTGGCACACATACATGCCCACATGGCACACAAGCCAAAATCAGGGGTGCAACAGGGTGTCAAAGTGACACCCTGTCACCCTTGCAAAATCGGTAATTTTACCGAATCGGTATTTACCGATTCGGTAATTGACATTGATTCCTATGGGCCTATGGGTAAATACCGATTCGGTAATTACCGAATCTTACAGATTCGGTAAAAATTACCGAATTTTTACCTACATCTGATTTACCAAATCTAGAATACCGAATCGGTAAAATTCGGTATTCTAGAGTCGTTAAATCAGATTTACCTACATCTGGGCCATAGTGCCTTAAAGCGTGATCTAAGAGGGACAGGAAGCAGTTTGTTGAATTCTCCCTTGATCGAAACAAACCTAGGGCTTCCCGTCAGCATTCTTGCTGCCGCATTCTGGACCAATTGCAACTTGTTCATATGTTGTTTCTGAACATTGAGATAAAGCCCGTTGCAATAGTCCAGACGGGACATAATGAGAGCAGTGATGACCGTTTTGGGTAAACGTTTTTCTTTTGAAGTTCATCTTCATTCTTCCACCATTTTTCAACACTTCATTTTCTCTGTCCTTACTATGTGAAAGGTTATTGTTCCTTCCCTCTAATTTCAAAATAAAGACTTTTTTTTAGGTCTCATTAAACAAGTTAGATTGTTTTGGTAAGCCTTAACACTATCTATGGGAATAGGGGGTCTAACAAATACCAAAGTTGTGTCAATTTCTTTTGCTTGTGGGTGTTAATTCATGCTTTGCACTAGTGGTGCTCTAGAGATCCCACCCAGGATATTGCGGCATAGATATGCAAATATTACGGCTCAAAAATGGAAATTTGCAGCACAAAAATGGAAATTTTGTGGCATTATTGCAGCACTTTATTTTACTTTTAATCATTCCTTTTCAGTCCTAAATCAATGGAAACTGTTTTAGAAGAGTATTCCACTTTAAAATAGGCCTGTTTAAAATGTCTGGGAGTGTTTGTTTGCTAGATTCCCCTTTATGGTAACATTTTGGTTCCTAGGTTAAGCCAAGCACAATAGCACAGTGTTGCTAGACTTCCTGTTTTTTGTGGCATTGTGCTGACCTGGGGCTAGAGGTTCCCACCCCCAGAGCAATCTGCTGTAGGACACCATGTTTTGATATTTCCACATTACCAATGTGGCAACTTTGCGTCTTGTTTATTTGATGATTTTGTAGAAAAAAATATATTTTTTTTCTCTGTCCCGAGGCTGCACTTTGGAGCGGAAAATGTCAGAAAAAAATGATATTTTCAGCAATGTTTTTTCCTTTTTCTTATTTGGATCAATTTCACAGAGGAACAAATGAAGGAAAGGAGAGGAAAAAGAGGGTCAGAGTTGTTTCTTGAAGTCACTGTTTAAAGTGGGTAAGGAGGAGCAAGATAGAGACAGAGTTAGGGGACAGAGAAAGAGAGAACGAGAGCTGTGTCAGTGCCAAAAGTAAAATATGAATACAATTCCCTGTCCTAAAAAGTTATGCCTGCAATCGTTTAGAAAAATGTTTTTAGGTAGAGGTTTGCTCACAGACTGTACATAGAATCCTAGCTACAGCTTCGACCAGTCACATTTATATGCAAGGAAGAGCCTGCCAAAGAACCATTTTGTTCAACGTCATTGAGAGAAGAGCATGCTTCTTCCTTTGCATTTATCAGTGACTAGGCATCTACAATATTATAACTGGGTGGCTTAAAATAAGTTCACAGACAAATGTAATTCCTTAGCAGGGAAAATATATTTACACATTGCAAAAAAAGCCTAGCGATTACAAAACATTTTTAGGTCTTATTTTAAAAATTATGTGTAAGATGAGAAATTGCTGTCTTTGAGGTTGGCTGAGATGTTCGTTTACAAGCTTCAGAATGGATTTTGCTTTCTTCACTGTATCCTATAAATAACACTTGCTGTTTTATCTGTTTTTAGTGTGTAGTCCTGGTGTAAAAATAATCAGTGAACCTTTGTAAACTTTTACATGCCACTAGTAAGAAAAAGTCTACAGTCAACTAAAGTCTGCTAAGCACCTCGTAAATGGATTCCTTTATGTAACATCTTTATGTGTTATGTGTTTAGGTCCATGCCTATTGTTCATTGTAACTGGGTGTTGAATGTCTTTTATATTCTTCAATGTTCTTGCATACAGCACACAATGATGGTTCCATACCTGTTATCCTGCACGTAGGCAGCCCCTGGGGGTGCACCTAAGATACCCTGTTGCAATTTCATCTTTTCTGTTGTTTTTTTTTTAACTTTGTATGACCCCTGCCAAATATCTCATGTAGAACTAAACAAGAATTCCTACCCAAAAAATAGAACATCAACAATACGGTGAAGAAGCAAAATTAAAGAACAAACAAAATCACATAACTGTCCTTGGAGCCCCAAACCCTTTGCGTACCTGTTTCCAACTGCAATGTAACCATTGCTGCTTTGGTGATCTGCATATCTAACCACTGCAATTGCAGTAGGCAACTGGAATGCTTCTAAAAGGTTCCTTACAGGGTTGTCAATTGGTTTTGATGTACCAGAAGAGGACATGCAACCTCTCTGTGACCACAATTGTCCAAAGTCATGGACAACATCAAAGCCATACTGACTAAAAGTAAATATAGTCATTGTTAGTTAGGCTGCCAACATGCAAGCTCTTGTAAGGGCAATTCATTCTGCAACTTGTGCTGATGTAATACCTCAAAGCCATGAAGCTTCTGCAACTCATTGATTGTGCATGCAGTTTAAGCTGCTCACTGTTTCTTAAGCATGAGCCATTAACACATATTGCATAATCAGGCTCGTTCTGATGTTCATCTTTAATGCCGGGTCTGGGCTTTGTGCATAAATCAGTGGCATCCAGACAAACATGTTCAATTTCATCTCAAGCCTTTTCAGTTGTTGGCAACAAATTAAATGGATTCAAAATCTGGCCATGTTTTCGACTGACATTGTCAGCAGCTAGTATCTGCTGTGCGTACTTGGTAAGTCTATTGTGAGTCATGTATTGGTTTTTTTGTTCGGGTAAGCAATATTTCTACGGAGTGTGGGACCATTACAGTTAAAGGATGTTCGATTACTATGCTCTCACTCCTCTCAGCACTAACACCTACTGCTGCAACCACTTTAAGACAGCCGGGCAGTCCTGCGGTTATAGGGTCATTGTTGAGAAGTAAGCCACATTTGAGAAAGCACTGAGAGAGCGCAGCCCTCCCTCTCACTGCAAAACAATGTAAACATCTAACTGTAATCAGGCATTTCTAGTGCTGGGGCACAACAGAGACTTTCCCTCAACTCTAGGAAAGCTTTTACAATTGCTGTCCCATGGGAGCAGATCAGGCACATCTTTGTGCGTCATCCTTAGAAAAGACTTAGCTACTAGTGAACAGTTAGGTATCCACTGTCTACAGTAGCCAACTGTTACCAGAAACATCCTGACTTCTCTCCGTGTTTGGGGTGAATTTATTTGCAGAATTGCTTCCACCCTTTCTGGTGACAATTTTCTTGCTCGTTTCTCAGTGTTATGTCCCAGTTACTGAACTTCTTTTTGACAGTATTTTAATTTGCCTGTTGACACTTTATGTTCATTCTCTGCCAAATGATTTAGAAGTTTAATCATATCCTGCTTATAAGCTGCTTATAATTCTGAGGCCACAAGTAGGCCATCTATATATTGCACGAAAACTAAATTGTGGGACATCTGTAGTGACTCAAGATTCTTTTTCAAGATCTATTTGAATATGGAAGGACTCTCTGTATACCATTGTGGAACTTGGCACCATGCCAAAACTCTCTGCTGAGAGATAAAGGAAAAAGATATTAGCTATCTTTTTGCAATGGCACTGAGAAGAACGAATGATAAAGATAGATAACTGTGAACCATTCTGCAGTGTACAGAATCTGCAAAAGTAGGGTTGCTGGATTCAGTACCATAGGACAACTTGGAACAACAATACTGTTGATTTTTTTCGCAGATCCTGCGCTATCCAATAGTTACCAATGGGCTACTGTAAACCCATGATCGGAGATTTGCTCGGAATCCTCACCAATTCCTTCAAAATCCCTTTGCTCATCATGTCTTCAATTACTGGTGTTATTCCTCATCTGTTTCTGGCATCAAATTATATGGTGGTGTTCTTGGATGCACTGCGTTTTGTTTTAATGTGGTTTGGACTGATGCTACACCTCTGATTAGTCCGATATCTTTCCCTTGTGAAGTCCCATGCTTCTGGGTTTACTGTTTCTTTTAAATAAGGAAGTAACTCCTAAATTGCTCTTACTTGGAACAATTCTACAACTGCATAGCCATTTTAAACTCAACATCCTCATCATGGGTCTGGAACTCTACGCCATCTAGTGTACAGTAAATTGTGCTGTTTAAAACACAACAAATCCCTCCCTAACAGGTTAACAGGACTTGAATCACAGATGACAGATTTGTGTTTTTCTTCAAAACAACCTATTTTAACAGGAACTTCTGCTGAGGCTGCGTGTGGGACCTACAACTTGCATCTTCTTTCCTGAGAGCGGTAGGTTTGGGACTTCTGCTGTTCTAACAGTGGAAAGGGTAGCTCCTGTATTGCTAAGGAATGACAGCGGGTGGCCTTTAACTTCTCCTTCTACAAATGGACCACTATGATCTACCACTACGACTGCGTCAAACACTCATTCTTCCTTCCCCTAATGTACTGTCATTGGGAGTTTTCGGAGCCAAAACCATCATCAGCAAATATGGAAATAGTTTGAACGTGCTCAGATTTGCCTTTGGTAACTGGTTTAAATTATATTTGGGGTTCCCATATTCTTTGGAACCATCTGGGCTTGTGAGGCGGGCATTACTGGGACTTTTTTCTGCATTGGCATGTGCATCTGCTGAACTGGCACATTTTGCATCTGCTTATGATTTCCTCCTTGCATATGGACATTTACATTTGCTGTGTCAGGATGAAGTCTGCACAAACACCTTGCATGTCATCTTGATTTCCTGCAAAGAGCTGCTTTTGAATCCCTCTCAAAGCAAACTTAATTTGCGCAAACACAAACTTCTCCTTAAGTTTAGTATATCTGCTTCATTCTCTGGTCACACTACAATTCTTGGCATATATCAGAATTTCATCCAGTGTTTTAGTCTGCCAGCAAATTATACCCTGTTGGATGTGCATACTAATGTCTGTTCTTAAACCAATGACATAGAGAAATGCAAAAAATCCCACATCATTGGGTTCAGGATACTCTCTCCCACCCTGTTGATGAAACACCTGTGACACATAGTATTTCTTCACTGATTCTTTAGGTTTTTGTGAAATCCTTTTAATTGATACGCATTCAATATATTTCGGAGGCACCTTACATTTCAGTAAAGTAATCTTTGATTCATATTTCTCAATGAGTACAGCAGATGATGAATCAATGTGAACTGCTCTTATTGGCTCTTCATGTGGCCATTGTACAATAACTTTACATTCTTTCCACAAATCCTTTAGCACTACAATGTCAAAGAAAGTATTCAAATATTCAAATCAATCTACAGCACTTTTAGAAATGTTGACAAATCTGTTAACCTGTGTATACCACCGACTGGACATGTCTCTCAATTTTGGAAAATTGATTGTGAATGCTGCAAGATCACCTCTTCTCCATGGTACATGGACAATATACTCCACCTGCCATATGTCTCAGTGGATAAACCAAAGCTTCTTCCTCATTTTGCGAACCTGTCAAGGACTTTGGGGCATATTACCAACAACTAGCGATAATTATCGCTATGTTGGTTTAGCGGCGATATTTTTATCGCCGAGCAGCGGCGATTTTTATCGCTTAGGAACCTTGCTATTATCAAAGTTTATCTCCTAAGCAATAAAAATCGTCCGAAATGCATGAATATCGCTGAAAAGTCAGCGATTTCCATGTATTACCGAGCTAATGCTCTTACCCATGTTATCCACCTACCATTAGATAACATGGCTAAGAACTGGCCAGGGACAGGTGTTAGCTGTTGGAGATATTCGCGCTTAGCGCGAATATCTCCAAAAGTTGGTAATAGGAGATAGCGATGTTAGCCACTGTTTCCAGTCGCTAACATCTTGGCACGCCCACTTTGCATGTCATTAGTGATAAATATCACTGACATGTAAAGCGGGGCCCAAGATGGTCGCTATCTCCTACTAGCTGTCGCTAACTGGTGTTAGCGACAGCTAGGTAATAGGGAGATAATTTTATCTCCGCTTTCTTGGCTTTTAAAGCCAAAAAAGCGGAGATAAACCCCCTTGATAATATGCCCCTTTAGCTTTTCCCCATCTACTTCTGTTTCTTTTTTTTTCATGTTTCTTGGACCATTTAGTTGCTAATTTCACAAATTACCTCGATTTACAGATGCATTTAACTAGTTCAGTTATGTGTAAACACATTCCTGAAGAACACATTGTCTCAATTACTCCATCTAATTGAACCCTATAGCTTCTCTGTCAAGGAAAACGTTTTGACATGTCTACATCTTAATTTTGGGCCAAAAATCTGTCAATTTATCATATGTGATCGCTGCACTTCTTGTAATTTTCTTACTCAGATACATCTATTCTTTCGCCCAATACTGGTTCAAATGTTCAAGTTCCAAACATCCCCTAATATTTTCCCTTAATTCCCCTTCAGTTTTGAAACAATTAGTGGTCTCTCCTTTTCAGGTTCTAGGGCAATTTGGCATTCTGTACGTTCTGTCTTTCTAAATCCTGCTGCTTCCTCAAACCATGGTGGAAAAATTCCATCCTGAAATAAATTTGTCTCTTCCTGGATCATCAGTGTTGTAAACACAAAACTTCCTCCTTGTCTCAGAGATTGCATTGTTTGGGGTGGTTTCCATGCCACAATCTGAGAATTTTGAGTTACTGGTGTTGGGGTATTTGTTATTGGGCAGTCTCAATTAGTCTGGGCACTATCTGCACTGTTGAAATTTGTGGTCATTTTACCGAAACATTCATAATTGAAGCTGTAAAACCAGGTGTAACCACAGTTGGAGTCTGTACAACAGATGCAGGGGCAATCTATAATGTCTGAAAGGGTCTCTCAAATTGAATTACACCTGGTTCAACAGGGACAGTCCCCACTGTAGCACTTGTAGTTGCACTATAATTTGTTCTAGTTGTGAGAGCCACATAAGGTGGTAGACACGTGGTTAACATTTCTTCCAATATTTCATCCACTGAACTACAATCTGTTTCACCCTTTTTCTCATTATTTCTATTTTCTTTTTCCTGTGTCTTATTCTTTTTTATTTTCTCATGGGTCTCATTGGCAATAGCTGGGTATAGTCTAGTTCCCTTGACTACAACTTTTCTCCATCTCTGTTGTGCTTCATCCGATCGAGCGTAATTCCACACTGTTGTCCTAGTCTTTTTCTAATATTTCTTTCTTGCTTTGCCTCATGCTACCTTCTCCCACCTATTTAGTGCTTCAAATTGTGTGGCTCTAGGTGGTGGCTCCATTTTGTACGGCTTCTCCTTAAACTTTTCAATAATTCTAAGTTCCACATCTGGAACTCAAGGGACTCTCTTTTCAGTGATCTTACTCCGTTGATGAAGCCACTACATGTATGCAACCCAATTCTGTCATCAAATAATGTGCAGGTGTACGCTCGGGAGAGGCCTCTTCACCTTTCTGTATCAGAATTGTAACATCACCTCTCACAAAACTCTTAAATTCTTGAAAACGTTTAATGATTTCCACTGAATCTAACGATTTACCAGTTCAAATAAGCAATGCAAGTTCGGTGTTTTGATTTTGTTCCATAAATGTCAAACTATCCTTCTCCAAACCTGTCACAATTTATATCTTTGAAGACTTGTTAACCAATCTCAATGCGGTATGCACACACCAACTAACCCATTACAGCACTTTGTGTTGTCATCAACCAATCACAACGCTACAGTACATCAACCAACCAATTCCAGCGAGATGCACTATGATGGATGATCTCACTCCTCGCAACAGTCCACCCTCCTTTAAAATTCCACTCGTGCACACAGTTGGACAACTTTTAGCAATTGAAAATAAACAATCTTTGTCTGCTCCACTAAAGAAATCAAAGGCATTCAACATTCTGAATCGTAAGGATTGAACACCTTCAGATTTTTCACACAAGAGATTTTCACATTTGCAAGTGAATTCTCGACCAGTGGGAAATCACCTTAATCAATGTAGCGTCACTCTTTGTGCAATTAGGTTCTGCCAAAATAAATTTATATTAGTACTATCACTTCAGATCATTATATTCCCTGGCTTAATTGTGTTGTTGATGGTAACTCACAATCTACACCACAAATCTTTAGCAGACAGAAAACCATAAAGTGTCTTATACACTGTTCTCTCAGGTTCAATATTGATATTCCGGGATCTTAGGCAATGCCGAGCCTGATAACTCTGTAACATCTGCACAATCAACATACAAACATCACTAAGTCATTAAAAATGTATACTCCTAATGTAATCAATTAAGACAAAAATAATAACAATTCACGACGGGTAACCCTATTAATACTCACAACTCCAATATAGGAATCTCCTTCGAAAAGTTCACCCTGTTAGTCTTCAAGTTCTGGGCAATAGGTTTTGGGACTCAGGCATTACTGTAACTTGTGCAAGTACTTTATAGCTCCTTCTCAAGATGTAAATTGTCACTCTGCTACCAGATTCAGCTGGACCGCATATAAATTTAAATAATATGGTTTATCGTCTCACACACAGAGCTGATCCTCACTCCTTTTTTCTCTTCTCTTGAATGGATGCTCTTCTTTTCTCTCCCTTCACCCTAAGAACATTTGTGACAGATCTTGGCCATTGTTTATGAGAATCAGGAGACAGTCATCACATAAGTTATAATCGCAGTCTTAAATCTAGGTTAGTCAATAATGAGAGTTTGAATTAGTTTTAAATGGTTTATGTTCATTTATTAATTTAGTTAAATCTCTTTTTCTTTATTCGATTAGTTCAATATCTCAGTCAATTAACAGGATTTATAATAAAGTATGTTTAGATCAAAATCATTTGCATATAATAAATTATGCAGCGCGTTCCATATTGGAAAGAATCCCTATTGGGTGTCAGTCAGAACCCATAAACAGTTCAAGTTCAAGAGGAAAAGTGAGATGGAGAAAAAAGCTCAAAGTCAATAATCAACGTCAGCAGTACTTCCCATAAAGAAAGGTTCATGAAACTCAGTAGAGTCTCCAGCATATAAAGCAAAAACAATCCACAATCAGTAATACGTTAAAAAAAGGTGGCAAATTAGCTTTCTTCATCCAGCATGAATCCTTCAGCAATCAGCCTTGGGAGCAGGTATGGGGAAAAAAGGCATCTGGAAATCCATTACCCTACTGTCGGAACACACACACACACACTCAAAAACACATATAAATATGTTTAAAAAAAAATATATATATATATATATATTTTCTCCAAATGAGAAACTGACGAAGAGGACGCCCAACCTGAAGGGTGGAGAAGTGTGGCTCAATGATTAGAGAGGCAGACCCTGATTCAGAGATCTAGCCTAGGACCAGGGTTCAATTCCCCGCCTCGGCGGGTCTTGGGCTCAAAATTCCACGGACCTGATAATACTCGCCTCGGTGCCTATTCCAATCATGGAGTCCCACTCTGTAACTCTGGGCAATAGCTTGCTTAATCTCCACAACGGCCCCCACAAAGCTAAGAATGCCTGGCCTCCACCTTGGGGGTGCCCTGGAGTGGACGCCTCACAGGGAAAGCCAGGATGGGTTCCACAGCAGTATTCGTACAAGCGCCTTGAGACCCTTGCGGGTGAGTAGTGCGCTATACAAGTATCAATTTACAATTTACAAGGGTCGGGCTTGACAGCAGAGTCACCGTTATACATTCCAGACGAAACCTCACATGTACGTTGCTACGTGAGAAGCAAGCCCTCCAAACAGGAGTGACTGAAGATGAGCTCTTTATTTCAACAGGTATCCCACAAGTGAAGCATTACACGTTTCGACCCAGCCAGGTCTTACCCATATGCAAATTGAGAGGTTTAATTGCTGGTGAGTTTAAATACACTGAGCTGATTAAACAGTGAGGAAGGACTTTAATTTCAGATGTTATATTCATATACTCAAGTTCAGTTTTGCAGTTCTTAATTATCGGGCGATCAGTCTTCTTTTATCAAAATCCATACTCTGAAATCATCTATTGCTAATGCATTCATAATAAAAAAAAATGTTTGAGTAGGTTGAGCAGAATGTTCGATTTAAATCACAATAAAAAGTGTTTTCTCATTTATGCAAGTAGATGGAACTGACAATGAGCTGGACAAAACTGAAAAGAATGAAATAGGTGTCTAAACAGATACTCAGTTGGACGTTTTCATTACATATTCGAGCACAAATCTATTTGTTTTAATAGCTTCGAGCATGTCTAAAAAAAAATATATATATATACTCTCATACATTTAAATAATAGATTTAAAAAAATGTTGATTTCCACAACACTTTTACTATTTTATAATTGGAGGAGGTAGAGAGGATGGTAGTAAACACATGTGGAAAGAGGACTTTGGAGTTAGGTCTCATTGGCTATTTTTAGCCCAGTTAATAACATAAAATGCCATAACGACTAAAAGTCCATACTTCCCTACATTTGTTTTAATTCAGCTGCTTCCATATCTGCTTTAACTCTTCAATGGTTTTTTACTTCATCCATCTCCACAGGAAATATTTTCGATTTTACAGCCATATTTTCAACAAGATGGCATTCAGTAGTGCCCCACTTTGTCATGAATATAGATTGTTAGCGCTCCTTTTGTCAATTAGAACTCTGTGGTAGAACACAGGCGATTCAACTGGCAAACTACTGCTACTGTTGAAAATTCATATTTTACTCAGCTTGCTAAACATTTATCTCACAAGGATAAGGAATTTGTTTGTGTATTTATACAAAATGCACCCTCCTTTCACCTTATAAAGCACCTTTAATAATTTCCATGTGAAAATCATTAGCAAAAACCTTTTCTGTCAAACATAGTTCATAATGCCACACATAGGTACAGTTTAACAAATACCTATTTAGCATTTTGTTTCTTTAATTTTACCTCAATCAACAAATGTAGTGAATTTTCATAATGGTTATGTTAGCACATTTTCGTTTTCCACTAGTTTGCACAGTTTTCATGTCTAAGTTTTCCGCAAAGCATCGCTGGTACATTTAGCTACATCCCATAATAAACCAGTGTTCCCATATCTTACAGAATGCACACTTTGCAAATTCCAGTAAGCCAAAGTTAGAATAATTTTGAAGGTATCTTAATAATCTAGTTTGCACACTTTAGGTTTACTTAGGGTTTGGTGAATATGCTCAGCCACAAAATAATCAATGGATGCCCTTTTTCCAATCCTGAAGTTCGTCTCCCTCATTTAGAGGTGACATACGTTCTACATTTCTTACAGCAATGTATATTTTGGCTGTGCTGTCGAAAACCTATTTAGGGAAGGTCTTCTGTCACATATTTTCGATGTTCATACCACAGAAATGCCACCATCACTGTGAGAGAAAACTCCCAGCATGACCATCAACATGACTTTTTTTGTTTTGGAGAAACAATCCCCACTAAAGAGAGTTTACTATCAAACAATAACAAAGCCCTTAGGAGGCCGCCATGAAAGGTTGGCCCATCCAGCATTACATTTTCACTGAAGGGGCTCCTGCAGTGTCAGCTGGAACACTTCCAGTGAAAATCCTCCACTAAACTGGCAGGGATCCTGCAATACTGTTGGTGGGTGGCCGCTGGGTTGAAGGAGGAACAACCTCGGCCACCACAGCAGTTTGGAGACCTGCCTGCCAAACTGAAAATGAGCTACATTGTTCTTTCAAAAAAATGCTATAGCTAGCACAGTTTGTTATGTTCCGTAAAAGTCAATAGAGCTGTTTTTCATATATTCTTCTAATGCCTTCAGTGCATGCACTTTGTAAATTGAACACTACTCCAGTTAATACAATGGACGATCTCCTGATTGTCTGGTTCTTATTGGGGATTCTAGGAAAGAGCAAAACGTGCTCTCACAATTTAGCTTTGAACATACCCAAAGTGTCTCGACTTTAAAATGAAGAAAAAAGTGTTGGGGATGCTCAGATATTCTTTAGTGTCATTCATTTTTTGCATGAAGACCAAACCGTTTCATAGCAAAGTAGTGTAATCCAATATTACTGTATATAAAGTACAAAGTAGCTGGTATTTTCCCGGCCGCAGGGTAAATAGTGAATTTTTTCTGGTATTTACTTGGCTGTTGGCTAAAAAGTAGACATGATTTATGTATTTATTTATTGGAGTTCTATATAGTGCAAGCTCGACTCAAAGGTATTAGAGCGTTATACATGAGCACAAGTTGCTTTACAGGCGGACACATTCATTTTGTTAGCCATTTTGACTTGCGGCCTTGAAAATAGCAGATAAACTTCACTCTTTACCCAGCTGCCGGCTAAATAATAGAGATTTTGACCTGTTTAGCTGGCGCACATGTAAATAACAGAAAAACATCACTAATTACCCATCTGCTGGCTAAACGGTAGAGATTCTTCACTGTTCGGCTGGCAGGCATGCAAATAGCAGAACTTCAATGTTTTCCTTGCTGCTGCCTAAATTTATTTATTCATATATTTATTTATTTTGAGAGTTTTATAGAGCGCAAACAAGATCCTGGCGGATATCAGAGCACTATACAAACAATAAATGCTACTTTTACAGTAAATACGAGCAAGTCCAACCATATGTACAAAGCAAATTATCAGCATAGTAAAATGTAACATCAAAAAAAATAAGTCTTCCGTTTGGGAGCACGTGTGCATCTCATAACAAGGTTTCCGTAGCCCATACTCATGTGAATTTGGCCATGAGGATGGATTTTACTTCTTTTTTAAAAGAGGTAGTGGATGTGTTGAGTCTGATTTCTGGGGGTAAGGCATTCCAAATTCTAGGCGCCATCCCAGAGAAGGATCTGTTATACGTTTTTTTCTTATGGAATTTTTGTGGTTTCAGTAGTAATTTTCCTGCATTTCTTGTGAATCTAGACCCACCCGAAATTGTCAGTTACTGTGACAGGTAACTGGGTGTTTTGTGATGCATGGCTCTGTGCGTCATGCATGCAAGTTTCAGCTGAATTCTCGCTTCCATGGGTAGCCAGTTCAGGGATTGAAGGTCCGGGGAGATGTGGGAGCAACGTTTTGACCCAGTTATGAGTCTTGCTGCGGCGTTGATTGAAGCTCTTAGTGGTGCAGTTGACGCTTTGGATAGGTCACGGAGCGAAACACATCCATATTCCACTCTAGGTATCACCAGCGCCTGTACTGCTTGCTTGAAGTCATTGTGAGGTAGTAAGGGTTTCAGTTTTCTCAGTGTGTTTATTTCTAAGTTTGTTCCCTTGGTAGCACTACTGATATGTTTTTGCATGTTGAGGTTACTGTCTAAAGTTATTCCTAGAGATTTTGCTGAGTCCACGATGGTAGGTTGAACATTGAACACCGTAATATGTTTGATCCAATCTTGCATTTTGGGGATTTGGGCTGGAGGAACTATTAGTAGGAATTCAGTCTTTAGGGCATTTAGTTTGAGATGATTTTCTGCCAGCCACGTTTGGGTATTCCTAAGCGCTGTATTAAACAGTTTGACATCCTCTAGGGTGTGGATCTTGAGGTATAGTTGTGTGTCGTCTGCATACATGTGATATTGCACGTTAGAGGTTTGTAGAATTTCGGTGAGAGGTTCCAGGAAGAGATTAAACAGTGTTGAAGATAGTGCGGATCCTTGCGGGACTCCCAAAGATACTGGGACGGGCTTGGACAGGGTGTTATTGACTTTGAATTGTTGTGTCTGATTTTGGAGAAATTAATTATGTGAACCAGCTTAGTACTGCCCCAGAAAAACCCATTCTGTATTTCAGGAGGTCTAACAGGTTCTCATGCTTGACCGTATTAAAGGCTGAGGAGAGGTCAAGTAGGATGAGTAAACAGGATCCATTTTGATCTTCTGCACTGTTTGGCTCGAAGCTGTGCACATAGCAGAACAATGTCCCTATTTACCTGGTCACTGGCTGAATAGTAGAGATTCTGCATTATTTGGATGGCAGTCACAGGAAATTTCACTATTTACCTGCCCACTGACTAAATATTTGGCCAGCAGTCAAGCAACCCAAAAACTTCACTCATTAGCCAGCTAGTAGCAACCCAGAAGACATGTACAAAAATGCCAGCAGCCATGCAAAGAGTAAATATACTTAAATATTTATGTGGCTGCCGGTACAATAGCAGAAATTATATATCATTTGACAAGTAGCTTGACAAAAAGCAAACAAATTTCAATATTTCCCCGGCTGCTGGCTAAATAGTAGCAATGATGTACTGTATCGCTGGTGGCCTTGCAATATAACTTTGAAAAGAAACTTCATTATTCACCTGGTGGCTGGCTAAATAGTACACAGTATACACAACCTGGCCAGTAGCTATGCAACTATCAGAGGAACTTCACTATTTTCCCAGCTGATGTCTAAACAGCTTACATTCTGTTTCAATAATGCCGTATGCAGATATCAAGAGGCACTTACACCAGGTAGAAATGAAAAGAAGGACTGAACACATTTGGCATCCATCTCTTTATGAAAGTTAGGGTCCTGCTGCATTATTTAATTTGCAAAACGTGTTATAAAATTCTTCATATGCTTTATGCGAATAGAATAGTATTTTATAAACTGACTCATGTATTGTTTAGTTGATTCACAAAATACTGAAAGCAGAACAACCTGCCTAAGTAGGCAATTGACAGTTTGTGACCTTCATTAATTGACTGTAATCAGAGGGATGGTGGCCTGTGATGGACAGCACACATCTATGACAGCATTAAAAAATGGAAAACTTTTTTTTCAAAGCAGTCTGTGTTCTTTTAAGGACCAACTGTTAGTTTTAAAAAATGGTTTTGGAAAACATCTCATAGTTTCCAAGGGGAAAGGGGTCCTAAGGAAAACCCTTCCCCTTTGCAAATTAGTTACCAACACATTTTGAAGATCAATAGCTCATCAATAGTTTTTTATAGTAATTGAAGTCACAAAATATCAGTAACTTCCTTTCTGAACTGGAAATTGTAGGTAGCAAAAGTCCTTTTACCAGTTGAAAGAAATTTCCACCTCATAAAAAGGGTTTTGCACATAATGATAAGTACTTTTGTGGTCACTAACCCTCTGATGTTGTGACATGATGCCCTTAGAGCTGAAACTGACTAAGATGCAGGCACTAAGATACAGGTCTAAAAACTAAGTTATTTTGACGGGCATGACATAGAATGCCACCCCATTACACCATAGGCCAAGACATAGCAGCTTGTGAGATCCACTATCGAGCTGCCTCATGCTCCACAAATTCTTCTACTCTGCTGATTAGAATATTTGCAAGACTTGTTAAAACTGTTTACTCTTCTAAACCTATGTGTTTACTCTTACTCACAAAGCCATGAAAATGGCTAGATATAGGATTACCAAAAGGCTGTATGCTATTAGAACATCTCTTTTTCTGAAGCAAATCAGTGGATTCTGTAATTACTAATTTTGGTTCAGTTCATTAAACAAATCAGACTAGAACACCTAAAAAAACACTGATTTGCAAAAGTAAAACCAGAAATGGTAATGTATTCCAGTGACATAGAGCCATCTAATATTTAGGGTGATTTGATCAAAAATAAACACTTGCATTGAGCCCCTTATGAAGTGACCAACACACTCTAATTGAGAGGCATCATTCAAATCTCAAGACAGTTGAAAGGACAACTATGGGCCTGATTTAGAGGATGGAGTTAACTCCAGCAGGATGGCAGAGCCTGTATCTCTGACATTCTGAGGAACCTCCGCCCACCAAATTTAAAAGTTGTCGGCTTGCCCTGTGGGCAACTCTCTATATTAGTAAGAACTGCTGTCATGGCGGTTCCTGTTTGTGCACAAAACATTTGAAGGAGAGTGCAGTCAGACATGATTTTCAGACAGCAAACTTTAATTTATTTTTTTTCAAAAGGAAACTTCCAAAGCAGGAGTTTGTTTTTGTAAAACAAAAAACAAATTGTTCCACATGCCAGGAATTCTTTCCCAGGGTGGTGCTGTCATATTTGTTTTCCTGTCCCTTACAGCCAGGTTTTACTCTGAATAGGGTAAGTACTATACAATTCTTCCTTTGATGCCTTCTACTCTGTTGGGCCATCAGGGAAATATTTTTTCGAAGAGCCACAGGAAAGGGCTCGAACTATAATTAATTTAACTGAATGTTATTGGAATATCAATGAAATTTCCTAGTAAATCAGAGAAAGACATATAGGCATCAAACACACAGAAGAAAAGAAACTTACAGATTGCTATTCATTGACTTTATTACAAATACTGCAAGAAATAAGATACTGAATAATCAGAGATATTTTGTTACCTCTTTTTATGTGTCCTACTGATCAATCATTTCACAGTTCCACTTTAATATGTGGATTCACTATTGAGGTTTTAGAACTGATTTTGAGTGTTTCTCTTTCAGGTATAATTTTGTGGCTGCAGCTCAGACCCAGCCTTTGTGCTAGGTGATGGCTCTCCAAGCAGTAGCAATAATGCTGCCTCCAGGCAGAAGTATCCAAACCAAGGACACAATGAAGCATGAGATCTCAGCACCTGGCTGGCCTCAGGCTTTCTAAGTAGTCATCAGGCACAAACAAAAGGACAGCCCTGCTTAGAAACTTTGACACCTTTAACAAGAGAAACCTATGACCTACGTCTTAATACTACCATCTACCATATGTCCTCACTCAGGATGAACTAACCAGCAGCTCTTTGCTAAAGAGGACCTCACAGAATTTATTTGGTTAGTCTTTTCTCCATTCTCCTTTACTTCAATTCTGGGTCTCCACCCTCTACCCGCAATCAACACCCCTCCACTCACTATGCAGGGAAGTTGTATCTACTCCCCATCCCCTCATGAAAAATAAATCCCACTGGTCCATGCATTTGGAATTTCATCTAACAAGGAGTCTTACTGCACAGCACTTGTTACATACCCACCTCATATAAACACACATGGAATGTCAGACCAAAATCCCTCTTTGGGCCATCTGAGATTATCTATGTGGAGCATCCATCACCCACTCTTCTGCTTATCAAAGCCTTCTAATGATCCTGAGATTCCTTTTGCTGATTGCTATATCCTTTTACCAGCTCTGTTAGCCATTAACTTTTTTTCGGTCGAGCCTAGGCAGCCCAAGCGTTTAGTCTACGAGACATGCTGTATTCACTACGTGGGCTTACAGCCCGTCCACTGTATTTTTATTTGTCCTTTTGATTGTTGTTCAAAAATGCATGCTTGCTAGTGTTTAATCCCTCTTCTTTGTCCCTCCATTTTGTGTTTGGTTTCCTTCCACAGAGCACAACCCAATAACTGTTAACATTAAGCTTCTGTGTTTATTTGTTTGTTTCAGGGTCAATTTTTTTTATTCCTGCACTGGTCACTGTTTACCCATCTTTGATGATTCAGCCCGTAATTTAATCTCTTCTTCCCATTCAAATACCGAGATGAAATACCAGATGCTTCCGACGCTCTTTTCGGAATCGTCTCTTTAATTTTTTCTGACTTCAAAGAGTGAGGATTTTCACGAAACCCCTCCCGTTTGCTGCCTGTTGTTTTAGCGATCCTGTCTCCGGACTGTAAGCAGCCCAACCTTGCAGCACAGTTAAGGGCTTGGACAACTCCCATCGCATTTTCTCTGATACTTGTTTATATAATGGGAGCACTAGTTACATTGTGCAATGTCAGATTAATTCTTGGGGCCATTTTTATAGAGTGCAAAATTGACTTAAAGGTAGTAAATTGCTTTACAAAAGCACCAGCTACATTATACAAGGTCTGGCTAATTTTCTTGTTTTTACGTGCTTTTAAGTGATGCCGACGCTGCCCCTTTTATTCATTATTTCCTCTCTGCCTGACAAATCGGAGCAGCATTTCTCCCTCCCACTACGCTTCATGCTTGCCTGCTGCCTATTCCTTTCCTCTTCCTTCTCTCAGAGCTCTAATTTCAAAGCACATTCATGGGAGCTCCCCAGGGACTGTGAAGCAGTGTTTATTATATAATGTTAACTGGAGTGACCCAAAGGTGTTGGAGTGCTTTACATGAGTGTTAGTTACATTAAACAAGGACAGGTGCATTTTTGGAGGCATTTTTATAAAGCGTGAACACTACTGACCCAAGGGTATTGGATCACTTTACGAAAGCACCAGTTGCATTGCGCAAGCTCAGGTAAATATTTTTGGTTTTAGGTGTACAGAGATTAAGTGATGCAGACCCCATCACTGTTTATTCATTATATCCCCTCTACCTAACAAATGGGAGTATTTTATTGCTGTTTCTATATCCAGTGCTCCTATACTGCCCTGGGGCAGGGGCAGAGGGCGGGGCTGAGGGGTTGCTAGTAAACGGGTAGTACAATCAGTGTTTGGAATGGAAAATTCTGGAGAAGGGTGCCTGGGGAATAGAGGTCTGGGGGAGGAGGGATGTGATGTCTCCACTATTGGAAAGTACCTCACTGCTTTTTTTCATAGGCTGTTTAATATTCTAGTGATGCAGTCACACACAGACTGTTGCAGTGCTGTTGACTTGCATTGAGGCACTTGTCTTTCTGTCTGTGCATTAAAAAGCCTTGGAATGTGTACATAATTGTTTCCTGAGGCAAGCATGTATTCCTGAATCACACTGCATGACCCAATGTGTAGTAATGGTATTGCTTTTCAATCCCTGGCAAAACAGCACCCAGTATCATGTGTTACAAGGCTAAACACTTATAAGATCCCAATGGCAAGACCTATCGGCTATACCAGTTCATGTTCTTGACTTCAACCATCTGAGTTTCTCAACCCCTTTCTGCCATCCTTCAAAGACCACACTCATTTTCACCAATCCACCTGAAAGGGCCGGGCCCATAAGGTTCTGGACCTATTCTACAGTACCAAAAACAAATGGACATAAAGACACCTCAAAATTGGCATATATAAATACATTGTAATCAGCATGAAACCAAATTGGCATATCCAGTTGAGACGGTGTAGCATAAACAAAACAATTAGCTCAAGAAACAGGATACAGAGGATCAGAAAGCATGAGTCCAAATTCCCCTGCATCGAAGGTTGGTGAATAAAAAGTATTAATCTATCCCTACTCTAACGCTAAGTGACATCCCTACTTCAGCATTTTCAGAAAGGAAAGTTAAAATGTGTTAGTCAGTGGGGTCTCCCTAAGAAGCCTATCCACAACCAATGGGTCATGTAGCATAATGCTACTGAGACAGAGATCGTTCTAAGATGCTTTCTCTCCGAAGGCAGAAAAAGAAGTGGGCCCTTTCTCTACTTTCAACATCCCAATATCTCAGGTAACCTTCACATGAATCTGTGCAGGTCACCTCATGTTCTCTGAATATGATCTTAAAGGTAATTTTCCATGGGATAATGGTGTTCTTGTTTTGCAACAAGATGTCCTTGGTTCCCAGGCCTTCTCCTGTGTGAAGCACAACAGCCTTCTTTTTGACTCAAGTTTATGATGGAATTTCTCTACTTGCGTGACCAAAAAAACAAAGACATTCTAGCAAACAAGGAGGCTTCTTTCACACAAAATGTGAGAAAGAAAACTTCCACAGCACACATGAAATGCAGCTATTAATTCTAAGGGGAGAGATTCCAGTAAAATGCATGTCAGGCCCACAAAATTGCATTCTACACATGTGATTATAATGCACCTCTACAAATGAAATCCAATTTCCACTACATCACATCTTTAACCTCTTATGACAAGTTTCAGTCCCTATGCCCTCAGATCCACCCTCAGACTACTTGAGAACGTGGATTTTACGCTAAGAGGTTAGAGTGTAACAGTCCCATTAGCTTTTTATTTACTTTGCATGCTCTGATTTTCAGCAAATACTTACCAGTTCCATATGTGGGCACGATAGATGGGGGTTTCTAGGGGTTGGCAGCACAAGAAGCATGAATAGAAGCCATTTACCAAATAGGTACCCGTATATATATGGCCCTGAATCACACAGGTGTCCTTCTGCTCTCCATCTTCTTCCTTTACTTCCAGGTCCTTCTGTGACTGTAGGTGTTGGTCCTCCCCCTAGTCCTGTTACAAGTCCTCCTCTTCTGGGTTGTTTGTTTCCTTCTCATCCTCATCTTGGCCCTGGTCTAACTAGTTCTGGGCATGCTGGCACTGGTTTCCCAAATCTAGCGGTCCTAGTTGTAGTCCTTTTTGACACAGATCTTCCTGGCTATGCTCCTTGCTTATCCTTGTATTAGCCCTTCCAGAGCCTACTGATCCTGGTACTACTGAACCTTACTCTGATCTTGCTGGGTCCTTCCTTATCCACAGAGCCCTGTTGTCCTGGTTCTCCTAGGGAAGGCACTCCTACTGTTTCTGGTTTGGCTCATTCTGATTCTCCTTGCCCAGGTTCTTGTGGTCCACCTGGTACTGTATCCACTTGTCCAGGCCATCCTTATTTGGTCCTCTTGGGGTGGGCCAGTCGTTTTGATCTTGGTCAGGTCCCATAGGTCCTAATTTCTCTAGTTGTCCTGGTTCCCTTGATCTTCACCAGCCTGGTCCTAATACCCCAGTTCCTAGTCCTCTTGTCCACTTGGAACTTCAGGTTCTGGTCCCTTGGCGTTGACCTCTCTTCTCCTCTTAGCCCTGATCTTAATTCTGTTTATGCTGATCCTTCTGGTACTCCTAATCCTCCCCATCTGGTCCCTAGTCCTAATGGACCTAATCCACCTACTCCTGATCTGACTAGCCTTCAGGGTACTCCTACAGTATGTCATGATGCTCTTGGCCCTGGTCCTCGTGCTTGCCTTCACCTTGGCCAAACTTGTCAACCTTGTTCAGGTCATCCTGTTCTTAGCCACCCAGCTTGTCCATCATAGCTCCTGCCATCATGCCCTATCTGGTCCTGTTCCTTCTTTTCCTCCTCATCCTGGTCCTGCTTGTCCTTGTATGCCAGGTCCTGTACTACTGGGCCTCTGTGACTTGAGTTATCCTAGATTAGAATGACCAGAGGGTGTTATAAAGAACCAGGAAGTCTACTTCCAACTGGACCAAGATCAGAAGGTCCATGATTGTCAGTCTCAGAGAAATCCTAAACCAGGGTGACAAGAACTACATGAACTCAAATTTTCTGGAAGGGCTGGTGATGGAGCAAGGTTGCGCATGTAAAGCAACTTGCTTGTATTCAGCCCTCTCTAATAACTCATAATGTACTAACTAACATGTTTTGTCTTATTCATAAAGCATTACACAACAAATTAGGTATTTAGAGGAAGCTTGTCTATATGCTTTTACTAACCCTAATCCGCTTGCACTAAAATGGCTGCTGCTACGCGGGATTTCTTACTGCGCATGCGTCTGTCACACTCACGTGACATGACTTATCTTTCGCTTGGAGGAAAACTTTTGCTTCTGCACACCAGAACTAAAATGGCTGCTATGTGTTATTAACGTGCAAGAAGCTTGCATAGCTGCTTTTGCTAAGCTGTTCGTTCTGCCTAATTTCTAATGCAATAGTTCAAATAAAATAATGGGAATAGAGTAGTGACAAGTGGTATACAGAACATTCATTTATTCTTTGTTAAAAAACTGTTTGTCTTTTATTTTTTACATGTAACATTTCGGGCCTGATTAAACCCCACTGCACCCATTTTGAACATGCTCCCAAGACTCCAAAAGCTCAAGAGTCACTAGCATTGAATTGAAGTTTCATTTTTGGTATGGTGTGATGACCTCTCCTCTCTTCTTGTCCAATCAAAATTGGGGATCCTTACACTTGTAACATTGGGGGGTGGTACACTGACCTGGAAAATAGTATAACTAGGTTAGGCTTAGTTAGCTAATTTGCCCAACTTGTCCAAATAGCTGACCTGTTACTGACCCAACGCACTCAATAGATGATCGAGAGCAGAGGTGCTGGCGGAGCACTCTGCCAGAAGATTCGATAACCCAATCGGGGTTCAGGAGCAAGGGTGCTGGCGGAGCACTCTGACGGAAGATTCGATAACCCAATCGGGGTTAGGCTGTTAGCTGCAGAAAGGCTTGTAGCGCTGGCGTACAACTTTAACTGTGGGTGCTGGTCTTAGCCTGTGGTGGTCCTGTCCTGATCCAATTTGGCGGCACCTGTCCTGATTTCTGGTCGGCACCTGGTGTATTGCTGGCACTTACACTTTTGAGGTTCCATCTTCTAACTGACCCGTGGCCAGGGTTAGTTCTTCACACCATTCTAGGTAAATATACTATGTGGGTATGTCATTGTACTGTTTCCTATGTCACATGCGTAAAGACTGCCTTATAAAATCTTTGCATATTCTCATTCTAATCGTTAATTTCCCGATCAAAAGTTTTCTGGTTACAAATGTTTGGATTATAACTTTTTAAGAATTTTAGATAAAGAGTTTAAACTGTTCCAGAGTTTGAGGTTATTATATGAGTGCAAATGTTATTTTTTCCTACCTATTTTCTTGCTAACTCCCTGATCCTATAGGACTTTTAGGTACCGGGGACAAGGATTGGTAAGCCAATGGTATAGGTCCTAAAAACGTATTTATATAAATCACTGATTATTGGAAGAGTGCACAGGTTACCTGATCAAAACTCATCACATGTTGTTTTATGGGCCCAGGTGAGTATGGTAAAAATGAGTCGGGTGACCTGCGCGCTCTATCACTGGGTCTAAAAAAGTTTTCTTCAGCAAAGGTACCACCATGGCGTGTTTCCAGGGCCGGCTTTAGCACTGGTAGCGCCCAGTGCAACAATGTTTTTTGGCACCCCCCAATAACCACCACCCTCATGGATTCGCTTCCTACCACCCTTTAACGGTGTCCATAACCACTCTTTCTCAGATGCATTTAGTTAATTTTATAGCGTCACTCGTAAAAGTGAAGGCTGTCAGAGCACTTTACATAACACACACATTACACAGAGACTATCAATCATAGGTGTGTAAATCAGTACAAATGAAATGTTACATAGGGAGACAGAAGACAACAAGGGGTGGATTCACATGTCATCCATACAGGTAGGTAGTATAGTTGAACAGTACTTGGTCTGGAGAAGCACAAACTCTGAATTGATCATGGAACACAATGGATTGGGGCTCTCTTTAATAACCACAACTGATTTGAACCCAAATGAACGCTTTTTGCAACATGAGAATAATGAAAGTCAGGGGGGAAAATCCATACACTCTATTTAATACCTTGAAGTCTGCACGTAGTTCTTATATGCCAGTATATAGTAATAGCTCACTGTAAACTGCAAATAATAAAAGGAAGTTTCTGACAAAAGCGGTAACCCACTGACCTGCTCACATTACATTCACTTTGTGATCTGCATGGTACATGTTCTAGCAGGCATATTGAACCTCTGCGCTACCTTTACATAAATCAGAACTTCCACGAGTCAAAACTTCTACTAGACAAAACTCCGATCTTGCGAGGAAGAACATTATTCACCGGAGTTTTCGTGACATTTTAATTGTTGCCTGAAAATTGTTGGAGGCCATGAACGTGGTAGCAGGTGCTTCTAAGCACAAACTGAACCAGCAAACAGGTGCCTCCATGCCAAGTTAGCACCTGGTGCAGTGGCACCGATCACACCACCCTAGAGCCGGCACTGCGTGTTTCCAATTGCTATGAACCTGCCCCGAGCTGAAGGACATATTCAGTAGTGCGGTTAGAACCGGAGCAATTACCTCCTTCCCTCGCCTCAAAAAGTTAGGGGGAACTGGGTCCAAAGGTGACCCTGATTTTACAGCGTCTATCAACTTCAGAATCTCACTTTTCACAGGAGAGTGAAAGACAAACCTATCATCGGTCCAAGTGGGGTCCCTACCACAGGAGCAGGGACCAAATTCCTACTACCTTCCAGAAAGATGGCATACATTTTATCTATCTTGCCCAGAAAAAAGTCTACAACTTTATTGCAGTGATCCATAGAAGCAGGAAGTGCTGCTGTCATACGTTCCAGAGAGAACAGTTGTTTGACTACCTGGAAGATGTTCTTTGTGGAATTTTTTGCTAACTCAATTTGCTCCAAATAAAAGTCCATATGCACTCTCCTAATCTGTAAGTGATAAAACTTCAAAGCCGCTAGGTCATTTTGCCTTTTTTTCCACGTAGTTATTCCTACACTGGCATTCAAAGCGTTTGCATTTCGATTTCAACAGCGCCAATGCTTCTGAAAAAGAAATTCACAGATGTAGTCGTACAAGTGCTTTTGCTTGGTTTCAGGGATATCAAGGAGTCCACTACCTCCTTGATCCATAGGGAGACTAAATTCTTTGCTATCTCAGTTTCGGCCCCTAAATCAGGGGTGCTTGAGGCCAGTTTCTCTTCAAAGATGTCCTTAATGTGCCCCAATTCCGAACCATTCAGGGCTCACACTGCTTTCCCTGCTTGTAGAGGACCTTTCTAGGATTCATTATCCTGAAAGGGAGAATATGATGGTTGGACCAAACTACAGGGACTGGAAGCAGAGCTTCAACCTCCATACTATTAGTAAAGAGATTGTCCAATGTATGACCCCTACTATGCGTAGGAGTATGGACCAGTTGGTTAAGACCCATCGCCCATAGTCCTTGGATCAGCTCAGCAGATTCTTTACTTCCGTTATCTTAGCAGTGAAGATTCAGATCACCCAAGAGGATGAGGTTGGGGTAGTGGATAGCGTAGGGGGGCACATTTCCAAGAGTTCTTCAATAAAAGCTCTTGATGGACCAGGGGGTCTGTAGATAAGAAGCCCTTCAATAGATTTAACACTAGTGATATTCAAGGTAAAAAAAGCTGTTTCGCAGCTGTACATCGGCAGTTTAAATTTTTTTAGATGACATTCTTTCCTAATTATCACAGCAAGCCCCCCTCTCACCCATCTGACCGGATCTATCCACCTGAAGGATATCATACCCTTCAGGTATTGCATCCAGTATATCCGAGGCAGACAACTCATCAATCCAGGTCTCGACTAAAAATAGCCCAGCCGGTTTTTGGTCCAAAAGTAGAGCATACATTTCTAAACAGTGTTTGCTTAGCGATCTACAATTTAGAGAGAGACATAGTAAGGGGGCATTGACAACTCTCAATGCTTCCCCACTCTCTCTTTCTTCCACACCCGGTGTTAACACGAAGCCACAGTTGCTGCAACCCCCTCACCCACTATCAGCCTCCATAGAATGAAGACAATCAGTGTCTACTAACCCTCTAAGGGCCATCAGTTCCTCTGGAGAGTACCCCCCTATATACATGGTGGGCAAACCAGTGGTACTGGCAGTAAAAAGCCCCTCCCTCTTCCCCCCACTTTTAGCAGCAAGTGATAAAAGCAGTTTAAAAGTGAATTTTAGAAAGCAAGTAATAAAACAGTTAAAAGTGAATTTTAAAAAGTTCAACAGCAATAAAGCACCCGTAGGCAAGAGTCACAGCTCTAGCGAGGTAGCGCCAATGACTGATTGATGTCCCATGCTTGCCTGCTTGAGCATGCGCCTATGTAGCGTGTGCGCTGGAAAGACTAGAATGCTCCAGCTGCACCACACTCGGCTCCGGAAGTGGGAGTGCCGGAATGAAGGCGAATATGCTGATGGTCCGTCGCAGCGTCCTCCACTCAAACGGCACAAACCGCGTCGGACCAGGGCGAGGGTACCCTCGGCGAAGTCAGGAGAAACTGGCAGTAAGCAGCCCCTCCCTCTTCCCCCACTGTAAGCAGCAAGTGATAAAAGTAGTTTAAAAGTGAATTTTAGAAAACAAACAAGCAAGTAATAAAACTGTTAAAAGTGAATTTTAAAAAGTTCAAGAGCAATAAAGCACCCGCAGGTAAGAGTCACAGCGCTAGCGAGGCAGCGGCGAGGACTGATTGATGTCCTCTGCGCACCCGCTTGAGCATACGCCTATGTAGTGTGTGCGCTGGAAAGACCAGGCCGCTCTAGCTGCACCACACTCGGCAACGGAAGTGGAAGTGCCGGATTGAAGGCCAACATGCCGAGGGTACGCTGCTGTGCCCTCCGCTCAAATGGCACAAGCAGCAGCGAATGAGGGCGAGAGTACCCTCTGCGAAGTCGGGAGCAACTGGCAGAAAGCAGCAAGTGATAAAAGCAGTTTAAAAGTGAATTTTAAAAAGCAAGTAATAAAACATTTAGAAGTGAATTTTAAATAGTTCAACAGCAATAAAGCACCCCTAGGCAGAGTCACAGCACTAGCGAGTTAGCACCAAGGACTGATTGATGTCAAAATGTATTTAATTTTCTCACAAGTGTTGCATCCCCATTACAAGATGGCCACCAAACTACCATATCCTGGAGCTTCTTTTTTTAAATTTATTTCCGGCTAAAAAATGGACCTCTTTCACACTATGGGGCCCATTAGGATGGCAGGCGATTGCCCCCGCCAGGCTGGCAGTAGCCACCGCCAGCCTGGCGGGGGCGATCCGCCCGCCATCCGTGCTCTAAAGATCACCCCGCCATATTAGTATGGCGGGGGGACCGCGGCAGACGGTAAGACCGTCCGCCGTTTTTCCGGCCCGTTCGCCTTGTGACCGGGCGGAAAAGGTATAATACGGTGGCGGTGTCTATCAGACACCACCAGCCATATTATGATGGGCAATTTTGAATGCGTTTCCCTGGCGGCAATGCTGCCACAGAAAGGCATGCAGAGAATCCCTGCGGGGTCCGTTGCGGGCCCCCAGGGACTCGGGAGGGGTGGGGGGTGCACATGGGGAGTACCTATGGTACCCCCCAGCAGTTCCATGCACAGCATGGCAGGCACCGCGCAGTGCCTGCCATGCTTTGCATGGAAGTGCACAGCATGTTTTCCTGCCACAATGGAAGGTAGGAATGAGGGATGTGCCCACCACTGTGGCGGGCGCATCCTAATGCTGCCAACGGGACCCCCACCTTTATGGCAGGCAGTCCCTAGTACTGCGAGGATGGCGGGCGGGCAAAGTCCACCCACCATCCTAATGGGGGCCAATGTATCCAGCAGCTGGTCATATTGTACATTTTCTCCACAATTTAGTCTAAGGCTGGCTAAACAGCAGACAATATGTAATATTTTGCCAGCCGCTGGTTAAATAGTAGAGATTTAGTCACTTCCTAAAGCACACATGTAGTTTATACAAGTAATGAATACAAGCCAGCAAGAGTATTGTGGCTTCTGTCAATTCTTTTGTGCCATAGTCATAGAAAAAAAGTAAAAAAGTAACTGTAATGGATTTAAATCTATAGAAACTGGCAATACTTACTCTTACATGTATATCAGTGGCAAGTTATGTAATTTTAAATCTGGGCAGAATTTGGTGTTTTGGTGGTGACCCCTCGCCCCAATTTTTTATGATGAGTTGTATGGTTTCTCAGACACGCATTAAATATATGCAGTGTAAATTAAGAGAAAGATATAAAAACACCATCAGTCAAATATAACTGTTTTATCTTAATAAACATATTTTGTTTGCCTAATTCTTAACATGTACTAACTGTATTCATGTTGTAAGAGCCAGTTTGTATAATTTAAATACATTCAAATTTACAGATTTAGGTTTTTACAAATTCCAATATTGATGTTGATTGATGTTGAGAAGTCCAGCTATTGTGCAATATCATTATAAATTGATTTGTTTGCCAGTGATGATAGCCTTTAATCTCTAACTGTTGAACTTAAATATGTTTTAATTAACTTTAACTTAGAGAAGCTTCTCACTTCAGTAGCCACTGTCACTGAAAGAGTTAAAAGTATGTTCAAAGTCAGACATTAGGAAATATTATTAGTGGGAAACGATTGCTAGGACAGAGCACAGCATAGAATCATACTTCAGCAGGTGCCAATTGGCAGTGGGAAGGGGTGCAAAGTAACACGGGGGAGGAGCACAACATGGAATAGCGGTGCAGCAAGAGAATGGCAAAATGTAGCTATAGAATAGAATGGAGGACTTAAAACAATCAAGCATGGGCGGGAGCGCTGCAAGGTACTGCAATGTAGCTCAGTTGGTTTAGTGCAGTGGTGAAAACACACTATAGATTTTCATTTATTGCTAGATTTTGGCTTTGAACTAGGGAGATAGCAATTTGGGCACGCACACTGGAGGTAAAAATTATGCCACATGTATGATGTTTTGCTATAATATAAAAGATGGGGCACCCGACTTGATGAGAGTGTATAATTATTAAGGCCATTGAACTTCGAACGATCCACCTAATGATATCTGTCGCTCTCCAAAAGTCGTCACCGATTATACCCTCCCCTTCTTGTGCACGTACTCAGAATGTGCAACATAGTGTGATTTCGACCCTCTGACTTCCATCAATACAGCCAGCCTAGTCTCTAAAGACAATAACACTCTAAGACAGCTCTGCAAGACGGCAGCTGGGTGGCATTACCATGAGCACTGTTGTCCATCTTTCATTTCCACGATGACCATCATCATGGAAATGCAAGTATGGTGTGGGTGGTGGTTCCTTTGTTTGACTGTGATGGGTTTGGGCGCTGGTACTGTATGTACAGGAGAGGTGGGTGTAGGGTGTGGGTGAGTGCATGAAAACTTGCAAGAGGCACCTTGGCAGGGAAGGCTGGGCGAGGAGTACCCAGGTATGGAAGACTGGACCCGGCTCTCATCAATCATTACTTGGAAGCGCCTCTAACCTGTAACCATTACAGGATCCTTTTGGGGCAGCATTCCGCCACCAAGGGGCTAACAGCAGGGACAGTGAAGGCTTACCAGGGCACTCCAGGTGGGAAAGATCCTCATCCTGCTCTAACAAGTGGTCACTCAGCCTTGCAGGTGGTCATTCATGGACTGGGGTAGTGCCTTGACCCATTTCCTCAGCGCCCATCATTGCATTGGAGGCTAGACATGCAAAAGCTCTCATTGGGTATCAAGAGGATGAGGGCCAAAGTTGGTTGGGCAGTTCTCTGGAGTATCAACAAAGAAGCCAAGAATGCAGCCATCTCCACCTGCATTACCTTTACTACCAACCACACAAAAGAACTCTTCAAAATAGTCAAAGAATTGTCCAACCCCAAACCCATAGAGAACACTAACCACCCCTCTCAAGAACTCTGTGACATCTCCTCAGACTACTTCCACAGCAGGATCACCACAACCTACAACAATTTGAACCTTAAAACCTGCCACCCTCAACCCTATCAACTTCAACCAACCAGCGAACACCAGCCAAACTTTACTACCTGGTCTCCTCTCACCTCCCTGATGACCTCAGCCATCATGTTTTTCATCCATTCTGCGTCACGACAAGACCCCTGCCCGCACCACCTCTACAACCTTGCAGCAAACCCAATCAGCATGCAACTCACCAGCATCTTCAGCACTTCCCTCTCCATAGGGACCTTCCCAGACAAATGGAAACACATAGATGTCATACCCCTCCTAAAAAAAGCCTCAGCCTTCACCAGCGATCTAAAAAATTGACGTTCGATCTCCCTACTCCCCTACCAAGCCAAGAGAGTACAGAAAACAATTGTAATGCAGCAAAAAATATATGCAAAGCAAGTACAACGGTGATCACCTGAATTAATCTCTGGGTTTTAATACTTGATTATAGCAAATTTATTTTAAATACAAACACAGAATTATAATTGTCCTCACTCAGTTGGACAGATGCCCTAATCCTGCAAGGTGTCCCACAGCAAAAAAAGCTAGCAAAAAAGAAATCCACAATATTACATTTGCAAACAATATACCAAAACAATAATTAACATTATCACAGCGACTCTAATGGACCATATAAAAAGGGTTTTCTTTAACTCTGAGTCCTCCTTTAGGAATTAATGAATGATAGTTTTGCAATTCATTTGATGCACAATCCCATTTAGAGATAGTTTTTAAAGTATGCACACATCAGGAAGACCCCTATCCTCTTTAGTCTTTTGGGTTGTGTACCAATTATCATTAACAAAATGTTGGGTTTGTAGAGATTTCTCCAAAGAACATTTCCTACCCAGACAATGTATTTAAAAAAAACATCAACCAGCAGCTCACCGAGTTCCTGGAACAAAGCCAACTACTGGGCAGATCACAATCAGTATTCTTTGCCAACCACAGCACTGAGACCACACTGATTGCCACCACAGACAACATTAGAACACTTCTCGACTTTTGAGAAACCGTTGCCCAGATCCTCCTCGATCTGTCTGTGACTTTTGACATCGTCTTTCACAACACCCTTTTGAACAGACTCTACAACATAGGCATGCAACAAGACGCCCTAAAGTGGAACACCTTCTTTCTTACAGGACGCACACAGAGCATCCGACTGTCTCCCTTCACCTCTGCACCCAAAGACATCAAATGCAGCCTACCACAAGGATCATTCCTCAGTCCTAACCAGTTCAACATTTACATGACCCCCTCGCAGATATCATCAGATGCCACAGACTCAATTTAATCTCCTACATAGATGACTCTCAACTCACCCTCTCAGTCACCGAGAACCCCTCCAACGCCAAATTCACCTTCTGGGACACCATTACCAACGTAACCAAATGGATGAGTGACAACTACTTACAACTCAATTCCGACAAAACCAAAGTACTGATCTTCGGGAAGGACATCTCTGCATGGGACCACAGCAGGTGGCATAACTCAGACCTATACCCACACTGACCAACCATCAACAGCTGACAATAAAATGACAAATCAACACAGTTGCCTACTCCTGCTTCCTCACACTTCACATGCTCAACAGAATCTTCAGATGGATCCCAACTAACACTAGAAAGATCATCACTCAGGCCCTCATCACCAGCCGCCTCGCCTATGGAAACACCCTCAATGCCAGCATCCAGACCATACAGAACACTGCAACCAGACTCATCCTGGACCTCCTCAAATTAACCCACATCAACCCCCCACCTGACAGACCTCCACTGGCTGCCCATCCAGAAGAGATGCCAGTTCAAGATCCTCACGCACGCCTACAAAGCCCTCTATGACCTAGGACTTGAGTACATCAACCATCTACTGAACTTCCAAAAACCCTCTTGACACTTGCACTCCTCTTCACTTACCCTCGCACCCCCACCACATCCGTTGCTGCTTCAACAGTGGACGGTCCTTCTCCTACATCACTGCTAAGACCTGGAATGGCCTTCCTTTCCAGCACCATACTGCCTCCTCGCTGGCAGACTTCAGACTCAAGACCTGGCTCTTTCACTGAGACTCAGTGCCCAGATACTCCTATTGGTGACAGTGTTGAGCTTTACAAATGCTGTTTCGATTGATTGATTAATTTACTATGGATGGCCTTTATATGTACTTTCTATCTGATCTTCCAGGATCTGATAGTGGGGCCGAAGTACTGTTTTGACCATAAAAAGATTAGTTACATGTACACAAAGTTATGGAATTGCAGTCCTTGACACTCTTTTAATTATATATGAATACCAAATGCAACACCCACACTGGAAAAAAACATTTATTCAATGTTGTAAGCTTACATACATACGCTTATGCTGTCTTCATGGACAGAGTATTACTTGAACTATGGATATTTGTAGCAATGTAGAGGAAAGCCACCTTTTCTCTATGACCATTCCTGATTTTTGCCTCTTTAAGGGCGCTGATTTTGGCTTGTATTATGACATTGTGACCCTGCTATTTATTGCCACAGTGTGTGTGCTCTGGGACAAAAATTTAAATTGTCAAATTGTTTTCTCCTAATTGGTCTATTTAACGTTCCTATATGACCATAGTAAATGGTGTAGAAAATGCACCAATAGCAAGTAAATTAAATGACATATGTGTGATGCACTGTTTATTTTTACCACTCAATTTTATGTCAAAAAGATATGGCAGCTAGGAGCACGACCATGTTCTGGCTGAGCTGCAGTTTAAAGCTTTAGCAGTGGCATATGGCAAGTAAAAGTGTCTTTGGCATGTAGGAAAACCTATTTGTATATATCAATAGGTCACACATTAAGTATGACTCGTACATCCTCAAGGCAGTTTAATATACAAAAAAGTTGCAAACTATATATGTGAAACAAGTGCCCTCACAATCACAAAATGTCTAAAAGCTATTTGCAGTGCGTAGGTTCAGCGAGATTCACTATAAAACAGGCCTAAGAGCAATTACATATTTTATTTTACATCTCCACTTGGGAAAATGCTAGAAAAAAGATTCTAAGTTTTTTCAACTTCATTTTTAATATCTGATTGAATTGTAAAATCAGTTTTTGATAGCCTTAGTGGAAAAAGAACTTTATAAAAATGTACTTTCTATTGCCTGAGCCACCACTAGAAAGAGACAGCTCTCTAGAGGATTGTAGCCTGAACTATGGGTCCAGGAAAGCAGAGCTATTGTCAATAACTGGTCACTGAATAGGGATTAGCCATCTGTGAGAGGTCAGGAACAGTTGGAAGAGCAATGAGTAGTCTTAATGCTACCTCTTTTGGGTCGAAGGTGTCAAGTGGGGCGCCCTAGTGATTCAGCTCCAATTGATTGCCAGAGCCTTTCTAAGTCCTTTAACCCCTGACTTTTACAGTATAGAAAACAACTTTGGATCCTGACAGAGATGGGGGGAGCCAATATTTAAATAGGGTAATGACTTCAGAAAGATACATAAATCCTCCTGGAATTAGATGGTTTCTGCCACCTTGGATTTAGGGCTTCTGGACATTTTTACAGGAAGTCTAAAGGAAAATACTGCAAAAGAAAATGGAATTGTTTGAGAGCTAGTAGATATAATTCTGCAATCACTGACTAGTGTATAGGATAATACTGACACCTCACCACCACCTCATCAGAACATTGCTGGACCTGGAAAGGCACCACCTGAAGTAGAAGGCCATGTGGGAAGAAAGAAGACTTTTGACTTCTACTTACAACACAGGGGCTGGAACTGCTCACCAAGGGCCAGGTGGCTTATCTCCTGGAACATCTGGAAGCTATGTCTGGAGAGAAACCTGTTACCTAGAAGCCTGCCCGGATGACCTGGGCCTGGACCTGTGGACCAGTAGTTAGCAAAGTAAAACTTCACAGCAGTTTGAAAATAGTTGGTCAGTCCTGCAGAGGATGGACCAAGGTGCTGAGGTTTGCCCAGGGAAGGTGCACCCAAGGTGGACAAGAAAGCCATGAGTGTCTAACTCAGAACCTTTTACTGCACCTAAATGAGTTTAGTGGGGCCTCATGGTGATGGTATCTGGCCTTGTGAAGCCCTGGCCAGATACAGCTGCCTTGCCCTTCTGAGAACCAGGAATATGCCTAAGTCTGATGGTAAAACGTTGAAACAAGATGAGACAGCAAATTAATTTCAGCTACAAACTGACCTTGATGACTATGAAGTCCAGATTTGTCCCTCTCATAGATTTTAGTTCAAAACCAATAGCTTTAGTGGGAGTTCAATGATGAAAAAAACAATAGCTCAGTGGAAGTTCAATTATGATGTATCTGACAACGAGGGACCCTCGCTTGCTTCAACCCTGAACCTTGCCCTGCAGCAGGACTTTGACTTGCGGAATAGGTTAAAAAATTCACTGTAGTGGCCTGTCTTCTGTGCCCAACCACCACTCTATCATGGTCAGGTTGGATTCATGCTTAGGTCCCTAAAAATTCTAAATGTTGCTTCCGGTGAGGTCATGCCACTTACATTCTCGTAGAATCAATGAAGAAACAATATCTTGGTAATATTGCCAAGTGAAAAGTCTTCGAGATAATTGTTGCCAGCAAGTGAAACATGAGAAACCAACTTTTAATAAATCTAACGCCACATGTATGTAAAAAAAGTGCCATGCTAGTAACTCTGAACCGACATTAGTGTGAGCGCGAGTGAAACTTACTGAAATGATGTACGTTTGTTGCGGAAAAATTGTGGACCCGTTTCTACATTTTCAATGGTCTCAAAGTTTTAGCCTTTAAAAATAATGTGAAGTGATGTTACCAGACAATAATGATACAAATACTTTCAAACGCACAATGCGTGCTTAGGCTATAAACGTACCCCTTTAGAAATGTGAAGTTACGAAGACCAGTTTTTGCGGTGCCATAGTTAGTATTCTCCAATATAAGGTAAACCAGATATAAATCCTTACGCGTGAAACATTAGTGAAACTTCCACAAAACTCATATGGTGAATGAATAGAACAAAGACTTGCAATGATAAAATGTTGGACGGTGTAAACAATTTTTAGAAAGTGAAACTCCCTGGCAAATGAGTAAATTTCAGAAACAAAGCTCAGATAATTCCAGTATCTATATGCTCCCCCCGTGTAATAAACCAGGAGTCAAGAAAAAAGTTGTCATTGTATAATGGCATGCTGATGTGATATGTACAATGAAATATAAACCAGGTAATAACTGCTGTAGCAGGAAAATGAAATAATTTTGAAACATATGGCGGTGATCATACTAAATTACTGATTTACCAAAATCCAATAATACTCTCCTTTTATACATTTTCTGAATAATGTGGGTGTAAAGGATTCACAATGTAGATGACGTAAATAAACTGAATGATGCTTTTGCTAAATAAACAGGATGACGCTTTTGCTGAAGAACCCACTCCTATGAAATATATATCCTAAATGTTAAACCATGAAAATAACAGTCTATAGGAAACAACCTAAATCCATACGTTCATTAAGACCTTTGGGATTAACTGTATTGATCTGGTTAATCCAGAAGATTTGTCTTTGAAGCAAGTATTGAGTATTATCTCTTCCTGGTATAATAGGAACTTGTTCAAGGATCAGAAACCTGACTTGGCTTATATTGTGATTGTTAAGGTTGAAGTGAATTGCAACAGTAGATTTCAGATTTCTTGTTTGAATATTATTTTTGTGTTCATTCAGGCGTATCTTCATTTTCCTCTCTGTTTTTCCCACGTATGCATATCCACATTGACATTGCAAGATGTAAACAACTTTACTACTGTCACACGTGGCCGTCACTTTGAGTTTACTGGTAGTAGGATGTAACGTTGTTTACCTTTGATGATGGAGATACAGCTCCCACAATTCATGCAGGGTAAAGTGCCTCAATGGTTTTGTTCCTTTTTCTCATGTTTTCTGTTGAGAATTTGTTTGAATTTTTTTTGTATGTAAATGTGCAAATCTAGGTTGATTGTCAAATATACCCTTGAAGTCCTTTTTCCATTCGTAACAGTGGCCAATATTTCAGTATGGTGTTTTTGATCCTGTGACTGCAAGTGGAGAACTTGGATACAAAGACTGTTCTGTTTTCCTTATTTTTTGGTTGATTTGTGCTGATTAATAGACTTTCACATGTTTTGTTTTGTGAACCGCCTCTTGCAGAATAGTTTCAGGATAACCCCAACTGTTGTTGTACACTTGGTCATTTGATGAAATCCGTTTCAACCTTAGCATTTGAGAAAATGGAAAAAGATTTTTTAATGAAAGTTTATGAAAACTGGTGTAGTGGAATGAATTGTTTCGGTCCGTTGGTTTGGTGTAAACACTTGTAGTAAAGTGACCATCTTGCTTGGTAATTAAGATGTCTAAAAATGTAATCTGGTCCTTGCTGATCGGGATGGTGAATACAATTCTATTGTCCACTGTGTTAAGTTTTTCAATTGCTTTTGTTAGTTCTTTATCTGATCCATTCCACAGTATAAAATTGTAATTGATGTATTGGTGATACATAATAAGGTTATCAATCCACTCTTGTTGGTTTAGTATGTGATCCAATTCAAACCTGTACATGAACAGATTGTACATGGTAAAGTATAAAGTGTACTAACTCCATAAGGAGCACTTTGAGATCATCGTCTTTGTCTGAGTTTATCAAAAATGATTCCACCACTTGTAGTCCCAAGTTATCGGGAATTGACGTATATAATCTAATTTCATGTTTTCCAAAATGTTCAAGAAAACAGTGGTATCCCTTATGTATGTAGACATGTTCTGTACCAGGGGTTGAAACCACTTGTCCAAATATTTTCCAATGGGTTCCTGAATTGAGTTTATGGTTGATACAATTGGCCTAAATGGCGCTTTTGTAAGATGGTTGTGAATCTTTGTGATTATGTATATGTATGGTATATTGGGGTTGATTTTGGTGAGGTATGTCTTTTCTTCATTCAAAATAGTCCCTTTTTCAATGACCTTGTCAATCACTTTGGTAAGCATTCTTTGAAACTCTTTAGTGGGGTTGAAATATGATTTCATATAGGTGTTAATATCTTGTACATGCATGCTGACACTTTCCAAATAATAATCCATGTCCATAACTACCAATGCTCCTCCCTTGTCAGCTTGACAAACAGTTAATTTAGGATTGGAAGCTATTTGAACGAGAGCCCATCTCTCTTTTTGTGTGATGTTGGTGGATTTTGATTTTTGTTGCTTAAAGATGGTGCGAGGGGCTTGTTGAAGGACTGCTTCAAATGCATTGAATACCTTGTGGAGCGATCAAAGAACTTTTGTTACATAATCCTGGAAGAGTATTAGTTTGTGGGCGTTCTTGGTGTTCCACAATGTTCTCAAAACATTTCTCAGTCTTAAGGTGCGCATGACTTTGTAAAAACTAATGTGAGCTTCCAAAGTGATAGATGGGTATGAAAGATGTTCCTTTTGGTATGGTCTTGATTTGAAATTCTGTTAAGTAGCATTTAGAAATGGTGATGACTAAGGTCTCTGGCTTCTCGTAAAATGTGCAACCGGCTGCTGTTTTGTTTTTGTGCACCCCCCTCCTGGTTCGACCTGTGGCCCTATACCCTTTTCTAAAAATGGATTCTCCTTTGTGATTCTGCCAGATGTAGGTGGATCTCCGTTCTCGGGTCTTTCGTTATCGCGTTGTGTGGAGGGTTGACTTTTGTATTGTGAATCATCTGAGGATGAAGCTTCCATGTTAGTGAATCTTCCTGCTTGTGGCCTTTGTTGTCTTCTGTATGCATAAATATCTGCCCAATTATAAACTTCTCCAAGTTTATAATCAATGGTGTCTTGCTTGAATTTTCTAATCTTTCTTTCATTGATTTCCTTGGTGTGTCCCTCCAATTGCGTGTTGATGTCATTGAGTGTCTCATCCCAATTTTCTTTCGTCATTTTATCTGTTAGTACTTGCTTGAGCTGATTGACCTCTTTGGTGAGATCTTCCATGAGTTTTGATAATTCTTCAACAATCAATAATATTAAATCCAATGAACATTTATTCAATATGGCATACCACTTCTCGGTAACCTAGGTATTGTTTTTGCATAATGTTGATTTTAAGGATATCCTTAATCCTCTTAGAATGCGTTGTGCTTTGTGATATTTGACAATGTACTAGCACAGTGGTTCCCAAATGTTTTTGACCCATGGCTCCCTTGACGCATTGGCCATTGCCCGTGGCTCCCCACTGTTACTTTTTTTGGAGGGTAGGGTGGATGTAAGCCCGGCCTCTCGAGTACTTGCATTTTTCTCCCTGAAAATAATTGGGATGAAGCTGACGAAGGTATTATAATCATATACGGAGGGTGTTTCGTATTACTAAGGCGGTGAATTTAATAAAATAATTCCTAGTTACACTCCTTTGCCCAAGCCTTTTTTAGAGTAGCATCTCAAACTTTTTTATCACACTTACTGTGCAAGATAATATCCCTATGCATGTAGGCCCTATTGCCAGTGTTTCTGCGCTTGAAGAATATTTACATGCACTTCTATTTCTACCCATGTCAAATGTGCCAACACACCTGTCTCAGCAGGGTGACTCATGATTGTTTAAATGACATACAGCATTATTTTTACTGTCTCCTCCCTAAAATTGGTTCCAAATCAATACAAGTAAAATAAATTCCTCTGATACATTTTTGTAAACATCCCTCTTTCTTGCTTCCAAATTTTGGCATTGTGCTGTGTATGGTGTTTTACTTCATTGTACTCAAGGAGAGAGCAGGCTTGTCTGGAAATGTGTGTGTACTGAAACAAAGGTGTACTGGAAGTACCTATGATTCAAGTACAAATGTCAATTTAATTTACTTTACTTGTGGATTTGTAGAGCGCAAGCGAATCATCCCTGAGGGGATCTCTCGGCGCTTTGAGGAAAAGGTACTTATTGGACGAGCGCATGTATAACAGCCATGTCTTTAGAAGTTTCTTGAAGCTGGTTAACTCATTACAAGCCCTAATGTTCTGTGGCAGTTTATTCCAGTGACTGGCTGCCAAATAGGAAAAGGCTCTACCACCCATCCTAACCCTGTGTATTCCATGGGTACGCAGCAGGTTAGCATTGCTAGATCTTAGTTGTCGGGCAGGTTGATACCAGCTGAATTTATTTCTGAAGTATGCAGGGCCACTCCCTTGTAATGATCTGAAGACCACTCAAGCATCTTAAAGATGGCTCGTTTCTTAATCAGGAGCCAGTGTAACTGGTTCAACAAGGGAGCAGAAGGGGTCCGTGCCGGTTTGTTGAGGGCAAGATGGGCTGCTGTATTCTACACCACCTGGAGCCTTGATAGAAGATCCTCCCTTGCCCCCACCAGCAACGAGTTGCCATAGTCCAGCCGACTCACCAAGAGTGACTGTGTAAGGGTTTTTCTTGCCGACAAAGGGACCCAGGAGAAGACCTTCCTAAGCATCCTCATTATGCCGAAACAGGTACCGGCCACTGTCATAACCTGCTTCTCCATAGACAGTTTGCCATCTATCCGGATGCCAAGGTTCTTGGCCCAACTCCTAGAGGGGGGGCTTCACGTTGCTCGGTGGGCCACCATTCAGGAGACCAGATTGCTTTGGCCTTCCCAAACAGCAGGATCTCTGTTTTTGAGGAGTTGAGTTGTAAAAAATTCCTTCTCATCCAGCTGGCAATGCTAGACATGCAGCTTCTAAATTTTAGTTGAGTTGACATGATGTCCTCCTCAATGGGGACAATTAGCTGCGTGTCGTCCGCATAAGAAATGGTCGCAAAACCGTGGCCTCTGATGATATTGGCCAAAGGAGTCATGTATGCATTAAACAGGGTAGGAGTCAAAACAGATTCCTGCGGAACACTCCTGTCCATCCCTGTGGTCTGTGATACAAATTAATCCAGCTGAATACTCTGGGTACGGCCCAATAGAAAACTTTGTATCCACTTAAGAGCCCTGCCCTTCCCCCCCAATCCCCCACAATCGGTCTAGCAGCAGCCTATGCGAAAAGGTGTAAAATGCTGCTGACAGATAAAGGAGGACTAGGATCACTGAGGTTCCTCTATCTAGTGTCATCCTTATGGTGTCTGTCACCTCCAACAGTGTGGTCTCCATGCTATGTGATGCACAGAAGCAGGACTGTGAGGGATCCAGAAGGTTATTTTGTTCCAGATAGAGGGATAGCTGTTGATTCACCAAGGTACCAATAGAACAAGTCGGATCATAAACCGCTTAAGGAAATATTTGAAAAAAAAGGTCTAGGTTCCATCTCATCAAGAATCAGAAGATGGGTCATATCCTTACAGGATTTCAACTTTAAGTTTGAATATATTCTTGGAAGTACGAATGTGTCTGCAGATTGTCTGTCACGATTAGTTAACGTGGTAGAAACAGGAGGTGGGTTGTGATGAGGAAGTACAGTATGATGATGAGTTTGAGATAAAAGTCTGTGATGTGACTTTAGGAGCTATAAAAGAGGATGAGTGGAGGGAGGAGTTAAACAAAGATGACGAGTTATTGTCAGTCATGAGTTTATTAACTCAAAACAAGACCCACTGTCTTAGCAAACCTTGGTCTTTAGTAGTTCATGAGCTAGCCATTGTTGATGGAGTTCTAACAAGAGGTACTAGAATGATTCCACCTTTGAGTTTAAGAAAAAATATTGTAAAAATGGCACATGAAGGCCACATGGGAATTTCCAAAACAAAAGAGCGTATCCGACAAGATTTTTGGTGGCCTGAAGAAACTCGGGAAACATGGCGGCCAGTGTCTAGAGTGGTGCGCGCGTCCAGACAGTTGTCCGGTGCACCGTTATGCTGCTGGTCTCAGACGACTTTTGCGTTGACCCGAATGGAGCAGTGAATGCATGACCCCCCCCTCCGGTGTGAAGAGAACCTAGTTTCTCCGCATCTTCACGCTATTTCACGGCCGTATTGCTCACCTGCTTGGTTCCCTCCGGATATGTTTGTCTCCGAGGATACGACTCCCCTCCCGTCTTTCTGCCTCACTGGAGGCGGGCAGTCGTGGAGCTCAGGCGCAGCCGTAGAGCGGCGGCCCGGAGGCTCCTAACGAGCAGATTGGGCAGTAGCAGAGGGGCTGCTAGTTCACAGAAAGTGTCCTACTCGTGCACGCCAGATTTTTCTTCAGAAAAGACGGAGTCCTCTGGAGTTCCAGGAAGAGCGGAGCTGGATCAGGACACCAGAAGTAAGGTGGAAGGGGCTGTGGGGAGCTCTGTTCCCAGTATTGTTGCCACTAACTCTAAAAACGTTAGCAAGAAACAAACCCTCGAACAGACTCCCAAAGCCCAAAGTCAAAGGAAACAGAGAAAAAATCAGAAAACTGGAAAGTCCCAGAATGCAGTATCACTGAAGGAGAAAATCCAAGTTAATTAGTAGGGGGTGTTAGCACTGCGGGGTCGGCGAAGGAGTCATGTACAGGAGGGGGCACTGAGGCTAACCAGAAGGGGGTAAAAACCAGAGGCAGGGGGAGGAATAAAACGACAAGGGTTACTCCCTCCCTGCGCTCTTTTTTTAAAGTGCTACCCCAGGTATTGGACCTGCTGCCAGCTGCTGACTCTCGATTGTCAACATCCTCAATACTATCATCAGCAGTCGCACCCACACCCGTACCCACACCGCCCGGGATGGCGGATGCACCTATTACACCAGAAACTGAAGGGGACCCTGGCTCCCAAGATAATGCACTAATAGCGCAGGGGGGGGCTGGCAATACAGTTGAAGGGGGTGTGGAGGTGGTGGAGGAAGGCACTGGTGGAAACAGCGTCGGGAATACACTGGAAACTCTGGTGGCATCCATACCCTCAATGAGGGAAGAGATAAGAAATGATTTCTCAGTCTCCAAGGCTAACCAGAATGATATAAGGTCCTCATGTTTAATTTTAGAGAGGAAGGTAGATGGCCTTTGTGAGAGTACGGAGGTGCTGGAGGGAGCAGTGGGTCTATTGAAATCCAGTGTCGAGATAGCCGAATCTAAAATTCAAAATCTCCGGCGAGAGGAAGAAGTCATGCGTGAGAGGGTGGAATCATTGGATTATTACTCACGGAGAAACAACGTTCGGCTTTTGAAGATCCCTGAGGGTAAAGAGGGTGGGGATCTCAAGGCGTTCGTAATCAAGTTACTAAAGGACTTTCTGGACCTCCAGGAATCAGTGGAGGTGCTTGACAAGAACATTCAACGGATTCATCGTGACCCCTTCCGTTTAAAACCGCGTAGAACTAAAACCAGAAAGATCTTGGTCAATTTCCTCACTTACTCTCTGAAGGAAAATATTTTGAATTTAAAGGCAAAATCGCTGAAGGGCCCGGATTTTACTTTCGATATACGGTCGGACCTGTCTAAATCTACCCTGGACAGGCAGTGGGAGCTAGGCCAGTGAATGGAAAAGTTCAGGTCTCTAGGGGCAACGGTGCAGATGCGGTTCCCTGCATTTCTACGCATGATGTACAATAATAAAATGCACAACATTCGATCACCAGCGGAGGCCGATGAGCTTTTGTAATCTATTGATAGCCATATTCACTCTCAGGGAGGGGTTTAGCTAGAATTTCCGGCCTTGATTTTTTAATTTTTAAAAAAAATGTTATGCTCCACCCTGTTCATATTGGTGGAATGACAGCCTAGGTAGTAGCCCAGGTAGTAGAGTGTCAGGCTAGGTATGGACAATGTATCTCTTCTTTTTTTCCCTCTCCTCTTTTTTGGGATTTTGGGATTTTGAATATAAGACAAAACAAAACCATGGAATACTAGAGTAAGTGGGAGAGGATTAATAAAGTTATTCCCTCCATTAACAAATGTTTGTATGAAGGGTCGAAATGTGGCCCTACTAAGGAAGGAAGGGAAAAAAAATAATTAAGGGAAATCATGGTTTAAAAAGTAAAAGGGAAGATAAGGAAAAAATAAAATACAAATCGAAAAAGGATTGTGCACATAACGGGGGGTGAGGGGAACATATGCTAGCAAAAAAAAAAAGGGGGAAATTAATACGTAAAAAATCACTAAAACATGAGGGATATAGGGAGCTTTTTTCTGTCTTTAGCACTGGGGTAGGATAAGGGGTAGGATAAGGTAATGTCTCCCGACAGCTGGATGTCTGGTTAGCCGCTTGGTCCAGCAGCATGAGGCGGTGCGGAGAGGGGGAGTTGTCGGTGGACGCAAATCCGGCTGTACACCTAGTCGGAGTTAGTATGGGCGGGTTTTCCAGGGGTGGGTGGCGGGTTGGGTAGAGGGGGAAAACAATAAAAAATCCTCATAAGATTGCTCTCCACAAGAATGGTTAGCATTCTAGCTGGGTAGCTATTCAATTTTTGTTCAGAACATTAGTCAGGAGGGAATATGGAGGGGGGGGAATTTAAACGCTGATGTCAGTCCAGTTCTTGTCCTGGAATGTCAATGGTCTGCGCGTGAGGAGCAGAAGAGATCGAATAATGCAATATCTTAGGGACTCACCCGCGCAGATCATTGTGTTGCAGGAGACACATCTTTTGAAGGCAGAGGTTAATGGGTTGTTGAAAAAACATAGATGGATAGACAGATTCCATTGCACGGATCACAACGCTAACATAAGAGGAATCCTCTTTATTTTTAAAAAATCTGCGAAAGTTCAGATCCTGGACTCCAAGGAGGACCAAAGCGGGAGATGGCTACTGCTGAGAATCTCAGTGGATGGATGGATCTGTACATGGTTGGGTATTACGGTCCCAATTCGGATGATACATCTTTCCTCGATGCCATCAGTAATCATCTGATCCCTTCTCTAGATCCCAAAGTGTGGGTGGGTGAATTCAATATTGTACTCAACCCCAAATTAGATAAAACACCGAGCTCTAGACCCAGTGTACCCTCCAAATCAAGACAGACCCTCATCGCAGCCATGACTCAACTCGACTTGGCAGATTTGTGGCGGGAAAGAGCTGGTAACAAACTAGGGGTTTCCTTTCGTAACTTAAAATATAAGCACAAATCGAGAATAGATTATGCTTTATTTAGTTACAGTCTCAAGGACATGCTAACCACCATTGAATATCTCCCGTCCCACCTGTCAGACCACTCAGCCCTAATGTTCATTCTCAAAATAGAGCCTCAGACAAAACATCCTTCCTGGTCGTTCGACCGCACTATATTGTTGGAGGAGGAGGAAGTGGGTTTCTTAGTATCTGAAATGACATCTTTTCTGGAGATTAACCTAGACTCTGCAGCAGTAGCAACTGTCTGGGAAACTTTAAAAGCTTTTCTCAGAGGATGTATCACAAATAGAGCCTCCTATAGGCGGAAATTATATCAGGAAATGATAAATAGGCTCGAGGTTGAGTTGAGGCTCTTTGATAATAAGTTGGGGGACTCAATTGGGTCTCTGGAGGAGCAAAAGCAATTAGGAGCAATGAAAAGTCAGCTGGAGAATATTCTTCAGGAAAGGGTGACGAAGAGATGGGAGGCCAGTAAGATCTCGCACTTTGAATTTGGAGAGGCGGCGGGATGGATTCTGGCATGGAAAGTTAAAGCGAAACAAGCCAAGAACTATATCAGAGAGATAAAAGTGGAGGGAGAGTCCCTCGCAAGGACCTCTAAGCAGGAGATAGGGCGAGCGTTCTTTGAGTTCTTTGAAGAGATCTATAGGGAAGATACCCCGAATGACGTGGCCAAAAGGGATACATAGCTAGGCAACATTTCTTTGCCTACTCTCTCAACAGTCCAGAGCAACTGTTTGGAGATGACCATTTCAGAAGCTGAAGTGAGGAAGGCCATCGGGCAATTAAAGCAAGGGAAGGCTGCTGGTCCTGATGGACTGCCAGGTGAATTATATCGAGCCCTGGGTAGTGCCGTCATTCCAACCCTGATGACCCTATTCAATAGAATACTCAGGAAGGGCGAAGCCCCCTCAAAATCTTGGGGGGAGGCGACTATTGTTCTAATCCCCAAGCCACGGAAGGATTTAACAGAATGCGGATCTTATAGACCAATTTCTCTTCTAAATAGTGACTATAAGATCTTTGCGTCCATCAGGTCTGCAAGATTGGGGGCTGTAATTGGAGAAATCATACAGCAAGATCAGAAGGGTTTCATTAAAGGGAGGCAGCTCTCTGATTTAACATATGACTTGGTAGGGTCCATAGATATTGCTACAACCTTTTCTCTCCCCCTGGCCACACTCACTTTAGACGCGACAAAAGCCTTTGACAGGGTCAATTGGCTATGCCTGGAGGTGGTTCTGAAGACGTTTGGCTTTGGCGAGGGCTTTTGTCGTGTCATTTCTCTGACGTATAGCGCTCCATCTACAAGGCTGTTGATAAATGGAGTTCTGACCGAACCTTTTAAAATCACGAGGGGAACGAGGCAGGGTTGCCCGTTCTCTCCCCTCCTCTTCGATCTGTACATCGAACCTTTCGCTCAGATTCTGCGGGGAGATCAAAATATTCCATCGTTTAAATTAGGGGAGTTCGGGCGTATATCGGGGTACGAGATTAACGCCAGCAAAACAGAGATCATGGCGTGGAATATCCCCAACTTACATCTTGGGGTGACAACTTCCATGAGGTACCTCGGCATACGAGTAGTTCAAGACATAAAGGACATAGCGCAAATTAATTTGGAGCGTATACACAATGAGTGCAAGAAGTTAATAAAATCATGGACTCACCTCCCACTGACAATCTTGGGAAGGGTCAACCTGATCAAGATGTCTATCCTTCCCAAATTTATTTTTAATTTCAACACCATCCCTCTGGCCTTTGACGTCAAATTACTGGATGAAAGCCAGCGAGAAATTAACTCCTTTGTATGGAATTATAAATCCACCCGACTAGCGTGGAAACACTTGAGGAGGAGGAGGGAGAAATGGGGGCTTGCTTTGCCAGACCTGCAGTATTATGCATGGGCTTTTCAGCTGACCCATATAAGAATGCTTTTAAAAACACCAGTTGGAACATCTTCTGGGACGATGTTCAAAGCCATGCTGATAGGAGCGGACAAGTCAACTGATGGATTCCTATTTAAATTTGAGGACCAGAAGTTTTTTTAAAAGGTTACATTAAAAATCTTATTATCCTTGGTCACAGCCTGGTCTCAGATTAGGAAGAGAATAGGGCTGGCTTATTATTACAACTATGCACCAATATGGGACTCCCCTGGGTTACCATTATGCTTACAAGACAGACTGTCCATCCCGGTGAGAGATGCTGGGTTTGTAAGATGGGGGGAGATAGTGGGTGGTGGGAGGCTGAGGGCCTGGGAGGAATTATGGGAATCAGTCGGCCCGGGCTTTTCTAAATTTAAATACCTACAACTAGAAAGCTGGGCCAGGGTGTTGAGTTGGAAAGGGGTTCCTTTGGGAAAGACCTGTAGCCTGGAACAGCAGTTAGTAGATCGGCCAGGGGGGGCAAGGAGGTGGCCCTATGGTATTGGAGTCTGTTGGAAGAGGATGATGGAGACCTTGTTCTTCCTGACGAATTGTGGGGGGAAGAGATAGGGTTCCCATGTGAGGAGATTTGGGTAAATTCTTTCACCCTCCTCTATAAAATCGTGAAACTAGCCTGGATCAGTCGAAACCGTCTCTTCACGGTACATCGGGCCTACCTTTCACTCTTAGGACTCTCTAAATTCCTCCCAGGAAAGAAGTGTAATAAATGTAATTATAGCGAAGCATCTGACGTGCATATGTTTATGGACTGTCCCTATATTGCCAGTTTCTGGGATAAAGTAAAAAGGACTTTGGATTCCATTTTAAACATCTCGTTGTCTTTTACGCTGCCATTAATCATCTTTGGCTTCGAGGCAGGTATAACCGGCCAGGCAAGGTCCTTTTTGTTCTATGCGATTTCGCTGGCCAGGAGGCAAATCTGTAAAGTTTGGGTGGAGAACACGGCCCCTTCACACTCGGGATGGTTAACATCGTTATATGAAGCATCTAAAATGGACCTTGCTAGACCTGGCAATAAAAGAAATTTGGCCTCTTGGGACTTGTTGGTTCAGTGGAGATAAAGGCTCCGGGGTTGTTGGTTTTTTTTCCCCCGGGTCCAATGGTTATGCCTAGTATACTCCATGGACCAAGGAAAAGGGCCCCCTTCGAAAAACTGTTGGTCCGGCAGGTTGAAAATACCGAGATGGAGCAAGAGCCAAAGTGCATTTGCTCGCCACTCTCCTCCCTTCATATTTTTTTCCAGAATTCTCCTTCCGCAAGTAACATTAATTCGTGTCTTGATACGGGAGATGGTAAAGATCTGATGGTAGAATGTGCTGTTCGAGAGTGTGTCTCTTGTCAATTCAGTGATAAAATACTGAAACCAAGATATCCTTCTATGGTGTGTAGAAAATTACCAAAGTGCCCATGGGATGAAGTAGCCATCGACATAGTGGCACCTTTGCATGGGGAACAACAAATTCCATATTTAATTGTTTTATTGGATCTATATTCTCGTTGGGTCGAGGTCAGTTCTGTGAGGGAAATTACAACCCAATCTGTTATCAAATTTTTAGATTCAATATTTAAACGTGAGAGCTTCCCCAATTCGTTACTTTCGGACAATGGTCCTCAGTTTTGTTCAGGAGTAATGGAAGAGTATATTCTCAGGTGTGGTGTTATACATAAAAGAATTTCATTGTATCACCCAGAAGCAAATGGTGCCCTGGAACGATTCAACAAAACCTTGAAGGAATGCATTCAATTGACAAGAGTTAACTGTCTTGATTGGAGGAAGGAGTTACCGAATCGTATCTCGGCCTACACATTCACTCCACATTCCTCAACGGGTAAAACTCCATTTGAACTTTTCAAGGGAAGGTCTGCCAATACATCTTTGTGTCCAGGCTGGATGATTTTGGATAAGGGTTTGAAAAACAATGACATTGGGGATTTGAGAGACAAGGAATTAGCTCTTCAGAAGAAAAGGAAAACTTATGTTGATGTTCGTAGGTCAGGTAAAGTTATTCACTTCAAGATTGGTGACAAAGTTAAAATTAAAGCTCCAGTGGGATGCCAAAGTTGGTCCAAATTCACCTCTACACCATCTATTAAACTTTTAAAAAATGCTGTAAAAACGGATGATGGTCATATTTGGAACCATAGTTGTGTTGTGCATGTTGGTGATAATAATATGTTTGACCTGGACCACGTTATCTCTAGTGGGAAATCATCTGGCGTTGGTTTGAAATCTGGGTCCACTCGCAAGAGTGGTAGGGTTCGCAAACTTCCAAATTATTTGCATGATTATATGAAGTAAGGTATTATTATGTGTTTCTCCAACTGTTCACATTATTGCTCTTTGATAACCTTACCAGCTCAAATGTTTCATTGTAAAATGTAAGGGGAAAGGAGTGTGATGATGTGACCTGGTTCCTTGTTCTGTGTTCTAGCATGTAACCAGGTCAGCGTTGGGTTCCAATATCGGCAGTTGACCATAGCTCACTGTAGGGTGAGGTTGTTAAATAAATACCTCTGACCTACAACCCATCTGTGTGGTTGTCGCTTTATTACACAGGACAACTGTACTTTCCTGATAACTTACATTAGTGTAAAATGCATTTGGGAAAAAACAAAACTATTAAAGAGTCCAACAAAATAATTCAGGCATCTTTCGCTTAATTTGGGAGTGTTGGAACGTGGGGATCCAGTCAAATATGGAGACCATCTCCTTTGACATGTTATCAATTAAGCACTACAATTACAGCTTTAGGCATGTCACTTACAAATCATCAACATCACGCGTTTAAGTGTAATTAGTTTAACTGAAACCAACAGACCCTTCAACATTAAATAAATGTAAGTGCTTGGTGCGCGGCTGGCTAGATTTGACGACTCTCCAGGGAGCCACGGTTCACAGTTTGGGAACCACTGTACTAGCATGTAGACGCTGATTAATCTAGTTTTTAGAAAATCTATAGTAGCTGTTTGATTTTAGATTGGATTGATCCCCTGCTGGTACATACGTTAAGTTTAATCATTTGTAAGACCAAAATGTTTCTGCTCTGTGTTCAGTAAGATTAGATATATCTTCAAAAGACATTGTAAGCTGTGGTGCGTGGTCTATTACTCAGAATTAGTCAATATATACAATCCAACTCGTGGTTAGACTCACGCACTCACTGGTGCACTTAGTAATTGGATTAAATTTGTTTAGTGGTGCAGGTTGGTGAATCCTCCTGAGTATGAGGAATGGTAAATCAACTGTAATGCGCTGTCCCTAGGAACGGTTTAGGTAGGGACCTTTTCAAACAGCACAGCATTATACAAAGACAAATTTTTTCTTGACTCCTGATTTATTACACAGGGGGGAGCTTATAGATACTGGAATTATCAGAGCTTTTTTCAGAAATTCACCTATTCGCCAGTGATTTTTGCTGTCTAACAACTGTTTACACCATCCAACGTTTTATCATTGCAAGTCTTTTTTCTATTCCTTCACCATTTGAGTTTTGTGGAAGTAAGGTGAAGTAAGGATTTATATCTGGTTCACCTTATATTGGAGAACACTAACTATGGCACTGCAAAAACCTGTCTTCGTAACTTGACGTTTTAAATGAGTAAGTTTATAGCCTGAGCACGGCAGTGTGCGTTTAAAAGTATTTGTATCATTATTGTCTGGTAACATCATGTCACGTTATTTTTAAAGGCTAAGACTTTGGGACCATTGAAAATGTAGAAACGGGTCCACAATGTTAATGCAACCAATGTACATAGTTTCAGTAAGTTTCACTCGCGTACGCACAAATGTCGGTTCACAGTTACTAACATGGCTAATTTTTTTACATACATGCGAGTTTAGATTTATTAAAAGTCGGTTTCACATATTTCACTCGCCGAGCACTGTCCCTAATGGCAATTTGGGGGCAAAAAATGTTTATCTAACAGACTGTTCACTTGACCATATTACCAAGATATTGTTTTGTTGATCCTACAGGCATGTAAGTGGCGAGACCTCCCCGGGAGCAACATTTAGAATTTCTTTAGTTGGTTTATTAAACATCAAGCATGATTTATCGGAGATGTATAAGCCTTCACTTCACATTTACATTTATAACATCGTAGATTTTTGTGATTGCAATACTGTACTGGATAGAACTAAGTTCTAGTCTTTTCTATTTTCATAGGTTTAATCCCCTGACGAAGGGTGTTGCCCGAAATGCAATGCGCATATTTATGTTACAGACATACGAGTTTGATCATAATTAATTAAAATGGATACTACTAAATAAATAAAGTACGCAATTCATGAAAAGAAAACATAAATAAAAATAATTCTTGTGATGAACTTTACATATTGTAATAACTTTATTTCAACGTCTTAGAGTGCGGTTTGGGGACACCCCCATATTCTGAGGACAGCGCATTATAGTTAAAGGCAGTTCTGCCCAATTACCATTGCTGCAATGTTTCTCCTGTGCCCTCACGCCAGTTTGAAGTTTGTTGCTGGTGCCGTATCCATCCAGTCATGGAACAGGGCAGTGGCATTAGACCCCTAATAGGGGGTGGGGTAAGGTTTGCTGCCAATTCCCGCAACAGCCTCATGTAAGAGGAGGGCTGGAGGGGCAGAAGGGGGCTTTCAGGCCGCCGTCCTCAAAACGTATGCAGCCTGGGGTAGACCTCAACCCCCCCACTTCCTCCTTGCTACGCCACTGGAACAGTGACTTGGCAGAGAACAGTGGCCTGGCAGAGAATGTTTGTCTGGCGAAGTGAGGAGTGGAGACAGAGGTGAACGTCGGCACCCTAACACTTAACATATATATTCTTGCGCATTTAGTGATATTAAATGGAACTGTTAGTTCAAGACGTTATACCTTTTATTACCTTGAACCATGACAAGCTTCAACTATTATCAGGCCGTTTTTTTAAGTCACTCATGTGAAAGGCTATTGCAATTTTGAAAAATGGCTAGTTGCTAAGGAGATCACCTGTTCTGCTTTAGTTTCTGCTTTAGTTTATTTTCTGCTAATATTTATGACATATCCTGTTTATTCAATCGAGCGGGGTGTTGCATGAAAAATGTGTTCTTCAGTCACATATCCTGCACAGGACTGACTTGTAACTAAAACAAAGATTTGACTAATACTAAAATATGTCTAAAGAAAGTTCCATTATGCGGAGTTGCAAAAGGCAAGTCTTTGTGCCTTCCTTCATACTTGTGACTTTGACTGATTATATTAATGAATACTTCAACTATTAAGTCACAAAATCTACCTCGAGAATGTTTACTCATTTTTATCAGTGACTAGAATTGAAGGAGGAGAGTTTAGTGAACAGCAGGGGTCGCTGGTGCATCATTTAAGAATGATTTGGGTCTGAGAAACATCTAAAGGCTGCCACCTGCTCATTAACCCCTTAACCTTCGCGTTCAGGGCTCCATATCCTTTTTTCCACATAAGGTATCCACACCAAAATTATGTACTTTATTTCCACCATCCTGGGGATTCAAAATGTATCCAGGATTTGTGGATTTCCCTGGGAGGACCAAAATATAGCAACAATTTGAGTTTTAGGGGAAAAAATTGGAAAAAGTGGTCTGGATTAAAGTGTCTGTTTATTTTTCTTAAAATTGCATAAACAAACAGTTTGCTCTGCTAAAGTCACCATCTTCCCAGCTTTCATGAACATGCAGAGCTGAATCTAAAAACTTAGGGCCAGATGCACGACCTGCAAAATAGTGAATTGAAATTGCGAGTCATTTGTGACTCGCAATTTGTGAGGCGCTATTTTGCATGCACAACAGTGTGTTTTACACTTTTTGTGATTCCTAATTGGGTTGCAAATTGTGAGGCTCATGAATGTTAATGAGCCTCTTGCAATTTGCAAACTCATTGGAAATGGCAGGCCTTCCCAGGGATGGTGGCCTGCTGGGGTCAGCAGACCACCATGTCTGGGACTGCTTTTAAAAAAGAAAGATTTTACTTTTCAGTGTAATTTTTTTAAGGACAGGCAGTGGTCTCTGAGACCACTGCCTGCTCTTAAAAAATATTTTCCAACATACTCACAAAGGGGTTTACCACCTACTTGAAGTAGGTGGTAAACAGGGAGTGTTTTGCGGCCCCAAACGCGGTTGCAAAACGCTAGTACTTAGCATGTTGACTCACCCCTTCCTAATAGCGAGAGTCGCAAATGCTATTTCGCGATCCAGTGACTCGCAAAATAGCATTTGTACATGCTATTAACAAGTGTTGTACATCTGGCCCTTAATTTGTTACTACAGTTTTGTCATTTTTCAAAGAGGTAGCCCATTTTTCTTATTTTTTGTGCTTTCAACCTACTTCTAGTTTGTGGTGGAAACCAATGTGAAACCCGCAGCAGTAGCTGCTGCCAAAATAAATGCGCACATCTGTTTGGCCGGCCTAAGACGAACAGGCAAACTGACATGTGCACTTGCAAGTGCCCTCCACTCCTCCTCCCAGTCACTGGCCCCTGGCTAGCGTCAAGAGAGTATTGCCTGACTCCGCCCTAGACTCGGCAGCATGGGCTTTCAGTGAGAAATAAAACAGTAATAAAATTGTTGTATTATCATTTTAATTTTCACTCTCAGTGGGGCGACGCTCCTCCACAATTGTGGAGAAGCTGCCACTCGAAATCCATAGGTGATCCCGGAAATCTATAAATTTTTGAGAAGTAGACACAATTCCAAATTCAGCAGGGGGCATGAGGTTATCCCAAAGAAACTGTTGAAATAAATCAATATTGAAAATAAGTAGGGAAAAAACAGCTATTTGTGACAATGTTTCATTTGTAATTTGTTGTCACAATGGTCGATTTACAGAAGCAATGTATCATTACGTTTGCTAGATCCTTTTAGTTGCGGGGGTTCCCCAGAGCCACCAATTAAGCTGCACTGTGCAATGGTTTTTCATTGAGTTCGGAGTATGGATCAATTCATATGATGAAATATGTAGAGTGAATAATAGGTTTCAAGGTAACCTCTGTATTCTTGAAAGGGGTATAAGATATGCAGTTTAAGAGCAGTGGCTATTTGTACAATTTTGAATTTGTGGGTACCCGAAAAAGTATATGATTTAGGAAGTATTTTTCAAAATGTCTTTTTTCTTGCACTTCGGCTTGCATATGGAAGGCACGAATGCAGCACAACCCAATTGGCAAAACAAATATTATTCTATTTTGTGCTCCCCCATGTCCTCTGATAAAAATGGCACCTCACCTGTGTGGATAGGCCAAGTGCGTACAACAAGAAACGGCCCAAAACACAACATGGATACTTCACATTTTTACACTGAAAACTAACCAGTTTTTTTAAAAGTGGGTAGCTGTGCATTTTGTGCCAAAGCTTTGCCGACATCTAGGGAAAGCTAGCAAACCTGTACATTTTTTAAAATTAAACACCTAGGGGAATCCAGGATGGAGTGACTTTCATGGCTTTCACCGGGCTATATTACCCAGAATCCCTTGCAAGCCTCAATGTTGACTAAAAGAAATAATTTCCTCACATTTCTGTCATGGAAAGTTCTGGAATCTGCGGGGAGCCACAAACTTCAATCCACCCAACATTCCCCCTGGTCTTTCAATAACAATGGTGCCGCCTTTGTGTGGGTTGACATAATGCCAACAAAAGGACCCGGCTCAAAACACAACATGGGTGCATCACATTTTTCCACTCAAAAGAACCCATTTTTTGCAAAGTGGGTTGTTTTTGGGCCCTAGCTCAGCTGGCACATAGGGGAACCTAGAAAACCTGTACTTTTGTGAAAACTATACACCTAGTGGAAACCAGGATGGGGTGATTTGTGTGATGTAAAGTTCTAGAATCTGTGGGGAGCCATACTTTCCTTCCATCCAGCATTCGCCTAAGTCTTCCGATAAAAATGCCTCGGATCTTAGAGCCTGAGCATAAGCCAAGCCCTGAAAATGTTGCTATGTAAACCATACACCACACATCACGTAGAATATGATGAAGGGCCTCCAAAGTTTAAAAAAGTTTATTTCTTTAGCATGTGGAACCTTTGACATTAATACCTTACATTATAGGACTGCATGGGTAAGTACTTCATTAAAAGTCATAATTTTTAAACATGAACCATAAGGGAAGTAAGAGTGAAGACATTTGTCATGTGAACCCTGTGGTTGGCTCAGATTATAATAGAGCAATATTTCTTATGTTAAGAATTTTTTATCTCTTTGTGCACCTTTCTGCAGTTTTTATATAGCGCGATCTCGACCTGAAGGTATTGGAGTAATCTACACGAGCACCAGTTACATTACACAAGGTCACCATTCATTGTTTATAGGGATAGGAAGATGAAGGATTTGCCCAGAGCTACAGGATGTTGGGCCGACACTGATACTGAAACCTGTTTCTCCAGGTCCAGAGTCAACAGTTCTGACCCTAACAACACATCCAAGGTACGGAGAGCAGTAGCTGCTGGGCGGTGACGTGGGGAGGGGCATGGTAGGGGTAGTAATCTGTGGATTACGGAGGATTACAGGTAAGTAAACATATAAATAAATAAAACGAATTTCGTTGCGCTCAATGCATCCCCAAATACGATGCAGTGCATGCAATGAAATTCATTTCATTTATTTATATGTTTACTTACCTGTAATCCTCTGTAATCCATAGATTACTACCCCCACCCTGCCCCTCCCCCTCCCCACGTCACCGCCCAGCAGTTACTCCCACCACAGGGAGCCCCATATCTCCGAAGACGTAAAGAAATCCCTCTTGCCCAACCCAAACTGCAGATTTGTAAACGATAAAAAGTTGGCCTTTCCTATAAAAATCGAGAGTGAATTCCATTGATCCCCCATCTGAAAGTGTCTTGATACTGTATATACATTCAAGTTTGGGATCTTCAGTTTCCGCCGTATCTGTCTCCACACCTATTAAGCAGCTTTCAGTATTTTAAATTTGATCTTTTTATAATAACTGGGTTCCAATACCCTGACCAAACAACCCTTAACTTCGCTCCTCAACCCTAGTTCATATATTGTCGGTCTAGCTTCCAACGGAATTTCAGCCTTACCCCCCACTAGCAGAATGCCAATATGTTGTAAAATAGATGCCCAGTAGTAAAGAAGAAAACTGGGCATAGCCCATCCCCCCTGTCTTCCGAGGGTTATCCATTTAGCAGCTCTTCTTGGTCTGCAGTACCCACAAAGAAATCTAAAACATATGCTCTCTATTTTTGCTAGTCAAGATGAGGAAAATTCTAGAGGGATAGTCCTGAAAAGATATAAAAATTTAGGGAGGACCGACATTTTGATTACATTGCTTCTCCCATATAAGGGGAGGTGCAGGTGGTCTATCCTCTCCAATTTTTTATTAACATTTTCTATTATTGGGCGATATTTAAATCAGGAAATTTGTCTACCACAGCTGTAATTTTGAACCCCAAATAAATTGCCTCTAGAACAACTGGGAGCCCTACAAAGCACATATTCCCTGAGCAAAGAATCTGAGTTTTATCCATATTTAGTTCATACCCTGAGAGTATACCAAACTGTTCAGCTAAAGCTTTCACCTCTGGATGTGCCAAGGCGACATCAGTGGTAATTACTGAAATGTCGTCGGTATATGCCAGTGCTCTATAAAAAACATTGATGACCATCACCACCTTGATGTTCACATTCAGATCTAGTTTTTTGAGAAAAGTGTCAATATAAAGAGCGAAGAGCAAAGGACAGCACAGGCACCCCTGCCTGGTACCTCTGCTGATATTGAACAGATTTCAATCCTGCCCTGAAATACGAATCGCATCCTCTAGAGATAAGTACAGTGTCTTGACAGCCTGAATGAATTCCCCACATATCCACTTCCATCGTAGGACAGACCAAAGAAACTGACAGGAGACCCTGTCGAATGCTTTCTCGGCGTGTAACATGACCACCCCCAACGGTGATTCCGTGGCCTGGGCCCAGTCAAGAAGGGCTATGACACAGCATACATGATCTGTTGTATCCCTGCCAGGGATAAACCCGTGTTGGCGCATTGAAACCAGAGGAGTGATGATCTTACCAAACCTCGTTCCAAGTATTTTCAAATATATCTTGCTGTCGGAGTTTATAAGTGATATGGGTCTATATGAAGCTGGAATGAGTTCTGGCTTGCCCTTTTCTTTTAAACATGACTATAGTTGAATATTGCCATGAATTGGTGATATAGCCCTTTTGGGCCAGCAGGACTAAATGCGTTATATCTTGCCTCAAGGGTTGCAGGAATGCTCTATAGAACTCCAGGGCGATGCCATCCGGGCCCACGGCTTTGCCCATAGCTAGAGAAGTTATGGCAGCTTCCAATTCTTCCCAAGTTATTGGGCTGCAAGGATTTCATTTTTATCATGAGTGATCTCTGTTGTTTCTAGATCTTTGAAAAATCTTCAGGGGATTTTACCCCTGGTGAAGTCACTCCCTCAGTATACAATAGTTTATAGTAGTTTTTGAATATATTCAATATTTCTGCTGGGGAATCCTGAATCTGCTCTAAATGGTCTTTAATTTTGACGATTCGATTGGTCACTTCCCGCTGTTGCAGCCGTTTTGCCAGAACCCTCCCTGTGTTTTCTTCGAGTTCATATAGTTCGGCCACGTACTGCATATATTTGGCTGCCAACTCTGCTCCAAAATGTTGATGGATTTTAGATTTAATGATCGCAATTAGCTGTTGGCAATACATTAATCTCATAAATTCAAGCTCAGCTGTCCTTAACTGCTCGACCCATTTCCTAATTTTCTCCTGTAGTACTTGTTGGGATATAGAAAAGCTCAAGGTCTTGCCTCGAACACCTGCTTTAAACGCATCCCAGACAGTGCCTTCAGAGGCTGTGTTTCTATTAATATTAAAGAATTCCACAATCCACTTAGCCATATGCTCACAGTTTGACTGATCAAATAGAAATTTCCTTTCAAAGGTCCAGGGCCTCTGCACTCTTGAGATACCACTCAGTGGGATTTCAGTCACTAGAGAATTGTGGTCTGAGATGATCCTCGGGAAGATCTCAATTTTAGCTATATCAGCCAATTGATTAGAGATACAAAAAATAGTCCAACCGGACTAGTTTATTATGAGGGGCCGAATAGAAGTAAACCCTGGATCGATTGATCTATGCTTACACCAAATGTCAACCAGCCCATATTTCTCACCAATCCTTTAAAGGCCTTAAAAACTCTAACTTTCCTTCCTTGGTATGGCAGATCAGCTTTCAAATTAAAATTGCTATCTAATTGGATGTTAAGATCGCCACAGCGGATCAGAGGATATGGCCATAACGCCAATTCTACACTTAAGTGATTTAAAATATCGGGATAGTCAAAATGAGATCCGTAAACAGAGCAAATTGAGACTGGGGCATTATTAACAACAAATTCTATGAGAACCCAGCGCCCCAGCTTGTCTTCTTTGACTTGTTTACAAATTCCCATACCATGTCTTACTAGAATTGCCCCCCCTTTGCTTGTTGTCCCCTCCCCAGTGCAAGCTATTAAGTTGAAACCCAAATCCCTCAACCACCCACGTTTATTCCAGGGTATGTGGGTCTCCTGAAGGTATATTGGATCAATCTGCATAAATCAAAGGTTCTTAGCCAACATTCCCTCTTTTTTTAATCATTAAGGCCCCATATATTTAATGAGCAAATACAAATTTTACCCGTCATCCTTGTGTCTGACATTCTCAATACCAGATCTTTCCATAAGGTACAGTTGATTATACACAATCATATAAATCATTTCATTCTTTCTTAAATGAATACAAGTGCCATGACACACACCTGCTTAACCCTCCAACTCCTACTCCTGCCTTCCCCCGAACCATGACCTATCCTCCCCCAAAACCCCCTTCCACCTCCCCTGTCCATACCACCCCTCACAAGCGACTAGACCTTCCAGGTCCAGCGATGGAGTGGAAACCCTCCCATCTTCCTGCCCCGTCCGCAGTTCTGCCAGTAACTACCAAAGGACAGAAAGACAGAAAAAAAGGAAAAAGTTTATAGCTAAAGAGAGAAGAATGGGAGCAGCACCAGGGTTAACATTCATCACCCCGGCATAGATGAAGTTTATCCAAAGGATTGCAGAAACTCCTTAACTTGAATTTCTGTTGAAAGAAATGATGGCATTCTCTCCAAATTAATTTAAGCCTTGCCAGATTCAATAAAAAGATCTGAGGCCTCTTGGTTTGAAAAGGTTGAATCAGCTGGTGTAGTTGCCAGCGGCGTTCCACTGTGGAATGGCGATAGTCTGGCCGAACAAAAAAAGTATGCCCACTAAAAGAATGCTATAGATCTGGCCCGGCTAGATCGTAAATTGCCTGGCGCAGGAGAAAATTCCCTATATAAATCAGAATAGCCCTGAGTTTCCTCCCTGCTGACGATGAGGACTTCTACCTGAACGGAAACCTGTCCCCACGCTGTATTTCTTGAGCCTAGTCCCAGTTTTCTAATTCAGAGAGAGCCCCCTTAAGGAGATCAACCATAAACATTAGAGCATCGCCCCCCTCTGGAATACCCAGGACCCTCAAGTTATTCTCTCTCATTCAGGTTTTGAAGTTCTCTAATTTCCACTGGGCGTCTGACATCTTATGTTCCATTGATACTGTCATTTCTCTATGAGTTGCGGCTTCATTATCCTGCGTATTTACTCAGCTCTCTACCTCATTCATTCATTCCACAAACTCGGAACAAGTCTTGGAGATCTTTCAAATGGCTCCCTGCTTCTTCCTACAGGCTGTCTGAACTCTCCAACTCTCAATGTGTGTTTCTTCCCTATGGGCCATGATGCATTGATATATATATTCCAAAGAGGCAGGTTCTGCTGTTCATGTCGTATTGCATATTGCTGAGATAATCCCTTGTAATGCTGGGGAAACTTAGGTCTGCTTTGTCAGCTACCCCGAGGAACCGGGAGGATATAAAATTGTGCAGAAAGGAATACAAGGTTGTCATTGCTTCCCGTAAGGAGTTTGTAAGAAGAGAGGCCTGGGATGAAATACTTGACCCCTCCACCTTGAATTGCAGCACCAAGTTCTGGGCACTGGTCAAAAAACCTTTTTTGGTAGAGGAACCAGGTGACGGACTTGACTGCTACATAGCTAAGGAGGAGTGGGAATGTCATTTCAAAAACCTGTACTATACAGCGGATCCTATAACCGTTGATGTTGCCTCCTCTGATAGGGGAGGCGATATTAAATTTGACAAAAGTGTAGTATTGGATGCCATAGAGGGTCTCACAGCAAATAAAGCTCCTGGACCTGATGGAATCCCACCGGATCTCTATAAATCAGATCCAGACTTTTGGGCACCCATTCTGGTGGCAGTATTTAATGCTGCCACTATGGTGGGTTGTCCAACGTCTTGGGGATTGTCAACTATTGTCCCTGTCTTCAAGAAAGGAGATAGGGGAAGTGCTCTCTGCTATCGCCCAATATCACTTATAGATTCTATGGTCAAGATTATGGGGAGAATCTTACTGCAGCGTTTACCAAACTGGACTGCCGATAATAATATTATGTCAAATTCCCAATACGGCTTCTGTGAAGGTCATTCTACTATAACACAGTGCCTTAATCTGTTTCTCATACTAAATAAATATACTGTTGTACAGAAGGGAGCAGTACACCTTGCCTTCATGGATCTGTCATTGGCCTTCGACTGTGTTAACAGGGGAAGGCTGTGGCAGACCATGAAGGACAAAGGTGTTGACAGGGGGATTGTGGACTTTTTGGTGGATTTGCACAGCGAGCCAATGTTAGGTTCTCATCCAGCGGGTAAACCACGGGAATCTTTAGTATTAAAAAGGGAGTGCGCCAGGGCTGTATCCTGGCCCCATTTCTTTTCAATTTTTATATCAATGACTTAGATGCCGTGCTACAGGAGGAAAAATCAGATTGTCCTAGAGTCGGCAGGAGGGGTATTCCTGTACTTTTATACGCAGATGATGCGGTTTTAATTTCAAGAACAGAAAAGTGTCTCCAGGCACTCCTGAATGCTTTTAACAATTTTATGACTAATAGGGACCTTAAGGTCAACAATTCTAAATCATATATAATGCATGTTGGCCGTCAATCAAAAAGAATTTCATTTTTAAACTAGATGATGTCCTGATCCCCATCACTCACACATTTTCATATCTTGGTGTTTTATTTGACACAAAGCTCAGTTGGGCCCCACATGTGGCAAGAAAGAAGGGGGAAATGACTAGAGTAAATGCCTCCATTTTTAACTTTGCTACTAAACTGGGGAAAAAGCCAAACGCCGCCATGATGAAATTATACAACGCTAAATCGATAGCTACTGCAGTTTATGGCAGTGAGATATGGGGCTATGCCAGTGGCGATCAGTTACAGATCACAGAAAACAATTTCTTAAAGCGTCTGCTCTCTGTCCCAGCCAGTACATCAAATTTAGCAGTACATGAAGAGCTGGGAAGCCAGTACGTATCCGACATGTTGGGTAAAATTATGGTTAAATCATGATATTCCGTTAACCCACCAGATAGTGAAAGATCTTGTTTCGCTTGATAATGCAATGTGTGTACCCTGGCTTAAATACTTGAAGTCCCAATTCCTGAAGCTTGGACGCTTGAACCTGTTTGAAAACCCGATTGAGATAGTAAAGGGTAATGTGGCAGCAATTAAGAAGCCTTTTTAAATGGACAGAAGGGCCCAAAGAGAAGAAGTCGAGCTACTGAAACCTAATGTTAGGAAATATGTCATGTTAAGAACTTGTGATACTATGGAACTATACCTAACATGCTCCTTTACTTCGCATGAAAAAAAATTTCTGACACGGTTCAGGTTTAACATCTTTCATCACCTTTTAATCAGACCAAAGTTGGACATTTTTAAGAAAACTGCAGCTCCCTGTGGCTGCGACGGGAAGTCTCCACAGGACATGCTGCATGTTATATTTTTATGTAGATTTTATGAATACCCCCGTAGACGCTATCTTGTTACCCTTTTAAAGAAACTACATTTTAATCAAATAAGACCTGCACTCATGTATTTACAGCTTTTGCACAGCGACAGTGTCCTTCAGGTGATAGAATTCTTAAAACTAACTGTGAGAATAAGAAAATGTTTAGATGAGTGACTATATATCCCTGAAGGATGATGCACTAACGCACTTTGTTGTACTTTGGTATTACCTGCACTTTAACTGTGATTTTGATTTTGCCTACTTACTCATCAAAGAAAAATGTATGATTTATGAAATATGTATTATTTGTCCAGATGTAACGGTGATTTTAATTATGAAATGTTCATTGATATTGTGCTTTTATGGATTGAAATATATCCGAAATAAAGTCTTATTGAAATTGAATAGTCCCAAAATAAGACCACAAGTCTTTATTTCAATTATTTTACTGCGTCTATCATGAGGATTCCTCCCCTTCTTGACTGTGGCAGTATCTGCTGGATCCTTATCTCGCCCTTCATTTGAATTACTAGAGTCCGACACATAGCCTTGACTATCTGAGTCAGACCAATCTGAGATGTCTGATAGGAAGAAAAATTTATCTCGGCCTTCTGTTTCATGCCCCCGGCTGATCGCAAATTCTCCATCTGCCCCATCCACCTGTACCTTATCGATGGGAGCGGTCGCCTGACACAGGTCGGACCGCCCAGCTGTAGATGAATCATCTTTATTGAGTTGAGGGCATTCTCCCCCTTTGCCGCCAACCCCTACTAGAGTCTGAATTGCTGCTTGTCCCACTGAGATTTCAAGGCTTAAAGGGTGGCTCACCTCTAGATCCGTGGGGGTCAGCTGTGGAATCATTTTCAGAGGGCATACCATCCATCAAGTGAAGATTGCTGGATCCGTTACTCGCATCATGTAGGGCTGCATTTGCCAAATTTGCAGGGGAAGGGACATTTGGTGCCAAAGATACTTTCCTGTTCGGCGTCTTCTCTGACTCCCTCAATGTAGTGCATTGGGGCTTTTAAAAAAAAACAGGCCAGGTTCCTCCAGTTCTGGTACTGCTTCAGTTCCTTTTGCAGTTGAGCCCGAGTCTGCCTTCCTTTTAGTCTTCTTCACAGCTGAGCCCGACAACAAGCGGATTTTGACAACTTTAGCCACCTTGGGTGGAGACATTGTCGGCATATCAAAGAGGAGTATTCCTCTTCCAGCAACAGTAGTGCCGCTCACGACGGAGACCAGCCGGTAGGCAAGGTGGCTCCAAAAGCGGCAGACTTGAACTGCGTGAACGAAGAGGCGTCCGAAAATTCTCTCGCCGCAGTCTGTTTGCTTCATGCAGACGCTGGTTAATTTCTGCGGCATGCAGTGCAGCAGAAGAGAAGGTAAACGCAGTCGCCGGACAGGTCGGACAGATCAGACAGGAGGGCTCCAAGTGGCCGCAATCACAAAGCCGCCATCTTGCCGCCCTGGAGGCCTTACTGCACATTGGAATCATGAGTATTGCTTTTTTTTACACACCCCCTGTAAACACTGAGTGTGATCAAAACTGCACTTCCCATTACATTTCGCATGTCAAAGTTGCTAGAAATTAAAGAAAGAATAAGGCCTGGAAAATACCATGAAATGTAAATTTTGGTGCGGAGGAAACAAAATCTGCATCTACATGTTATGCCTCATTTAAAGGAAACAAATGTATTAGGTGTTATCACACCAGATAGATAATGTACTCAAGAGCATTGTTATTTATCAGTAAGTATCCATTTGTAATCACAACCTAAGCTTTGGATTTTTTACAACCTGTTTGCATGCAATATTGTGTTTCCATTAGTACTCCGTGGTGACACTCCCAACATGATATGAATGATAGAATGTGCTAGAGAAAATAAACATAGAATAAACAATCTTCACACTAATATCCACAGGAATAATCAGAGTTTATAGTGTGCAGCCTGGTACGTGCTCAGAAGTCAATAGCTGCTTACTGGACAGTTTACCAGACCCAAGACGCACAAGCTTCAGGCCACAGGCTTCCGAGTTAAACAAAATCAACTCTATTATTCTGAATGAAACAGTAATGTCTAGTACTTCAATTATTCCATCTATTGAAGTATTGACTGTGCCAATATTCAAAGCTCATACAAAATGCAGCTCGAAGGTATGTCTGCAGCATATGACAATTCAGAATTCACAATGAGTGACGGTTTCATTGTAGACCCAATACATTTCAGGAAAACCCTTTGTCAGGGGTAGCTGCAATGCAAAGTTTAGAAAGGTACTATCAGAACGTGTCATTGGAAAACTGTTACAGATTAATGCTTTCAATTAAATCAATCAATATGTACACTACATGCAGAAAACAAAATTGCAAAGGTGCCAATACAAAAACTGTAAACAATAGTCCCACTGCTACAGTATGGCAGTGAACCATATAGATCAATCAACATGGTTGTGAATGTAATAAATAATGTAACTAAAACCGAGAGAAGGTAATCCGTTAAGCTACCATTAAAAACCAAAATATGAGAAAAGTGAAAACACACCACATGCACGTTACCGTGCTTACCTGCAGTATTATAATGCTCAAACAAGCATAATATTAAAGTTAAAAAGCAACTGGTGCATATGCACTCATATTATGATGTTAAACAATAAACTCTAACTGCTTTAATCATGCACAAGTGTTTTAAAGTCAGAGCGTAAATGCGCTGCAAAGAAACTATAATAATAAAGGCTCCACACTGTATATTGCACAACGAGAGTGCAAACTCATGGATGGTTCAGAAGCATTTGCTAATTACCTTAACCCCTTGCATGCTTTGGATGGCCCCCAGCCATCATACGTCACTGTGATCTTGTGCGGAGGACGGCCGGGGGCCGTCCGAATCCCGCCCACTATTTAAATCGCCCGCACAGCGCGGAAATGCTTGCAGCATTCAAGGGGTTAAGCTGCAGACCGTCTTTAAAATATTGAAACCAGTTTCACCGTATCAAACGTGTTGAGATGCTGAGAGGTGGTGAACCAGGTAGAGTGCTAAAAAGTGAAGATACCCAACAGTTAAACCATTGCATTGTGTTTATATCTACGCAGTAGTACAATATCTACGAACGTACTAGTTACATTGAAGTGCCTAGATGCCTCAGGGCATTCGAGCGCTATATAAAATTATAAATCAAATCAAACGACAAAGTCGGACCCTCCTACATGGTGTCTCCTTCAACATGCTCTGCACATAGGGGTCGATTACGATGCTGTCGGAAAGTTGGTCGGAGCCTTTCCGACAGCATTGTAATTTGCAGGTCGGATTCCTTTCCTCCGATCTCATTACAAAAGAGGCGGTCGGAAAGGAATGCAACCGGTCATTCCAACTGGCTTCCGACGGGCTTGGAGAGCCTGTCTGCCAGTTGGAATGCTGCCAGTAATCCCAAGGGCAACTCTTTCTCCCCTTGGGATTATGTTGTCGGGTTTTAGCAGCTTTTCTGTGCTGACCTTTCTGACACACAAAGGCTGTCGGAACTTGACTTAGGGGGCCCCAAGCAGAGCCCCCATGGGTGCACGTCCTTCGCTTGGAGGCCTGGTGATCCCTGCACCCCGTGGCAGGCACCATTAGGTGCACCAGGTGACAGGCACCTAAAGGTGTCTGCCACAGGGTGCAGGGATGAACTGCACCTCCTATTTTACAATGGGAGCATGCATTCTGGCCGAAATACATGCTCCCATTGTGAAGTATAGGAATGCAACCGAACACTAGTCGGTCGGTACCGTCGACCGGGTGTCTGTCGGTCCCATGACCGAGACGATGTCGGGCAGAGGAAACTCCGCCCACCATCATATTAGGGCTCATAATGTCAATTGTGCTTGGTCTCTTTAAGTGGAACGCGTAGCGGAACTCTGACATGTAACCTGGAAGTGAACAGAAAGTGTGAAAGAAATAAACAAAACACTGCTGTCGTCACATAAAAATTTAGAAGATAAAAATAAACACAATAGTAGTGATTTACCCATTTCCAGCAATAATCATGGTGTATCAACAAAGCATAAAACATAACGAAAAGACATAATCATGACTTTAACGTTAAAAACTAAATGACAGTAGCAATAACAATAAAATGCTATAATCAAACATAGATAATCGATTGTCAAATTAGTTACAACCATCAACAGTATTGGAGTAGACATGAACGAAAATGATTCTTCGGTAATGTGAATTATGCTTATCTAAAACAACAAACAAATAAATTAAAGCCTAAACCGAAAAAAATGGGAAATGCCAATGTTAAAAGGAACCATGGCATTGATAAACATATAACTTTCAGCTGCAAAAACTAGTAACATGTGATGTAAAAAGAGGTGTAATTCATCAAACAATAGATAGGAATCATCATTAAACCAATTACATATAGTAGAACTTCTCTATTTTATCATTTGACCTGTTTGATTGCAGACTATCTAATTTTTTGATCCAGAAGGCTTCTCTTTGAGCAATAATTTTGTGAATATCAATTTCAGAGTTAGGACGAATGACTTTTACAATTTGAAATCTGATTTGCTCTATATTATGATTGTGTTCAAGCAAATGTTCTGCGAAACTAGAATTTGTATTTTAGTTGCATATCATGTGCTTGTGTTCAGTTATGTAAATCTTGATTTTTCTTTCAGTTTTTCCTACCTACACCAAGCCGCATGGGCATTTTATGCTGTAAATAAAATTTCTGTTGTTGCTATCTGCCGAGTGCCATCAATTGAAAAGCTGTGTTAAGTATTCTGGAAGCATATTCTTTGGTGCTAAACTGAGATTTATATTCTTCCAGTGCTGATAAACAATCCTCATTATCAGATGTGATTTTCTATATCCGTAAAAACTGTTAGGGTGGTAAATGTTGTTTTGGGCTTTGGGGATGAAAGCTGTGGAAAAGCAAAGAATAATTGCGATCAGTAGGTTTCTTGTGTACTTTGGTTTTGATACCAAAAGGTGTGAGTTCAAAAGTACATCTAAAAGTGAGATGGTTTGATTGCTGATGGGATGAGTGAATTTGTTACGTGGAAATCTACTGATCACAATAATTACTTTCATCCTCAAAGCCTAAAACAACATTTACCACTCTCACAGTTTTTATGAATAAAGAGAATCACATCTGATAATGAGGATTGTTTATTAGAACTGGAAGAACATAAATCTCAGATTAGTCCACATGGAAATTCTTTTGGAATACTTAACACAGCTTTGCAATGGGTGATATCTTTTGAACGAGCAACACTACTCAATACAGTCACAGGAGACAAGCCATCAAGAATGGTGTTTATCTCCAAATTTTCCACGAAATCTCAAGCAACCAAACACATCATTCTGAATCAATGGGAGCTACTACAAACAGAACCTGATTTCAAGGGATTGTTTATTCACAAACCAATGTTTGCCTATCAATGTTCAAGAAATCTAAAAGTAGTGTTAGCTTCAAACAACTTGTCAGCTCAGAAACGTATGCTGGTATCAGAAAATGTTACAACTGTATTCATTGCAATACCCTAATTGTAGGCAATGTAGCCATCCACCTACAAAAAGGTTAGCCATTCAAATTAAGACACTCAGCAGATTGCAACACCAAACATTTTATTTACAACATAAAATGCCCATGCTGCTTGAAGTACCTCGGAAAAACTGAAAGAAACATCAAGATTCGTATAACTGAACACAAGCGAATGATACATTAGTTTAAACAAAATCATAAAATCGGATTTCCCATTTGAGAAGTCATTCAACCTAACCCTGAATTTGATATTTCCAAAAGTTTTACGGTAAGAGACCTTCTGAATCAAAAACGTAGATAATCTGCAATTAAAGGGGATAAATGATAACATTGAGATGTTCTGCTACCTGTAATTGGTTTAAGGATGAATCATATCCATTGTTTGTTAAACTGCACATCTTTTTATATCACGTTACTGGTTTTTGCAACTGAAAGTTACAATATGTTTATCAATACAATGCTTCCTTTTAACACTGGCATTTCACTATTTATTTTTCAGTTCATGCATTATTTTATTTGTTTGCATTTCTAGGTAAGCATAATCCATGATAAAATAGCTGCATTATTGTAGTCTACTCCAAGACGGTTGGAACTGATTCAACAATCGATAATCTATGCTGGATTATAATATTTTATTGTTATTGATATTGCCGTTTAGTTTTTATTGTTAAAGTCACAATTATTTTTTTTCGTTATGATTTATGCTTTGTTGGTACACCATGATTATTGCTGACAATGGTTAAATCATCACTATCCTGTTTATTTTTTATTATTTTTACATAAATATATTATTTTACGATTTACGATTATTTTATGATTTATTTTATTTTACATGACAACCGGAGTATTTTGATTATTTCTTTCACATTTTCTGTTCATTTCCGGATTACCTGTTAGGGTTCTGCTACGCGATCCATTTAAAGACACCAAGCACAATTGACACTATGGGCCTCATTAGGATGGCAGATGGACCTGCGTCCGTCCGTCACCCCCGAGGTGGATGGACCGTTCGCAGGGGCAGCGGCGGTCCCTCCAATGCAATTAGGTTGTGACCGCCACCCTGGCTCTCACATCCTGGATCTTTAACCTTGCGGTGTTTGCTGGATGAAGCAGCACCCGCCGCAAGGTTAAAAAAGCATGTTTAACATTTACATGCACAAAGCGGCAGGCGCCGTGTGGTGCCTGCCGCTTTGTGCATGTAAATGCAGGGGGGTACCATAGGTACCCCCCCATGTGCACCACCCACCCCCCCTTCACCCTGGGGGCCCGCATTGGGCCCCCAAAGTAAAGACCGTATGCCTTTTCGTGGCGGAAAGGCATGTCCCAATGCATATCCTAATATGGCTGGCGGTGTCTGATAGACACCGCCACCATATTTGAGCTTTTCTGCTGCGGTCGGAAGCCGATGACCCCCCAGCCATCCTAATCTGGTGGGTGGTCTTTTGAATCACTGCAGCGATGAATCCGCATCCACCGGGCCGGCGGTGGCTTCCGCCGGCCCGGAGGATGCGGATTCACTCCAATCCTAATGACCCCCTAAGTGCGGAGCATGCACACAGAGACACCACGCCGGAGGGGGCGACTTACCGTTTGAATGGTAACTAGTGCATTTGTAGATATTGCACTAATGCTTAGATTAAATACAATGCAGTGGTTTAACTATTGGGCATCTTCACTTTCCAGCACTCTGCCTGGTTCACCACGTTTTAGCATCTCAACTTGGTCGATACTGTGAAACTCGTTTCAATATTTACAATGTGGTCGGCGTGTTAGTTAGCTTTCCGCTACTTAGGTAATTAGCAGATGCCTGTGAGCCATCCATGAGTTCACACTCTCACTATGTAATATGCAGTGTGGAGCCTCATTTATGATTGTTTCTTTACAGCACGTTTACTCTCCGAATTTGAAACACTTTTCCATGATTAACACAGTCAGAGTTTATCATTTAACATCGGAATGTGAGTGCATACACGCCAATTTCTTTTTTAATTTTACGAATATGCATGTGTGAGCACTATGTTACTGCTTGCTAGCTCTGTGATGTGCATGTGGTGCCTTTTTAATTTTTTCTCATTTTTGGTTTTTAATGGTAGCTTAACGGATTGACTTCCCTCTGCTTTAGCTACATTATTTATCACATGCATAACCATGTTGGTTGATCTATATGTTTCACTGCCATATTGTTGCAGTGGGACTATTGTTCAACATTTTTGTATTTCCACCTTCACAATTTAGTTTTCTGCATGTAGTGCACATGTTGCTTGATTTAAGTTTTAGCCACTCTTTGTCAAGCATTAATCCGTAACAGTGTTCCCAGGACCTTTCTAAACTTTACGTTAAAGTTACCCCTGATGAAGGGTTTTCTCAAAATGCATTGGGTCTAGGATAAACCTGTCACTCATTGTGATTTCTGAATTATCATATGCTACAGACACACCTTTGAGCAGGATATTGTATGAACTTCGAATATTGGCCCAATCAAGACTTTAATAAATAAATAATTGAAGTATTGGACACTACTGTTTCCTTCAGAATAATAGTCTTGATTTTGTTTAACTTAGAAGTCTGTGGGTCTGAAGGTTGTGCGTCCTGAGGCTGGTGAACTCTCAGTTACCAGCTATTACCTTTTGGACACTCTCAACATGCCATCCAATAGCATGGGATGAGGCGGCCCATTTTTCATTTCAAGTTTTGGGATACCAGTTTTTTTGTATAATTTTGTTTTTATTAGAAAAGGTGACTACACAGATATATTATCATTCAATATCATGTCAGAGGGGACACATATATAAATTGCTCTCCCCAGAGAAAACCATCCATAAAATCTTCTACTTCGACTGACCCTCCACAACACATGCCCAGTCCATACAAAATCTTAAACAGGAAAAAATAAATATCCACCTCCCCTGCCACTCTCCCCTTAGCCTCCCTCCTAAAGTGGTTCTGCAAACGTATCATGTCAACTCCTAAAGGGAGCCCTCAACCCAGATGACACCTCCCTGACTGCTACTGAAAGGGCTTGTTCCTATCCTTTTGCCTTCTAGGCTCATGTTTACCCTCCGCTCCCCCATACTTTCTTAGCAGAGCATCTCCAATTTCTATCATATATAACATACCTATACATTCTGGCATGGAACCAAGCTTCCCATTGACTAACTTTCTTCATTTTCACCACCCATTGCTCAAAGCTGTTCACTACAAGAGACTTCCAGCAGGTAGTAATTATTGCTGTGCAATCAACATTGCAAGCAAAGTTAAATTCCCAGTTTTTAAGGTTTTATGGATGTGCCAGTCCACCAGAACTAAGGAGGCCACTTTTGGTGCGGGATAGATATTCTCTTGAATGGTCCAGCTTACCGCATTGAATATCCCTTCCCAATGTTTTGTGGGAATTACAGGACCAGAACATTTGTACTTCTTTTGGGTAAGGGTCCCTGAGCAAGAAATGTTATTTTTTTTTGTTTTTATATATATTTTTATTGAAAGAAGAAAACAAGAGGAAATATTACACATATCAGGTGTCATACAGTAAAATACATTGCAACGGTGAGTAGGCGAATAAGCCAATATAGTAAAATCAGTGTACAGGAGAATGGGACGTCAACATGAACAGGTATATTAGAAGGGAGTAACAATACGATCCACAACCCCGTTAAGCTGACGCCAGCAAATTCCGTCCAACTCACGATTCAGGATAATTAAGACCAAAGCAGACACCCAGATTATGTGAAAAAGATCGACTCAGGATAAGCAACCCGCCTCTCGTAAAAAGGAGAAAAAGAAAAGAAAAAGGCCATAGAACTAAACAAAGACAAAATTTAAAAAAACTCCCCCATTCCTCCCACCCTGCACCCCTGCAATGGCTACGGACTAACCCCACTAGCAGCGTGCCTGTTGCCCCACAACTAAAGCCTAAAAGAAGGTAAAGAGTGGAGGAAGAGATATCATACAGGCTCCCGGCCCCCCTCCCTCCCCACCAGAAGCAAACCACCTCGTATTATGGTCAAAACACTGTGACGCAGCAATTACAAAACAACCGGGGGAGTTTGTGAAGACCACCCGACTCCCGCAATATTTTAGGCTAAAAGTCCCGTATCGAATAAAGCCGTGTTATCAAACCCATACAATCAAACTCAACCCTGGCCACTCCGATTTTTCGTGCGAGCTCTCTCCGCTCGAACCGCCACCCCGACAGGAGAATCAAAACGTTCAAGAAAGTCAAAGTCAGTACGGTACGATCGAATCCAAAGTGTTAGTACTTGAAGTCCACAAATCAAAAGGAGATACCTGTCCACCAACAGTAAGGCACTAGAACGTAATTGAGTCAACCGGGAGAAAAAGTGATGAATCAATCGGATAGCCACTGATAAAATTATCCAGGAGTATAAAATCGGCTGTGTCCATCTTGGGCAGTATCGGCATTGAATATGCTGAGTTATTGATAGTTTCAGGCTCGCTAGCTGTTGTTCGGGAGCCGACAGAAAACACCAGATCTGGTTGCCACCCGGGGTCCTCCATCTCAGACATGCCCTGCATCGCGGGTGACGCAACGTGTTCCAAATATATTGAAGGGTCGTAGTCCGATCCCAGACACATATTCTCGGCTGTTACGTCCATTTTGTGGATGATGGCGGTGACCTGCAAGTGAAGCGCCCCATTACGGTCTGCAACAACGGCGTACATTCCACCCACTCCAAATATTCTCGCAAATCGATAGATCAGACCTTTGGCCCCGGAGGTCGACTATTCCAGGGTATCAGGCACCAGCGGGTCCGACATGAACGGAGGGCACCCGTCTTTCTCGTGGTCTAGACACCATCGCCGCAAGCGAGGATCCAAGCCCGTCGACCCCGGGAGGCCAGCAGGGTCTTCGGGCAACGGACTCCCATCTACAGCAACCGGTGCGTCCTACCGCTGTGTCCTTAGAATCCACTTGGCCACCGTAACACCATCCAAACCAGTCAGGATATTCTCCACTTCGGGAGACCGGACGCTGCCCAAGTCCCGCGGCTGATGTGGTTCAACTCCAACCTGGGTGTGTTAGAAATCAAGGCCCCGGCTTCCACGCTGGGTTAGGCCGAGAATGAAAACACGGCGTAGCTTCATCATTCGAGGAGATGGAAATCTCGGGATTACTACACCTTTACGCTCAGCAACACTTCAGCCACACGGGAGTCTGGAACAATTTCAGGATCAATAGCAGGATTCATGAGCTACTGGCGGCAGTCGGCGGAGCCGGGAGCTTACGCTGCCATCTTGGTTGCGAGCGTAGCTCCTCCCCCGCAAGAAATGTTATTAATATAATATGACAAATTCAAATAGAAGGATGAATTCAAACAATAAAAAATTCCAAACAAAAAAGTCTGTGGTTTCTTTATTCTTCACAATTCTTTCACTTTCTCCACAAGGACTTGTTGAGCAAATTCTCCAATTCATAAATCTCAAATCCAGATCATAACAATACAGCCAAAGATACAGCCAACATGCATGTTTCGTCTTTGGTTAATCTCCAAAAAGACTTCATCAGGGCTGCAATACAAAATATACTCAATAAATTCCCTATATCTTCTCACTCCTACCGGTAGTAAAGCCTAACCTCCACCATATAGGAGCAGTGTATACCGAAAAAAGTAAAAGAAATATCAAGGAGATTACAAAAAGTAAAATAAGAAAAAAGAAAAGCAAACCACCCATTTGTGTATTACAAAAACCAATCATCAACCAGTGTTATAAGGGTTCAAAACAACACCAATTCTCCTGGATTTCAGGAAATTGGGCAATCCATTTATTCATTTATCTACAGCATGCAGTGCAACGTAAATCCCATACCTATTGTAGGATACGTCCACTCACCTACAATAAAATTGAGACCTGCACTCTTATATCCGTATTATTATTTAGTTGTATAGTTGTCGCTGAAAACAAAAAACAATAACCATATACATCAGTGACGCTTTCCGTGTACATTATACTGTAGCCCAACAGTAAACAAAAACGGCGAATGGCTCTCAGCTTACCTTATCTATTATATTCAGTTCTCCTAACTTTATAGTCCAAGATACATCTCCTATTTGCCCAGCACCATATTCCTTATTCACAATTGTAGTACCCTGTTTAGATAAATTCAATTGTAAATAAAATTCGTATCCTCATTTAAGTCCATTAAAATCAATTGCATATACTGCCGTTCCTCTACACCGACAAGTTTCTATTGGTCAACACTATGACCACTTGGCCTAAAATATACTCCACATGTTTCAAAGGAAGCCATCCGGATCTAAATCCAAGTATTAATGCTGACATTAGCCGAAACAAAAATGCCCCGAGTAACATTACCAATCCCACATCTTATGATTAAACTTTATAAATAATTCCCAAGTCACCGCTCGGTATATGTAAAACAAATGCACATATTCTTGCCGTAAGTAACCACATCACTCAGGGACACCACCACATCACTCAGGCACACCCCCACATCACTCAGGGACACCACCACATCACTCAGGGACGCCACCACATTACTCGGGGACACCACCACATCACTCAGGGGCACCACCACATCACTCACGGGCACCACCACATCACTCTGGGACACCACCACATCACTCTGGGACACCACCACATCACTCAGGAACACCACCACATCACTCAGGAACACCACCACATCACTCAGGGACACCACCACATCACTCAGGGACACCACCACATCACTCAGGGACACCACATCACTCGGGGACACCACCCCATCACTCAGGGACACCACCACATCACTCAGGGACACCACCACATCACTTGCTTGCTACCAACAAGCATTGCCATAGACTCACATTAGGAAATTTTAAGCTATTGGCGTTGTGAATAACAATGCTATTAATTTAGATATTTTCAAAGCCAACAAATATTTTAAAAATTTACATTGCCAATAGCTCACACTTTCCTAATGCGAGTCCTATTGCATTGCAAATTCTTGTTTTTAATGCACTTCGACCGCTGGAGAACTTTATTACAGTTAAAATGCAAAATAATCCAGTGCTAAGCTTTTACAAAAACACATTTTGAAGAAACAAAAATAATCTTTCTGCATATGGGAATTCAGATACAGAGTTGAGCGAACACGTTTACATTACAGTAGAACACAGTGGTACACAAATGTTCAAATCGCGGGCAGGGTTATAACTTGATTAAAATAACAATGAATTGTATGTAAGTACAGCAAGCGTATTGCATCACCCAGGGACATTAGCATGACGGAAGCAGACTGAGAAATCATTGTAAACAAGCAAAGGCAAAGCCATTAGTTCTGGCCTTGGTAAGCTGGTACGATGGTTAAATGTACTTATTTGTTTTGAAAACATATGCCACAAAAACATTATTAATAATAAGAAAAAAAGAAAATTGTCCACCTCATTAAGGTGTCATTCACATGCTTGCTTAAAAAAATGGTACGTTTTTTAAAGCATCTAACAATCCCCTTTATGTTAATAGAGCCACGTGAGTGCTTCTCAGCGAGCAAATGTACTTAGAACAGGCAAATAATCCTTTTCTAGTATTAATACACATCAAATACATTTTCTTTATTTTTTGACACAAAAAGTTGCTAATGTCATTAAATTACTGTGACCTGAACACGTAGTTTCAATTGTATTGCATAGCATAAAGCCACACAACAGAGAAAAAGCAAAGAAGGCTGTACCCCTCTGAGTCTAAAGGGGAATCTAATCAAAGTTGAAGTGTGATCACCAATAAAACCCGCAAAGTACATTCGAGAACCTCATATCATGTGTCTTATGGCTCGATGTCCTACTCATTGTGAAACTTTGGCAGCCCCACTCAAAACTCCCTCCTGATCTGCACATCAGAACGTCCCGGAATTCCTCCCGATACTGCACAGACATTAGTCCTCCCTTTGTTCGTTAGCACCTCTTTTCCTCGCCAAAAGTACTCCTCCCGAACCTTACTATCTCTCTTACAGAATGTGCCTTTCTCTAACTATGCAATCAAAATGAATGCACCTTCAGAGGAGAAAAAAACATTGCAACCAGAGCAAATTTTCATGTTGAAGGTTAAACATTAAGGGGCAGATGTATGAAGCTCAAATGGGTTCGCAAACGCCGAAATTTGCAAACTCATTTGAGCAAAATGGTATGTATGTAGCAAATTTCAGTGCAAAATAAGGAATCTCAAATTTGAGATTCCTTATTTTGCGATTGCATTTAAGGAATCGCAAAATTTGCGATTCCTTAAATGCAATGTATGATGCAAAAAAAACGTGCTAATTGTCCCTAATGAATCGCAAATTACCACCAACTTCAAGTTGGTCAGAACATAAAAGGATGGAGACAAAACTATATTGCTTCACCTTTTAATGTGGCTTCAGTGAAAAATCTTTAAAATATTTGTTTTGCTCAGCTGGCACCCAGCTCCTAAATCTCTAGATGCGTCATCACCCTCCTCTTATCCTGTGACACCTCAACTCTCATTCTGTGCTGGTCTTATAGAGCTACATGTGTATTTCAGGGAAGGTGGGGGAGAGACAGGAGATATCAGCTAACAGCAGGCCAGTACTGCTCTGAGAGAATCAACCAGGGACTGACCTTTGTGCAAAATAGGGTCCTTCAAGAAGATCAATAGCAGAAGGGAGGTAAATGAGGTCAGTCAGGAGTGATCAGACCTGCCATATGAGGTTATTTGAAGGTCACTAGTTCGAATCCTACCATTGACGACTCAGGCTTCCATTCTTCCGAGTTTGGTTTGATAAATTGAGTACCATAAAGTTTGTTATGCGCCCACAAGCCCACCAAGCAGCAGACTATGTCACGAAAGATAGAATGATAATACCTTGCAGTTATTATCATTTTATGCTTCTTTGCACTGCTTAAAAGCAGTGTGTGGTCGACGCTCCTCCACCATAGCGGAGGAGCCGGTATTGCTCTACTCTTTCCATTCAAAGGATGATAATTAAAAGCATAAGCAGTTTATTTTGTGACCTGGCTACAGTGTGTCACACAGCACCACGACAAAACAAGGTAGCAAATGTAGCCTTTACTGCTATTTCCAAAACACAATAAGCCTGATTCAAAAAATCTTGTATAAGAACAGGTGGAGATGTTTGCCTCCACCAAAATGTACTTTTCCTACTTTTGGGAATTCACAAACATTCCCTGAATCACGCCTGGAAAGCTGCTCCAGGTGCAGGTTTCCAGGCATAATCCAGTTTGTTTTAGCAAGATCCCATTCCTGCTGTGCGGAGTTCTGTATAGCGGAGATCTCTATTTTTCCTCTGTGGGGAATATATTTATTCCCATGGAGAAAGCCCATTCCACTGTGGAAGGGGATTAATGCTGGTCCAGTGCTGTAATAAGGAGGAGGAGTTTGGGACACCCAAAATCATACAAGTTTGTTTGTATTCTCAAGCTTCCAAGGCAAACCACACCTTCGAACACCCACTCGCCATGTCTTGAGCAGGCTTTATGGCTGTAGAGATCGATGTAATTGTGGCAGAGGTCTCCACACCTGCAATTAGGTTAACCTGCCAGGAATCCCTTTGTGATTTACAGGCAGGATTACAAAAGGTAAATTCAGTCATATATCAATGTGCGACCGGTGCAGCCACACCCGGCGCTGACCTCGGGCAATGAGAGGGTCGGGCATGGGGAGAGCCGCGTTTAGAAATAACACAAGTTTAAAAAGCAACTGCTGCAAATTTGCCAGAGTATCCAGCAGATTTCTGGCAACAATAACAATGTCAAGATAACTCTGCTGATTAATGTTCTTGCTAGAGAGAGATCAAAGTTTTGTCTAGCGGCAATGTCCACTCATGATAATGGTGCACAGAAGGTAAGAATGCCTGCTTCAAAGAACGTGTACCACACGAATCACTGAACTGCTCCACTACTGCAAATCTGCAATAAAACACAAACTGGAAATCTCTGATACCATCACCCTTCACAATATTGACATTTTGTTCCTAACAGAGACCTGGTTCAACGCTACCTCTCACTCTATGTTTGATCTCCTAATCCCCACAGGCTAGTCTATTTTTAGGAACGACAGACCTATCAAAGTTGAGTTAGGTGTTGCTGTCATCTTTAGAAACTCCCTTCAACTTAAGACTTCTCCCATCAGCGCCTTCCACACTTTTGAATGTCTATCTCTTGAGCTTCAACTACACCACCGCTCACCCCTCAGATTCCATGTCATTTACCGCCCACCTGGCAGCGGCCCTTCGTTTATGGAGGAACTCACTGACTTCATCAGCGACCAATACTCGCAAAGTGACAATCAGACCTTCGTGGGTGACTTCAATCTCCACTGGGGCTCTCTGCAAGACTCTTCCGTGAACTTGCTGGCCACCTTCCTCACTACAAACGATCTTATCCAACACTGCACAGAATCAACACACTCTGAGGGCTTAATCCTGGACCTTGTTATTTCCAAAGCAGGCATGCTTTTCATCTCTACTCCTATTCACGTAGACTGGTCTGACCACCTCCTCATCCCATTCTCTCTTCACTTAGCACGCTCTATAACTCTTGGCAAACCTAAGAGGGCTACCTCCTGGTTCAGTGACACTGAAAATATTGACACCGTTTCCCTCTGTGAATCAGCTTTGCTGTCACTTCCAAGGCTAGACCCGAACCTAGATGTTGACGATCTCACCTCCCAATGCCTCTCAGTCCTTGCAGTCGCAATCAATAACGTCGCTCCTCTCCAAATCAAAAAGAAAAGGCCCATTCCGTCAGTACCTTCGTTCAACAAATCTCTCTATGAAGAAAGGAAACACATAAGACTCCTGGAGAAACAATGGAGGCAAGTACCCTCCACCGATAATTTGGCCACGCTTCGTTCAGCAAGATCCAAGTACCACAAGCACATCTTCCTTGGGAAAGCATCACACTTCAGAACCCTCCTTGACTCAGCCAAAAATAGACCCAAAAACTATTTGATCTCATCAAGAATACTAACTGCTCTCCTCCAACCTCCAAGTTGTAGGATTCTACAAAGAAAGCTGCGGATTTCGCTGTATTCTTTGACGAAAAAGTGAAATCACTTGTGGATCAGGTCGCTCATCCTACCCCTCCAGAGGAGCACAAATCACTAGCCATTTGGCAGAACTTCGACCCCATCTCTGAAGATGTCCTCTTCAAGTGCATCTTCGAAACAAAGCCCTCCAACCATTCTCTTGACACCATCCCTAGTGCCATTGCCATTGACTTCTACACCCATTCTCTTCCCTATTAGACCACTCTGGTTAACCTCTCCCTCTGTCAAGGCTCCCTTCCTGTTCACTTCAAAACTGGGCAGGTCACCCCTCTGCTTAAAAAACCCACTGCTGATGGGAATGACCTCAACAACTTCCGCCCCATCACTAACCTACCCTTTCTTGCGAAGATCACAGAAAGATGTGTTGTGAAACAACTCTCTCGTCATATCAAGGACAATGATTTTCCTGACAATTTTCAGTCTGGCTTCATCCATAACTGCAGCACTGAAACAGCCCTGCTGGAAGTGATTGATGACGCGCTGCGGATACTCGATTCGGGGGGGTCTTGTCTTCTAATTCTCCTTGACATTTCTGCAGCCTTTGACACTGTCAATCACAACACAATCCTCAACACTCTTCAACAGAGAATGGGCATGGAGGGCACTGTGCTTAAATGGTTTGCTTCCTTCCTCTCTGATAGATCCCAACTGATCAAATCAGCTGATTCTGAATCCCTCCAAAACTGAATTCCTCCTCCTCTCCTCCTCACTTTCTCCTCCCCCGGTTCAATCATGGATGGACTAGATGAATCTGCTGAACAATAAACCCATCATTGTCGACAGCGCAAAATCCCTTAGTGTCATACTCGACACAAAACTCAATCTACTCTCCCACATTAATTCAATTGCAAAGTCTGCTCGATACCAACTGTGCCTTCTTTGGGGGATTTGTCGCTTCTTCCCGGAGCTTGACCTTAAAACCCTGGTCCAATCGCTGGTTCTCTCTATACTGGACTACTGCAATTCTCTTCTTACTGGCCTCCCCACATCCCACCTGTCCCCCCTTAAGTCTGTTCTCCATTCAGCAGCTCGTTCATTTATGGGGCCAAAAGAAGCGACCACATCACACCCATGCTATCCACCCTCCGCTGGCTTCCCATCGAGGCAAGATCTATCTACAAGACTGCCTGCATCACCCACAAAGCCTTGCACTCCTCCTCTACTCGCTACCTGGCGAATAAACTGAACTCTCTGGAGGCTCTAGACCTTCACAAAATGCGGAAAATCTACTGCTTGAACCTCCAACTTTCAAGAAGGAAAGATCGATGGCCCAATCCTTTTCAGGGAACGCAGTGAGAATCTGGAACTCACGTCCGCCTCAGCTCCGGACCACCACCTCCTCCCAGGCCTTCAAAACTGACCTCAAAGTTCTCCTCCTTCAAAGACACTTCCAAAGTTAATTCATGCCCTCTCTATTATCTGAAGGAAGACCTTTTAGTATAGAAAATTTCTATTCTCCGTGACTAAGGAAGTGCCTTCCCAGTGTGTTCTTGTGGTTTGAGAGTCTGCCATTTATTGCAGTATTACCCTTTTACCTGTGTTTGGTACTCCTTTGTAACATGCACGTGTCACTTTTCTCTTGTAATACACTGTTTGCTACCTCTTACATTTTGTTTGCTTTCGATACTTGCACAAGTGCCACCATTGCCTACGTAACGCTTGTTCTTGTGTTTGAGTGTCCTCCATTTATTGCAGTATTATACCTCTACTTGTACTTTGTACGCTTTTGTAACCTGCACACATGTCACTTTTTCCTCCTGTAATGCACTGTTTGCTACCTCTTGTATTTTGTTTGCTCACGATTGTCACTTTTGCCTCATGTAATGTAACGTTTGCTTTTGTAATTTGTTCACTTGTAATGTTCTCATGTATCAGTTCTGTTCCTATTGTGAAGCGCTCTGACACCTTCGGGTAAAGCCTGCGCTACATAAAATTGCATAAATAAAGAAATAATGTGGATTGCTCAGTAGGTCACTGCTTTTGTCACAGAGATCCTTTTGTTATTTGTAGTTCATAAGTTACAACTTAATATAGCACAGTGAGCTATTAACTGTAATGAAAGAGCTGCAGCAAAGCGCATGATATAGGTTAGAACTTTGGGTTTTTCCACAGCCTTTCATTATTCTAATGTTGCTAAAAAATGTTAATTTGGGTAGGAATGTATTCTTATTAGTAAAGTCAACCACTGTGATATGTTTTAAAACCTGAGTTTGTGCTTCTCCAGACCAAACACTCTTTAAAATGCACTGCCTAATAGTATTGGTAAAATGTGACTCCCAGGTCTTGCAATCCTTATTGACTTTTGTAACATTTCCTAAATACTGATTTACACACATATGATTATTTAGCTCTGTATAATATGTGTGTGGTGTAAAGTGCTCTGACATCCCACACTGCTATGAGTAGTACTATAAAATAAATTAAATGCATATTTGAAAGGGGCTATTGAGAGATGAGGGGCACTGGTGGAGCATGGTAGTGAGGGAATTTGGGGTGAAGGAGTGTGCTACTAGCCTTAAAGTCCACCCTGCATACATTTGCAACCTAATTTACCTTTTGGGACAGGTCCTATGTATTGCCAATGTCTGCCTGGGCTTGTCTAGCCAGTCTGTTTTCTGCCTGCTTTGTATGCATCGACTGAGAATGGTCTTCAACTTTCCACAGGGTACTCAGTGCATCTATTCGACTTTTTTCCTCTGGATATATGGTTCTGTAGTTATACCAGTGCAGTTCACTACACACACCTCGCTATCACCACTTGCGCAATTATTTTCACAGTTTCTATGAAAGGGCAATTGCCATGACATGCAGCATGCAGTCTGACAAGACCACAAATGATGGAAGTAATCACAATAGTTGATCCAGGCTAGGTGGAGGGTCATAAGACCAATCGCCCCACTGCAACGCACCCTGTAGTGATACTTAAACTTACATAAATCACACACAAGTCTGACTGAAAGGCTGTAGTATCACAGCTGCAAACATAACTGTAGGAAAACACTTCACACTAAAATCCACTCACACAGTTGGGTCAGAGCAAATTTCTGGACAGCTCCAATGGAATAACTGCTTGCGTTAATGTCCTCCCACAAGTTCTCTTTTTGAAGCTCTGTACTGTCTTCTCTGTTATTGAAAAGAATGCAGTACTATCAGGAGAAGCTGCAAAAATATGGATTTATAAGTGCGGTACAGACGTTTCAACAGGTGATTGGATTATTGTTTTGACAAAAAGAGTTTGGGATGGTGCCAAAGTTGTTATTTCTATGTAAACTAACTCCACTGCAAGAAATAATGTAACTATTTTTGTTAGGTCTGGTAAAGGCTTCAGTAACGTAGACCTGAGCTAAATCACTAATAGCTATGGTATTTAGCAGACATGCTTAACTTAAGAAAAGGTGCAAAGCATATAGACGTATCAAAACAATTAGAACATTAAAAACAAAACACAATAAAAATCCTACTCCAATTTATAAAAACAAAGAATATTTTAATGATGAAAATGACACCAAAAACCCCCCAAACAATCCACTATGGAGAACAAGAGATAGGAATGTTTTACATTTTAAATGAAAATAGTGCATAGTGCATGCCTGGCCACGACGGAGGCACGATTTAAGACTGACTGTAATGAACGGATATAGAAAACAGGTTCATCCCAGTTAGAAGGTGGAGCAAGGAAGAAGGCTGTGGCCTAGATGGGCTCCATGTGGCCAGATAGCCATTGGACAAAGTCTAGATGAAGGCTTTGACTTTTGGCGGAAAAGCTCAGAGTAAGAGAAATTTAAAATTCATGCACAATGATCGTCCCTCGCTGGGCAGATACATTTGTCACCTTCGCCTAGTGAAGATTTCTACCTTTGGACTTATGGCCTGATTTAGATCTTGTGGATCGGTTACGCCGTCACAACAGTGAAGGATATGCCATCCGCGGAAATATAAATCCCATATGATATAATGGGATTTATATTTCAGCAATGGGATATTCGTCACTGTTGTAAAGGAGTAACCTGTCCACCAAGATCTAAATTAGGACCTTAGTCACTGTTTTGGAACTACAATCCCTCCAGCCCGACAAAGCTGAAAGCTGTAGCTGAACAGGGCTCAATGAGACCCAATAGACTCTCTATGATGTCCTACTGAAACAGATTTGCTATTGCGCGCGAGCATTCTGAATCCTTAGTCCAAAGGCAATGCATCTCCATTGGATTAACTTGGCAGGTTGGTTAACGCATTGAACATTATTACGTGGAACATTAGGGGGCAGAACGATAGGAGGAAGGCTAGACTGGTGCATGCCTATCTGACGAGACACAATATTGACATCTGCTTTATGCAGGAAACACACCTTAATGTTAAACCTTTGCAATGACTACGCCACAGCAGATGGGGAGAAACACATTTAGCTATCTATTCCAACTATGCAAGGGGAGTGGCAGTTCTCATTCGTAAGGGAGTGGACTGGCAGGGGGAAACTACATATATTGATCCTGAGGGGAGATGTGAGATTTTGAGTGGGCGATTGGGCGGTAGATATATGATATTGGCATCAGTGTACGACCCGAATGTTGACTCCCCCAACTTTTTTCGAGGCGCTTGGTCACGAATAAAGGCACAAGGTTGCCACACAATAATATGGGGCGGTGACTTCAATGCCATACTAAATGATGTTTCTGATAGACACGGCTCAGCTCATTCCCTACATCCTCAGGCTAGCACGGCTCTAAAAGAAATCATGTCTGATGGTGACTTATTGGGACTCTGGAGGGTCAGGCACCCCGGTCTCTGGGAGGGGACATGCATTTCTGGTCAGCATGCGGCCTGGTCCCGTTTAGATTTTTCTTTAGTGTCGCAAGATGTTGCCACCTGGACACTTGAAGTGTCCCACCTGGCACGCTCACTGTCGGATCATGCCCCCTGTTAACTTCAAATGTCCTTGCCAGACTCTCCCCTGCGTGCTTTCACTTGGCAGCTGCCCCCCATGCATTACTAGACGAGGCCTTCAAAGAGGAGATCAGATCTGATGTTACAGAGTATTTTGCTCTTAATTCTGGATGGGTGCCCATCGAAGCCTTGCTATGGGACGCATTTAAGGTCGTGATTAGAGGGAAATGAATAGCACGGCAAGCAGGTGTACTTAAGGCCATCAGGGGCACTTTAGAAGACCTAGAGGGACAGATAAGGGACCTTGAAAGCCAATTTTATGCTAAGACCGACCCTGCTACAGTTGCGAGTCTGAAGGCGAAGCTTTTGGAATTTGCGGAAGAGTTGCAAAGGGAGGTAATATTTTTGGGCAAATACGTTGAGGCAAGGGAATATGGCGAGGGGGACAGACCGGGCCACATGTGGGTATGGTACGTAAATCCAAATCGACTGCCTTTGTGCACGAGATAAACAGTACTATTGAGGGCACCATAAGGGGCCAATCAGAGGTTCTCAACACATTTTACACATTTTACTCTTCCTTATACACAGCCACACAGACATCAAGCCTAGAGCCTAGATTATATTGCCCTGGTGTGGTTTAACAATACACACAGAGTCTACATGGACCTCCCCATTACGGTGGAGGATGTCACACAGGTAATAAAGAGTTTGCCACTAAATAAAGCCACTGGACCGGACGGCCTGACGACCACCTTTTACAAAACATATGCAGAAGAACTGGCTCCCACACTGCTTGCAGTATTCGAAGAAGCACTGGAGATGGAAATTCTTCCACTGTCCATGAGAGAAGCAGTGATTATGACAATGCTGAAGCGGGACAAGGCAGAAACGGAGGTTGACTCGTACAGGCCATTGTCTTTAATCAATGTAGACATTAAGATCAATGCCAAACTGCTGGCAAATCGACTTCAACCACTACTTCCAATGATTGCTCTCCCAGACCAGTCAGGGTTTTTCCCTGGACAGTCGACTTCCCACAACTTGCGTCATTGTTCTCAGTGCAACACTATCTCCATCCAAGTGTTCATGCCGCTGCCATTTTTTTAGACACAACAAAGCGTTTGACACGCTTGAGTGGCCATACTTGTTTACGATATTAGCACGTATGGGATTAAGCCCTCTGTTTATCAATCAAATTAAGTTACTGTATGCAAAACCGCTAGCCTGGGTATGAGTCAATGTTTTAGTATCTGACTCCTTCCAGATATCGCGGGGCACAAGACAGGGCTGCCCACTAACGCCCTTACTATTTGCTATTGCCATGGAACCCCTAGCAGCCAGAATTAGGCAACACCATACTGCAAGGGGAATAGGTTTCAGTACCCAAAGCCTACTAATATCCCTTTATGCAGATGATGTGACCTTATACATCCTCTACCCTGAAGAAAATCCAGATCCAGTTCTTCGAGAGTTTATCAGGTTCAGAGGATTAGCAGGCATCTACATTAACTGGGCGAAATTGGTAATTTTTCCATTGACTGGCGGTACCCCAGTGGTGACATCTAAGTTTCTGTTAAAATGGGAGGCTGAAGCAGTCAAATATCTGGGGGTGTGGCTGAGCCGTAGTCTACAGGCGATTTGGAACTTGAACTTCGGAAGGGCATATGCCCGGTACGAGGGTAAGGTTGTAATTTCTTCTAAACTGCCCTTATCCATTGCAGGGAAAGTGGCGCTGATGAAAATTATCATTTTACCGCAATTCATATACCTGTTTGTAAATGTGCCAATCCCCCGCATACAACACTTTTTTAAAAACGTACGATCTCAGTTGCTCTCCCTCGTTCCCTCGTGTGGGCGGGTGGACAAGCCAGGGTATAGTGGAATCTCTTGACAATTCCATTATAACAGGGTGGATTGGGCGCCCTGGACATGCAACTCTATGCACTATGTGCACAGGCCCAGTTTCTCCATTTTTGGGTACACCGAAAGCCATATCAGCCTCATGTGGCGGTGGAAATTGTCACAGTGGCACGGGTACCACTTTAGGTGGCACTATATCAGAGGTCGCACCATCCCTAGGGAGATGTAGACACGGCAGGTGCCCAGCGATGGGTGTGGCACGCCTTACAGAAAAGAGCTAACATCCCGGTGCTTTATGCGCCATCTATACCGCTGGCACATAATCCAATGCTACCCTGCATAGAGGGAGGGGTGAATAAAACCCTGATTAAAGACATGCCATTACACACCTTTGCAGACTTATACCCAGATGTTGAGTTTAGGCCTCCCCCTACTAGGACTGACGACCGTGATGTGCTATTTGCAGGGCAGTTTTTATACCACAAATTGAGGGCTGCATGTCATGCACTCTGGGAGGGTTTTCCCGAAGCTCCCCCGACACTGCCAGCCTTAAAGAATATCCAGCAGACACCTTCCCCACGTGAGCTAGTCACAAGCTTATACACTAGCATGCAAAACACTGCTCTGATAATCCAGCCGAATTCCCTGCAACAGTGGAATAGTGAATTTGACCCTCCACTGACAGAAGAACAGTGGGACTTTTGTTGCAGGCAGCTATCCAAGCTCTCCCCAAACTACAGGTGACATCTAATTCATTTTAAATGTTTGCATAGATATTATAGGACGCCGATCAGCCTCTGGCGCATGCGCCTCAGAGAAGATGACAGGTGTTGGCGCTGTGGATATGTACCAGCATCTTTCCTGCATATAGCCTGGGACTGCCCGTGGTTGAATGTGTTTTGGTAGGAGATATTTAGGGCAATAAATCAGATAGTTGGCAGAACAGATGCCCCTTGTCCGACATTGGGTCTCCTTGGCTGTGTGCAGGACTCTCCACCTAAACAGCGCAAGCTGCATGCACTTCTTTAACTTTACGCGCGGAGGCAAGTGGCTATTCGATGGGGAGAAAGAGGGTACCAAGGTTTAAAGACTGGTTATCCGATGTGACATACGGCCACACACAACTTGGAATATTCTGGGATCTGATGCCCCGACTTCAAGACCAAAAGGTATATGGGAGCCCTTCTTGCAATGGGCACGCACTAGAGCTGTATCCCCTGAGCCTAATCCTGGTGCAATCGGTTAATGCTATGTTTCCATGCTACACTAGACCGGTTTGAAATTAGGCTGTGTGGTTGTCATCGGGTATGCTCTTGACCAGACATATGCTGATAATATATGCTTTTTGTTCGCCTCTGACGTATCATGTCATTTATAACTTCATCAATGTAATGTTTAAAGCTTCACTTGTGATATATGTGATTGTACTACTGCCTGACCTACACATGTTATTTATTGGATGTATCATTCCTTACGTGTAACTCTACTGACTCGTTTTATAGAATTTTATATCTCATGAAAAGACATGCTGACTGGTTCTTGTTTGGAACTGCGTTCCTATTGTTTGTACCTGAATTTTGCTTAGGTTCAATAAAACATTTTTTTTTTAAAACAAAACAAAAAACTTGGTAGGTTGGTTTCGCTCCTCCAGAGGTCTTTGGAGCCAATACGTTTCCTAAGCCTCTGGGTTTTCAGTATGTTAGGAGGACTATACTTTGACACATCCTAGGGTCCCAGGACCTCTGGAACAGTACTTGGATGTCAAGATTCACTCCAGCAGAAGCCACCAGAAGGATCCAGGGTAGGTTCAGTTGGAACTAGTCAGTTAGGCTCTTCGGGAAAAAGGTATTCTATCAGCTTGTTGTGTCCCTGTAGCTTAACAGGAGGCCAGCCAACTAAAAATTTGAATCTAATTCTTTGGCCAGGATACACGTTGAAAGCAGGTCCAGTATCTCAGGTCTACTCACAGGTCTCAACAGCATGTGCAGTCTTTTTTCTGTGTTCATCAGGTCCAATAGTGTATTGAAGAGGCTGCCCAGGGGTGCTGCATTTATGGCTGGCACTAGCCTGTGAGTGGGGGTGATTCCTGTCCTGTCCCTCACCAATACGGAAAACATTCCCAGGGGTAACCCTACCCACTTTTTCACCGTTTCCTGTGTGCTTCTACTGCAAAGAACCCCACAGTGTCCTTCTGTATCTAAAAGCAACATGGCAGAGCTTCTGTGCTCACCCAACCAGTTCTAGGGGCAGATCCTCTCCCACTGGGATTGGTGCCTGGCTGACTAGATGGACAAAGGATAGGGCATACCGATGTGTTATCTACATCTATTTGTGACAGGGTGTGACAGGTTAATTAAATTCCAGGGCACTGCCTAGATGATCATTCAGTCAGAAGAATAGAACAACTCCCATGCCCAAGGCCTTTATCTCTGTTTTGGGAGCAAGGTCACACCTAATCATAGGGGCTACTTAGCTCCTGGGTGTGTTTGAAGTTTATGCAAATAGGCATCTGGAAGCTTTAGGTTGGCAATAGGTAACTTTTTAAAAGTACCTTTTGTAAAACATTTACTACAAATTTAACTTTATGAGTGGGCTTAACTTGTAATAAATATTTTAAAAAGCCCTATAATTTATTGTATAGCCGTTTTCTAAACTGAAATAACATTACTTAATTTTAACCCAATGCTTTCCTTTGGATCAGCTTAACCCTCTATGGGGAAATAATCTTTTGGTGCTCTGTCACCAGGGCCAGACTGGGAACCAAAACCGGCTGTGGAAAAGTGCTCGGCCAGCCCCCTTGGGGGTAAAATCCTGGCAAACAACGCGTCCGGTTTTGGCCAATTTTGTTACAGGGCCGATTTTGGAACTGTGCTGCCAAAACATCCTTGTAACATAAACGGCCTCCCAGGGGCTCTAAACCGGCCCCTACCCTAGCGGCCCCACCGGGAAATGCCCGGTGTCCGCTATGGCCAGTCCGGCCCTGTTTGTCACTGTAAGGATATGTTTTACATTAAAATTACAACACACAAAAAGAAGTAGAAGTAAACAATGTGTCACTCCAAGAGCCTAGCGGCAAAGTTAATATGTTTGAAAAACTGCCCTCACTCACAAAACTGTGGCATGCTTCATCTTTGGGATGCTAAACAACACCCCTGCGCAGAACAATGCCTGGGGTGGGGCAATAGTCATGTAAAAATATTTATGTTTTAAAATATCACTCCAATGGTGGCACAATCTGTGCTGCAGTCCACTAGTGACATTTAATTTACAGGCCCTGGGTACATTCTGTACCATATCAAAGGGACTTAAATGCATGTTAAAGATGCCAATTAAGAATATAGCTAATGCAACATATTTAGAGGTCAAACCACATGCCCTGGAGCCTGATTAGCAGATTTCCAGTGCACAGAGTTAAAACCCAGCAGTAACATCTAGCCAAAAGTCGGGGGCGGCCATGCAACAAGGGACATTTTCCAATAGATGGGTGTTATTTTGTGTTTACCCCTAGCTTAACCTAATTTATCTTTCTCTGCATGCTTCTAGGAGAGCAGTAGAATGATCTGTCCCACCTCCTTCTCTTGGAAGTCGTAGCTCTCGTCTACCTTTGAATATATTCCCATTATTTTCCTCTCCGCTGCTATCTTTCTACTCGCCAAAGCATCAGTCTAGAAATAGCTTGAGTTTATAGTCTGTTTGGGATTTTTATTGCAGCGCTGCTAACATTGAATGATAGCCAACTAAAATGAATGTGCAGGAAACTTTAAAAACAATGTTTAACTCTAGATACGTCGGCATGCTACGTGCTGTTCTATGCTGGTAAAACTAAAGAGAAGAACAGTTTTACTGGGTCTAATAGAAAACATATGGCCTAATGAAGTGAAGGGCGAAGATAATTTTTTTTGTTCACCATTAAATGGTAATTCCTTCTTGTGGCATAGAGAACTGCAAACAAAGTAACTTCCCCGGAGACACTAGCATCAGATCTGTCAAGCACTGATTAGTTCAAGCTGTAGTGATATATAGAATGCTAACTCCCGTGCTGAACAGCACGTTTCTCTAAAATTACTGCTTCTTCTTATATTCCTTCTTGAGGAATTTTGTAATTTACTCCATCACATCATATAAACAGGTTTTTACCACTGTGTTACATTCTATACCATGGGTCTAGCTATAGAGGCACGAGTGGGGGTTACAACCTTCTTGCTCTTTGGGGAGAACTGATAGGACCCCAGCCGAGCATCGATAGGATGCCTCAGTGTAAAAGTTTCATTTGTACCCACACATGGTCACAAACATTGGTCAAAACCACAGTAACACAAGAAGGCAACTGCCTAAAGCCTGCTGATTTATTGTGATTTTATTTTGCGCATCCCAGAGCCAAGGAACCCGTTGCCAGCAGGAACATGATATATACTGCATTAGCAGCAAGCATTCATTACTTGAAGTGTGAATGCCACAGCAGCAAGCATCACTGCACATGAAATTTGTGAAGGATGGCATGAAAACACCTAACACATACAGCAACACAACAACTCAATGTTAACCGCCTCTCATCCAATGAACAATTTAGAGCCTTAAAACATGACTCGCATGATGCACCACCACCCTTAACTCATACATTTACCACCCTAAACCGACACAAACAAAGTAAACAACATACCACACTTCACAACTTCACATCTCCATGTAAACTGCACAACAAGGCTACTCTACAAAAACAAAACAGTTCACCAACTCACTCTCAATCACCATCTCCACCACCTACACATGCAGACCCATCAAAATGCCTTCTTAGCCTGCTGCACGAAGAATACGATATAGAAAAGCTACACTATTGCTATCCTCATAAAGCTAATGCCAGCACTAAGGACGCACCTGCTACAAGTCGAAAAAATACTGCTCACTCTTCTACTTAACAAAGTCAGACGATCATCAAAACACAGTCTCTAAACTGCCTATTAATAAATGGTCGATCACTAAAAAAAAGCATCACTTTCACGACTTTCTCACTGACACACAACCTGACTTACTCTTTATAACTGAATCATGGTTGGGAGATGACATGGCTCTAGTGTTGCATGAAGCCGTTCTACTAGGCTATCAAACTATCACACAAAACTGTATAGACAAAAGAGGAGGTAGTCTAGCTATTGTATTCAAGCAAACATTAAACATGACTAAAGCTGATAACGTCTCCATACAAGGCTGTGATGCCCTCCTCACTAGATACAACCCTACACCATCTTCCTCCGTTAAACTTCCTACTCGTTTGCACATCTCCACCTAGCAATGCAACATTGCCAGACACACTTCTATGTACAGTTTCAAACTGGATAACCCTACACTCCAACCTATGCGTTCTTAGTGACCTAAACATTTGGTTTGACAAATCCAATATGCTTCAACCGAAAACAATCATCACTGGCGAGGCACACTGAACGTACCTCAGATCATCACCAAACCCACACACATCGCTGGACACATCCTAGATGTCATCTTTGCAAAATACAGAACTAGTTACCTTTCAAACAATTACTTCAGTCACATGGTCGGACCACTATTTGCTTTCTTTCCAACAAAAAACACCACAAAGCAACACACCTGCATCCACCTATTGATCATGGAAGAAACTCAATTGTGACCACTTAGAAACACAACTAACATCCAATACAGATCTAGACACAATAAATTCATTTCAAAAACTATATGAGTGGCTACAGGAAGCTTTTGAAATCCTAATACAACTCAGAACAACAAAACAGGACAAAAGAAGGCAGGCACCTTGGAGAAATACAGAGATAAAAGAGATAAAACAGCAAATTAAAAAGCGGCACCACACTTGGCTCAAAACAAATGCAATCAATACAAACTACACCTACAGAAACTCAGCCTATTATATATATATAGTCAGTAATCAAAAGCTAAAAATAGATACTATTCAGACAGAATTCAAAATGCCAAATGTGCAAATAAATCACTCACAGAATTTCATAAGCCAAATTGCCTCGAAGGAACTCATCCCATTACTCATTTCTAGATTATTTCCTTCTCTATTCCTCCTTGCATCATCTCAAACCTCTTTTTACTATTCAGATCTTCCAGCCAAGCCTTTCTAAACCCTTCGCTTATGTATTGAAACTGACACCCTCTGAGGCGGAAGCCGGAGGTTTGACGCTCTTTTTAAAAACACTTACTTGTCACTGTTTATCTGTTTTATACGACCTGAACTTGAATAAAAAGGACAGGCTACCACTCCACTTACAGCGGACATAGCGCTGTCTGGTGCCAGAGTCGGAGCACGAACGCCTCACCCTCGCGACACGAGGCCACGCCCCCAGCCAGGCCACGCCCACTTTTCCCGCCTATAAGACTGCGCAGACCAATAGCGCGTCTTATTGAAACTGACACCCTCTGAGGCGGAAGCCGGAGGTTTGACGCTCTTTTTAAAAACACTTACTTGTCACTGTTTATCTGTTTTAAACGACCTGAACTTGAATAAAAAGGACAGGCTACCACTCCACTTACAGCGGACATAGCGCTGTCTGGTGCCAGAGTCGGAGCTCGAACGCCTCACCCTCGCGACACGAGGCCACGCCCCCAGCCAGGCCACGCCCTCAACCTTTCTCCCCAAATGTGCCTCCAGCGCAAGCGCAGCGGACGAGCGCAGCGGGAGCGCCGTTTGCGCGCCGAAGGCGCGCCTAAGGCAAGCCCGTCTGCGCCCGTCCGCGATCGCACGCGGTCTAGGGCTATATCCCATGTCCCTCGTGTGAACCATACATGGTGGAGTAAGTTAGAACTGCTAGCGCTTTGCCCTAGCACTACTGAGCTGTGCAAGCACAAACTAAAAGCAGAGGACAACATAGGTTGCGAACACTGTCACTTCTCCTATGATCCTGGTAGGAGTATGGCCACTACGGACAACACCCTAGAATGCGGACTGATTAATGTCCGCTCTTTACGCAAACATAAGTTAGATCTATACGATCTACTTACTGAAACACAATGGGACCTGACATTTCTAACCGAAACTTGGCTGGATGAGGAATCCACGCCTGACGCCCTAGAGGCACTCCCAGAGGGATATACAATATACAGACAGGACAGACCCATAAGCAGAGGAGGGGGCATTGCAATAGTTGCACAGGAAAGTCTACACTGCCAACTTAATCATGTGCCTATCTTGGACAGCGAGGCAGGGAGCTTCACGATAAAAGTGAATAACAACTATACACTGGAAGGAATGTTAATTTACAGACCCCCTGGCCCCTCAACTAGGTTCGAGGAGAGTCTAGCTGAATGCATTATAGAGACCTCGATATGCAAAAATAAATTCATGGTACTTGGTGACCTTAACCTTCATTTCAATAACCCATCCGACAACGCCAGTAAAAACCTCTGCCAAGTATTAGAAGCTTTACAACTAAATCAAATTGTAAGCGGGCCCACCCACCAGTTAGGGAACTTATTAGACCCCATATTTGTTAACTGGGGGGAAGTAGAAGCGAAGACTCCCATCCCTATCCCCTGGTCGGATCATCACCTGGTACCTTTTACCATTCAAATTCCTGAAGGTAGAGCCCGACAACCCACAGCATTGTACCACCTAAGGCGAAAATGGGCCTCCTTCTCCCAGTCTAAGTTCTGCGAGGAACTAACAAAAGGAGGCGACCCAGGGGGAGATGATGCAGACGCAGCTAACTCCAATCTCTGCAAACGCATCAACGATGCACTAGATCTCACAGCCCCGCTATCCAAAACTAAACCTGGTGACCGTGCTCAAAAAACCGCACCCTGGTTTACTACTGAACTGCGGAATGCTAAAACCTTATTGAAGAGAGCTGAAAGGCAATGGCGTCGGGCTTTCTCCAAAGACACTAGAGAGGTCTACCTGTCAGAGAGGCGAGTCTACCATGGATTGATTAGAAAGGCGAAAACTACACACTATGAGACTAAGATCAACAAAGCTGGTAACTCGACAAAGGAGTTATTTCTACTTTACAAAACTCTCTCTAGTGGTAAATCCGCCACTGTCCCTGATGACTGTTCGCCTGAATCTTGTGACAGAATCGCAGACTTCTTTGCTGAGAAAATATCAAAAATTTACTCGGCTTTCCCAACTCAACCCACGAATGGGATAGAGTTTGTGGAAAACCCTAGGGATAGGGGAAACTCACCCACCCTTACCAACTTTGTTACTCCACCCACAGAAACTCTCCTAAAAATCTGCAGATCTGTAAAGTCAGGTTCCCCGTGGGACCCTACCACTCCCAAACGCCTAAAAGACAGCCTGGGGGCCTTGGAGCCCTACATTAGGCACCTACTGGATGTGTCTTTTATGACAAAAACGGTGCCTAAAGAATGGAAAAAAGCGGTGGTCCTTCCTCTCAGGAAAAAACCTACCATCAGCTTTGATAAATTAGACAATTTGCGGCCCATCTCTCTCTTACCATATCTGGCCAAGGTAGCAGAAAAAACGGTCAATATCCAACTTATGGATTTCATAGACAAAGCTGCCTTACTGCACGACACCCAATTTGGCTTCCGCCCCCGCCATTCTACGGAATCGGCACTACTGACGGCTGTGGAATCCCTACGACAGGGGGTGGATGAAGGTCACACTATGGCCCTTATCCTATTGGACCTGAGTGCGGCATTCGACACTGTAGCTCACTCCACCTTGCTACAGTGTCTGAATGATGGAGGTATAACTGGAGCCGCACTCCAATGGATCCAATCCTTCCTTACAGGGAGAAGTTTCCAGGTCCGTCAAGGGGACCACTATTCCCGAGACATAGAATTGGGTCAGGGCGTTCCTCAGGGATCGTCCCTGAGCCCAACTCTTTTCAATCTCTATGTCTCCCCAGTGGCTCCAATTGTAGTGGGACACGGACTACAAATTGTTACCTATGCCGACGACACACAGTTGGTTGTATCCCTCTCGCGTACACCCGGCCTTGCTATGGACAGTTTCAGGGCATGCATGCAAGATCTTGCAACCTGGATGTCCACCAATTGCCTGAAATTAAATGGCAACAAGACTGAGGTGCTCGTGGTGGGAGGCAGCCCATCTGTCTGGACGTCGGCATGGTGGCCACCATGTTTAGGTGAGGCCCCCACACCTCGGAAAGAAGTCAGAAATCTCGGGGTCTGGCTAGATACTGACCTGTCTTTCGGACCACAGATCAACAGGGTGACGGGCATTTGCTTCAGCATTCTAAAAACTCTGCGGAAGGTCCTAATTCTCCTTCCTACGGCCGCCCGCAGAACACTTGTGCACGCCCTAGTCACCTCACGCTTAGACTTTGGCAACCTACTTTATTTGGGAGCTACCTGTAAAGCGATAAACCGACTTCAGGTGCTACAGAAAGCGGCAGCCCGCCTTATCTTAAACCTCCCTAAAAGATCGAACTCCAAGGCTGCCCTCCAGTCACTCCATTGGCTGCCGGTGAGGAGCAGAGTTGAATTTAAGTCCCTCTGCACCTGCCACCGTATCCTCGCTAAGAAGGCGCCAGCACCACTCCAGAACCTTATCACAAGGTATGCACCAACTCGTGCATTGCGCTCCTCGCAAGGAGGCTTGCTTAAGGTCCCTAGGGTGAAAAAGGCCCGTATGGGAGGTAGATCCTTCCGATATCTGGCGGCAAAAAGCTGGAATAATTTACCTCTCAACCTCCGACTGGACCCCTCCGAATCTAGTTTCCGGAGGAAATTAAAAGCTTACCTCTTCTCAAAATAGTGGGCTCCTCCCCTACTTCTCTTTCAGAGTGCTTCAGTTCAGCGCGGGGACACGCATTCTGCGGAACCAGGCGCTCTATAAATGCCCCTTAATAATAATAATAAATCTCCTCCTAGACTCATCCGATATCTCATCATCTTTCTCCCTAATTCCACTCTCCATCGCTCCTTTACTCATCCCAAACCTCCTCCTACTGCAATGATCTCCAAAATAAACACTTTCTTGACCCTTCCCTCTTCTATACCTCCATTATCCTTTTCAATCCAACTAACAGACTCACATGTCCACTGCTCAAATTAATTCATATTTCCCAATACTAATTCACCACTAATCTTTTTTGGGTTCCGGGGTTTCATGTTACTCGCTGAGAAGCACTTTGACGTCTCGTCAGGGGTCTTAAGCGCTATATAAATGCAATTACAATTACAAAATATCCTTGTTAGAGGGGAGTCAGAAAGCATTGTGCCAGCTAAATAGCTTTAGTGCTGATCTGGATAGGTTCAGAAACACTAGGCACTGTTGTTTGCAGGTTCTCCTGGAGAAAAAAAAATGGTACTGGGGGCTATTGATTTGCACAACTTAATTGGAGCTGCAATCTCCATGGCTTAACAAATGAGAATCTGAAACAGATGGTGAACAGAAGAAGGGGTGCAGAGATACGGGCTGGAAAGGGAACCAAAGATATGAATAGGGAACAGGGAGAGTAGAGCCCACATAAGAGGCAGAGCAATGAGAAGTCCCAGGCGTGGTGGGAAAGGGCATAGCATAAGAAGGAGGAACAGGGAAAGGCAAGAGTGACATTGACACAGAGGAGGGGCAAGGTCTAAAATGAGCTGGAAGAAAGAGGGAAAAGAGATGATTTATGACAAGGACCACAGGTTAATCAGGGAGGTGGTCATCCCTATTACATTATCTTCATGTGCGGCCAAACCAGGACTATTTGATCAAACAGTTTTGGTGCATCTTATGTTATAAAAGGCAGAAAGGATGGAAACTCTGATGTAAGCTCAGATTTCATAGCTATTGTTTAATGTGTTGTTGTCTTTTAGCTCTAAAAGTATCAAAAGCCAACAATTAAAGTCCTTAAAAGTCACTCAAATAAAAGATACACTAATTCAACAAATCCTCAAAACCTCTTTGAGACGTCATCAAATCTCCATCAAGTCCTTCAACATAACTTGCTACGACTATGCTGCCAACACAAGATCCTCCTTAAACTGCAAAATCGAAAAGAGCTGCAATCCTCTAGACCTGACTACTGACCCCATGCTATACATGAATGGATGATAACCAACCACTTGAAACTCAACTTAAACTCACATTTTCTAAAACTGAGATGCTAACCTTTTTAGAGTGGAGACATTGCTAACCTACAACCATCTTGTGCAGCCATATGCACTCTGCAATATAGATTCTCTCATCTAGGCTGGCATTAGTCACTGCAGATCACAATCAGCATTACTATGTGATGAATAGACCACACAAACAGTTTTTAGTTATAGGTCCTTCTCGTCCCACTCCAAAACCTGTAAAGAATCCAAAACATCTCTTACATGCACACATTTGCATGCATCACATCCATTTCTCATATTTCTGATTAATAAATAATATATTTTTAGTAACATGAATGTTTTGCACATAAAATGAAAAAACTGCAATTTCTGAAACCATATTTCCTGTGCATAAACCCCAAAGTAGACTCGACTCTATCGTGTATTTTTGTGCGTCTATGTTTTCATTCATCCTCTCGTTGCGTGTGACAAAATGCGTACTACTGTAATGGTATGTGTTGACATACTGTTCTTGAAGAACTCTGGGTAAAGATTTTCTTCCAAATGTAACAGTTCAAGGCCTTTTCTATCTCTGTCTGTGGCTCATAATGCCTATTCATTTTAGAAGCTTGTCATTATTTTGTGTGTGACTAGATTTGCATTGTCTCATTAGTTAACATTAGGTCAAACAGGGATTCATTATTATTTATTCAGTTTGATATTGTTGCATATTGCTGTACGGTGATTGATTGAGTCTTAAAACATATTATTCATTTTGTGCTGACTATGTGACATTTACTGTATACTTTATAATAAAAGGGCACATTTTGGAGGTGAGTCAGTCGGGTTTCCCCTGACTCTTGGAGAGCAGAGTCTTGTCAGTCTCTTGCGTAGGACTTTGATATTTTCTCTGAGTCTTAACTCTATGTCTTACCTCCTGCTGCATTTGCCTGAGCCTTATGCTAATTCGCCATGTATGAAATATTATGCATATTGACTATTTTTGCCTTTTGTATTGAACTCAAAATATTTAATACATCTTCATGGTTTCTAACTTTTAATCGTCTCTACAAGGCTCATTTAATTGATTATGCTGTTTACTTTGCTGTCTATCTAATCTCCTTAGGGGCATAATTGTCTCATATATTCTTGAGAACAGCACACCCCTATCTTGCAGTAAGATAAGACCACTAACACTGATCAGGGTCTTGGACTTGGTAAACAGACACTGGCAGGAGACACTGATTCTGCAACACAGAGCCAGGGACCCTGGGGGAGTGAGACAAGGGCGCTGAACTAGAAGATATGGACACTGGAACAGCCAATATGGGCACTGGGACTGGGCGTCATGGACTCTGGAATAAGGAGGCATGGACCTTGTACATCCATGCATAGATCTTGAATCATGTGGTTGCAGATACTTGGTCATGGACACAGGTGCACCTAGATAAGAAGAGACAAACATTGGCAAGGAGAGAGATGGATGCACACATTTCAGGACATTTCAAGACAGGGAGACAAGAATCAAAATAGGGACACAGGCACTCGAGAAAGGAGACATGTAAAGCGGGAAGGATGGTGACATCAGATGATAGCGGAGGGTGACGTCAATGAAGAAGATCCCTTTTTATGGCATGTGAGAATGGTCTGTTGTTGAGCGGGTAACCCTCTGGAATTCTATTGAGGGGCTTATTCCCTCTTTTGTTAGTGAAGATGACAAACTGTCCGGTTACAATTTATAAAGGAGCGTAAGCTGAGTGGTATGGTTTTTATATAGTCGTTTTTCATACCGCACTGTGAGGCAATGTAAATAATATATGTTGCAATGCAGATCTCAACAGAAGTCAGCGGCAAATGTTTTAAATTGCTGAACTATTCTGTTGACAGATTCAACATGCATTTGCAATGCAATCAGCCTTGCATTAGTAAAAGTTAGAGGTGTTGGCGCTGCATATGACAATGTTTCTTAGTTATGTTTTTTTGTTTGCAGTGGAGTGATCATTGCACCTGTCTGAAGAGATAGGAAGGAGAGAGAATGGAGTAGAAGCAGTGGAAAGTAGGGGTGGTACGAGTGGTGCTGTAAAGGAAAGATGGAACTTTAGCATAAGCAATAAAAGAAAATCCAGGAAGCAAGGAAAGGGAGCAGTAAGTCAGGTTGTTACTGTGTGTCCCTCTGGAGTTCTAAAGGGACCTCTATTAGCCACATAAGGTACTGCACAATTAATGCAGCCTACTAAAGGATGTTATTCCGGCATTGTATTCTGTTGGATGCAGTATCAGAGGCGTACTGCTTTAATGTTTATATGAAACAGCAGCTTTAACAGAAGTGTTCCCAAACTGTGTGCACATCCGTTCACGTTCCCCTGTGCTTTTTATGCTTAACTTTAGCGGAGGAGCAGTAGGGAGGGGGAAGAAGGATGTGGCTCTATGGTCAGAGCAGCCGACTTTGGAAATAAGGAACAAAGAATTGAAGTCCCAGCGTGGCTTCATCATCCTGTGATTCTGGGCAGTATCACTTAATCTCCTGGCTTTAAAAAACAAGCCCCAGGGGTGGCTCTAGGCTCATGGCGGCCCTGGGCAGGGAGCGTAGGTAGGGGGCCCCGGAAGAGGGGGTCTGGGCGGGGCGGAGAGCAGAGGCCAGCGAGGAGGGGGGGTTCAGGGTGTTTGAAAGTGGACCAGAGCCGGAGGCCACCAAATTCCTGCCAGGGGCCGCCATGCAAATATGTATCCATCCTCAGATGATTATTATATTAACCGCATCCGCGCTCAGAGAATTCTCCTTCTGTGCTGAGATTTTCAAAATCCCATGCTTCATGACGAGCTGGGCTCGGCATCAGCGTGCGAGGAGGCTACGCCATGACGAGCCCAGCTCGTCATGAGCGTGGAAGGGGTTAAGGATATATATTGGCGTGGTGGCCCCTGGGGTTTGGTGGCCCTGTGCAGGTGCACAGCTTGCACATGCCTAAGGCCGGCCCTGCAAGCCCTAAGTAATAATGCAGCTACGGACACAATCACGGCGGCAGTCACGCTGATTATAATAATAATGTACTCCTTTGAAAATAGAAGCTCAGCGTCCCAAAAGGAAGCGTTGTGCTGATACAGAAGCCTGAGGCAGACCCAAAAAATATAGTGTATAAAAGAATATAAATAAAACAAGCATTTGCAATGCAATAGGTCTCGTATTAGGAAAGTTTGAACTATTGGTATTGTAAATGACAATTTTTTTATTTATGTGTTGGTTTGGAAAATAGTGAATTGAATAGCTTTGTTATTTACAATGCCAATAGTTTTAACTTTCGCAAATGTGACACCTATAGCATTTTTAATGCAATATGTGTTGTATTTACGTGACTTAGATGTATTGATATTACAAATAAAAATGGCTTTTATTTTTTTTATAATTAATACTTAAAAGTTATTGTAAATTATAATGGCAATAGCTTTTGTAAATAACTTTTGTGAAGATTATGTTCATTGTATTTCATTGTGATGAAAATCCAAGAACAGAAGTGAACTATTAACATATTTTTGTGACATTTGTAATGAAGCTTGAAACATTGAGAGAACATATTTGAACCATTTGTTGAATGGTTGCAAAGATTGATGCTGTGTTGGAGCGGAGTGATGTTGTGGTGGGGACAAGTGATGCTGTGGCGTTCAGTGATGCTGTGGTAGCGCATAGTGATGTTGTGGTAACCCTGAGGGATGCTCTGGTGGTGCTGAGTGATGCTGTGGTGATGCGATAGATAGATAGAGTGAGTGCGATAGATAGATAGATAGATAGATAGATAGATAGATAGATAGATAGATAGATAGATAGATAGATAGATAGATAGATAGATAGATAGATAGATAGATAGAGTGAAGGCAATAGATAGATAGAGGGAGGGCGATAGGTAGAGTGAGGGCGATAGATAGATAGAGTGAGGGCGATAGATAGATAGATAGAGTGAGGGTGATAGAGAGATAGACAGATAGAATGGTGATAGATAGATAGACAGATAGATAAAGTGTATTTATGTTGCATTGAGTAGAGTGTAAGTATGAGGCATGTAATTATATGGCACTGAGTGGTAATATGGGGAGTGTATATTGTATTCAGTAGAGTGTAATTGTGTGCCATGTAATTATGTGGCACCTAGTGGTATTTGGAGTGTATGTTGCATTGAGTGCAGTGTAATTATGTAGCGTGTAATTATGTGGTACTGAGTGGTAATATGGGGAGTGTGTGTTGCATTCAATAGAGTGTAATTATATGGTGTGTAATTATGTGGCACTGAGTGGTATTGTGTGGAGTGTGTGTTGCATTCAGTAGAGTGTAATTATGTGGTGTGTAATTATGTGGCACTGAGTGGTATTCGAAGTGTATGTTGCATATAACTATGTGTTTAAGGAACAGTGAGCAACCCAAAATACCCTTGAGGGCTTGGGTGAGTAAGTAGAAAGGTATAGGTGCCTTCAAGGGGATTTGTTTAACAAAATATAATTAAACATGATTCAACTAACTCTTTAGGACAGGTCAATGGTCCTTATTCTTGAAAGGACCATTGACTTGTCCTAAAAAGTTAGTTAAATCACGTTTAATTATATTTTGTTAAACAAATACCCTTGAAGGCACCTATACCTTTCTGCATATAACTATGTGGCACTGAGTGGTATTTGGAGTGCATGTTGCATTGAGTACTGTGTAATTATGTGGCACTGAGTGGTATTTGGAGTGTATGTTGCATTGAGTGCAGTGTAATTATGTGGCGTGTAATTATGTGGCACAGAGCAGTATTTGGAATGTATTTTGCATTGATTGCAGTGTAATTATGTGGCACTGAGTGGTATTTGGAGTGTATGTGGCATTGAGTGCAGTGTAATTATGTGGCGTGTAATTATGTGGCACTGAGTGGTATTTGGAGTGTATGTTGCATTGAGTTCTGTGTAATTATGTGGCACTGAGTTATTTGGAGTGTATGTTGCATTGAGTACAGTGTAATTATGTGGCATGTAATTATGTGGCACTGAGTGGTATTTGGAGTGTATGTTGCGTTGAGCGCAGTGTAATTATGAAGCATATAATTATGTGGCACTGAGTGGTATTGTGTGGAGTGTCTGTTGCATTGAGTGCAGTGTAATTATGTGGCGTGTAATTATGTGGCACTGAGTGGTATTTGGAGTGTATGTTGCATTGAGTGCAGTGTAAATATGTGGCATGTAATTATGTGGCACTGAGTGGTATTTGGAATGTATGTTGCATTGAGTGCAGAGTAATTATGTGGAGTTTAATTATATGGCACTGAGTGGTATTTGGAGTGTATGTTGCATTCAGTGCAGTGTAATCATGTGGCGTGTAGTTATGTGGCACTGAGTGGTATTTGGAGTGTATGTTGCGTTGAGCGCAGTGTAATTATGTAGCATATAAATATGTGGCACTGAGTGGTATTGTGTGGAGTGTATGTTGCATTGAGTGCAGTGTAATTATGTAACATATAATTATGTGGCACTGAGTGGTATTGTGTGGAGTGTGTGTTGCATTCAGTAGAGTGTAATTATGTGGCGTGTAATTATGTGGTACTGAGTGGTATTTGGAGAGTATGTTGCATTGAGTGCACTGTAATTATGTGGCGCGTAACTATGTGGCACTGAGTGTTATTTGGAGTATGTTGCGTTGAGCGCAGTGTAATTATGAAGCATATAATTATGTGGCACTGAGTGGTATTGTGTGGAGTGTCTGTTGCATTGAGTGCAGTGTAATTATGTGGTGTGTAATTATTAAGCATGAGCGAATTTTGCGAATCTGGTGTTCGCAAATTTTGCAAATTTGCGAACTCGCAATCCGCAAAATCCGCGAATTCTCGTGAATTTGCGGATTTTTTTTTATTGTGTTCGCAAGGATTTCTGCCAGTTCGCGAGGGTTTTGTACCAGTTAGCAATTGCGAACTTACATGTCTGCTCGCAACGGTCGAGATTATGTTGTTTCGACATCTGGTTCATCATCACAGGTTCCCAGCACCCTCTGTTTCACCCCTGCCACCCTCTGTTTCACCCATGCCACCCTTTGGTACATCAATGCCACCCTCTGGTTCATTATCACTGTAGATTATGGGGGGAAAAAGCAAGCACACCAGCCCTGCTTCAACTGACATGAATTAATTTGGGGTTGATTTATTAATGGTCACTGTTTTAAAATTCCAGTCTGGCACCTGTTTCCTTATCTGTAATTTGCTTTCTGTTGCAGTGCATTTTTTTTTCCAGGACCTTTTATGGCCTACTTGTAGCTATTCTATGAGCCTGCTGTGAGGGTCAGAACAGGGTCATACAAGTGTTGCAACTAGCAACTGAACTCTGGAGGGGCCCCAGTCAGGAAGCATGACAGGGAATGGTTACTAATGATGAGTTTGAACTTTTGAACCTGCTGAATGCTTTCACTTTTGCAAAACTCGTTTTTCTGCAGAACAGCATTACAGCAACTGTAATGCCCCAAACAAGCTTACTTGTGAAAGTTGATTTCTAATCCAAAAGTGATCCAAAGAAAGTCAAAAGGCCTCAAATCCAAAAAAGTGCAGGCAAATATCAACCTGAGGAGTTATTCTGATAAAAATCATCATTTTCAGAAGGTCTATGCTGCTTGCTAGTGGATTTCTTGTGCAGAATTGCAATTTTTGTAATTTCGCAAATGCGAGATTGTTGCTGCCTACATGTTCGCAATTGCGAACTTACACCGCACGCCGCAAAATTGTATCACCAAGAAAAAAAAATCCGCTGCGTGCAAATTTGCGAATTTTCGGTAAATTCGCGAGCGTTCGCGGATTGCGAATTTACCGAAAATCCTCAAAATTTGCGAGCGGAACGGATTTTCCGCCCATGCTTAGTAATTATGTGCCACTGAGTGGTATTTGGAGTGTATGTTGCATTGAGTGCAGTGTAAATATGTGGTGTGTAATTATGTGGCACTGAGTGGTGTTTGGAATGTACGTTGCATTGAGTGCAGAGTAATTATGTGGAGTTTAAATATTTGGCACTGAGTGGTATTTGGAGTGTATGTTGCGTTGAATGCAGTGTAATTATGTAGCATATAATTATGTGGCACTGAGTGGTATTGTGTGGAGTGTATTTTGTATTCAGTAGAGTGTAATTATGTGGTGTGTAATTATGTGGCACTGAGTGGTATTTGGAGTGTATGTTGCATTGTGTGCAGTGTAATTATGTTGCATTTAACTATGTTATTAAACAACAGGGGGTGGTGATGGACAGAGTTTCTGAATTAAGCAGAATACTCTCACCCAGTCAAGAGATCAGGGCTTAATCCAACACCGTTCTTTTAGCTCACTGCACCATCCCAGCTCAGAACCTGGCTATATGCAAATTAGTCTGTCCCTGGCCCAGTGCATCATGGGAACAGGGCAAACCAAACTACCAAGCCAATTCTTTCACTGGGAAGGAAACAAGCTTCCGGGGACCGGTTTCTGGCATTTCAGCCGTCTTCGGCCCGGCTTGCTTGAATCCTGATGGTGCAATGAGCAAGGGACGCACGTCTGAGTATACCCTTCCACGCTTATGGTGGACAAAATGATTAAACAACAGGGGGTGGTGATGGACAGACTTTCTGAATTAAGCAGAATGCTCTCACCCAGTCAAGAGATCAGGGCTTAATCCAACACCGTTTTTCAGCTCACTGCACCATCCCAGCTCAGAACCTGGCTATATGCAAATTAGTCTGTCCCTGGCCCAGTGCATCATGGGAACAGGGCAAACCAAACTACCAAGCCAATTCTTTCACTGGGAAGGAAACAAGCTTCCGGGGACCGGTTTCTGGCATTTCAGCCATTTTCGGCCTGGCTTGCTTGAATCCTGATGGTGCAATGCACAAGGGACTCACGTCTAAGTATACCCTTCCATGCTTATGGTGGACAAAATTATTAAACAACAGGGGGTGGTGATGGACAGAGTTTCTGAATTAAGCAGAATACTCTCACCCAGTCAAGAGATCAGGGCTTAATCCAACACCGTTTTTTAGCTCACTGCACCATCCCAGCTCAGAACCTTGGTATATGCAAATTAGTCTGTCCCTGGCCCAGTGCATCATGGGAACAGGGCAAACCAAACTACCAAGCCAATTCTTTCACTGGGAAGGAAACAAGCTTCCGGGGACTGGTTTCTGGCATTTAAGCCGTCTTCGGCCCGGCTTGCTTGAATCCTGATGGTGCAATGAGCAAGGGACTCACGTCTGAGTATACCCTTCCACGCTTATGGTGGACAAAATTATTAAACAACAGGGGGCGGTGATGGACAGAGTTTCTGAATTAAGCAGAATACTCTCACCCAGTCAAGAGATCAGGGCGTAATCCAACACCATTTTTTAGCTCACTGCACCATCCCAGCTCAGAACCTGGCTATATGCAAATTAGTCTGTCCCTGGCCCAGTGCATCATGGGAACAGGGCAAACCAAACTACCAAGCCAATTCTTTCACTGGGAAGGAAACAAGCTTCCGGGGACCGGTTTCTGGCATTTCAGCCGTCTTCGGCCCGGCTTGCTTGAATCCTGATGGTGCAATAAGCAAGGGACTCACGTCTGAGTATAGCCTTCCACGCTTATGGTGGACAAAATTATTAAACAACAGGGGGTGGTGATGGACAGAGTTTCTGAATTAAGCAGAATCCTCTCACCCAGTCAAGAGATCAGGGCTTAATCCAACACCGTTTTTTAGCTCACTGCACCATCCCAGCTCAGAACCTGGCTATATGCAAATTAGTCTGTCCCTGGCCCAGTGCATCATGGGAACAGGGTAAACCAAACTACCAAGCCAATTCTTTCACTGGAAAGGAAACAAGCTTCCGGGGACCGGTTTTTGGCATTTCAGCCATCTTCGGCCCGGCTTGCTTGAATCTTGATGGTGCAATGAGCAAGGGACTCACGTCTGAGTATACCCTTCCACGCTTATGGTGGACAAAATTATTAAACAACAGGGGGTGGTGATGGACAGAGTTTCTGAATTAAGCAGAATACTCTCACCCAGTCAAGAGATCAGGGCTTAATCCAACACCGTTTTTTAGCTCACTGCACCATCCCAGCTCAGAACCTGGCTATATGCAAATTAGTCTGTCCCTGGCCCAGTGCATCATGGGAACAGGGCAAACCAAACTACCAAGCCAATTCTTCCACTGGGAAGGAAACAAGCTTCCGGGGACTGGTTTCTGGCATTTCAGTCGTCTTCGGCCCGGCTTGCTTGAATCCTGATGGTGCAATGAGCAAGGGACTCACGTCTGAGTATACCCTTCCACGCTTATGGTGGACAAAATTATTAAACAACAGGGGGTGGTGATGGACAGAGTTTCTGAATTAAGCAGAATACTCTCACCCAGTCAAGAGATCAGGGCTTAATCCAACACCGTTTTTAGCTCACTGCACCATCCCAGCTCAGAACCTGGCTACATGCAAATTAGTCTGTCCCTGGCCCAGTGCATCATGGGAACAGGGCAAACTAAACTACCAAGCCAATTCTTTCACTGGGAAGGAAACAAGCTTCCGGGGACCGGTTTCTGGCATTTCAGCAGTCTTCGGCCCGGCTTGCTTGAATCCTGATGGTGCAATGAGCAAGGGACTCACGTCTGAGTATACCCTTCCACGCTTATGGTGGACAAAATTATTAAACAACAGGGGGTGGTGATGGACAGAGTTTCTGAATTAGGCAGAATACTCTCACCCAGTCAAGAGATCAGGGCTTAATCCAACACCGTTTTTTAGCTCACTGCACCATCCCAGCTAAGAACCTGGCTATATGCAAATTAGTCTGTCCCTGGCCCAGTGCATCATGGGAACAGGGCAAACCAAACTAACAAGCTTCCGGGGACCGGTTTCTGGCATTTCAGCCGTCTTCGGCTCGGCTTGCTTGAATCCTGATGGTGCAATGATGCACTGGGCCAGGGACAGACTAATTTGCATATAGCCAGGTTCTGAGCCTGGATGGTGCAGTGAGCTAAAAAACGGTGTTGGATTAAGCCCTGATCTCTTGACTGGGTGAGAGTATTCTGCTTAATTCAGAAACTCTGTCTAATCCCACCCCCTGTTGTTTAATTATTTTGTCCACCATAAGCGTGGAAGGGTATACTCAGACGTGAGTCCCTTGCTCATTGCACCATCATGATTCAAGCAAGCCGGGCCGAAGACAGCTGAAATGCCAGAAACCGGTCCCCGGAAGCTTGTTTCCTTCCCAGTGAAAGAATTGGCTTGGTAGTTTGGTTTGCCCTGTTCCCATGATGCACTGGGCCAGGGACAGACTAATTTGCATATAGCCAGGTTCTGAGCTGGGATGGTGCAGTGAGCTAAAAAACGGTGTTGGATTAAGCCCTGATCTCTTGACTGGGTGAGAGTATTCTGCTTAATTCAGAAACTCTGTCCATCACCACCCCCTGTTGTTTAATTATTTTGTCCACCATAAGCGTGCAAGGGTATACTCAGACGTGAGTCCCTTGCTCATTGCACCATCAGGATTCAAGCAAGCCGGGCCGAAGACCGCTGAAATGCCAGAAACCTGTCCCCGGAAGCTTGTTTCCTTCCCAGTGAAAGAATTGGCTTGGTATTTTGGTTTGCCCTGTTCCCATGATGCACTGGGCCAGGGACAGACTAATTTGCATATAGCCAGGTTCTGAGCTGGGATGGTGCAGTGAGCTAAAAAACGGTGTTGGATTAAGCCCTGATCTCTTGACTGGGTGAGAGTATTCTGCTTAATTCAGAAACTCTGTCCATCACCACCCCCTGTTGTTTAATAATTTTGTCCACCATAAGCGTGGAAGGGTATACTCAGACGTGAGTCCCTTGCTCATTGCACAATCAGGATTCAAGCAAGCCGGGCCGAAGACGGCTGAAATGCCAGAAACCGGTCCCCGGAAGCTTGTTTCCTTCCCAGTGAAAGAATTGGCTTGGTAGTTTGGTTTGCCCTATTCCCATGATGCACTGGGCCAGGGACAGACTAATTTGCATATAGCCAGGTTCTGAGCTGGGATGGTGCAGTGAGCTAAAAAACGGTGTTGGATTAAGCCCTGATCTCTTGACTGGGTGAGAGTATTCTGCTTAATTCAGAAACTCTGTCCATCACCACCCCCTGTTGTTTAATAATTTTGTCCACCATAAGCGTAGAAGGGTATACTCAGACGTGAGTCCCTTGCTCATTGCACCATCAGGATTCAAGCAAGCCGGGCCGAAGACGGCTGAAATGCCAGAAACCGGTCCCCGGAAGCTTGTTTCCTTCCCAGTGAAAGAATTGGCTTGGTAGTTTGGTTTGCCCTTTTCCCATGATGCACTGGGCCTGGGACAGACTAATTTGCATATAGCCAGGTTCTGAGCTGGGATGGTGCAGTGAGCTAAAAAACGGTGTTGGATTAAGCCCTGATCTCTTGACTGGGTGAGAGTATTCTGCTTAATTCAGAAACTCTGTCCATCACCACCCCCTGTTGTTTAATTATTTTGTCCACCATAAGCGTGGAAGGGTATACTCAGACGTGAGTCCCTTGCTCATTGCACCATCAGGATTCAAGCAAGCTGGGCCGAAGACGGCTGAAATGCCAGAAACCGGTCCCCGGAAGCTTGTTTCCTTCCCAGTGAAAGAATTGGCTTGGTAGTTTGGTTTGCCCTGTTCCCATGATGCACTGGGCCAGGGACAGACTAATTAGTATATAGCCAGGTTCTGAGCTGGGATGGTGCAGTGAGCTAAAAAACGGTGTTGGATTAAGCCCTGATTTCTTGACTGGGTGAGAGTATTCGGCTTAATTCAGAAACTCTGTCCATCACCACCCCCTGTTGTTTAATTAGCATAGAACTATGTGACACTGAGAGGTGTTTAGAGTGTATGTTGCATTGAGTGCAGTGTAATTATGTAGCATAAAATTATGTGGCACTGAGTGGTATTGTGTGGAGTGTGTATTGCATTCAGTAGAGTGTAATAATGTGGCGTGTAATTATGTGGTACTGAGTGGTATTTGGAGTGTATGTTGCATTGAGTACAGTGTAATTATGTGGCATGTAATTATGTGGCACTGAGTGGTATTTGGAGTGTATGTTGCGGTGAGCGCAGTGTAATTATGTAGCATATAAATATGTGCCACTGAGTGGTATTGTGTGGGGAGGGTATGTTGTATTCAGTAGAGTGTAATTGTGTGGCGTGTAATTATGTGGCACTGAGTGGTATCGTTTGGAGTGTATGTTGCATGAGTGCAGTGTAATTATGCAGCATATAATTATGTAGCACTGAGTGGTATTGTGTGGAGTGTCTGTTGCATTCAGTAGAGCGTAATTATGTGGTGTGTAATTATGGGGCACTGAGTGGTATTTGGAGTGTATGTTGCATTGTGTGCAGTGTAATTATGTTGCATATAACTATGTGGCACTGAGAGGTATTTGGAGTGCATTGAGTGCTGTGTAAATATGTGGCGTATAATTAGGTGGTACTGAGTGGTATTTGGAAAGTATGTTGCATTGAGTGCAGTGTAATTATGTGGTGTGTAATTATGTGGCACTGAGTGGTATTTGGAATGTATGTTGCATTGAGAGCAGTGCAATTATGTGGAGTGAAATTATGTGGCACTGAGTGGTATTTGAAGTGTATGTTGCATTGAGTGCAGTGTAATTATGTGGAGTGCAATTATGTGGCACTGAGTGGTATTTGGAGTGTATGTTCCATTGCAGAGTGTGTGAGGGTGCTGAGTGTGAGGGAATGGTGGCATGCTGCGCTTTAGATGAATATGTTTAAAAGTAAAGTGTGCCATACTGCGATTGCTACAATAGTTAGTTGTGGATGCTTTAACAATTGATGTGTGCACTGATGGCTGGTGGTGTGTGTGCCTGTAGAAATGGTGCACTGATGGCTGGTTGTGTGTGTTTCTGGTGAAAGCGTGCACTGACGGCTGGTGGTGTGTGTGGGCCTGGTCGGCTGGAGGTGTCTGTGCCTGGTGGAAACGTGCACTGATGACTGGTGGTGTGTGTGCCTGGTGAAAGCGTGCACTGACGGCTAGTGGTGTGTGCCTGGTGAAAGCGTGCACTGATGGCTGGCGGTGTGTATGCCTGGTGAAAGCGTGCACTGGTGGTGTGTGTGTGTGCCTGTTGAAAGCATGCAATGATGGCTGGTGGTGTGTGTGTGCCTGGCCGGCTGGTGGTGTGTGTGCCTGGTGGAAGCGTGCACTGATGGCTGGTAGTGTGTGTCTCTGGTGAAAGCGTGCACTGACAGCTGGTGATGTGAGCCTGGTGAAAGCGTGCACTGCCGGCTGGTGGTGTGTGTGCCTGGTGAAAGCGTGCACTGCCGTTTGTTGGTGTGTGCCTGGTGGAAGTGTGCACTGATGGCTTGTGGTGTTTGTGCCCGGTGAAAACATGCACTGATGACTGATGGTGTCTGTGCCTGGTGAGAGTGTGCACTGACAGCCGGTGGTGTGTATGCCTGGTGAAAGTGTGCACTGATGGCTGGTGGTGTGTGTGTACCTGGTACAAGCATTCACTGACGGCCGGTGGTGTGTATGCCTGGTGAAAGCATGCACTGATGGCTGGTGGTGTGTGTGTGTGCCTGGTGAAACCGTGCACTGACGGCTGGTGGTGTGTATGCCTGGTGAATGTGTGCACTGATGGCTGATGGTGTCTGTGCCTGGTGAGAGTGTGCACTGACGGCCGGTGGTGTGTATGCCTGGTAAAAGCATGCACTGATGGCTTGTGGTGTGTGTGTGTGCCTGGTGAAAGCGTGCACTGACGGCCGTTGGTGTGTATGCCTGGTGAATGCGTGCACTGATGGCTGAGTGTGTCTGTGCCTGGTGAGAGTGTGCACTGACGGCCAGTGGTGTGTATGCCTGGTGAAAGCGTGCACTGATGGCGGGTGGTGTGTGTGTGTGTGCCTGGTGAAAGCGTGCACTGACGGCCGTGGTGTGTATGCCTGGTGAAAGTGTGCACTGATGGCTGGTGGTGTGTGTGTGTGCCTGGTGAAAGCTTGCACTGACGGCCGGTGGTGTGTATGCCTGGTATAAGCGTGCACTGATGGATGGTGGTGTGTGCGTGTGCCTGGTGAAAGTGTGCACTAACGGCCGGTGGTGTGTATGCCTGGTGAAAGTGTGCACTGATGGCTGGTGGTGTGTATGTGTGCCTGGTGAAAGTGTACACTGTTGGCTGGTGGTGTGTGCCTGGTGGAAGTGTGCACTGATGACTGATGGTGCCTGTGCCCGGTGAAAGTGTGCACTGACGGCCGGTGGTGTGTATGCCGGGTGAAAGCGTGCACTGATGGCTGGTGGTGTGTGTGTGCCTGTTGAAAACATGCAATGATGGCTGGTGGTGTGTGTGTGCCTGGCCGGCTGGTGGTGTGTGTACCTGGTGGAAGCGTGCACTGATGGCTGGTAGTGTGTGTCTCTGGTGAAAGCGTGCGCTGACAGCTGGTGGTGTGTGCCTGGTGAAAGCGTGCACTGACGGCTGGTGGTGTGTGTGCCTGGTGAAAGCGTGCACTGCCGTTTGGTGGTGTGTGTGCCTGGTGGAAGCGTGTACTGACGGCTGGTGGTGTTTTGTGCCCAGTGAAAGCGTGCACTGAAGACTGATGGTGTCTGTGCCTGGTGAGAGTGCGCGCTGCCGGCCGGTGGTGTGTATGCCTGGTGAAAGTGTGCACTGATGGCTGGTGGTGTGTGTGTGTGCCTGGTAAAACCGTGCACTGACGGTGCTGGTGTGTATGCCTGGTGAATGTGTGCACTGATGCCTGATGGTGTCTGTGCCTGGTGAGAGTGTGCACTGAGGGCCGGTGGTGTGTATGCCGGGTGATAGCGTGCACTGATGGCTGGTGGTGTGTGTGTGTGCCTGGTGAAAGTGTGCACTGACGGCCTGTGGTGTGTATGCCTGGTGAATGCGTGCACTGATGACTGATGGTGTCTGTGCCTGGTGAGAGTGTGCACTGACGGCAGGTGGTGTGTATGCCTGGTGAAATTGTGCACTGATGGCTGGTGGTGTGTGTGTGTGCCAGGTGAAAGCGTGCACTGACGGGCGGTGGTGTGTATGCCTGGTGTAAGCGTGCACTGATGGCTGGAGGTGTGTGTGTGTGTGCCTGGTGAAAGCGTGCACTGACGGCCGGTGGTGTGTGTGCCTGGTGAAAGTGTGCACTGGCGGCCGGTGGTGTGTATGCCTGGTGAAAGCGTGCACTGATGGCTGATGGTGTCTGTGCCCTGTGAAAATGTGCACTGACGGCCGGTGGTGTGTATGCCTGGTGAAAGCGTGCACTGATGGCTGGTGGTGTGTGCGTGCCGGTTGAAAGCATGCAATGATGGCTGGTGGTATGTGTCTCAATTGAAAGCCTGCACTGACGGCTGGTGGTGTGTGTGCCTGGTGAAAGTGTGCACTGCTGTTTGCTGGTGTGTGCCTGGTGGAAGTGTGCACTGACGGCTGGTGGTGTTTGTGCCCGGTGAAAGCGGGCACTGATGATTGATGGTGTCTGTAACTGGTGAGAGTGTGCACTGACGGCCGGTGGTGTGTATGCCTGGTGAAAGCGTGCACTGATGGCTGGTGGTGTGTGTGTGTGCCTGGTGAAAGCGTGCACTGATGGCTGGTGGTCTGTGTGTGTGCCTGGTGAAAGGTAGAAGGAAGCGTTATGGACTGTGTGTGAAATCCAAGAAAGAGTTCAGAATGCAAAGGCAGAGGGCAGCTCGGGTTAGAAGCTGCCTTTGAAGAAGATCAGGCAGCACTGGGCAACCATGCCAGCATTCCAAGGAGCAGACGGTCCTTCACGTTAGAAGTGTGATGCCCTGAGGACATATGGCACTGTGAGGAGCCTGGGAGACACACGTAGACTCTAAGTGTCTGAGGAGATAAGGAGCCGAAGGAATTCCTTTGAAGTGTGATGCCGAGGCTCCGTAGAAAAGAGCGTGCACGGGCACATGCACTGTGCGTAATTCGTCTCCCAAAGCCCTTGGTTTTAAGAGTTGGTTTCAACACAATAGTTTCGAGTAATAAATTACTCGACCTAAAAATGAGTAAGGCCACATGTAGCAGTGGCAGTTTACTGGGAGGGTCTGAAACACCAAAAGGTGGGACTAATTAAGCATACTGACAAAACAAAACAGGCATTTTTGAAGGGCAGGGACAGGAACTAATAGAAAAGATGGGAGGTGCTTCCAGTCACTGTCTAGATTACAGCTTGCCCCACAGCACATGCGCTGCCCAAACTCGACCATAAAAGCTGCTAGAACATGCACTATGATGTTCACTTAAAATCCTAATGATTTTAAGTAACGTACACCCCTGAACAAAACCATAATGTTAATTGCAATTGTTCGAAAAAAGTGGCTTTGGTTCAAACTTTCTTCCTTTTTTGCATATAGCCAGGAAATGACTTCACATTAGCCTTGGATATTTCGCACGGAACCGGATGACACACCAGAGACTCCACAGTTCAACCGTTCATGATGTCTAGGTAGTGATTTGTGACCATCAGGAACAGAGTTCACCTAAGGTAGGAACGAACACAATTATCTGTTGTAAATAGAGAAAAAATTATTATAAACATAAAAACCTAGTGTATTATGAAAGTGGAAAGTTGGATGATTTCCCTTTACGCTGAATTGGTATTCTTCAGTTACAATATTAAACAGTAAACTATTAAATTAGTCATACCACATTCTTTTTTTCACAGGTTTCTAGGTAGAAGATACCTTCTAAAAATAATTTGGATAAAAGGCACATAACAAGGGTAACATTAGCTTCAAAGAAATCTAAAATTACACATTTAAGAACAGACAAAAATGAAGTTTTGATTAAACAAATTTGCCGGGATTGAAATCAAGTCATAAAGAACTGAAACTGTCATGCTTTTTTTGCCATTCGCTGTAATAAGAGTCCGACGTTGTTTTATTCATTTTGATCCCCTGGTGTCATTCTGAGCTTATGAAACGCTTCAATGAACTCTAGAAATAAGGACAGGAGACTTTGAACGTTCTGGCTCCAAGGGAAATTTGAAAGATTCGAAAAAGTGCTTGATGATCAGAAGAGTGATAAGTGTACATTGTGTTTTTTAAGATGTATGATATTTATTTATATACAGCATATCCATGGTGTTTCCATCCTTCCAATATTTTACATATATTCTTAACCAAAGTGACAGGCCTCATTTCAGGCGACTATGGCCATTTTAACATATAGGGACCATTTATATTGCATATGTAAGGGCCAGTTCAGAAATGCATTTTGCACTACGTAAAGTAGGACTTCTGTAGTATTATTTTATGTAATATTACATGCCTTTGTGAATGGTCCTCAGACCATCTACACTGGGATTAGAGAAGGAATATTCAGGGACTGAACTAATACTGAGCTAAAAGAGACTGAACACTTTTACTAATATGGAGTTGGACATTTTGGTCAGAATCACAAATAAATGTGAGAGTATATAAAAGAGTACTTCTGTACCGCTACTTGCCATATCCATAAATGCTTTTGAGCATCAGAGTGTTCATTTGAGGCAGGGGTAGATACCCCTGAAATGGGAAATTACTGCAGGGCTGTTCAGATGGTCTTGTGGTGGGTGTCAGAAGGCCGTGCAAGACCTTTTGGGGATCATGAGGATCTGCATGAAGTAGTGGGTTATGAGTAGTTCTCTGAGTATACAAAAACAATGGCAAGGAATCCCTACCATGCTTAGCCTATCTCTCCATACTAGCCCAAGGGGATCACCCTATGGGATTAAAAAGAATCTCACCTATTGAGATTCCGAGTGGCATGCTTCATCATAGAGGCCTCGTCCAGATACCTAGTGTGTCTAGATGGGCTAAACCTTGGCAGTTAAGGGTGCTCTTTGACTATTGGGTGGGATCTTTACGTTTAAAATAGCATAAAGATGTCTTGAGGGTTAATTTTATTTTCAAAAGGCACCCTGACAGAGTTAAAAACAGGTAAGGATGCTCTAAGGAAATTAGTATTCCTTATTCTAATTCACATCAGGCATGCCACTTGAAATCCCAGTGGGTGGCAGTCTTTTTAATATCATATGGTGATCCCCTTTGGCTGGGATGGAGAGATAGGCTAAGCATGGTTGGGTTCCCTCCTGTTGTTATGTATGGTTAGAAGTGTGGGAAGGTGAGCAAACCCGGTATCACTTCTCACTCCCTCCTTCTTGGAATATAGTAGTTCTCTGAATAGACATGGGCAGTGTGTGTAGTGTTTCTGATGTGCAGGGTAGCCCTGAAGAAATCGTCTTCATTACTGGTAAATCTGTTTCTAGTGGTTTTAAGTAGCACTGAGGTAGAGTCCATACATTAAGGGAAAAGGTCATTTATAGATAGAAGTCAGCTTGATGGCGAGGTAAGGTTATTTTCAAGAGTGCATACCTTTGTGCCCAATGCACATTTATTTGAGTTATGTTCAGGAGTTGATGGCTAGCATGTCAGTTTCATAGCTAGGTATATTGGTTTTCAAGAGAAAAAACTGTTGTGCCTAAGGCACATCTATTTGAGTTATGCTCAGTTGCTGATGGCTGGCATTTAGGGTTGGCCAAACGTGTTTGTGTAAAATGATCCTAGTACCTACGGCTAGCAATAATCCTTGCAGCTTCACTTTTAACTAGTAGCAGAGCATGAATTACTTTCCATGTATTGCTTACTACCTCAATGACCTTTGTCAGTGATTGTGTTTGCCCTCAAAAAGAGTGAAAGAAAGATTCTAAAACCTTGTCAAGCCCAATCTGTGTACAAAATCACTTCTGAAAATCTATCTGCATCAAAACCTACTCCTCATTCAACCTCCACCCAAAGTAATTTATAATGAAGTGAGCACATCATGTGAAAAAACATGATTTTTATCTGATGATCAATGCATATTATTACAACGTACAACATAAATGTGTGAAAAGAGTGCCTCAAAAGTGAAATCTAGCCCTAGAACATAAAGCGTAACGAATATGGAGGACATGAAGATGGATATGATGTTGCATATAGTATTAATCACTTCTTCTGACAGAAAGTGCTTTATTGTTGTTTTGGAAGATATTTTACATCCATTGAACCACTTTACAATATGTTAAGGCAGGTGGATGGAGTGTAGGTGCAAGACATCCAAACTAAGCATTACACACTCCCAGATTGATTTTGCCCATCTAGTTAAATTGCCTCAGAACTTATACTCTTGATTAAAAAGTGCTACCTATTCCCGTTTTGCTTTCGGGCAAGTCTACACAAGGCAAGCCACACTACTCCCACTTCCATGTGTGAATGAATAATTACTAGTGCACTGTAAACTGAATTTCCAGATACAGGTTACCCGTGTCTATCTTAATTGTACCTGGGGTATGAAACTGTAAGAGTGTGTAACAAGAGTGTTCCTAATTTCTCCTGTCTTTTGGGAAGTATCAGTATTAAAGATACATTTTAGAATTAAACTCTATGCAAGAATCAGAATATCCATTAAGGTTGTACAGTATGTCCAGCCGATGGCTGTATAGACAAAAGCGTTCTGCCTGTGTATGAAGCATAAACAAAATTATGAAATAACGATGACTTTCTCTGACAAACATATACCGTTCTGCTTTCAACATGGTTCACTGACACAACATCGATGTAAAAAATATCGATGTTAAAAATATTGGCTAAAAAATATAGACAACATAAACATAATCTCCTATATTTTAACAGGTAAGTACAAAAATAACTACTCAAAAATATCGATGTAAAAAATACAGATGTATAAAATATTGACTTTTATTTAAATATAAAATAAAATAATACATATTAAATACATTAAATATTAAATATAATATTAACAACATAAAATACATTTAATATACATTTTAATAAAACTTAAATAAACTTAATTAAAAAAATAAACACACAAACATTATAATTTATACATATATGTTTACTTTAAAACAATTAATAAACAATTATTTTTAATTTATATTAAACGTTTAAAATGATATAAAAGAATAAAAATATATATTATTGATTTAAAATATAAAAAAACTAAAATCAATAATACATTAAAACATGAAACCATTTAAACTGAAATTTCACAATGCAGCAGCAGGGAAAGTGTTGGATAGAGGAGGGGTAAAATACTATTCCTACTCCACTGAGTGCAACAGTAGGATAAGTGTTGGATAGCGGAGGGGTAAAATTCTTTATTTTCACTCCGGTGAGTGCAACAGTAGGGAAAGTGTTGGACAGCAGAGGGGTGAAAATTCCTATTCCCACTCCAAAGAGTGCAACAGTAGGGAAAGGTTTGGATAGCAGAGGGGAACAAATTACTATCCCCACTACACTGAGTGCAACAGTAGGAAAAGTGTTGGATAGCGGAGGGGTAACATTCGTTATTTCCACTCCGGTGAGTGCAACAGTAGGGAAAGTGATGGATAGCAGAGGGGTGAAAATTCCTATTCCTACTCCAGAGAGTGCAAAAGTAGGGAACGGGTTGGATAGCGGAGAGGTAAAAATGACTATTTCACGTCCAGTGAGTGCAACAGTAGGGAAAGTGCTCGAGTCAAGAGGGCCAGGATGGGTGGCCGCTCATTTAGATACTTTGCCTCTAAACAGTGGAACGAACTCCTGCTATATTTGCGCATGGAACCCTCGGAAACCATTTTCCGGGGTAAACTTAAGACATTCCTGTTTCCCATCACGTAATTCCTCCTCCCTATGGCTCTCCTATCATCTGCCTTCTTGAAATCTTTGCAGCAATTAGCGCGGGGACACACTGTCTTCTGTGTAACCAGGCGCTCAATAAATGGTTTATTATTATTATTATTATTATTATTATTATTATTATTATAATGGAGGGGTAAAAAATAGTATTCCCACTCCAGTAAGTACAACAGTAGGGAAAGTGTTGGATAGAGGAGGAGTAAAATGTTACTGTTTTTTTAAATGTAAAATTTTTTTTTATTGAGCAGAGCAGAAAAATATAACATAGCATTAATCATCAGAGAGGAATAATACTCATATTTTCGTACGTACATTACAACTATACCATATGTACAATTAAAAGCTAAAACCCACTAAACCAGGATATATACATCTTTAAACGAAGTGAAGAAATGGAGGGTAGCAAAAGAGTCCTTAACACCCTGAGTTCATAAGCATCAAAACAGCAATTAATTAATTACCCCTTTCCATCCCAAAAATACCTAAAGTGACTAGTGCCAGATAATTATCAAGAGTTTACTGGTTCCTTTTTCTATTTGACAGATCTAGGCATTATTACTACACTACAAAAACCTTTATTTGACATTAAATTGCTGTGCATTAAAGGGCTTAATTTTCTAAAGTGCAAACTTGCTAAAGTACTAAAGATCTTGTGGTACAGCCAAGTTGTCAAAAAGCTTACAAGCCACTGCAAACCTTTTTGTTCCCCCAACCCGTTTAGCATATGCTTCCTCGAATCTCCTGATTCTTGCCATTTTATTTACCCATTTAAGATAAGATGGAGCCTACTCCAACCTCCAATTTTGGAGGATTAATGAGCGGGCTACTGTAGCTCAAATGAATATATACATCTCTTCAGTTCTGGTCAATTCTGGCCTAGCTTTAGTAAGTCCAAAGAGAGCTACCTCTGTTTTGGGGTTGATGTTTTTTTTAATTGACTGGCTCATTGCCAAAAAAATATTTTTCCAAAAGGTCTCAAGCTTCGGGCATGTAAAAAACGTATGGAGCCAATCTCCCTCAATGTGGGAGAGGTATCGAAAACACTTATTATCTACTTCCGGATGACATTTATTTAATTTTTCCAGAGTATAATAAGCCAGCCATCGCAACAGGAAGGCCATTATTTTCAAATTAGCCACTCTTAGAGCCTTACTTCCTAGTTGGGATATTACCTGCCATTCTTGATGAGAAAAAACGAAATTCGTTTCCAGGGTTATTTTTCCCAAAAATTCATCCACCAAGGGAAGTGCCTTATGTTTCATAAGTAAGGAATACCAATTCCCAACTCCCTTCAGGTTTACTTTGAATAACGCATTAGCTATGGGAGTTGGAGCCCCACTTTCTGGGAATATATATTTTTAATAGAATTTGAAATCTGTATATATTCTAAAAACCCTGGCTTCATTCGGCTCCCTACCCTGCCTATTACTCCTTTCCAGCAAATGATTTTATTACCAATAAGAAACTAGCCCAAATACTCCAGGCCAATATCTTTCCATATCTTAACATGGCTTAAGTGGATATGCAGACCAAACCCCCTACATTCATCTAGTTTCAGAAAGGCAAATCCGGAAACATTCTCTTGTTTAAACAACTATTCAAGTCGATTTACTTAATCGCGCACGGTCTTGTAGCGCAACGTTTTCGGCAATTTAGGTGTTTTTAGAAACGTAGGGCAATCATCTTCCTAAAAAAATATGTGTCTATCTGATCATTCGGATCCAACAATCGTGCCGTAAGATCCAGTAGCGCGGCTTCATAGTATGTGCAGATGTTTGGTAGAGCTAAACCCCCCTGATTAATCTCTAATTGTAGTATAGGCAATTTGGCCCTGGTTTAGGAGCTCCATGCCTCCGTGTTGCCGCCGTGGCCCGTGATGCCGCCCCCCCTAGCAATGACGGCATGCAGCGTTTGGCGTTTGGTGAGAGCAGCGTAAGTGTGGAGCGGCACCTCTGCTGAAATTCTCCTTGTGGATTCGGATGCGTGGGCTGTCGCTTTTTTTGGTTTCGTGGCAGTTGCAGACGGGGTTTGATTAGTGGCAACTTCCGGCTCTTTTCTGGAGGAGGGCAGACACAGAGAGCGGATTATTAAATGTCGCAGTCAGCTCAGACCAATTACAAAAAAAAACCCTTGGAATGTTTATTTCCTGCACTTCTTTCTCAAAGACTTAACTACGGCTGCAGTTTTTGGTGGCAGCGCAGGATTGGTGACGAGGGGGAGCAGCTGAGACTTCGCTTGGCGGTGCAGTGCGTTTTGGGCTGAAAGTACGCGACAGCCTCAGCCTTGGCCAGTTTAGAGGAAAGAGGGGCTCATCCCCCCACGGCTGCCTGCTGGATTACAGCGGTGTAGAAACAAAATATGCCGTAGGTAGTGTGGGGGGAAAAGTGAATCGGATTTAGGGGAGAGGACCCAGCTGGCAAAAGGAGGTGAGGAGGGTTTGATTTTGGGTGTTATCTGCATATTGAGGAAATTTACAGCGAGTGAGTTAAGCAGATTAAGTAAAATTAGAGGTGACTGAAAAGGATAAGGATGCGTGGTAAAGAGCAGCACAATTTTTTTTTCAGGGGATGTAACAAGGAGCAAGGGGGGGAAAAGATGGGCAAACCCCAGAAAGACGGAAATATTGTTGGTAAACCCAGCAAAACTGAAGTGGCGGCCCGTCTCAAAGTAAAAACACATCAAGCCTTGGCTAAGAAGGCCGCAAGTCAGGCTGCTAAGGACTAGGACAAGGATAAGAACAGGGGTGATAACTCCACTTCCCTGGGACTGGACACCACCTTGGAGAGTTCAGAGGATGAGCTCCCCCTTACCTCTACTTCCTCACAATGTGAGGGGCAGATTGAAACTACAGAACTAGAGGTCGAACAGGCGAAGGATATATCCAAAATGGTGGGCGTCCCGGTGGTTTTAACAAGTCCAGCTCAAGACGGCCCAAAGAAAGATGCAAAAAGTACAAAAGAAAAGAAAGATTTCCCCTTCTTCATAAAGAAAACTTCCCCAAAATCCTTAAACCCTCAATCCTCCTCCCTGACTTCAGGTACAGCCTCCAAGCCATCTAATGCTCCATTTCCATACGTAGGATAGGTCTCAACAGCATTACTATCTTCTAGAGTCTCGGGAATAATGCAACAATTATCCGAAATGAACTGTCCAGGGGTTCAGCAGCAGCAGATGGAGTCAAATACAGTCTCAAATACACGTTTTGGCAACATCTCTCATTTCTTCAGCCTCCCTCAATGATGAAGTAGAAAATGAAATATCTAATCTGGACTCACCTACAGTGCAAGATATAGCCGATAAAAACAGTGAGGCCTTGACAGAGACCTTAGCAAATCTGGTGGCCCTACAACCAGCGGCATTACAACCCCTTATAGCTGTAACAGCTTCAGATAAGGCCTCAACAAGAGTACCATCTAAGGCCTCATCAGGCTTATTAACTCCATCGGCACAGTTGGACTCTAAAGGGAGAAGTACGAGTATGAATACCTAACCTTGCTTGAAACTCCAGCCAAAGCCCAGAAACCGAGGTGAGGTACCAGCTAGACATCCGAGATATGCTGAATTTGATCCTAGAAGAAATACAGGAAATGAAAAAAGCTCAGCAAGTGGAGATCGCTGCCCTGCATTTGAGATTGGAGAAGATCGAGGAAACAGCGTCTGGGTTGCCGAGTAGACTGCAGGAGGCTTAGACCAGAATCTCTGTATTAGAAGATCAAATGAATAAAGCTATGGTTGATGTCAAAGAGGCGGCCAAAAAGAAACATTTTCTAGAGAGTAAATTGGAGGAACTTGAGAATCATTCTCGGAGGTCAAACCTTAGGATTGTTGGGGTCCCTGAAGGTGTAGAAGGTTCCCATCCTCTTCAGTGGGTCAATTAATTTATTCAACAGAAAGTGCTGCCAGAGTTTGAGGGCGACTTCACTATCACAAGGGCTCATCGAGTTCCTTCCAAGCGCTTTTCCAATATCACTATTCCCAGAACTATCTTGCTGAATTTTGCAGATTTCGGGATCAAGGAGAGGATCCTGTCGAAAGCCATTCAGCAGAGACAGTTCTCTGTGACAGAAACAAGCAAATGTCATATATTTTCGGACATGACTGCCGCCGCTGCCCGGAGGAGAAAATAATTTGTCAAAATTCTCCATTTATTTAAAGCTCATGGTGCACAAGCCTTAATTGCTCAGCAGTCTAAGTTGAGAGTTTTGTTGAAAGGGACATTTTTTATGTTTTCAGATCTAGAAGAAACACAATCCCTCTTGAAGGAGATCTCAGCAGGGGCTAGTATCTGAATAAACATATATGGTAGTTTCAACAATAGTAATAGTTCAGGATTCCCTTTCCCATTATGCAAGCTGGTCTGAATGCTCCTTAGATTGGTTTTATAAGATTGGAGAGGATTTTTAACCCGGCAGATTTATATTTGGCACCACATGTGCTTTTTATATTGCAATATTTGTAGTGCCTGCTAGTAATTTAAACTAATAATGCTGATCACCTTGCGGGTGGGGGTTAGGGACTAGCGGGGACACTGGGATGTGAAATCATGACACCCATGATAGTTGGGAGGGGTGAAATGTAGATAGCGTGGATCGTAGGGCTTATAGACATAGGTTTGATGAGTAAATGTAAGATTTTTTCACCCAATGTGAATGGAATTTTGAACAAACAAAAATATGCAGCCCTTATCCGATGACTAGCCTCATTTGCACCTCAAGTACTTTTCTTACAGGAGACACATTTAAAAACGAATTTTCCTACAATATTTCTTTCAAGAAGGTATTCTCATGCCTCTGCGGGTCTGGCAAAACGAGGTGTAGTGATTAATTTCTGTAGGGATCTTCATTGGGAGTTTGGTCAGGTGAAGCGAGATCCTCAGGGCAGATGGATATGGGTTGAGACGAAATTGAATGGTACAAGTCTGCATTTTATTAATTATTACGGCCCTATTGTGGATGACACGACTGCCCTGTGCAAAATTAGTGAATTAGTAAGAGGGAAACCTGGGAAATTGATTATGGGAGGGGATTTTAATTGTATCCAGAACCTAAAAAAAGATACCTCGAACAAAATTAAAAAAGAGCTTAAACCAAAAACTAGAAAGGTGATTTAGGCCTTAAAACAGGAACACATTTTGATTGACCCCTGGCGAATTGCTAACCCACTAAAAGCAGAATTCTCATGTTATTCTAGTCAGTTTCACACGGCCTCCCGAATCGATTTTTTCTTAATTTCACAATCCATGGGTTATACAACCTCTGATATTGTAAGCAATCCATTTTCCAACCATTTTCTTATCAAATTTAGTATAGAAATTGGGGTGAACAAGAGGCCAAGATCCAGGTGGCAGATGGATCAGCTCCATCTACAGGATCATAAATGGGTGATCGATACCAAAGAATGGATTATCGAATTTTTAAAGATTAACCTGAATACGGCAGAAACTTTTTCTGTTTGGGGGCGTTCAAGGCTGCGCTTCGTGGGCCAATGATTTCATTGTCTGCCTCTCTTGTTAAAACAAGAAAAGAGAACATTTTAAAACTCCATCAGGCCGTAGCAGAAGCAACAAACACCAGATATACACAGCCCGCTGGCCGGGGGGATGCTAAAGCAAAGTTAGACATGGCCAAGCTTGAGTTAAAAGAGTTTTTTACGCTGGAAGAAATTGCTAGCTCGCGAACCTACCAACAGTTGACAAATGAGGAGAGTCAGATGGTTGGTAAGCTGCTCGCTGGGACTGTGAAAACTAAACAAGAGGCATCCACTATTACAGAGATTATAGATCCCAAAACCAGTGTGTCTGTAACAGGTAAATAGGAGATAGCTCAAGTTTTTTAGATCATTACTCCCAGCTATATACAACTAAATATAAGGCTGGAGCAAGCCAAATTAGCAACTACTATGACTGAGTTGAGCTTCCCTCCCTCTCAGGGTTTAGGGTGGATCAGCTTTTGGTAGATATCTCCAAAGAAGAGATTCTAAGGGTTATTAAGTCTATTTCAGGAGCAAAAGCCTGTGGAGCTGATGGCTTTCCTATAGAGTTTTTTAAAACTTTCTCCAAAGGGCTGGCCTCGTTCTTGGTAAATCTTTTTAATAACATCAGCCGAGGAGGTTGTGTTCCCTCAAACCTCAAGGAATCTATACTGGTTAGTTTTGTAAAAAAGGGTAAGAATGTAAAAGATGTAAATTCATACAGGCCTATTAGTCTTCTTAATGCTGATTTTAAAATATTGATGAAAATCTGGGCACAACGCTTTATGCCGATTGCCCGGGAGCTTATCCACTGTGATCAAACTGGGTTTGTTGCTGTGAGGTATATGTCTACAAATACTCGATTTTTAATTCAAGCACTTGATTATGCAGTAAACAATAAAATACCTACCCTTATCACTATGGTCGATGCTGAAAAAGCATTCGACCTTGTTAATTGGGAAGCTCTTTTTTTTGGTTTAGGTAAATTTAGTTTTCCGGCTCAAGTGCTTAATATGTTAAAAAATATCTACCAAGGTGCTCCATCCCGGGTGATAGTCAATGGAGAGATAGTAGGGACCGTTATTTACTTTTTTCATTGAACCCATTGCAGTAAGAATTCGGGGAAACCCCCTTATCAGTGCTCCATGCGAAGGAATATCAAAAGTAAAATTATTTGCGGATGATATAATCATGTACCTGTCCCCGGAAAAACAGAACGTGGAAGAAGCCCTTTTAGAATTTAACAAATTTGAACAGATAGGAGGCTATAAAACAAACCAAAAGAAAACGGAGGTGTTATTACTTAATTCGAATTGTGACTGTCTACCCACGATTTTAAGAACTCAGGCTCAGAAAGATGAGCCAATCAGATACTTGGGCATTAATGTCTCACGCCACATAGACCAATTATTTAAACTAAACTGTACAGTTGGGCGAAATAAAATTAAAACTTTATTAGATAGTTGGTCCCTTTTGCCCTTGACATTGATTGGGCGTGTTGCACTCCTAAAAATGTCGATTCTTCCTCTATTAATATTTTTGTTTGTTAATATACCCTTAAAAATTTATGTTAAATATTTTAAGGAAATCGACACTATGTTCAGGGAATTTGTCTGGAATAAAAATTTACTGTTACCACTCCAGTGAATGCAACAGTAGGGAAAGTGTTGGATAGCGGAGGGGCAAAAATTACTATTCCCACTTCAAACAGTGCAATAGTAGGGAAAGTTCTGGATAGCAGAGTGGTAAAAATTACTATTTCCACTCCAGTGAGTGCAACAGTAGGGAAAGTGCTAGATAGCGGAGGGGTAAAAATTACTAGCCCCACTCCAGTGAGTACAACAGTAGGGAAAGTGTTGGATATCAGAAAGGTAACATTTACTATTCCTATTCCAGTGAATGCAAGAGTAGTGAAAGTGTTGGATAGCAGAGGGGCCAAAATTACTATTCCCACTCCAAAGAGTGCAACCGTAGGGAAATATTTGGATTGCAGAGGGGTAAAAATTACTTTTCCCACTCCACTGAATGCAACAGTGGGATAAGTGTTGGATAGCGAAGGGGCAAAAAAATGTATTCCCACTCCGGTGAGTGCAACAGTTGGGAAAGTGTTAGATAGAAGGAGGAGTCAAAATTACTATTTCCAGTCCAGAGAGTGCAACAGTAAGGAAAGTGTTGGTTAGCGGAGAGGTAAAAATTACTATTCCCAATCCAGAGAGTGCAAAAGTAGGGAAAGTTCTGGATAGCTGAGAAACAAAAATTACTATTCACAAACATTTAAAAAAAAAGTACATATATATATAAAAGATTACAAAATCATAAAAACAAATAAACAATATTTAAAAAATCTAATATCTTAAACATATAAAAAGAACACATATTATAATATTAATTACATACAACAAAAACCTATCCTATATTTATATATACATAAAAGATTACAAAATCATAAAAACAAATAAACAATATTTAAAAAATCTAATATCTTAAACATATAAAAAGAACACATATTATAATATTAATTACATACAATAAAAACCTATCCTTCCAGAGAAACTGCAAGACACGGCGGTGAGGAGGATGAATGGGAACCACAAGGTAAGCGTCCTTGAGGTCCAATCGAACCATCCAGTCTTGAGGAAGGAGGACGTCTCTTAGGAGATGTATCCCCTCTATCTTGAAATGCCGATAGATCAACCACCCGTTGAACTCTTTGAGATTGATCACCGGCCATCTGCCCCCATTGGTTTTGTCCACCAGGAATATGTTGCTGATGAAACCCGAGGGGTGCAGATGTGACTGACGAATGGCAACTTTGCGCAGAAGCTCTGAGACCTCTTCCTCGATCAACTGCGCGTCGGATACTGAAAAAACTATAGGGCGTGGAGTTCCTGTCTGCCTGGGATGATCGTAAAACTTCTATGTGGAATCCGCGTACCGTCTGTAAAACCAAAGCGTCTGCGGTGATCGCTGCCCGTTCCTTCTGAAATGCCGCTAAGCGACCACCAATCGTAACCTGGTCTGCAGGAATAACACTCACCATTAGAATTGTTGCGTCCTGAGTTCTTCCTGAAGCCTCGCCCACCGAAGTGTTGCCCTCTTGTGGGGTAAAAATTGTTGAAGTTGGCTGAGGTATTATACTGGCCTCACCCGGAACCTTGCCCTCTATTGTTGGCATTCTGACCGCCACAGCCGGCCATGCGGCCCCTGCCACGACCGGCCCCTTGGGAGAAACATTGCTGGAAGACCCTTTTAATGCTGGACTGGGCCTTGTCCAGGGAAGTAAATGTAGGCACACATTTACCCAATTCCTTTATAAAAGGCTCCCCGAAGAGATCACCTTGGGCCACTGTTCCTGCCTCCGAAGAGGCCAAGTCCCCTAACTTCGGGTCCAGTTTAATCAAAAGTGATCTCAGGCGTTCCGTCGATAGGGCACAATTGGCGTTTCCAAGAAGATGATCACCCTTTGTGCCCAATTCGACAGGACGTCGGGAGAAATGACGGACCCCGACACCTTTGCCTCCTCCGCCATATCCAGAATTTTTGTGATCGGGCCAACCGCGGGCAATAACTTATTTTGGCATGATCGCCAGGAGCGATGAATGCCTTTGCGTGGATCCTTTGTGAATTTTGCGAGGAAAGTGGCCATTTTTGCGTCTAACTCTGGTGTCAAGACCACCTTGCCTTCCAGGGTGGGCCTTAGGCATTCCCCACACAGACACCCTCTGGCTTCCTTCTCCAAGGACTCGCCACGAACTTCGCCACTTTGTCCCCCGGGGCCCAGGCTGCGGAACGCGAATGGATGATCAACGAGTCGGCACAGAGTCCTATGGTGGGTGTTTATGCACCGCACCTAACAGACGGGGAAAAGAATTGCGTTAGGAACGAAAGCGTTCCCGCGATCAAAGGGAAAAAACACAGCGCAAACCCCGCATTAACCACCCACCAAGAATAGCCCCCTCAAAATATTTCTAGGAACATATGAGGGAGAGAAGAAAAACAACTTAACTGGCTCCGTGAGCAGCGAAGAAAGAGGAGGAAGACAGAAGAGGGACTCATTATCTAGCCTTTGCTGGACATGGTGGAAGGACTGTTACTATGGACTATTACAGTGGACTGATGGGAGCTGTAGTTTGTAGCGGAGTGCACTGTGTTTTTTTTCTCTTTTAAATGCTTTTTCCTGTGTTTAGGGATGTAAGCAGTTTATTGGAGCTTTTCTAAGGCTGCTGTGTTTTGTATTTGATTAAAGTAGCGAAGACCGAAAAACATAATCTGAGCCTCCGGTCCTGCCATAGAATCACAGGAGACACTGGACGACTAAGCCAAAATCTTTGCAGCAAATGGACCACCAAAACGAACAATAGCCGACAGATCATCTGCAGACCCCTGAGATACGTTAACTGCTGCCCACTGATCAGCCAAAGTAGCGCGAGCCAGATTCCTCAAAAACCATCCCTCAGAAACTCAAGAATCTGAAAGGGGTCAACCCCACAGGATCCACCCAGTGCACTGCACAACACTTAACAACAGAACCCCAGTTCTTATTCTAGGACTTAAGAGTGGATTTCTTACTGGACAGTTGAATATCTGCTGCCAACAGGGAAGAACACCCCATGTTTTCCAATGTTAGGCATCCAAGAGCCAAGCCGTCAATTTCAGTCGACGAAGCTGAGGCAATGGCAGAACTGGAACCTGAAGAGGGAGCGGAATTACTGGTAATCAGACAAATTTCCTCTGGGACAACTGAAGCTACAGTGGAAACCAAAGGTGACGAGGCCAGAAGGGGGCTATCAAGACCACTGGTACTTTTTCTGCCTGAATGTTCTGCAGCATCCTGGGGATGAGGGGAATTGGAGGAAAAGCATACAGAAGACTCGAGGGACAAGGAATCAAAAGTGTATTCACTGCCCAAGCATGTAGACAAACCACCTGCGAACAAAACCTCGGCAGGAGGGCATTGTGGGGAGATTGCACAGAGGTCGATCCATGTATCCACAAAAAGGAGACAAATGTTGTGATAGATAGGAAATGACAGATGGTAAAGGACTGAGGAGGACAGATTGCAACTCAGGCTGTTGCTATGATAATTGAGCTAACCATGACAGTAAATGGCCCTTATGTTAATGAGATGAGTTTCCGCCCAAGAGTAAATCCGAGTTGCCAAATGATTGAGAGGTGGCCTCCATGTCTCCCCCTGCCGATTCTAGTAACAACGTGCCTGATTATTGTTAGGAATCACCAGGTTGGCTCCAAGCAACTGTGACTTGAAAACCTAAATCGCCTCCCAAATTGCCACAAAATCCCTCCAATTGGCATACTGATCCCTGTACCTCAGAGACCATTGACCTTTCGCTTTCTGGGACCCCTGAGTGGACCCCCACACCAAACAAACTGGCATCTGTTGTCACCAACATCAGGGCAGGGAGCTGAAACCTGAGTCCCCTCTATAATGGAAGTGTGCAACCACCAACCTAATTTCTGAGCCAGAAGAGGAGAAAGGGGAACTGGGAAGCCGTTATTGGCAAGAGAAGGCCCTTAGTGGGTTAACAAACGATTTATGAGAGGTTTGAGATTTAGACAAGCCCAAGAAACCACAGCAGCGGTGGCAGCCTTCAGTCCCTGAACCTGCAACCAGTCCCTGGCTGGGGCATGTTGAATGTATAAGAGAACACTGAGGATCAGTTGCTGAGTCTCTTTCCAAGAGGAAGGCAGTAAAACAGCTCCTTTCCTTGTGTTGCCCGATGAACTGCAACCTTTGAACAGGTGACTTCAAGAGGTTCAGTCTAAATCCCAACTATTGAAGATGAACCATTGCATCATCCACTGCCAACTGAGCCTTAGGAAAAGAGGTAGCACATATTAAACAATAATTAATGTAAGGAAACACAGAAAACCCCTGAAACTGCCAACTTCCCATAGCAGGAGCCATACTTTGGTGACAGATTAAATGGCAGTACCTAGAATTGATACTGAACATTGTCCACTGCGAATCTCGAAACATCTGGCTGTCTGGATGGATGTGACATCCTCTAAATCCAAGGTTGCCAAGAAGTCGCTTTGCTGGATAAGAGGAATGATGGACTGCAAAGTGTTCATTCGAAAAAAATCCACCTTCACCAATTTGTTTAGACTTTTCAGATCCAGGATTGGACGGAAGGAACCTCCTGGTATGCAGACTAAAAAAGACCCCCACCCCCATCTTCGGCAGGTGGAACTCGCACAATAGCTTTTTTGAAGAGCAGCTTCTTCACGCTGACAACTTTGTTTCCCTTTTTTGAATGTTGTTTGGAAATGGAGCAGCAAAACATACCCCCAAGGAGGAAGGTCTAAAAAGGGAATTTGATAACCCTGACTGATGATGGGGGGAACATATTGATCCGATGTCAGCTGGAGGCACTGGTGTAGAAAAAAACGAAAGCCCGGCCCCAACTTCGTGATAGTAATTTCCGACTATCACAGCTATGTTGACCCTGTGATCAGGACTTATTGGCGGACATGGCTCAAAAACCAAGAGCCCCTCTTCGAAAGGGATGTGAAATGTTCAAAGTATTTTTCTGAAAGAAAGACTTCTTTCTTAGAAAAGACTGAAAAGGCTTTAAAATGTTCTTCTCAGTCGCACATTGAACCATAGTGTTCAGGTCATCACTAAACAGTTTTTGGCCTTCAATAGGCATCTTTGTATAAAGGACTTCTGTGCAGCCTGCAGATGTCGTGGTTTCTTCCACAGGGACCTGCAAACGGCAACAGCCCACCTGAAGCGGAGGAACATGCCTACAGTGTTGAAAGTTACATCCAAAAGGAATTGTGCCAATATTTCCATATGAGCCAACATAGGTGCTGGGTTCCCCTTCTCCTAAAGGCAATCAAATCATTTCTCAAAATCCTTGAAAGGACCTAGGTCCATTTAATCAGGAATTCCCTGATGACAAATACTCGACCACAAATCACATTTAATATACAGTGTGAGCAGTGTGGCTGTACAATAACCCAGATCAACAACCAAATGAAGGTTAGTCAACATTTATTATATATTTAAAAAAGTAGGTGGGCGTACACAAATCTCGGCATAAGGGTATAAAAATAGAGAGGAAACAGAAGAATTCCAAATCTCCGGAAGAAATTCACTCTTTAGAGCAAGAAAAGGACAACAAGTTCTATGATTACTACACTGGTAACCGGAAGACAAAAATAAGGATTTACCTGCATCAGTAGTTCATTAGAGAAAAGCATGTAGTCCCATCTAACCCTACTCTTACTCTAAAGTAACATCCCTATTTTAGAATTTAGATCAAAAGGTTAAGAAAAGGTGTCAGTGGTTAGAGCCTTCCTAAGAAGTAACTCCACCATCAGATGGGTCAAGCAGCATAAGCAACCAACAGGAAAAAAGCAATTTAGCTCTCAGGTGCTTTCTATCTGAAAGGCAGAATGGAATGAGCTGCTTATCCCTCGCTACAACACATGATATACCAAATCCCATTCTCTGATGTCTCACAATGCTTTTCTAAAACGTTTTCCACAATAGGCTCAACCACTGTTTTTTTCCATGACGTCGGTTTCTTACACAGCCTTCTCCATGCACACTCCTTTTCAACAATTTGGCCTTGGTCAATTCTTCTTCTCCCATGTGAACGCACCTGCTTCCACCTTATCTTCGCCAGACTATGCCAACTGTAGCTTCGTCGTACCTCAACTATCTAATAAAACAATAACCTTTCTCTTAACTAACAAAGCGTTGTTCACCTGCAGTGTAAAGGAAAAAAGTATGTAACGTTTCTATGAAACTCGCATGGGAAGCTAAGCATCGATTCCGAAATGTTTACAGCCAATATTTGTGTTCTGAAATCAGGCCTATGACTTAAGCTAAAATAATAAATGTATCATTTTAGTTAAGTTTCATGATTAACATTTGCATACATTCATTAGCATTTTAAATAGCCACCTTTACTAAAGTACATTTATTCGATTATTCCAACTACATCATTAGCATAATAAACATTCAAAATGTATTTAATATGTCAGTATGCCACATCCCTAATAAACCCTATGTAAATATGTTACACAATTTATGCATCATTACTACAATTCTATAAATCATTTGTTAAGCTCACATTGAATCATGTTAATGTCACAAAGGTAAGTTAATTCGTTCACATTTCTTCTACCATCTAGTTTCATCAATAACACTAAATAATATGAGAGTGCATACTACAAGTGGTTATGTTGCACTCCAAACATGTATTCCATGCAGGATCAAATTTCTGCTCTCTCATCCTTTATGAGCACTTTGGAGGCATAAGACGAATAAGTGTGCTGGCCCTTATCCCAAAATTACTGGTTGCATAGGCCCTCTTTAAAGAAGCCTCCACATTCTTTTCGACCAGACCAGAAAGGGTAGCTTCTTCTGACGCCAAGGAGGAAGAAGAGGCCAGAGAAGACATAATTGAATTAAATTTAGGAATCTGTATATATTGATCCTCAGATTGAGCAAGGAGATAATGTTTGTTCAAAAAACGTGGAATACTCTGTTAATCGACATCCTTCCACTCCTTAGCAAGGATCTCTTTAATAATGTTGTGTACAGGCAGATCATCTGCAATGAATGAACTATACTGCAAATAAAATCCCACTTAATCTTGGGTTTTAGGATCAAAACCAAGGGGATCACGAATATGTGCCAGGATAGCTGACAAATCTTTTCCTTGCACATATTTTCCTTTAGGTGAGTTGTCCAAGTCCTCCTCAACATCACTCATCAACTTTTTGGCTTGTGGCTCTCCCAAATAAGCTTGAACTATATTAGTAATCATATCCTGAAGATTAGACCTCAGGAACTGCAACAGATCGTCCTCCTCCAAATCCTGAACATGCTTTCTCTTAGTAGGTTTTTCCCCCCGGAGCTACAGCAGTGTCTTTTATTGATTGCATAATGCCACACCAATCAGAAAGTAAGTAGTGCTAAGTGCACCACTTCTTATTTATGGCTGCTTCCAAGCAAACAGAGGGCATATTTGCAAGAAAATGGTGGAACACAGGGTCCTAAGCAATTTTGTTCCACCGACCTGCTTTATTTTCTAAGTGGAGGAATGCACCATATTTATAAAAATATGGGTCATTCCTGTACTCACGCCTGTGCCGGTACAAAAAAAGCAGCTTAGTGCCAGCGCAGCAGGGATGATTGGTGTTGTTTAAGATGGGACACCTTCCTGCAAAAATACAATCATCAATGGCGTTTTGCTCCAAAATGCAGCACACATAGAAAGAGCAAAAAATAAGGAGAAATAAAAGTATTTATCCTTGTTGCACCACTCTTACTCCTCCCCTGGGGAGGTGTACTTTTCTGGCGGAGCCTCAGAGTTACAGAACCTTGTAAATCTGGAGTAGTGACAAAAAGCAACGGGTGTTTTGTAGGAACAAAAAAAAAAAACTTAAACACGGACCCACTATGTGTATGCAGTTAGATCACTGTAAGTAGTGTGAACTTGGACCCATTAGGTGTTCTTAAAAGACCCCTCACACACCAACCTAGTTGGTGTCATGCTTCATCATTGGGGTCCCAACCGGGCGGCCGAGTGCCTCCCGGTTGTGCTATGACGCCTGATTACAGCGTAGCAGGTGTTGTGCAAACATGTGGTGTGAGGTGAATTTTTTACAGTTAAAAATATCTCTGAGAATCCTTACCTCTAACTTTAATAATGGCGGCTCAGGATATGGTTAAAAAATAATACGTGTAGTGCAACTAATCTGGAATTATTACCATAAGTTGACTGTGTGTGGCGGTCTACATGTTTCAGCCCGTAAAAAAAGGTGAAATGGCTTTCTTCAGGTCCAGGTGAGTTTAGTGAGTGGCAAAGGTGTATAGTGCCATGTGAAACCTTTTGTAATACCTACACACGCGCTAAGGTGTGTGGTTTAAGTGTCGGCGTACTCACTGACACTTGAAAAATACAATGTATGGTGATATTTAGGCAGGAAAACGTGGCTCGGGGGGAGGGTTGCTCGTCCAAAAATCCGATTGGTCTTCGAGGTCCCTCTGCTGCAAACCTGACTCAGTCCCTCGTAGTCCCGGCTGTTTTGTAGGAACACCCACAGCAACACTGATTGCACGCCCCTTTGCCGCAGAAACCTGCATCGAAGAGGACCATATTTACAAGGCAGTGTTTAGCCATGCCAAGTGGTTTAGCTCTGCCTTGTAAATATGGAGCAGGGCACAGTGTCACCAGAGCGTCACAAAAAGGGCTGCTCTGGTGGTACAATTGCCTTTTAAATATGCCTCCAAGTCTCAAAAACCATGAGACATGGAAGCTTAAAAATGTCCCGCCGCTATTTCCCCGCAGCTGTATACTTGCGGAGACACCACTGCTGGGGTGGAGTGCCTCAACACAGCAAAGCACCCGAATGGCCAGCCCGTGGATTACCTAAAACACTCCCTGTCCAAGCCCAGCATATGCACAGGGATTGCTACTATGGGCAGAGCGATGGAAAAAACCCCCACACGATGAGTGAAAACAGACATGTACATGCACAATAGGATCCTGAAAAGCGAGCACACATACAAACAATTTCACTAGCGTAGTCTCTTACCTGTCTTGGACAGGAAAACAAGCAAACATGGAGGCGGGTGGGAGGGGGTCGCCATTTTTTTTAAAACAGATTTTATTATTTTTAACATGTAAACACAAGAAGGAGTACAGGTCAGATGTCATAATTCTCATTCAGCATCCATTATATTGCAACAACATATGAAGGTTGTACACTACAATACAGAAACAAATTAGTCTGTGTTCTTACATGCACTTCTGGTTATAAGCCAACTCCCCCCCTCCCTGGCAACTCACACATGGGCCTAGTAGTTTTACAGAGATTCCTTCAGGAACTCAAGCCTGCGGGAACCTCTACCGCTAACTATCACCTCCCAACTGCAAGCTTAGAAGTCAGGGTTTCTTCAAAATCAGAGCCGCTAGGCAATATGAGAGAACTGTTAGCGGTGTCTCCCTCAGGCTCTTTTAGACAGTCTACCAGCCCGGGTCTTATCGATGGATCCCCTCTCTCTCTTTGCCTCCTGGAACAGTACTGCACCATCGAGACGCACCCGAGGACCAAAGCTCCATCCATTTATCCAAATGGGGACCACTGGGTGCTTTCCAATGGGATGTAATCTCTCGCCTCACCAATATCACAGCCAATTCAACAAATTTGGTGATTATCTTATGTTTGCTAGTGCATGGAAATCCCACTAATAGACACGCCAAAGTGGTACAAGGAATCGTTATGTCAGTAACTGTATTGATACAGTCAATTACTCCACCCCAAAACTCTTAACAGGGCCGGGTGGTGCAGAGAACCATGTTCTCTACACCGAGGACAATAGACCTCAATTGCCCAAAAGGTTTTGTTAATGTTACCCGGGGTGAGGTACGCTCTATGTAGGATGAAAAGATTGATCAATTTAAATTGAGCATTTCTCAAGACCACATAAACTTACTAGCTGGTGGAAATGTCTAAATTCAGGAGACAACGCTATGCTCCATTAAATACCTTCCTTCAGATTGTTTATTATTTATTATTTTTTCTTTTTTTTCTTTGGAGGACAAGTGTTTATATTTTTTCACGGCATTGTTTGTCTAGTCACTCTCTCTTTAATTCCTCTCCTGTCTCCTCTTTATATTTTAATCCAGCTCTTTTTTTCTACTCTACTTTCACTTGCATGGCTTCTAACCAATTTCCTCCTCAATGCTGGTTCCTCAACAAGGCCTATCATATAATTCATGGTCTTGCTCTTAATAGCTCTCTGCTCTGATTATTTTATAGATGTTTAGATTTATTTAAAGTAACCAACAACAGAAAATACAGAGTTCCCCTGGCAAAGTCAACTAAATGACTAGCGTGAACCTCTGTCGTCGCTATATTGACGACATCTTGATCTTCTGGAAAGGGGACCGTCCCAGCTGCGAAGCCTTCTGCGAGTGGATCAATCTACAAGACCCCTTCCTCAAGTTTACTGGCACGATCTCAGAAACATCAATACCTTTTCTTGATTTAACCATCAGTCTGGAATCGGAAACAATTACCACTTCCCTCTATAAGAAGGATACTGACAGAAACAGTTTACTCCTCTATCAGAGCCACCATACAAAAGCCCTGCGGGATAATTTGCCTTTTGGGCAATTCCTTCGCATACGGAGAAACTGTAGCTCTGTCCAAAACTTCAAACAAGAGGCCCAGACTCTGCAACAAAAGCTCCAGGATAGGGGATACCCAACACGATTGTTGAAGAAATCGCTCAAACGAGCCTTGAATAACAACAGAGATGCCCTACTCGAGGTTCATCCAAAAGAACCAGATGACACTATTACCTGTGTCACATCCTACACCAGGCATTCTTCATTCATAAAAAAAGCTGTTACCACACATTGGGGGATCCTAAATTCTGCAGGGATGGAACTGGCGCGACCACGGTTTTCTTTCAAGAGGACAACGAACTTGAAAGACACACTGATCCACACCCGCCCAAAGAAATCGTGTATTCGACCTGTCAAGACTTTATGGGACCTTCCCCCAGTCACTGGACACTACAGGTGTGGCTCATGTGTAGTATGCCCCCAAACGATCCAAGGTAAAACTATTGAACTTCAAGGGGATTTCACTTGGACTATAAATAAACACACCAACTGCAACAGCTCAAGGTGCATATATATTTTGATGTGCCCCTGTAGGATTTTGTATATTGGGATGACGATGCGCCCTGTGAAACAGCGCATTATGGAGCACAATAGTAATATCCGATGTGCAAAAACGCATACAAGGCTATATGACCACTGTAAAGAATACAACCACACCACTGAAGACATACGGTGGACTGTCCTTGAATGTCAACCTGGAATAAACCAACAAGCCCTGTTCAGACTGGAGCAGAGATGGGTGCACCGTCTGCACACCGATGAAAACAGTCTCAACGATGCGGTGCCCTGGACAATGCTTACCAGATAGCTTAGTGCTTGGACTTATTGTCCTTATTCAAGTCAGATTCCATTCTAGTCAAGACACTACCCCCCGTTCCTGAAACGGGAACATAGGGATATGCACACGAATCCATTGCTACCTCCCTAACAATATTAGTGGTGATCATATACACTACTTCCCCCTTCCAAGATGGCACCCTTCTCTTTCCCTTGACACACTACGGGGGAATCATCGCTTTTCACTCTCGGCGTTCCGTTGCTTAGCAACACGCCCTGGACACGCCCACCTGGTGCCCGCGCTTCCCGGTCTTATTTTGAGGCTGCGGGACTCTGCGGCTTCACCGGCTGTCCTGCGGTATTATCCGGAGTGGGAGGGGTAGGTGTCTAGACGCCCGCTGCCAGCAACAATCAGGTAAGGTGCACTGCTTCATGCGGAGACCTCCGCGAGCGCTCCCGTCTGACCACCGTGGCAGGGACCCAGTTGTGACCACGTTAGACGGCAAGACGCGCTGGAAAAACTAACCCCTAACCCAGCGGCGATACTTACTCATTCCAGGTGTCCCACACCGAGTTCTGGCCCCACCAGGTCAGCGCGAGGGAGTACCACTTTTGGGATTACGGGTAAGGCCCATACTGTTACCATTTTCGCTGCATTGTCCCAGCATGTTGGGTAGTTCACGATAAGGCTTTTTTCTATTCCACTACACTGGCGCCATCTAGTGACCGCCTTGTAATCGTTTGTGAACCTGCCAACAATATGTTTTTTTCTCTCCTTAACCCCTTAAGTGCTGCTGACGGCCAATGGTCGTCAGCAGCGCTACCTCCCCAGTGCTGCGCACGACCATTGAACGTCCATTCAGCACTAGTTCTAATGGACAGCGCAGCACTGGGGAGAAATGTTTACACGCAGCTAAGGTGTTAATGTTGTCTCAAAACTCCTTTAAATCACGTGTGTTAATGGGCACACCCACAGCTGTGTATATTACAAAAATGTAAACATAGGGCGTGTTTCAACAAATGATGTTGGTACAAACCATTGTGCATGCCAATTTCCAGGGCACACCTGCTGCATGCCCACCCAATGAACACTATTGACAGACACAGAACGCGGTAATTCCACGTTCTTATCAATGGCTAACCGTCTCTCTCTCACTCACATGTCTCTTCATGATGGGGCCTTCTCAGACCCATCAACACCCCGCAACGCTGCACCAGCATGTAATTTTTGCATGTAAGGTTAGCCGAGGGATACAGAGATATATATAGTCTTTTGATCATACCCTTCTTCTTCTTTCTCCTACCTAGTTCTGGGAAGGGTTCTGACGAAGGATTGCCTTACGACACACACCAGGTCGTATATTTGATTCCTCTGATCACTGAGGGATCCCCAGCAATTATATGAGCACTGTTTTTGGTCCTGACGAATTGCCTGTGTGGCAAGAAACATGTTGACCATATGTTCACTAAGGGTTGAATGAGGCTCAACTACTTTGATTGTCCCGCCTCAATACCCCTTATCATTTGTTTTAATAAAGCAGTGAGCCATGCCATTAAAAATTCAGTATATGGACTCTACTGACTTTTTTTAAACCGCACTCACGCTCACTATTGCACAACCACACAACCCCCCCCCCCCCCCCCCTTTTTTTAGGCCCCTCACACCCACGCACCCTTTGGCTAAGGAATAGAAGATCCCCGCCAAAGTGCAACATCCGTTGTTGCCCGACAGGCATTGCACCGCCAGTCTGTCGCAGGGGCAGGATACAGATGATGACGCTGGACGATCACCGGGTGGGATTACAAGTGTCGTCCAACCGGTGACCTGTGTGAGGTATCCCTAAAAATTCCGAAAAGGGTTCACAACATTCACCCTTTCTGCTGTACTCAATGAGAGAGAGGTTCACGCTAGTCATTTAGTTGACTTTGCCAGGGGAACTCTGTATTTTCTGTTGTTGGTTAGTCTTTCTGGGACGGATACATTGGACCCCGTTAAAAATTGTCCTAACTCCTTGCTTCCCCCTTATTGATATAATTTATTTAAAGTAAACATATTTTGAGATCCTGGCCTGCGTGACAGGAACTGATTTGCTGAAATTCCAACTGCAGTTGGAAGATCTGAATGCTGAGCTAGTGTCATGCTTTTTTGCCAGCTTGCCATTCTTTTCTGCTTTTCACAAACAAACTTTTAAAGAGGGAATTTGGTGTAAGAAAAGAAAATCTGTAGCCTTGGGATACATGGAGGTTTCACCCTGCATGTAGAAGTCAGTCTACCTGCATTGCATGCCTATCGTGGTGGACCCAGACAGATAAGATATTCTTTGAAATGACTACAATAAATGAGGCAGCTGTCCTGATGCATGAAAGTCGGGGAGCCTGCGGTGAAGGGGGTGCTCCCCTCTTCCAGAGGTCCATCAGCATTTCTTCCACTTGAAATGGGGTGAGGAGCAGCAAATGTGCTGAGTTGAGAGAACCGCTGTTTCACAGTAGGTCTTCCCTCGAGCTACTCTCTAAGAGCTCGGTTTAACTCTTTGCTCTGTCTACCGGGCCCTCTTGTCTTTCCTCCCCCTGCTTGTGCCTAATCGAGCTTTATCTCCTTTGCTCTTACTATTCTTTATTGCTTTTCCTTCTTTTTTGGTTTTGTTTCTACACTATTTTCTGTTCCCATTTAACACAATTACCTTCTGTCTTTTACATGTTCCTGTCATGTCCCTCACACATAAACAATCGCTGCTACAGTTTATATAAAGTTTATGTCCGTGGCTTTGGAGGAAGTGGTATATTAAGAATATAAAATAAATAAACTCTCACTTAGAGACCTCTTTGTACGCTGTTTTCAAGTTAATAAACATTACAAAACACAATATGACTATGCTACTATATACAATGGTTAATAAAGAGTCATAAAAATGGATCTGTTTCTTCGATGTGCTGTAAAATGAAAGGAAGGGCAGAGAATCAAAAGTGTCCTTTCATCACTGACCCCCTGCCTTCACTTTACAACTTCATGATATGTACAGATTGTGCCAAAGCAAGCACATAGACTCCCCAAATCAAAATAACCTGCTCAGAGCCTTTCCCATGGATCATGCATATGGGACAGATTAGAAGACCAATAAGGCCACTTTGTTCACCCTCTTCACCCTGTAAAATTAAGGGAATCGAGGAACTGATTCCCGATGAAAAGGTTGGATATTTACACAGTGTGCAATGCTCCTTGCAACTATGGCTTTGTATTTGGAGATTCTTGAAGGTCCCAATTCACAATCAGGACCTGCAGGCAGCAAATCCACTAGCTGCTCATTATGGGACTGAGCCTGTGGGCAAGGTAGCAAAGGGTGCGCATGATTGCTCCCATGCATTCCATATTTCCCACCGACCTAATTTAAGGAGAGAAATGTAATGTTTCACTCCAGTGGTCATAACCTACATGAGCAACTAAGTATGGGACCTATAATGATGATAGTCGGCATTTCTGGCTTCTTCCTGCTTTTTGACCTCTGGGGAGGCAGCCCAGTTGTAGTTCAGTGGTGGCTGCTAAGAAATAAAAGTGGTGGGGCTGCGCCCCTGTAGAAGAGGGGACGGGCAGGGGAAGCATATTAAAAAAAATGTCTTACCGGCCGCTGCGGGAGTCCAGCTTCTTCCAGCTTCCTGTCACACTGCACAGGCTCCCAGACTCTGCACACAATCCAGACGTAGCTGAGAGCAGTGCCAGGATTGGCTTGAGCGGGCTGAACTAATGCTTGCTCAGGTACTGGCAGTCTGAGCCTTTTCTCCACCTGGATGTACAAAACAGCTGGATTGGGGGAAATGCAAGAGCGCATGTCGGTTTGGGCGTCCTAAAACAGCCAGCCAAACCGACCTGCACATAGAGTGCTCAGCTTTCCTCCTCCCTGCTGCCGTCTTAGACGATGGCCCGCCGGCCCTGGACTTGGGCCACTTGACCAAGCCAGGGAACATTTTAACGATAATAAATACTTTCATTATCATTTTATTCTTTTATCTCCTGGCTCTGAGCAGTGGGGCGACGCTCCTCCACCATAACAGAGGAGTCGCCCCTGTGCTAGTACAGGATTGTCATAGAGGACTTAGAGGTATCCTCAGATCTCTTGCATCCCTCTCTTACTAAAAGGTGCACTGAGATGTGTACCTTCCATAGTTCCTAGCTTGCCGCCAAGTGCATAATTTGCAACTGGGACTGATGGTGCGAACAAGGCAATTTGCGCATTTGCCCCGGATCTGCTTCATAGCACTTCAGAATTATCCCTTGCCCAACGTTTGAAGGATTCTTGATCGTTTAGTGAACCTCCACTTTACACTTTTCGTGTATATTTCAGATTACATTCATATTTATCCAGTTCTGTGCTTTAATATTCGGACCATTAGTTACTTCGTTTAATAGTAGGAAGTTAATTTTCAAGTAATTCGCCGTGGACCTTATCTTTTTTATTACTTTTTTCAGTACCATTAAATGAGTCAGATCATTTTAATAAAAAGATTTCCAAATGTAGTTAGTAGTATTGCATAATTTACCGAGTTGTGTATCCCACTTTCCCTACATTTCCTCTTTTTTTTATTTACCCATAACTTTCCCTTACTTACCGGTCTCTTTACTTACTTGCCACTTTCCGATGTTTTTGACCTGATTTGTTTGCCTTCTCATTTTTGTGTCACGATTTTTTTACTTCCAAATTTCACACCATTATTTCAACTAGATGAATATCACAATTTAATTCAAAATCAAAGATATATACTGCAATGCCATCCTCACCACCAACCACGTAACTAGCCGGCATTTCCATGGGTATGTGGAGATAGGTTTGTGCCAGATTGTAGAGCTCTCCATCACTCCCTAACTAGATTCATGCTATACAAATACCAATGCATACTGTCCTCCTCTGGCCTCATCTTTACTGTGTGTACTGACATTTGAACTTTTTTCAGGGCCTCGAGTTCCTTCTCATTCTATTCCTCAATGTCTAAGGTTCTGTTTCATAACCCATTGCGTATGTCCTGCCCTTTCTGTTCCTTGACCAAGATTTCTTTTACAATTCCGTCATGGATGCGGGGCAACTCTTGTTTTGAAGAGGCTTTTTTACCAGCCAGAGAGAAATGCAGGGATACATGTTAAGTGTTTCTCTTTTTCTGCAATTTGTATTGTCTCCTCACTAGCAATCAGCCATTTCAGGAATTCGTCTCTTTTTTTAGAAAGAGGGGATGACAGATGCATAATTAAACCATTTAATTACAGCAATTTAAGCTCTTGCAACGCTGGTAAATCCTGCTCCATTTCTAGCCAAAAATAAGATTTGTCTTAGCTCTTGTCGGTGCCTTATTTCCTTCAGTGAAATAATTTGTTGAAGTTTGTTTGTTCCCTTACCATAGTCCAGTTTTTAGACCACTGTGAACTCACAAGCCCATCAGCAGAGACAGAGGGGGTAAAGGCTTAATGTGCATCAGAGAGCCCATCCAAGACTGAGGGGCTCTTCTGACATACACAAAATAAAAGCTCTGTGTTCAATGGGCTGCCGGTCACAGATTTGCCACAACCAAGCCAGCTGAGACTCCTCTGACAGAATCTTGGCAGCCCCCAGACCTCTCAATGACGTAGGGATATTGCAGCTCAGACGTGCGGGTCTCCCTTTAGTCTTTTTCAGGAATTTATTGTGTCTTGACCTCCTCAATAAACCAGTAGTGATCATTCACACAGCCCTTCATCTTATTCTCAATGCTATGATATTTGATAATTGCTTAGTTTGTAAGTGCCAGGGCCCACGGTGCTTCACTGCAGGCCTCTGCAGATTTCATAGCCTGGCAGTGCTGCCAAATGCCAGTTTCACCCAATAACCAGAATACTCCAATAAACATGGCCACTTGGATTATTCCATGTGACCAAAGCTGTAAGAATGGCCTGGATGAGGTTTTGTTTGCTATTTTAATTTTCATTTAATGAACTTGGTAACAAAGTACTGAGGTACACCTCTAAGAAAAAGGTTAACAGCGCCACCATCTGGTTGACTGTCAGAAATAAGTGCTGGTGTTGAGAAATTAGAGCCAGTGAAGACCACCAGCAAAGACCGGCACAAATTAAGCACTGTGTTTATGCTCACCTAATAACCAGAGTTTACACTCTTCTTTCAGCGAGTTAAAATTTGAAACAGTAGTTGGTTTAGAGCAAACAAGGCTAGAACAATGGGATACTGTTGGATTGAATGGCTGCTCCTCAGCACTTAGAGCAGTTTAATGGTTTGTAGGAGCTGTCTAAAGGGTCTTGGAGGGGGGCGTGGCCAAGATGGCGGGGTGAGCGGACGCTTCTTCCCGCAGCTCCTCCGGCCCGACTAGGCCCGAGCCCTTTTTCGACAGCTTTTCTCCCCCCGCTGGAGCTCAGCGGCCGTGGGAAGGGTGGCGGAGACCCTGGGGCGCACATCGGTGCAAAACTTTGGCCCCCGACGCTTTGGCGGAGGCACGCTCAGGGGCCGATAAGCTAGCTGCGGAGCACCACGGAGGCGGAGTGGAGCGGAGCGCCGGCCGGGAGGCCTGAGTGGACCCTAGTGCCAGTGTCTGGTGGCCTGGCACGGAGTTTGCTTGCATACTCGCATTGGACTGTGCCCTGTCTGGTATGCCAGATGGGTAGCTACCACGAGGTGCCGAGAAGTGAGATGCCTATTGTTTGACCGTGGAAGCACTTGGATCTGCGGCGGTAGCTTGAAACACTGCGTAAGCCCCGGCCTCGTCGCCAGTTTGGGACAGTGCTCAGGAGTGGGGGCCAGGTCATTTGACCCTTTTTCGTCTCAACGAGCCCGGAGGGGGCTCACTTTTAGGGCACTGACTCTTTGCATAGCCTTGGCAGCGCCATCAGGCTCGGAAGGTCTGCCCGGCTACGCCCAGCCGCCATCTTATCCTCACGGCGACGGTGACGAGGACCTCCTACAGTGCCGTCTAGGGACAGCTTCGACACCCCTGGCCCCGCACGGACCTTCCGTCCTAGGAGATGCTGCGGTCTGGGTCGCCCTTGTAGTGGTCAGCGACTTGAACTTTCGTTGGAGTGCGAGTCGACCTCCGTGGCAGAGCTGACCCGCCATTTTGTCCTCGGTGGCGCAGGACCTGTAGTGGCCCTACTGCAACGGACGCTCCCCTCGGCGGTGCTCTGTCAGTCGCTGGGGACTCATCGACGCCGGGACCCGCTGCCAGCGGCTTGGGTTCGCATATCTGATTGAGTAGAGTGGGGCGGTCTATAGTGCACGAATGTCGGGGAACCGAGGATCGAGGAAGGGGGACCGCACCCTGCCGGACATGCTCAGCAGAGCCCAGCAACAACGCGACAGGGCGCAACCGTCCCCAAGCTCCTCCAGAACCGCAGCGGACCCGGCCGGGGGTAAGCCCCCCGTCACAAGATCCTTCATGGAAGATCTGTTCAGCTCGCTTAAGGCTGACTTTCAGACACTGAAGCAGGAGGTGGCCAGCGAAGTGCGTGAGGTCCGCAGGGAGGTGGAAGGCCTGGGTGAACGGATGGAGACGGTAGAGGCAGTGGCTCAACGAAGGGACGAGGAGATTGTCCATTTACAGCAAGACGTTCTCCGTCTCAGGGAGCAGCATGTCGAACTTCAGGCACACAATGAAGACCTGGAGAACAGGTCGAGAAGAAATAACATCCGAGTCCGAGGTGTGCCGTCCGCAGAAGAAGGAACTGATTTGTCGGGCTACCTGAAGGACATGTTCAGGGAGATCCTGGGTAAGCCCGCAGACTTCCCGATTCGAATCGACAGGGCCCATAGGGTCGGCCGACAGCGACAGTCGACGGCACCTCCGCCGGACATTTTGGCCTACCTCCCGGATTTCCCAGTGAAGGAACGCATAATGGCTGAGGCCCGCAAGAAACAGCCGCTGACCTTCCGCGAACGGCCTGTGGCGTTGTTTCAGGACCTGTCTGCCATCATGCTACAGAAGAGCAGGTCCTTCAAAATCGCGACAGATTTCCTGAGAGAGAATGAGACACCGTACTCTTGGGGACATCCCTTTCGCCTAATATTCCGCTGGAATGGCCTGCTGCACCAACTGCGTTCCTTGCAAGATGGCTGCGGGTCCTGGGCCTCACGGCCACGGAAGAGAGTGAAGTGACACCGGGCTGGAGGCGTCCTGATCGAGGAGGGCGACGGCGAACGGCGAGGCGGAGATCGACGGCTAGTGCTGGAAGGCCGGACTCACCCACCATCAGGACAGAAATGGCCAACGCCCTGAGAGAAGCGGCCAGGGACTCGGCCGCCACGAACGGAGTCGCCATGACGGCGTAGATTCACTCCGGGGGGAGATGGACATAGCTTCTGCAACAACAGGTTTGGGGGTCGGAGGGGGGGTCGGGGGAGAAGCGGGAAGAACGAGTGGCCGGACGTCCACTTCTTGTACTTTCCACGGACTTGTCCGTTTTGGGACATGCCTGGGACAATGGGTTGTTTGGGTATGGGTGGGGAGTTGGCTAGTTGCCACAGGTTTGTTTTGGAGGGGGTTGGGGGTTGTTTAGGGGTAGAAGGGGTACCGTCCAATATCTCAAATGTCATTGCTTTGTCTTATTTTGCTTGTCCTGCGCTGCTGTCCCGTGCCCCTCCCCCGTTGAATGACTGCCCGCGGCCTGGCACTTACGGTCACTTGGGGATATGTCGACACTGAAGGTAGTGACCCTTAATGTTAAGGGTCTGAACAACCCTGTGAAGCGAAGGGCAGTCTTATCTTTGCTAGAGGGGACACAGGCGGATATATGCCTCCTGCAGGAGACCCATTTACTACCACAGGATTGTCATAGGATGCGCTCTAACAAGTTTCCAACTCAGTTTTTCTCCTCTGCTGCATCTAAGACCGCGGGAGTGGCCATTTTGTTAGCGAGTTCCTTCGGGGGGAGGTGCTGTACAAATTTGCAGAACAGAAGGGGAGGCTATTAGCGTACCGCCTCAGGCTGGGGGACACAACGTTCACTATTGACTCCTTATATAGCCCGAATGATCACCAGGAGCGCTTTCTAGACTCGGCGCTGGTGGACGCGACTGCCTCCCCTGATAGATATATCATTTTAGGGGGTGATTTGAATATAGTTTTTGACTCCACGCTCGATAGGTCAGTGCAGCGTTACCCGCAGACTGGGGAACTCTCACAGGCTGGGAAGGCTCGAATCACTGATATGGACCTGCATGATCTTTGGCGCACCCTCCACCCCACGAGTAGGGACTACTCTTATTATTCCCATGCACACCAGACTTATGCACAGCTGGACCACTTATTGGTCAGCGGACCGATGTGTGCCGCCGCTACGGCGGCGGACATTGGGGTCCTGTTGTTGTCTGATCATGCGCCGGTCGTGGGCACATTTGCGCTTCCGATGGCCTCCCCCTCTCGTGGGGTGTGGCGTCTTAGAGACACCCTCTTACATAAAAAACGGTTGTGAAGCACATTGAGTAAGCGATCCGAGAATACCAGGCGCACAACGACAACTCGGACACCTCGTTAGCTACGCAGTGGGCGGCATTGAAGGCGGTTCTAAGGGGGGAGTTCATTTCCATCTCCTCAGCAGAAAACAGGGAGAGACAGCGTAAGAGGGAGGAGCTGACTTCCCAGGTCCGAGAATTGGAACAGGTCCATCGCCATACCGGAGCTCCTAGGGTGTGGAAACAGTTGAAAGCTGCCAGGAAGCTCCTGTCGGCGTTGGACATGGACAGGGCGGAACACGCATTTTACACGGGTGGGGATAGGTGTGGAAAACTCTTGGCAAATAGACTTCGAATCGCGCACCAGCGTAACGTGGTGAAGGAACTGCTTGGTTCTGATGGGGTGGCGGTCTCTGATGACGCGGCTGTGGCAGAAACGTTCTATAGTTTCTATGAGGCGCTTTACACGGGGGAACCCCCCTCGTCGCAGGATGCAACGTATTATTTGAAGTCGGTGGCCCTTCCGGCGCTGGACTCAACGCAGGCGGAATACCTCGAGCGAAGCATTCATGTGGAGGAGGTGATATCCGCTATAGCCAGGCTCAAACATGGGAAAGCCCCGGGCCCAGACGGTTACACGTCCCTGTTTTATAAAACCTTTTGCCCGGTTGTAGCCCCTATTCTCACCCGCCTGTTTAACTCCTTTTCCGAGCCGGGTGCCATACCGCCAGACCTGTTAAGAGCAACGGTCTCAGTGATCCCGAAACCTGGGAAGGACCGGGCCCTCTGCGGCTCGTACAGGCCTATCTCACTCCTGAATGTCGACCTTAAATTATACACAGGGATTCTGGCATCTAGATTGGCCCTGCATCTACCGGGCCTGGTTGAGGCTGATCAAGCAGGTTTTGTCCCCCGCAGACAAACCGTTGATAACACCAAGAGAGTGGCACACATCTTGGAGAAAGCCTCGCGGATCCCAGGTGAAAGGATGCTGCTAGCGGTAGATGCCGAGAAGGCATTCGATCGCGTTCACTGGCCTTATCTCGAGCAGGTGCTCCGGAAAATGGGTATTGGAGACAAATTCCGTTCGATGGTCTTCAATTGTTACAAATCCCCTTCGGCGACAGTGAGAGTTAACGGGTGCAGCTCCCGCAGCTTTGCGATCGAAAGGGGTACCAGGCAGGGATGCCCGCTTTCCCCACTCCTGTTTGCTCTTTATATGGAGCCGTTTGCCCAGAGAATTCGCCAAAACCCAGACGCGATTGGGATCAAGATGGGGCAGTATGTCCATACGATCAGTCTCTATGCGGACGATATCCTCTTGACCCTAGACGATCCGAGACGGGCCCTCCCGGCGTGTATTCAGGAACTAGACGCTTTTTCGAAGGTGGCGGGTTTTAAGATGAACATGGGCAAGTCGGTGGCTCTGGACGTGTCCCTGGCCGCCGATACCAGACAAGATCTGCAGCGGCTCTTCCCCATGCAGTGGTCATCATCCCTGGTGCCGTATCTGGGGATTCTGCCAGCGCCAACGTTACCAGCGATGGTAACGGCCAATTATGCCTCCCTTAGTAGGAAAATTAAGGAAGAGCTGGGCCGCTGGAGTAAAGGCCTGCTGTCCTGGCTTGGCAGGATCGCAGCGGTCAAGATGACGGTCCTGCCCCAGATCTTGTACCTCTTTCGAGCTTTGCCGCTCCAGCCACCTACGGGCTGGATTAGACAGACACAGGCCGATATTGCACGCTTCGTCTGGCAGGGCCGCAAGCCGAGAATGAAGAGGGCTCTCTCTACGCTGGCCCCTGAGGCGGGGGGCCTTGGTATCCCGGACCTCCGGAAATACTTCCAGACGGCGCAGCTGCGCTACCTAGTGGAGTGGAGTTGGTGGGAATCCGACAAGCACTGGCTCTTTCAGGACCAGGCGGTGGCGGGGCGCCCCCTTCAGGAGGTTCCATTCTTGCGTCGGATTCATCGCCCCCCCCAACCTCTATGCTTCCTTCGTTACGCGAGTCCCCTTGAGGGTGTGGGATACGGTCAATGAAGTACGTGAACTCACCACATTCCCTTCGCCTTTCACGCCGATAGTGGATAACCCTGATTTCTCCCCCGGTATGGAACCAGGCGCCTTCTCACACTGGAGGGCAGCGGGCTGCCGGGCGCTCTTCCAGATATATGGATCTGAGGGAGTGGTCCCTTTTCAGCAATTGAAGCAGGAGTTCCAACTACCCGAGACGGATAGATTACGGTACATGCAGGTTAGGCACTGGACGCTTCAATCTCAGGTGCGGGACACTGCTGATCGCCAGATAACACCATATGAGCGGTGGTTGGTGACCCACGCCTCTGATGCTGAGCTAATCACCGACCTCTACAAATTCCTGCAACCCCCTCCGTTTCATTTCTATAACCCGGGTAGGGAACGCTGGAATAGGGAACTGGGAAGGACGCTTAGTCATAAGGAATGGGATCAAATTGCGCATCGGGCGAGACACTCGGCATATCATACAGGTCTCACGGAAACACTCACCAAGGTATCCACGTATTGGTATTATACCCCGGAGAGGCTACACGAAATGAATAGGCATATTGAGAAGGAGTGCTGGAGGGGATGTGGTCGGGTGGGGACTCTTACACATGTACTCTGGGACTGCCCCTTGTTAGAGGAATACTGGAAGGAGGTTCTTGATGAGATAGATGTTCATTTTGAGACTGAATTGCCACGCTTCCCGGCGTACGTATTGCTGGGCCTCCCGAATGGCCTGATGTATCCGCTGAAGTCCCGCAGAGGCAGGCAAATTGCGATAGCGCTGGGTTCAGCGATTCAGAACATCTTGATTCACTGGCGTACCACCACGGTCCCCTCCATCACAGGCTGGATACACAGGCTCTGGCATGTACTAGGCATGGAGAAATTATTGCTTATGGTGGTGGGGGACGTGGAACAATTTGACGAATTATGGCAACCCTTTCATGCGCTTTTAACCACAGAATTTAGAGAACTCACCTGTCCGAGGTACCTCAGACTCCTGAGACTAACGCCACCGGTGATCCCAACTGACTAGGAGGACATGGGATCTGGGCTCACGGGGTGTGGGGCGTGGCGGGAGGGCAGGATGCGTTATGGTCGAGTACTGGATGGGGGGGAGGTGGGAGGGTGTTGGGGTGAGTTGGGGAGTTTGGAGGGAGGGGTTCCGGGGGATGGTGGGGTTGGTTTCTTGCATCATTGCCTTTCATTTTCTGATCTGCTTGATGGTGGCAACTGTATTTAGCCCTTATCATTTTACTATTTGATTTCTTTCTTTGCAGCAGCCTTGTCCACCATCGCGCTACTAGATTTATACTTAGCTATTCTCACCTGAATGTATGTAACCCTGCCCCTCATGTTCCCTTACCTCCTATGTTTTTTGCCTTAATAAAATGCTTTAAACCTAAAGGGTCTTGGACACATGACCTATCGCCTGATGTTCTGCGGAGATTACATTCTCATGGCGCAGAGGGACCTGTGCCAAAAGTGAATGCCACTCACTTTATAAGGGTCAGCCTTTTTATAAACAATGATCACAGCAACAAGTGCTTAACACGCTGGGGTTTCTGCTCTATTGTGCATCCTACTAATGGTGAATCTCTGTGCAATAAACGACCAGTAAAACTGAGACATATTCTGTAACCCAGACACAAATATGGTTCTTATTGGCCCCACAAGGCCAGGAGATTGCCTTCAGAAAATATTTGTCTGCTGAATGATTTTGCAAGGGTTATTCAGCAAATATACTGCCAACATTTGTATATTTGTAGAGATATTGTTTCACACCAATCTAACCAGGAAACAACTGAGTTCTGAAATAGGGCACTGTGTATGATTCAAGGCAGTTTAAGTAGATGCAGGTAACAGGTGAGTCCTTTTGAGTAGGGGAGAGTGTTCCTTGAAACAATAACATTGCTAAACAAAATCACGTGAACCAAATGAGCAAACAGCAAAGAAAAATGGAAAGAGCATCTGAATCTGTATTACATACAGGAGACAGTGCTGCAACGCCTGATCTGTGTCGTGGTGCACCTTTAACTAGTGCACCGGCCATAGACTTGGACAGTACATCCTATTACATTCAATGGACTGTTCTTAGTGCAGGTGCAGTGTGTTAGTGAAAGGCAGACCAGGATTTTCCTTTAACTGTGCAGGCAGCAACTAAGCCTGAGTTTAAAAGGAGGACCATGATACCCCTGCATGCAGCTGCACTGAGTGATAAATGCCAAAAGACTAATTGATGGACAGAATACAGAACAATGTCACACATTCACCGAAGTACAGAGATCTGGGCATAAATCCATCATTTCTTTGCTCACCATGCCCCACATGCCATTACAGTTTGAACCCAGCCATATGCAAATCAGTCTTAAACCTGTGCCCAACGGGAACAGTGCAGCCCGAACAGCCAGGCAGTGGGGTGAATGTACGACATTGTTCTGCATTCTGTCCATCAATTGTTCCTTTTGCATTTGTCACCCCGAGTGGGACGCGTATGCCAAGACGTGGGTCTCGTAGTCTCCATGCCACTGGAGTTAAGCTCCTGACTGATAAGGGCTAAAACCACGAAACTGGTCCTAGGATGCTTGTTTCCAGTCCAGGGAGGACCGGTCCTGGCAGTTCGGGCCGGACTGTTCCCATTGGACTCAGGGTCAAGACTGATTTGCATATGGCTGGGTTCAAACTGGAATGGCATGGGGAGCAAAACAACGATGGATTTAGGCCTAAACCTCTGTACTGCGGTGAATGTATGACATTGTTCTGCATTCTGTCCACCAGTTGTTCTTTTGTCAGTGAGTGATGGCACTAGCCTTTAGTGTGATGTATGAAACCAATCCTTTCGCACCTTTCAAGAGGTGCCCTTCGGGCACATGGACAGTGCTCCACCTCTATGTGATGCATAGTCAGAGTGTTTGTTGTTTCTTAGCATCTATACCCATGTCTATAGTAGTGTAAAAACAGCAAGGTGATCACAGGAATGCTTAAATTAATGTCAGCCATTGACAATTGCTCTGGCCTGCATCCAAGACCATTGTTCTTCAACTACTGTGCCATTCTAGATATGGCCCCACCACATGAAAATTCTTCTTGTTCCTGCTTCTATAGGAACAGGCCAGGCTAACCTCCAGTCCAGACACCCTCTAGATGGCAATACAAGCAATGGGATACGAGGTTTGACCTACCTAGGTCTTATCAGTGAGGTATTTATTGAGTCATATGGGGCAATTAGCATAAGAACTGTGTCTTGGCATACCCATTGCACGTATGGCATCTATAGTAACAATTACAAGGTGATGGAAGCAATGCTTTCATTAATCTCAGCCACTGGTGATTCCTTTGGACTGCATTTCAGACAATAATTTTTCACCCACTATGCCAGTCTAGACAAGGACCTACCTTATGCTAATCAGTCCAATAAGTACACTCTAGCCCAAATTGTTAGGCTAGATCCCATCCAGATTGGAATACAAACAAGCTCAGAACTGTTTTGACCTATGTAGTGAGAAGTTGAGATATAGCACATTAAGCATGAGACTCATATTTGGGCAAACCTGTTGTAGGCACTTCTGCAAAAACAACAAGGTAATGAAAGGAATGTTTGAATTAGTCTCAGCCATTGGGGATTGCTCTGGGCCACATTCCACACCATTCTAGACAGAGGCAAGCCAATCTTAGGTTGCTTGTGTTCCGGTTCGGGGAGAGAACAAGGATTGGCGGTTAAAGGCTGCTACTGATCCTACTGGAGAACCATCAAACCTGATTTGCATACAAGTGGGTCTAATCTGAAGTGCCATGGCGAGCAGAAAAATGACAGACTGGGATGCAGTCCCCAGATAGTACCATTGGCTGAGATTATTTCAAGCATTCAATCAATCACTTTTTTGTAGGCCTGGGTGGAGTTCGCTGAGTTTTACTCTGCGAAGTGGCAGAAAAACTGTGCAGCGGTCCGCTGACTTCTGCCAGCAGCGGAGTCTGTTAAGTTGTTCTGCTTGCACTGATTTTTAGCCCCAGGAGTTTGTCTCACTCTGTAAAGTCAGCGCAAACTCCACTACACGTTGCACCAGAGGGTGCTTCTGCTTTCTGCTGCTCAACTAGACATTCTACTCGAGCAGGAGTTTCCTCAACATGAGCGTCAGATTTCTCAACTTAACTTTGGCGAGCCGCTTGAGAGAAAAAACTCTTCACCCACCCCTACTTTTTTGTATTCCGCAGTGCAATGATTAAGTACGATGTGTATGCCAGGATGTGGTCCTGTGATTTCTGTTGCACTGGAACCAAACTGCACCTAGTGAAGCGGCCCAATTAGGCCAAAACTGATCTAAAGCTTTTTGTGATCTTGTTCGGAGAGGACCTGCTTTTGCAGTTCAGCTACAACTGTCCCTACAGGAGCAGGACCAATGCTGCATGTGTCTATTCTGAGGTGGCATGGTGAGCAAGAAAACGATGGACTTAGATGCTACCTCTAATAGTTACTAGTGGCTGAGAATAATTAGAGCATTCCTTCCATTACTTTTTTATATTCATCATGTCTGTAGTATGGCAAGAGTGCTAAGGCAGTAAACCATGCAAATGAACCAACAGTTTAATACACAAGCAATCAAAACAATACATATGTCTGGCTGAAGGGATAGATGAGGGAAATCTGCCTCAGAGTCCGGTGACTTTACATATCAGAAATAGATTCTGAGGAGGAAAACTTGTCTTCCTTGTAGGAAGTGGAGCATCTCACAATATCAAACCGATCTCCTTTTGTCTGATAAGTCCACACCAGACCCTGTAGAAAGAGCATAAGAAAAACATAAAAAAGAGTCAGGTCAATAGTTGCTCTACCAGTTCAACTAGATCCCCTTTTTGGGCTCAACCTGTTTTTAATGATAAAGTTCGTAACGCAGGAAATTAAGGTGGTGAAATCTGAAGCACTCCTGAGGCGGAAGCCGGGAGATTCTGCCTGATATTTTAACATTGTGTGAACTGTATTTCCTAGACTCATCTGAATCTAGCTTTCGGGAGAAACTAAAAACACACTTATTCTCAAGATAATCGGGCCCACCTCTTACTTCTGCCTTGGGTTTCTTCAGTTGTAGTGCGGAGACACGCTTCTTAGCGTAACCAAGCGCTTTACAAGCCTCCCTTAATAATAATACACAGAAGGATACCCTAGAGACTCTGGTTGCCAAAGTTCTTTCCATGGATCAAAAGTATAACTATACACATCCAAGCAGAGAAAATTGAGGGGGAAGCGAACAAATTTGGAAAGACATTGTCTTTGAGATGTGATACACATGCAATCAAACAGTTTGGTTGGGCTAGAACAGACAACTTTTTTTGTTACTAATTTTGCTCTTTCTGGGCATTGTTTTTATCATGTTGTGAGGCTTACAGGGTGGGGTTCATGGGAAATGAGGATGATGCTCCTGAAAATTCTACAGATATTTGCTTATGTTCAAAGTATATGCTCTAGAAAATAGCATTAGAATTGAGTATTTTTTTAACTAACAGAAAGTGCAACTCTGAGGCCATTTGTGTATCACCGGGTAGATACCGTGCCTTCCTACAGCCGCTTACCTAGACTTATTACCGGTATTATTCTTTTTGTGCCTCTAACTTTCTCTATGCCCACCAGAAACTTTAACGGACCCTCTGATCAGTGTACTTATTAACTGAACATCTGCCCGTGATATATGGCCTCAGTATGAGTTCAGTGGGCTGCCCACCAGTCGACTGAGGTGTTAAAGCACCAGCTCTGTTCGCCGAGCTACAACTGGCCTAAAATAGTTTGTGACCTGCCATATTGACTGGTTTTTTTGCCAAACATTTTGCTAGCAGCAGGACGGGAAAAGTTTCATCTAGACAAAACAATTCTGGCAGGTCCACTATAACGTGGCAACATGAGGGTCAGGTATCCGAAGGCCTCAGAATGAGAGGACTTAATGTTAATATACAAGGCCTTACCATGCCATGTTAGGTGGCAGTTGTACACCAGTCATTGCTCTCCTAACTTTAGAGCTGCTGTTTGTTTGACCGTCGAGAAACCCCTCACGACCCCGCCAGAGCTGACATCCCTGCTCTCTAGATGAGGCAGGGCAAGAGAGAGGTGGACAGATGTAACAACTAGCTATTTTTGGCTGATGCTCCATTACTACTACTCTTAGGGGCATATTTATAAGAGATTTGCACCATGGAATGTGGGACATGTTCGACGCAAACGTCTAAGGCAGATTTGTGAAGCCATTCAAAGCCAATTCCCATGGCTCTGAGTGGCCTCATAAATCTGCGTGGGTGTCCCAATGCAACGCCCATGGATTTTTACGCATCCCCATATTTACAAGGACTTATAAACCTGGGAATGCGCCGAAATATTATGCCTTTTCAGTGGAGGTGTAACGATGATTAATTCCTTTATTTTTCCTTGTTTCTTCCTCTTTCTATGTGCTTTATTCTGCAGCACGCACAGAAAGAGGAATATGGCTCCGAGGATTGTTTTGTGCAGGAAGGTCTACCTTCCTGCACAAAAACAATCCTACATACAAATAGGCACCCTTGCACGATGGTGCAAGGGTTCCTGCGTTTGCACTAGGCAGCCTATAGTGTGCTGGCGCAGAGGAAAGGGCAGGAATGCACCGCATTTAATTAAATACAGCGCATTCCTGGCCTTTCCCAATGGTGCAGCACAGCAAGATGACTTGCTGCACTGAGTCACCTTTTCATAAATATGCACCTTAATGTTTACAATTGTTGTTGTGACTACATTTGTATTTACTACTCCAGTGAGCATTTTGCCAAATGTGTTCTTCATTTTTGATTTCTTCGAGTTTTGGAACGTTAGTTGCATTTTCCTTGTATAGTGCCCTGACGTACCTTAGGTTTTGTCTGTTTTCCATAACAATGCATATTCAAATACATTAATTAACTGTTATTTAAAAAGCTATTTGTTGTATTAGTCAACCCTTTACTGAAAAAGGTTGCATTTAAATTGTGTCTTTTTGCTTGTTAGATCATGGAAAATAAGTCACATGTAATGGGGCTGGAGTACAGGCATACCACAGTTATGAAAACCAGCAATGCCACCTTAGTGGCATAACATGTTCTCCCATTTCCAATGCAACAGAATAAAGAGGCTTGTCTCTAGTTTTCTAAAAATCGATAGTGCCAGCCCCATTACTCATTTCATTAGAGCAGGGTTTCATAGGAAACCCTTTCCTAACAAGGTCACAAACAAAATGGTAACAAAGTAAATCTTTCAAAAGCTGCAGATCTATAGGTTTTGAGAAAAGTGTGCTCTGTAAAAATAATTCTGCAGTTTAAAAAAAAATGTTTCATTTAATAGATTTCGTAGAGTCAATGATATCAGAGTTAACATGGCATGTAAATACAATTCTATGTCAACCAAGCAATTATTTGTACATCCTTCTTAAAAGTCGTCTCTCCTATCTGTTCCTCGTCTCCCTCCCAAACCCATGAATACGTACAGTAGTAGGTCACACAGATGACATCGCTCAAACACTTTCCTCAGAGTCAGAGTCCTCGGGGGTGGAGGTTCACATATGCCACCTCGGTAAGTACTTCAGCCTCCCCAGACCTTCTCCCACTTTCTCGGACAACCTCGTTGTATATATATACTGATCTTTCAGCGATAATCGCCAGATCCATATCTTTGCACCACTGAGTGAAAGTTGGGTTAACCCTAGACCCCCAGCGCTGTGCAACGTTCCGATTTGCTACTGTCATACCCAGTGTTACCCAATCCTGGGCAATTGTGTTTAAGTCTCTTGGTTCCCATATATTTAGTAGGCAGCACCTCAGGTTTGGCAATATAGTAATTTGTGTGACCTGAGAGAGAGTCCTCATCACTGTCATCCATTATCCCACAATGTTAGGGCAACTCCAAATGGTGTGGTAAAACGTCCCCGTCTCACTGCATTGCCTAAGACAAAGCGGCGTGTCTGCCCTTCCTATGGTATGTAGTAGCGTCCTAGTGTAATATGTTCGATGTAGGATTTTTAATTGTTTCCAGCTGGAGCCTTCATGGAATAGCGGCCTCCTTAGGGGAAGCCAGCGCCTCACGCCAATCTGCTTTGTCAATGTCTCCCACCTCTCGCTCCCATTTAGTCTTCAGGGTCCCTGTGGCATCAGGCCTGTTGTTAACTATTTTCTTGTATGTCTTCGAGATTGCCTTTTAAGTTTTTTTGAAGGTGATCTGTCAGGAGCCGATCCTCCAACGGAGAGGACTCCTCCGGGTTCGTGTCAGGTAGTATTAGGGGCTGCAATGCGTGTCTAACCTGTATGTAGCTGAACATTTCCGTCTCTGCTAGGCCATAGGTGGCCTGCAATTGAGCAAAGGCAATCACCCCTCCCTTCTGCCATAGGTCCCCAACCGTTGAAATGCCTATGGAGCCCAAGTTACGGAATCCCATAGAGTTGTTCAACATTCCCAGCTTTTTCGTGTCCCATAGTGGCATTGCCAGCGTGACCACTCCGTCCCATCCAAGTCCTCACTCCAAGTGCAAACCAATTATGTATTGTGTGTAGTGTTGGGCCAGTAATATTTTGCTTATTTTTTTTGTTATAGAGTGCGCTTATTATCCCGTCCGGCGCTAGAAGATGCCTGTCTAGTCTGAACGCTGGGTCCTCCTGAGGAACATGGAGCCAGTGATTGATCGCAACCAGGTGGGAAGCCCAATAGTATGCCTTGATGTCGGACAGGACAATCCCACCATCATACCAGCTCCTTGTGAGCTTTTGCAAGGCTATGCGTGGTGTTTTCCGGTCCCAGAGCAGCGTTGTTACCTACGCGTTAATTGCTCCAAAATATGCCGACAGGACAGGGAATGGAGTATTCTGCAATGCGTATAAAAACCGTGGGAGTGCCATCATTTTAAAGAGTGCAGCCCGCCACCAGGAGTGTCAGAGGCAGAGTACGCCAGTGCTTGACGTCTTTTTTATATCGCGCCAAGGGTTGAGTTAAGTTTCGCTCTGTGAATTGTGCATTGTCTTCCATCACATATATCCCCAGGTACTTAAACCCATTTGAGACTATTTGGAGAGCACACCCACTCGGTAGCTGTGGCGGGGGACCTTTAAGGACGTACAGCAGTGAATTGTCCCAATTTATTGTGTACCCGGACATCTGTCCATAGGCCGCACATATTTCAAAAAGACGTGTTAGGGCGCTCACTGAGGATGTCAAGTATAAGAGAATGTCATCCGCATAGAGCAAAATACGGTCCTCCCAGTCAATCGCCCACCTAATTCCTTTCACCATAGGATCCTGTCTGATCCACGCCGCAAGAGGCTCCAGTACTATTGCGAAAAGTAGGAGCGACAGCGGGCATCCTTGCTTCGTCCCTCTCCCCAGCTGGAATTCCGTTGACAAATAGCCATTGACCACCACTTACGCCATTGGCAGTGTGTATAACAATCGGACACACACACAAAACTTGGTTCCAAAGCCCATACGCTGGAGGACCGAGAAAAGGAAAGGCCATTCCACCAAGTCAAATTGCATACGGGCATCTAAGGAATGTATGGCAGCATCTTCTGCTATGGTCGATGTACGCTCCATTACCCCGAATAGATGTCTCAAATTGAGTGCCCTGTTGCGTCCGGGCATAAACCCTGACTGGTCTGGGTGGATTATGTCTGAGAGATGCAGTTGTAGTCTAGTGGCCACGGTCTTTGCTAGTATCCTTGCTTCTGCATTAAGGAGGGAAATCGGCCTATAAGATGTGCACTCCTGCACTGGCTTACCGGGCTTGTGTATCGCAACAATAGTGTCAAGACATTGGTCCCTAGGCAAAACCCCATTAGCTAGGCTCTCAGTGTACATAGCCAGAAGGTGTGGCACCATGTGTGCGGAGCCTTGTTTATAAAATTCAACTGGGATCCCGTTGGGCCACAGCGCCTTCCCGATGTGTAGTGCTCTTATCGCTTGTGAAAGCTCCTCAGTCGTGATGTCCTCATCTAAAGCAGCTACGGCGTCAGTGTCAAGTGTGGGTACCTGTATGTCATGTAGCAAGGCAAGATTGTCAGCCACCGTTGCAGTGGCTACAGGTGTGTAAATTGTCTCGTAATGTTGCCCAAGTGTGTCGGTAATCTTTTGCAGGGCAGTCACTAAGGCCCCTTCCCTATCTTGCACCAGCGTGATCCAGTTACTCTCCCTCTCTTTCTTCCCCAACCAAGCCAGTAATCGGCCAGCCTTATCACCCTGACCGTATATCGTATGCTGAGTATTGGTCAATCTACTAGCGGCCTTCTCACGCGTGTATGCTCTATATGCCTGCTGTGCCAGGTGTGGTTTATGAGTTGTCTCCTCCGAGTTGTTCAGTGTATGCTCCAGCTCTGCCCGTGCCATGTCTGACTCTAGCTCATCAATTTGTTTCTGGTGCTCCCTTTTCCTGCCCGTGATCAAGGATATGGCATGTCCCTGAAGTACAGTCTTGTAAGCCTCCCACAACATCATTGGAGAGGGAACTGAGTACTGATTTTCCTCAAAATAACATTTCGTGACCTAAATGAGTGCTTTCCGCAACCTTCCAACCTGTAGGTACTCAGGCCTGATGGTGAATAGTCGACAAGTTTGTGGGGTAAATGGTGCATACATAACGAGGACCGGGGAGTGGTCCGATATGCCTCTAGGAATATGCCTAACGTCCATCATGCCTAGCATCCCTGTGGCTAATGTGAAGATATAGTCAAGTCTGGAGAGACTATTGTGAACCCCGAAGTGAAATGTATACTGTCTTTCTGTCGGGTGTCTGGTTCGCCACACATCAAGCAACCCAATCGCTCACACAAAATCTCACAATCCATGAGTCGACCTACTAGCACCTCTGGGGGGCTGCCGATCAATCGGCGTGTCCATAGTATCATTAAAATCCCGCCCCCCCGCCCCACAATCAGTTCTCTGTCAGGGAGTGCGAGCAAAAATGTCCCCAGATCTGAGAGGGCGGCCTGATGTAATGTTGGTGGGATATAAACGGATACTTTATTATATAACCTGCCATCCCATTGTCCAGTGATTGCCGCAAACTGTCCCTGGTCGTCATGGTATGTCTTAGTTACTATCAGAGGGAAGCGCTTATTGATGAGGATCCCCACCCCTCTAGATCCCGAGGTAAATTATGAATGAACCGCCATCTGGAATCTCCACCTGTTCAGAGCTTTGACCGTCGTCCCTTGTAAGTGTGTCTCCTGAAGGAGGGCCATCGACGGAGTTCTCCGCTTCAGGTACTGCAGCACCAACCTTTGTTCAATTTTGTCTCCTAACCCGTTTACATTCCAGGAGACCACTGACAATTGAGGTTTCTGTCTCTGGGTGCTGTGTGTAGTTGAGACCCCGTCCCCGTCACCCTGGCCTGCGTCTAGCATGATGATCAAAAGCGGACAATCCCTCCAGGACTCATCCAATGTGGTCTATCAAGACACGCTCTATATAAATCTGCATCAAAACAATACAAAAAAGGGTTTGTCCCCTAACTAAGAAACCAACCACAATCTGATCCCATCCCTCCACTCTCCTCCCTGCTACCCTGCCCAGCGGATTCAAAACTACCTGCCTCCCCATCTCAGCAGAGTGCTTAATTCCCATAACTGTGTACTTGTGTGAAAAAGGGGGGCAAAGAGTATGTCTAAACCCCACTGCTTGCCCTGGGAATAGCGTCCTTGTTCAGCCTGCAGAGGCACAGTGCATGTTCAAAGTCCATTTCCTCCAAGAAGACGCCATTACCCATCTCTTACAATGTCAGTCAGCATCATCGCCTGACTACCTCAAAATATTCCATTCCGACCACCGCTGCAGTGTCTAGGCTAAGGGTCACCACAGGCTCTGCCACAGCGCATGGGCGGGATCTCACGAGCCGTCAGTAGCCTGGTCGCGCTGCATGGTACCATAACTGTTCCGGCCTGAAAATCATTCCCTGTCGTTGCTCGCCCCCTCCTTCAAATCTTCCACTGCTCGCACTTCCAAGTCCGGGACTGTCTGCATGGGGCCTCTCCGCCGTCGTGACTCTTGGCCATGGCTTCCTTTCGTTGGTCTCCATCCCTCCAGCCAGTCCTGCTCCCCACATGGTGTTTCAAAGAACCATGTTTTTCCTTCTGCCTCTACTCTCAACTTAGAAGGACAGAGCATTTCATATTTAAGTTCTCTGTTGCGGAGCTCTCGCTTGACTTCTGTAAAATTGTGCCGCTGGGCAGTGATGGCCGCTGTATAGTCCGGGTAAAGGGTCACCTCACAGTTGTCTACTCGAAGCGGCGGGCCGATCCTAGCCAACTGCACAACTGCATCCCTGTCCCGAAAATTAAATAGCCTTGCTAGGATGGGCCGTGGGGGGGCTCCCGGCCTGGGCCGCCCACCCGGGACTCTGTGTGCCCTTTCAGCCGAGAAGAATTTAGGGAGTCCACGAGGGCATAGTTGCGTTTGCACCAACTATTCTACAAATAGGTCTAAGGCTGGCCCCTTGACACTTTCCGGAACACCAACTAAGCGCACATTATTGCGCCAAGAGCGCCCTTCCTGATCGTCGAGTTTCTCAGTCAGTTGTTTCTGCACCAACTCCAGCTGGCGCACCTGTCGCTGTAGGGTTGTGGTGTCCGCTGATAGGGTCTGCGTTGTGTTTTCCACCTCCGTCACCCTGGAACTTATCTTGGAGAAATCTGCCCGTAGTAGTGTGACATCACTAAAGATGGTACCTATAGAGGTCTGCATTTGCAGCAAGGTGGTCATTACGTCTTGGAGGGTCACCTCTTGAGGCAATTCCGGTTGCTGACTATTTGCGGCGCTTGATGTCGTGGTGGGGCCAGCCTGCTGGTCTTTGGCGACTGCATATTTCTCAATGCGGTTGCTTTGCACCGACTTGGGGTCAAGAGCCACCTGCATGTACCTCCTTGTCCACGTGCCAGGAAAAGTAAATGCTGTCTGATCCCGTCACCTCGCCGCACACTGTCGCACCTTTCAGGGCTTTAGCTCCGTCGATAGGTTCCGGTGGGGTACGTTTACCGTTCATGGCCAGGAGCAGTCCTCCAGCAGCACCCCTCCTGCCCTTCTCAAGTCGCGTCTGCTCCCTCTATTCACAAGGTCATCCCCCACCAACAGCAATCACTCATGGTAGGCCCTGATAGCGTCACCTCCAGGGAGTCAGCTTCCCTCACTCCGGCATTCCCACCGTCTCTGCTCACTATTCTCGTTGCTGCTTGCAGGCGCACCCATCCGCAGGATACAGGACGCAGTGGACTCTGTGTCTCCCCAATCTCCGCAATGCGCCGTGGGTCTGTGCAGGATGTTCGAAGGAGAGGCCTGGAAGCAGCCTGTCCCACCTCCCTCACATCTGCAGTGGCTCCGTGCCCAGAGCAGGGTGTGCGCCGTATAGCTGGGTCTCTGCGCTGATTATCGGGCGATGTCCGCCTGAGGTCGGCGGCGCCCGTGACTCGCTGCCACTTGTGTCACTGTTGCTTGCGGCTGCAATGGCTACTGTGGCTCCCGACTCCTCCGCCGGGCCTAGGCTGCAACTCCACCCCTTGGTCCGGTTCGGCTCCAGCAGCTCGTTTCCTGTCCATATTTCAGCATAAGGCACCGGAGGCGTCGAGGTTTCGCCGCTGATGGGCTGTGCCTCTCAGACTGCAAGATTAGTGCCAGGATTATTGGGGCATTGTTGGTGGGCTCCGGAGCTCCCCTAGGCTGCGGCCATGTTCTTCAGTCGCAAGCCATGCCCCCAATGTGCCAATTCTGCAGTTGTTAATAAAATTTACTGCAGCTTCGCTTCCACTATTAAACATTTGTGTAAGAAAATCAGGGTCTTTGCACCTGTTTGAAGTCCAAACCATATCTATTAAAGCAAAAATACAAAAATGCACACCCAGTTGCGCAGCTATTCGCCTCCCGAGATAAAGAGCAATGCAATGCTAACCCCTTCCATAGCACAACAGGTTTTAGGATTTGCCTTGTGAAATCTATTGTATTTAATATACATCTTAAAAGGGGCGTACATCCCGCTCTTACTTTTCAATTGTTTATGTGCTTGCCTCTTACTTTTACTCCGTTTCTATTGCTTGTAGCATCCTATTTCTTGTTGTTCTTCATGTGTTATCAGTGGACCATAGCCAAAGTACTCCTTTACATCTGCTTCAAGCTTCTTTTTTATTTTATTTACAAGCGAGCACACCATTTGCACTCCCACCCTCCTCCCACTCTCTGCTGTGTTTTTACTTCGAGACATGTCTGCTGCCAATCCCTAACAGATTCAAATAATTTCACAGTCTCTGCTTTGTGACTGCTGAATGCTGAGATAACCAGCAACATACAAGAGCAATCAGAAGCCAGTGGAAACATCAAGTAAACCTAAACGGGGCAATAGGGCTGCTAAATGTACTTTAATAATGTTATAATACAAGCTAACCTATTTTTTTGTAGGTGCAGGGTCACAGGATGTTGAGCTAATGCCAAGACTCGAACATGTCTCCCCAGTCTGGCTGTTATGCCATACCCTCTGCCCTGCTCTTTCTCTTGGGATTTTCGAAACGCCTTGCAGAACCACAGAGCTTTTGGGGTCACATGTCGGGTACAATGTACACACCCTTTGGATCCAAAAAGCCTCTATCCATCAAGGACCTGCATTGATATCTCCATATTCCTGCGCCCACAGCACAACTTCAGACGGTGCTGAGAGCGTGTGACTCCCAGCCTGTTTCTCTCTCTCCTCATACCGATTTTTAAGACTCATTTGTGGTTAGTTTCTGCGGTTTCTCACCACTGAGCTCATTGTTTCTCCCTCCCTCTCGCTTCCATTGTTCCTCCCAATTCACCCTCCTCCATGTGCTGTCTCTCTGTGTGGATTTTAGTTCAATTTCCCACCTTTTCAATACATTTTATATCTGATTACCCTGTTGTTTTTGTCAATTGACCATATCCTAAAGCTCTCCTTTTGAAGTTGGGTCTCATGGCCAAGTTTACTAACGCATTCGATCCGGGGAACAGTGTTTTCCTCATGGTCACAGGCTGTGCTTTTATATTCCAACCGTAGTGGCAGGTAAAATATCTCAGCGAGCTGAGCACACAGCTGGCGATAGGGTCAACTCAGATAGTCCTGTTTCGAAGTTCAGAGATTTCACAAGTTATTGCCTTTCATTGGTGGTCAAATGTGCCATGTGCAAATTGCTTGATCTTGTGCACAAGCTACAGATGACATTTTGTGCGATATTTGCTGCTTGTTTGACTCACCATTACTGTCAGAGGATCTTTGGGAACCGCAGCTGGGTACTGCTGCTGGCTTTGTCACTAGGGCTTGTTTTCATTACGAACGAGCACATAAGCAGGCTCACAAGTGCATGCCTGCACCCGTACTTTACATATTTAAGCACCTCTGTTATACTTATTGAAAGTACATGCAGCTTTAAACTGTTTGAGCTTTTTTATGTTTTAGTCTGCAGCGGGCATGTTTATTGGATTTGTCGGGAAACATCACTTACACCGCATTTATTACAACGCACTACCATTACAACGCAACCATTACAACGCAAACCATTACAACGCATTGCGCTGGGGGGCGCTCTAGGATAGGGAATATATTTAATTTACTATCCAACACCTTCCCTACTATCCACGGGGACTGGAGTTGGAATAGTAAATTAAATAAATCACTATCCAGCGCTTAAAAGCACTATGCGTTGTAGTGGTATGCGATGTAAAAACCGCGTTGTAACAGCAGGCGTTGTAATAGCCTGCGTTGTAACGACACCAATCCAATTTGTCAGTGTTTAATGGTGACCCTGAAGCACATGTGTATACTTCTGTCGAATGGGTGACTTTTCTTTCATGTACTGCTATCAGCCTCCTATGCTTATTCAGACACACACTGCTACCACTCCTTTGACACCAAAAACCACCTTTTATGTCATAATCACTGGTGCTCTGCATCAGATCAGCCCCATATTTTCACTCTCGTGATGAGAGCCATCCCAATTATTTCTGCATTTTACTACTAAACAAGCTATCACAAGTGCAGTAGCCTTGCAGGCACTGGGATCATGATTGAATATTGCAGCAGGTGCAGAGGAACAGAGGTCAAAAGGTCTAGGAAACCCACTGAACACTGATTATTGCTATATTTTACTACTAAATAAGTCGTCAATAGTGCAGTTGCCTTGCAGACACTAGGGCCATGATTTGAATGGCGCAGCAGGTGCAGTGACACAGGAGCTAAAAGGTCTAGGAAATCCACTGAACACCACTTTTTTATGACACTGAGGAGATTTCATGATTTGGCTAGGATTACAGGATTTTGAGCAAACGCCGGCGATTCAAACCCAGTTCCCCAAGTCAGCAGCTCCTTCTGTTATTTCACATCTTTATTATAGTCATCTGCAACATGTTAAAAAACCCCAAGTGTCACGGCCACAGGATTGGGGTCTAGTAGCAAAAACAACAGTCCGGCAAATCGAATAAATAGTGGGGGGAAATTTACTCAAAACAACTCGGAAAACGACCAGCTGTCTGAATACATTCAGTCAACCACCACAAACTATGTGGACCGAATCATACCTTAGTCTGGCAGCGTGGAAAACATCCCTCTATCAACAGTCATTTCAAACAAATACAAAGTCAGTGATCAATTTTAACAACGCGTACCTCAGTACTGGTCTTGGCTGGACAGACAGACCTGGCTCCACTCCCTGGACCGCAAACTTTGAACAGCATGTCGCACAGTATGCAGGAATTTCTGACCATGCTTCAAATACTGTAGGGTTGTAACTCAGCCCGGAAAGCCAATCCTGGACGTTCCCCAAGCTCCCGACAAGCAATCCTCTGAACAGCAGGAAACAGAGAGCCTGAAGGAGATTTTCATATTCCACCTCAAATACTTCTCACGCGGGTATGAAGACATCTTGAGCATATGTAATGTGCTTACACTCTTCTCGGCCCTCCCCAGCTTGGGGTCCATAGAAACCAAAGATTTGGTTTACATCTCATTTATCCCAGGGGAAAAGGATTGCCCTAAGGAGGCAACCAATGTGTGGCTTCGAGATGTGGAGACAGCAATAAGTATGGAGGACCACTCCATGACCTTGGCAGAATGGGAAATTAGCATCAGCAAAGTGTTTACACTTGGCTTCTGGCAACACCTACCCATCAGCTTCGTCAGCGAGACTATGTCCTTTGCTGCTCCAAGGGGTCACAAAACCCACAATCTGTAGTAGAGCCAATTTTATTCACAATGGAACTTGTTGCTCATAAAAGAGTGTGCTGGTTGGCCCCCAGCTCTAATTGAAGGTCTACAAACTGCAGAGCGAAGCCACTAAATCTTATCACACACATACGCAACTGTGATTTGCAACTTTGCTCTTGGAACATCTGAGGTCTAAACAACCTCTTGGCTGACATCGATGCAACGCAATAAATCTGTAAAAAGGATAACCTGTTTACAAGACACTTGGCAGTTGGCTACCACAACGTGGCAGGACCACCATGAATTTTCAATAGCCGCTGAACCTTCGATCAAAGGGGGACACTCCTCCAGGGGAGTCTCAATACTGATACACAAATACTTTGAATTCGAGGCAAAAGTACAAGTGGTATGGGGGGCATACATCTGTTTGTAAGCAACAGCTTCAAACACAGTGCAAGGTAGAAAGACACTGTCAATCATCATTGGGGAGTATTTATATAAATCCTAATCAGCCTAAGAAGAAAAAAGCCACCAGAGAAATCTTAAAAACCATTAAAATTCTCAACACCATGCAGATATGTGGGTCCTGGCGGGAGACTTCAACATGTGTTTGGCAACAAGGCGATGACAATGCTGGGCTCATTCTGGAAATTGTCCTGGGGAAAGCTAAGAAGGACAAGGCAGGAAAAAAACTTGCCACTACTCTCAACTTGTTGGGCCTCAGAACCCTAAATGGAAGTGTTGCCCGGGATCAACCTTCATCCTGCATGTACACCATGAGATTGTATGCCTCGTTAATCGATTATGTCTACGCAGTACTTTCTGCAACTTCCAAATCCAGCACACCTTGACGAGCAACCATGCAAGGTTAATTTGCACTCTCACCAAGGTAACTACCATTCTCCCACAAAGCCAAACAATTGGTATGGAGAAGGGTGTCAGTGGACTTTGAAGAATAAAATGGTCAACATCGCCATCAGCGGTAAACTCGGAAGCACTGAGGGAAGCCCTACAGCAAGGAGCCTGGGAGCCATTACTGCCACCAGTAAATTGGTACCAGTTCTTGGCAAAGTCAGTTGACAAGCGCACCATCAAGGGGTATGTCACAGGAAACACACAAATGAGAATCCTCATCCCGTTGCTGAGAGCTCTCAAACAAAAACTGAACAAGCTCCTGAGATCAGCATGAGTTCCTTGCACCCCCCTAAGAGGGGAGGAGATTCGGAATGCAAGGAAGTCATGCAGAGCAAACATATTTGAAGTTGCCAGGCAAAATGAAGAAACCTTGTGGATAAAACTCTTTGAGACCTGAAAAATATATTAGTCCAGAAAACAACTCGAAGGTCACCCACTCGATCTCTGCCGCTAAGTGGACGAAATACAGCTCCAACTCGTACAATCCTGTGGAAGAACGGCCTGGCCTTGATCTCCCGCCGGCCAAGAAAGCTGGCTGTTTTAATGAAAACATAATGAAATGGGGCAGATTTCTGGCCAGTAAAGACTCGATCGCACGAACACTGGCTTCTTTTTGTTCAGCAGGGGCCCAGAACCAAATGGCCTTCTACCAGAATATTCAAATCAGCACCAGTGGAATGGGTCTCCCTGCTAAGCCCTCTCTTCATGAACTGTATTTAGGTGAATAAAGTGCTGAACTGTTGGAGACGCTCTATATTAACGCCAATCCATAAAAAAGGTGCAAGTACAAACCAGCTAACTTCAGGCTATTTGCCTTCCTTGAAACTGAGGGTAAATGCTTTGCAACAATCTTGAACAATTGGACAGAGGAATAGACCAACATGAAGGCCTAAATCCCCACCACGCAATTGGGCTTTAGGTGCAGCCATGGTACTGAAGATAACTTGTTCATCTTTCCCTCTCTAATCAAGGCCGCCAACATCAAAGATTCAGAGTTAGAAACAACAATACCACTCACAAATTACAATTTTCCATGAATGACGTGGTTTTAGAGCAAGTATCAAGCTTAAAGTACCTGGACATTTATTTCAACCAGTGTGGTTCTCATTTACCTCACTAGCCTAATAAAGGCAGCTTTTTCTTGGACAATGAGGTTTAGAAAACTGGCAAAAAAGATGTGTGGGCCAGATCTGCCCACATTTGTATTTTACTAAATTCAAAATGCTGCAGTCTGCACTTTACTCATTGAGCTGTGACCGTGGCCCATGAAGCCAATGAAATTGCTTCGCACAAATTACCAACTGACTTATGAGCTGGCTGCTCCAGGACAGCTAGGACCAGAGAGAGCCAAAACCAATAGGCCACCTGATTTTGAATTATGCACTTTATTAAATTAAATCTGATTGCCATCTACACTTTACTCATTAGCCTGTGACCCTCTACAATTTAATGGGATCTCCCCCTCGCCCCGCCACCAAATGAGCCCCTCTTTATTAACAGTCTATTTTACATATTCGAATTTTAGAATTAATTTTAAAAATGTAAAGTGTAGATATTTATAAAATGTACTTTAATTGATAGATGAATGTATTAACGGATTAACTGAGACATCATTTGACTTTGTGTTAACTGTTTTCATATGTTTTTGCTACATTGTTACAGCTTTAAATAACTAGAAACAATAAAAACTTACCTACCTACTTAGTACCCATCAGCAGATGTCTCAGATGTCTCCCTAGAGTACACGCCATCTTCAATTTTTGTGAAATCTGTTTATTTGTTTTCAGTTGGGAGATAACGGAAACGTATACACTGTAACGCATTGAATGACCCCAGTAGTTAGGGGTGAATAGTATCTGTTGGACATTGCAATAAAATTACAAGGGTAAAAAATACATTAGTATATTGTGACAAGATACAGATGCCAATAACAACGTGATTGCCCTGAGTATTATCACCTCAACGCATACAGTGAGCTGTTATTATATAACAGATTCTGAACAGAGGGAGTGGGGTGCATCAATCGGGGACAAAGAAAACAATATAGGGTTAACTATTAGTGAAATCCTGCCACCCCTCCCACCGGCTCAATCCATCCTCGTACGCACCGTCCACACTAATGGTTAAGTGTTACATGTGTCGGAGGTGTAGGTACTGACTGAGTGTGTAAGTGATCATTAATGGCAGTACATCTCGGTTCTGTAGAGATGAGTGAGGGCCCAAATTTATTTCGCCTCAATGGTTGGCTCCTCGTCTAAGATGGATTCCCCAAAATCCGTACCACAGTTGCTCTGCATATCCGCTAGTATTGCATCCCAGCTGGCAGCCAGTGGGAGTCTGCGGAGGACCAACGTGTCCTTTCTGTGTAATGCAATGCTGTCCGCCTTAGCCAATATCAGTGAAGAGAGTCGCCACGCTAGAGCGTGGGGGGCTCAGGGGGCTTCCACCTCTTAGTGATCAGCCGTTTGGAGGTTGCCATGCCCAAATCTCGGAAGCGGGATATAACCTTATATCGTTTACTCCTGCTGAAGAGGTGTAGAATATAAGTTTCCCATCGGAAGGGTATGTCGCACTCTGTAGAACAAGTGAGGACATATGCTATTGAGCTCCAGTCCCAGCGGGACAGTGCCACAGCATATGAAAAAGGTCAGTGTCAACCAGCTGGCAACGGGGGTAGGCAGCATCTGAGCAGTGGAAGTACCTATTGATTTTAGCTGGAGTGAGGTACGCTCTGTGTGGGATGAAATATTGTATTAGACATGGGACTCTCAAGGGCTGCCGCCCACTCAGGGTCTATGAAAGGGCATTCCAGGTCCCCCTCACAGTGGAGCTTTAAGGGCTCCAATGTGATTGCAGTGTGCTGTCTTATGGAGACGGCAAAACACCATGCCAGGAGCCCCTCCTCCGCGACCAGCGTGGTATATGGTATAAGGATTCAGCTTGGAAGAGGTCTTCTGTATTACGAATGTTGGCCTCCCCCAGTTGTGTAGTTCCGCTGCTGTGGTGACCTCTAGTCCCATAGGTGTCCCCTGGAGCGGTATAGCGGGGGCATATGGTTTGTGGCACGGGTGATAAATAAACTTCTGTGATTGCATTTGTGCACCACTTTGAGTAGTTGGGAGTCTGTGGCAGTAGGTTTTAGGTAAGGGTGGAACAAGTGGAGTAGGGAAGTAAACGGTATAGGCGGGTGTAGAGTAGGCATGTCAGTAAGCCGGTGGGAGGCCAACCATTTAGCAATCCATTGCAGTTGTGCAGCTAGTTAATAATGCTGTAGGTCAGGTGCTGCAAGGCCGCCTCAACCAGCAGGCACGTAAAGCTTTTGGATGGAAACCTGGTGGCAGAAGGTACCCCCAAATAAAACCCCTTATCATTCTCTCCAACACGTTGAAAAAGGGTGAGGAACATAGAAATGTAGGTTTGTGACGTGATAATGGTCCGGTGGAAGGATTACCATTTTGGTGAGAGCAATCTTACTAATGACTGATAGAGGGAGGGTGCTCCAAAAGGAGAGATGGGCAAGGATGGCAGGCGACGTCCTACCAATGTTGCCGTCAAATAAGTCTGCCTCCTGTAGGTAAATACCAATGCCTAGATGGCGAAAGGAGTCGGCACACCACAGTACGCGGTACCCACTGAGAGTATAAAAAGGGTCCTGGGTAGATTCTTTAAAGGGACATAGGGCGTACGTTGACGCGTTGACACACAGCCCTGACACATTGGCGAATGACCTCAAGGTGTGAGGCCAATGTGGAGGTGATGGAGTGGACATCTCTCACCTACAACAGATTGTCATCTGCATACAGCAAGATCGTTTGTTTACCATCTCCTAGTGGTATACCCATGTCTACCTGCGTGCGTATGAATTCCACCAATGTTTCCATCGCCACTGAGTAAAGAAGTGGACATAAATGACAGTACTGCCTGGTCCCTCCATCTACTGCTAGTTCAGAGATGTAAAGGCCTGTTTTCACACAGATAGTCAGCTGCTCATAAAGCAGTTTTATCATACCGATGAATGTGGTCCCAAGATCAAACCTCGACAACACGGCTAACAGGTAATTCCACTCGAGGGAGTCAAAGGCCTTCTCGAGATCCAATACCAGGCACCCCAAGCATGGTCAACGAAGTGGTGCATATGTCGCTGCCCTAAAAAAGTGTTGAAGATTGAGCTGAGTGCTACGAGAGGAGACAAACCCATTCTGGTCATGGGGGACTAAGGCAGGGATGAGGGACACCAGACAGTCAGGAAGTATTTTCACCAGGACTTTAAGGCCAACACTTAGGATGTCAAGGGAGTTTATAGGAGCCCAGGGCTGTGGGGTCTTTGCCCGGCTTCAAAAAGTAGACTAAGCTGGCTGCATGCATTGGAGCTGGCAACATAGATTCTTCTAGTGCAGAGGTATAAAGGGTATGGAAGTGTGGAACGGGTGTAGGGGCATACGTCTTTTAGATCTCTGCTGTGAGCCCATCAGGGTCAGGTGACTCTCCTAATGCCAGTGACGCTATAGCATTGCATATTTCATCAGCAGTGGTGGGGGATTCAAGTGCTATGTACTGATCAGGGGTTATCATGTGCAGTTAGTACAAGCCATCTTCATGACTAAAATGTTTATGTCTAATGCAGAGTATTTCCCTTAAATATTTGACAAAACAAGAGAAAATTAAAAGACAGTATGTACGTCCATCGTCTTCTTGTTCTTTTAACAGAACTGCTCTGTCTGCTGTTTCAAAGGCATCTGTTTCAGAATGAACGTATTTAATCTATCAGGATCACATAATGTTATGTATGGCTCTCATAGAGAGCTTCTATCGTTTATTTCAGTTACTGAATCTCATAACCCACAGCTATGACATAGCAACAATTGATAACAAAGCTGGGTATCCACTGTTGTGATGCCATAAAGGCCTCCGAAGCCAGACTGACGGCCCTCCCTGCAAGCCTGTCAGAGCAGAGCTACTGAGCCACTTTGACCGGAAGCACAACGCCCAGCTGCAGCTACAGTATGGGGAAGAAGGCAGGGAAGGATGGAATGTATGCTTGTTTTAACCTTTGAGACAAGGATACATGCTAGAGGCAATGTTAAGTATAGCTCCCCCTAAACCCCTCTGCTACTGCATAGCAGTTGAAAGCATAGGCAGATGATTATGGGGGCCATACATAACATAAGAATTATAGATGGGTCAAAAGTGAATAACAGGGATGTTTTCACCTCAGGGTTCTTAGTGACATCACAGACAACTCAAGCCTTATTCTCGCTGTCTGTTTGATCTCACTCAAAACCCCTCGGTGAAAAACATCCATGTAATTCATTATTGCCCATCTGTAATTCTGTATATTGGGGCTGGAGTAAACATCTGTTTGACTGCATTAAAAGTTTTAGTTGGCTCGAACATGCCTCAAAAAGCCTCTCATAGTATTCGCCCTTTTCATAGCACGACTAATGTCACTACTTATGTGAGTAACATACTTGATAAATTGGTGATAAAAGTTGTAAATTCACAGAAACTTTGACATTAGTAGATAAAGGTCAATCCAGAATAGCTTTAACCTTTGTGAGATCCATAAAATGGTGAGAAACATTAAATCAAATTCCGAGATACTCAATTTCTTCCTTCTCAAACTCATATTTCTAAAGTTTATAAGACAAATGATATTGTTAAAATCATATACCACCAACCTCATATGTTCATGATATTCCTCAAGGTTCTTTGATAAACTAGAATATAATCCACCAATACATCAGAAAATATGAATGACGTATAATAATTGTAAAGCTCGAACATATTAACCCCTTAAGGGTTTCAAGGCGCTGAGGCAGGTGATGAAAGTGATGAAGATGGTACAATTAACCCATTTTGCCCATTCTCCTGTAAATAAGCCTTTGGAATCCCTTCCTGAGATAAGTAATAAATAAATCCAGATGGAACACTAGCACCATATTCTACTCATGTCAGATGACACGATTGCATTCCCTATGTGGAGGCAATGAACACAATTTCAGTTCATCAATCAATGATTACTTATTCGGCTACAATTGAGTCATAAAAGCAACAGTGTCAGTAATACAATACAGCATTGTAATAAAAAACAATCAATAATGTATACAGAAGTCCTCTATACAAGTTCAGTTTATCCAAACATAGAGAAAAGCCATACTACTACAGGGGTGCTGACTCTGTGACCAATAACTCTCTGAGATACAACAATGACCATGACAAAACTTTGAGGAAAAAGATGTTGTTTGAGCAGACCAACTAAAGTATATATTAAGCCTCTTTAACTATAGAATTCCCAAAATTGCAGCACAATTAGCAGAGGCCATCATGTCAAAAGTTAACACTTAAGTTCTTAAATTCCTCCATTTCATTTTGTAGTTTTCTGGGTTAAGGTCATTTAAAAACAAAAAGAGATTCTAAGAACAGCCATGATTCTGTAGTAAATACATCTAAGTTATATTCAGTGATCAAGCTTTAGGATATGGTTATGTTTATAACTGGCTATTTGGCATTCAGTTGCATTGCCTTTAGTTTATGAATAAAATATACAGGAAATTTAAAAGAGGTTATGGGTAATGTTGTGGGTTTGCAAACAGGTGCCATCCTTCTGGAAGAAGATTTTGTCTCAGATTAGAAGGAGCTCTAATTTTAAACTTCCAATCAACCCACAGGTACTACTGCGGGCCGAGAACAGCGAATACCTACATACAACTCCTATAGGAAGGCTTATTGGCTCATCTTCTATTAGCTGCAAGGGTAACTAATGCCCAAGTTCATAAAAACCCTGCTCCCCGTCAAATATCAATATGTTGGGCCAAAGTGTGGCACATTTATGCCATGGAAAGGTTGACATCCTGATCAAAGACAAAGTGGCCCTTAATCCTCGACCAGTATTGACTTAAAAATGCTCACATCGGTGCTGGCACAACAGCAGACCTTCAAAGTTGTAGACTTCATGGTACAAGCTCCAGGTAGAGCTGATGTTACCCTTAGTACCAAAGACCCTCTAGCCCCTCTTCACCAGGTGAAGATTTAGCACTGACATATATATAGTTGCTTCAGGTGATCCCTGGAAGGATTCAGACATTGACCCACTACAGACCCAGATCGAGAATACATCCCTGTGCTGGCCTCAATCCCGGGTGACCCTACAGCATATCATAGTGTCATCCATTATGTAGCGGCCTACTATAAGGTGGACCTTTACACCACCCCGGTGGAAGAGGACTTCCTACTAGAGACTCTTTCAAAAACAGACCTCTTTGTGCAGTATGCTTAAATATGCCCTAGAAATATTTTAAAAACCTTTGAAAACTTGCCCGATTATGCCATGCGCAAAAAAGAAATACAAACCCGCTCCCTCAGATTCTCTGTATGTGAGTGGATCATGTCCCTCCTTGCTCGCTGGTAGTCACCACCAGAAGGAAAAGGGCAGGCAGCAGCCCAGGCAACAGGGGATGTTCCACCTCCTGACAAGGAGAGTAAGCGTATTTTATGCTGCAGTTAAATGAGTAGCTATTGGTGCAGCTACGCATATTGGTATCGCCATCTCGGTAGGTGTATCTAGGTACGACAGGGCCCATTGGTAGGAAATGGAGGCACTGTTGCATGGCTGCGGTCCGTGCAGGAAACAGCAGTGGGGCGGGATAAGGGGGGATCTCAATGGAAGATGCCAAAGGAAAATTAAATATTTATTTCATTTTCCCTCAGCATCGTCCCTTGAAATCTCCCCTTACCTGGCCCGACCACTGTTACCTGCATGGACCGCGGCTGCTACTGCAGCACCTTCCCGACCAGCAACGGAAGAGGGGAGAACTGTTACTAGAGGAAGGCAAGCCATCTCTAACGCTGACCTCTGATACGCCATTATTATTATTATTATTATTTTTGAAGATTGTAAAGCGCACGGCTACCCCCGACGGGGGTGTTCCGGCGCTGTAGACTGCAGACTTAGAAAGGAAAAACAATTTAAGGGATGGTGAACAACCATGTTTTCAGTTTGCTCCGGAACAGTGATTCAGAGGAGGTAAACCTAAGGTCCAGTGGAAGGCTATTCCAGAGCTTAGCTGTCATTACGCCAAACGCTCTGCCACCCGCTCTGGAACGACGAAAGCGAGGGACAACCAGGAGACGCAAGTTGTTCGACCTCAGAGATCTAACCGACTGGGATAGTATAAGTCTCTTTCTCAAGTATCCCAGGCCCGACCCATTGAGGGCCCGGAAAGCGAGAGTCAAAACCTTAAACTGAATACGACGGGCAATAGGAAGCCAGTGTAGCTTCTTACAATAGGATGCGACAGAGTGGCGATAAGGAATATTGCCAATCAATCTCGCCGCCGCATTTTGTACAATCTGCATGCTTTCAATTTGGTACAAGGGGGCACCGGCATAGAGACTGTTGGCAAAATCCAGGTGTGAGGTGATCAGGGCATGGATGATGGTTCTGCGGGCATCCAGCGGAAGGTACGGAAAAATCTTTCTAATCATACGCAGCTTACCGAAGCAAGCTGCCGTGACCTTATTAATTTTAGCTTTGCAGGATAGAGCGTTATCAAATTGAAAGCCCAGATTACGTACTGTTTGGACTGGAATGGGGGGAGGATTGAGCACAGTCGGCCACCATAAAATGGCAGGCAACGTGGTCTTCTGATTAAAAAATAGGACCTCCGTCTTATCAGTATTAAGTCTGAGATGATTAGAGGTCATCCAGGAGCATATATTGCTAAGACAATGGCGAAAGCTGGCAAAATGAGTGTCAGAGTGATCTCTAAATGAAAACACAAGCTGAGTATCATCAGCATAAGAGATCCCTCTGACCCCCCAAGATTCCACCACCCTCGCCAGAGGAGCAAGATACACATTAAAAAACAGAGGGCTCAGAGCAGAGCCCTGAGGCACGCCGCAAAGTAGAGGTTTACCCTCTGATTCAAAAGGTCTAAGAAAGACCTTCTGGGTCCGTCCTTTAAGAAAGGAGCTAATCCAGGTCAGAACTGCGCCTCCCATTCCAGTCTGACCCAGACGATCCAATAGTATCTCGTGAGATACCGTATCGAAAGCGGCAGATAGGTCGAGGAGGACCAACATGGCCTCCTCGCCCCTATCCACACACTCCTGGATCATCTCCGAGACCTCTAATAGATCGGTCTCGGTACTGAAACCAGTTCTAAAACCCGACTGCGAATCATGTAACAATTGGTTAGTTTCTAGATAATCCGCCAGTTGTTTCTGAACAGCCTTTTCCAGGATTTTAGCCGGTTTAGGGAGGAGAGAAATGGGACGATAATTACTAAATTGTACCGGATCCGCGTCTACTTTTTTCAGAATGGGAACTAGCATTGCCTCCTTCCAAACAGTCGGAAATTGGCCCGTGCACAGCGATGTGTTCCAAATCGAAAGGAGTGGGCTGATCAATAGAAGTGCCAGATTGCCCATCACTTTAGCAGGGACAAGATCTAAAGGGGAGCCAGATTTGCACTGGGCAAACAGACTAAATGCAGTCTCTATAATAAGCTCCTTGAAGGACACCAGTGACACTTTCTCAAAATCCCTGTCACTAGGAGTAGGGGGGGGCCATAACGGGAGAAAAAGAAGAAGTAATATTGGTAATTTTATCTTGAAAGTAGTCCGATAGTCCATTGCATAAGAACTGGCTAGAGGTGCTCTGAGGCACCATGGCAGGGGGATTAACAAAATCCATTACAATACTAAAAAGGGTTTTGGAAGAGTTATCTGCATTCTTAATTTGTAGGGCATAAAAATTTCTCATGGTAGACCGTTTTAGTTTTTGAATTTTTTTTTGAGCAGTCATATAAATAGTTTTAGACTCAGAATCATAAGTTTGTCGCCATTTGCGTTCTAACTTTTTACAGCGGCTCTTTTCCTCGCGCAGAGCAGGAGAGAACCAAGGAGCAGATGGCCGGGATCTGGCGGAAGTAATAGGTTGTAAAGGGGCAATGGCGTCAATGGCAAGTAGAAGGGAGGAATTAAGTTTAGCCACTCTTTCATCAAGGTCATTAGATAGAGGGTCTAGTTGGTAAGAGAAGAAAGGATCCAAAACAGCACAAGTTACTGTGTGCCATTTTCTCCCATACTCCCTGCCAAGTGCTACAGGACTGGGTATTGAAGGAAGAGTTAGGTCAAAAGGGAGAAAGTAATGATCTGACCATGTAAGGGGAAGAGAGGGATGCACTATGGTCCCAGGATGATTTGAAAATATTAAATCAAGAGTGTGGCCCGCTATGTGGGTCAGGCCCTAAACTACTGGGTTAAGGTCAAACCCTGCAGAGTTTCTAATAGATGGGTAGCCTGAGTGCATAAAGAGTTTTCAACATGAAGATTAAAATCGCCAAGCACTATGAAGTGCGTATGTCTAAGGGAAAGATCCGCTATCATGTGTAGTAATAGTACTAATGAGGAGGCTGAAGCGTTGGGGGGTTGTACACTAAGACACCACCCAGAATCACTGAGCTGAATCTAAGATGGTAAAGTACATGGCTTCAATAAGCCCAATTTTCGTGAGTTTCCTGATCGTCAGATTAAAATGAGATTTCAAAATGATAGCAAGACCTCCCCCTGTTTTTGCGCCCTCTCGATTAATACCCAACAGACGATAGCCTGAGGGAGTAGCTAGGTGGATATCAGGTTTAGATGTGTCTTTTATCCATGTCTCAGTGAGAAACAGGATGTCCCAGGCATGAGAGGAAAGTGACATCCAGATCTCGCCAGCATGGCGAGGGAGAGAGCGACAATTAACAAAGCCCGCCTTCAGCGTCAAAGGGTGATTAGGACGCCTGGCCAAATTCACATAGTGAGAGGACCGTTTCCCCCATGGGTTTAACATGTAGTCACAGTGCGGGCATTTAAAAGAGTGTCCCTTAAGGTTGCAAGGGCAGCAACGGGTGACCGGCACACACGTACCTAGTCTCAACTGTAGGAGCTGAGTTCTAGACCAACTAATATGTCTAACATCGGAGCGACCGACAAGGGGACTGGCGCTAGTCGCGGGCCAGGCGCGGACGCTGCGCGGACGGGAAGTCCATCTGTTTTTATACATAAAGAGGAGGGTGGGAGGCGTCCAAGAGCTGGACCGCTACCCTGCCTTCCCCTAATATGGCGGCTATCCCTCTGACTCCCGGCGTCAGCGCCTCAATCGGCTGCGCCGGTGGGGAATCGAGTGCAGGGGACCCTGGAGCGACGTTAGTCTCGCATACCAGGATCTACACAGATGGTATTTAAAAATGCACAATATAAAATATATACAGACTTTAAAAACAGTATTACCATCCAAAATGCACTGAATAACAGAGGGAAAGTAGAGAGAGCCCCTGGCTTCCGCCTCAGGGGAAAGTAAGCATTAGTCTAAATGCCAGCGGAAAATTATTCCTTAAATAACTAGGGAGGGCGGGAGGTGTCCAAGAGCTGGTGCCATGAATGCAGCTGATACCACTGCATGGGGAGTCAACACCTCTGTTATTTTGCAGCTCCATTCCTGACATGCAACAGCATCTTGTCAACTTGCGGTTACAATGGGAAGCACCTCTTCAGGCCTCAGGTTTATGCAATGCTTGAAAAATTTAAAAAACATCACCAATACAGCAAAGGTGACAGGTGCCTTACAAATCCCCTCTGGCAGGGGTTCCATTCACAAACAGCATTGTAGAGGATGCTCAAAGCCCACTCCCCAGATCCCACCCACTCCAGCCGTCAGCACCAGGGTGATAGAGGACATGGCTCATTTAGGTAACATCTTTAAAGGTAGAGGCAGATGCACCCTAGCAAGGGAGCCAGTGCTCCCAAAAAGTGACCTGCCCATCTTGCCCCATGATCACAGAACACCTGGGGTAAGATTTCAGGGATTTCCTCCCTGCTGGAAGAGATCACTACGGATAAGTGGGTCTTTTTCATCATGGAGCACGGCTACTGTCTAGAGCTTGTAGCCACACCACCAAGCATCCCGCCCCACAAACACCTCATCAGCCACGAACATATCATGCTCCTCCAAGAAGTGGTTCAGGCACTCATAAGGAGCCATAGATTGAGATCCCCTGAAGCACCAGGACAGGGGCGTTTATTCCGTATACTTCCTCATCCCTATGAAGGACGAATCTCAGACCAATCCTCGATCTCCACCCTCTCAACAAATACATCCTGTCAGAAGACATTCGCATTTTTCCCCTGCAGGATGTCATTCCTCTGCTGCAACAAGGTGACTTTACGACCACCCTTGACTTGAAGGACGCCTACATCTGCTCTACCTATGTTTCATCATCAGTGGAGAACACTACCAGTTCAAAGTGCTGCCCTTTGGAGTCACAGCGGCTCCAAGGTTCTTCACCAAATGTCTATTATGGGTGGCTGCTCACTTAAGGAGGAAGGGAATCAATGTGTTCCCTTACCTGATCAAGAGTGCAAGCAGACACAAAGGCCTGATTCACACCGAGGCCACAGTATCCCTCTTTCACAGCTTAGGGTTCACAGTGAATGACAAAAAGTCCCATTTAGAGCCACTTCAGGCCCAACCCTTCCAAGGGACAGTCCTCAATTCAGTAGTGATGAAAGCTTTCTCCAGCCCTCAGATGGTGCAGGAGTTCTAACAATGTCTGCCTCGTTTTCAACCAGTCTGTGGCATTTCATTTCACACAGTTATTTGTCTCCTCTCCTAGGAATGATGGCCTCATAAATTCCTGCAGTGTCCCATGCTAGGCTTCATATGCGTTCGATTTAACAGCCCCTCCCCAGTCGATGGTCACATGGAGGATCTAGTGTTGGCAAGGGCCAGCGCCTATTGCTGTCTGTCTGAGTGGAACAGCAACAATTTGTTGCTGAGTAGGCCCTTTACTGACCCCATTACACAAAAGTGACCATCATCACAGCAAGCTGGGGGACACACTCAAACAACATAACTGTGGAATGTCTGTGGTCACCTCACTTGCATAGTCTCCACATCAACCACTTGGAGCTCTTTGCCATTCATCTAGCTCTAAGGGCACTTCTCCAAATTCAAGGTAAAATAGCCCTTGTGCATAACGAAAACATGACCGCCATGTTCTTCCTGCGGAAACAGGGAGGCACTTACTCACCTCCACTGTCGGCGCTGTCCCAACAATTTGGTGCGGGCATCCATCACCCAGTTCACCTCCTGGCAGAGTACTCACCGGGAGGGGACAACGACTTCGAAAACCTGCTCAGCAGGATACAGTGGGAACTCCATCAACAAGTTCTACTCCCATACTTCTGTAGGTGGAGTACCCCAGACATAGATCTATCTGTCACAACAGAAAACACAAAGGGTCAGATGTACGACTCTTACAATTTGTGAGTCGCAAATTGCGTTGTTTTGCGACTCGCAATTTTCATCTCGCTAATTGTAATTTACAACAGTGTCTCAGACACTGTTTGCGATTCCTAATGGGGTCGCAAATTGCATGGCTCATTAATATTCATGAGGCAGAAGCAATTTGCTACCTCATTGGATATGGCTAGCACTCCCAGGGATGGTGGCCTGCCACCATGACTCTGACTGCTTTTTAAATATTGCAGTTTTTTTTCAATGCGGCCTGTTTCCTCAATGGAAAACGGGATGCATTTAAAAAAGAAATATGAAACGTTTCTGTGTACTCCTAAAAATATTTTCGCAACCATTCACATAGGGACCCCTTCCCGGTTTGTGAGTGGCTTACCACCTACTTAAAGAAGGTGGTAAACTATGAGTGTTTGGCAACCACTAATGCGGTCGCAAAACAATTGTACATTGACGTATGAGTCGCTATTAGGAAGGGACGCCCTTGGCACGCCCCTTCCTAATAGCGAGCCCAAACCATATTTTAGGTTACTGACTCGCAAAATAGGGTTTGTACATGGGTAAGACAAATTTTGCGGTCGCAAATGTTCCGATTTCCCATTTGCAACCGCATAAAACAGTGGTACATCTGGCCCAAAATGCGAAAACCTCAGTGCAAGGTTTACACAATCCATGAGGAATGCACTGTGGGTCAACTGGTCAGGAATCTTTGCCTACACTTTTCCTCTTCTCAAACTGATTCCATACGTAGTCAGGAAGTTGATACAAACATTCCTCACACTCATCATGGTGGCTCCGCCATAGGCCAGAGTACCATGGTTCGCCGCCCTAAACAAGATATCCATTGTCCCCCAAGAGAAGAATCCCAACAGGATGGACCTTCTCACTCAAAATCACAGCAAAGTCAAACACCCACATCCCAGTCAGCCTAACCTAGGGGCCTATTACGATGGAGGATTTTCCGCATCCTCCGGGTCGGCGGAAGCCACCGCCGGCCCGGAGGATGCGGAAAATCCTCTGCGGACCCACCAAAGACCCACGCCACATTAGGATGGCTGGTGGGTCCAGGTTTCCGTCCGCAGCTTTAATATGGTGACGGTGTCTCTCAGACAACGTCATCCAGATTCGGATGGGCTGTGAAACATGCTTTTCCGCGGCGGCTTTTCCGCTGTGGAAAAGCATGTGTAACTTCACTGCGGGGGCCCATTGCGGGCCCCCTAGGTGAATGGGGGGTGAAGGGTGCACATGGGGGGTACCTATGGTACCCCCCTGCATTTGTATGCAGAAAGCAGCAGGCACCGCGCGGTGCCTGCCACTTTCTACATACAAATGCAATGTGTGCATTTTTAACATTGCTGCGGGTGCAGCTTGAAGCTGCACCCGCCGCAATGTCAAAAATAGAGGATGTGACCGCCAGGGTGGCGGTCACATCCTAATTGCACAGGAGGGAACTCCGCAGCCCATGCCGAGGTTCCCTCCTACTCTATGGTGGCGGACGGACTCAGGTCCGTCCGCCATCATAATCGGCCCCCTAGAGATTTGGCTCCTGAAATCATAGAGCTTGGTTACCTTGGATTGCCACTGGAGTGCATGGACATACTCAGAGAAGCTTGCAGACCTACCACATGCACCTATGCAAGTTAAAGTTAGGCTACATAACCTTGTTGAATATTTTTGAATGGATTCAATGTGCTACTGCTTTAACATTGTACTCACTTGAAACAGTTTGTGTATATTGAGTTTCTTAATGCAGATGAACTCGTTCAATCCCTGCACATCTTCTTCCTCCATTTTAGGCAGATTTTCAAATTCCACTTGCCCCATAGCTCCCAAAGATTTATTTTTTATTTTTTTTATTTTGGAGATTTATAGAGCGCATGGCTGCCCGAGAGCGTCCCAGCGCTAAGATGGCATCAGTAAGGATGCTCTATGTTCAAGACTTATGTTGGCTCCACGTACCTGGGTAGTGTTTAAAGGCATTTTTCAATGCGTCCCTGCTCACATAGGGTTCTCTATAAGTGAGCTAAGGTAGACGAAAAAAGGATTAACATTCTGATTATTATCAGAAAACCAAGTTAATTACATGTAATAAAAAGGAGAAAACCCTGCGGTGAAATGCTAACATTGATAATATACTGCATTTCTCTGGTGCCTAAAATTGTCCATCTTCAAGCTGGAACACAGAACACAATGCAGAGGAATTTGAACACTGATCCATTCACCTTGAAGTCTCTAAAGATGGACTTAAAGGCAGTCACACAATCGTCGAATGCAAACATGGATAGTGTATTTCATGCTTGTATTCAACCCATGTTCTTTGTTAATAGTTGCATACAGCCCCTAGATCTTCACCATGTTGCGAGGAAATAACATCACTCTTTCTTGGGTATCAAATCTGGGAAGTTCTCCAGTGTTGGCTTTTACTGTCTTCCTTTACACAGCAAATTTGAAGAGTGGAGAAGGGATCAAGTTGAGGTGCTGAGGTTATTTACCCCTACTTTTGTATCCCCTTGTAGAATCATTACCCCACACACTGATGGATACAACAAGCATAGGAATTCAATAATAGTAACCCACAGGTATCCACCAACTATAGAGAGGGAATCCTCATAACTCCTATCGACAAAGATGGAATATAGAAATCCTCACAAAAGTTAGAACACCACAATTGTATCAGCAACTAATCAAATGCTCTTCTTAAATGGTGATAGTGCTGCCTAAATATAAGCTTTCAAAATCTTTTAGCTGGATAGATAGACTTGCACACAGTATTCTCATAGGCTGGTAAATGAGAGTTATGTGGTTTTTAGTAGAACTGTAACAAGACGTATTAATAACTTTTTTATTGATGATAACTTGCATCATGCCAATTTTGTGGATTTTGTTGAAGCTGCATGAGGTTTTAGATTACCAGGTAAGGATTTTTTGTTTGTTTGTTGCCATCTCATATTCTTTCTGTAGATGTATGTTGCTTCTAAGCATCTCTCTAATTAGATAAACTTCTATAATCCTATTCCATTCTTTCTAGTTCGAAGAATGTGTTACAGCTGTTTCTCTCCCTGCAGCTCCAATTTATGATTTGTCCATCTGTGTGGTTTTAAAGCCATCCCAGATATCTTCTGACCGTCCCTATACTGATTTGAAGAAAAAAAATCAATGGGTCCAATTCACAAAGGTAAACGTAGACGTTTAGTTTAAACTTATACCAAACATCTAAGTTTACAACTTTGGAAATTGACAAAGGGCATTTACGAGTACTATCTTTATGTTTACCCAGGAAGAGATCTGGCCCGAGTGCAGACATAAAGATAGTAGATGTGGAGATCGACAGGGGTGAACACCTATGCTGTTTTTGTTATTTAGAAAAAGGGTTGTACGGTACCGTGACAGGGAAGTGTGTGACGCTCCAAAAGTCGGAGGGAGAAGGGCTCCAGTCTGCCTCTTTGCCTATGATAGGTTATTGTTATCAATCAATCAACCAAGCTTTATTCGATTAAAAGAATAATCATAAAAGCATGTAGAACAATAAAAACTCATGATACTAATATAGATACAAGGCCACGGAATTATGAGATAAATTATATAGTACAGATTCTTACATGAGTATAGTCTTTCTTCAGTTAAAAACTGATTTTAAAAATAACATGACAGCTAAGGTTATAAGTTCCCACCCCAAAGAGTGCATAAGTAAAAGAGCAGGATGACATTGTCTCGAACCAGGAGTATCCACCTTTTTCCCTGAACTGTGTAAAATTTACAAAAGAATAAAACATGCATAGTGGATCGCGCAGACATGTCATCACATGGGCATTTGGACAAGTGTCTTGACAATCATTATGTCTTGGGAAGCTGAATAACCTGTGAACAATACACATCTTAAATCGTGTTAATAAAAATCTTTCAAAATCAAAGTAACATAAATTAAGAACGGCTGCATCTTAAAGGTAGTCAGGATGTTTTGATGTCCCGAGACTGAGGATTTTTGAAACTCTGTATTCGCGCTTATATTTTCAAGGTATTGCAAGCAGCTGGATAAAAAAACTTTCCTGTCTACCTTAGTCAGAGTGATGGGGTTGTCAAAATATTCTTGATGGCCTAGTTTGCACAAAAATTCCTTAACATACTTAAGCCACCCTATATGTGAAACCCCATCTAACCCACAGCATTCACTGATTATTTGGCGATTTAGGGCCAGATGTAGGAAGGCAAATACCGGTCGGTAACGACCGATTTCGTCCGTTACCGACCGGTATTTGGAGTTTGGGATGTAGGGGCATGTTAAAATACAGATTCGTTAATTTTACCGATTCGGTAAAATACAGATTTGTTAAAATTACTGAATCTGTATTTTGACATGTAGGTAGCACTGTAATCAGTGCTACAGGGGTTTAAGAATTCGTTATTTACCACCAACTAGAAGTTGGTGGTAAATAATGAAAACCCTTTAAAAAACATTTGTTTTTCTTTTAAAACAGTGCCATGTTGCAGACATACATGCCCTAAGGGCATGTATGTCAGCAACATGTGCACCCATGCACAATTGAGGGGTGCAACAGGGTGTCAAAGTGACACCCTGCCACCCTTCTATTCATTCCATTCCATTCATTCCTATGGGCCTTCAGGCCCATAGGAATGAATGGCAATTACTGAATCTGTAAATACCGATTCGGTAATTACCGAATCATACCGATTCGGTAATTAAATCAGTAAAATTACCTACATCCCGATTGCCAGTTCTTAAATACCGAATCAGTATGATTCGGTATTTAAGAATCGGTAATCTGGGATTACCTACATCGGGCCCTTAGACTGGTCTGCTCTGTGGTCCAGACATGGTGCCAGAGACAGACTGGTTGAATACCAATAAAATCCTCTAAATGGGATAAACCCAATTTCAAGTGACAGTTGAAGGAGGAGACACTAGCCGTGACAGCAAGCAAATATCTAAGAAATCTGTTTTCAACCCTCTGCAAAGATGTCACGTCTACATGTCCCCATATGCCCGCACCAAAGGTCGCTTTTGAAACTCATTTAACTATATACATATAGAGTAGTTCTGTGGAGGGGCGTCTACCCAATTTTCTGCCAAAATTAGTCAGGGCATCCACAGCCCAGGAAAGTAGCAATCTCCTTAGGCTTACGGCCTGTCTCCATGAGCCAGGACGTTGAAATAGGACCCCCAAATATGAGAAGGTGTTAGCACAGATTAGGTGATTCTTCTCTAGGAAGAACGGGATGCACTTATTACTCCCCAAGCCACATTTTAGTATGAATGTTTTGGACGCATTGACTGTGAGGCCTAAATTGGACATAAAATTTGCAAAACTAGATAAAACCTTCTGAAGACTATTTGGGGTGCGGGCCTGTGCTTGAGCACAGGAAATGAACGCATCCCTACACTTGGGAGGTCCTGGCACTCCTTTCTCAAATTCGAATATAAGTTGTTAATGTAAAGGGTAAATAGAAAAGGTGCCAGGACACAACCCTGCCTTACTCCTCTTCCGACGATAAAATGGTCAGTGCACTCGCCCCGTATGCTAAATCGCACCCTGGCTCTGCCCCAATGTAAAATTCTTGTATTAAGGAGATTAAAGATGGCTCCAGTCGGTTATTGTTATCAAAGTCTCCCCAAGGCTTCAGCAGTTATTTAAAGATTTTAAATCTTTTTGTGACAAGGGTGGCTTGGAGCTAAACAATTCAAAAAACAAGCATATGATCTTCACCAATGGCTCTTTGAAGACACCTTAGAGATGCATGTCTGCTGGGGATCGCCACGTTGAATTGGTCTCAACTTTCGATTATTTGGGGATTCGTTTAACCCCGAATTTATGTTTGGCCTCGCACATAGAGAAAACAGATCTCTTGTTAATTCAGCAAACTTCCCACATAACCAAGACCCACAAAAGAGCTGTGTCACGCAAAGTGATTCCAGCACTAGAAATATATAATACAGATGTCCTGAACATCATTTTGTAAGATCTCTCCTTACTCTCCCTACAAGTTTCCCTTTAACTCTAGTTTTCCTCATTCTGGCCCACAGAAGGATTGCTCATAAAACGGAGTGCAAGCTTTTAATGTTTTGGAATTGATTATTGACTACAGAAGTCCTTGCCTTCTATTGAGAGGGATTTGGGGACCTTATGGCATCCCCTACAGTTAGTAAAATCCAGTGGGTCTGTTCCCTTTGGGTAATACTGAAGAAATTGGGGTTGGATGTCTACTGGTCTGACCAGGAGAAGATGTCTTTGATCGGGAAAGGCAGGGTAAAAGATATCTACTGGGAATATACTATGGTAGAGATTGTGTCTAAGTAAGCCCCTTACTCAACAGTTCATAGATTTTACATCCTACCCCTATTTCGAGGACACCATTGATGAGATTGTCCCAACACTGACGCGGAAATTGTTTCTTCAATTTAAGTATAAGACCCTCTCCACTAAGGTGTCCTGCAGTAGATGGCGAAGCCAAACCTCCCCTGACAATATGTGTCCTGCATGTAAAGAAGATCTTGAATCATTAGCCCACCTATTACTCTTTTGTCCTTATTATAATAATTTGAGGTCCAAGTGGATTATCTCTCTGTGCAGGTACATTGGTCCCAAGCACTATGTGGAAATGCTCATAATACTCAGCACAGATACTAGGAGGGTTGTGCTTATTGGCTGAGCTAAATTCCTGATGGCCTTATGGATTAGACGCTCGAATTGCAATGTGCAATTTATTTAGCTTACTGTTTTTATGGATTTATGTGTTCTTTCCCACCTTTTTAGTATCAATTTGTTCTTAAAATATTTAACTACCTGCTGCCGGCGGATAAGATCTTGGCGTGCTTTGTGGTTGGGATGGCTCACCGGGCGCTCATAAGAAAACCACCCCCCGGAGAAAATCCAAGGCCGTTCATCGCCAAGTTGCTAAACAATGCAGACAGAGATTCAGTGCTGCAGTATGCCTGCTTGAATAAAGATATACCCACCTGATGAAACAACAAAGACAGTCTTTTACAGCAGCAAAATGGAGGCTACCCGAACTCAACATCTCTTACATCTTACTTTATCCTGCCAGGCTCTGAGTGATTTATAATTCCAAAACATTATTTTTCGACTCGCCTGAAGCAGCTTTCTCCTGGTCTAATGAAAGGGCCCACCTGAAACCACACTCCCCGCTACCACTGTAGTCTGACTCTTCTAGGGGCTCGCAATGGAATCAATCATGCAGAACGAAATCCAAAAGGCGGCATCGTTCCAGCTCTGACCGACGATCCTCTAGTCCTGAACGAGCATCTTGACTGACCCATGGCCTGTGATATCCCTATTAGCACATAACTAAATGTTCATGGGTTGGACTTACCCCAATGTTTCTGTACTAAGTTGAGGTGGACGCTATGCACGGTCGCTGACCTGCACAGTCACCAGCTCCTAACGGTTCATGTTCTTTGGGGTGGTTGGGATCCATTGGAAGGTGGGCCTTGGGATCCACTGTTTGGGTCTTGGGGTGTCCCTCACTGCGACAGATGCTCCTAGTTCTTGCCAGTATCGGGAGGGGGAGGGAGATACCGAAGAGAGGGTTTTCAGGAATGTAGAGTTATGTTTTTTGTTGTTTACACACGCAGACACACATCCCATTCTTCACTTGGCAGACAATTACTCTTAGACCCAGACCAGATATATGGCCCCTCAGGCAATGATTTTGCATACAGGTAAATTGATGGTGGTGACATGGAATGTCAAGGGGCTGCTCAACAAGGTCAAACGGGGGGCTGTCCTCAGGCAAGCTAAATGATATGGGGCCGACATTCTTCTATGGTGGGAGACTCATCTCCTGAGCAATAAGGCTCCACGTCTAGCAGGTTCGGATTCCAACAGGTATTTCATGCGGGTTTCACTAGGGGCTCCCGTGGGACCGCAATACTTGTTCATGATTGTGTCCTCTTCATCCATCCTAAACAGTGGGTGGTCCCTGGGGGTAGACACGTTCTCCTGACGGGAATGCTTTATGGTGAACTGCTCATGCTGGGCAGTGTATATGCACCCCCGCACCTCGGGCTGTATTTGTGGAAGGTCTGACTCTGCTCTGTGGCGAACTTCAGAGGGTCTGTCCCTTTTGGGCAGCAACTGGAATGACATTATGATGCCACTCGATAGGAGACAGTGATCGGGAATGGTTCCCCCGCATGTACCTCTAAATTATCATTGCTTGCAGGGGCACTGGGTATAGCGGATCTATGGCGGGTATACCATCCCGCCGAGATAGGCTACATATACATGTCAGCGGTACATGGGTCTATCTCTCGATTAGACTACCTGTTCACACCACAGAGCTATGTCCACAGGTTTTCCCCAGTCTCGCATCTTCCAAGAGGGTTATCGGCTCATTTACCAGTCACAGTGACACTCCTCTTAAATTTTCAAAAGCCCCCGCTGAGATGGCAGATGTCCACGAGGCATCGGTGGGAACCTGATTACCAGGAGTGTCTCCACACTGCGATCCACGATTATTTTATCCTGAATGTCAACTCCGCCCCCCCTGAAGTAACCCTCTGGGAGGCCCTGCAACCTACCATTAGAGGTGTGGACATTAGTTATAGGACTAACGACAAGCGCAGGCGCTCCGCTCAGAGGTCCAAACTAGAGGCCCAGTGTATTTCCTTGGAAATGAAATGCTCGCTAGAGCCCACTCCGACTCTTTTGAGAAATCTGTCCCTTGCACAACAGCAGCTGCACCATCACCTTACAGAGGAAGCGAAAGAAATCGGGTAGGCGTCTCAAAATCAGATATACCAGTGGGGGGACAAATCCAGTAAAAAGCTACATAGATTATGTCAAGTCAGGCAGGGCTGGGTTATGGTTCCAACCATCAGGGGTAGTGATGGTGCCTTGCATACAGTCCCCGCGGAGGTGATGGAGGAATTTGCAGGTCATTTTTCCACGCTGTTGACCCAGAGGGAACAGATATCAGGAGATCTCATCACAGAGTTCCTATGGGATATCCCCCCTCAGAGGTTATCGGATCAGATGAGAGACCAATTGGATGCCCCCATTACAATAGATGAACTAATAGCCGCAGTATATGTGATGCACCCAGTTCGGGCTCCATATGGCCACGTTGGGCCCGTATTTATTGGGAACGATCCATGAGGCCCTTGAGAAGCGACTACTGCCTTGGGGCTGGTGTCAAGCTGAAATTGTCCTCTTTTTAAAGCCTGGCCGTCCACCAGAGGATCCATCCTCATACCGCCCTATCTCCCTAATTAACTTTGAATCCATATTACTGGGGAAAGTCTTGGCAGAACACTTGAGGTCATGCATTCAGGATCTGGTCCATTTGGACCAATCTGGCTTTCTGGCTTTATGCTGCAGTGGGCTACCCGACATAACATCCGCCGGGTTCACAATGCTATGGCTTTGGCTCCGGAGCTGGGACGTCCCGCGGCCTTACTCTTGGCAGATATAGATAAGGCCTTCGACTCCCTTTGCTGGGAGTACCTCTTCCAACTCCTAGAAGCGATTAATTTCGGCCCACGTTTTCTAGCATACTTGCCCCTACTTCATACAGAACCTATGGCCTCTGTACGAATTGCTGGCCATCGCTCTCCCTTCTTCCCTATTGGTCGAATCGCAGGGCTGTCCCCTCTCCTCTTTGCCTTGTCGGTGGAGCCCCTGGTGGGGTGGTTTGTGGGGATCCGGTGCTCCAAGGCTTTGACTGGCCACGCTCTCAGCCGGACTGTATTGCGCTATACGCAGATGATATCCTGTTTTTTATGACTGACCCTTGGATCTCGGGCCCACGTATTCTGCAGATCCTCAGGGTCTTCGGCCAGACCTCTGGGCTCCACACTAATCCTGCTAAATCAGTGCTGTTTCCAGATTGTGGCCATCGGGGCGGAAGCACTTGGGCATCCCAGTTAAAACACGCAACGGAAGGTTTTAAAAATTTGGGAGTATTTGTGTCCTCCTGTCATCAGATTTCATGGGCACGCAACATAAATGCACTCCTCACCAACCTCCGCGATGAGACAGCTGTCTGGTCTTCCTTAACTCTCGTTATATGGACGGTCTGCCATTTTTAAAATGGTCTTTCTCCCGAGGGTTCTCTACCGTCTTCAGAATTTCTCATATTGTTTACCGTGAGTGTGGTTCGAGCAAATAATGTCATACATAATACATTTTTATGGGGAAGAGAGGTGATTCGAGTGGCACTTCAGACCTGTGCGTAATCCACCTATTGTGGAGGCATCCCTGCTGCAGACATATATTCCGACTACGTGGCGGCTCATCTGTCAATCTTTAACGACTGGTGGAATAATTTGCCTACGGACCCGGCATTCGCATTAGAACATACTGCCATGGTGAGGATTCCCCTCCTGCAGTTACTCTACAGCGCACAGAGTCTCGACTTTTTACCACATGCCAGTCGAACAACCATCAGGTTGTGGCAGTATTCAGTACGGCGAATGGGATGACACATGCGGCTGACACAGGTGACGCCCTTATGGTACGGTAATTATTTACGTCAGGTAGTCGCACTGAAAGGGTTCCGCCAATGGGACCTGATTGGTATTTCCACTTTGGGGGACATTATGTGGGGCACTGTCCTTAAATCATTTCAGCGACTGCTGGAGCAGTTCCATCTCCATAAAACCTAGTTCTACAGGTAGCTCAACTACATCATGCCTTGAGCCCCTTGCTTGCAAACATGACCGACCTCCCTGAATTCCATCCGCCAGAAGGCCGCCTTCTTATGGGTGATCTAGGTGCACACAAAGTAAGACAGATATACCAGACGCTGACGACGCACTCCGACGCGACCCTAAGTAGAAAGAGAAAGGCGTGGCAGGATGACATCCCAGACCTGACGGACGATGACAGGGCGGAAGCAATAGCTAGTCCTCGGGGTGCCGCGGTCGCTTCCAGAAACCGTCTTATTCAGTTTAAGTATGTTCATCGCGTGTATTACACCCGTCTTCATCTTTGGAAGACGGGAGTTGTGGAATCCCCCCAGTGCTTATGCTGTGACAGGTAGGAGGGGACATTTCTCCATACAATATGGAGCTGTGTTTCTTTACAGCCCTTCTGGCGTAGGGTATCGACATGCCTTAAAAAGGTGCTATCCTGAGACATTCAGCATGGTCACCGACTGTTTTTACTTCATAGTACAGTAGACGTAGGTAGGAACCGATATAAGCAACACCTACTCTTTCTCGCCCTCACAATCGCCAAACGTGATATTGCTCAATTATGGAAGAGTACTTCTCCACCGACAATAGGAAAGTGGCGAAGAGAGGCAGACAAATGCATGGGTGCATGGATGGTGGTTTTTCAAGAGAGAGGTTGCCCCCAAAAACAAAGAAAAATATGGTCTTGATGGGCTACATACCGGGGCATTGACCTTCCTCCACTTTCAGCACAATCTCTGTAAAGGTAGCCCTATGGGAGGTTTGCAGGCCACAATGTACAATGTATTGTTTTATCTTTTTGGGTATACGTGGGTATTGAAATTTGCTTGCGAATGTGGGTGGGGTGGGAAAGTCTGCGTGCAGTTTTCAGTTTTTTTCTCTTTGTATACGAACTGTACCCATGGATATTTCTAGGTCTGGTAATCCTGCATTATTTTGTCTTCTTGTGGATTATTTTGGGCCCTTGCCCACGTAGTACGTGGAAAAACCTAATAAAATATGTTTAAAAAATAAAATGTCTATTATAAGTATTTTAATGTATACGTGGAATTGAGTGTTTTTTTAAAAGAACATCGTCCCATAAAGTTAGGTTATACCCTCTTATTAATGGATCTTCTCTCCTTTTGTTTTCAGGAAGGAAACATTGCTATTTTAAATTGTTTTTAATGTTTGTTGTGTTTGTATGTATGTCTTGAATCACACGTTATAGATATTTGTGATAAAAAATAAAGATGATGATGATGAAAGATAGTACTTGTAAAAGCCCTTCGTGAATTCTCAAAGTCATGAACCAAACGTCTGAGTTTACCTGTGTGAATCAGGACCAATATTGGTTTTCCTCATATAACCCTCAAATTAAATATATTTTAAATAATTTAGCTTCAATTTCTTTTTAAACTTTCCTCAAGAATTTCTCCAGTTATTGAGTCAATAGTTATTGGTTAACGATCTGACAGCATGGAATGCTGTATTCCATAGTTTACACATCTTAAGTGTTCAAAAGGGTTTATTCTTGTTCCAAGCACTTTGAACTTTGTTTAGGTATGCTTTGTTTAGAGGCTGCGATTGGTTCTGTTTGAATGGAGTTAATTGCTGCATTAGCAAAGAAAAATCCAACCAATATGATTTATTTTGTTTGTGTTGGCTGTTTTTGATGTGATGCTGTTTGTACGGGAAGACTGCTTGAGTCATGGCAACAAATTGGTGTTGGTCTTTTTAGTAGAGATTCAGAGTTTCAAACTTTGGTTTGGTGTGTATTTATATGTTTTTAAATGTATTTTTATCTGTTGCTGTCTGTTGTAGGGAAGAGAACATCCTAAGCATGCTATAGGGGACCAAAGGTCAGTTAGGACCCTTCAATGGCCTTGCTCAGTCATGGAGCAATTTACTGGCCTTTGTGCTAATACAGTCTTACCTCAGGAAAACCACCTAGGGAACCTTGGGAACATCATAGCAATAGTTCAGTTCAATACAACTACATAGGTGAGAAATATTTTCTCTGTACCAAAAAGCAATTAACATGTTATTTTTAAACAATATACACAACAATGCTTACCAACAAGTGTATGGAGGAGCAAGGGCCACCTACAAAGATATGATAGTGCCTGGAGACCCTCACAGGTTATTTGCTGTGATTTACAAATCCTATCTGATTGATTGATTGATAGAAGTCTGATTGGGAGCCGAGTAGATGGGTGGATGTAGGGACAGAATGTTGCCAGAGCATGGAGTTTAATATCCAAATTTGCCTGCGATGGACCTTTTTAGATGCCTGAGAAATAAAGAGCATTTAACAGCATTCAAAAGTTCAACTTACAGTGTAACTCATTTGGCTACACATTGAGGACCCAAAAGTCGATAGCTGGGATAAAATGTAGGTTTATTACAAAGGCAATGTCAAACTGATGTATACAAGTCTCAAGAATATATTGTAAATATACAGAATCAGTACTAGTATTCCAAATCGTCTGACAAAGTTTAACCTCAATAGCATAACGCATTCAAGGAATTCAGTAATAGTAATGCAAAAAATGTGGTATAAAATGTGATGATCAGTATATGTTTTCCAGTCCTCTTGCCTATACATGGGTAAACCTGAACTTCCTAAACTAAGTTGCACTAAGTGGGGAAACCCTAATTAGATCCAGTAAAACAGGAAGGTGTCAACATTGCAGAGACTTCTGTAGAAGTTCTACCAAAGTGGTAGCATTGGATAGCATAAAGCCACACAACAGAAACAGAGAAAAGAGGTCTGTACCTCTCTAAGTTTAAAGGAAATCTGACTAAAGCTAAAGTGTGACCACTGATTAAAACTTCATAGAGCATTCGAGAATCCCACATCACGTACCTCAGTACTTTCCACCTTCTCACAGTAAAACGTGGCTGTTTCATCCAATATTCCCATCTCTCGGTCTGAACATCACAACGTCCTTAGATTTCGCCTGTGTCAAGATATTCACATGAATCTGGGTCCTCCCGTTGTTCATGAGTGCCTCTCGTCTTTGCCAAGAGTTCTTCCCCTGAGCCTCACTATCTCCCCAGTAAAATGTGCCTGTTACTAAGTATCATGTGAAAGCACCTGCAAAGAAGAAAATATTGCAACCAAATAAATGTTCATGTTGAAGGTTAAACATTAGAGTCGTCAAGTTAACATAGCAAACACTTCAATACATATTTACATGGTTATGGCTACAAATCTATACTAATATAATAAAGAGAGAGCCCAAACCTTTGAGGCGGGTAATCTCAGGAACCACAGCACCAATCACAACACCCAATACAGCGTTGGAAAGGGCAGTTGCAGCAGAAGGACATAGGCTATGCAAACGCCCACCATATACATTTAAAAGGTAAAAGAACCGTGCCAGCAAAGTAGTCCCTTGTGGGCGTGTCTGCATTGTACTGTGGGCCTGTGCTGGGGGCGTGACAAACACTGGGGCCATGTGGTACGTTCCGCCCTTCATGCCATGTCTCATATCGTGTGCTAATCCCATCCTGCTCCCTTTAAATACCCCTGCACCCCATAATCATAACCCACCCTTACTCCTTAAAATACCCCAACACCCTTAAACACTAACCCATCTTAACCCTATAAATATACCCTGTACCCCAATACCCAAACCTATCCCTAAACCCTAAAAATACCCCTGTACCCCAAAATCCAAACCTAGTCCTGAACCCTATAAATACCCCTGTACCTCAAAACCAAAACCTACCCCTGAACCCTAAAAATACCCCTGTACCCTTAAACTCAAACCTAGTCCTGAACCCTAAAAATACCACTGTACCCCAAAACCCAAACCTACCCCCGAACCCTAAAATACCACTGTACCCAAAACCCAAACCTACCCCTGAACCCTAAAATAGCCCTGTAACCCAAAACCAATCCTAGCCCTTAACCCTTAAAAGACCCCTGTACCCCAAAACCCAAACCTACCCCTGAACCCTAAAAGTACCCCTGTACCCCAAAACCCAAACCTAGCCCTGAACCCTAAAAATAACCCTGTACCCCAAAACCCAAACCTACCCCTGAACCCTAAAAAAACCCTGTACCCCCAAATCTAGCCCTGAACCCTAAAAATACCCCTGTACCTCAAAACCCAAACATAGCCCTGAACCCTTAAAATACCCCTGTACCCCAAAACCCAAACCTACCCCTGAACCCTAAAAATACCCCTATACCCCAAAACCCAAACCTAGCCCTGAATCCTAAAAATACCCCTGTACCCCAAAACCCATACCTATCCCTAAACCCTAAAACTACCCCTGTACCCCATAACCCAAAAATATATCTGAACCCTTAAAATACCCAAACCACGCATACATTTACAACGAATTTCGTTGTAAATGTATGCGTGGTAAAAGCATATAAAATGTAATGCCATGCGTTATAATGGCATTGCGGAGTAATGGTACTTCCGTAATGAAAGTATGCGGAGTGATGGTTTGCGGAAATAAAGTTGCAGAATAATGGATGTTTACCCTGCCCCGGTAAGTACATTGGTGGCACGGTGGCCCACATCTCCAGCAACATACTCATATGTTTTCACCACCCATTCGAAAAATGCACAGGTCTCTCTCATTGATGGCCAGCACCGACATACACTTTTAGACACACCTCCCGCCACAAATTCTAGAATTGCGAACTTTAGAGCTGGGGAGCTACGTTCGAATCTCGGCATCAGCTCAACATCCTGTGATTCCAGGCAAATCGCTTTGTCTCCCCGTGCCTACCACAAATGAATGTGTTCTTCTGTAATGTAAATTGTGCTAATGCCATGTTGTCGAGTTCGCGCTATATAATATTGCAAGGAAAAATAAAGATGGGAAACTCGTGTTCACACACTACTGAACGCGCATTCTTAAGTGCATCAGCAGTCCACTGTGAATCGGAACGTTTCACAGGCCTGTCACAGATAAGAAATGCTATCAAAACGAAACCCTACAAAACAATATACTACTGGCCGGCAGCAATTCATACCCGGACAACGTCGGGACGGGCTGCTAGTACAGTTATAAAATAATTGTAGAATACTATTCAAATGCATATGTGAGTATATATGTAGTGTCAGCAAAATTACTCAAACTACACAAATGCAGATATGTATGAAAACTGCAATTTGGTATCGCTATAGGAAAACATTAGTATACACACTCATGTAAATGTCTGAATTATACAGTGACTGAACCTTCATTATTTCTGTGCAGTGCACCACTTTACCTTTTGATATTAAAGTACACAAATATAAGGCACTGCATGCACGTGTATGTGACATAGTTGTGACGTGGAAGGTTGGAGCCAAAATTATGCTGCTCAAAGGTTTTAGAAAAAAAAAAGTATCTGGCTTTTATGTTCAAACTCTTTTAACTAGTAAGGAGGAAGCGGGGCGAAGAACAATGTTAGGAAACACAGACAGGTTGGCAATATGTGCAGCCAGAACAAGAAATGGTTAGTTTATTGCCCTTGTTCTCTTGTCTTACCCTAAAGACATGAACATCGTAATGGGGGCAAGGTCTGTGTACCATTTCACTCGAGACACCATAATTCTGGGCCTTCATGCCTGAATAAAACGAAGATGCGGCCATTTTGAGTGTATTTTGACCTTTCTCTTCATGCAAAGGCTTGTGCAAAACATTCACTATTGCGCATCAGGGAGGCTTTTTTTCCATCTGTTAAAAAGCAGTCAATTGTTTCTTGCACAATTTGAACATTGAAAGTTGATTGGAAATAAGTGTGTAGCAAAAGCCTGCGATCATGACCGAACCCATTAAAGAAAAGCTGTTTGCACAAGATAAGGTAGTTATAGAGTATGCATGATGATTCATTCAAACATTCTTTAGGGAGCATACAATCAAAGGACTGTAGTCAAGAGCTCTAAATAGAAACATGTGCTCATCTGATTTATTTTTAAATGAACAATCAAAAGCTAATAGGAAGTAAAAATAAAACTGCGTTCAGGAATTCAGATTAATGCCTAATATGCCTGGGTCAGTTAGGGATCCATGAAATCTTTGCTTCCAAGAAATAAATAACTTTGACTTTTTATTTTAAGTATTAGGACTAAGACTAAGCCTGCCCTATTACAAAAAAATTAAGACAAATACGTTTTGGTGATTTCTCCAAGGTTACAATTTCTGACTACTGCGAAAGCAATAATGTTTTGCATTGAAGAAAGCAAATATCTTTTAAACGCTGAAACAGATCCACTCCATAGACCTCTAATTACTGTCGATTGGACATAGTTCAGGGACTTCCTTGTGCACTGCATCATGTCTTGATGTCTGAAAGCCCAGTCTGTCTTATATCAGGAATGTAGTGTTTGAAAGGAACATTCCAATAATCAGCTTTCTGTGTGAGGCCGACATACTGGCTAAGCAGTAGGGAAATATGACATTCATAGTCTCTTCTGAGCTGAGGGATGTCTGGGAACTGGTAAGATCAAAATTAGGATGTCTAGGTCAGCCAGGAATATCATGTGCATTCTCCTTTCTGCAGTCACAAGATATTTGCATTGTATCCCAAATCATTTTTGCGTTTTCAGCCAGTCTCCATATGTTCTCAGTTTTTTTCTTTGAATGGATGTATATATATCGACCAACGGATTGACGTTCAATTGATTGATGTAGAGCACTTAGCCCCTGACTACATCAAACTTAACGTTAAAAGCCTCCACTGCCAACCAACTAACCTGAGTCGCCTATTTGGCCATCATGTTCTTTCTAACAGAAAGACAGCCAGGGGGCTTAGCTCCAGACTATACCTCACCATTGCAAAGTAAAACCTTATTCAACGTTGTGAGATCATACTATATTTTTATGAAAAATTCAAACCCGTCTCCTTCAATCCTTCAGCTATCCACACAGTCCACATGTCATTACACCAGCACCAATAATAGCTGCACCCAAATACCCCGCTGGTTAGCTGGCATCATCAAAACTCCAGGGGGTAGGGGGTGTTTGGGGAGTCACTCCCGTTCTAATAAATGCATTTTGTGATAGTTGGGTAGAGGTGTTTTCAGTCGGGTATGGTGAGGTGTGTGTCGAATTTCACCAGGACTTTTTACACACTCAGACAAAAATGCACACACATGCTCGCTTAGTGCCCCTACCAATATGCATTCCTCTCCCTTTCCATTGCCCCTTAAGCCCACCATGTGCCTCCTGCTTGTTGTATAATGTATTTAACATTATGTGCTGGCATGATTGTTGAGAAATCTGAAGCTCACCTCCCTCCTCAATCTTACTGACCAAACTACGCCCCCGCAAATATCATTGCATCTTGTTGATGAGAAAGAGGTAAGTGATGTATTTTGTATATGAATATATTTGAACAAAATACATTGTCTGGTTTGACAAAATTCTGGTTGCTTCTCAATGTAACTTGTTTTATGCTTTCTTCATTGATCATTTATTGGCCTTCCATAGAACCTTGAGCTTGGCACAGATGAAGGAGGATTTTAATGTTATCCAAACCTTTTTCAGTTGCATATTGATCTTGGAACTGGAAAAGCATTCATTAAAACTCAATTGGCTGGGGTTGGGCTGAACGCATTTTGCCTTAAACGTGGCTAGGGCATTGAGTACTGCATCACTCTTTGCTCTGACAGAGATATCAATGGTGTATGCGAGGTCAGTAGTGTTCATTCAGGTAAGGAGCCAAGATTGCATGCTGGCATCAGTGATACTTTTCAAGAACCTAATTCTTGTTTTCTCCATGTATTAGTTGTTGACATCACAGAGTACGATTGGGAAGAGAAAGACCAGGGAGAATAGTTAAACCAGTGGATTTTGATGGTGACAAGACAATTTAATGATCATTTTGGTGCAATTATTAGATCAAGGATGCAACATTTTTGTTAGTCGGACTGAAGGACAGCCTGGAGTGATGGTTGTTCGACAAAATATCGAGGAAACATATATCATGTGGACAGAATATTTTGTCAAAAATATCAATGATTCAAATATTGAGAGGGTACATGCACTGAGGCTAGTATAGATTTACTATTCTTAACTCCACATCTAAGTACCTTGAAGATATATATTTTTTCAAGGTACATATATGGGAAGTTAAGTACAGTTAAAGTTTGCTTACCCATAGAAACTTACATTTACTACATTTTTGTCCTTGATATTCTTGACATGATATTTTGATTTTGTCCAAACAATATTTTTTCTCTGATACTTTGTGCAAACACCATAAGGAATCTGTTGTGGTAGAAAAATATCAAGTTTGAGGATTGGGTTGGATTTGAGGTTACTTCAGTCTTTGTTGAAGCCACATGTAAAGATTTATAGCCGATAGAAATTGTCACCGAGTAATGTAATTGGTCAGTTGCTCTATGAGGTAATATTTTCATATGGGACGATTGTAAATGGCATAAACATATGTACATTTTGTCTATTTTTTAACTTGTGAAATGCATCATCACTTCAAAACATTAGACAAACACACTGCAGTGAATTCAGTAATGGGATTCGGTGATGTGAAAATAATCAAATTAGTTAAAATTATTTTTTATGCAGCAATAATTTTGGTGATTCAAGTGTACATTTTCTGCGTATTAAGGTAAATTATTCAGTTAAATTTAATTGATTTGCATTGCAATCATGGGAAGAATTTAATATATGATTGCCATATTGTGTTTTCTCCTCTCTGTATTGATTACATCATTTTATAATTGATGGTGAGAGGATGCTATATTGTGTTGTTGTTTTGCTTATTTTTAACATGTTTTTGGAACTGCATTGGGGCTTTCACTTGAGAAATTTCATTCTAGTTGGAAAAGGAAGTTAGGACCGGGGCATCAGGTCAAACAATGGTCAGGAGGAAGGTGCACAATGGGCAATTACACAGTCCTTCCTTACAAAGGTATTGGTAATCCTGAATTGGTATTACAAGTGGTGCACAAATACTGCTTTTGCCCAGTGATGTTTCATTGCACCAACATCAGATACAAAATTGTATGATTTGTGCTGGGATAAAATGCAAGATATAGAGTTTTGAAACTTTGTGAGGGTATAATAGTTATGCCACATTCAACTTTGTGTAACTCAGACTGGGGAGGCAATACCATGCAGGGTAACACTCTAACCCTGTGGTATTGTTGTTTTCCCAGGTGATTTTAGCTCATGAGATTACCTCAGCCATTGTACTGTTGCCCATTAACTGCTATTAATACAGATTCTCTTTTGTTGACTGCTACACCAGGACTCACGATGTTTTGGACATTTCATCTATCTCTATTTGTACAATAGTAAAGCAGAAATTGTGGTGATCTTTTCTGGGATACACGCTGATATAAAAATACACCTATATATCAGAATATGTTACTTTGATGAAAATATCACTGCACCACGCCAATATTAACCGTCTGAATACCTATGACTCCCCCTCATGTAGTCAACCCTTGCACATTAAACATTTTGCGGGTGCATCTTAGGCAGAGGGCTAATCAGCAGATTGGAATGATCCTCTCTTATCTTCCTGTGCTACCACAAAAAGAGGGGCTAATTTATATATAATAGGGGGCAAGAAATATACATCAAAATGAGCCCTGTGTGTCACCACTATCAACATTAACAACATTCAGTCTTAACTGTCACTCTAATCTTTGCCACCAGAAAAATCTTTCAGATTTCACCCACAGCTGTGAGTTGATATGGTGTTCATTGGCTTACATAAATAGTGTACAGTCAACTTCGATAGCTTTAAAATGTGTGTGATCAGCTAACTAAGCTATAACCTCAGAATATACCCAATCTGCACTTAAAAGGGAGGGAAAAATTCCCCTCCAGTGAGTGACTGCACCATCCTGTAGAGGGATGTTTGGGGGAGAGGGTCCACTGGACCCCGTTTTCCCCTTTACAAGGGTTGGTCTTGGTGGTGGCATTAACTTTGTGCAACCTCTTTGTGGCACAAAGTTATTACATCTCCTGACAGTCTCTATGCCTCTGTACCCACGCCCATATTTGTGTGCTGGCGTGACCTGTTGTACAGGAGAGGCCAGACAGGGTCAGACTGATTTGCATATAGCCATGTCTGAACTGGGGTGGTGGGGTGACCTAAAGAATGATGGTGGATTAAACCCAGATCAGTTGTCTGGGGGTGAGTGTTTGATTTGCTCAAATGCTCCTTCCATCATCCCCTTTGGTTTCGCGTTGTTCTACCCCTAGGGCATTTTATGTAATGTGGTCTCTTGTATTTGACATGTGTAACTAATGAAGTCTGCTCAAAAGGCCTACCACGTGCTCTGTTTAAACGAAGTGAATTTTTATTTCCAAATTGCATAACTATCCCACTGATAAGGCAGCTGTCTGTGTGATGTGTTTATCCGATTTGCTTCTAAAATATAACGTGATTTTAAATTACATGTTTTCCTTGCAGCCTTTACTTTCAGTACATATCTTCTGCTATACAGAAACATTGATGTCACATTTAATTTGTAACGTTTAATTGGAAAACGCAGTGTGAAGCAACTGTGCAGTGTTTATGTAACCTAATCTGAAAAGAATAGTATTGAAGTTAGGTCCAAGTTAACAAATGCCATGGAAGCAATTATGAAATGTTAAATGTATTCTATCAGTGCTCACTTTTAGTGACATACATTTTTGTCTGGAATCTCACTCATGTTACTTTGTGATATGGCCCCACTTTTCAGTGGTCACTTCAAGAATGACCATACAATGACCAGGAAGGGGTGGAGATCCCACTGTTCTCATCACCTACGAATTCTGTGTCTTTACAGAATCTTCAATAACTTTCCATATTCTGTAGGGAGTTCAGGGTGAAATAGTGGAGGTAAACCCTGTAGGGGCATAGACAAAATGTTGGCTGAGGAGGAGGACATTTCCTTTGAAGCTCATCAGACTGAATTTGGAGAGAAAGTGAGGGACATAGAAGTCAGGGAAGGCTCCTGGGACAATAATTAGCTATTTTGTATGAATAATTATAGGGATTCCTATGAAGATTGTGCCCAGGTCAGGACATGCATCCCATTCCTGTGGAGGGTCTACAGACCTGGATTAATGCCTCGAGGCTGTGTGCATGTCTGCATTGGAATTGCAGGTAAAAGCTGAACTATTGGGGGAGCTCTACAGCCACGAGTGGTCATAAATGATTTGTACATGTTTGTATTGGAGCTGCAGGTAAAAGCTGGGAGAACACAGATGGAGCTTTCTGAACCTCATTACTAGAACAGCGAAGGTACTGCGAAAAGCATTAGTGTCCCAAGAGCTGCGTGCTTCTCTTCAATGAAGCAACCTGGGGTGCTGCTAACATCAGTGACCCACAGATACCTGCCTCAGCTTTGGAACTATATGGAAACTTCATCCAAGAACGAGCTGGCCCTTAATGTGCCTTCTGCAACACCTCTTATCTTCCTGTATTGGATAAAAATGCACACCATGAAACCTAGGATAAGTCTCACTTACCCTCTTGGTCACAATGTGTGATCGTAAGCAGTTACTTTATTTCACTTGCCTTCGAGTTCCTCTTAAGTATAGGTTTTTTTAGACTTCAATGTTACTCCCTGTATACTTTACAACGGCCCTTACATGTAAGGTAACCAACAACTGACTTGCGTATTGGTTCACATATGGCTTCTTCTTAGTGGCAGTGTGGGGGGAGGTCTTTCTAGAAAAAACGGGGCCCCTGCCTAATAGGATAAACCCTAGCAAGGTTAAGTATTTTTTGGAAAACAGAATGTGCACACCGGGTTATGTGTACTGGTAGTTTGCGAGTAACTTAGACATGCATATTTTAATAAATCATTCTCCACCCATAGAATTCTGATATATGTTGTTTATTTTTTATATATTTGATATTTATTATTTGTTGCTTTGTTTCCTTTTTTTCTTTCCTATTTTTCTTTTTTTCACATATATATACTCTTGTCGGTTATTTTTTTTGGTACAAAAGACATTTTTACATACAAAACATTAAGATGGTTTCACATAAAAACTGTTTTTTTTAAAACAATATCATCACAGTTTGAGACTTAATATAAACGCAGAATTAATTCCTTCAACGCGTTTCAGCCGTTCGCCTTCCTCAGGAAATCTGCCTTGTTCTTTGCTACATTGACAGTGGCTAAAATGATGAAAAAGTAATACTTTAGTATTCATCTTATGCATAGTTTTGTATAATCCTCATGTCTAGCTGCTTACTTCTATCTTTTGTATCTCTATAAGTGATTATATTTATCTTGTTACATTTATGCAAACCCCCAAGTGATCAGTAAGCCCTCACTGGTTAGGTGCTGTCATATCTACATACATATGCATTTATTTACACACCATGTACATACTTTTCATCTATTTCATTTTATATGTATTATTCTATACAATATGTACATCTGTTGTCAGATTTACTTTTTTAACTCTTTAGACATCATAGTTTGGCCTATTGCTTGCAGATGGGAGCTTCAAGGGTATAAGACAAAACTCATTGGGTGTGAAGGAGCCCGGGACAAATAACCCCAAATGGAAGAGAATACTTCGCTTGGAGATATCTCCCATTTTTCCTATGCTTTCTATTTGTGCAGAAAGTAGTATTCTAGTACCTTATTTAATTGAATGTCGAGGCTTCTAATAGTTTTGTTTCTCAACTTGTACCAGGCTATCTGGGAACTGGTTCTTTGATTCTAAGAAAGGGGGAGATATATCTATTAACGCCTTTCTCTTGCGTGAAGACTATTATTTCTCTATCCCGCTGCCCGGATTACCTTAATTAATGGTTATCTTTAACGGTACGTGGCTGTCTACCCGTCCTGTTTCCAAAGTGGCAAAAATGCTTCTTTTATATAAATCCGGTGCACAGGTGTAAAGGTTTTTACCTATATTGCAAGACACAAGGACATCGTTTTCGATTTGGATTATAAATGGTATTTACACATTATATCACTGTGTGGGTCTTGCGTCAATTACCTGCAGATAGTATTAAAGATCTGTTACTTTTGGTTGAATATGCCAAGTTCAACAAATTTGCATCTTCATACTGCTCCGTTAAGTTTGCTGCCTCGTTCCGTTTAAACCGATCCCGAAGTCCGGATGATCAAAATGCTTCTATGATAAGGGGCTGCTCGCAAGGTAGCAATGGTTATGACCTGTGACAAGAGGCACAGGAACATCGTTTGAATTTCAGTTCTAACTATTATTAGGTATGCTATCCACTATTTAGAATAGCGCAACCCTTACCTGAAGCGGATCTTCAGAGTCTTTTACTATTCATAGTTTTGCCGGCTCAAAGGTTTAACTTCTTGATACCCAAGGTTGCTGTTTCATTACGTTATGCCATATTTCTTAAAAGAGGGAGAAAGTATATATTCGGTTGTTTATCTTCGAAAAACGGTAAATCTCGTTAAAAATATTAGCGCCTCTGTCTATTCGGGTTTGTGTGACATACCTGGTGTCTTTGTGTCGAGCCTCTCCGTGTGCCACTGGTTCGGGTCTAACAACCGCTCGTTTGTTGGAGCCTTTTCATTACAAACTATCCGGCGCCATAATTACGTCAGTGACGCGTCCTATCGCGAGATTACGCGTTAGTATAGTACTGCCCGTTATATTTACCTATTATATCTCTGCTAATGGTACCGCCATTTTATCCTAGTTCTTCTGGTACTGGGTCTACGTGCTGGCTAATTGTAAATTGTAAAGCGTGATCATTACGTCTGCTATAACCACCTACTATTATGTTATGATGGTTGTTTTGATGAACCGATCTGAAAAGTTTAATTTAGATCCCTTCATGTTACAGTGACGGCGAGGGATGCTTTTCAAAGATTGAACTGCTTGCGATTTGTGTTCTACACTTAAATTATTCGATCGGTTTATCTTCTTTTAGGAAACTACGGTCATATTGTTATATCTGGATGTGGGTCAAAAGGCAACAATGGGATACTTATTAAGACAGATTGCTGCCATCTGCAGGCAATGGTTGGCATCTACAGTGTTACATCCGAAATCTGGTATACATTTTCTACTGTTATAGCCCTATGTTCAATGCAGGTACACATTTTCTGCAATTCTACTCTCCCCCATCTAATTACTACTTCTTTTTATTTCCTGTTGTTGGTTGCACACCTATCCTAGGATGGCTTGCTCCCATGGAATTTCAGCATTAAGTCCACTAATAGCAGTCCCCAAAACAAAAATCCAGTATACTTCTCTCATTTTGCGTATTATATCTTGATCTTGTCCTGCTCTTGAGTGTATTCTCTCTAGAATATACCATGTTATGTCATCCGGTGTGTGATCTTCTTCTACAAAATGACTTACCATAGGGGCAGTTAGTTTCCTGGTTCTTATAGCTGACCTATGTTCAGTCAATCTGACATTGAGGGCTCTACCTGTTTGCCCTACGTAGCCTTTGCCGCAGGGACAAATGATGAGGTAGATTACATTTGTACTTCTGCAGTTGTTTAGGTCAGCAGGTTGTATTTGTTGCCTATTGAAAGTCAGGCTTGTCCCCTCTATGGCTGATCCACAAGATTTACAAGTAGAACATTTGTAGTTAACTACTACAGGTTCTAGATTTGTCAGTGATTGCTGCTTAGGGTCAGTTTTGGTTGCCATTCTAGATCTTACTATATGGTCTTTCAGTGTTTTATTTCTTTTATACGCAAAAATGGGTTTAGGCAGTCTATCTTGTTTGGGAACATTTACATTTAGTATGTGCCAGTTGGCACTTACAGTCTGTCTGATTCTTCCATTAATGCTTGAGTGTTTCGTAACGAATACTAGCTGGGGAGTATTTTTCTCCTTTTTGGGTTGTAACAATGTTTGACGGTCAAAGAACCGAGCTCTTTTAAATGAGTCTCTTATCAGTTTCTTGGGATACCCTCTGGACAAAAAATTTTCTTTCATTGTTTTGGCTCTAGTGTCATAGTCTTGTATGTTGGTACAATTGCGCCTCAGCCTTAAAAATTCTCCAAATGGCACGCTGTTTTTTTGGATGGTTGGATGAAAACTATCATAGTGAAGCAACGTGTTTTTTGAAGTAGGCTTAACGAACAGGTCCACTATTAGTGACTGATTTTGATGTGTTATCTCTACATCTAAATAGGTTACCTGCTCTCTGCTTGTGTGATATGTGAATTTGATATTATTGTCACATAAATCTATCCATTGTAAGTATTCCTCTAGCGTGTCTTCATTATCAAGCCAAATGAAGAACACGTCATCTATATATCTGGCCCAGTTACATACAGACTCAAAGAATGGGGTTACTTCATTAAATACAAATTGTGCTTCGAAATGGGCCATGTAAATATTGGCAATTGTAGGGGCGCAAGAAGCCCCCATACTGACTCCTTGTTGCTGTTTGTATAGTTTGCCATTGAATTCGAACACATTATCATTGAGCACAACATTCAAACATTCTAGTAGAAAAACACTTGGACACTGTATTTGATATTTCTGTATAAACCAATGTGTGGCTGTTAATGCTCCTGCTATTGGAATGTTGCTATACAGAGCTACAATGTCCATTGTAACTAGAATGTTAACTGTATTGCAGAATGGTACATTCTCCACAAGGTTTATAATTTGTCTGGTGTCCTTCACATGTCCTGGAATGTTAGCTACATGTGGGCACAAGATTGTATCTATGTATTTAGCCAGGGGTTCGGTTACTGAACCTATGGTTGTTACAATGGGTCTTAAAGGTGGATCTCGTATGTCTTTATGCACCTTGGGGATACCGTAGATGCTTGCTAATCTAGGCTTTTCCACATTTAGGTATTCATATTCATTGTCACATATTTCACAGTTTCTGAGCGCTTGATTGGTCACTTTTTTGATTTTCCTTTTGGTCTCACTAGTAGGATCTTTAGTTATTGGGGCATAAAAGTGCTGATCACTTAACATTTCTTCCATTTTCGCTATATATTGCGCTGTTTCATAGACCACAATACCTCCCCCTTTGTCACATGCTTTTAGTGTGATATTTTGATCTTTTTTAATCATATTCATTGCTTCATATTGATTCTTGGTGAGGTTAAATTGTGGTCTGGGAGCATAGTTAGCGATATCTGTAAATTTCTCGTTCATAATCTGCTCAAAGATTGCTACCTGAGGTGGCACTTGTTCTAAGGTTGGTGTGAAGACAGACTTGGGTTTCAGACCTGACAAATTAGATGGTTCTAGGTCTAGATCTTTGTTTAGGAAAAATAATTTTAATCTTATTTTTCTGAGAAACGTTTGTAGATCTATAAATAAATCAAATTTATTTAGTCCTGAATGTGGGGCAAATGAAAGACCCTTAGATAGTACTGTGATAGTATTAGGAGGAAGAATTTGTGATGTCAAATTGAAGATGGGTAATTGATCTAGTTCCTCCAATACCGGTTGTTCCTTGTTTCTGGAAAGGGGCGACCACTCCTTCCCCCCGAACGTATGGTGGAGTACCCCGATCTCCCCGGGAAACCATTTTTGGCGGGAGGCGTGTCACGGCTGGTATGCCCGAAGTGGCGTAGCCGGGGCGCGCTTTTTCCCGCCCAAGAAGGGGTTGTCCTAGACACCAACACCGCCAGCCACGCCCGTGGGGCGGATTGGAGGAGGGTCTACGCCCGCCCAACGAAGGATAAAAGGAGCGACAAGCCAAGGAAGCATCCTCTTGTTCCTGTGCTCTGAAGCTGCACCCACGCGTTACACGTGAGCTCGAGACGGAACGAAGAGCCAATTTTGAAATTTTTAATTTCTCTGTTTTCTCTTCTAGCGCTGCAAGTCTTGTCCAGGACCTTCCATCTACGTGAGAAAAATGCCGGGCAAAAGGGTCGCAAAGAAGGTTAGCACCGACCAAATGCTCCGGATGCTTGTGAAAGACATGGCGGAGATGAAGAAGAAAATGGCGGCCAGGGATGGTACAGGACGGCCAAAAAGAACCATCCCAGTGGAAGTCCCTGCCGGGAAACGGAAGAGGGCCAGGAACGGGGCAAAGGAGGACGAGGTCCCAGTTCCGGAGGCTCCCCCGGCGAGCCCTCCCAGACCAGTGGAGGCTCCGGCGCCGGCTCCCGTCGAGGGGCAACCGATCCCTGTGGTGGTTACCCCGGTGAACGAGGGGGACATGCCCCCGGAGTTGGCCGCCCAGCTGGCGGCATGGTTGGGTAGTAACAGCGTGGGTTCCACTGCTCCAAGGGACACGGCTGAGGAGGCCAAGCAATTAATGAGGCAGATGCGGCAAGCACGGGAGGCCGCAAAACCACCTTGTCCTTTTGTTTCCCCGCAGGCGCCCGTGGGGCACCCAGGATCAGGCATTGGTACGGCAGGGTCGGCAGTTGCAGCGGCAGCTTCAGGTAAGCCATTGCCGATGGTTGGGGAGGGATCGGTACCTTCAAGGAAAGAAAAAATTGTACAACATATCCCGAAGGAGGTGAAGGAGAGGATATGGGCTGATAAATATGTAAACATATTCTCCTTGTTGTCCGATCACTACGAAATTGAGCATGTGAAAAACCAGAAAGAGTTCTTGCATCCAAGTGTATGGCGAGCCAAGATGGCCGGTTTTAGAGTTGATGAATCGATAGGCAATTGGGGCAGAGCGTTCGGAATGTTCATTGCAATTATGGGGGAACGTAGGCCCGATTTGTTGGGAGAATTGGCTGTGTACCAGACACGTATCATGGGTTTTTATGATACGTATGGAGGAAATCAATGGTTTGCCTATGATAATATATTTCGTAAATCTAAGGAACATGATGCATCCTTGACATGGGATTGTTTTGACTCCATTTCATGGCAAAATATGGAAGTGGGGAAGTCACCAGTGGTGGGGAGTGAGATGGCCGGGTATTCCCGCCATTCGTCAGGGACGCCCTTTCGAGCAGGTTCCAGCATTGACCGGAACTCAAAGACTAGCGGCAGCACAGGGAAGAAAGGGGTCTGCTGGAGCTTTAACAGGGGCAAATGTACTAGGCCTCAGGGTTCTTGTAAATTCAGGCACGAATGTTCAGGGTGTGGTCAGTCCTCCCATCCGGAGACCACGTGCAGAGCCAAGACTAGTGATACGGGGAGTAGGGGTAGCGCCAAACAGGTTTGAAATGGTCCAGGGGGCACCGCTACCGACCCCGGTTGATATCATGGCAATGATCCCTTGGCTAAACGAATACCCAGATCATATCTCCGCTGGGGTGTTGCGAGATGGTTTCTCATATGGTTTCCGCATCCCGGCGGGGGATTTTCGGGGTAAAGCACAATGTAAGAATCAGTTATCGGTGCGAGAGAATGCGGCGGTGGTACAAGCAAAGATTGGTAAGGAGGTGGCCCGAGGTCGGGTCGCCGGACCATATGATAACCCGCCAGTTGCTAATTTTGTTTGTTCACCCCTCGGTGTAGTCCCCAAAAAAGAGCCGGGGGAATTCAGGTTGATACATAATTTGTCAGCTCCAAGGGGTCTTTCGGTGAACGATGCGATTGACCCGGATGTCTGTTCAGTACGGTACGCATCATTCGATGAGGCGTCGCCATTTTGAACCGCCTAGGGCCCGGAGCGCTGATGGCTAAATCAGATATCGAGTCAGCGTTCCGGTTGCTCCCGGTACACCCAGACGATCAGCGTCTCCTTGGTTTCAGGTTTCAGGGTCGCTATTACATGGATAAATGTATGCCAATGGGTTGCTCCATCTCCTGTGCTTATTTTGAAGGTTTTAGTTGTTTTTTGCAATGGGCATTCACAAGAATAACAGGGTTTACTCATGTGATGCATTATCTTGATGATTTTCTGTTCCTGGGGGCAGCTGGGGACATAGAGTGTACGCGAGCTTTGAATGCATTTTGTGATCTCATGAGGCGCTTTGGCATGCCATTGGCACCCGGTAAGACAGTGGGGCCGTCTACTTCACTCGAGTTTCTTGGAATAGAGCTCGATTCCGAGGAGGGGTGCTTCCGCTTGCCCAGGGAAAAGGTGGCGAAATTCGAGGCATCGCTCAAAGCATGTATTAGCGCAACCAAAGTGAGATTACATCAGTTACAGCAGGTCGTGGGTCAACTGAATTTTGCCCTGAGGGTGATCCCAATGGCGCGCCCATTTTCCCGCTCAATTGCGCAGGCCATGGTTGGCCTTAAGGAAGGCCACCACCGCACAAGGCTCTCGGCTGAGGTCCGGCAGGACATGCTCATATGGTTGGCATTTCTGGCGGATTTCAACGGTCGGGTCGTGTGGAGCAAACCCGGGGTCTCCTCGGGGGAGTTAGGGTTGTGGACAGACTCGGCAGGGAGTGTGGGATTTGGCGCCATTTTTGGCAATCACTGGTCAGCACAAACCTGGCCGGCGTGGTGGCACGAGAATGGGCTCACAGGTAACATAGGTTTTCTGGAGCTTTTTCCTATTCTGGTGGCCTTAAAAACATGGCCCGAGGGTTTTCGTGACCGCACTGTGGTGTTCTGGTCTGATAATATGACCGTTGTTGAGTGTATCAATAGTCAGGCTGCCCGCTGCAGATGGATCTTGAGATTGCTGAAGGAAATTGTTTTGCTCTGTATGAGACTAAACGTCCACTTTAGAGCACGACATGTGCCAGGGGTGTTAAATCAGGCTGCTGATGCGCTTTCTCGTTCCCGTATGCAGGCCTTCTGGGGTTTCCTACCCTCAGCGGACCCGGTGGCGGCACCTTTTCCCGAAGCTCTCTGGTCTCTCGGTGCCCCGGACTACAAGACCTCGTGGGAGAGAGTCTAGCTCCCAGAACAAGGAAGGCATACGAAGGGGCGTTCCGTTCCTATTGGTCCTTTTTTGGGTTCTGCTGGGGGGGAGCTATGGGGCCTAGAGGAGTATGTCCTGAAGTTTCTGTTATCATTACGTCAGGCAGGCAAATCAGTAGCCACGGCGCAAAGGCACCGGGCCGCTATTTCTTTCATGGCTCGAGCTCATGGTCTCCAGGACCCCACAGCGTCTTTTGTGGTTCAGAAGGCGCTACGTGGGTGGCAACGCCTTGAGGGTCGCAAAGTGGATGATAGGCACCCGATAGGTCTGGAAAGGTTGGCCCTGTTGATGTCAGTCCTCCCTGCAACATGTTCGTCACAATATGAGTCAGTACTGTTTAAAGCCGCTTTTTCATTAGCATTTCATGGGGCTATGAGGGTAAGCGAGCTTGTAGCAAGGAATAAGCAGGATACAGGGGGGGGACTGTGCCGAGAGCACATCCGCATTGCTGGGGAATCAATGGTAGTCTCCTTTGCCAGGTCCAAGACCGATCAAGGAGCAAACGGCGAGTGTGTAATAGTCCGCCGTATTCCCGGATCGCCCATATGCCCGGTAGCCTGCGTGGAGGAATACTTGGCGCTGAGGGTGGCAGCATGGGGGGGAAGCTTACTGAGGCACGCCGATGCCACACCGCTGACGAGGTTTCAGTTTCAACGGGTGCTTGCAATGGCAATTACAGCCGCAGGGCTTAACCCGTGTGAGTTCGGGACCCATTCCTTCAGGATAGGGGCTGCAACAGAGGCCACAGCCAGGGGTCTGTGTGTTGATAAAGTGAAACAGTTGGGGCGTTGGTCCTCGAATTGTTATAAACGGTACGTGCGGTTGCACATGTTATGAAGCTAATATCATGAACTCACTCTTCTTGTTTTTGTTTGGTTTTACAGTTTCGCATGCTTACGAGGCGGGGCAGACTGTGCAGTCGACCCGTCACCTGGGAACCAGCGGTCAAAGGACACCGGCTGTGGACAGAGTGGTGTGGGTCGTGGGCCACTCATACGTGAGGCGTGCCGTGGACGTATTCAAAGCAGGTGACATGATTCACATGGCTGGGGAATACGGGTACAGGGTGACCTTCCACGGAAGGGGCGGGCTCTGTATTGACCAGTTTCAAAGTTTCATTGAGGGACTGTTAGGGCGGACGAGGTCACCGCCATCTGTAATCATAGTGCATCTTGGGGGCAATGATTTGGTGACCATTGGTCGATGAGTGCTTCTCGAGGTCATACTATCCACTGTAAGTTGGTGGGCAAAGAGGGTCCCTGGGTGCACAATTGCATGGTCCCACATGATCCCACGGAAGGTGTGGCGGGGGGCTAATTCTGTGTCTGCTTTAAATAACTCCGTGAAGAAAGTAAATAACAAACTGGGTAGATTGTTTCGTACGAATACATTGCATTCTATTCCACAAGGGTGTATCAGGGGGGATCAGATGTATTTGGAGGACGGGGTTCATTTGTCCCGGGTGGGGAATGATTTACTCATAGGAGACTTCATAGCTTGGTTGAAGAATTTGTAGCCATGACCTTTAAGTAGGAGTTTTGTGGGGGGTCCAGATAGCCTGTCAACTATCCGGGCCTGTGGCGGTAAGGTCATGATCGGTGAGCAGTAATTGGAAGATCCCTAGTGGTTTGGGCGTCACCCATTACGGATGGGAGCGCCCGGAAGGAGGCGGCCATTGGCCCCTCAAACGGGAGGCGGTCCCATCTAAGGATGGGACGCCGAAAGGGAAGGCGGCCATAGGCCCCTTCACTGGGTAGGAGGGGATACGGACCCCTCCTTGGAATTTCCCGGGGCCCGGACATCTGCGACGGCAGGTGTGGTAAGTTGTGTGGGGTGGGAGGGGGGTCTACGCTACCTTCTAGACACTTCACACGAGTCCTCGGACGACCACTAAGATGGCGTCGAGTTAACAGGGGGCCCCCGCTAAGGCAAGGGAAATTGGAAGTTGGCACAGAGGTACAGTCCTCTGTGCGCCCGCCCCTCACAAGTGAGGGGGGAATTGGTAGTGGGGATCTGACACCGGTTATGACCTTGCCGCTGGCCCGTAACGTTAGGATGTACAATTTCAATGTTCAGAAATGCATTTGCAGGATGTTTAGTATCGGCTAGGAGAACCTTTGTATTAGAGATGTGTTAAGGTCAGCCAAGAACATCGTACTGTACAACTGAAATTGTACATGATATGAAACTGTTATTTTAATGTTTTAATTTTGTTTCATATTTTAATAAATACGGCCGGGAAGGGTAACTCCCTCCCGCCTTCCAAAAGCTCAGAACCGTTTCCGTCTTCCCATCCTTTGGGGATTTGTGTTGAGAGGGGGTGGCGGGTATCTCAGCCATATGGAAAGGGGCGACCACTCAGTCCCCCCGAACGTATGGTGGAGTACCCCGATCTCCCCGGGAAACCATTTTTGGCGGGAGGCGTGTCACGGCTGGTATGCCCGAAGTGGCGTAGCCGGGGCGCGCTTTTTCCCGCCCAAGAAGGGGTTGTCCTAGACACCAACACCGCCAGCCACGCCCATGGGGCGGATTGGAGGAGGGTCTACGCCCGCCCGACGAAGGATAAAAGGAGCGACAAGCCAAGGAAGCATCCTCTTGTTCCTGTGCTCTGAAGCTGCACCCACGCGTTACACGTGAGCTCGAGACGGAACGAAGAGCCAATTTTGACCCACCCACCAGCCCCTGTTGACAGCGATTTGTTGGAATAAAATTGATTGACGTGAATGGGTTTCGTTGACAGGTTGCCTTGGAATAAAGTTGATAATGTGTGTATAATAAAGAATGATTTTCGTTTTCAACATGTTTCCATTAGCAGAAATGTTTGCGGATAAGTTTAATGATGATGCTCAGTAGAGTTGGTTTCTCTTACAGGTTGTCTTCGAATGAAGTTAGTAATGTGTGTGTAATAAAGGATGATTTTCGTTTAACATGTGTTCTTAGTTGAAACGTTTGCGAATAAGTTTAATGGTGATGTTCAGTAGAATTCTACGTGAAATCGTTTGAATGTAATTTCCTTTTCGTTAGCTTAATTTAAAATGTCGTATTTATTTCTGGTCGGGCGGTAAGGTCATGATCGGTGAGCAGTAATTGGAAGATCCCTAGTGGTTTGGGCGTCACCCATTACGGATGGGAGCGCCCGGGGGGAGGCGGCCATTGGCCCCTCAAACGGGAGGCGGTCCCATCTAAGGATGGGACGCCGAAAGGGAAGGCGGCCATAGGCCCCTTCACTGGGTAGGAGGGGATACGGACCCCTCCTTGGAATTTCCCGGGGCCCGGACATCTGCGACGGCAGGTGTGGTAAGTTGTGTGGGGTGGGAGGGGGGTCTACGCTACCTTCTAGACACCTCACACGAGTCCTCGGACGACCACTAAGATGGCGTCGAGTTAACAGGGGGCCCCCGCTAAGGCAAGGGAAATTGGAAGTTGGCACAGAGGTACAGTCCTCTGTGCGCCCGCCCCTCACAAGTGAGGGGGGAATTGGTAGTGGGGATCTGACACCGGTTACGACCTTGCCGTTGGCCCGTAACGTTAGGATGTACAATTTCAATGTTCAGAAATGCATTTGCAGGATGTTTAGTATCGGCTAGGAGAACCTTTGTATTAGAGATGTGTTAAGGTCAGCCAAGAACATCGTACTGTATAACTGAAATTGTACATGATATGAAACTGTTATTTTAATGTTTTAATTTTGTTTCATATTTTAATAAATACGGCCGGGATGGGTAACTTCCTCCCGCCTTCCAAAAGCTCAGAACCGTTTCCGTCTTCCCATCCTTTGGGGATTTGTGTTGAGAGGGGGTGGCGGGTATCTCAGCCATATAGGTATTGGTCGTATCCCATCTCTTGATGTGCCGTGTACTGATATTCCTGTGGTGGGGGATTCTGAAATGTTTGGTGATATTGTGGTCTCCAATTCGAGCGTCTTGGTGGGCGCTGTCCTAAAAAAGGCCGTCTACCTTGGTATCTAGAGTTTGGCCTACCCCGTTGGTATCCTCCATCATATGAGGCACCATCACTGTCTGTATCTGAGGACTCTGAGAACGTGTTCACCCTTTTTCCATATCTGTTTTGTGTGTACCCCCAGTTCTCTGCCCCATTATCTTTTTCGGTGTAGTAGTTATCCGATAGGTAGGGATATACTGTTTCTTTTTTAAAGAATTTTATGTCTTTCTGCAGTTTTTATGTTTTTCTTTTTATAAGATAGTCTGCATATGAATTTAGATCTTTTTCTATGTCATCCAGTGTCTTTTTTACGTCTTCCACTATTCCTGATTTTTTGATTTTATCTTCAAGTTCTGCAATTTCCTGTGCCAATTCCTGTAGCATTCCTTTGGATGTTTCCACTATTAGCATCATGTAGTCCCTGGAGCACCTGTTCGATATCATGGACCAGCGCTCCAGGAACTCCCTGATGTGTGTGAATAGGCCTGGGATATTCCGTATCCTAAGTCCCTGTGGTATGATTCCAGCTTTTAGGTATTGGAGCATGAAATGCCCATGCTGTTCTATGCGCTTTAACTTTTTTCTTAGCCCCAATAAGGTGTTTACATCCTTATTTTTATCCTGACTATTATGCTGGTAATTTGGCCATCGTAGCAATATTTATGTTCTTAATTAGTGTCTAATGAGCTAGTAAAGTGTAATTTTTGTATTGCACTAATAGTTATGTCTCGCACCCCAGCCCGAGGCCTACCCTCAACTTCGGGATTCGCTAGATCAGATTGGTTAGACCTGACAAGTACTTGTCGTCTCTGCTATGAAACTTATGAACCCCTCACGGACCTGCCGCGAGTATATCTTTCTAGAAAAAACGGGGCCCCTGCCTAATAGGATAAACCCTAGCAAGGTTAAGTATTTTTTGGAAAACAGAATGTGCACACCGGGTTATGTGTACTGGTAGTTCGCGAGTAACTTAGACATGCATATTTTAATAAATCATTCTTCACCCATAGAATTCTGATATATGTTGTTTATTTTTTATATATTTGATATTTATTATTTGTTGCTTTGTTTCCTTTTTTTCTTTCCTATTTTTCTTTTTTTCACATATATATACTCTTGTCGGTTATTTTTTTTGGTACAAAAGACATTTTTACATACAAAACATTAAGATGGTTTCACATAAAAACTGTTTTTTTTAAAACAATATCATCACAGTTTGAGACTTAATATAAACGCAGAATTAATTCCTTCAACGCGTTTCGGCCGTTCGCCTTCCTCAGGAAATCTGCCTTGTTCTTTGCTACATTGACAGTGGCTAAAATGATGAAAAAGTAATACTTTAGTATTCATCTTATGCATAGGTTTGTATAATCCTCATGTCTAGCTGCTTACTTCTATCCTTTGTATCTCTATAAGTGATTATATTTATCTTGTTACATTTATGCAAACCCCCCAAGTGATCAGTAAGCCCTCACTGGTTAGGTGCTGTCATATCTACATACATATGCATTTATTTACACACCATGTACATACTTTTCATCTATTTCATTTTATATGTATTATTCTATACAATATGTACATCTGTTGTCAGATTTACTTTTTTAACTCTTTAGACATCATAGTTTGGCCTATTGCTTGCAGATGGGAGCTTCAAGGGTATAAGACAAAACTCATTGGGTGTGAAGGAGCCCGGGACAAATAACCCCAAATGGAAGAGAATACTTCGCTTGGAGATATCTCCCATTTTTCCTATGCTTTCTATTTGTGCAGAAAGTAGTATTCTAGTACCCTATTTAATTGAATGTCGAGGCTTCTAATAGTTTTGTTTCTCAACTTGTACCAGGCTATCTGGGAACTGGTTCTTTGTTTCTAAAAAAGGGGGAGATATATCTATTAACGCCTTTCTCTTGTGTGAAGACTATTATTTCTCTATCCCGCTGCCCGGATTACCTTAATTAATGGTTATCTTTAACGGTACGTGGCTGTCTACCCGTCCTGTTTCCAAAGTGGCAAAAATGCTTCTTTTATATAAATCCGGTGCACAGGTGTAAAGGTTTTTACCTATATTGCAAGACACAAGGACATCGTTTTCGATTTGGATTATAAATGGTATTTACACATTATATCACTGTGTGGGTCTTGCGTCAATTACCTGCAGATAGTATTAAAGATCTGTTACTTTTGGTTAAATATGCCAAGTTCAACAAATTTGCATCTTCATACTGCTCCGTTAAGTTTGCTGCCTCGTTCCGTTTAAACCGATCCCGAAGTCCGGATGATCAAAATGCTTCGCAGACGCGGGCCCACCGGTCTCTTGACTTCTTGTGACTCGTTTGAACCAAGACATGTTCTGCGTTACAGCTCTCGTGCCTCGGGCTGCTGACACCATGGTGCCCTAAATGTTGACGAGCTCCCACACCTCCGGTTCGTACGCTGTGAGGTACTTCGAGTTGGGGTGTCGGTTCTTCAGGATCACCTTGTCACCGACCACCAGGGACCTGGGTCGAGTCCTCCGTGACTGGCTTGCTCTATCATTGGTGTGTTGTCTTCTCTGCTGGGTAGCGTTTTGGTCCAGTTCCGGTAGATGCCATGAGGGGCCTGTTGGCACACAGTCTCTTGGAAATTCCCTGAAGAGTAGATGCACTGCCGCACATTAGGTGGTACAATGGGGCGTCTGTCGATATGCGCTCAGAAACTGAGATAGGCAATCTTCCGCTGCTTCTCCTTTCTCAACTCCGATCTGAAGGGCCTTGTTTAGCGTGCGCATAAATCTCTTGACTTCTCCGTTCGCCTGTGGCCATTGAGGCGTGATCTTCCTGTGGCAAATGCCCTGTGTCGCCAAATAAGCTTGAAACTCTTTACCTTGGAATGGTGCACCGTTGTCCGACCGTATTTCTGTGGGTAAGCCCATCATTGCAAATGTTCGGTCTAGCGCTAGCTTGACATGGGTGAATGCGGTGGAAGGCACTACTCCACCACTGGGAAACGTGAGTGAGAGTCTATGATCACTAACGTGTGTCTCCCGTCTGGCAAGGATCCAAAGTCGATACTTAGTTTTGTCCACGGTTCTGTGCATGGTTCTTCTGTGATGACCGGATGTGGCGCAGGGTCTTGGCCTGTGATGCCACACGAATGGCAGTCACGCACCTCCTCCTCCACTGCGAGGTCCATGCCCAGGAACCACACCATATTGCGCTGCCGCGCTTTGGTTTTCGGTACCCCTTGGTGCCCTTGGTGTGCGAGGCGCACCACCTTCTTCTGTAGGCTCGAGGGGATCACGATAGCCGTGCCACGCAGGACTATTCTGTGGGGTCCTTCACTGAGCTCACTTTGAGCTCTCCAGATCTGCTGTCGGAACGACTTTTCCTCAGGCGTGAAGGCACTTGCGCCATCCAGGATATGCTTCCAGCTCCAGTCCGCTAGCGTTGCTTTGGCTCAAATGAGGCGCTCATCCTCCTGTGTGGTCTTCCCAATGTCCACGAGTGTTAAGGCCGCGGGGCATGCTTCCTGCGACAGCATCCTTATGAACTCCTCCCCCTCCTCAGTGTCGTCTTGGTCTGTGGCGGGAGAGACAACCTTCGGGGGCCGAGACAGGAAGTCCGCTGGATTGTCGGCCCCCGGCAAGAAGATGACTTCAAAGCGATATGTCTGTAGTTAGACAGCCCATTGTTTAATTCGCGGAGGGCGAGTCTAGCTGTCCCTGCGAATAGAGGCACCAACGGCTTGTGGTCCGTGACGACTTTGAATTTGTGGCCATATAGGTACAAGTGAAAATGATGGCAGGCCCACTTGATGGCCAGGGCTTCACGTTCAATCTGCCCATAACGCATTTCGGTGGATGTGAGAGCTCGACTGTCGTAGGCAGTGGGAACCCATTCGTGAGCCTCGGTCTCCTGCATGAGCACGGCGCCAAGCCCGACTGGGCTAGCGTCAACTACAACTTCCGTGCGACGATAAGGACGGAAATAGGCCATGACCTTGTCGTCTATCAGCGCTTCTTTGACAGCAGTGAACGCGTTGTCTTCCTGTGCCGTCCATACCCAGGGCTGACCAGCCTTGGTCAGTGCCCGCAGGGGTTCCGAAAGGGAGGCTAGATTGGGGATGAAACAGCCACAATACGTCGTCATCCCGAGGAAACTCCTGACTTCCGTACTCGTGGTGGGTCTGGGTGCTGAGCGAATGGCTTCCGCTTTCTTCGGGTCGACACGTAGTCCATCTCTGGAGAACACATATCCAAAGAACTCCACTGACTCCTGGTAGAAGGAGCATTTGGTGCGGTGCAAGGTAAGGCTGTGATCCGCCAGGTGCTGCAGGGTGGCTCTGAGATGGGCGTGGTGTTCCTCCAGAGTCTTGGAAAATACCAGGATGTCATCACTTAGATTAATGACACCGGCTAGTCCGGAGAGGGTTTCCTCGGTCGCATTCTGGAACACTTCAGCGGCAGAGGAGACGCCGTAGCTCAACCGCATATATTGCCGTAGGCCAACATGTGTCGAGAAGGTAGTTATGTTGCGGCTGTCCGGGTGGGGCTCCAGCTGGTGGTATCCCGCATTTAGATCCAGCTTCGAGAACCAGCGGGCTCCGTTCAGGTCTGCGACTATGTCGTCCATCGTGGGGGTAAGGTGCCTTTCTCTTTTGACAGCCTTATTCGGGAGACGCATGTCCATACATAGACGAATGGCGCTGGGTTGCTTGGGCTTCGGAGCGACCACAAGGGGGGGGACCCAGGGTGTCGGGCCAGACACCTTCTCGATGACTCCGAGTTCCTCGAGTTTCTGTAATTCTTCTTCCACCAGTTGGAGGTCCTCGGCGGTGTGACAGCTGAGTAGCGTGCCACGTTTTCCTCCGGTCACATGGAACTTCGTCTTCACCTCATGTCCGTTGCTGGCTACCACCACGTCTATCACCCCGCGCAGGGGCAACGGATCATCGCTATCATAGGTGTAGATTTTGGCTTTGGACGGCGAGAGAGGCGGACGAGGGGAGAGGCTGCCGTACTGTATGCTGTCCATAACGTTCACTGATGCCCCTGTGTCAATCAGGGCTTGTACCCGGGACCCTGCGATCTGCATGTCGCACATCGGTGGCGGCCTTCTTCGGGCACCGTCTCTGGCGAAGATGGACACGAAGTATACATCGTCATCATCGTCTTCCAAGTTGAACGCCGCACGGGACGCATCACTGCAAGGACCCGGGTCTTCGAGCGACAGCTGTCGCACGATTTGGGCAGGTCCTCTCGCGCTGGGGTTGGTTGACCGTCGAGTGCCGCCGCTACGGCAGACTTTCGCGAAGTGGTTCTGTTTTCTGCAGTGTCAGCATGTCTTGCCCTTCGTGAAGCATCTACCTCCCGCTGGGTGATCCATCCCGCTATTTCCACAGGGAGCTGCGGCGCCACTCTCGTGTTCCCTCTTGATGTCTGCTGTCGTCGGTGTATCACATCAAGGTGTTCTTCCTTGATCACTGGCGTGCAAGCTGCAGTTCCAGGCCGGTGCAGAGCGGCCTCCATTTCGTCTGCGTGGGCATTGGACAGCTCGTGCGACAGAGCCAGCACAAGGATCTCGTTGAGCGAGATGCGCGGCTGCCTGAGGATAAGGTGCCGGAGTTGGACAGACCTGCACCCCTGGATGAGTTGCCCCTGAAGCTCTGCCCTTTGGTCTGGCAGTTCACAGGCGGTCTCAAGTTTGCGGAGTCGCGCATAATATGCGTCAATAGATTCGGCTTCGCCTTGGCGCGCTTGGCGCAGCTTGAACCATTCATAATCTGGGTTGACACGTGGGTCAAAGTAGTGATTCAGTGCGTTGACTGAGTCTGTGTAGTCGTCTGCTTTGCCTCTTTTGGGCAGCGTTTCAAAGAGCTCATACAGTTCGTCGCCGCCATAACACATTAGTAGTAGTGAGCGTTTGACTCTTCCGTCTGTTTCCCTAGCACCAACAAAGTAGTGGTCCAGGCGGCCAATCCACAGTCGCCATCGTGCCGTCTTCGTGAAGGGATCAGAAAGTTTGCTGAAAGGCGGCAGGGGAGCGGCGACTCCATGGCCTGGATGCGCAGGCGTCGTGACTGCGACAGGTCCTTGGGCACCCACGCCAACCGGTGGTGCTGCAGCGTTCTGTGGGCCTACGGCCTGCGGTGCCTGCGCAGCAGGGGCTGCTGTTCCATCATTGGCGGCGGCTTGATTTATCTCCCAGGCGGGCGTGGGCCTGTTGGCTGTCTGCGGGCGTCAGTATCACTGCTCCCCACCCTTTTCCGATGTCACCGGCAGCGCTGCAGAAGAAGAGCACGTTGTTCCGCTGCGGCGGTGGCCAAGGATAAGAGGGCCTCACCACCAAGTGTGTCCCAACCGTGGTACAGGCTGTGGGGGGGTGTGAGTCTAGACGGGATCACGGATTGTCCAAGAAAGTGGGCCCTGCGATGAGCCAGTGCATCACCCTTCCCCCACTAGGCCTGTGTTCCTCGGCGACTCACGGGGAGGCTGGCAGGGCGCTCGTGGTCAGGCCGCGTAGGCAGAATGGGCAGCTTGAGGGGCGGGCGCCGTGTGTCTGATCCGGCGGCCCGCTCCTGTGGTACGTGGGGCGGCACAGCAGGGAGCACTGTCGTGCTGAAAGGCCTCCCACGGACTGGGAAGGGCCGTTGCAGCCGCCGGCAGGAGCGGTCGACACCTCCCGCGTGGTAGGGCTCACCTGTGCGCCTCGCCGGGTGCAAAGACAGCGTCACGGGAGAGGTCCGCACCGGGTCGCGGGTGCCGGGGCTGGCCAAGGAGCAGATCCGGGCGGCAGGTGTCCTTGAAAGAGCCGCGATTGCTGAGGCTCGAACGCCGGGCGTGAGCACAGCCAGTAGTGCAGGCGTAGCACCAAGCGACCGCGGGCGAGGCGTAGGGAAACCCGCCTCGTCGCCAATGTGGTGCCGTAGCACAGGGGCAGGGACCACCTAGGCCGCAGAGTGGGGCCTAACTTTCACTCTGAAATAATCACACACTGACGCTGAGCGGTCTCGCGCCCATTTATTTATACTCTTCAGGGCGGGCCCGCCCTCGGGGTGCATGGGTGCGTGCGTGCTGGTGTACGTGTGTGCGTACATGCGAGTGTGGACGGGCGGGGTGGTTCCGTCAGTACAACCCCTAAACTCACACAGCACAGTATTGAATGTTGCGGCAAGATGTAGTGGGTGTCCCCTGATGCCATCTTAACACACCATGCTGTGCTGACCCTGGCCGATATTACGGCCATTACTGCCTTGTGGGCTAGCGAGAATTGATCTGGTCGGACCCAACGGGTAAGCACACATCCAGGAGGCGACCCTACGACCACCCTATCCGGTAAACAAAGGGATGGGTCGAAAAGACCCGAAACAAAGGTTGCTGCAATTTACTAAGTCTGCTGAGAAACTGGCAAACCCAGAAAGCATTATGACTGAGGGAGGCATGGAGGTGTCGGGCGACGGAGACGCCCCTACTGGATCTGGTGCACTTTTGCAGGAACTGCGAGCTGGCTTCAGGGCATTAGCCTGCCATTTTGATGCCCTCGAGAAGAGACTAGATACCATGGGAGCCAAATTAGATGCGCCTAGACAGCACTGAGGGTAGGATTTCTCCCAAGAAGTCAGAATGGAAAGGATCCTTGGCGCGCAGTAGGCGAAACAAACATACACATTCTTTGGGTTCCAGAATCCACCTACACCAGCTGCATGGATATATTTGTCAAAACCTTGCTCTCTGACATTTTTGGTAAAGACGCCTTCATTTCTACATTTCTGGTAGAGCGTGCCCATCGCTCCCTAGGGCCAGGGCCTAATCTGGGCTGCCCACCGAGACCCATCAGTGCCCACCTTCTAAATGTTGGGACAGGGACACGGCATTGAGATTGGCTAGAGGGCTGGGTTCCAAAACCTGGCAGGGCTCAATGCTGTCTCTCTTTCCTGATTTCACAGCTATGGTGCAAGAGGCGAGGCGCAAATATTCGGGTGTCAAAGCTGCTCTTCGAAATCTGGGACTCCCATATGACATGGTCTACCCTGCTCGCCTCCAAGTTGATCTGCCAACACCTGCCTCCTACCAGTACCCCGCACAAGAACAGCAACTTGGGGAGACAGACGCTTTCTGGTTGCTATGCCAAAGCTCTGGAATCTTCTGCCACTTACTATCAAAAACGCCCCCAACTTGATTAGCTTTCGTAGGCTCTTAAAGACATGGCTGTTTAACCAGTGAATTTCTGTTTCGGCTCCCCGCTAGCCCAACATGCGCCGAGACACCTTCGGGTATTTGTTTGCGCAATAAAAATCTCATAAAAAAAATAAATAAATAAATATACTGGGCCTATCTCAAATTTTTGATACCCCATAGTCTGTACAATTTTGCAAAGTCTATAAAAGGAGTGATGGACACAGATCGAACAAAAAGTCAAGAGTTTCCTCTCCACACAGTGGCTCAGTGGCCAGTGTGGAACTTTTTTCCAATGGGTAACAGTATTCTGCTTATGTAGAAATAGTACGGATGAGGTACAAGATCGAAAATGTATAGAGGTGCAAGAGTCACCTTGTTGATATTGCAAGTTGGGTTCTGGCGTGGCGTTGTCACACCCCCACTGTGTGACATGTATTGTTTGTTTCAGCGACCGAGATATTACTTTGCTGTTTGATGCTTTACTGGGTAATTTACATGAAGCAAATTACAGAATTATTAGTGGGGAGTTTTCTTGCGTGGGGGTACACAGGGATGGGAGGGGGAGAAGGGGATACTCTAGGGGTTGGTTAGGATTATTTCTGACAAAACACACAAGGTGATGGACGGAATGTTGCACATTGGCAAAACATTCACCGCCAGTCACAGATCTGGGTTTAATCCATTGTTATTTTGCTCACTACGCCACCCCAGTTCAGACATGGCCATATGCAAATCAGTCTTGACCCTGTGCCTCATGGGACCAGTCCAGCTCGAACTGCCAAGCCATGTCTTCCCTGGACCGGAATCAAGCATCCTAGAACCGGTTTCTGGCTATCAGCAGTCATAGCTTGACTCCAGTGGCGTAGTGAGCACGAGACCCACGTCTGGGCATACCCTTCCCACATAGAGCGACCAGCGAAACACACAAGGTGATGGACGGAATGTTGCACATTGGCAAAACATACACCCCCCAGTCACTGATCTGGGTTTAATCCATCATTATTTTGCTCATCACGCCACCCCAATTCAGACATAGCCATATGCAAATCAGGTCCTGACCCTCTGCCTCATGGGAACAATCCAGCCTGAACTGCCATGAGATTTCTGTCACAGTTAATTCACTGCTGTTCATCGTGTATTAATATTGTTCTATACTTGCAGTCTACATATTATGTTGCAAACTATGATGATGAGTAGGTTGTCTGCGATTTCGGATGTGAACCTGGTCACCTGGAATGTTAGGGGCTTGAATAATACCAGAAAGGGAAAGTATTTTTTAAATTATTTACAGGGTCATACGTCTGACATTGCATTTGTACAAGAGACTAACTTTTTCTCCGACCTCCCATATAACTTTTGCCTCTAGCTTGAGCGCGCACCGTTATTTTGCTAACTATAGTACATACTCTAGGGGTACAGCTGTACTGATACATAAGCGTTTGCCCGTACAACTATACAAAGTACACAATGATGGAGAAGGATGTTACCTACTGGTGACTGGGAAATTAATGGGGTACTGCATTTCTCTGAGTGTGCGTGTATGCACCTAATGTTGTTGTTCCTGTATTTTTTCATGGCTTACACGCGCAACTCCTACAATTGGACACAGATTACATCTGTGTGGTCTGGAGATTTGAATCTCCTTCTTGATCCGGAAAATGACAGTACAGCAGACAAGCCCAACACCAAACCCCACGCACACCACTCAATGAGGGATCTTTGTGACTCGATGGGCCTGATAGACATATGGCAGCTGCGCAGTCCGACAGGCCAAGCGTACACACATTATTCTGCCCAATACGACACCTGGACAAGGCTAGACTACTGGCTGATCTCCCCCAACATAACACCCTGGTTTATGTCGATTCTCCACCTCCCTAGAACATATTCAGATCACTCCCCGGTTGTCTTGCAAATACGGGTCCCGAGACCTGAGGGTAGTGAGAGACAATAGAGTTTTCCTGGGAAGGCTCTGAATGACGCAGTGTTTTCCATAGAGCTGCGAGAAGGAATAGTGACATATTTTGAACTCAACAAGGGCTTGGTCAGTACATGGGCTACGCTAAGGGAGGCCTTTAAAGCTTATGCAAGGAGGGGTATGCATCTGCAAACATGCTGGGGTATTGAAAGCATCCAGAGGCAATATTTCTCACATAGAGCAACAATTAAGTGTGATTGACAAAGATCAAAGTAAGAGTCCCAACCCATCCAGACTTAGCTGCAGACTATTACTTTTGACTGAATTCAGGGAAGCAGCAGAGTGTGAAACTAACTTTCTCGGGAAATATGCCACTGCGAGGCACTGTGGCGAAGGCGACAGACCGGGTCACAGACTAGCACAGCTTTTGAAGCCTCCAACTGGAAAAGCCTATGTCACATGCATCCACTCTAAGACTGGTCAGATGCCTACAGATACCCCCCTGATCAGAGATGAGTTTCTAAAGTATTACTCCCATGCTGCGCAAAGTGGTTGTGCTTCTTCCAAAACCTGGAAAGGATCCAACAGTTTGCGGATCATATCGGCCATTTTCGCTCTTAAATTTGGATTATAAGAGCCTTGCCGAAATGATTGCACTTAGACTTGCAATGCTGCTTGTTCGTATTATATCCCCGGCCCAATCAGGATTTATTCCCCATGTAGACTGCGCTTTTTTTGCGTACCCTATTCACAGTAATACACAGAATTGCGCCGGAAGTGCCAGCTGCTGCTGTCCTACTGGACACAAAAGGCTTTTGATTCTTTAGAGTGGCATTTATTCCTGCCAGTGATGAGAAAATTGAGCATACCAAAGGGCTTTGTTGACCTCATCGCTTTACTGTACACTGCTTCCAGTGCTAGACCATGTTTAAATGGCATGCTGTCACCCTCATTTGCTCTCACAAGAGGAACTAGGCAGGGGTGTCCTCTGTCTCCGCTGTTGTTTATATTAGCCCTCGACCCTCTAGTCAGACATTTTCAGGCAAAACACCTACATAGAGTTCTCCAGTTCAACGCAGGCCCGCTACTAGTCTCACTTTACGCTGACAATATTATATTATATGTCTGCGACCCCTAGGTAAATCTTGATCCACTCATCAGAGAGATAATCTGGGTTGAGAGCTTCTCTGGATTGGGTACAAACTGGAGTAAATCCGAGATTTCCCCCCTGTCGACTGGCCTAGCAAATTAGGGTTAGGATTGTGAATTCGGGCTGGCATGCTGCATGGAGTTAGCCAGATATCTAGGGATTCAAATCCACAGGGACATGGAGCAAATTATTCTGCGGAATTATGGGCCAGCTTTGCATAATTTAGAGATGCAGATTGAACATTGGCTGAAACGCCCAGTCTCGCTGGCTGGAAGAATCGCGTTAATGAAGAGATTGTGACAGGAGACAGGAGTGTTATCTTAGGTTTTTCCAGGGATCAGAGCTATGCTTCTGCTTGTGTGGCTTTATGCTACTTGGCCCATGGTTGAGGTGTCTTCTACTGAAGTCTCCGACAGCTGATACGGTTCTGATGTCAGCCTTATTAAATGATTCTAGCTTAGGGTTGCCCTTTCAAGGTAGTTTAGGGAGAGATAGCTTGCTCATGCTTACTTTGGAGAATCATCAGATGAAATGTAATTCTCAATTCTTTTTCCGGATCGTCTGCATCATCCTTATAGAGCTAATCATTTGCTTTGTATTATATAGGATACATCTCTTCAGGAAATTTGGTCTTATCTTGGTCTTTCTGTACTTTAATATGATTATGTTGAGATTGGTCGACATTGATGTGTTTCTATATTTAGAATGAAACCCTACTAACTCCGATTAAGTTGTCAAGTGGATTATTGTGTGGCCACATGGGTTGCACAAAAATGAGATGTTAACATGTAATAGTTATCTCCCTTTACCTCTTGTGCTGCTAGAAAGGGCACCCCTCTGGAGATCAAGGTTTGACTGGGCCCAAGCTCCAACACAGTCACTGTACTATATTAGGGTTGTATTTTATGAACTGCAGTAACTAAAGGATCTCTGTCACAAAAGCAGTAATCCACTCAACTATCAACATAAATTACAGATCTGTGATCAGCACCCTATGCGTTCTTTGCAGCAGGCCAAATCTGCCACTAGAGAAAACTCAGAGAGAGCACAAGAAACTTGGCAGCAGATGTTTTTAATCGTAAGTTATTGCTAATTATGGCACCCCTAACCCTGATGTCAGCGCCCCCCTTCCCAGGTTAGCGCACAGTGCAGCCTCATTGATTGCCCTGTATATCATGACAGTGCCTAGTCCTGTAGAGGCCTGGCTCAGACTGAACTCAGCAAGTACCAGGCCAGCAGATGCATGAAGTGATGGCCCTTGCAGGACGAAAAGAAGGTGCGCATAATGCCGTCACTGGCGCTGTGTATTAGGGGAAAAAGCAGCGCAATTGCGTCTCAGGATCAATCACTCTGTGGCCTTATAATGAAGCCACAGCTTGATTGAACATGTCCTTCATCATCCAGCCCCCACGCTACATTAAACACAGACCTGCAGGGACACAGACAGGCTAGACAGACCATATCCAATTCAGGCTTTGTTCTCATGAATTTTAGCTTTAAAGCTGCATTAGAGCAAAGCAAGGATTGGTTTGGGCAAGTGAACCTAGCACTCAAAAGGAGCATAAGAGGGCTGTGCTGCATTCCTCTGGACTCCCTAACAAAGCGCTGGTTCAAGGCCTAAAATGTGCATGTCTAGTTGCCCACAGTTCAAGGCCTGTCCAACCCGACATTGACTTATTTTTTTAACCTATGCACTTATTGGCCCACAGCTCTCACGATCCCAAGAAGAAGCAGACCATGAATACCTTCCTGACTGAGAGAGATCATTAGTGAAAGTTGTCTCCAGCTGTACCTAAGCTTCTGTTTTCTGCATTTTGCTTCAGGATTGCTGGCAAATGTCTCCTGTTGAAGCATGAGGTTAAATAAGGACCAAAATACTGACAAGGAAGTCTGTTTTCTCCTGTGGAAATTCCCTCTGAGGCTGAATGGTATAGAAGGTCTAGAAATAGAGGAAGAACCGCAGTGGACCATATGATGCTGAGCACTTCTTTTCAACCTTGAAGCTGAACTGTTGAGATCACTTCAAATGGAAGTAGTTTACTTGAGTCGGGGTAGACAGTTCTGAAGCTAAGAGGACTTCCCTTTAAGGTAGTCTTTTGCACTTTTGCATAAACTATGCACTTTGTGTAGAACTTCCACTGTAGGAGGGGTGGTAGCTGCAATCTGTCCTGAAGGAGTTGGCATTGTCTATGTCATTTTCCTGCTCTGTGCTTGGCACAAGGTTTGTGGTTATAGTGAGGCTGCCTGATCATCAAAACATTTGTTGGAAGCAGTCTACAGGTTTGCTTTCCTTGAGATATTTTAACTCAAGAAATGTTCCTAAGGCTCAAGGTAAAAGCTTTCAGCACCAGGTTCTATCCAGCTGAGTTCACTTGTGGATCATCCACCTAATCAGCCTAAGACCTGATTTAGATCTTGGTGGACAGGTTACTTCATGAGAACGGTAACATATATCCCATCCAGTGGAATATAAATCCCATTATATTCTATGGGATTTATATTTCGGCAGATGGGATATCTGTCACTTGTGATGGAGTAACCCTTCCGCCGAGGTTCTATCCAGCTGAGTTCACTTGTGGATCATCCACCTAAGCAGCCTAAGACCTGATTTAGATCTTGGCAGACGGGTTACTTCACGAGAACGGTAACATATATCCCATCCAGCGGAATATAAATCCCATTATATTCTATGGGATTTATATTTCGGCGGATGGGATATCCGTCACTTGTGATGGAATAACCCATCTGCCCTAAGTGTTTCTCAGCGGCATCAAATCACGATTGAATTTTTCCCCTTTGTTCACTTTTCCCACAAGATAAAATGTAACACCATTTTCCAATGCGTTTTTAGCATGATTTTTTCTGTAATACTTAATTCATCCTTTAAATTAAGTTCATTTTTGTGCACTTTTTATTATGGCATCCTTGTATATTTCATTAAAATAGTTTGAACTTATTATTTATTAATATACTGTTTTCTGACTACTTGTTGCACACATACCACTTTCCTTTTCTCTATGCAATGACTTAAAGTTTCAATCTAACATCCTGCTTTGTATTAATGTGACAATAATCCTTCATAAAGAATTTAACCCAATCAGGAGTGGAGCCCTGAATACCAAGAACCTGATTCACAAAGGTAAACTTACACTTTTATGTAAGTTTACAATTGTTTGCTATTCACCAAAGTAGTTTACGAGTAGTATCTTTATGACTACAGAGTCTCTGCATATAAAAAAATTGGACTCCTATCTTTGTATGTGCGTAGACTTCGCAGTCGTAAATACACCACTAGTAAAATACCTCTGAGAATAGCAAACAATCGTAAACTTACTTATATGAATCAAGCCCCAATTATTTTTGGATGCAGCAAAAGCGCGACAAGAATGAATGTATTAAATGTAGTCAACAAATTTAATAAACTCAGTGACACCCACTCCCTTCTGGTCTGCCATGCATGTATTGCTTTCCTGGACTGCAGTTTGGATGAATTTCTTGTCCTCTCTAGGCCTGTTTGAAGGAAGACAAGTAGATTATTTGATTCTATATTTTCATGACATAAAGCGTTTCTCTCTTTCCAGTGCTTTTGTAGGGTGGGGCCGATTTGAGCGTAATGATAATTGTCTATTGTTGGGATAGTCTGTTATATTTTTTTCAAGAGCATTATACCTGTAGCAGTTTCAGGCTTAAAGGTTCTTGTCTTTTTATCTAGGACCCATTATTACACATTCTCTGTTTGACCAATAATTCTAGAAAAGAGTTTTACTGGGAGAGAACGATTAAAGTGTTGATCGCTTGCTGCTCTTGTATATTTTTTTAAGCTTAGTGATACTTAAAGTATCTGCATAATCATGTTCCCTGGGGGAATAGGCCAGGCCTGCCTAATGTATTGTCAATTACTGAATGATTTTGAAAATGTTAATTTTTAAGACCATTTGCAAGTTGTACATACATTGTCTGAGAATTGGAAATAATGCTTGTTTTGACTGCTAATAAGGAAGTATAGTTTTAACTTTGGTTAATGTAATATTACGTTGTATATATACTAGAGTCTTGTATTTTCAAGAATTGAAACCTTAGACATGGCTGCATCAGTTTTGAATGGACCCTCAATTGTAAGATACAGCAGGGATGGCTGGTATCTAGGGCTGTGACAAGGAAGTTAAGGACTTGTAATAATGAAGATCACAGGTAAATAATTGCATTATTTTCTCACCTATTTCCAAATCCTGACTATGGACTTGAAACAGCCTTGGCTCAAGATCCTTACAAGGGAATATATTTCCCCATACATTATGGGAAATCATATCAGTGAATCTTTATTCATGTTAGCCTTGAGCTCAGCTGAAATAGTAAGTTTCGACACACCCTGAAAACATACAGACTATCACCAGTTCTTGATCTTCATACGAGTATGAAGCACACCTCTGTATCTGAATAAAATCCATCTGCAGGTGTAAAAAGGGGCCACAAGGATGAGTGTATTGAGCGGGGTTGGTCTTGATTATTTTCCCATCATTATTGGGCTGATAAGTGACACAAGATTGACAAAGACTTTGGGTCACAGGAGAAAAGAAGGGTGCCTACTAGTGGGTTTCTGTGGCACGTATCATGCAGTCCCTACCAACATGCTCCATGATACAACCATGCAAGGTAAACTTTTGGTGCAAACATGTGCCCAACGTAGGCTCTCCCCACCCCTCAGGGTCTCTTTAACATATCCGCTTGATCCAATACTAGTTCTCACTCTCAGATACTCGTTCCTGCAACAGGGATACATCTTTAAAAGAAGGTATAAGGAGCAAAACAGTTTGCACAACATACACAGTAACATGCAGATAGTGATGGGCAGCACACTTGATAATGGCTATTTGCTTAGGTACACCAGGGCACTTAAAATATTTTGAGCATATTGATCACTGTTCATGGGGGTTCTAGAAGATGTTAGGAACCCTAATTGAATCCCAAGGAACCTATGGGCATATTTACTAGGAAGGGGCGGAGCACGGCGTTAGCCACCTTAGCTTAATGCCACACTCCGCGATTTCCAAAACCCAAGGCTGCACCATATTTACAAGGATACGGTGCAGAATTGCATTTCCCCCTGTACCGCCAATGCAGACACCCTTGCACTACAGTGCAAGGGTGTCTACGTTTTAGGGGAAGATTTTTTATGCGCAGGAAAGGACACTTTATGCAGCACACATTGAAGTTGCAAAACGTCATTTTTTAAAATTCATTGTTTATGTGGAGGAAGAGACACCTTCCTGCACCTAATCAATCAATGGCCTTTTGCTGTTTCTATAGACTATGGGGCATATTATCAATGAAGTGGCAAAGAGAGGCGATAGCCGTCCTGGCTTGCATGGCTTGGCCAGAGTGCAAGGGTGTCTGTGAGCAGGGAGGTTTGTTTATGTGTTGGAAGGAGTTTAAACAAACCTAAAATGACATTTCGTAAATTTCATATGTGCTGCTTCGTGTAGCACACATGAAAGTTATGAAATGGCCTGTTGAAAAACGTTTTGTTCATGTATAGGAAGGGACACCTTCCTGTACGTGAACAGACCAAGGCATTTTGCTTTTTCCATGTCTGCTGCTCAAGGCTTCACACATCACATGGAAAAAGCATAAACGGGGAGAAATAAAGCATTTCTCTTTTTTTTGCCACCTTAAGACCAGGATTTTTCTGGTCTTAAGTTCGGCGCTGCCACCTATTATCGCCATGCTTGATAATCGGTGGCAGCGTCGAAGTGAATGGGTGTTGCGGCGGAACGCCCACCGCAACACACACTGCACGCTCCCTTTCACAATAAGTTTATTGTGAAAGAGGCCCTATTATCAAGTCAGCGTTAATCCAATTAACGTGAAGTGGCTTAACGCTGCCTTGATAATAGGATGATAAAATTATCGCTGCGTTATCGACAAAAAAGTGCAGATAACGCGGTGATAAAAGCCTTGCTGATATGTCCCTATGTGTGCTGCACAATGCAGCACACATAAAAACATCAAAAACGAAGAGAAAAGAAACATTTCTCCTCATTGCACCTGTTTAAGATCAGGATTTCCCTGGTCTTAATTTTAGCGCTGTCCTATATTTACGCTGCCCTTGTAAATACGGGGCAGCATCAAAATCAATGGGCGTTGCAGTGGAACGCCCACCACAACACCCATTGCCCGTCCCTTTCAAGCTAAGTATAGTGTAAAAGGGGGCCTTATTTACAAGGCAGTGTTAACGTGGCTTACTGCTCCCTTGTAAATAAGGTGAAGCAAATTTCGCCACAGGAACCTCACTAAAAGTGACGTTCCTATAGCAATAGGGACTAGTAAATATGCCCCATACAGCAAAGCATCACTCCAAATGCATACTTCAAATCCAGGTACACAATTACAATCTTTTAATTAAACAAGATGCCGGCACTAGTAAGTACAACAAGCTCAGATGCTTGGACAGACTTTTTATTTAGTAATCAACAGCGTCCCACAATCTTCGATTCAGCACATACAGTATAATCTGTAATCACAACACTTACATCATTGCTAAGACATGATCGATCAACAAAGTATATCAACTCACAATTGAGATTGGGATTTTGTTTAGCTCAATAAGAAGCTTAGTGACATGGGCGTGGATGATTAAGCACTCATTGGGTTATCCATCTGCAAGGGTGGGCATCAGGCAAGCAGGCTTCAGGATGGCATAACGGACAAGAGTAACATGTGAAGCAGACATCAATGAAAGCTCATACTAGGAAAATCTGCTTGTGGAGAGATGCTGGGCTTTAGTGGTGAGATGAATGATGACAAGGGAATGGGGCACAGCAACAATCAAATAGGAACTCAATACAATGTTTTCAGACCCTTCAACGAGAAGTGAATGCCAGATAGCAGAGAAATGGTGGGAACCTAGGCATGACTGAGTCCAGGGATGGAGAATAGTAATCCTAAGGCTTTTTCTGATCCTCATGCTTCTGGATCTGTACCCCAAAGACAATATTTTTGGAAGCCTCCTGAACAGGTGATGAAGTTAACATCTATTTTATTTGTACCAATTCATGTTGGGCATTTTAGACCATAGCAAAGGCTCAGGGGAGTATTTCCTGCTGTAATCTTGCAAGGGCTTTGCCACTGTGACATAGCCCAGGATACATTGTCTACATTACCTAGCCATGCTTAAGAAAGCACATACTGTGAAACGGCCAATGGACAGGCAACTTACAAATGTGTGACAGATGCCATTCATGGCCAAGGTATTGTGCTTCGGGGAGACAAAACTATAGTTTCTCTTTTGAAGCCTTGTGCCCCTTTTTGCCAGTTCGGTAAGGAGGTTGATTGAAACCAACAGCCTCTGATCTAAAGTAAGACATGGCAATATTAAGTCATCAAGGTACTGAATCAAAGTAGACCCCCAAGAAAAAACCAACCTGTCCAGGTCCTTCTTTGAAGCTTGGATTGGAAGAAGATTGATGGAGAGTCTGTAAATATTTGAGGGGGCCTCTGTCATGATAGTTGAGACCCTCAGAATGAGAAAGCTAAGAGAAACGGACTCTTTTCATGGCTGGGGATGGAAAAAAAGTTAGAACAGAAATCTACTAAGATAAACCTTCAGGTATTCGCAGGGATTCATGAAAGACTGGTGACCGAGTTGGGACCACAGGGATGCTAGGTATGACCACATTATTTAGTGTTCAGAGATCCTGCATGAATCTGTACATGTTGGCCTGCCTGGCTTTGCGTATTTTCAGAATTGGAGTATACCATCTGCTGAACATAGGTACCAGAAATCCCTGTTTAAGAAATTTAGCTATCACAGAACAAATCCTTCTCTAAACTACTGGTCTGAGTGAGTACTGAGGTATCCTAGGTAGCTTTTTCTGCAGGTCGATCTTCATTTTTATAACTTCTATCGAAGATATGAATTGCACATCATTGGCCCCTCTGGACCATGATGTGGGTAGTACCTGGGAAAGCAAATCGGTCCTAGTGCCAGTATCAATTATGCAACTGATATGTTTACCATTAATGAGGCAATCTACATTAAAGCCTTTCTGGTCTACTAGGATTAGGGTGTTCATTACATAGTTGGAACCTCTTGGGCAATCCTATAATTTGGGATAGCAATTTTTAATTACTTGGTGAAATTTAAGTGGTTCAGCAAGATCTGGCACATAAACATTGTATTTGGGCAGTCCGGCTTCCAATGTCCCAGTTGACCACATGCAAAGCAAGATCCTCCTATTCCTTGTGCCTTTCCTCTACCCCTTCTATCACCCCTTACTGCTCTTCCTCTGCCTGGACCTGTCTTCACCTCCTCCGTTTGTGCACTCTTTAAGAATCTCCACTCTCTTCCTTTTGATATTTGCTGCATGTGTTGTAATTTCAATTACATCAGTTTTGTTTCATTTTTTTCTTTCTTGCGAAGTCACGCAATTGTTCACAATGGTCACTAATTGTACTAATTTCCTAATTTGCCATACAGTACTTATTGTCATTGGTTCACTTCTTACATTTGGTAACAATCCCTACACGAAAGTAAAACCTACAGCTTCCTGAGCCATATCTGTCAGATGGCTACACTTGAATACCTTTCAAACACATCCTTAAACTTATCTACATAATCTGCGAGCACTTCATCCTTATACTGTTTCCAATTTGAGATCATAGTGCAATCTGTTTTCACTGGACACACATCTGCAACCACATTAAACAGTGCATACTTTGCAGCATTCAGTTCCCCATCATTTGTGGGATCTAACATCGGCCAATGCTGCTTTTCCCATGAACAAACCTGTAACTTTACTATCCACCACCAACCACAGTAGCTGATGCACATGCACCTAATTTGGTCTGTACACTTCAAAAACATTTTATAATTATTCCCAGAACTGGTTTGGGTTTCCTAATGCTAGGGAACTGCTTTTCAATGCTCATTAAGTATGGGAAAATCCCTGGGCCATTGACCATGAATGCCCCCCAGCACCAGGATAGTGTCTTAATGGAAGGAGGGTGTCAGGCAGATGGGGCGGGATCCTCATCATCAGTATTACTAGAATAGGGAGAGGGAAAACCTTTCCTAGCCAGTCGGTCTGGTATTAAGCTTTCTCTTGTAATTGTGGAGTATATTGTCTTTTCACTCACACCCCCTTAGCCAGGCACTTTACTGTCAGTCAATCACATCAGATTCGCCGACAGTCCTGCAGGAGCTGCTTCCTTTCCAGGTGCATCTCAGCTGGCATGGGGAACATGTTCAGTAAATCTTCCTCCCTGGTGTCTTTGCTGTATTTCTCATTTTCTTGTGGTTCAGTGATCTGGGAAATATATAGAGAGGAGACGATGATGCTGGAGAACAATCCCTAACTGTTATGAGCCCCAATGCACCCCAATATAATCCTTGGTAGCTACACAACCATTTACCTACATTCATCTTACCTTGCTCTGCCTAACTGTTCTTGCACTGACCTTTTACCTAGCTACAGGCTGAATAAATGTCGATCAATTTTCTCAAAAACCGGTCTCATTTATTATGCATGAGAATTCCTAGCATCATATCTTAATCCCCTGCCCATGACGTACACAGCAGGATTACAATCTTCTGTTTAATAACTCTGTACAAAAGTCACTGCTAATGTCATCCTTGGATGACAGGTCCACTATACATAAGGGCAATCCATTATATATCGAGATAGAATCCCTGATGGTATTTATTGGGTTAAAAAGAACCACATCTTCGCTCGTTAACCAGAGGAGAAGCTTCCACGCTGACACTACTTGATGAGGTTCCGGCTTGCGGAAGCTCCAGCACACAGTGGTCTGACATCCGTTTCGGGGTGTCTAACTCGAGACCAAGACGGGGCCCTTTGTTCTCTCCCATCAGGTAATGGGGTTGGCTCTTTCCTAGGGGATTCTTGGCTCTTACACCCACATACATGCTAGGTACACTTAGATAGGGTTTTCATCGTAGGAGTACGCTTGATTTCTGCCATGTATCAAAATTCCTGCCTATATTGACTGTTTTAGCCCCATGGTAGAATTATACCTTTTATTTACTCTATCCGTGCTTATAATCTTATACATCTGTTTCTGTCTTGTGACTGTTGCAGCAAACATGTTACATACTAGAATGATTCTGGTTCAATAAATACTTATTCAAAACGTCCCGATTGTATAGTCTGTATATCTCTCTGAGACTGGGTGAGTACGAGTGAATGAGCGAAGAGTACTGCACTGTTTCTACAATCCCTGAAGGCTCAATGGTTGTCATGTTCGATAGTTGCCAGAAACTATTTGCTCCTTGGTAAGGTTGCGGGGCTTATGGGGCTTATGGTGGCACTGTGAGCTAGCTGGTCTAAAGACTAACATTTCCTTTGGGGGTGTCTGGAATCAGTCTGGACACCAATTCCTTAGTTTCTGTTGTCTAAATATGCAGATCCTATGTATTATGAGAAACTACATGACATAACTCTGTCCCTTTGGTGACTTATTTGATACTCCAGGTTCTCTTGAGTGTTTTTCATAGTACAGGTTTTGGATTTGTGCCATGCCATTGCGAAGAGAGCTCACTGCTCATCGTGTATCTTGTTTTAGGATCCTTCCCCTTCTTTTCTAAATTTATCAATCTCTCTATATCAAAGTTACCTAGTTAAGGAAAGGATTTCTTTTCATCTTTATTAGTGAGTCCCACCCCCTCTAAATTATTGCGTGTGACGTTACCTTATTGATGGTAGACAGTATGGACAGGGTGCCCCTTTTAGTGGGGGCTCACTAGATTTTAGAATTTCTGACCCCCATCTGTTTTCACACACAAAAAAGAACAGGGAGAAGGACCACTGCTCAGCCCATGGAGGAGCTGAGCGGTGATAAAGGAAACAGAGTAGGGGCTTCATCAGGTATTTCTCTAAGCGATCTTGTCGGGGGAGGAAAGGTGTCATACACTGACACCAAAGATCCTCTTTCATTCAGTTGACCTTCTGTCAGTTGTTCAGAGGTGCTAGCAAAGGTGCTAGGGTGGCTAGATCAGAGGGTCTCTTTCTCTCATACATTCATCCTTCATGGTTCTATACTTTGGGTGCATGCACTCTGGCCAATATCCCCCCACACTATTTCTAGACCCGCTCGCCCAAAACCATGGATTCACATATACACTCTCTGTCTCTGGACTCCTCCAATTCCTACCTACCAAACCAGTCTACTATCCTGCCATCTCCTACCCAGATGACACCTTTTTGAATTTTTAAAAGATATCTGAGAATCACAAAATAATATAGACGATGCAAGCAAGCAAGCACAGTACTGTAAGTGCAGTTAGACTTTACCTAAATTTGGTTCAATGTGCTTACTCTGCCTCGCTGAATCGCAGGTCCAGTACTGAGGTGTGCTGCACTCCAGTTGCCCTGGAAAACTTGCGAAGTCTGGTCCAGTGCTCCCCTTGTCGCCTAACATAGATAGCTTCCGGCTTACAATACACCAGGCTGTAAAAGAAAGTTACAGCATTTGAGATAGACTTTAAAGTCCTAACATGCATTTATTGCAAAATATCCAATATGCAGGCAAAAAACAATGTAAGACAATTTCCATTCCAAAGATTTTGCCCTATTACTGTTGGAATATATAATGCTAAAATCCATTAATTAAATGGTCATTTTTATATAGTTTTTCTCAATACCAGTTAATGGAAGCAGGACCATGTGATTTGAAATGCAACACTGACTGATAGCAACTATGGAGTAGGTGCCAGGATCTTCTAAAAAATGTGCGAAGACCTTGATGAACAAATACTGAATGCAAAGTCAGATTCTGACGCCACGATTTTCTAAAATTCTCGCTTTGTGGTGCCAATCCCCAGTATGAGGCTAAGCTTAAGTGCAGAAAATTTGCAATTGTACTATGCCAAACAAAATGGCTCCAGCGTATTAAAAATACATGTAACTTAGCTGGCATGCTAGGATGAATTGGTCTACAGACTGGTATAAAAACAGCAAAGCAATTCATTGATAAAATGCAATGGTACATGTTATAAAGGGGGTTTCTGGTTGGCTAGGGTACACACCTAAGCCAGGTGGAACCCTCCACTCTAGTCAGGGCAAGTCAGTTACACACCAAAGATAACCTGTGCTCACCCTCTGATAACTTGGCACAGAGCAGTCAGGCTAATCATCAGATTTATAGTGTAAAGCGTTTGATCAACACACCCACGCAGCAACACAATAAATACTCCACAAAAGAGACTTCACGCAGGATTATTTAAAAATATATATAGTATATTATAAGTAAGACAAGACCAAAACGACACGAATCATAAATATTGTGCATATTATACAAATACTGAGATAGTATTCGTTGTCCTGGACAATGCAAGGATCAAAATGACATACATCATAACATCAGTGCATATAATTCTAGTTTAAACTTAAGGAACACACATAAATCACCAAAGATCACCATAAGCACATCTGTAACAGTAAGGGAACATCGATCTGGGAACACCTGCCCTCCTATTAGGAGGGTTATGATCATCACTACAGGCTAGCTGCAATGAGTGTGTTTATGCCCAAAGCATAGGCCGCAGGAGCCCCTGTGCACATGCATGTCATGCGGGAATTTACAGGCTTCCTCATATAACAACTTCCCGGGAAAGTCGGGTCGCCCGTACTGTTGAATTACAGAACAAGTGCTCCCAGGAAGGGTGGAAAGGCACAAACTGCAGGATAGTCCAGGGCGACCTAACTAGGTCCCCTGCGGTCATTGTAAAATAAATGCAGGCGCAATACACTGAGCCGAAACCCGGAAGGAGGGTGGGGAGGCTCCAGCTGGACCTCAAAGGTCTAATCTCACGGTCTCTGCCCTCACCAGCAGCGTGCAGCAGCACCTGGGGCAATGGAGCTGCCTGCGATGGAGCACGGAATGACAGTACTTCCCAGGCCCCACAGAACCTTAGTGACACGAGGCCACTCAGGTTGGTCAAAACCGCAGTCAGGATCTCTGTGGCCAAACAACGGAAAGGGCTCCGCCCCATTGATTCTGTGATCCACCCTCTCAACTTAGAGCAAGCGGTGCCGGCATGTAGGGTTGGCCCCACATACATCTGTAGTGGGTGCTCCCATGAGCTTCCCTAGTGCTGGTGCCTTTCCATTTCCAGGCAACCCATCCCTGTAAGGAGGCCACTTGTCTGCTTAGCAAGTGAGCCTGACACAGAGGGCTCAATACACGCTCTCCAAAATGTGATCAAGACCAGCACGTTGTGGGGACCTGGAGGCAAAGGAAGAGCACTTCAGCCTGCGCTTTTTTTCCATAGAGGCCAAAGAACCCTCCCCATACTGAATGCCGATTCGGATGGCCGGACTCACGAGTATCACAGCCGGTTGCGGGAAATATCAGAGAATCCTTCTGAATCCTCAAAAACCCATGCAAGAACGGGGAGGAGGCATGCCACCAGTCCCTGGAGAGCACTGGGATGTACACAGAGCATGGAGGCAGGCAGCAGGCCAGCAAGCACGTTTATTTGAACAGAGTGGCAGTCTCTCCAGCAGGCAAGCAAGGCAACACAACAGGGCACTTAGTCCCAATGGCGGTTTCTCCTGGCAGCACAGAAGTCCTCTGGCAATGTGCAGTTCTTAAAGCCAGCAACGTCTGGTTACAAGTCTATGCAGTGTCTAAAAAACAAGCCAGGTCAAAGTCCCTGTACTTACATTCTAAATTATCTTTGATGAAGGGGTTACTTCGAAGGAACACTTAGAAGTACACAACACTCCCTTTCAACCCAACCCTGGCTCCAGATGTCAGTAGGGGTAAAAAAGCCCTTTGTGTGAGGGCAGGACACAACCTATACAAATGTAAAGTGTGAAAGGCCCCTCTCGCTCCCAGCCCAGGAAGACAATCAGTATGTAGATGAATGCAGATGCAACCCCTGTCGCACCCAGCCCTTCCTGTGTTGGTGCTGCCTGGAAAGTAAGTACTAAGTATAGCTGTCATCCTGCCCTAGATGTGGTTTGGAGTCAAGCTGCAAAGCACAAAGAGTCGTATGCACTGAAAATACCCACTTTCTAAAAGTGGCATTTCTAAAATAGTAATCTAAAATCAAGCTAGACCTGTGAGCAGGATTTATCACTACCATTCTAAACATACCCAACATGGCAATGCCACTCCTTTCAAATCAGAAATTACCACTTAAAAACATATAAGGGAATTCCCATTGTTAGCCTATGAGAGGAGTAGACCTCACAGTAGTGAGAAACAAAATAGGCTGTTTGTCACTACTAGGATATGCCACACATAAAGACACATGTCCTACTTTTCACTTATACAGCACTCTGTCCATAGGGCTACCTAGCGACTACCTTAGGCGTGACCTATGTGTAATAAAAGGGGAGCTTAAGGCTTGGCAAGTCGTTTTAAATACCAAGTCAAAGTGGCAGTGAGCTGTGCATGCACGCCCTGTGGTGGCAGGCCTGAGACAGGTTTGAAAGGCTACTTCTGTGGGTGGACAAGCAGTGCTACAGGCTCACTAGTAGTATTTAATTTACAGGCCTTGGGTATATGGGATACCACTTTACAAGGGACTTGCAAGTAAATCAGATATGACAAACAAGTGTAAACCAATCAAACCTTGTTTAGAGGAGAGAGCACATGCACGTTAGCACTGATTAGCAGTAGTATAGTCCCCAGAGTCCTAAAGTCAACAAAAAGAGGGTCAGAAAAATAGGCGGTAGTTGAGGTAGTTTGACAATGATGTCCTGGGGTCTGTCTTACTATGGTTCTACAAACTGTGCCAAGAACTACCCTTTCCAGAGTTGACTCTCAAGATAGTGAGAGTGAGAATTTCTAGGTTTCTGAGGAAGATAGTGTGGGGCAAGAGCTCAGAACTCAAAAATTAACAAAAACACAGCAACTTCAATGTTCAGCCGAGTGCTTATTTTTTAGGCAATGCAAGCTGTTTAATTATACAACAAAACTAAATACTACACACTCCAAATATGGTAAGTGAATACAGGGTTGAATTCCTTGTTGCAATCTTCAGATGGGGCTGCACTGTCCCACTCTAATGCTCTCTCGCAGCCCAGATAATTCTAGACGCTTCAGGCCCAAGTATCTCGTTGCAAAGGCACAAATTACACACAGGTGCAGATTATTGCAGTTGACTCCAGGGGGCCTAGAAGTGCAACCCAATCCCTCGATCTTACCTTTGCTTTACTTCTGGTGGAAATTCTCAAATGCTTGTACTGTGCTTCTTTAGTGCACGTCTCAGTCCGTTGGATTGATCGTGGAGGAAGCCTTGCACTGTGTGTCCTAATTCTCATGGACTCATCAGCAATGGGCACAACCTGCGCTTTTCATCTTCGCCGTAGCCACTCTCTAATGCCTCTTTTGCTAGGTTAATGCAGTATTGTGGTTTGGCTGCCGTGGCATGGGCTCACCGGCTTGGGCTGCTGGCCAGTCATGTTCACAGTGCCGACATGCAGATACAGCCTTCTAGGATGATTGGACTCACAGCGGCACATTGCGGGTCAACCTCCCAGGCTGACCTGCTTCACAGCCTCAAGGTTCGGGGCAACGGCACAGTTGCATAGCCAAAATGAACAATAAATATAACCATGCCAGGTTTGACTCAGTCTTTAAGTCAATTATCAGGTAGGACCCACACAGAGAGACCTAGTGCACACCCTCATGATACAAATTGCTCATGGCCTTACTCTCTATTATCATTCACTTTCTCTGGGTGCTCCACACTCGGTGACATGCTAAGCTTCTCCTCCTTGATCGTTTCTCCTCTTGCGGGCCAGACCCTCGCCTTCCTTCTAACAGTGGATAGGCAGGCTTCTAGGCATCAAGAGGATTTAGCTCCTCCATCAGATAGTGCAGACTCAGGAAATATCCCCTCACATCTCTGAGACTGGCTGTCAAGCAAACCCAAGCAGCATCTCTTTGAGTATTTGGCAGAGCACTCCTTTCCTTGGCCACAAATAACTTAACTCTTGCCTGAGTACTGAGAACAGGCAAGGCATATTACCTAAAGTGCTTGGTTCCTGAGTGCAGGACTCCTTATCTGCCTACTTAGATATCCGTACCACACTGCCCACCCATTTACAACGGGTTCAGAATAAAACAGGCAAATTATTTTTTAACAATGAAAAATCTGATTATTAAATTCTCACCCTTGTGAGATAAACTAGGCTTTCAAATGGCCGAATAAATAAGTAGTGTTCACAGTGAAATCCGCAGTTCTAAAATATAATGCCTTTTGAGAGTCCAGTATATATTCCAAACTGCTGTGCTCGACACATTTTAAATGGTGTTCAGGAACCAAATCCATGAATGAGACTGGCATTAAGCTGCAGACCCACCTCCCCAAAGCATGCATTCAGGTAGTTGAAATGCACTTGTGCATCATGTTTGCTGATATTTCATGCCATGTTCTACTTATTCAAAAGAAACAATTGATGGGCGGAATGCTGGACAATGCAAGCATTCACCCCCAGTCACAAGGATCTGTGTTAAATCCATCAATCTTTTGCTCACCACACCAACCCAGTTTGGATCCAGCCATATGCTAATCAGTCTTGACTGTGTTCCTTGTGGGAACAATCCAGCTTGAACAGCCAAGCCAGGTCCTCCCTGGACTGGAAACAAGCATCCTGGGCATCACCCTTTATCAGCCAGGCTAGCTTGAATCCAGTGGTGTAGTTAGCACGGGACCCACGTCTGGGCATACCTTTCCCACTTATGGCGAACAAAGCAAACACAAGGAGATGATGGACGGAGTGCTGAAACTTCTCAGACACCCACCCCCAGTCGCAGATCTGGGTTGAATCCATCATCATTCTTTAGCTCACTTTGTCAACCCATTTCAGACACAGCTATATGCAAATCAGTCTTGACCCTGTGCCTCATGGGCGCAGTCCAGCTCCAACTGCCAAGTCATGTCTTCCCTGGACCAGAAACAAGCATCCTGGGACTGGTTTCAGGGTAATACCCCTCATCAGCCAGGCTAGCTTGAATCTAGGGATTGTTCGCCTTAAATTGGCAAGGAATGCCCAGACGTGGGTCCCTTCCTCACTTTGCCACTGGATTCAAGCTAGATTAATGGTGAGTCAAGTTCTTGTGTACATGTTCCACCCCAGTCTTCAGGTAAATGTCCCACACAGTACATACCTATAACCACTGTAGAACTACTGGCAATAGAACAGGGATTTACATGCATTCCAATGGAAACTTCTAGTTGAAAGTATTTTTATGATTGGGAGCAAGAGTATCTGTCATGCTTGGTTGTTTCTGGATTAGGACTAGTCATCAGTATGCAAAAGAAACAAAAAACTACTTATTTTCATGTTTTGTTTGATGTATGCGCAATGAAGCAACATATGATACTCTGGTGTACATCATATACAGAAAAAAAACGAGTAATTGTTACTTTTCCAAACTAAAGGACACTTCTGCAAAACACATAGAACATCACTGTAAACTATTGAGAGGACTGCTTCTTTACATGCCGTTTTATTGGAATGGTACAAAGAATGGATGCTATATAGAGGCTGCAACCCGATTGTTACATGTAAGTAACTTTCTCTTTATAAGTTGCACAGAGTACATCATCCTTACAAAAGACTGAGCTATTGTCACCATGGAATCTAACAACACAATTTTAAGATGCTAGTTCGGACTCAATGCATTCTGCAAGAGTGTCTCAACTTTTAGCCCTTCTTGTTTGTGTACGCAATAGATTTGAATTTGTGAAAACTCGAGCCCTAGACCCTGATTCTGATTCCCATTTCCCGCCCACACGGGAGGCGTCGGCACAGTATGTAAACGTCTCCGCAGACTAATGACAGCGATGCATGAGTCACATATGTGGAAAGTACTCCCTGCCACACTCGTACAATGTGGGAAGAAACGAGTGCCTGCCCTTTGTCATGTTTTGTCACTCAAGCAGAGGCAAAAGCATATTTTTGCAAAGCACTTCGAGTTCAGAAAGATAAAAATAGAAACCAGAGGGATACACTTGCCAAGAGTGATTTTTAAGGCTTTCGCTTTTTTTTTCTTTCTCTGACATTCTTCTAGCGGTCTGAAGAGAAGATTTGTGGGGATCTCACAGACTGAGCAGGAACATGGAGTGAAGAAGGGGTTTGATGCAGCAGCCTGTCCGGCGCGCGCAGTGCTCTCCGCACGCGGTACCCAGCTGACGCTCTGACTCGGGTAAGTGCACGCGCGGCCGCCTGGGCCCCGGCTTCAGCTCTGATAGCGGCCTTCGAGAGAAAAAGGGTTCTATTAGGCACATTTTTGTGAGCACTTCTTCCTTTTATGGGAAGCGGCTCCCAGCTCATCATTTCCTGGGGACTGCGAGCTAAGTCTCTCAGAGACAGCACTTTCCTTTCGCCCTCAGATCCGCATCTGACTAAGTCTCAGCCCTGAGGGAGCGCTTTTTACCTTGCTATTTTAGGCACTCAGTTTACAATAACACAGTGAGGGAGAATACAACAAAGGTTATTTTCACTGTGCATCGTCTAGCGTGGGAATACTGCAAGCAGCATCTGTTGTTATGGTTTATTGAGGCCGAAGAAGCAGATTTTAAAAGTGCACAAACGTTGCATGTACCCTGCGACTTTTCTGTCACAGTCTGATACTTGCTTATGACACTTCGAGTCGTCAAATTTAAAACATGCAACGAGAGCACAACAAATGGAACTAAGATTTTTAGTTCACGAAAGCCATATGAACGTTTTAGACATAGAGGATTTTATAACATTCCCTTCATTACATTAGTGTCGCCACGATTTTACTTTCACATCAAGGTCGCCGGAGTGCAATCTGTGAAAACTGGGAAGGTTTGGGCAAACTGGAGCCAGTGCAGTCTTTGTAATCCTGCCCCTGTTGTTAAACAACTGTTGAATCTGAATAAATTGATAAATTAATCATGACCACTGTCTGAGTGACCTGTCCATTCAAACAAGCGTCACATATTTTCTTACTCGAATTACCATTATCAAATTCTGTTATTGTCCACAACATGAAGGTGATATGTTTGACGCAATTAGGTTGTTAAAGATTGAGGGGCGGGCAAATTTACAAAGATGTCATCAACGCAATTCAGCAACCAATGTTGCTGTACAGCATTGTGTAAGAGGGAGAGAGCAGGAAGGCGCCATATATACCAAGATATAGCATTGTATTGCTCCCTTTCTAACGCTTGGCACACAATTAGGCTGCCTAGTGCAAAACATCCACCTTTACATCATAGCTGACAGCTATCTGTGTTATGTCTACTATAGGTTTTCTGCTGAAAGGTTACTCTTCCAGTACAAATTGCTATGCCTAGGCAAACTTTGAAACTGTTCCCACTTTCGATGCGTGCTGAACAGTGTAACACACATACAAAGTTAGAAAAGTTTGTAGAAATAAAACAGTTGTCCAAGCTAATGCGACCCTCAAAAAAGGCATTCTTTTGTGGTGCAAGAACCTGTTTGCTAGTATTAGTACTATAGGACCCCTGCTTCATGGCCGGTCGCTCCTTGCGCTGCATGACTCCCCGTGAGTGAGCCCAGGCTTCCCCCTGCTGCCACCTTCTTGCAGCTGCCCTGCAGCTAAGTATTCCGCGCTCCGTTGTTGGCTCCTCTGTGCCTGCTTATCCTCGCTGTTTGCATCATATCTCTGACTTGCCCCCTCGTGTTTAGGTTTCTTCTCTACCTGCATTTTGTCACTGTTGTTATTATACTTGTGTCTTGCCCCCTCGTATTTATACTGTTGTGCCTGTATTTGCCTCTGTTTCCACTGTATTCGTGACCTGCCCCCTCGCCTCCGTCTTCCCGCTGTTCCCCGCCGCTGCTCCCCTGCGGCCCCTTTCCTTTCCTTCTGTACCCCTTTCCATTCGCCGGCCCGCTCCCGCCTCCCAGCTGCTCCTCCCTCCCACTTCGCCATTTATGGCAGAGCCCCAGCGTTTGCACAGCGGGCGCGCCGCTGGCGCACCGAAGGCGTGCCAAAGGCAAGCCCGTCTGCGCCCGTCCGTGCCTGGCCTGCACCTAGTGCCAGGAACCCTGGTCCTCGACGATGCCAGCGCACCCGACGGACCTACAACGCTGCCACCCTCCACACAATCAACGCCGGCCGGAACCCCGCCTGCTACCGAGCCACCCCGAAACACACCCACCGACCCTTCACCTGCCACGCCTGCAAACTCACCTGCCTCCGAACCTGCACCGCACCCCCAAAACCGAGCACCAGCAACAACCACCTCAAGTGCATCCTGCTCAACACCCGCTCTCTCCACAGGCACGCCATCGAACTCTGGAACCTCCTCGATACAACATCACCAGACGTCGCCTTCCTCACAGAAACCTGGATGAAACCTACAGCCCCCAACATCGCCATAGCCATCCCGCATGGCTACAAGATCACCCGGAGGGACCGCGTCAACCAAACCGGAGGAGGCCTCGCCATCGTCCACAGAAACACCATCCGCATCACGACCAACTCGGACTACACCCTCACCACTGCCGAGCACCTTCACTTCCAGATACACACCGACCCCAAGACCACTCTCAGAGGCACTCCCATCTACAGACCCCCGGGACCACGCACACAATTCAGCGGAGCCATCGCAGACTTCGTCAGTCCGCACGCCCTCACCTCCTCAGACTACATCCTCCTACGGGACCTCAACTTCCACCTAGAGAACAACAAGGACCGCAACACCGCCGCCCTGCTGGACAACCTCACCAACCTCGGACTCAAGCAACTGGTGAACACCCCCACCCACTACGCCGGCCACACGCTTGACCCCGTCTTCTCTTCCAGCAAGCACATCTCCTTCAGCCACTCCACCGGACTACACTGGACAGATCACAGCTGTGTCCACTTCAACTTCAGGAGAACAACGACCCACCACCACCTGCAACACGTTCCCCGTAAAAGCTGGAGAAAGATCACCGCCGACCAGCTCACCACAGCCCTCAGCCAGAACCCACCCACCAGTACGACGGACCCCAACGAAGCAGCCCACAACCTCACACAGTGGCTCACCAACTGCGCCAACGACCTCGCACCACTGAAGAACCCGCCCAGCAGATCCGGCAGCAGGAAAGGCCCGTGGTTCACCAACGACCTCAAAAACTCCAAGAAAACCTGCCGCTCCCTAGAGAAAGCCTGGCGCCACGACCAGGCAACAGAAAACATGACAGCCCTCAAGAACGCCACCCGCAAACACCACCAGCTGATCCGCACCACCAAAAGGACTACATTCAAAGAACGACTGGACAACAACACCCACAACAGCAAGGAACTCTTCAGCATCGTGAAAGAGCTCTCTAACCCCAGCGCTTGCAACAACAATTTCACACCCTCGCAAGACCTCTGCGACTCACTCGCCTTGTTCTTCCACCACAAGATCGCCGACATACACAACAGCTTCGGCGCACAGACCACACACCCAACCACCGAACCAACGCCCCCCACCACCACCCTCTGCACCTGGACCCCTGTCTCCACCGAAGACACCACCCGCCTGATGAACACCATCCACTCCGGCTCCCCAACCGACCCCTGCCCACACCACATCCTCAACAAAGCCGACTCCATCATCGCACCCCAACTCCGGAACATCATCAACAGCTCCTTCGCATCCGCCACCTTTCCGGAGAGCTGGAAACATGCCGAGCCGAGCGCCCTCCTGAAAAAACCAACAGTGGACCCCACAGAACTCAAGAACTTCTGCCCCATCTCGCTCCTCCCTTTCCCGGCCAAAGTAATCGAGAAGACCGTCAACAGACAACTCTCCGCCTTCCTCGAGACCAACGGATCCCTCGACCCTTCACAGTCTGGTTTCTGAGCAAACCACAGCACCGAGACCGCCCTCATTGCAGCTACTGATGACATCAGGTCCCTGCTCGACAACGGGGAAACGGCTGCCCTCATCCTCTTAGACCTCTCAGGAGCCTTCGACATCGTATGCCTCCGCACCCTGATACAGCGCCTCAGCAACACCGGAATCCAAGGAGCGGCCCTGGAGTGAATCATCTTGTTCCTCGCCGGAAGAACCCAGAGAGTCCGCCTCCCCCCGCTCCGATCCGCGGCCACCGAAGTCATCTGTGGCGTTCCGCAAGGATCCTCACTCAGCCCCACCCTCTTCAACGTCTACATGAGCCCTCTCGCAGCCATCGCACGCCAACACAACCTTAACATCATCTCCTACGCCGACGATACCAAGCTGATCCTCTCCCTCACCAACGACCCCGCCACCACCAGAGCTTGCCTCCAGGAAGGAATGAAAGACGTTGTGGAATGGATGAAGCTCAGCCGTCTGAAACTGAACTCAGACAAGACGGAAGTCCTCATCCTGGGACCATCCCCCTCTGCCTGGGACGACTCCTGGTGGCCCCCTGCCCTGGGCACCGCACCCAAGCCAACGGAACATGCACGCAACCTGGGCTTCATCCTGGACTCCTCCCTCACGATGACCAAGCAAGTCAATGCCGTCTCGTTCTCCTGCTTCAGCACCCTGCGCATGCTCCGAAAGATCTTCCGGTGGATCCCCAACGAAACCAGGAAGATGGTCACCCAGGCCCTCGTCACCAGCCGTCTGGACAACGGGAACACCCTCTACGCTGGAACCACAGCCAAACTCCAGAAAAAACTCCAACGCATACAGAACGCCTCTGCACGACTCATCCTGGACATCCCCCGCCACAGCCACATCTCTGCACATCTGAAAGACCTGCACTGGCTCCCTGTCAGCAAGAGGATCACGTTCAGACTCCTCACCCACGCACACAAGGCTCTCCACGACATGGGCCCGAAATACCTCAACAGCCGCCTCACATTCTACACACCCACCCGCCAGCTCCGTTCCGCTAGCCTCGCCCTCGCCTCTGTCCCACAAATTTGCAGATCCACCGCCGGAGGAAGGTCCTTCTCCTACCTGGCGGCCAAGACATGGAACTCCCTCCCCACCCACCTACGGCTGACCCTGGACCATCTCTCCTTCATGAAACAACTCAAGACCTGGCTGTTCGAGCAGTAGCGACTCCTCCCCTCCCAGCGCCTTGAGACCCTAGCGGGTGAGTAGCGCGCTTTACAAATCTGTTTGATTGATTGATTGGGTGGTTAGGTGGGAGCACCCATGTACCACCCATGGAACACATCCCTGACAAAAAGTAATACAAAGCAATGCAGAGCCCTGCTTTGAGTTGCTTTCAGGTAACCGTCCAGTCCAAACAAATTTTGCACCAGCATTACCGCCTTTCACAAGACTTCTGAGAAAAAGAAAGGCTATTAATGAAAAAATAATTTCTTTTGAAAACGAAAGTCTTACAACAGCAGATTATAGCTAATGTATAGATTCCTCAGACATACGGTTAGGATGAGCAAGCACAGTGAACCATTAGCCACATTTGTGTGCAGTTCTTGACTCTTTCAATAATAGCCATCCATGGAAAAGCTTTGTAGGTAATACAATATTGTACAAACAAAAGCATCCAGGGAAACCTGACGTGATCACCTGGCATAATCACTGTATCAGTAGACCCACATTGCCCACCTCAATTGGCCATTTGCTCATTGACCATACATCGAAAAAAATAAGTGACACAAATAAGAGAGCCAACAAACACATCTGAGTGTATTAAGCAATCATCATAAATCATGACTCATAGGTCCTTGTCAAAATTGTGTTTTTTTCTTTATGTAGGTTCTTCATCCATAATACAATGTGTTGAAAACCCCCTCTGAAAATCTTGGTGTAGAAGTTTTACAGTGTGATAATCATTGTTAGGCACCATAGAAGGGATTGTATATTGTTTTGCTCACTGTAAATTTGTAAATATTTGTCATTTCATGCCTGATGTATGCCTTCTGGAAAAGCATGTGCTCAATACAGGAATCTTGAGTTTGTTATATTGACAACCCTATAGTTGAAATGAAAGGCCAATTGATTTGTTTGGAGGCGTTATGTCACATGCCAGAGGTGTGATCTGTTTATTATGAAAAATTACGACATGGGTAGTAGGGCTGAGATATTAATTGTGAAAAAGCATATGTTAAATGTGCATTCAAAGGTAGAGTTATTAGAGTGTGTGTTTTCACAATGAATAATACCATGCCAAAAACGGACGACCACTGTTCCCTTTTCACTTGCTGTTTATTGCAAACATATGCCTGAGAAATGTAGTTGGCAGGATTTTTCTTTTTCTCCTTTTAATATTCATGTAAATTATCTTGCATTTCTTGTTTCTTGGATGAGTGAGTGGGTAAACTCAAGAATGAGTGAGTGGATGGATGAATGGTCTACTAGTGCAAGGCATAGTGAGAGTGCATGCATGATGAGTTAGTTAATGCCTAAACTCACACATGAATGAAGAGGAACGTTGATATGTCAAGCCAAGTGACATTTGCAATTCTTGCTTTTGCACGTCGAGAGGTCCAATACCACGATATCAGCAATTTTTCTAACAATTAAACATTTTTAGAAACAAATTAATTTGAACAAGTTTAAAGCACACCAACACCATATAAACATTCAATTTTATTATTCTTGATATAACAATGTGATTTGATTAACTACAAAATTCATACAGTTTTTACCAATTACAATCAATGGCTTCCAGAATAAATAAAAAACAAAACCATTGTAAAGTGGCACAGAAGACACAACATGAACATACAGGTGCAAAAATGAGTTTATTAGGAAGCTCATAAAATCTCAAAAAGCTGTGGTTCTTTGTGGCCAATTTCCCAAGCTTTCTCTTCTTCGGACTAGTTGGGCTGTTTTGGAAGGTACCACGTTCCATTGAGGAGTCTTCATTATCGATGTAAATATAGAAAGACAAGTATCAATGTTAATTTTTTTCACAATTCCTGGTCTTGGTCAAAAAGAGGAGTAAGGGGAACATTGCTGTCTAATACCGCATCAATTACAAGCTTCTTCCCTTTTGCGGTGTTTGATTGATTAAACCTATGCTCATGTTTCCTTCTCCAGGAGAGAAAATCAGCCTTGTGCTCTTCTAATATATATTCAATCTCAAGTTTTACTTTTTGTGTGCTCCCCTAACCATGCTAATCCATAACCATAATCTGTTTAAACAGACCTGGCCACCAGTTTTCCCCATTCCCATGTCCAGGACTCTAAGAGGAGTGTATGGCATACGGAACTCAGCAATGTCTTGGCCTCTCACGTGTTGTTGTTAGATGCAGGGTGGTATTTTGCCTTCCTTTTTCTTCTTCTCCTCTCCTGTGGTCCACCTCCAATATTCTTCTCCAATCTCTCATTCTCTCCTTCTCACCTCTTCACTCTGCTAGTCATCTCCTCTACTCCTCTTGCCTGCCTACAATGACCTTCTCTCATCTACTTCCTGTCTTCATTTCTTTGCTCTTCTTCATCACCTTTGCTCTGCTTCTCTTCATGCTCTCAGCTGTACCTCCTCCAACAATCACACTGAGTCAGGGCATTTCTAAATATTTGAGTTTTGAAGCTGGAGAAGGGTAATTGTCAATAATGGCCCAATAACTCCTAGAAACCTCTCAACACCTTTTTATTCTGGGAAATGCCAAGTCCTGGATCCTTTAATCTTTGGCACTTGAGGGTCTAATTTTCTCTTTATGGTGATATAGGCTAAATATCATACCACCCACCAGGATTTTATTTTCTGGGGCTGAAAAATATCCCTAAAATGGCGAAAACTTGTGTTCCAATTGGATCTGTAGACAATAATGTTGGCAAGGTGAGCAACCGCATTCTTCCTGTATTGTGGCAAACCTTTACCTATTAGGTGCGAAAAAGGCGCAGAGGCACTGTGAACACAAAACAGAACTATGAATTGGTAAAATCCAAAGGAGATAGAAAATGCTTTTGTTTATTTAAACCCACAGAAAACACGAGGCCACCATATATTTCTTAGAAACTGGGTAGCCTACACAGTTGATACGGGGGACTCACTGCTTACAGCACTCGCACTGAGAACGAGTGGACTTGGCAGCTTATTAAGGTCTGCCAAGTTGTTTCAAGACAGACCTCGTCTCTACAATATTCGCTTCAAGAACCCCATATTTATGTTGCTTCAATACATTCTAATTGCCCTGGAACCTTATTCACCGCTAATCGGTCCTTGTTGCGCTCAGTTCCTGCACATATTTTCATGTGACTTTCTTGACTTTGTTCACTGTATGTCTATTTGGATTCTGACTGAGCCTTATATTGCCTGTTTGGCCTGGACCAGTATACTACTGTCTGTGTAATCTCATTTGACTTCGCCCTGACGAAGCTCCCAAGGTGTGGAGCGAAACGCGTTGGCTGTCCTGTGCACCCCTAAAACAAAAACATCAATACAAAGAAGAACATATTTTCAGAATACTTTGCCTTTGTGAATTACTTCATAAATGGTGCTGCCTCTACGCCTCTTTACACAATGTATACTTACAGTGGTTCTTACGGTAATTATTTAAGTACTCAAATTCTCAATTTTAAGAGTTAGATTGAAACCTCTCAAACTCATGCTTTCTAAAAATCAAACAGCAAGAAGATCACATAGAATATGATTTGGCATTTATGAAGGGCCGATGGACAAAATATAAAGACTAGGAAATGGGCAAACACAAAAATAGAATGAAGGAGATCAAATATAAAGTACATGATTGAGAAGACAATCGCAGACAAATATTATTTGGCCAATTATAAAGGGCTGCTAAAAGGAAAATAGGTGCTACGGAGTGAGTAAACACGAAAAAGGCATAAGAAAGAGCTGGGGAATAAAAGTGAACAGGATGGAAATGGAAACTGACAATTTACAGTATAACATATGGAAAGAGCGATAGAGTATCAAATGAAATAGGTAAGATAATTGAAACCATCAAATCAAGCAGAACGAAAGAAGTCTATTCACGAGTAATAAAACCAGAAAGGGTAGAGGGATAGGTAGAAAAAAAGACCAAAAAGAGTGGCAACCGGCAAATCTAAAGTCACAAGATGAGAATTATGAATGTCCAGCCGGAAGGGGATAATAAAGGGATAGGCAAGGTATAGTTGGCCTCCGAGATGGATTAGGGCCCAAATGTCAAAACCGGTCCTACCCCGACATAGTCATATTGTATAAGAAGGATGTAATATCACTGTGAAGAACACGACAGCTTTGCTCATCTCTGGTGATATTAAGAAGGAGAAAGAACGTGATCATACATGTTGTTACAGTACATGGTTCAGGACAAGGAGACTCAAGAGAGTAGAGCTATATTTAATTTAGCCAAAAATGCATTTCTGCATCTTTGTTTAGTCCTTTGTCCACAGTTTGAAGCTTCAAGATAAGTTTGCTTTCTCATTGTCTCAATCTTAATTCACAGTTTCCACCTCTAGTGTTGATTTTAATGTGTTCTACGCCCAAAAACTGGAAAGTTTTTTGTTGTTCATGAAATTTGTGATAATGTTTGGTGAGCGGAGGGCCTACCTTCTCTCTGTTTATGTTTATGTACTGTTCCAAAATCCTGGATTTGAGTGGTCTGATAGTACTTCCTACATATAGTTTATTGCAGGGGCATAAGATGATGTAGATTACAAAAAAAGAGTTGCAGTTTATCTAGCCTCATATTTTCAGTGTAGGCTGAGCAGGAACAGTAAACTGAATCTACTTGTTGATGCCAAGTTTGCAGGGATTGTAGTTGTGGCACATGTAAAATCCAACCGGTTTCACCAGAATATTACGTCTTGTTTCGTTTCTCCTGTCAATTAATTTTGATTTGCATAGAATTTGTTGTAAGTTTTTAGCTCGTCTAAAGCCCATTTGAGGGAAAACTGATATTGGAACCTTGATAGAAGTATTCCGTGCCAGGAAGTACCAGTGTTTCTTAAATGTTTTTCGAATCGAGTGGTGGCCATTATGATAGTTGGTAAGAAACCTGATTGTTTGTGTATTATCAGAATCCTCTGGCGGTCTTTTAGGTTGAAGCAGGATTTTCTCACAATCCTGTGCTGCCCTTTCCAATTTTACTCATGGGTAGCCTGGTTGTTCCAATCTGTCAATCAATTGTGTAGCACTGCCTCTTTATATTTTAGTGTCACCACAATGTCTCCTCATTCTTTGGAATTCACCTCTTGGGATATTCTCAATAGTTTTAGGTGGATAACAGCTATCTGCCGCCAACATCGAATTGGCAGCTGTTGGTTTATGGAAAAGTTTGGAGTGTAGGTTACCATCTCGAGCGTAACTGGTGAGATCCAGGAAATCAATTTCAGATTTGTAGAGATGAGATGTCATCTAAATGTTCCATTTGTTGATGTTAATTTCATGAAGAAAAAGCTCTAGTCTTCCTTTAAGTCCTTGCCATATGCAAAGAATGTCATCTATATAGCGACCAAAATATATGATATGTGATGTATATTCAGAAAATCTTTCATCCCACAACCAATTTCCACTACACCCAAAAGATGCATGCGTAGGGGGGCTTTGGAGTGAGAGAGTGTTTTATTTTGGGCTTTTGTAAGGAGGATGTGTTTTATTATGAGCTGTTGGAGGGAGCAGGTGTTTTATTTTGTTTTTTGGAAGCAGTGGGGCACTTTGTCCACCCCACCACTTTCGGCCGCCCCTGAAAATCGTTTATAGCAAATACAAGTGGTGATACTGGCAAGTGTAAAACAGCGTAAACCACATTTAACAAGGTGATCATAATAAAGGCGCATATTGAAGGCATGGTGCCCATCAGTTGTGTACAAGCAGAAAAAAATGTAAAAAAAATACTCAAATACAGGTAAAGATCAAAAATTGTCTGCAAAAATTGTGGGATTAACTAAGGGGAGGGGAGTTTCAAATGTAAATTTCTGCCCAGTTGGTCCTAGATCCAAAAAAGCAGTAAATTATATGTTGTAGATGTTTCAATCTCTGAATAAATAACTTCAGTGGGGTCTTCATCAGGACAGTGACAAAGATGCACTGCAAACTGTAGGCTATCAATGCAGTGTGAAAACTGATGCGTCCATATGGTACACAACCACCTTTCCATACTTCTTGGGCAAATATATCAAATAGAGCAAAAAGGTATGTCCTTGATGCTTGTCACTTGGTTTTAGAGTATTATTAAAGCACCAGGAAAATTTCCTCAATGAGTGTGCTCGTGTCTAAAGAAGATCAAACTGATGTATCATTTTGATCTTCTATACACATGAGCACTCTAAACACAGAATTTTTCCTGGTATGCTTAAAGAAGATCAAATTGATGAATCAGTTTGAATCAGTTTGGTCTTCTTTAGATGGTAATCATGGATTTTTTCCTAGTGTGATTATATTCCTTTAAAGCCATTTTCCATAAACCACTTGCATTTGCTATACACGATTTTATCACAGAAGTTTGGTCTCATTGATGCTTGATTTTAAGAAAGGATGTCTTTTGAGAAGAGTCCATTCAATTATCTTACAATTGATAATTTATGTATTCTATTTGTAGTCAGTGGCCAGAGGTATTTGCCAGTTAACAGTGGTGAAGTCTCAGTCAGCCATATACTTAGCTTGTTTTACACCTGTCTTATGGCATAGGTCCAAATTGAGCAAAGGCATTGATTTTTCTGAAGTCAATAGAGAAGTGTTTTTAACTACCCCGCCATGAACTAACTTATGGTATGGTATGATATAGTTTTTTTGTCATCTTTTGTTGCTCCCAGTGTTCTCAAGCCATTTCCAGTATTATGAGGGCCGGTAACCAAGCGATAACTGAAAGCTAGAATATCCAGTGGGGTCCTGAATGTGACACCGCGTTTCAGATAAGAACTGGTGGCACTTGCGATCCTTACCCTTCCAATCAAACTGTACTACTTTCCTTAACAGATTTTCTGAGAGTGATGTACAAAAGTATGGATTTGCCTTTGTAGTGTAGTTCCTATATCCCTGATAGGCTCTGTGCATTGTAATAATATACACTATAGTTTTGACATAGGACTGAAGTCAATATATCTCTATCGAGTATATTACACTTAATTACTTGTGTGAGCTAACTCAGAGGTCACTAGAAACTTCTCTAATGAATAAGAAGGGATTCGTTTCTGACAACCGCATAAACATGACAACTTTGTTTCCCTTTAGAATTGGAACAATCTCAGAATCATGGAAACAATAGATAACAGTTTCACTCAATCACTACTGCATGCTTCGTTTCTACAGAGTTGCACAGAAATAGAGAGACAGGCGTTTCAATAAAAGGGTTTATTGAACAGTCTTATTTCTCGTGCAAGAGATATGAACTGCTACAATCGTGAGACAGAATGCGAAGTATAATAAGTACGGCGTTAGCAGTAAGATAAAACAATACTGCAATAGCATGGTCTGTAGCTATGACATACATAAAAATACATACATAAATAACATAGCCTAAAATACACAACTGGTGCTTCTAAAATAATCCTACACCAGTGTACCTAACCTAAGTATGGTACGAGTTAAGAAGTAGGTGCTGTTTAGCTATAGTCTAGTTTAGTTTAAGTTAAGTTTTGCCAAGAGGGGCCAAAAGTTTCTCTAGGTTCTCGTCGGCTCCATACCTTAGAATGAGAGAGGTTGGTATCTCTTTTCCGGGACTCGATCTCTAACACCCCGCAAGGGGAGTCAGAAACATTGGAGCTGGATTCTCTGCGAGGAGGATGACAGCGTTTGGTCAGTGTGTCAGTTGGGAACTCAACTTCCTTCCAAACTTGCTCTGGCGACCCGTGCCATGCAAGTAGGTAGCCGAACTGCACCGTACCGTGGTTTGCCATTGCAAGTGAAGATATATTTATACCTTGAAGGTGTTTTGGAATGCCAGTATTGACGTAAAAGTCAGGCACAAGAACATCATGAATGAACCCCTAAGGAATAGATGTTCATGCATAATAAATGAGTTATTGGAGAAATCAATATCCAGGCAAGGGGAAATCCTAAAGGCTTAAGAGTGTGGTTTTCCAAGAACTCCTTGTGACGAAGATGACTGGATGTAGTTGACCATGCCTGTATTTGGTTAGCATGAGCAATGCCTAAATTAGGGCTGGATTTCTATGCCTAAATAAGGGCAATGTGAATTGTACCTATATAAGGGCATGAGTCGGGAAATCTATATACAGTCTCTAAATCGACACACAACAACTTATACTTAACTATTGGTGTATTCTGAACATTAATACAGGTATAAATAGAATTCTTTGATTAGTGAGATGTTCCCTGGTAAAGCCCACACAAAACCATTCTAAAGCTCAGGTTCTCCAGCATCTGCCAGACAAATAGTACCAAAAGACTGTTTTACTATGTACAGCTAAAACCATTACTGCTCTGAGATCTGTTTTTCATGTTTTGCAACAACCTGATATGGAAATTAATACTAGCCAGCCTCTTCCTCCCATTGCAGGAAAGACATGATAAAGGTGACTTGTTTGCTGTTTAGTAGACTAATGGATACTTTTAAAACTAATATATCTGCACCACTGTTCCCTGTAACCTGCGCCCCTGGGCGCCCGCGCACCTCAGTGAGCCCGAGCTCGCAGTGTCCCTGGTGAAGCGCGCACACATCCCGGGAGAGCATTTGCAAAAAACTGTGATTTTAAGGTTCCAGGGTCGAGTTCTAAAGCAAGTGTCTCCTTCACTTGCTACTTTTCTTTCTTAATCGGCCGTGGCTGCAGGCTGATTGTGGGTCTTTGTGAAAATATTCCTGTTAATTGCAGCGCAGTAGGGTGCTGCAATTAACAGGAATACATTCACAAGTGCCCACAATCAGCCCACAGCTGTGCTCTATTAAGCAAAGGCATGCATCAAGTTCAAAAGCACGACGTGTAAAGCGCACGTCATGCTTTTGGGCTTGCTGCATTTCTTCTCTTAATGGACCGTGGCTGAGGGCTGATCGTGGGCACTAGTGAATGTGTTCCTGTTAATTACAGCACCCTACTGCACTGCAATTAACAAGAATATTTTAACAATGGCCCACAATTATCCCTCAGCCTTGCTCTGTTTGGCTCTTCAGTGAGTGTCGCCACAGAGGCTGCTGGACAGTCTCAGTGGTGGTGGTGCCTGCTGCCTGTTATGGCCTGTGTGTTGTATGTAGCCCAACGGTCTTTCATTCCCTGTTGATTCCTCCCGCCCACCCACACATTGGTAGAATTGGATTGATGATCATAGTAGTTAACCTACTTAATACATAGATACATTTTGGGAGTTTGTTTTAAAACCAGGACATATACAAAGGAGCATGTTGGGTTTTAAATACATTGGATTATTGGGTTTTTTTTGGTCGGTGACGGGGACATGTAGACCCAGTACTGTGCACTGCCCGAGGCAGAGAGAGAGAGAGACAGAAACAGACAGAGACAGGGACAGGCTGACAAATATAGACAGACAGAGGCAAAGACAGATAGAAGCAGAGACATATAGAGACCGAGCCAGATAGAGGCAGAGACATATAGAGACAGGGGCAGACAGAGCTAGATAGAGGCTGAGACAGGGACAGCCTGACAGAGGCAGAGACAGATAGAGGCAGAGACCAATAGAGGCAGAGACAGATAGAGGTAGAGAAAGACAGAGGTAGAGAGCGATGGAGACAGAGAGAAAGAGAGAGACAGAGAGAGAGAGAGACAGATAGAGAAAGAGATAGAGGCAGAGACAGACAGAGACAGATAGAGGCTGAGACAGACAACGATAGAGATATAGACAGACAGAGATAGAGACAGAGACAGGGACAGAGAGAGGGAGACAGAGACAGGGACAGATATAGACAGGGACAGACAGAGACAGGGTCAGACACAGACAGAGTCAGAGACCGACAAAGATAAAGACAAACAGAGACAGAGATAGAGAGGCAGAGAGACAGAGAGAAAGAGATGGAGAGGGAGATGGAGCAAGACAGAGGGAGAGAGGGAGAGGGAGAGGGAGGGAGAAAGAGGGAGACCGAGGAAGGGAGGCAGAGGGTGACAGAGAGAGACAGAGGGAGGAAGACAGAGAGAGGGAGACAGAGAGAGAGAGGGAGACAGAGGGAGGGAGTCAAGGGAGACAGAGGGTGGGAGAGGGAGACAGACAGAGGGAGACAGTCAGAGGGAGATAGAGGGAGGGAGATAGATGGAGGGAGATAGAGGAAGGGAGACAGAGGGAGGGAGACAGAGACAGACAGAGGGAGACAGGGAGAGGGATACAGAGAGAGAGGAGACAGAGGGAGGGAGACAGAGGGAGACAGAGGGAGGGAGTAAGGGGAGATAGAGGGAGGGTGAGGGATACAGACAGAGGGAGACAGACAGACGGAGATAGAGGGAGGGAGTCAGAGGGAGGGAGACAGAGGGAGGGAGACAGAAGGAGGGAGACAGAGGAAGGGAGAAAAAGGAAGGGAGACATAGGGAGGGAGACAGTGGGAGACAGAGAGAGAGGGAGACAGAGCAAGAGGGAGACAGAGCAAGAGGGAGACAGACAGAGGGAGAGAGACAGAGGGAGACAGACAGAGGGAGACAGACAGAGGGAGGGAGACAGAGAGAGGGAGACAGAGGGAGGGAGACAGATAGATGGAGATATATATATATATATATATATAATATATATATTTTCTCGCCTGTTTTCACTGAGCCCAGTGTAAACATCAAGGAGGTCACACTCTCACAGGTGAGTTCCAATTATATTTTTATTCTTCAGTCATTTGTTCAGCAGGCGACTATCCTACGCATTTCGGTATTCCTATGCCTTGGTCACGGTCGTGACGGTATATATATATATATATATAGAGAGAGAGAGAGAGAAAGAGAGAGAGAGAGAGCGAGAGATGTGTGTTTGCCAGGTCTGGTGGCTCAGTAGACGAAGGTGTCCGCTGCAGGGGCCTGTGTTCAACCTCATGGTCAAAGGTTTTTTTTTGCTCTAGCTCGGCCCCTTCCCCCACTGACCCCGCCCCCACTGGTGCAGTCCTCGTCCACAAACCCAACTGTAAATTTGGCCCCCGAGAGAAAGTTTGTGAGTACCCATGCTCTACAATAAATAAAACCAGTTTTGTTTTCTGCCCTTTCCCTTACTTGCTTGCAGCTCCATAATACTATTCTTTGATCTAGTTTCACTGTGGGCCTACCTACTCACTAGACATGCGACTAATCTGATCTATTTGCCTTGGAGTCATTCACAACACAACAACCCCCCTAAGACTACAGCCCTGCTTCAATGTTTTTTGCCACTGAAGGCAGAATGTTAAAAGAGGAGAAGGTTGCCATTGCAAAGAGTAACCTCCTACTCTGTCTCTAAGAAGTGAAAAGAAAAAAAAACAATCTTTCTTTGCAGCTGGGTGTCTGTTGTTTAACACTGCAGGAAGCCGGCATCAAATCTCCCCTCCAGCTAGCTATATATGCATTTAAAACAGCAATTTAAAAATGAACAAACACACAATCTCCACGTAATGATTAACAGAAAGAAATTCATTGTTTTTTTTGTTGCCACTGGTAACTACCAATAGTTTGCAACTTACTGCTTTTGGTATACGCTTGATATCAGTTTCATGCCATAGTAGAACAGGCTAGCCACCTGACATAACCACATGTTTTCTGGGGCCATTAACAAACCATTTGAACGTAGCACTTGTATTTTTGGGAATTAAACATTTCAACTAATAAAAACTACTGATTTTTATCCATGTTGTGTTGTGGTGCTACAAAGCCATCTCAAGATTTAGGTGACATGCAAACTCTTCCTTCTTGGGGCTCCGTAATTTATTATCCTGTAACTCTGCCACTACAACTCTTCGCTGTCTTTAAAGGAAGATGATAATACCCATTACATTTCACACGTTTTTCTTCATTACATGTGCCCAGTGGTTAATCTGAGCCGGTGGGTTCACTCTCACTTGTTTTTTGGGGGACTGCCATATATTTTTCCTCATCTCATATTGACCGCCAGCAAGAGAGAGAAACACACCAACTGGAAAGAAGAAGGAAGAGAAAGACAGGAAAACAGGCACAAGAGGAGAAAGCAGAGACAGGCAAGAGTTAAAATTGGTATTTTGCTGCATCTTTTTGTCTCTGCATCCAGATTTATAATACAACAAGTAACATAACTCCTACAGCAGTAAAATCATATACTTCGTGTGTCACCAATTCATGTCATGGCGTGTGTATCCAAATTGCAAACCTGCCTTAAGACCCTTAACGTGGTGCTGTATTTTTTAAGCAAAAGTTTGGAGTGATATTTGGCGCTGAACCCACACGTGCGGTCTGGTTCCTGGCGCACATAGCCATGTCTGCAGTGCACAGAGACCCTACACTGACACACACAGAGGAAAAAAATTAGAGGGAACATTGATCTACATATAGTGCGTGGCATTGTAGCTGTCCGGGGAGGTGATTTTACCCAGGGCTCACTGAGCCCAATGGAGGGTCATCTACACATCCCCCCTACCAAATCTAAATAAAACCCCAGAGAGGCGGTTGTCCGCGGGGCTAAAAAGAGCCCTCCTTCTTTTTTTAGTCCCTCATGCCCCGGGTACCTATCCGACCCGGGAGCTAAACTGAAATGCTTTTTTGTTTTGCCAATAACTTTAGTGTCTTTGACCAATCTTCATGAAATTATCAAAATGAGTACAACGTTCTGTTCAGCTGCTGTCTTGAAAGTTTTGGAGGGATTTTCAAGCAGGGCCCGAGACAAAGGGGGGTCCCAAAACGCTTTTTCACCATGCAATTTCCCATAGGGATTTTAGGCATGACTACAGCCCGAACAATTTGGCAGAAAGCTAGCTTTGATCCGGAAAGAGCCCTTTTTGTTATTTGGTGTAAATCCGTTTACTAGTTGTAGAGATATTAAAGGAAAACCAAATTTGTATATCTAGAGGCGTGGATCGTCTGCAAAAATTACCAATCTCGTGCAGAGACCTGATTGGCTGCCAACACTGTAAGCAGGAAGTGTTGGCAGCCATCTTGGGACTCGGACTCATCCAAGTCCCAAAGAAAAGCATTCAAAAAAGATAAAGGGGCTGGGTAGGAATACCCTGCCCCGCTGGGTCTAGTGACCTGGCCAGTGCCAAAAAGCATTAAGAAAAAGAACAATTGGCAAGAAAATCACGATGGTTTGCGAATCTCCACAAAAATAAAAAATAAAAAGAAGAGGTGCGGTCTCCTTTGCTTGTTTAAACATTGGCCCCCGGGTTGGCCAGGTCCCTGGGGCTTATTTCTATACACAATAGGGGAAGGTGGGCACATGCGGCCTCCCTCCCCATTGCCAATATGGGCTCGAGGGCCACCACCTCCACAGGGCCAAGGCAAGCCAAAAGTTAAAAGGAAGGGGACTGTGCGGCCCCCACCAAAGACCTTTTATGGCCCCAGGGACCACTTCCTCCCCGGGCTTCATCATAATATAAGAGGGGGGCCAGGCAGACCCCCCTCCTCCCAGAAAAAGTGCCATGGAGACCACCACCTCCCTGGGGTGAAATGCCTTTATGTAAAGGGGTTGGGGGGCATCTTGGGCCATTTTCAGCCCCGGGACCACCACCTCCCTGGGGCTGGCACTAAGTTAAAAAGAAGGGGGGTCCGCATCCCCCTTCATAAGCGATTAATGGCCCTAGGGACCTCCCAGGGCTGGCTCCCTATGGCCCGGGGTCCCCACCCCCAGGACATAGCTGTTTGCTCTCAGAAGGAACTTCTTCAAAATTATAAACAGTCTGTAGTACAAGAGAAATCACGCTTTTTTACAGAGAAGGTTAGAGCTGCCAATAATTCCTCCAATATGCTGTTTAAAGTAATAAAGGAGTTATCAGAACCTCTGAGACAACAGGTGCTTAACTCCTCCCATAAGTTCTGTGACAAAGTTGCAGTTTATTTCCAAGAAAAAGGTATCAGCATCATCTGAAACCTTGACCCGCCTGTGGTAGAGGGAATCTCCTCTGATAAGCCTGCTCACTGCCTGCATTCCATACTCCAGCTTGCTCTGGACCCAAAAGCCAAATTTCTATGCAAGGTGTTCAGTTGTACGCTCCAAACTGCAATCTATCCTGGCATCAGGAAGGAAGCGACTATTACGCTGCTCCTTAAGAAACGCCGATCCCCATGACTTGAAGAATCTCCATCCTATTTCCTTACTCCCTGCTCCTGCTAAAATCCTGGAAAAATGTATCATTCAGGCGCTGATGAAATTTATTGATGTTCAGAGGATTCTTGATCTCTCACAGAACAGGTTTTGCTCTGGTCACAGCACAGAAACTGCCCTCATTGTGGCCTCTGACAGCATCCGTGCCCAGGTTGATCAGGGTGTGGTGGCTATCTTGATCTTGATCTTTCAGCAGCATTCAATACCCTTTCCCCTGCACAGATGGTTCAGTTTCTGCAGCAAGTGGTGGTCAGTGGGATAGCCTCCACACATTTATATCTAACAGGGTTCCGACCGTCAGCTGTGGAATTTTTAAGGCAAGGCCTTCAGTCTTCCCTATGGGGCACCACAGTGCTCATCTCTGAGTCCTACTCTTTTTAATCTCTATGTGGCCACTCTAGCTGACCTGCTGCATTAATTTGGTTTTCAAGTGCTGTCATATGCTGACGACACGCAAATCATCATCTCCATTTCTAAGGACCTGCAAGGAGTGGCGGGGAGGTTTATTCAGTGTATGGCCAGCATTGTTTGCTGGATGAAGTTAAACTCCTTGAAGATCAATGCAGACAAGACCGAAGTGCTTGTGTTCAGTTCTCAAAACTCCATCTGCTCAAGCATGTGGTGGCCAGTGGTCTGAGGCTCCCTCCCCGTCAGTTCAGCCAAAAACCTGGGGGTCATCTTTGACGACGCTCTGAGATTTGATGCTCAGGTCAGTTGCACCGTCAGCATTTGATTCTACTCCATGAGGACACATCAGCTACATCCCATCGGCACTGCACCAGTCAGTCATCATTGCCCTGGTTACATCATGGTTAGACTACAGCACTGAACATCAATAGTTCCTCTCTAAACAAACTCCAAGTTGTACAGAATGCGGCAGCTTGTCTCATTCCGAACATTCCCAAGAGACATTGCACTTGGAAGGGGATTTGTTCCCTGCACTGGCTTTCTGTAAGGAAACACATTGTCTTTAAGGCTTTGTTCTTGGTTTTTAAGGCTCATCATCTTAAGGGCCCCACCCACTTAAAGTCGCGTTTTCAATTGTACATTCCAGGGAGGCAATTGAGATCCTCCTCTTGCAAAAAATGTATGATCCCCAGATTTCGTACGACCAGATGGGATGGCCGCTCTTTCTCAGTAGCAGCCGCCAAATTATGGAACGTCCTACTTACCTATATCTCTTTTGTGGCCTTTAAAAAACACCTGAAAACATGTCTCTTCACACCTCAGTACCCCACATTTTTCCGCCCCACTTTTGCTGATCCCTTTGCCCCACGTTAGTGCCTTGACACCGTGAATGCTGCATGTTTTGCTCCATTTTGGGGTGATATTATGGGTTTAAATCTGCAAACATTTCAGGATTAATTTGATTGTAGAAAGGGGAAAGTGCTTCCAGGAGACCTTCCAGTGATTCCCCCTCCCCCCACGGAAGGATGTTAGCAGGAGCTGGCTGCAATAGCTGCGGACAACCCCTGCAGTTCTGCAGGGATTTCTAGTCCTGATGTATCCGGGCCCAGAATTATCGGGTCTAAAGTATGCAAACACTTTCATTCTGGGCTCGAACACGCTGGAAAACATGTAGTTGCCCGGAGTAGTATCCTACACTGAGAAACTACTCTAGACAACTTGTTTTATGGCCCCTTAGTTGAAAGCAAGAAAAATTATTAGCAGGTGTCTAAAATTAGAAAGTGAGGAAATTGAGTAACTGTCTTCTGGGAAGGAGGCCCAGGACGTAGTGGCACATACCGGAAAAGCATGCCTACCAATCTAGTACTTTTTGTTTGGAATTGGTTCTCTAGTTGGCAGAGGTTTGCACCCTGTCAAAGTAGGACCACAAGTCTAGTCAGGATAAGTCAGATACACAACCTAAATTAACCTGTGCTTGCCCTCTGGTAGCTTGGCACAGAGCAGCCAGGCTTAACTTAAGAGACTTAATGTATTGTCTCTTAAATTACAGTAACACAGTGAAAACACGGCAAAAAAGAAAAACATAGAATATTTATCTGAGTAAAACAAGACTTAGGTAATAAAAATCCAATAGGTAGAAGTCGAGATATGAATTTTTAAATATTAAATCCAAAAACAGTGCTTAGAAGGCAATAGTGGAAAAAGGTTACTTGAGGTCAAGCTAGACTCGATGCATCAGTTCCGATTCAAGCTGCAGAGGCGATAAGTCGAAGTCGGCCTCGCTGCGGCAACTTCGGATCGCCGCTGTGTCGTCATCAAATCAGTACTGCATCAGTGTTGGAGGGCACTGCGTCAGTTCCGATCGATGCAAAGGAGTCACTGTGTCGATTTTGATGCAGAAACAGCTACAGAACCCACTTATGAGGCCCAGGACTGGAGGCAGCACCATAGACAAGGGTAGGACTCACAGATGGTAGAGTCCAGCAGCACCAGCAGTATTGCTAGCGTTTTATGACCCTGATACTTCACAAAACAGGAGACAAGCCGCATGCCCTTGGAGAAGCTTGAGTTCAAGGATTTAGAGAGCAGGTCCAGTCCTTCTCACTCCCAGGCAAGAAGCAGCAGGTCAACACAGCAAAGTAGGTAGCAAAGTGGCAGTCCCTCCTGCAGCACAGCAGCTCTTCTTCCTGGCAGAATGTCCTTAGTTCCAGCAAAGTTCTGATTTTGTGGTGTCAGGGGTCCAGTACTTATACTTACATGTGCCTTTGAAGTGGGGAAGACTTCAAATGTCGCAGGCCAGCTCCCTTTCTGTGACTGTCTTGAGGGAATGCACAAAGCTCAGCTGTCCCCAAACCAGGGGCCCTATTATGATGGCAGACGGACTTGCGTCCGTCCACCACCCCTGAGTAAGAGGGACCGTCCGCATGGGCAGCGGCGGTCCCTCCGTGGCAATTAGGATTTCACCGCCACCCTGGCGGTCACATCCTGTATTTTTTACTTGAAGCAGCTTGAAGCAGCACCCGCCGCAATGTAAAAAATTAAAGCAGTGCATTTACATGCACAAAGCGGCAGGCACACGCGGTGCCTGCCGCTTCGTGCACGCAAAGGCAGGGGGGTACCATAGCGACCCCCCATGTGCACCCCCCACCCCCCCTTCACTCAGGGGGGGGGTGGGGGGGGGATAGACACCGCCAGCCATGTTAGTGCTTTTCCGCCGCAGTCGGAAGGCGACCGCGGCGAAAAAGCTGAGTACGGAATTCAAGACCCACCAGCCATCCTAATTTGGCAGTGGGTCTTTGGAGGCTCCGCAGCGGTTTTCCCGCATCCTCCGGGCCGGCGGTGGCTTCCGCCGGACCGGAGGATGGGGTAAAACCGCGATCATAATCGGCCCCCAGATATGTATTCAGAGACAGGCAGAGGCACAGAATGGTTAAAGTAAGAAAATACCCACTTTCTAAAAGTGACATTTTCAGATTTGCAATTCAAAAACCGACTTCACCAAAGGTAGTGATTTTAAATTGTGAATCCAGAGACACCAAAGTTCAAATCTCTGTCTTTTCCCAATTGGAAATTCCACTTAAATAATGTTTTAAGGCAATTCCATTGTTAATCTACGAGAGAGATAGGCCTTGCAGTAGTGAACAATGAATTTAGCAGTTTTTCACTACCAGGACATGTAAAACTCAAAAGTAGATGTCCTACCATTTCAATACACTGTACCCTGTTCATTGGCTGCCTAGGGCCTACCTTAGGGGTGACCTATATGTAATAAAAAGAAAGGTTTGTGCCTGACAAGTAGGTTAACTTGCCAGGTTGAAATGGCAGTTTAAACTGTACACACAGGCTGTGCAGTGGCAGGCCTGAGATATGTTTAAAGTGCTACTGAGTGGGTGGCACAATCAGTGCTGCAGGACCACTAGTAGCATTAAATAGACAGGCCCTCTGCACATATAGTACAAATCACTAGGGACTTACAAGTTAGTTAAATATGCCAATTGTGGAAAAGCCAATGTTACCATTTTTGGAGTACAGAGTACATGCATTTTAGCACTGGTTTAACAGTGGGAAAGTGCCCAGAATCCTAAAGCCAACAAAAAAGAAGTAAGCAAAACAACAGGTCCGAAGGAAATGAATCAGGGAAAAACATGCCAAGGATGGATAGTCTAACATTGCATTTATGAATTACTACCAAATTGGCAGTGACTTCTGGGGGTTGTGAGTAGTGATGACATTCTGACACTGGTATTGTTGTTTGCCTTTGTTCATTTGGTGTTTGTAATCTGTCATAGCTTATTAACATTTGATTTTACACTCATCCTCCTCTCGCATCTTCCTTTGAGTTGAAACCATCTTAGCCAAATTTTTGCAAGTCTGACCTCAGTAGTAAATCAAGGAGTCGAGTTTTTTTTTATTATTCTGGTTCGAAGAGGTACTACTTTGTTTGCTGATTAGGTGATCAACAGATTGTAAGCAGTACATTGCTCTTCTTCATTTGGATTTAGGAGCTGTAAGTTAGATTTCAGAACTTCTTGGATGTAATAAATTTCTCCAACTGTGCATCAGGCACGGTTACTTTTTATAATATTTCTAACATTTCTTAAAGAGATAGTAAATCTAATGGTATATTTCTCAGCCCATACAGCAACAATTTCAAATTAATGAGTCCAGACATGGTCTGCGGTATGTCCATTCTTTTTTTGTTATGTACTTTTAACAGGACTAATTTAATAAAGTCAGCAGGTCACAACATTCTTTGTTTTGGTGTCAGTAAGGTGTTCAGCCAAGTAATTACAATTACCAATAATCAATAGTCTACTTGTAGTGATAAGTGTAGAACAAATATATTAAGAAAGTCCACAGGGAAACTGGTATTATAATGGGGGTGTTAGGTAAATGAAACAGAGAAGGTGATTTTCTGGAGAAAGGTGATACAGCATAATATACTATACACACTTGTAATACAAACCAAAACCGTAAAGTTTTATTTCACGATTATTACAACTCCCACACTTTTTTTGTCTTCCTGTCTATTTTGCTTGTATAAATAGTATACTGCAGGTCCTCCCTCTAAAATTGCTGCAGAGGGGCCACTGTTAACTTAGTCTCTATAACTAGGATACCAGTGGAGTCACTAATCTCCCAGGCATGTTTGAGCATAGAATATGCATTTACCCTTGCTTTGCATATTTTTTCTGGCAGTGTTTGTGAGACATCCTAGATGTTCAGTATGTTTCTTGAGGGCAGGCCATTCTAGTGCTTCTTTAAAAAACATTACTAGAAATTGTCCTCTCAACAGAGTTGCCCAGAATGTTCTTGTTGATTTTTGCCTCATCATTACCACAATTCACCAACACTTATGGCTACTCTTCCTACACTCCACCATTGGCTATTAGATACTTTTACAGCATTACCTCTAATTTCAACAATATTAACAGGATCTCTGAAATTAGCAGATCTCTTTCTGAGTAAAATAGGTTCTTTGTTGCGTACCTCACCAATCTCAAATTTGATTATCCTATCAGATAAACATTTTCCAAACATTTTCTTTACAGTCTTGCAGCACTAGCTTGATAACTTAGATTTTTAGCCTCCTTTCTGGCTTCAATGACCCCACATTCTTGATTTATCAATTCCATTCTCCAAAAGGCACATTATGTCAAAACAACTTTCCTTCCACTCATAAGTTCAAATGGAATCTTGCCTGTGACGGAATGTGGCGGGGATCTGTGAGCCCAAACCAGATCTCTAATAGCCAGTTCACACTGTTTCTTGGATAATATTGCATTATGAATGCACTCCACTAACACTCTATTAACCCACTCAACCTTCCCATTGGCTTGAGGACAGTAAAGTGGAGTGTGTAGATGTGTTACCTCATTTTCTTTAAAAATTATTTCATGGCATTAGACGTAAATTTCACGCCATTGTCAATTAGTAATTCTTTAAGTATACCTTCCATCATAAAAACGTAATTAAAAATGAAAGACAGCATTAGTGTTGGGTTCAGTTACCCCAGGCACTTCAATCCACCTCGAGAGATGATCAATCATCCCTACAAAATATCTCATATTGTGAGGAAACATATGAAAAGGACCTAAACTATCAGCTGCAATTTTCTGCCAAACTTTTTGTGGAGAAACAACAGGAAACATATCAGGGGAGACAGTGACTAAATGCTGGTCGCTACAATAACATTGCACACATTCCCTCACTAATCTTTCTACGTATCCATCCATACCAGGCCAACAAAAATAATTCTCACTCTGCGTTTGGTGGCAGTCATTCTGAAGTGACCAACATGAGCAATTACTGAAATCCTCAAACGCAAACATTTCAGTGGAATCAATTTATCCCCTCTCATCAGTAAATCTCTTTCTATGGATAGTTCATTGGCAAGTAGGCAAAAATGTTGCTGAGAGCCCTCTAATGCTTTTTCTCTTGGCCAACCAACTTACACAAACTGCATTGCTCTACTTAAAACATTGCCATTCCTCAGATTATTGCACCATGTTTCCATGTCAGAACATACAACTACATTCTAAACCCTGGCAATAATGCATTCCGCAATTGCTTCATGCTTATCCGTTTTGCATAAATCATCAATAGGATGCTGTGACAAAATAGCAGCTCTGGCATTCTGGCCACTTCCATTGTATGCAACATGAAAATTAAACTCCAACAACTTGGTTGGTAACCTGGACAATCCTCCAGTAGCTTTCTTAATCTGTATGCCGGATAAAATATCCACTAATAGTTTGTGATCTGTTTTATCCACCCTCACCTGTCCGACAATTCCGGAACTGGTGCGTAAGGGACTTATAGGACATATTACGCCACAGGAGATCGGGGCAGCAATGAAGGGGCTGCCGTGCAACAAAACACCTGGCCTTGATGGGCTCCCAATTGAGTTCTATGACACATATGCAGAGGCTCTGGTGCCCCAATTAGTGGACCTATATAAAGAGGTAGGGGAGAAAGGCTCTCTGCCTACTACGATGTCCCAAGCCCTGGTCATTACACTGCCAAAGCCGGGCAGAGAGCATACAGACATGGCAAACTACCGGCCATTGTTGTTGTTGTCCACAGAATATAAAATATTGAGTAAGGTGCTAGCGAACAAACTGCTCCCACATCTGTCAAAGTTAATACTCATAGACCAAACAGTTTTTTTGCCAGCTCGCAGTACTTCCCTTAACATAAGAAAATTACATTATCTGCTAACAGAGGCCCCAAAGCGCTATCCACAAGCTGGATGTCTTTCGCTTGACCTAAGGCAGGCTTTTGACTCCATACATTGGGCATATATGTTCCAGGCACTGGAAAAATTTGGCATCCCGGTAGAATACATAACGTGGATACGAATATTATACAGTGCCCCCACGGCACACACTAGAACGGGAGGACATATATTAGAGGAATATACCAAACATAAAGGGACGAGACAGGGCTGCCCGCTGTCCCCCCTCCTTTTAATATTAGCATTGGAACCGTTAGCACTAAAGTTGCGACAGGATTTTCTAGATTTGGGGATACAAATAGGTAACACAACTCATTATTTTCGGCATACCCTGATGATATCCTCATTTACATATCTGATCTTAACACACCAATGGTCACGCTGTTTCACTGTATTGAATGTATATCGGGACTGGCTCTAAACACTACTAAAACACGTTTTTTTCTTTGTGAAGCGGGAGGGCACTGCAGAGATAGACATTGGAGGCACTAGTATCCAGGTCACACAGTTGACGTTTAGATATCTAGGCATACAAATATATAGGAAACACGAAGACATGTTGGAGGGCAATCTGAATAAAGCGATCAGGGCATTGAGGGCTAGCGTAGCTTTCTGGAGTGCGTTGCCGCTCTCCACAACGGGCAGAGAAGCTATTGATAAAATGGTTGTGTTGCTGCGATTGCTATATTATTTCACGAATTTGCCATTGATTGTGCCACAACACACCTTTAATTTACTCAACACTCTGGTTACAGATCTTATTTGGGGTAAGGGCAGGCGACGTATTAGCCTAAAAAAACTACAGGACGGGACCAGGGCGGGTGGCCTAGGAGTACCAGATTTTTGCGCTTACTATTATGCCTGTCAATTGCAATGGCTGTCATATTGGCATCAACAGTGACATAAATTTCTGTCCCTTCAACGTAGGGTTGTAAAAATGGCGCTGGCACAATGCTGCACTTAATCCTATCAAAACTTTATTGACAGCTTGGGGACCATTCAAAAATTGTATTCTTTTTCAGTAAATCCCTATAACATTCTGTCATCTCTGCATTATTCTTAATAAATTTCGCGCAAACTTCACAAAGACTGAGAAAAGATCTCAATTGCTCTCTGTCTTTAGGATGAGGTGCTTTGACAATCCCATCAATAATACTTCTGTTGGGTTTGACACCTTCAGATGTTAAAACATGGCCTAAGTATTTTATTTCTTTTAACTCCAAAAATGCATTTATTCTCACACGTAGTGACACCAGTCGGTCCCATCCTGGTCGCCAAAATTGTAGCATAGAGATAGATTCCACTCCTGAAAGTATTTGAATAGGTTTATTGAAGGAAATGAAGGAAACAGCTTCCAGCATACACAAGGGCCCAGGAGCTCTGCCAACTGACAAAGCAAGAACCATTTCATCACCTTAACATTCTAACATGGAACAAAGTACTAACCAATGAGAGCTTCCTACATAGAATACATGATCTAATAATGGAAACAGAAGAGTAACAAATTACAATAGTTTGAGCTATGAATATTACAGATATCAGATACCACAGGTCCCTTAATTTTCTAAACTTATACTTAATAATACAGACACTTGTAGAGCGCGACAGCTACCTCAAACAGAGGTGTCCTGGTGCTAAAGCGATCATCAGTACACAAATGAAGAACCAAAAAGCCAAGCCTGACCCACTATTCTACCCTAAAGAGCCAGGTTTTACCCATTTTCCTAAAAAGGGACTCTGTATCAATGTTGCAGAAGTCACTTGGCAAGGAGTTCCACAATTTAGCAGCCCGACCATGAAGGATCTGCCCCTAAGATGTAGATTATTATGGTAGGCCCATATCTCATCCAGTCATGGTCAGGTGCAGATGTGCTTTCCCTTTGGCACATCTAAAATGTCTGACCTGGTCTTTGTCCATGCTCTGAACAGCAGCTCTAGAACTAAACCACCCTCAGCTTACAAGAAAAACTTTGAGGATATTCATGATGCCCACCACTGGTTCGTAAATCTATGTGCAAGCCGAATCCCCTGTTACCAAACCAAAACGTCTTCCACAAAGACCCTTATTTAAGAAACTCACAAATTATTATGATGCCCACTTAAACAATAACAATCATAAAGTATTCGGATTCAATATCAAGCAATAAAACAGTTCTAAAACATAAAACAAGTAATCAGAAATGCGAAACTGCTGTAAAAACTGCTTACATCTTTCTCAATTCTATGGATAGTATCACTTTGGAAGGCACTACTTGTAATGCATCTCTGTCTCTCGGTTGTTTGCCTTTGCCAGATGTCTTACTGTGTGCTTCCACTCCCACATGCCTGATGCCATGATAAAAAAAAACATTAGGAACACAAGGGATAAGCAGCTCAATCCAGGGTATCAGGCAGATGCCTGCCTGTACACTAATCCTCCGAAACCACTCAGCACAAGGGATCACAGCATTTTGCTTCAATGACTAGACAAACTCTGTGGGTTTGGAGGGACAGACCTGTGGTGGTCCATATCTTTCATAGAAAATATCACTTATTGGATGAAACTGAAATAATTTCCCAGAACATGCCGCTTGTGCTGTGTCAGAATGCCCAGCAATGTCTGATCTCCTTTTTAATGCTTATCCTGACTTCCTGTGTAACCACCAGATATGTACACAGTAACAACTGCCAATCACAGATATGCTGAGAATACACAGATCCATATTAAATTGTGAAAAGATTTGGATAAATGCGCTGAACTTTAATGAGAGAGCCTCTCAATTTTCCAACAATAGATGCTTTACAACTGTCCCTGCCTAAAGGGATCTAAAAGGAAATCAAATTGTTCACCTTAAGAGACACCGAAGCTGCTTCTCTTTGATATACTTCCCTAGTGTTCTCGGGGTGATATTTGACTATGAGCTGCCATTATTTCTGGCAGTCTAAAATATGCCAACATGTTTTTTTTCATCCTCTTAGTTAGGCGGCCTCAACATATTGTTGGAACATTGCAGTACCGCCAAATGCATCATACTTTCTCTTGCAGTGAACATTATCTGGATTGTCTTCTGCAATGGATGAGTTCGGATCAGAACAAAGGAGATACCCTAGATATCACCAAACTAGGGTACTTGCTTCATCTTTAGTGGAAAAAAACGACCATGTGATGGAAGCACTGAAATCTCCAATAACTGCCAGTCAGACAGAGGAATTTATGGAAAATACTTCTTATAAGTGGCAAAGCATACTGCATTTGTGACCACCCATTTCCACACATCTTTGGCCTTGTCTACTAGTTTTCTTTTACTGCTGCCATCTTGATTTGCCAATTTGATGCAAAACTTGACGTTCTAGCGAACAGTGACCTCATCAACATGTGACTCTGTGCCTTTATCTATACTACTATTATAAAGAGAGAACACAATCCTTTGAGCCAGGTAAACTCGGGAACCACAGCGCCAATCAAAACACCCAATACATCATAGGAAACGTCAGGGTAAGCAGATGGACATAGGCTATACACCATAAAAAAATATACCTTCGAAGGGCAATGTACGTTCTTTCAGAAAGTAGTCCCTTGGAAGTAGCTCCATGTCTGAGGTGGGCGTGTGCGTTTTATGCGTGCTTACATCACAATCACGGGTCTGCCATTTTAGTAAAGTAGTAAAGTGCTCGGAGAGCGGACAGGAGCGTGGCCAGAAGCGGGCAGGATAGGATGTCTGAGGTGGGCGTGTGCGTTTTATGCGTGCTGACATCACAATCATGGGTCCGCCATTTTAGTAAAGTAGTAAAGTGCTCGGAGAGCGGACAGGAGCGTGGCCAGAAGTGGGCAGGACAGGAGCGCCAAACTGACAGACTCCCGAGTCCTACATGCCAAGAGCAGACAGGAGAGTGGGCAGAAGCATGCAGGAGCGCCAAACCGACAGCCTCCGGAGTCCGGACAGGAGCGTGGGCAGAAGCGTGGCCAGTTGCGGGCAGGACAGAAGCGCCGAACCGACAGACTCCAGAGTCCGGCATGCCAAGAGCGGACAGGAGCGTTGGCCGAAGCGGGCAGGAGCGCCAAACCGACAGCCTCCGGAGTCCAGACTGGATCGTGGGCAGAAGCGGCCAGAAGCAAGGAAACGGGGGCAAGGAAACAACACCCTGCGCACGTGATGCTTATAAGTACGCTCTGCTGCTCCCGCTGCTGGCCGCTCTGCTGCGCATCTCCTGCAGCGGTGCTGCCCCCATCCCCCTTCTGCCCCAGACAACGTCGGGGTGGGCTGCTAGTCATATCTAAGAAGGGCTGATGCATAGCCATGCTAGCAATGCACCAAGGGAACGCCTGCAAAGACAATGTTTGCTATACCCAGCAGGAATGTTTAGGTGGACTACGAGTGGACACTTCAAACAGCACAGGTAAAAAGAACACCTCAGAGACTACCAGAATATATATATATATATATATATAGAGACTTGTGAGCAAGGAGCGGACACTCCGAAATGCGTAGATTGGTTTTTCTTGAGTAAATAAATGTTCACGCTTTAAGAAATTCTGGGCCGTGGCGTGTTGGTTTTTTGGATTTCAACAGTGCTTTTGTGGATTTGAAGTGGTACGCGACTTGGGTTTCCACGCAATCGAGTGTTGAACCTAATTAACAGGATTCTCCGTTCCTGATATATATATATATATATATATATATATTTTCTGCACCGAACGGTCACCGCCGTTGCTCCGCCCACGCCCTGGGTGCTGGCGTCTCGCGGTGGTGAGCCGCGTAGGTATCGGCACACACTCGCTTCGTTCCAAGGACACTGAGGAAGCCGTTTTTCGGCGAAACGCGTTTGTCTTTCTTTGGGGGCAGGGGGTCTGCCAATAAATCGAGATAAGAATCCCAAGCTTGGAGTGCCGTCTACTTTCTTGGAACGAAGCGAGTGTGTGCCGATATATGCTGGGACATGTAGTTCGCTTCACCGGTTTGCATCGAAGCAGGTGACACAGATCTCCGCTTGGGAGTGGAGCCAACCAGAACTATTTGAATGGGAGCAGAACTGTTGGGCGGGAAATCTCACTTGGTACACCTGGGGCGCTGAAGAGGCCACACGGCCGAAATGCATACGCCCATGCTCATCTGTTTCAGCCTCAATAAAGAGACTCCATTGCATTCCCCTACAGTGGCTTCTGACTTTCTGTTGAGAAGGTGTTCGTGGCATATATATATATATATATATCCTGATTCTGAGTTGGTTTGTATTGAGCAGAATTAGAATGAAGACCATACATCATCAAAAATCACAATACATGTAACTATTTATAACTCATAGAATTAAATGATTCTTCTCATCTTAAATCAGTGAATCAAACATTTTAAAAATGTCATCCTTTGAAGACGTGGTACTGCCAGAAATTCAACCTAGCCAAAGTGCAGATAATAAAGTGCAGTGCTTTCGATCCTTCAAAGTACCTAGATCGACACATAATATGGGAATTCCAAAGAGATTATACCAACTCCATTAAAGTGTTACATCTCGATAGAAAAACTAGTTAATTGGAATATTGGATAATATTGATTACTCCACACGGAGAGACATATACAATAATTATACATTATTGGGCAGATAACTAGCCCTAAATTGCATATAAAAACACCAGGCCTCCCCAAAAAAACACAAGCATCTCTCTATTCCATCTTATATATGATCACACTATTAATTTATTATTCATACATAGTAATCTAATTCATAACATTTAAATCTCCTATTCCTTAATATTACGTTCATTTTCACCTCTTGTCCCGTGGCAGTAAACCTTATGGAAAAGCAAAGTGATATGCATTTAACTCCCCTGAAGTGCTTTTCTTAACTGTTTCTGAATTAAGTTATTCTATATCATACTCTGTACCCCGACACCCAATTTCCATTCAGGTGTTCCTATACCTGCATGTGAATAGCCAAGAAGTATTATCAAATAAAGTGCAATGCTTTCAGCGATTCCATTGATATCGTAATTATACCAGCTAGCTTAAGTTAACTACTTGACCTTCTACTTTGTCCATATATTTTTACAAAGTTGAAAATCTTTTAATAGCACCTACCCTTTTTGCATAAGCTTTTTCAATTGTATTTGTTCGAAGCATTTTTTTATGCCAGTTTAGACAAACTTGTGCTTTAGTTGTTCTCCAATTCTAAAGAACCAGGGAACCGTGCCATTAAAGAGGCTATTGCTATAAATGCTTCCTCTCCTTTGGAAATTGGAACATTTTGGCACTGCCTTACTACCCCAAAGAGTGCTATCTCCACCTCTGGTATTAATGTTCTCTGTAAGCCATAGTTTAGGGCAGAGAACACTTTCTCCCAAAACTGAGTTAAGGCCGGGCAAGTGATTTGATCTGATTTACAGACTTATAAAGCGCAGCGTATGCCCAAGGGCGTCTTGGCCCTAGGACTAATGGGAAAGCTAAAATTCTGCGGATTCCATTGTACCTTAACCTATCAGTTCTTGAACAGCTATGTTTTTAGCAAACTTCTAAATGACATCAGGGACTTGTTATTTTTTATCGACAAGGGAAGAGAATTCCATACCTTTGCAGTTCCTACAATAAAACTCCCCCCCAAGCATAACTGCTTGTACCTAGGGACTAACAGTAGTTGTGCCTGTGCCAACCTTAGATTCTTAGATGGCATGTACTTCCTGAGGTGTGTTCTCAAATACAGTGGCCCTTTCCCCTGTAGCACCTTATATGCCAGACATTGTGCCTTGAATATAATCCTCTTTCCCACTGGCAACCAGGGGAGGTCCCCCAATCGATGAGTTACTGATTCATGTTTAGGAATATCCAAAATCATTCTTGCCGCTGCAGTCTGCATACGTTGGAGTCTACGTATGAGCTGTGACTGGAGTCCCACATTTACGGCATTTCCATAGTCCAGTCGTGATATGGCCAATACAGTGACCACAGTTTTTAAAGTATCCAAAGGGATAAAAGGACGGATCTTCCTTATCATTTTTAAAATGCCCAGAAGGTAGAAGCAAGCTTATTGATTTGACCTTTGAAAGTCAATCTTTGGTCAAATACTACCCCTAGGTTCCTAACCTTTGAGACAGGCAATGGGCAGTCGCCCAATTCAGCCGGCCATCATCTTGGGGACCAGAAGGAGGTGTTAGACCCTAGTTGCAAAACCTCTGTCTTGTCACCATTTAATTTAAGGCAGTTATTCTGTAAAAAAGTTATGGAGCCATCCCCCCGTCCCAATTGATAGCAATGAAAGCAGATATCTTCTATTTCTCAATGCATCTTATATAATGCGCTTGGAGTATAATAAGCCATCCAGTGGGATAAAATTACATTCTTTTAAAATTTGCCACTTTTAATGCCTTATTGCTATGCAGCAAAATCCCCTGCCACTCAGGCTCTGAAAAAGTGCATTGTGTTTCTTGTGAAATTTCATCTAAAAAGCTTATTACTATAGAGAATTCCCTTTGGCTCTGTAAAAGTCTGTACCAATGTCCAACCCCCCTTAGCTTAGTTCTAAAGAGGGCTGCCAGTACGGATACTGAGGTGGAACTAGATGGGGAGCAACACTTTTTCAACAATTGTATAATCTGGAAACACACTTAAAAAAAAGGGCTTGCGCTTCACTCCACACCTAGCCTGGATGTCCTGCCAATTTAAATATCTCTCCGCTACTATAAAATGACCTAGTTTCCTAAAGCCCTCGCTTTCCCGAAACCTTATCTGGCTATTCTGGATATACAGGCCCAAACATTTACATTCTGCAAGCTTCAAATACTCATATCCAGCTGTCTGAGTCTTCATAGAATAAAATAACCATAATCTGACCCCAAACTCCTGTAATGTCTTATATCTAGTTTTCTTTGGGAGTTTGGCGGTCTTGATGACAACCGGAATCTGGGATTCTGCCTCCTGCACCATTTGATCAACAAACAACTATCCAGCGATGCCTTGCCATCTAACAAACGATCCATAATATCCAAAAAGATAGCTTCATAATAAATTCGAACGTGGAGTAATGCCATCCCCCCTTGGCTAATGTCGAGTTGAAGCACTGACAATTTTTCCCTTGATGCCTTTTTACTCCTAATACATTGGCAAATCATTCCTTCAAATTCTTTAAAATATGACATATTAATTCTTATCGGGATATTTGTAAAAACAAAAAATTAATAATGGTAAAACAGACATTTTTATAAGAGCAACCCGACCAATTAATGTAAGCGGAAGAAGTGTCCATCTATTTAATAAGTTTCTAATCTTAATAACCATTGCCCCGTAATTCAATTGAAAAAGTTCCTCATAGTGGTTTGTAACATATATCCCAAGTATTGAGGGGAGCAGGCTTGCCGTTGAAGATAACTTGGAAAGATTTGGCAGTCTGTATTGAGTAGCAGGATTTCGGTTTTATTATGATTGATTTTATATCCCCCAATAGATTCAAACTGGACTAAATCCATCAACATTATTTTTATGTTATGATCCTCAGGTCTAAGATAGAGAATAATATTGTCTGCAAACTATTTTTAATTTGGGCATACACTCTAATGGTGATTTTATCTTCTTATTAGCCCTAATTCTAGCAGAGAGTGGTTCTATAAAAAAGGTAAACAACGCAGGGATAGGGGACAGTCCTGATGAGTTCCTTGATTTATATCCACCTTCCCAGCTAAATGAGAATTTATAAATACCTGAGACTTGACCCCTTGATATAAGTTCCATAACATATTAGTCATTTGTATTGGGAACCCCAACCTTCTAATGGCATAAAAAAGAGCATTCCAGTTAACTAGATCAAATGCTTTTTCAGCATCGACCACTATTATTAAAATAGGTATTTAGTTGGTGATAAAAAAATATGAAGTGCTTGAACTAGAAACCCAGTGTTTGATGACCACTTTCTCCCAGACACGAATCCTGTATGATCTTTGTGTACCTTCTGCGCTACTGGAGAAAATTGATCCACCCAAGTTTTCATCAATATTTCATAGTCAACATTCAGCAAGCTAATCGGCCTGTATAGGTGAGCATTTTAGGGCTATTATCCTTTTTAGCGAAGCTGACTATGGCAGTTTCTTTGAAAATAAATGGGACCTCGCCCCCGCTTCCACAAAGTTAAAAAGCTCAGCCAAAAAAGGTACTAGTTCCTCTGAAAATACTTTATAAAACTCAGGTGGAAGGCCATCTTTGCCTGAGGCCTTCCAACCAGCCATTGATACTAGGACTTGTTTTATTTCTGTAATTGTAATTTTGGCATTTATTTCCTCTGTCTGATTATTTGTTAGCTGTGGAAGCTTGATGCCTTCAAAATATTAACTTATGGCCTCGTTTGAAGCCTTATATTTTGTTGCATATAACTTGTGAGAGTGGTCTAAATTATGTTTGCAGTATTTTATTTGTCGGTAGCCAAGGTTCCTACAATTCTGTTATTACGGCAGCCTTTTGCTTGACCAAGCGAGCAGCTTCCCCACCATCTGGCTCTCTTTGCATACACACAGCTAGAAGATACATGAGCTAGTTATCTCTACAAGAATAAAATAGGCTCTTAACTTCTGCCTAGTTTTAATGAATTGCTCCTCAGCTACAGAGCGCAGTCCCAAACCACTATTTCTCTGCATTTAAGCAGTAGTAAATGCCTGTTGTAATTCAGCTATGAATGCTCCGGAGCTTTAGACTGTGATGCCGAGAAATCCAACATTTGCCCCTTGCATTTTCGCCTTAAAGGCCCCCCTAGACCGAAGAAAGTGCTGCTGTGTCCTTATTCCCCTAAAAGAATGTTTTTATCCATTATTTCGTATTCTCCACCCATTAGGGATTCGAGAGGAGGAGACAATCCATCTGCCACCTGGACTTCTCACTTTTTTTTATTGATACTCCTCCCCAAAAAATGTGTGTATTCATTTTGTGCTGCTTTGAGTTCTTCTCACCTCATGGTTGCTTTTTCCTCTATTATTCTGCTCTTTTCTCATTATTGTTCCCAAGCATATCTCCCTCCCCCCATGTTCCACCTCACCTCACCCTCCCTGGCCCTCACTAACTCCGTGTGTCCCTCCCAATCCTTGGCAATTGGGGAATTGCTCACCATGCCCCTTGACTCCCTTGCTTGGATCATACCTATACTTGGTGACATGGTGTTGCACCCTAAGTGACCTGTCCCTCTCCCTCATCTCATCAAATCAAAATCCAATTAACAACAAAACAAAAGCCATTCCTGATTATCTTTCCCTATGTACTTTTCAGTAGTAATTTTCTGTCACAGCTCCTGAGCCTCATCAAGATTTGCGAACATATGAAACTTCCCTAGCACCAAAACACGTAAATTAGATTGCTGAGCTATAGCCGCCGCCCTGATCCCTTGTTGAATTTCACCAGGCCAAACCTGCCAGAGTTTAATAAAACGAAAAGAGTACAGTGTTAACCATTATATGTGCATTTTGGTGAAAGACAAACCAAAATCCATGGTAATCCCCAAAAAGTCTTAATAGTGGCAATTTATTGCACCTGATAAATTCTGAACCCCATTGATTCAGATTTTACTGGATACAATAAATTGCACTTTCCCTCCGGTCAACTCACAGCAGGGCCATAGTGTGTAATTAATAAACAGAGACTCAATTGCTAAGCATAAACCGGAACTCTATGATTTCATCAAGAATCATAATGTTGATAGCATTCCTGATGGAAACTTGGATTTACGAGTCCGTTGATCCTAGATTATCCATGTCATCCACTAGGGTTACATAGTTCTGAAGGTAGGCATATGTTAAACAACCATTGGCAAAGCCATTAGGTCTTGCTTTGTTGACCTATTTTTTTGCCAAAATTTTTTGCTGATGCTGTGCTGCATCTGCAAAAAAAAAAACATTGAAATGTGTATTATCATGCATGTGTGTCATTGGAATGACTCGGGCACCATTTTTTTTGTTTCATTTACTAATCGAAGATGGTAGACTGCACTTCCATTTGTAAATAAAACACAATTTTTAACATATGTGGCTGCTTGGAATCCGGAGCAGCCCAGCAGCAAATGACAGTTGCAGAGCCCTCTCCCAAAAAATGTTTTTCAATGTACCACCATATTGGGGGTGAGCAACAGAAGACCAGGTGCAGGGCTAGTGAAGGGAAGTGCCAGAAAGTGCACAGTGCAAGGGAGCACCCGAGGTGTGCGGCAGCGTGCTGAAGGGCATTTTGGACTGTGGAGGGGCACAGCATCAAATGGCAGAAGCTGAGCCCTAAAAAAAAGCAACGGAGGGGAGGGTGCTAGGGAACAATGGGGAGGGTGGAAGGTATTTGATGGGGGGAAGCAGCACATGCGAGAGAGGAACATAACAAATTCACTCTCATTGAGTGCTTAATGGAAAAGGAAAAAAGTTATTCCTAAAATGTGAGCAGCAGAAGGATACAAGTCAGCCAATCAAAGGATGATAAATAGGCTATACTCCAGCGGAGGGAAAAACCCAAGAGGAAAGTAAGAGACTGAATAAGAAACTGGCAAATAAGAAAGAAACTAAAGTAAGCCAATGAAAAGCAATGCGTGGGCTCTAAGCCAACTGTAAGGACGGTATGCCCACAATCAGCTTTCACCTAATAGTGGTCTGACTTAAGAAGAGGGGACCGAATAAAACTGATTCTTACAGAATCTTTTACTATCGTCCTGTTAAATTTGGATGTCTTTCCTTGAGGTGAATCTCCTTCTGTTAGCTCTATCCTTCTCCATTTATTACTTACACTGCTATCTTGCTTTATCAACTCACTATACTCGATGCTTTTGGAATTACTCTCTTTTTTCCTCTTATTGGCTAAATTGCTTATTGTTAGACCTCTCATCCTTAGCGTGGGTTTCCCTGACTTTTTGCCTCTCCCTCCTGTGTTTTTTATGCTGTGCTGGATTTTGTTTTTGCGGGCTTACGTGCTTTGTCCACTTTGCCACTGCTGATCAGTGTCAAAGTGTAAGTGCTCCCTGTATAAATTGTTATTGTGATTGGTTCTCCCTGATTGGAATATTTGATTTACCAGTAGGTCCCTAGTAAAATGCACTAAGTGTGCCAGGGCTGATAAATCAAATGCTACTACTGGGCCTGCAGCACTAATTATGCCACCCACATGTGTAGCCCTGAAAAGATGCCTCAGGCCTGCCACCGTGGTGCCTGTTAACTGCCATGTCAACTTGGCAAGTGCACCCACTTGCCTGCCCTAACGTTCCCTTTTCTTATATATAGGACACCCCTATGGAAGGCCTAAGGTACCCCCCTGGGCAGGGTGCAGTGTATGTGAAAGGTAGGACATGTGCTGATGTGTGTAACATGCCTGATAGTGAATTACTGCCAATTTAATGTTTCACTATTGCAAGGCTACCTGTTCCATAGGACAGAATGGGGAGTTTGTTTATAACATCTTATAAACATAACTGCCTCTGGGAACAAGGAAGTAAAATAAAGTTTAGTATGCCTGAACTCAGAATGTTAGAAAATGCATCTTTTAGTGAGGGTGTTTTTTACATCATGTGTTACAAAGTAGGTATTTTCTTGTTTAGCCATCCAGTGTGCTTCTGCTAGGATGTGGATTGATTGTCTGGGGTTGGAGTGTCAGGGGCTGACCTGGGCTGCATTTAGAGTAGGGGGAGGAGATTTCCTTTAACCTGAACGGGTCTGGTCTGCTTTCCACAATGCTGTCTCCACCTCCTGCCAGGAAGCTACACCAGAGAAGTCAGAACTGGTTTTGGCGCTGGGCACAGGGGTCCTCTGCACAAAGAGAACAAAGATATTTTGGGGTATAAGTATTAGACCTAAAACCCCTGAACTTTAGATCATTCCTGGAATTTAAGAGGATCCTTTGCCAAGGAGAAGAGCGCAGGAGACTGAGGAGAAGTACTGCCCATGTGCTGTGTGGGGTTGGCCTGCAGTTGCTGTTTCTGCCAAGAAAAGGAGAAGGACTTTGCTGTGCACTGTTTGCCTTGCTCTAAGTAGCTCTCCAAGTGCCTGTGTGTGCTGGCCTCCTGTTCTGAAGAATTCATCCCCAGCTCCCCTGAACTCTGCTGCTGTGAGTTCTGACCTGCCAAGAGGTGCCTGCGCCAGTGCTTGGCCTCTGGAGGTTGTTGCTTCTGTTTGGGAGCTGGAAGAAAGAAGAAACTTAAGGAACTGCAGAAATCGATGCATTGCTCTTGCAGCTGTTTTCCCGGCGTGAGAAGAATTTCTATGCGTCGCTGCAAGAACCGACGCAGCGCCTGTCGTAGCAGCAAGAATCGATGCATCGCGGGATAATGGCTGAAGAGGACCAATGTAGCGCCGCTCAACGGCGCAGCATCGGTCACCGCCGCATCCCGGATTTCCACACATCGTTCCTGTGTAAAAAGATCGTCTGATGCATCACCTGCGGACCAGAACGGCCACGAAGAATCAACGCATCACTCCCCATACATACCAGATTTTACACAAATCGTCCTCTGCATGCCGCAGAACTGTTACATCACCTCCTAAAGGTCTCAGGAGTGTTGCATCTCTTTTTACTTGCCGCTTTTTGGCTTTTGGAACTTTGACGCAACTACAGGTCACGCATTCATAGTTTTCAACGGTACAAGTTCTTGAAACACTTTGAAAGTCTTATTTTTAACTGTTTATGTTGGATTTTTGTCGTTTTGGTCTTGTTTAGGTCAGATGAAGCTATTTTATTTTTCTAAACTGGTGTGGTGTCCATTTGTGGTGTATTCACCACGTTACTGTGAGTGTTGGTAAAAATGCTTTACACATTGCCTTTAGGATAAGTCTGTCTGCTCGTGGCAAGCTACCAAATTACCAAGGGGTTGAGCAGGGGTATACGGATTTTATTTGATCTTTTCTTCTTTTCTTCTCTTACCAATATAAAGTGTACTAATTTGATAAATTTGATTTGGACTAACCATTGTGCAGTTTTCTTTGACTGGGTTGTTGTTGGACATCAGTGAAGGAAAGCCATTTGGAGGTCACTCATGGTCTAAGCCTGGTCAAAGATCATGAAATAAACATTTAGACATGCATTAGCTAAATCATTTTATTTATTTATTAAAAATTGAGTCTTGGCTATCTAACACGTTAGATACTACAGCTCTTGTTAAGGATATTACAATTTGCCTTTCTAGACCTTCAGCACCTTGGTGTAGCACAGAGCTGGCTTAAAAACATGATTGCAAAAAAGTAGAATGTAGCTGGACAGGAAGCCAATATCACAGTAGTTGCTCTGACTGTCTCTCCTTGTACCTGGTCTGACCACTCTCTCATCCAGTTTACTATTAATGACATTACTAGAGTCAAGGCAAAAAAAAAAATAGTTGCTAGGAATTGGAATAATATTAACATCAACCAATTCCATGCCACTCTAGCAAATACAGTCCCCATTCATCAGACAATAATTAATTCAAGTGAGAGAAACCTCACAGCATGGCTTACCGAGGCCAGTAATGAATGTGCCCCATTAAAAACCATTTGGCTAGCAAGACGCCATGAGGCACAAAAATGGTTTTCTCCAGACTTACAAGATCAAAAACTAGTACTTCGTCAAACTGAAAGGAAATGGAGAACTATTTATTCCCTTGACAAAAAAGAGAGATACCTGATGCAATTGAAAGAGTATAAAAAAGCAATTCTTTTGGCTAAAGCAGCTTATTTTTCTTAAAACATTATGAGTTCTTCGAATAAGTCTAAAGAGATATTTGCCGTTGTGAATGAATTATCCAATCCGGATAGAGTTACATTAAAATCTACTCCCACCAAGCTTTTTGTAACTCTCTCAACTCATTCTTCAAATTGTGAAAATTAAAACCAATATTCCCTGTTGTCCTGTTCTTCAGGGCTCGCCCTCTTTGTTGGAAAATTCTTGCTCTTTTGAGCAATTTCCAGCAATTGATAATCAGACCTTTTTGGACCTTTTGTCTAAAGTAAAGTCAGGATCACCTACAGATAGTTGCCCGCCTCACATTTTAAGAGAACTTTTTATTACCTCACCCTGACCAGCTTTGGCTCTCCTCAATGACTCATTAACACAGGGTTGTGTCCTGAAAGCTTTTAAGGAAGCAATAGTTGTCCCCTTGCTAAAACAAAATCAGGTGCGGATCCTGGGGCCGTGGCCAATTATCGGCCTATATCCCTGCTCCTTTATTTGGCCAAAATATTGGACTCCTATGTGGCCAAATGTCTCTGCACAGTCATTGAGCAGTCAGAGTATCTTGATTCTAACCAGGCAGGGTTCCGCCCAGCCCATTCTACAGAGACAGTAATACTTACTGTACTGGATACGCTCCGAGAGAAGGCGGACATGGGTCCCCCCCATGCCTTGGTATTGCTGGATTTGTCGGCAGCTTTTGACACGGTCGATCATAGTATTTTGATTGACCGAGTCAGGACGGCTGGTATTCAGGGGGTAGCATCCATTGGGTTAAGTCATTTCTCGAGGAATGCACTCAGTCAGTGCGACTTTCACAATTCTCTGCACCCAAAATGGCAACAACATGTGGAGTGCCACAGGGCTCCTCACTGTCCCCCCACCTGTTTAATCTCTATATTCTTCCCTTGCTGCACTCCTTGAAAGATAGGAGGGTGTGCACGTATAATTATGCGGACGATCAGCAACTGGTCTTCTCAATCGATAATTCATCTGATTCGATATCTGAATTTCAGGCAACAATGTTACATATACATGACTGGATGAACCAAAACCAGTTAAAACTGAACCCTGATAAAACAGAAGTGGTTCTTTGAACCCCTGGAATGCACATTTTTGGCCAAGTGAATTAGGCTCTCCACCTATTCCTTCTTCCTCAGCCAAAAGCTTGGGAGTGATCATTAATAGTCATCTTACTATGAAGTCCCAGATAGGAGCTGTGACCTCTACTTGTTTCTTCCAATTGAGGAAGATAAAGAAGATTAGGAGACTACTTACTCGTGAAGCCTTAATCCAGGTGGTACTAGCCCTGGAAATATCCCATCTGGATTATGCCAACTCTCTTTGCTTCGGCATTCCACTCTACCTCACAAAAAGATTGCAGATGGTTCAGAATCAGGCTGCGAGGCTGATTTCCCAACAACCTAGATGGGAACACATCACACATACTCTGAAGGAGCTACATTAGCTCCCCATCCCGCAAAGATGTGCGTTCAAAGTTGGTTGTCTCGTTTTTAAAGCCTTGTATGGTGCTAGCCCTAAATTCATATCTAGGCTTGTCCAGAAATACTTACCTACATGGAGCCTACGCTCTGCCCATAAGAATTTCTTAACAGTTACCGTTTATAAATAGAAACGAAAAGCCGGTTGCAGGTTTGCAGTATTGGCCCCCAGTTTTTGAAATACGCACTCCCCTTAGATATTAGAACCTGCACTGAATTTGTTACATTCCGCAGACTTCTTAAGACCTGGTTATTCACTCAAGCTTCTAACTAGTTGGTTGACTGCTAATTACATAGGCTCCAGCAAAATTTCTAAGTCAGCGCCAAGAAACTAATCAGTGTACGAGAGCTTTAAAAGAAAATTTAACACAACATTTAACATAACATATAAGCATTTAAAACACCTTAGAAATTCAGTGAAAAAAACCATAGGCTTTAGGGGTGTTATAGTTAGCTGGACATTTCACTCGTACAAAAACATTAAAATTCCTCCATTATAGTTAGTTCTGCTGACTATAACTCGCGCGCCCGCAATCCACTGCTGATGATGTCACATATTACATCATTCATGACATGGTCAGTGACATCACCGATAACATCACTGATGATATCTCAAATGACATCACTGATGACAGAGTAGTAAATAGGTTACTAACAGCCTTATTTCGAGTTTGGGGAATGGGATATCCCATGATGTATGTTCCACCCACTGTATTATAAGCATTATAAATGCATTAAACATGCACTTGTAATACAGTAAGAGAGATATCCTTCATGTATTGATGGAGCATGCAGTTCACCAAACTCTAAATAAGACCCCAAATCTCTCCCTAAAAATGTGCAATCTGGATATCAATGTACAGTCCGGCTACAAACCAATTTATCTGCTACCTGCAATTATCTAGACTGGGGAAAAATATGGCCTCTTGGTTTTTTTAACCATGTTGACACCTATAAAAGGCTTGACTTTGCCTAGGTAGGCTTTTTTCCTACCTATTCTTAAAGTTAAAAAAAAATTATATTGATAATTATTAAACATGATGTGCAGAATTAATTAAAAATAAAGTAATTATATTTTCATAAAATTAATGTTAGATACAATTTTAGATAAAAAAGGTTATTGAAATATATTTAAATTAAATAATAAATGTGTTAGTTTTAGAGAAATTTGTTAACATTACATTTAATTTATTTATACTGCTAGCTATTTTATATAATTTTAGTTTATTTTATCTGAGGTTTTATTTTAAGTTCCTACCTTTCTATGGGAGGGTGTGGCCGTACCAGAAGTTGCCCATATATGATGCTGCACTTACTAAGCTTTTGGGGTCCTTTTTGGCTGCTGTAAGAAGTTCAGTTTGTGGATAGCAATGAGCTTACTGTTTTGTGAGTGGGTGTACGTCTGTCCCTTAACCCCTCACTAACCTTCCATAAACCCCCTCCTTAACCCTGCCTCAACCTTTTATTCATTGGTATCCCCCATTTTTCAGCCACTCTGCTCTGTCCCTCCCACATTTACTACACAAACGTATTCTTATGTGTGTGGAGACTCCACAGTTGGGTTGGAGATCTCCGCACAGAGCTAAATAGGGAAGGTGGAGGCTGAACATCTGCACGTAGGTTTGTGAATTGCATTTGATAGTACAGTTAGTAGTGCTATTGTAGTGCTACTAAAAGTACTCCTAAATGTAGTTTGAGAACAGGCCACTTTGGATTTTTGTAGATCTGTAATATACCATGATTATTGATATCATACTATAGAAGAATTTGATTTCACAGCTGTATTTTTTGTTTTCCTCAAATATTTCTTTCTTAAGATAGCCTTTAAAATCTTTGTTGTTTGTTTTCAGATTTAAATTTTTTAGCCACTAGGAACCTCTGTGACACAATATATTGCTAATTATTAAACATAGTGTACAGAATTAATTAAAAGTAACGTAATTATACTTTTCATAACATTAATGTTACAATACTTTTTAGATTAAAAAGAAGTTATTAAAATATATTGAATTTCAATAATAAACATGTTTATTTAAATGTATTTATTCTATTAGGTATTTTATATCATTTGTATTTAATTTAACAGTATTTCCCATGAAGTTTTATTTTAGGTACATACCTTTTTATGGGAGGTTGTGGCAGTGCCAATGATTGGAAAATACAATGTAACCTGAAAGAATTGTAGAATGCACACCACATCCATTACAAAAGTTTTAGAATGTTCAAAGGCGTTGTAAGTGCATGCAACCTAGAATGCGTCCGTGCACATGCATATATTTATAGAAACAGCAGCCTTGTCAGTTCCCCCAAGCCCAGGATGCAAGGCCAGTAAATAATCAGTCGACAGAATTCAAATAATTCTTCTGATTTAGTCTTTGTTTAATTCATATGTAATCCAGTTTCGTACATTTATCTTCCATTCTTTAAATCTTTCAACAATAAGTTCCACAGTGCCTTTCGGTCTTTTCTTTAAGACATAAGGATATTCAATGTTCTTCATAACTTTGATTCGAATTGTCAGACCCAATGCAATTCGGACACTGAGGGGTCACTAAGATACAAAATAATTCTGAGAAACACCCTTAACTCCCAGCGCAAAAAAGAGACATTCTACTGTTATATAACACTCACTATCAACTTCTCACTGCTGTGTGTAATCAAAAACCATGAGTGCGTCAAAAATAAAGATGTATAATCCCATGTGTTTAACTCAACATGAATGTAAACATATTCATCATGTCAAATCCCACGCCCTCGTTTCCAGAGTCAAACTCAAAATGAAAGTGTTGTGCCAAATGTCTTTTGCAAAATAATAAACACCTGCGGGGAATGAGATTTTAATATCTTTTATGATCAATTTGATAACTTATCTCATTCGTCAATTTTGGATCGGCTGTTATCTGTCATTGAGTAAAAGACAACCCCTGCATAGGTTAGATAAACCCCATAAACTGACGCAACTCTGAAGAACCACTTACAACTGATGAAGTTTAAAAGTTTTAATATAAAATTAAGAAAAGTTGCAAATACAATCCTCTCAGAATAAAATTCAGCAAATATACAGGAACTAGAAGGAACATATATTCCCTAAAGAACCTTAGTCTACAAACGAATACAATTAAAGTCAGTTCCAGAATCAACAAATTAAAAAGCATAGATATGATGTGGTTCCGTTGCGTCATCTAAAAGAAAGAAATACAAGTTAAATCTGTCCCTACTCTATACTAGGTGACATCCCTACTTCGCAAGTTTCTAGTACCCTAAAAAAGGTGTCAGCAGTTTGACTCCCTAAGAAGTTCAAACTCTCTTAACCTCTAAAGGTAACTTAAGTTTAAGAAGCAGTACCCTCTCTGCCTACCCATCCGCTCTCTAAGGGTCCTCGGCCTACTGCTCTCTTGCGCTCTGATCTATCTCAGCGCATCTGCTCAAGTCATCTGCTCTTCCTAACTTCGCTCTGAGCAATTCGCTATCTTCTCCCCGGGGTGCTGTCCCTAAAATACACAATCACAGTGTGGGTGGAACGCCCCTTCGACGCCCACCACGGACTTTCCCCCATGATGTCATTTTCAGCTCTCTCCATGGCTTCGTCTCTTCGCGTCGTCCGTTAAGTTGACCTTTCTCCTTAGACGCCATCTTCGTCTTCTTGCTGGTGACTTCATTTGACTTTACCTTTGACACTTTCGGAGCAAAATCCATCACCTTATCAGAACTTTACTCTTTACGACTATATACGTAACCTTTCTTGGTCTTGTGAATGGTCATTTCAAAACAAGACTCAAATTCCAAGCGTCTCCTCTCATGTTTAGGCAATAAACTTCGTCCGACATTGTCACCTTAAATCTAACAAGAACTAGACTCTTTGGCTCGCACATTCAAGTGAAGGCTATTCACGACTCCTGTGAGCCCACTAAATTACCAACAGCGGACTACACTCCTGCGAACCCTTGGTCAGTCAGGTTATAATCAAAAATGACCTAAAACTCTTCTAACATTCCTACAAGCTTCTTCTACACAGTATATCCTTTAACATACATTTATATATGATCGCATTTAGCAAATCCCTTGCTTATATGTGAATACATTTTACATAGAGTACAAATTACGTAGAATATAACTTTATATTCTCATTTGTTACATCGTTATATATATGCTCTCTGCACATTTCTCCATGTTACATTTCTCGCCGTTTCTGCATTTAAAGTTACACACGTACATGAATTCTACTTTGCACGTTCTTCTGTTCGTGAGCATTTCTACACATTTCTACATTAGCCCACTACGTATACGGGCCTTCTAAATCTAATGCATTTTCAAGAGTAAATACAGTTACATTTCCTATATTATTTTGGTTACATCTGTTAACTTTATGCTATAAGCGTCAACTTCACGTTCGATATACATTTCATTCCTACGTTTATACGATATGCTTGTAAATATGACTCGGATATGCGTTTTATTCAAATTGCGCTCTCTCAGTTCCCCCCTTTGATGACTTTTAGGAGTCATCACTAAATGCAATTTGAATAGCACCTTTACACAGAACTAGTTACATCATTTCCTCTTTTCATCATTTCAAGTGCTCTCAAACTTTTATACTGTTGATCTTGTAAAGCAGCTAATCTCCTTTCTTGTTCTCTCATAGATCTTTGTAACCGGTTCGTCCTATACCATTTATATAGTTTCACAAATCCTAACAATGTGATTATACAAATCAATACTATTAATACAGGTTTTAATATATACCATACAATGCTTTTACCAAGGTTGGCAAACCAACTTCCAACCTTTCCTACTCCATGACCTACTTTTTCCCAAACATTTATTTTTGTCAAATCTTCGATTTCTTGATGAATCTGTGTAATGTTTCTTATGACCTTCTCAAGTGGTTTTGAATTATCAGGAATATAAGTACAACATTCCTGGACCTTCAAAGCCTTGCAAACTCCGCCTTCTTTTGCTAATAGTACATCAAGAGCAAGTCGATTCTGAAGAACCATTGCTCTAATCGATTGCATTTCGCCTTCTATTAACATTAATGACCTTGCAGTACTTGCAGACAATCTATCTACGACTGTAGCTAGTCTCCTGATCTTAACATCGTTAAGTATTAGACCTAACATAGGAAACATCGCTCCAAATACGTCTCCTACTACTTCTGCATCTCCTACTTCTCTTTTCGTTCTTGTCGAAGCCTTTCCTTCTATGATCGCTAAATCCTTTGCATGATATATTTTGGGGAAGACAATTGCCAAGTAACACGAACCATACCAATTGTCAGGCAGTTTTACATAGGCATTTCTTCCGCATACAAAATATACATTAGGAATCACTTGCATCTCCTTCATGAAATCTTTCGTGTAGTACTCTAATCTAAAAGCATGTTCGCAATTAACTTCACCTACAAATACATTCTCATAATATGTCTTGCTTCGAGTTAAACATAACTTTCCTTTCTGCGTTCTATCCAAAGCTATTGGACCATTGCTCCCTTTCTTTTTATGTGCCTTCTCTTCTTCGGTCCAATCAGTTTTCCACTGTCCTGACATTTTTAGAATCTTCTGCCTTCTGTATCGGTCATCTACTTGTCCTATGAACTTTTTCTCAATCTCTGACACCTTGCAAGTCAGATTATTTCTGCGTGCGTATGATGTATCTAATGTATCCCAAGGAAGAAAGAATTTGGCTAGTCTATCCTCCTTTTTGTAATAGTCCCACTTATTCATTTGTTTATAATTCGGAACTTCAGGCAGTACCGAATCATAATTCGAAAAGTAGTACTCAAATCCTTCTCTACCATAAAATATACTAAGCAGTAAACTACATGTTATCCCATAAGTCAGTGGGAGATGATGATATCTGATGCCCTCATCTACAGAAGCCGGCAATTGCATACATACATAGCAATCTTTGGCCTCCATGGCATCGATATACTCGTACAATAGTTTGGCATATGCATTTGACCTAAAGTTTCCCTGTGACTCGTCTACATGTAATCTACGAGCTTCATCTGCCAGTAACGCTTTTTCACGAATTACATTGCTCTCCTCCTTCTTCCCATCAAGAGCAGGTTTCAAAGTCGTTACAGGCTTTACATCCGCTATTTCTTTATCAGTTTCATGTCCTACTATGTATGATATGGTCACTACTGTAATAATGAGAAAAATTACTACTGCTATTAGTGTACCTATTATGCATTTGGCTTTTCGGTTTGGGTTGTCGTTCTCCATGTTGTCAAACAGCGTAACTCTTTCCTTGCGAAGAAAGTTTTTCTTTTCTTTTCCAGTCTTTGCTTTATTTGCTTTATTTTCTTTCTCAGTTTGTAAGGTGCTCTTTACCAACAAAAGTCTCTTTTTTGCAACAATGTCTCTTTATCTTTAACAACAGACAACCCTAACCCTTCTCCGTCCTCTAAATGCAATCCCTAATTTTATTCTTCTTTCCACTCGGCGCTAGGTTATCTTCTTCTTTATAACTTATATACAAAAGTCTTTATACATCAACAATTATTCTCGTACCTGCAGCTTTCACAACAAGTTCTAATAGTTCAAAACGAATGACTTTTTCTTCTTCTTCTGGATTTTGATGACCAAAAGTCGGAAACTATAATCGATTTAGCACTAGTTCTTTGATCCGACTCAAGTATGGGGGTATGGGAAGTGTGAAAGTCAGTAATCCCTCAGTCTCGAGTCCAGGAGTCAACATCCATATCTCCACTGCCACAAATGGATCGTGATCGATTACTTTCACTTCCTTCACTCTCCCAGATTTCTGTCCCCAAGACATCTGCTAGATAAGTCCACTCTGGGGTGGCATACCTTCTGCAGGGCACACGTACCCTTCTTGATCTTCTCGGACTCTCAGTTCCTGAGTCTGTAGTTTCCTCTTCTTGATCCGACTCTTCAGAGATTGGGACAAGAATTTTCTCCTTTTGTGCCTTTAAGCTTGGCCTTTTCCTTCTCTCCGGCCAACTAGCTTCGTCACTCCTTGTCCTCCTGTTCCTTGTTCTTGGACTTGTCTCTTGGTCACTCTCAGCTTGTTCAGTATCCGATTCGATCTCCCAGTTACCTTCTTCTCCTGAGGCGACTTCGGTCTCACTAGTATCCTGACCTTCGTCGACCTGTTCCGACACAGGCTCAGCCTCTTCGATCACCTCTACAGCTTGTCTTTCCCCCTCTATGGCTTCTCCGCTTTCCGCTGGATTCTCATCCGAGAGAGGAGCTGTTTCTTCTAGAGGTGTTGGCACTCTTCGAGTGTGTGAAGCATGTATCCAATTTGGCAGGCCTCCACACTTCACTGCAGTGTTCGTGACAAGTATGACTTGAAATGGTCCTCGCCAGCGCACGTCTAAGCAGTTCTTCCTGACATGCTTTTTCACCAAGACCCAGTCCCCCGGACTCAGGTCATGGCACAAGTCTTGTGCTGATGGAACCTCTGCAGCCTGGACCTGGAGGGACACAGAATTAATGGCATCAGATAGTCCCTTGCAGTAGTCCAAGATCAAGTCGTCTGTGATGTTCAACAATGCTGCAGTCGGAACCGATGGCAATCTCATAGCTCTCCCCATTAGCACTTCATGTGGAGAGAGACCTGTTTTTCTATCTGGTGTGCTACGTATGCTCATAAGCACCACTGGTAGTGCGTCTGGCCAACTCAGGGATGTTGATGAACAAACTTTGGCAAGTCTGGATTTTATTGTGCTGTTGATTTGTTCTACAATCCCTGAAGCTTCTGGTCGATAACTGCAATGGAGCTTCTGATCGATACTCAAAGCTGAACATAGCATCTTCACTATTTCGCTGTTGAAATGAGTTCCTCTGTCCGATTCCAAAGAGGATGGCACCCCAAACCTCGGTATCAACTCTCTAAGTAACAGTTTTGCTACTGTAAGTGTATCGCATCTACGTGTAGGGTAAGCTTCAACCCATCTAGAAAATATACAGACAATCACTAAAACGTATCTGAGTCTGTTGCATTTAGGCATTTCTATGAAATCAAGCTGCATTCTATTGAAAGGCCCCCCAGACCTCCCAATGTGACTCAATGTGACTGGTGTTCTCTTTCCTACATTTAGTTGCTGACAGATCGCACATCGCTGACATACTGCTTCTGCCGCTACTCTAAATTTAGGGTTAAACCACGTTTGTCTGAATACTCTCACCATGGCATCTCTACCTATGTGTGCTGATCCATGCAATTTCCTTGCCATTGGACTAACAAGTTCATTTGGTAAAACCGCTCTCCCATCTGCAGAGATCCAAAAATTCATTTCGCTCTTTATACACCCAGCTGTTTCCCAGCCCTTTTTCTCCTCATCTGGTGCATTCTCCTGAACACTCTTTAGCTCATCCCACGTATCTACAGTGTCTAACAACATTGTCAATTCAGTTCTTTCCTGGATTCCCCCCACTTTCACATCAGTGTGAGAATATCCTTGTTCTGCGCAGTAACGCGCTACCTCGTCAGCATAGCGATTGCCCTGCGACACAAAGTCTACATTCTTCGTGTGCGCAGCACATTTGACAACCGCTATGGCTGTCGGACCTTGCAATGCATCTAACAATAGTCTCACGAATTCTCCATTCCTAATGGGAGAACCCGAGGAGGTCATGTAACCTCTTTGAGACCATAACTGCCCGTAATCGTGAACTACCCCGAAACCATACTGGCTATCGGTGTATATGGTGACTCGAAGTTTGTTACCTGCTAAACAGGCACGCGTCAAAGCAACAATTTCAGCTACCTGAGCGGAGTGTACTCCTTCCAGGCAAGCGGCTTCTACAACTCTGGTAATTGTACAAACTGCATAAGCTGCTCTCAGCTGACCAATATCGTCTCTTACGCATGAACCATCAACAAAGAAAATTTCATCGGGGTCAGTTAATGGCTCATCTACGATATCGGGTCTCGGTTTGGTGCATAGTTCAGTCACATCAAGGCAGTCGTGATCTGTACAAATTTCATCATCCACCTCATTTGGAAGTGGCATCAAAGTTGCAGGATTCAAGACGGAGCATCTTTTTAGGGTCACATTCTCGGCAGCTAATATGACCTGCTCGTAGCGTGTGAGCCTGCTATTCGTCAGATGCTGAGTCTTAGTCCTGGTCATTAACAATTCCACAGAATGCGGTACGTACACCACTAACTGATGTCCCATTACCACGCTTTCAGAACGTTCAATGCTGACACCCGTTGCAGCAACGGATTTGAGACATCCGGGCAACGCTGCGGCTACTGGATCTAATGTAGCCGAAAAATACGCAACTGGCCTACGCGCATCTCCATGTATCTGGGCCAAAACTGCTAAAGCGCATCCCTCTCTTTCGCAGCAGTAAAGCAAGAATGGTTTTGTGTAATCCGGCATTCCTAAAGCCGGGGCGCGACACAAGTCCTCCCTCAGCTGCAAAAATGCCATCAAACAATCTTTGTCCCATGGTACCGGATCACTCACTCCTTTGTGCGTCAGTTGTAATAACGGCTTTGCCTTCAGTGAGAAGTTGGCTATCCACTGTCGACAATAACCGACCATGCCTAGAAACATCCTGACTTCTCTCTGTGTTTTAGGCGCGTTCATCTTCATGATCGCCTCTATTCTGTCTGGAGACACCTTCCGTTTTCCTTTTTCAATCCTATGGCCCAAGTATTGCACTTCAGTCAGACAATACTGCAATTTACTTGGAGCCACCTTATGTCCGTTCTCGGCCAAATGATTTAACAAGGTGATGGTGTCTACTCTGCAAGCTTCCTCAGTTTCTGACGCAACTAGGAGGTCGTCTATGTACTGGACCCGAACTGAGTTCTTGGGCAGCACTAGACTTTCAAGATTTTTCTTCAGTAGCTGGTTAAAAATCGATGGGCTTTCTGTATACCCCTGAGGGATACGACACCATGTTAAAACGCGATCTTCCAGCTTAAAAGCGAAAAGATACTGGCTATCTTCATCTAAAGGAATCGAAAAGAAAGCCTGGCACAAATCTATCACGGTGAACCATTCAGCTTGGAACGGTATCTGAAACAATATCACTGATGGATTCGGTACCACTGGACAACATGAGACAACAATATTATTAATCTTTCGAAGATCCTGCACTATTCTGTATTTTCCACTAGGCTTCTGTAAACCCATAATCGGGGAGTTACATGGACTACCCACGATCTCCTTCAGTATTCCCTGTTTAATCATGGATTCGATCACAGGCTTTATTCCTGCAATCGTCTCCGGTGTCAACTTATATTGTGGTGTTCTTGGATACTCGGCATTGGGTCTTACCATGATCTTTACTGGTTCTACCCCTTTGATCAATCCTATTTCTTCTCCAGTAAAATCCCACACCTCAGCTGACACTTTCTCCCTCAAGTCCTGTGGAAGTTCCTCCACTGTTAAGGTAGGATATAGTTCCACGCATTCCTGCGAGTTTACAACCTTGAAATCGGCATCCTCATCGTTGGTCTGCACTTCTACTCCTTCAGGTGTGCAATGTATTGTGCAATTCAGTTTACACAACAGATCTCTTCCTAGCAAACACACCGGGCTAGAATCACAGATCACAAACTGATGTTCGTCACTGTAATTCCCTATCTTCACTGACACTGGTTCCGTCAGAGGATTCGTCATCCTCTTGTTTGCGACTCCTACCACCTGTATCATCTCTCCTGTGATCGGCAGACCTGGGACTACCGCTGATCTCAACGTGGATCTAGTGGCTCCCGTATCCACCAAAAAGGTCGTAGGACATCCAGCTACTTCAGCTTCTACGTATGGTCCTCTCTGATCTACTTCCAGGGCTGCTCCTAAAGTACAGTCTTCTTCCCTACCCACTCGTTGCCCTGTAAGAGGATCAACGTAGTAGCATTCTTCTCCTCCTACAAACAATGGCATTTGTCTATAGGTTTTCCCTCCATTTGCAATGCGAGGCGGTTGAGGAAACGGGGCTCGAGGAGTCTGAGTCCCCCCTTTGATAAACTTTCCCTTCGGGACTGTTGCTCCCTTAACCACGTTGTTCTGTACCTCTTCCTCCTCCTGTTCTAATTCCCCTGTCTCAATATTATAAGGGCACTCGCGTCTCCAATGTCCCACCTCGTTACACTGATGACACCTGGTTGTCCTTTTCAGTGTCGCGATATCTATTCTCGGTCTCGGTCTTTCTTCCTCATCTCTGCTCTGGTTATTCTGTTTCTTTGCTGGCGTTCCTTGTTGCTGCTGTCCACCCTTTCCAGCTGATTGCATCTGTACTAACATCAGTTTTTCCTTAAGCTTCTTTGCCTTCAAATCTATCTCATCGCTACAGTACCTTGCATACCTCAGAATCTCGTCTAAAGGTTTGTTTTGCCAACAGATCAAATGCTGTTGAATCATCAGGCTTATGTCCGGTCTCAATCCGAGAACAAACTTCGACACAAACTGTCCTATGTCTTTAGGATCCATTACGTCCAACCCACTGTACTGTTTAAATGCTTTCAGCAATCTCTCATAGTACTCGTGAACGGTCTCTTTAGGCTCCTGAGTTGTTCGATCTATCTTAACCCAGTCTATGTCCTGCACCGGCACTTTCTCTTTTAGCCATGTTATTACTCTCTCGTATTTTTCCATGACTCTGTCTGATGGACCATTTGTCTGGGTATCTCTCGGAGGCTCACAAGTGGGCCATTCAATACTAAGTTTGCATGCCGTCCACAAATCTCCGGGTACCACGATATCGAACAAAGTGTTCAAATCGATCCACAGCACCTTAGAGATTTTCACGAATCTCTCTACCTGCTTGTACCACTCCACGGGGTTCTCTCTAAGTTTTGGGAAAGAATTTGTGAATGCCGCTAAATCCCCCCTACTCCAGGGTACATGAACGTAGTTTCCGTTCGCGATTTCTCGCAAAGGGAAAGCTTCCATTCGCATTAGGTCTGTATCCTGGGACTTCACAAGTGTACTCCGTCTGACAGATCCCCTCTTGGACCATTTTTCCTCCCATCTATCCAGATCTCTCCATATTCTGATACACATGATTAGTTCCCTTATGTGTACTCTTAGCCCAATCGTTCTACGCTCATCTAGATCCCGATCTGTGCAATTCAGCCTATGGTTGGCCTGTAAGGCTTTTGTTCGTGACATATCTATCATGTACTTTTCTGCTAATTCAGATAACTTTTCATGAGCTGCCCTTGCTTTTCGAGTAACATCCTTAGATAAAAACAGTATTTCATCTGGTTCGTACAGCTCTAACCTTTCTATTGCCACTGTGCCGTCAATTATTTCGTCCAAGTCTGATTTTAAACTCATTACATCTATGCGTCTTGCTTTTATTTCAGCTCTCAGTACGTCAGTCCTAGGTTGTTCTCTTACATCCCTCTCACCTCCACTATGCGCCCTACGCCTAAGCACAGGTGAGTTATGAGGAATTTTTCTTCCATCTCTTTGTTCCCACCTCTCTAGATCCCAAGCCTTTCCATCTTCCCTTGGGGTGTGGTGGAACATTGCTCCATCCCTCAACCCTACATTCCGTCTTTTCAGCTCGGTTTCTCCAGATACGAGATAGGATCCTCCGTGCTGTTCTAAACCACTGTAACTCTCTCGTTGTCTGGTGTCGCTCAACAAACGATAAGGTCCTTCATGGCTCTCCATGCTCCCGCGATCTCGTTCGTGATCACCGGATGTATGGCGAGACGTTTCGCGACTCCCTATATTCTCATGACTTCGTTCTTGATCACCGGACGCATGGCGAGACCCTTCGCGGCTCTCCATGTTCCCGTGATTCCGTCCGTAATCACCGGAGGCATGTCGAGACGTTTCACGACTCTCCATGTTCCCGTGATTCCAATGTTGCACATTTTCATCCGGGGTATGGTGTGTGCATCTGAAAGAGTTTCGGTACTCCTGCGTCCTTCGTTCTCCCTCACTAAAGGTGACGCGAGGCACTTCCCCACACCCTGCACTCCTGTCGTTGCACGTTTGCCTATTGCCACTGGTAGTAGGGCAAGTATCTCCCCTGCTTCCTTGACTCCCTCTCTCCCACTCCGGGCTGCTTTCGCCAGCTCCACAATGAGAGAGGATCTTGTTATCCTGGTCTCTCCACTCTGCTCCTGTTTCTAAACTTTTATTCCGAGCCTCTTCGGCAGTATCCCATTCTTTCAGATATTCCCTTAATTCCTTATAGGATTTCGGTTTCGGTCCCCTCAAATCCATTGATCCTCTTTGACCCCCTTGTTCTATCCAGGGACCCGTTGCGGAGTCTAGTGGGGTACTCCGACTCACTGGTGCTAGTATCTGCCTCTGAGGATTTATCGTGTTATTCCTATTCTCCATCTCTGCCCTTTCCCTGTCCCATCTTGCCTGTTCCTCCTGCTGGACCCCCTCTGGGTTGTAGATTGACACTATAGGGCCTATGGTAACAGGTACTTGTAGAGCGTCTGGCATTTGGTACGACCTTGCATACTGCGTTTCTGGCACCTTCTGGACCACGAATCTTCCTACTACTCTCTGTTCGGAACTAGATTGAAGTACTTCCTCACCTTTCTTGGTATCCCACTCTGTTACTGGGATCGATTTATATTCCCCCCATCTAGCTCCGTCCTCTTGCTGTAGTACGGGACTTGCGACTTCGCTGTTGTACGGAGGTGGTCTATCTGTTAGTAGTCTCTCTATCAGATCCTCCTCTGTCTCGCTATCCTCATCTTCTTCCAGAGGTTTCTTTTCTCCCGTAGCTTCTATCATGGTGAACAGTTTGTCTGCTTCTATCTTTTGCACTCTCCACTTCTTAGCTTCCTCATCCCATTTCGCATCCTGCACTGCCTTTACTGAGCGTCTCACTCTTTCTTGGCGCCTCTTTAAATTTCTCTTGTGTGCTGCTCTAAACCATGCACTAAGTGCTTCGAACTGTGTTGGCCTCGGTAGAGGTCTCGCTGCAAGCATTACTGCTTTCAGTTGGTTCAACACTTCTAGCTTAAATGTTCCGAATCTCGGAAACGTCAGTTCCTTATTCCCTTCTGTTAGCCTATTCCACTCGGAGATCCACATTATCGAGTGTAAGCCTACATTTACTGCCATATGATAAGCTGGTGTGCCTTCTGGTGGAGCTTCTTCTCCAGCATATAAGTTCCTTCTATTTCTCTTAAAGATTGCCCTTAAACTCTTAAAGCACTTCCTGTTCAGTAATCTACGATTTTTCCCTTATTAATTCTCTTCCTTATTTACGTCCTGATGACAGCTACCAATCCCTGTGCGACTCTCGCTAATCAGCCTATCCCAACGCGGTTCTATGCCAACCGACCAATCTCAGCGCGGCTCTACGCTGACGTCACTTGTCCCCTCTGCAGCAGTTCCCCTCCTTTCTCAACTCGTCTCGCGGTCTCGCATGCGTTTCATTCATACACCGAAAAATGACTACTTCCGTCCAAGCGATCACTTTTCTCTGACTGTACGGCCACAGTCTAACTGTAATTGCTACCTCAACTGGCGAAACGTCTTCCCTCTGACGGTCAGACGCTTGCCTCAACTGATAGGTTACTTACACACAGTAAACGTACGACCAGCGTCCGTTACTCATACACTCACTCAAACGCTCCCCCTATCATCGGTCTGCGGGCGATCAATGGTACCTCATGACCCCCTTTCAATGGTAGACAAATTACTCTGGGTGTTCGATACACCCGAACCACTTAAGCCCTCTCTGGACATAAGATTTTATCCGGTTGCGCGCGCTCACAACCTTCCCTCAATCACACTACAGGCATTCAACTCCGCTTGACATTACAACACAGGAACAACATAAAACACCGCAATCTTACAACGCATGACCCTTATACTCACTCTCGACCGACTCTGCTGCTTTTCTCTCGACGAACCGTCAGCACCTTCTTCGGCAGGGATTCTTCTTCTGGTCGTCGATGACTAGGGACCTTGGGGTAATCTAAACCTGACCTAGGTTGTCTTCCTCAAGAAGAAAACCATCTTTCTCTGCTACCAACTGCGGGGAATGAGATTTTAATATCTTTTATGATCAATTTGATAACTTATCTCATTCGTCAATTTTGGATCGGTTGTTATCTGTCATTGAGTAAAAGACAACCCCTGCATAGGTTAGATAAACCCCATAAACTGACGCAACTCTGAAGAACCACTTACAACTGATGAAGTTTAAAAGTTTTAATATAAAATTAAGAAAAGTTGCAAATACAATCCTCTCAGAATAAAATTCAGCAAATATACAGGAACTAGAAGGAACATATATTCCCTAAAGAACCTTAGTCTACAAACGAATACAATTAAAGTCAGTTCCAGAATCAACAAATTAAAAAGCATAGATATGATGTGGTTCCGTTGCGTCATCTAAAAGAAAGAAATACAAGTTAAATCTGTCCCTACTCTATACTAGGTGACATCCCTACTTCGCAAGTTTCTAGTACCCTAAAAAAGGTGTCAGCAGTTTGACTCCCTAAGAAGTTCAAACTCTCTTAACCTCTAAAGGTAACTTAAGTTTAAGAAGCAGTACCCTCTCTGCCTACCCATCCGCTCTCTAAGGGTCCTCGGCCTACTGCTCTCTTGCGCTCTGATCTATCTCAGCGCATCTGCTCAAGTCATCTGCTCTTCCTAACTTCGCTCTGAGCAATTCGCTATCTTCTCCCCGGGGTGCTGTCCCTAAAATACACAATCACAGTGTGGGTGGAACGCCCCTTCGACGCCCACCACGGACTTTCCCCCATGATGTCATTTTCAGCTCTCTCCATGGCTTCGTCTCTTCGCGTCGTCCGTTAAGTTGACCTTTCTCCTTAGACGCCATCTTCGTCTTCTTGCTGGTGACTTCATTTGACTTTACCTTTGACACTTTCGGAGCAAAATCCATCACCTTATCAGAACTTTACTCTTTACGACTATATACGTAACCTTTCTTGGTCTTGTGAATGGTCATTTCAAAACAAGACTCAAATTCCAAGCGTCTCCTCTCATGTTTAGGCAATAAACTTCGTCCGACATTGTCACCTTAAATCTAACAAGAACTAGACTCTTTGGCTCGCACATTCAAGTGAAGGCTATTCACGACTCCTGTGAGCCCACTAAATTACCAACAGCGGACTACACTCCTGCGAACCCTTGGTCAGTCAGGTTATAATCACAAATGACCTAAAACTCTTCTAACATTCCTACAAACTTCTTCTACACAGTATATCCTTTAACATACATTTATATATGATCGCATTTAGCAAATCCCTTGCTTCTATGTGAATACATTTTACATAGAGTACAAATTACGTAGAATATAACTTTATATTCTCATTTGTTACATCGTTATATATATGCTCTCTGCACATTTCTCCATGTTACATTTCTCGCCGTTTCTGCATTTAAAGTTACACACGTACATGAATTCTACTTTGCACGTTCTTCTGTTCGTGAGCATTTCTACACATTTCTACATTAGCCCACTACGTATACGGGCCTTCTAAATCTAATGCATTTTCAAGAGTAAATACAGTTACATTTCCTATATTATTTTGGTTACATCTGTTAACTTTATGCTATAAGCGTCAACTTCACGTTCGATATACATTTCATTCCTACGTTTATACGATATGCTTGTAAATATGACTCGGATATACGTTTTATTCAAATTGCGCTCTCTCACACCCATGCGTCCACCAACAACCATAAAGCATAATTTAAACAAAAAATGTACCTACACTGATATGACACATCTACGCACCCACCAAGAGTGAAAACTGTTTGAACCGACGCAAGTGTGCAGAGAAATTTTCAATAAAACCATGTGAAAACATATCACGTGACAACCATTCGAATAGAAATAAACAACATCCTGTGTTCTCTCCATCCCCATCACTACACTGACATAATGAAACCCTTGCTATATGTAAAATACAATCTCCTACATGTGACAAACTTAAAACTGTAAATCATTAAATTAAGGCGGACCAAAGCATAACGAATACAAAGTAAATAACAATTTAGTATGGAAGATGGTAACAGTCTTTGCTGCTGTGTTTAAAACCGAGATAACAATTGTCAATGTCCTCAATGTGCAGAGCTATGACTGAAAAGTGTATCTCTGATGCTATATTTTCAATGAACTATGCTTTCAACAATGTAGTACGTAACATGACTGACTCAAAGGGTGCAAACTAGCTGGACGGAAAATACATGAAAAAAGTTGTAGAATGCACACCACATTTATTACAAAAGTGTTTGAATGGTCAAAGGCGTTGTAAGCACGTTACCCTGGAATGTGCTCCGTCTGTGCCCATGAATATATCTATAGTTGAGGGTTCTCATAGACTTGTTTGTATCTTAGTGGCCCCTGAGGAAGGGCAGGAGTGCCTGAAATGCATTGGGTCTGACAATTTGAATCCGAGTTATGAAGAAAAGTGAACCTCCTTATGTTTTGAATAAAAGCCTGAGCGGCACTGTGGAACTTGTTGTTGAAAAATGTAAATAAATGGAAGATGAATGGACAAAACTGGATTACATTTGGATGTAAACAAAGACTAAATCAGAAGAATGTATTTGAATTCTGTTGACAGATAGTTTAATGGCTGTCCTTCTTGGGCTTGGGAGACATGACAAGGCTCCTGTTTCTATTTTACCAATGGGTGGCCATGCGTGATGCTGTACTTACTCCAGCTCTGTGCTGGAGTGCATGTACTACTGTTTTGGGTTCTTTTTGGCTGTAGTATGAAGTTTAGTTTGGGAATAGAAATAAGCTTTCTATTTTGTGGGGGGTGTACGTCCCTCCCTTAACCTCTCACTAACCTTCCATAAACCCCTCACCCTTTCCATACCCCCTCCCCTTTATTCATATGCATTCTCTATTTTCCACCCATTTTTCCTCCCACATTTACTACACACACGTATACTTATGTGGGCAGATACTCCCCAGTATGGGTGGAGATCGCCGCTCAGAAAAAAATAGGAAAGATTGTGGCTGAACCCCTGCACTTAGATTTGTGATTAGCATTTGGTAGTACGGTTAGTAGTGCTATTGTAGTACTACTAACGTACTACAAAATGTATTTTGTGAACAGGCCACTTTCGAATTTAATGAATCTATAATATAATATGATTATTGATATCGTACTGTAGAATAATTTCATTCACAGCTGTATTTTTTTCTTTTTCCTCCAATAGTTTTTTCTTAAGATGGCTTTTAAAATCGTTGTTTTTTGTTTTCAGATTTTAATTTTTTAGCCACCAGGAACCTCTGTGGCACAATCTTTACTTGCAGATGCTGAGTTAAAGAATCAGTAGCAACTGCAGGTTGCATCAGGTTGCCCAATGCCCTTACATTTTTAGTATGTGTGTGTACTTTCTTTTTGGGCAGATCATAAGGGCCAGTACTTCAAAGGCACGGTTTGAGAGGCTATCATCCATCCAGTTCTGAACGGTCCATCTGTCAGAAATGTACCAGCTGATTGACGACAAATTAATATCTTTTTTGGGCAATATTGTGGCAGTTTTCATAATGTACTCAATACATAAGTAATAATCAATTTAAGGGAAATCACAGAAAGGGGGCTACTTAAGATAGGATAATGCAAATCAGAAATGGGATGTTGCAAGTAAGAATACTGCAACAGACAAGGATGTCACATAAACATGTGTCAAACAAAGCAGATAGACAATGCTATCCAAAAATTCATATACAATATTATCAAGGAAATTGCAACTAAAAAGGAGGGGTGGGTAACTAAGCAAAATATAAGAACAGACTTACTCAGTTTCGAAGAGTTATTTGACAATCCTCTTTTGATGAATAAGTAAACACATTAGATTCCAAATAAGGTGGATAATTCATGTCCTAAAAGGTCTCCAATCAGCCACAAAAAAGTGCTCTTCATCATTAGTGTATACAAATGCTTGCACACCAATAGAAAGTCTCTGATTTATTTTGGGATGGTGAAGGTACGAATAGGAAGTGTGAAAACTCAAGTTACCATAATATCGAAGCCAACAAATTGACGAAAAAAATATCGACAAGTAAGTATGTATAGGTTTACTACACTTAACTCCATATAGATGTGCCTTGATGATATTTATATATGTCTCTTTAAGGTAACTAGATGTTGAGTTTAAGGCAAGTAGTAAATCTACACTGACTATATGCACTAGCCTCCTCTCTATTTTGCCCCTCGAAATATTGGCTTCGATAGTCTGGTATCTCGAGATTTCACACCTGATATTCCAGACAACAACCTTTTGTGTAAGAGTTCCAAGAAAGGTCCATTATCAATTTCTTTGCCGAGTACAAAGTCCAAAATCTTTACATGAGACAAGTTTGTGCTCCTTCTACCAACATGTGTTTTGTCTAACTGGCAATCCGCCCTACTAATTCATTAGGGCTTGAAAAAGTGTACAGCATAGCGGAAATGTAATAGGTAGAACATGTCATTCTCACTGAGTGGTAGAGTAGGGTGACCAACCGTCCTTAAATTTCACAGACTGCTCGTTATTTGGGCCCCTTGTCGGTTGTCCGTGAGCATTTGTTTCACGGACGCCTTTTGTCCGTAATTTTGGGGATGGCAGCAAGCTGTGCCAGCTCGCACTTCTCTGAGGCTGCAGCAGCCCCTCCACGACCGCGCTCAGTCTTTGTACTGGCCCATTATCATTCTGATGTGGCTGATTATCACTCAAAGAATGACAATGGGCCAAAGGTGTAGGGAAGCACGGGGTGGGGAGGGCATGGTTGGGGTGTGTCAGATAAGTGTTTCATGGCCCTTCCTTTGATCTGTGACACACAGATCAGCACAGTACAGAATAACAAAGAAAATAAAGCTAGAATAATCCCTGTGATGCAGCTTGTGTTTGTGTGGGGGGTGGGGGGACGTGCAGAGTGTGCCAAAGTAGCCTTAAGCGGAGACAGAAAGAGAAATTATGATAATGGTAAATCACAAAAAAAGCACAAGGCAAATAGAGCTAGAAAGCGAAGGAAGAATAGAATGCAAATAATGAAAGAAAGCTGGAAAGAAAGAGAAAGATTTAGATTTACCAATGGAAGGAAGGACAAGAGGATGATCAAATGGAAAAAATGGAACACAAATGAATGTTAATGTGGAATATGGAAATATGAAAAGAAAATGAAATAAGAATAGAGAGTGAGTGAGAAATAAAATGAAAGGCTGCACAGTCAGAAAGATGGAAAGAAAATAAATGGAGGATGTAAAGAAGAAAGTAGAGAACAAAGGTGGATAGAAAGTGCATATGGAAAGAAAGAAAATTAAAAGACCGAAAGAATAAAAGACAAATGTCAATATAGGTAAATGCAGTTTTTGACCAAGTTTCTTTCCTGCTGTAAAAAGCATACTTTTGCATTATTTTTGCAAACTTTTATCAGGGGAACAATTTTCACAGACTTCAAAAGGAAAGACCAGGATGGCTCACTTTGCTCCTTTATTTAGTGCCATATAAAGCGTGGGTATTTTATTTTTCTGGCTACTCCCTTGTTTAGTTACAGCATGTGGCGTGCCTTCCTCTGCATAAGCCTAGGGCACTGCATGCTGCTTTTGTGGAGGAGCCGTGCTGGAGGACTGAGCTACTTTTTGAAATATACGACAGGATGAAGGCAAAGACTTCTGAGTGCTTTGTGCTACTGCAATTTTCGGGCCATAACAAAAATGTCTTTTTTAACTCTGGTGATTAATGTATCTCTTGGAGAGATCTGAGGTTTCACTAATCCCGGTTCTGACTCATCATAAAGAAGCATAGACGCATAATGCACCACTTGTAAAGCACAAAGTGTAACATGCAGAGTAAAGAATTTATTTGTATTATAATTTGCAGCATTATGCTGCCTAAATTCCCTTTTCTTGCCAAATAATTTAGTCAACCCTGCAGCATAATTTGGTCCTCCCTGCTGCATAATTCCAGTGTCTCTGCATATAGTAACCACCAGTATGGATGCCATGTGACTCCTAGACCTTGTTGCCCTCCTTGTCTTAAGTAACATTACCTATATATTGATTTACATACTTATATGAGTCATTGTCTCTGAACAATAAGTGTGTGAGCTAAAGAGCTCAACACCCTACATTGGGATGAGCAGCACTGTAAAATAAATAACATACACATAAGCGAGGGTCTATATAGCGATGAGGAGCACCATGGGAGTTTGATAGTGAGGGAATCTGTGCAGGTCTTTGGTGAAGGGGTGTAATGAAGGCTGAAGGCCTCTGCACCCCCTGCAGTGCAGGCGAAACAACATGGAAAGGGGCGACCACTCGGTCCCCCCGAACGTATGGTCGGGTGCCTCGATCCCCCCGGGAAGCCATTTTGGGCGGGAGGCGTGTCACGGCTGGTATGCCCGAAGCGGCGTAGCCGGGGCGCGCCTTTTCCCGCCCAAGAGGGGCTGTCCTAGACACCTACACCGTTGGCCACGCCCTGTAGGCGGTCGGAGGAGGGTCCACGCCCTCCCGGAGAAGAATAAATGGAGCAGCAATCCAAAGAAGCATCCTCTTTTGAAGAAGCCAATTTTGAAGAATTTAATTTTTGTGTTTCTTTTTTCAGCGAGTTCGAAGCTTTCGGACCTAGACGATGCCTGGCAAGAAGGTCGGAAAGAGAGTTGGAACCGACCAGATGCTTCGCATGCTGATGAAGGACATGGCGGACATGAAGAAGCAGATGGCGGCAATGAATGGTGCGGGTGGACCAAAGAGAGTCGTCGGACCAGCATTGCCGGGAGTAGTCCCTAACGGGAGAGGTAGAAGAGCCAAGAAGGGGGCATCGGGTGGGGAGGCCCCGGTTCCCGAAACACCTCCGGCGAACCCGGTCACCCCGACCGAGGCCCCAGTTCCGGTCCCGAACGCGGGACAACCAATCCCTGTGGTGGTCACTCCTGTGAACGGGGATGATATGCCTCCTGAGCTGGCTGCCCAGTTGGCGGCATGGTTGGGCAGAGAAAATGAGGGGGCCACGGCGGATGAAGCCAGGTCGATAATGAAACAGTTGCGGCAATCGAATGATGCTGCGAAGGCACCGTGTCCTCTTGTTTCCCCGCAGGCTCCCGTGGAACAACCAGTATCGGGCGTGGGTTCGGCAGCAACAACGGTCACAGCCACCGGTACAGGTAAGCAGCCACTGCCGTTGGCGGGGGAGGGATCGGTCCCCTCGAGGAGGGAAAAAGTCGTTCAACATATCCCGATTGATGTGAAGGAAAGGATTTGGGCGGATAAATATGTGAACATGTTTTCCTTGTTGACCGATCACTATGAGATTGAGCATGTAAAAAACCAGAAAGAGTTCTTGCATCCTAGTGTTTGGCGCGCAAAGATGGCGGGTTTCAGAGTAGATGAAACGATCGCCAATTGGGCCAGAGCGTTTGGAATGTTCACGGCAATTATGGGGGAACGTAGGCCTGAATTATTGGTGGAATTGCCTGTTTATCAGACACGTATCATGGAATTTTATGAAACATATGGGGGTAATCAATGGTGTTGTTATGATAGCATATTTCGTAAGTCCAAGGAGCACGACGCATCTCTGACGTGGGATTGTTTCGACTCCATTTCCTGGCAGAAAATTGAGAGGTCGAGCAAGGCGAAGTCGCCATCTTTAGGCGGGAACGGGGTTGAGCCTTCCCGCCATTTGTCGGGGGCGCCCTTTCGGGCGGGTACAAACAGTGATCAGAACACAAAGAATAATGGCAACCCGGGTAAGAAAGGGGTCTGCTGGAGCTTTAACAGAGGCAAGTGTTCTAGGCCACAGGGATCTTGCAGGTTCAGGCATGAGTGTGCAGGGTGCGGACAGTCCTCGCACCCCGAGAGTACGTGCAGAGCCAAGACTGGTGATACGGGAGGTAGGGGAGGCGCCAAACAGGTCTGAAATAGACCGAGGGGCGCCATTACCTACCCCTGTTGATATCTTGGCACTGATCCCTTGGCTGAATGAATACCCTGATCATATCTCCGCCGGGGTGTTGCGAGATGGTTTCTCATACGGTTTCCGCATCCCGGCGGGGGATTTTCGGGGGGAAGCACAATGTAAGAACCAACTATCGGTTCAGCAGAATACGGCGGTGGTGCAGGCAAAGATTGGGAAAGAAGTGGCCCGAGGTCGGGTTGCTGGACCATATGACATACCACCAGTTGGCAATTTTGTTTGTTCACCTTTGGGAGTGGTCCCCAAAAAGGACCCGGGGGAGTTCAGGTTAATACACAATTTGTCGGCTCTGAGGGGTCTTTCGGTGAACGATGCGATTGACCCGGGAGTTTGTTCGGTGCGGTACGCATCCTTTGATGAGGCCGTCGCCATTTTGAATCGCCTGGGGCCCGGAGCACTGATGGCTAAATCAGATATCGAGTCAGCGTTCCGGTTGCTCCCGGTACACCCAGATGATCAGCGTCTCCTGGGTTTTATGTTTCAGGGACGCTATTACATGGATAAATGTATGCCAATGGGTTGCTCCATCTCTTGTGCGTATTTTGAGAAATTCAGTAGTTTTTTGTAATGGGCTTTCACAAGAGCCACGGGTTTTACACATGTTATGCATTATCTTGATGATTTTCTGTTTCTGGGGGCGGCCGGGGATATGGAATGTGCACACGCCTTGAGGGAATTCTGTAATCTTATGGAGGTATTTGGTGTGCCACTGGCACCAGGTAAGACGGTAGGGCCATCTACTACACTCGAGTTTCTCGGAATTGAGCTCGATTCTGTAGAGGGATGCTTCCGCCTGCCCAAAGAGAAGGTGATGAAATTCAAGGCCTCGCTCAAAATATGTCTCGGCGAGAGAAAAGTAACTCTCCATCAGTTACAACAGGCTGTGGGTCAGCTTAACTTTGCCTTGAGAGTAATACCGATGGCTCGCCCCTTTTCCCGTTCTATCGCACAAGCCATGGTGGGTCTCAAGGAAGGGCACCACCGCACAAGACTGTCAGCAGAAGTTCGCCAGGATATGCGCATATGGCTGGCATTTCTGGCGGACTTCAACGGTCGTGTCGTGTGGACCGATTCCCCAGTTTCCTCGGAAGAACTGGGGTTGTGGACCGACTCGGCTGGAAGTGTAGGTTTTGGCGCCATATTCGGCAATCAATGGTCGGCACAAACCTGGCCTGAGTGGTGGCACGACAATGGACTCACTGGTAACATTGGGTTTCTGGAGCTGTTCCCTATTCTGGTGGCCTTGGAAACTTGGCCAGAGGGGTTTCGGGATCGCTCTGTGGTGTTCTGGTCTGATAATATGACCGTGGTTGAGTGTATCAATAGTCAGGCAGCACGCTGCAAATGGATTTTGAGATTACTGAAGGAAATTGTCCTGCTATGTATGAGACTAAACGTCCACTTTAGGGCAAGACACGTGCCAGGGGTTCTAAACCAGGCAGCTGATGCGCTCTCTCGTTCCCATATGCAGGCCTTCCGGGGTTTTCTGCCCACAGCGGACTCGGTGGCGGCACCATTTCCCGAAGCTCTCTGGTCTCTCGGTGCCCCGGATTACAAAACCTCGTGGGAGAGAGTCTAGCACCCAGGACAAGGAAGGCATATGAAGGGGCGTTCCGTTCTTATTGGTCCTTTTTAGGGTCAGCTAGGGGGGAGCACTGGGGGCAGGAGGAATATGTCTTGAAATTTCTGGTATCTTTACATCAGGCAGGCAAATCAGTGGCTACGGCCAATAGGCACCGGGCCGCCATTTCTTTCATGGCACGGGCTCATGGCATCCAGGACCCCACATCGTCCTTTCTGGTGCAAAAGGCCCTGCGTGGGTGGCAACGCATTGAGGGTCGTAGAGTGGATGAGAGGCACCCGATAGGTTTGGAAAGGTTGTCCCTGTTACTATCCGCACTCCCTGCGACATGTTCATCTCAATCTGAGACGGTGCTATTCCGGGCCGCTTTTGCATTAGCATTCCATGGGGCTATGCGGGTAAGCGAACTGGTAGCGAGGAACAAGCAGGATACGGGGGGAGGTCTGTGTCGAGAACACATTCAAATAAAGGGGGAGACGATGGTAGTATCAATAGTCAGGTCCAAGACCGATCAGGGAGCGATCGGGGACAGTGTGGTAGTCCAGCGGATTCCGGGGTCTCCCATGTGCCCGGTAAAATGCGTGGAGGAGTATTTAGCGCAGAGGGCGGCATCATGGGGGGGAAGCTTGCTGAGGCACACCGACGCCACCCCACTGACTAGGTTCCAATTTCAGCGGGTGTTAACGATGGCAATCGCGACAGCGGGCTTGAACCCGAGCGATTTTGGGACCCATTCCTTCCGGATAGGGGCTGCGACAGAGGCTACAGCCAGGGGTCTGAGTGTTGAAAAGGTGAAACAGTTGGGGCGTTGGTCCTCGAACTGTTATAAAAGGTATGTGCGGTTGCACATGTTGTGAAGCTTATGTCATGTACTCAAGCTTCTTGTTTTCTGTTTGGTTTACAGTTTCGCGAGCAGGCTTTGCGGGGCGGACTGTGCAGTTGACCCGACACCTGGGGACCAGTGGTCAAAGATCACCGGCTGAGGAAAGAGTGGTGTGGGTCGTTGGCCACTCATACGTGAGGCGTGCCGCGGACGTATTCAAAGCAGGTGACATGATTCACGTGGCTGGGGAGTACGGGTACAGGGTGACCTTCCACGGAAGGGGCGGGCTCTGTATTGACCAGTTTCAAAGTTTTATTGAGGGACTGTTAGGGCGGACGAGGTCACCGCCATGTGTAATCATAGTACATCTTGGGGGCAATGATTTGGTGACCATTGGTCGACGAGTACTTCTCGAGTCAATTTTGTCCGCAGTGAGTTGGTTGGCGAGAAGGGTTCCGGGGTCCACAATTGCATGGTCACACATGATTCCTCGGAAGGTGTGGCGGGGGGCCCTCTCTGTGTCAGCTTTGAACCAGTCGGTAAAGAAGGTTAATAACAAAATGAGTAGGTTGTTTCGTACAGGTAAATTGCATTGTATTCCACACGGATGTATCCGGGGGGACCATATGTATTTGGAGGATGGGGTCCATTTGTCCCGGGGGGGTAATGTCTTACTCATAGGAGACTTCATAGCTTGGTTAAAGACTTTACGTAGCCATGACCTTTCGTAGGAGCTTTTGTGGGGGGTCCGGATAGCCGGTCAACTATCCGGCCTGTGGCGGTAAGGTCATGATCGGTGAACAGTAATTGGAAGATCCCTAGAGGTGGGGCGCCACCCATTATGGATGGGAGCGCCCGGGGGGAGGCGGCCATTGGCCCCTCACACGGGGAGGCGGTACCCTTCTAAGGATGGGACCGCCGAAAGGGAAGGCGGTCAAGACCCCTCCCTGGGGAGGAGGGGCTACGGGTCCCCTCCTTGGAATTTCCCGGGGCCAGGACATCCGCGACGGCGGATGTGGTAAGCAGTGTGGGGTGGGAGGGGGGTCTACGCTACCTTCTAGACACCTCACACGAGTCCTCGGACGACCACCAAGATGGCGTCGAGTAAGTATGGGCCCCCGTTAAGACAAGGGAAATTGGAAGTTGGCACAGAGGTACAGTCCTCTGTGCGCCCGCCCCTCACAAGTAAGGGGGGTAGTCTGGTATTAGGGATCTGACACCGGTTACGACCTTGCCGTTGGCCCGTAATGTTAGGATGTACAATTTGAATTTTGAGAAATGCATTTACAGGATGTTTTAGAATCGGCTAGGAGAACCTTTGTATTAGAGATATGTTAAGGTTAGCCAATAAACATCGTAATGTATAAATGAAATTGTACATGATATGAAACTGTTATTTTAATGTTTTAATTTTGTTTCATATTTTAATAAATACGGCCGGGAGGGTAACTCCCTCCCGCCTTCCAAAAGCTCAAGAACTGTATCCGTCTTCCCATTCTTGGGGATTGTGTTGGGAGGGGGTGATGGGTATCCAGGCCATATGGAAAGGGGCGACCACTCGGTCCCCCCGAACGTATGGTCGGGTGCCTCGATCCCCCCGGGAAGCCATTTTGGGCGGGAGGCGTGTCACGGCTGGTATGCCCGAAGCGGCGTAGCCGGGGCGTGCCTTTTCCCGCCCAAGAGGGGCTGTCCTAGACACCTACACCGTTGGCCACGCCCTGTAGGCGGTCGGAGGAGGGTCCACGCCCTCCCGGAGAAGAATAAATGGAGCAGCAATCCAAAGAAGCATCCTCTTGTTCCTGTGCTTGGAAGCTGCACCTCCTCGTTGCACGTGAGCCCTTGACGGAACAAGAGCCAATTTTGACCCACCCACCAGCCCCTGATGACAGCGTTTTGTATTGCAATAAAGTTGATTGATGATGATATGATCTCTTTTTCAGGTTGTTTCTAATAAAGTGTGATGCTCTTTTTCAGGTTGTTTCTAATAAAGTTTGATGTTTTAATATACAATAAATGGTTGCTCTTTTAGCACGATAAAGTTTATACTTGAAAAGCTAGTATAACTGTATATGTCGTTCTTAGTAGATTAAACATTGTCGTATTTATTTTGGTCGGGCGGATTGTGTTGGGAGGGGGTGACGGGTATCCAGGCCATACTTCAAAGGAACCCTAAAGTGTAAACAAAATATCATATGAAATAAAGACATAAAGACCTTCAAAGTTGCTCAAAACTGTGCACATACCAAAACGGTGAGTTGCACGATTGTCTCAAATTAATATAAACTTATTTTGGCGTGTACTTATGTGGGTTGTCTATTTACTTATGTATACACTTTTGTACGACCTCCTCTGATATGTCTGAAAACGTACCTTTTGTCCCAAATTTCTGTCCTGAATTTTGACCTGCTGTCCTGAATTTTTGTCCTGAATGTTGACCCTTTGTCCTGAACTTTTACACTCACTGTCCTGAATTTGCACCTATGCCAGTTGATCACCCTATGGTAGAGTCCAATGCACGGTAATCATAAAGAAAGTGCAAACCCTGAATGCGGTACCGCCTGGGCAGCTTATGTTCCGTATTTTGGGGAGGCTAATGAAATTGCCTCAGGGTTAAACAAAGCTATGCCAGCCAGCATCTAAATCTGCAAGTGCCAGCTGGATGCCAGGAGACGGGTCTGAAAATGCATTGCCAGTGTGGTGACCAGCCACTCCGTCTTAGCTTTGCAGCTATTTCCTTCATTTTTCTGCATGCGTGTGGAAAAGCGAATGAATAATACATATCTTCGCAGGGTGTGTTTAGGAAGCAGTCATATTTGAGGGAAAATATTTTCCGTGAAGGGTACAAATGCAATGAAAGATAACTTAGATATTTTACAATCTCTCTCACTCTGTGCACACGGTATCTATGCAGAGTGAGTGGAGACACTGAGCCTCTGTGAATAGGGAAGACAGACATATGTTAGGATTGTATACATGCATCATACACTGCATGCAGTGCTTAACTTGTGCTGCTGGTTGTAAGAGGAGGGCGCATGAACTCATTATTGGGGACCAGCCATATTTCTCATCATTTAACTTCGACCGACCGAAATACAAGAAAGACGGGGGAAGAGAAAGATATCAAAACAGTGATAAAGGGGGGAAGTAGATAAGAAAAAGATTCAGCAAGAGTGAGCTTGAGAGAAAGTGCAGGGTACGTTGTGTTAAGTGAGAAGCCACAAATCTCTCCATTATGTCTCTATATGTTGTATGTCACAATATTGAAGCCAATAATATCAACCTGCAGAGACATGGATTCCTCAATATCTACTACCAACACATCAATAACAGGGCAATAGACTTGCTGCATCTCTGCATCTACTTACCTTGACGATGCGTTGTTAGTCGATAATGTAGGGTTGGTATAAGTGCAGGCCAATGTTAACACTTCAGTATTTTGAGAGAACAGCGCACAGCTCCGCGGGATGTTTGACAGGGAATGAATTCTTGTAAAAGTGTCTAATGCAGGTGGCAATATGCAGCTAGCTGTGCACAATTCAAGGTGAGTAATGAATAAGCATGGGCGGAAAATCCGTTTCGCTCGCGGATTTTGCGGATTTTCGGTAAATTCGCAATCCGCGAGATTCGCGAATCTCCCGCAAAATCCGCAAATCCGCGAGCAGCGGATTTTATGGCTTGCTCGCACTGTTCGCATGAGTTCGCGGCTTCCCAGTACAACTTCGCGCCCCGCGAATAAGTGCTAAATTGCAGAAATACGATCTTAGCAAAACTGAAACTACTTACCAGGTTCAAAAGTTCAGGCTCATCATTAGTAGCCATTTCCTGTAGTGCTTCCTGAGGGGCCCCTCCAGAGTTCAGTTGCCAGTTGCAACTATTATGTGACCCTGCTCTGAACCTCAGAATAGTTACACATATGCCACAAAGGTCCTGAATTACAGCTAAGGGAGACAAGCAGGAGCCAGGCTGGAAGTTCAAATCCATTAATCAGCCCCTAATTCATTATTGTCAGTTGGGGCAGGGCAGGTGTTGTAACTAATTTTGCAACAATGAAAGCACTTAGCAAGTGCAAAAGATCACTAATCAGGAAGCACTAAGGAAGCAGGTGCCAGCTAAAAAAATATTCTGTGACACATTAATCAGCCCCAAATTAATTCAGGTCACTTGAGGCAGGGAAGGTGTGCTTTGCTTTGCCACAATAATGTAAAACTGGACAACCAGAGGGTGCTGTGATGAAACAGAGGGTGGCATGGGTGGGCCAGAGGGTGGCATGAGTAGTCAGAGAGTGGCAGTGGTGACAGAGAGTGGCAAACACAAAAAAAAAAAATCCGCAAATTCGCGAGAATTCGCGGATTTTGCGGATTGTGAGTTCGCAAATCCGCAAAATTCGCGAACGCGAGATTCGCAAAATTCGCCCATGCTTAGTAATGAAGCTGGTGTATGCAATGGTTCGTCTATGTTTGCATCACGTAAACTATGCCTCCTTTATGGCATACTCTCTAATGCAGGACAGTATGTTTTTTGACTACACGTGTTACGAGCTATGTGTCTTTTCAAATCTCTATGGCTGTTAGGTGTCTGATTTTTATTCCTTTTTATTTCGCTAGCAGATTTTGCCATTCCCATTATTAGGACATTTTTTGTAAAAGAAAATAAAAACGAATAGGAAATAATATTTTTAAATGATTTCATAATGTAGATGTTCTCTGTACCTTTTATGTAGCTGCTTCAGTTCTCACAGAAGTAAACTGAAGTCCTTCTCAAACACCGGTTTTCGGGTTCTCACTTTGAAATTTAAGCTTGACACGTGGCTGAACAATTGATATGACTCCACTTTCCTTTTAAGAACATATTTTCCATTTTTCATCTTATCACGGTTGCCTCTGTGGTTACCTCAGATGTGCAGCTGTAAGTCAGTTTCCAGCGGTTTTCATTTGTGTTGCGTCCAACAAGGGAAGAATGTCTACTTCTAAGCCAACCATGTCCACCACAGTCAGCAGTAATGCTTGGCTCCATCTTCCATGAAATCTAGAAAGCGCAGTCCAAACCATAATGTGGTACAGACAGTGTTTTATGTTACCACCTATGAGGATGTTTCTCGACCTCTAGTGCAAGCGAGGGTGGGCTTGCGAGATGGTCCACAGACTAGAACTCTGAACAAAATCAGACAATCAATATTCATGCAGGGAACAAAGATGTAAATATCTGTGGCGATATTTGCATCCTGCGACCAAATCAGAGCACATTTAGTTTTGGAATGTGGCCAAACACTATTTCCTGGCACTTAAGCGCCGCACTCTGGCACTTTATGATGCCAAAACATACCAATGTTGCGCTCGAATTAGGGTGTTTGAACTTGCCTTACATTAAGGGCCCTACTACGATGAGGTTGGAAACAGCTCCAACCGCCCGTCGGAGCCTTTCCGATCGCACAGTAATATGGCGTTGGATTTATTTCCGACCACCTCATTACGATGAATGGAATCCGAACGGTCATTCCGACTGGCTTCTGACAGGCTCAGACAGCCCAACCACTAGTCGGAATGCGGCCAGCAATCTTTCCGCCCTTGGGATTACTATGTCAGGTTTTGGCAGCTTTTTCATGCCGGCTTACTGACACAGAAAGGCTGTCAGAACTCGACTTTGGGGGCCCCAGCAGGCCCTCCTCGGGTGCACCGCCTCAAGTTGGAGGACAAGGGGGCACCTGTCGTGCCCCCCTATTGATCCCCGCATCCCAGTGGCAGGCACCTTGAGGTGCCTGCTACTGGTGCAGGGATGAATGGCACCTCCTATTTTACAATGAGAGTATGCATTTCGGCCAGAATACATGCTCCCATTGTAAAGTACAGGAATGCGACAAATCAGTGTTCAGTCGCATCCTAATTAGCCAGTCGGGAATGCCGACCGGGTGTCTCATTACCAACACGATGTCGGGCGGAGGAATTACATCGTAATAGAGCCCTAAGTTTGAAAATTTGACTTTGCTGTTTCTCTGAAATTTTTCAGGAACACTAGATTGGGAATTGATTTTCAGGGCCCATAGAACAAAATCTCCCAAATTTCTTGTCTCATGCATGGTCAGGAGAGTCATAGTTTAGTTGATTTTTTAGGATTTTCTGGCCTGTGGACACTAGAGAGAGTATAAAAGACAGCAGTCGGGAAGGAAAGATAAATTATGGCATAAAGCTACCAGAAACCAGATCTTTGACGAAAGGACCGAAATACATAAGCTGTGGAAGTTTCATTTGGATCAGTTTCAAATGTGCTTTCATTTTATCTCCATCTGCCAAACCCTTGATGACAGGTAGCTGGAGATCATGCTGCGACAGGCCACATTCATAAAATTGTTTTCTATGGTTAATTTTTACCTGATGCTTGTGACTGTAGCCACGTGCATAAGGCACCATGACATCTCAGGCATTGGCAAGTTGCCTGGGGTTGTTGGCATTTATAATTGTATTGTAGTGTGTTACATCCTAGATGCTTGTGTGCTATTTAAGGCCAAACATACAGTTAGGGATAAGCATTTGCATTTCAATTGAGGTATTTGGTGCTCAGGTCAATTTGTTTGTGTCTACTATCACACCCCTGAGAGTACAGCTTCAGTATGTGAAACCACTTTGGGCCATCATTGTGTCTGGATCCTGCCTGATGTGCACTTTCGGGCATCTATACCCTTAGATTTCCTGAACGAACAGAGCATTGCCTGACTATCTTGGGTACTACAAAGGCATGAAAATAATCAACATCCAACGGAAAGGAGAACGGATAACACAAACATCAGATTTAAGTCCTTGCTGTCAATATGTATTCAGTACTCCACTCTTTGTTTATTGGGCGATTGTAAGATTATGTGTGTTTGCATAGCTCACAACTCACCCATGAGAGTATCCTGGTGCTGAAAGTACATATAGCCTTGAGAATACACTGTGCATGCATCTTTGTTCATATGTACCAATAGATCTGCCGCTGCGTATCCCTCTGTATTCATATGTGCCAATGTACTAGACCTGTCACCTCCGTAGTCGAAACAGCATATAGAATATGCAACAGCCAACATGGAATGGTAACTGTAATGAGTAAACTAGTAACAACTACTCCAATATACACCCTGTGCATACGCTCCTAATACAACTGAACTTGCTTGGGCGACCTTTAACAACCCGCCATTTCAACAGAGTACGCTCTCTGCTAATCTACAATAATCTTTTAAGAACCAATCCACCAGAGACGTACACTTGTAAAGCCTCCCAGAAAGTTAAGGGAGGCCATTAGAGACTCACAGAGTGTTCGGCATAGTGCATTCCAGATCCAGTTGCCACTGATCAGCTGGGCATTTTGCAGGAAAGGCCTATTGTAGCTTGTTGTATCCCTGCAGCTTGAGCAGGAGGTCAGCCTTATTACCCTTGTAGTACACTTCTCTGTCCTGGGTACAAAATGGAAGAGCATGTTACATTTAAACGCAGCAGACCTATCCCACAGGCTGTGATACTGTAATGTCAAAAGACTCCCTCTGTAACTGGGGCCTGACTGGCTGTTTAGGGGGGTCGCAAAAAGAAGGGCAATGCCCGGGTGTCAGCAAGCATTTGCCTGTGATAGGGAGGCCTCTTTGAAGTGTGCAGCAAGTGTCATATGAAAACCCCAGGTAAACCTGTTGAGCTGGATGTGCCATTCATGCAGGACTTACCACTTTAGTATCAAAGCGGATCCTCCAAGTCCCCTTGCATATTCTGTCAGGTTCAGATTGGTCACATCTGCCCATTCATTTAAATGCTAATTATTGTCTGGGTCCTGGTCATCCATTGTAAGGTGGAGGTTCCAGTCTTGGGCCTGGAGTATGACCCGTCTACAACCGGGGTGGGCTGGCAAGGAGTCCCTCCCTTGCTCCTGAGGTCTCTTTGGCCATGAAGAAGCAGGAGGCTACACCTTCAAGTTGTAGACACTTTTCCTAAAATCTCTATCCTGCCATCTCATGGGTGGTATTTTAAGAGCAGCTTCTCAGACCAGGGTCTTTATCCAGAGACTGAACAGGTGCTTGGCAGGCCAAGTCTTTCAGAGGGGTACCACAGCCGCCCTGAATCGTGATACTCTCTGTGTATTTAATGGGGTCTGTCTGGGACAGGTCTCCTGTCCCCTGTCTTTGTGACAGCACAGTCAGCAACTACATTCAGACGTGGCCTCACCAGGTTTATGTTGTACATTGATTCTTCATGTAATGTGGTTGTCTGTAGTCTTAGTCCTTTCTTAGTGTTCTCTCATTCTCTGTCTACCTCAATGCCTATGTATGTTCTTACTTCCACCTGAGAATTCTACTAGTGTCAGTTGATGGTCTGGTCAGCTAGCGAGGTTGTATGCTCAGCTGTGTCCTACAATAAATCTACATGTAATCAACTAGAAGTATCCTGTCATCACTTACCATCTTATTTACAACTGTTTAACCTTGGGGTGCTCTTCTCTCAGAGCAGGTAACCCTTGCACTACATTCCCTCTCATTGTATTTTGCATTCAACTCCTACTCCATTACTCTCCATCTGGGCCCTCCATACTCTCCGTCTGCAGACAATACCCCCAGAGATCTGAGGAGTTGGGTCACCTGACACATTTGCACCATCCAGCTCATCTTTCACACATGGAAATTAATTTCCAAGTATGGAGTCAATGGACATCTGAGGATTGACAGTGATGCCCATCTGGGCCATTTACCCACCATTCTAGGGATACCTAAGCTATATAGTGGAAAAGCTTCTGTCCATGGGCCTTGGGTTACCCTATAAACCTGTCCTGGCAGATGCATCTCTGGAGAAAACAGGATTTCCACCTCGTTAGTCTGTCTGGCAGAGGTATCCCTCAGGTTTGTGACAGGGACCCCATTCACAGTAAAGTGGTGAAAGTGATGACTCCCACACTCAAGGGCAACCAGCTTACCTTATGGACCCACTTCCCAACAAAGAGACCCTAGGGCAAGCTCTACCTTATCCTTCTAGGGACAACCTCCCCCATGGCCATACTGGCCACCCCTGTGGAGTGGTCATCTGTGTGTGGTTTCTTGGTACAGACAGAGTCCTCCCACTTATGCCTGATTGGTAACCATCATAACACTTAGGTGGGGAAAAGGGTGCCCTGACCTTCCACCAATCAGAATCTCCCTCCTTGTGGTCAGAAGAGGAATGGGAATCCTTTCCCTCCAAACTCTTATTGGGTCATTTGGAGAACTTCTTCATTTCATCTTGGCCTTCCTCCTCCTTCTGTTGATGGTGACCTGAACCACCCTGCATGGGGTCACTCACAGGTACCTTTTTGGACACTTTGTCGCTGATTTAGAAACCAGCCTCCGGACAGTGAGCTTAGAATCTGTAAGGTGTTGGCTCAACTCTGCAAAACAATTAATGAACATGTGCTTCGTCAGTGTTAAATTGTAAAGCCCACCATAATCATTTACTTTGCTGCCCTTCCCCCATCCATCAAGTGTTTTACCAGAAGAAACCACAAAGACCAGTGACTGTTTCTGGCTATCCCAGAACCTCAGGCGATACTTCTCAGGTGTCAGACCTACCATTTTGACAAGGGCTTCCTTCATGGGGTCATACCTCATCTGGTTATCTACCTCTAGGGCCAAAAGGGTATCCCTCCCAGCAATTGGCATGTGCTTCCACCGACTAGCCCCACAGTCGTTCTCTGGGACTCGCATACACAGTGCCACCTAATAGCCTGCAAACCACTTATCACTGTTGACCGCCATCATGTAGCTAAGCACCAGGCAAATGGGAATGTGGACTCTTTTAACTCTTCTTCACTGTTGATGCCACCATCTTTACTAGACTCTAGCTCTCTGGTCCAGTTCTCACTTGCCTCTCTCATGGGCAGCAGGGCATTCTTCACCTCCAAGTCCAAGCTGAACCTTTTCGCCTCCAGTGTTTAGATTGCCCTTTTCTCCTTTGCAACAACAACAAAGTAATGGGTGGAAGGTTTAACTTAATTACAGCCAGTTGTAATTGCTTGGGCCTCAATCCAGTCCATCTTTTTTACCCACCATGCCACTCCAGACAAAGACCCGCCTTATAGAACTCAGTACTGATCCTTTCCCTCAGCAGAACAATCTATCCTGACCTGCCAGGCCCCTCTTGAGAAAGGCACACAAGCAACCTCAGACCGGTTTTGACTTACGTAGGTGTCATCAGTGAGGTATAGCTTGAATTCGATGGCACAGTGAGCAAGGGATCCATCTGTGGGTATACCTGTTGCACATGGGGCATAAACTGCAACAACAACAAGGTGATGGATGGAATACTTGAATTAATGTAAGCCTCTGGCAGTCACTCAGACCGTATTCCAGTATATTGCTTTTGTCCACCATACTACCCTAGACAAATGGCATGTCTCTCTGCTTATGCAAATGAATACCAACCCTGTTCCTCATGATAATATTCCATCCCAAACTGCCAGCCAAGGCTCCTCCAGAAGGAGCCACAGGCAACCCTAGTGCAGTTTCAGACTACTCAGGTTTTATCAGTGAGGTGTATCATGAGTCCTGTGGCAGAGTGAGCAAGGGACGAACATCTGGGCATATCTGTTGCACTTGGGACATAAACTGCACCTACAATGAGGTGATTGATCGAATCCTTGAATCAACCACTGGCAATCATTTGGGGGCATCTTCCAGTCCCTTGTTTTCACCCACCTTGCCACTCTAGACAAAGGCCCACCTTATTCAAATCAGGAATTACCCAGTCTGTCCCGTACTGCCAGGCAAGGTACCCTCCAGATGAGACAACTAGCAACCCAGACTGGTTTTGCATTACTTAGATCTCATCATTTAAGCATCACTTGAGTTAAGCATGGGCCCCATGGACTACTCTGCCCCAGCAGAGAATCGGCAGAGGAAGAGGATTGGGGGGGGGGGGGGGGGGGGGGCTGTAACTGGTGCATCTTATTTGATCTTTGCTTGGTTTCGGGATCAGTAATATTGTGACCCTACAAAACTTAAGGGCAGCCTCCAGTTTCCTTTGCTTCTATAAAGACTTTACTTAGAAGAGGGACTATTTTGGCTTGTTGTTTATAAAATCCTATTGCAAATACACCATCCCAAGGGACTTTTCCTGTCTTAATATGATCTTTGTCCTTGGGTATCTCCTCCTCACTGATTTTGACTTTTAACTCCTATTTTGATCATCTTTTGGCTTTGGAATGGGAAGACTAGATAAAAAAATTATCTTCTACTAGAGGGAGGATGGCTGTTCTGAGTGGCGTAGATCTATATAAAAAAGAGGCAAAGGCAGATGCAATTGACATGGAATTAGTTAGCATGATGTCCTGATTGCCTACAATTACTGTGATAGCATGTTTTATATCTTCCTGTTGCAGTTGTAGTACTAATAGCCTGCCTGTTTTTTCCACTGTTCATAGTGTTCTTACTTTAATTCTCAGGGCGTATTCTGCTTTGAGGGACAAGATGTTATTGAGATTGTATTTCTCCTTCAGTAACTGTTACAGAGTGTGTTGTTGATGATGTGCTTCGTATTGTGCCCATAGGTTCTTGACTTCTGACTCTCGTCTTATGCATACCGCTTCTCTATGTTTTGGTTATCATTGCATTACTCCTAAATTCCCCTTTCAACTAGACTTTCCTAAATGACCACAATGTTCTACTTTAAACTATCAGCCAATATGTTTCTAAAAATAGTTTCTTTAAAAAGTAGCATTGATATTTCTTATCTGCCGGAATTTTATAATGCAGCATGTGCTCGTGCCAACTACCAGGTGAGAGAGCCAGCACGCTCACATATATGTGGAGGCTAATCATATCATGGTCTCATTGGGAATATTGTTCACACACATTGCTCTCAGTAATATGTCATCAGAAATTAGGATTAGTCTATGTGAGATCTTGTCCTGTGTACACAGGAAGTAAACATATAGCGCCGCCCTGATAAATATGTCAGCCTCCATGGGTCGCTCAGGCTGTAGTCAGAAGTTAAGTCTTGTCGGGCGTGTATGTCCCTTATCTGGTATCGATCTGGTCTGCCTGACCTTTCGAGTAACAATTCGAGTACTAAATTCTATCTCCACCTTGGACAACTTTCATAGACCCAATTGTATATAGAATTCTATTCAGGTTATTAGAAATGTACGTTTTTCACGAACTGGTGCACTAATATCTCTGATAAAAAATATTGATTCAGAGTTATGTTAAATCTTATGTTAAATCGACTTACTGAGCATCACTCTCAACGAAGCATCCTGGCGCTGTTATAGTTTAACTTACCCAAGGAGCACAATAAAAAATACCATATATTTTAAAGTCGCTAAAATAACCAAATTTAGAGCTTTTTTTCAAATTGGTCAGATTTTTCGAAGCACGGAAAAGTATCGTCAGCTTTTTCCAATGTTGAGAGTCAATGTAAGAAAATAAGGGGCCACCACTGGCCATACGAATCTGGCATGGGGTTGCCATGCCTAAAGATCTTAACTTTCTGCCAGGTTAATACATTCATATAACTACATTTCTATCCATTGTTGATCTTTCTTCGCAGTAACTCTGTGAACATCTCCCGTTGCCTGCCTTACCAGACTTCTCAAGGGGGAAACAGAAGAGATTTCACATGAAAGTTACTGCACTGACACGTTTCCTGTTTGCTTTCCTGTAAAATGGTAAATTCTTCTTTATTTGTCAGAGAGGCATCTCACAGCGCACGTCTTCCTTCCCACATCCCAGCTAGAGCATCACAGGAAAGCCCTCTTGAGAAATCTGTCAGTCTGTGTCTGCCCTGCTGCACGTAGAACCAGCCAAGCTAAACAGAACACAGCCGGGGAGCTGTGTATATAAGGAAGGGGAGCTGTGTGAAAACACTGCACACACAAAGGAACTCAACTGCACTCGTGTTGCACTGCTGTCTGAAAATGGAATTCTGTGGTCCCACGGGTGCAGTAGCGGCTGCTCTTCATTTCAAGTGGTGATGCAGGGGGTAGGGAGGTGTGGATGGGTGGCGGCAAATAACACGAAAAAGAAGAGACAAAAGCACTTACATGCCGCTGCCGGCCGCCATTTTTGGGTTTTTCTGCTCCGGTCCCCATGGGCTGGTGCAAACTGCGCAGACTCTTAGAAGCCAATCAAGACGGTGCTCTCATACTGGTAATACATGAGAGCAGTACTGTGATTGGCCTGAGTGGGCTTGTTTTACGCTTGCTCGGGTCCTAGGAGCCAGTGCCTCATCTCCACTCAGCTGTGCAGCATAGTTCCGGTGGAGAGAGATCTAAGTGCGCATGATGGTTTGGCTGGCCTTAGACAGCTGACCAAGCCGTCATGCGCACTTACTTCATGCAATACTCCTCCCCTTTTATATTGGGCCTGCCCTGGCCAGACTTGGCTGGCTCTAGCGAGCGCAGAAAGAAAAATAAAATGATAATAAAATAGTTTTTATTTTTCTCATTTCCCTCAGCTGGCTCTCAGCAGGGGGGGGAGACACTCCTCCACCATACCAGAGGAGCTGCCGCTGCACGGGTGTGTCAAACTCATGGTATATTAACTGGTTAGACGTTTTAATTAAAACTCCTTGTATCATTATTAGTGGAGTCTATATCTCCTCAACGCAGGAGGGTCCAGCATGACAGATTTACAGGATAAACACTGCTATGCTGTTTTTAATGCCTATAAGGGAAGTTGTCGATAATTATGAGAATACGTTGGGTCAAACCGTTGTCTTAGTTTATCTTTTTTGAAGTATTGTTTCTATATTTCTTTTTTCTTTGGAATGAATTTCAGTAATTAATACGCAGTTGAGTGTCAGGAACACAGGGGCAGCTGGGGCTGCACTCTCTTTATTTTCTGTCAATGTTTTTATTTAACTAATAGTGAGAAAATGTAATATATTATTAACTAATAGTGTTAAAAAATTAGTGCAATCAGCTGGAATATGCCCTTCCATTTTAAATGTATGTTGTGTGCATGCTTGCTGGTGAGAGTGTGTTAATGTGTGAGAGAGTGTATATGTGGGAATTTGTGTGTATGTGTAAGTATGTGTGTGAGTGAAAGTGGAGGTCAAAGAGCGTGTGATGTCACCTGCTACCCCCTGCCATTTCAGTGAATTGACGTCCATGATCCGACCCATCCCCTCGTACTAGGGTAACTCTCCTTTCAAATGTCTCTGATGAGGCATGTCAAGGATTTTATGTTGGAATTGTAGTTACAGATTTAGTCCTACATAATATTCGATTTCTTGTCACCTCATTCAGATATTTTCACTGAAAGTCATTGAAAACTCCCATACTAAAGTCTTATAAAATCAACTACTTTTGTGGCAGTCAGCAAAAGTAGGCTGGCATAAAATGCACACGATAATCGAGTCTGAATATGTAGTGAGGCTTAAAGAAGCAACCCTTTTAACTAATTCACTAACTTAATAAATTATATGATTACATTAGCATTCACACCCACAGTTTAGTGGATGCTGGATTCCCTCCACATGACAAATCCCGTCTTCATGAGAGAAATCGACCAAGTGACACAGGAGTCACAGCTCTAAACTTGAAAGACCTTGTTCCGAGCCCGTCGTAATACCGGCTCGTGGGAAATGAGTAAGCCTGGGCAAAGCACTACGCTACGCTCACGTAATTTGCAAAGTTTGCTCTACTTTGCACTACGCGAATTGCACGTAGCACAGTGCAAACACGCGTAGCGTAGCGTAGTGCAGCAGTCTTTTTTTGCTTGCTCGCAGTCTTCAACGTCAAGTTGGCGACCGCGAGCAAGCAAAATGACATCCCCGGCGAGACTTTTTCCTCGTTCACGATCAGCATCATCAAGTTGCCGATCACGAGCGAGGAAAATAAACCTACGAGCGAGCTTCTGAACGCGGGGAGGTCAAGTTTCTCATTGCGAGTGATCGTGTATGCTCGCGACCGCTCGCGATGGGAAACTACCAGTCCGTGTTGAGAAAGCTGCCGCTCGAGTAGAAATCTACTCAAGCGGCAGAAAACAATGGCTTGCACTGTATAAGATGCAGTTTGCACTGATTGCACAGTGTGGACAAGCAGCCGACACTGTGAAATCAGTGCAAACAGCATCTTGCACAGTGCACTACACAGTTTCCAAAGCTACGCATAGCTCGCGAAGTGCACTTCGCGAAGCTCTGCGTAGCGCTACTTCGCGAACTATGCCCAGGGTTAGAAATGAGCCAGGGATTCAACTACATCACTATTCGAGTAGTCATTTGAGCATTAGCACCCTCTTGTTTCTAATATTCTTCCTGGTCTGCCGTCAAGGTCAACATGGATGTGACCAGTCGCAGTTAACCACGGGGGCCCTCTCATGATCGGCAGCTCTGGCACATTGTAGAGTCCCTTTTTTTTCCATCCGAGGGTGCAAAATAAATTCATATAGCCCGATATTTCTCTGAATTCCTGCATTATTTAAGACAGCCCAGCTCAAAATCAGAAAGAGGCAAACTTTGCTCACTGTTTCTGAGCTGCATCTTCTGAAGAGCAAGCTTTATTTATCTCAGAGAAATATCGGGTGAAAGAATTCACTTTACACAGTGCAGATGCATAAAGACAGGCGCGTGGCCCTGCTCTGAGCCAGAGCAGCTCATCATGATACAGCCCCAGGTATGTACTTGTCTTGTCATTACTTAGTCGCTCTTAGTCAGTCTACAATCATTTTCTGTATAAACAAAAGGTGGATGGAAATGCCTGGCATTAGTTTAACCACCAGTAATTGCTAACATATTGAATTCCAATTTTCTGTGGAATGTACCATTGTCTACAGCGACCAACCACGTGGAAATCAGTCCCTGGCCTGTTTCAGAATGGAGGCTCCAGGCCAAACTGCTTGGACACCTCAGCTGTGAATGAGAGCACAGTGAGCTCCAGTGATGAGCCTCTATTGGGCTCAGCCCTCAGGCTCGGCTTGAGCATGCTCTGGCACAACTTGTTATGGGAATGCGTATGGCCTTGCACCACACAGTAACCTAGATCACGCATAGTTGGGTTAGATGCCATAATGTTAGTTGTTAAACAGAATTGCTAAATCGCCTGTAATATTTAGCATTCCCTCGTTTTCCCGGATTTTCTGCCCTTTCAATATAATGACATTTTTCGGGCAAATCAATGGAAAGCAACAGTAATACTGACCCTGAATCCAGAGTTCTAAATAAGTGGGCCCAGTATCCACCAAAATTCCAAAGCGCCCACCCTTATCTTGAACTTCTTCAAACCCAGTCTACCCATTGTCTGACTGCAGCTGCCTGGCGCACCAGTGTTGATAATGTTTGTTATAGTACTTTGGCAAAGCCACTGTAAGTCTGGCTTCTTGGATCTACCTACTGTCAGGTAGTTTTATTTTCAGGAAATCATGTCTAATTGCCGATCTCTCTGAAAGCAGAGATACACCTAGACTACTGTAATATACTCTTTCAGTTCTCCCAAAAATTGCTCATGCCTGTATATTGCATCAGAGAACCAGACGAGTGACTAGTATGAGTATTTGCCTGTGGAAGATAGACCATTTGAAACTACCACTGAAAGCACAGCGCTGGCTGCCGGTAGAGTGAGCATCAAATGCAAGACGTGCTTCTGGATTATGTTGGGTTCGAAATAATATTAGATCAAAAACATTAATCTTGCTGTTGCACAAATGCTCCAACAATATTTATATGAGATGAACATACATTTCAGAAAAATGTAGGCCCGAACACAGTAATTGTTTCAGAAATGCAATATTCTTACAAATAATAGAACAGCAACAAATCATTCATCATGTACACAAGGTGTTCCATAAGTGATAGGTGTAAAAAGGGCTAGTGCAGTGAATTACAAAGGTGACAGTAGGATATGTCAACAATCAACGTCAAATATATTCGATGAAGCGTGGGAAAAACACTGTGCGAAGAAATTCCACATAATTGGAGGGGCTCAATCCTGGCTCCGATTTATAAAGCTGGACAAACCACGGACTCCGCCAATTATCGTCTGATAGTCCTAATGGACTGTGAGGCAAAGTTTTTCACCAAATGTCTGCTGGCTGACTTAACGTCCTAGGTGGCTTCTAAAAATCTGTTGCCAAGAAATCAGATTGGGTTTATTAAAGGCATGGGTACCATTATTAATATTCAAATGCTATTATTGACAGTTGAATTGGCGAGGCGCCGCTCACTGAATCTCCATTTGTGTTTTATTGATTTTTGTTCTGCATTTGATATGGTGCAGAGGAATTCTCTGGGATAAGTTATCGAAACTAGGAATTCCACCTAAACTCTTAAGAGTGATTCAATTGCTGTACTTAACTTGTACTTGGACAAGAGTAAGGTTGGGCCAAGGCACAGCATTTAAAAAAAATATTAATAACAAATAGATTAAAACAAACTTGTGTCTTGGCCCCCATTCTGTTTAATTTGTATCTGGCCGCTATTTCTTCAGGTTTGAATAACATTATCCCACACTCTCCGTTGGGGGCTGGTTTCAAGGTCTCCCACCTATTGTACGCTGACAATATTGTTCTGCTGAACTACACAAAGGTGGGGCTGCAGCGGTTAATTAGCGAAACTGCTTTGTAAGCATCGTTCCGTGGGTTAAAGGTCAACTCAAAAAAGACAAAAAACATGTTGGTGTCCAGGGGTTTGGCAGCTGACCTTATACTCAGCATAGAAGTTTCAGCGCTGGAGTTGGTTCTAGAGTATAAATATTTGGGTGTCATACTAGATGCAAGAAGCTCATTTAAGAACCAGCGTGCTGCACTACAAAGAAGGAATAATTCTTTAACTGTAGCATTTGCTTCCCTCCAGAATAGTTTAAAAGGGCTGTCCCTCAAGCAACTATTACAAGTTATGTCGGCTAAATATGTTCCATCTTTGACAAATGGCATGGGGATTTTAAGAGGGACGGCGGATAACAACATAGATAAGCTTGTGACATGAACGTATCGTCGCTTGTTCAATCTCCCTCAGCAGGCATTGCCAGCACAAATTTAGAAATTATAATAATTCCACACTTATGACAGTTATTTGGGAGGCAATCCGTGATCGTGAACACACGCAGGCCCATGAATATTTTAATGTGGCTTTATCTAAGTTTAAGGCTGAACAACTATGGACCTTACCTCTCTCACAGGCTGCATTTAACAGAAGTATTAATGGGTGCAGTAAAAAAATGTCTTCCCTGTTGCATAGAGAGATGTTGGTGAATAGATCCCAGGCATGGATGGTAATTGCAACATATGACAAGTTACACCCTCAGAATTATCTAGGGGATCTGAATGGTCTATGCTAAGCTGAAGCCTATGAGACTCCTGCTTGGTGATTTCCAATTTTGCAGTGACACACCAGCTTGGGAAAAGAAATTGTGAAACGTCAAGCCGCCTCTGCAACTGCAAGAGAGAAGATATTTGTCATTTTTTTGTAGTTGCCCAGCCCTATCAGCTGAACGCAGAACTCTGTTAAAGCAGTGCTTTAATCACCAAGCTATACAAACATGCCGCCAAGGAGTAATAGCCTGCTTGCAGGGAGAAGCTTTACAATTTAGTGGAAGAGTTTTAAAGTTCATAGATATAGCAGAGAGGGAACTGGTTAATAGTGCCCAGTAAAGTGCTCTTATTGTAATTATTCTATTAATTCATGAAAAAATTTACATTAATTTACACGCGTGTATGATTCATTGTTTCTGTATAATATATTTGTGATGTAAGCCGTCCTGACTCTCTGCTTTGGGATGATTAGTGCTATACAATAAATGTGAGAGAGGGGCTACAGAGAGGTAGTTGGGGAAACTGTGAAGGAGGAGGACATGAGGGGCACTAATAAAGGCTGACAGGCTCACTTTAGGTACCTCGCTGTCTTATCATTATCCAGCCAAACATATTCGAGGTAAAGAAATTAACAAGATTAACGAGAATATTGCAGCACAGTTTCCAGGTTAGATGATTAATGTGGATCACCAGGAGTCACAGACAGCAAGCACAACCCTTGCATGTGTCCCCTGCTTTTCCCTTGCCCAAGCTCTATCAACTGGCTGTAGAGGAGGCTGCCAGCAGGGGAAGAGGACCCATACATTTGTATTAGCCTGTCTCTCAAGCTCAAACTAGATAGTGAGAGCAGTGGAGATTGGATAAAAGAGGTGAAAGCAAAGACTTGATTTAGGGGTCATCAGGCATCCAAGCTGTGGCCCCTGTCTTACCCATTGTGAAGCCATGTACTGGCTTTGCGACCCGTGGCCTCAGAGGAGGCAATACAATTAGCGGCAAGAACATAGGGGCTCTGGGCTACTACCTCCCTCTTACCTTCCAATTGTGATTGCAGTAACAGTTAATTACTTTACATAAGTAACAATTACTGTGATATAAATGGGTCACCAGGTCCAGGAGTGAGGCCATCACTGGCAGCCAAGATAAGGTAAATAAATGTGTTGAAAGTATGCTGTGAGCAGCCATAAGGGAGAGAATTTGTTTGTGTGAGAGTAAGCATGTACACGTGAGAGGGTGTGTATGTGAGAGCCTGCATATGTGTGAGCATATACGTGTGTGGAAGTGAGTGTTGGAGACAAGTAGTGAGTGAGAATGAGTGAGATTGATTGTCAGTAAGTCCAAGTGAACCAGAGTGAGTGAAAATAAGCAAGAGTAAGAGGGACTGCAAGTGAGAGTGTGTATCTGAGAATGAGTAAGAATGAGTGTGGGGAATGTTAGTGAGTGTGAGTGAAAATTAGTAGAAGTGAGAATGAGAGAGAGTGAGAAACAAGTAGTGTATCTGTGAGTGAAAATGACTTAGCCATAGTAAGAATGCATGAGAATAAATAAGAATGAGAGTGAGTCATAGTGAGAAATTATGAACGAGTGAGGGAATGCGACTGAAAGTAGGCGCGATTAAATGAATAAATTATAATTAGTGTATCAGAGAGAGAGTGAAATTAGGGATTGAAAATAGGAGAGAGTGCAAGTAATTGTAAATGAGTAAGTATGCATGAGTCAGCATATAAATCAGTGAGACTAAGTGAAAACGAGTGAGAATTAGTGAGTGAGAGTAAGTGTGAATGAGAATGAGTGTCTGTGAGTGAAAATGAATGAGTGAGTGTGAGTGAGAATAAGTGTGAGAGAGTGAATGTAAATGAGCTTGAGCGAGAATGTGGTTTTACGCTAGTGAGTTTTTAATTGGCCCTGGCATTCTGAAGGTAATTCCTGGCGTATAGAGGTACTCATGAAAAACACTGTCATAATGGAGGCAAATCCTTGAATAATGGGCACTCTTCAGAAAATATTCGCACTGGTACACAAGATTAATTCTTGCCATGTAGGACTTCATTTGAAAATGCTGGAGCTAGCATAGTTGAGGGCATTCTTGGCATGGAGCACTGATGGCAAAATGCTGATGCAAGCACATTGGAGGTCATTCTTGACATAAGGGAGGGCAATTGTTTCATTTTAAATGTTCGTATAAACTGGACTCCTCATGTAGTCTTTTACACAGAATGGACCCTGACAGACCCTCCCACTGTACACTTTGTATAAGTGATCCAATAACTTGTTTTTTATCTGGGATGGGAATGGCCTCTGGTTGAGGAATATTGAATGGATGTTTCTTATTCTATTGGTGAGATAGTGAGTACAAAGGTAGAGCGCACTCATGTAATAATGCTCCTGTGATATGTTAAACACTTCCCCAGATAACTAAGGAGATTGCTTGCAGTGCTGATCGTACTAACAAAGCAGGAAATGATGAGATTCTGGATGAAGAGGTCAACTCCCACAGATGCTGCGAGTAGTGGGGAGACAGCTGTAGAGCACGTATCAATGCTGGTCCTACAGGCACGGCCAGATGATATCTGGGGTCCACTCAGGCATTATCTGGCTCTCCAGCATGAAGGAAACGGTGAACCTGCAATGAATAGTTCTGCTGATGAGGCTTATGATAGATTATTGTTTCACTTTGGAAACTAATGGAAATGGCCAATAACTCATCCTCTTCCTCTCGTGTTGTTTTTTTGAAGAATTTTGTCCCCCCCCCACCCTCTACATGGCCTCCGCCGGAGACCCTGGGCCCTATCCCACCCCCTACTCCCTCCCTCCACCTGGAAAGGAGCACCCTTCTGTGAATTGCTGCAGCTGAAAAGGCAGCTATCAAGAGAAGCAGCCGAAGGCCTACCCCACCACCCAACTACCCCGTTAGCAGTTTTATTTTTCCTTTGAAAGAAGAGAAGAAAAAGAAAAAAAAGAAAGGGAGAAGGGAGAATGGGCAACAAAATGAAAACCCGGGACCATGTGTAATAAAGGGAATACACAGGATAATTGGGTTCAAGTAAGAGGTCTTTAATAAACAACCTCATCCAGCATCACAGGAATAATTGCCGCAACTAGAACATACTCAAGGTTCCCCTAAGGAACATTCCCCTGACTTGGTTCTATGTCGGAACATTCATCATAGAACCAAGAGACATCATCAAACTCCTCCCCCTTTACATTTAACAAGTTCAAACTGTAAAAATGATAAGATGAAAAGGCAATGATAACAAAATGGAAACAAGACACCAAGTTGAAGAATACTTTTCTTAACAAATATCCCACATCTCCTTTTCAATAAAAAAAAACATTGAAATAAGACTCCCGTAGTAGAAAGGTTGTTACACATAATCATTTAGATAAGCAGGGGCTTTAGTAAACCTGCAGGATCTTCAGAAGACATTAACTCTTTCATCAGAATTTGACCCACTATTTTCAGAAGAAACAGATGGTAACAAAACATCACCTGAAAATTGTACAGGCACATGTGCAACACGATTTAGGTTCCAAATGCGCCCGTCATTTGTCTTCACAGCATTTTTGAAAATTTTTACACTCCTCTTTACAACTGTAAACTTAGACCATCTCTTACAACCAACTGGAACTCTAATTTTTACCATGTCACCAATTTTAAAATTGTGAACCAACACATTTTTCTTCTCATCATAGTACATTTTCCTTTTCCTCTGTAAAAGCAATTCTTTGTTTCTCCATTGTCCAATACTGTTATTTTTTAAACCTTTACCTTGAATCATCAAACCCGGACATAAATTGGTGTTGGAAGATCTTCCCCTGAACAACTCAAAAGGTGTTCTCCCAGGCGTGAAATGAGGTGTGAAGCGATATGCAGAAATTCTATTCTGCAATTCCACCCTCCAATCCAAAGAATTCACTCTAGCTAACTGAATTCCCTCTTTTAAAGTTTTGTTTAACCTCTCCAACGAACCATTTGATTCGGGATGATACAACGATATGTTTTTGTGAACAATGCCACAAGTTGACAAATAATTTTCAAACTCAACTGAACAAAATTGAGGCCCATTGTCCGAGAGTAATGACTTTGGAAAACTTTCCCTCTTAAATAAGGAATCAAGAAATGAAATCACACAACAAGAGGTAACCTCTCTCACAGCACTAACTTCAACCCACCGAAAGTAAAGATCCATCAACACCAAAAGATAAGGAGTACTTTGCTCACCATGTAAAGGACCAACAATATCTATAGCCACTTCATCCCAAGGACAGAACGGTAATTTTCTGCAAACCATAGGTGAACACCTCGGTTTAAGTACCTTGTCACTCACTTGACACGCCACACAGTCACGAACAGCTCTCTCCACCATCAAATACAGTCCAGGCCACCAAAAGTCTTGCCTAATACGTTCCTTTGTTTTTGATATGCCCAAATGACCAACATGGGCCATTTTGATGATATTGTTCCTCAAACTCACTGGAGTAATTAATCTAGTTCCTCTTGCTAGAATCCCATTCAGCACTGCCAGTTCATGAGAAATTAACGACCAAGGTTTTGCTAATTTCCCAAAAGTATTTTTAGAAACATTACTCATGACTTCAACCAATTCACCATCCTTGCCCAATTCTTCCTTCCACTCATCCTCTTTTATCGCACCTAAAGTGACATCACAAACTCTAATCTCACTCTCCTCATCTCTATCACTGACACTCGCCTCATCTTCCATATCTTCCACAGAATTCACTAAACGCAACAAACAATCTGCAGAAACATTAGTACAGCCAGGAATATATTCAAATTTAAAAACAAATTCCTGAAGGGCAATTACCCATCTCCTAATTCTAGCAGAAACAGCGTCAAAACCTTTCTTTTCCAAAATCTCTCTTAAAGGCTTGTGGTCTGACCTCACTACAAATGGACAACCCCAAACAAATTTCCTAAACTTATTAATAGCCCAGAAAATGGCAAGGGCTTCTTTCTCTATTACAGAGTAATTACGTTCAGCACCTTTCAAACACCTAGATGCACAAGCAATGAGATTTTCACCACCATCCCTAACCTGAAATAACAAAGCACCAAGCCCTTTACAACTCGCATCTGTTACAATGAAAGTTGGTTCACCAGGTCTAAAAGTTTGTAAATTCGGAGCAAATTTGAGTTCTTTTTTTAATTTGTACAAATTCTTTATTGCACTCATCAGTCCACACAAACTCACATTTTTTACACATCATGCCTCTTAATTTCTCTGTTTTGTCTGCAAAGTTCTTAATGAATTTATTGTAAAATTCAGCCATGCCCAAAAAAGACGAGAGTTCCTCCTTTGTACAAGGTTCCTTTAGTTGTTCAATAGGTTTTACCAATTCTTCTTTTGGCCTTACACCAAAACCAGAAATATGATGACCTAAATAATCCAGTTCCGTCACTCCAAACTTACATTTGTCCCGTCTAAGAGTTAGTCCAACATTTAACATTTTCCTAAGAACACACTTCAATCTACAATCATGTTCTTCCTTTGTACTCCCACAAATTAGCACATCGTCCTGATAACATTTCACTCCATTTACATCCTTAAACAAGTCATTCATAATACGCTGAAACACAGAGGCTGCAGAAATTAAACCAAACGGCATTCCTTTAAATTTATATGAACCAAAAGGAGTTATGAAAGCTGTTAACTCTTGTGATTCAACTGACAATTGAACCTGATGATATGCCGAGGGCATATCTAATGTTGTAAAGTAACACGCCCCGTCCAATGTTGCAACCAACTCTTCAATGTTCAGAAATTTATCTACAATTACCTCCTTATTCAAAGCACGAAGGTCCACACAGAGACGAATCTCATTATTGGGTTTTCTCGCAACGACAATGGGGGCCAACCATTCAGTCGCTTCCACTGCTTCAATCACCCCAGTTTTTAGTAATCTATCAATTTCATTCTTTACAGCATCTTGCATGCAAATTGGAACACACCTAACTTTTGCTGCAACAGGGATCGCACCAGTTTTCAACTTGATCTTGTGTTTGTAACCTCTTAAACATCCTAGTTTTTCACTGAACAAATCTTTAAAACTTCTCACCACTTCCTCACTGTCATCTTCCACAGTCTGCACTTGAATTGATGGATTAGCATTCGGATTGAGCACCACACCAAACTTGCTTGATGTGACCAGCTAATTAAGCTATCACCTTTTTCCGCAACATAAATTTTCCCCACAACATATCTCTCATTGTATTCAATATTCTCTATGAAGAAACCTAACATTTTATTAGATCTTTTCCATAACCAGTTGGTCTCACATCAGATTTTTTCAACTCAAATTTCCCTTTAAAATATTTTAAATAGTCTTCTTTAGAAATAAAAGTTAATTGTGAGCAAGAATCAAACTTCATCATAATCTTAACTCCACCTACACTAACCCAATCAGATGGATGATCTAAGATGTCATCATTAATTTCAAATGTAACTTCTTTAGTTTCAACTCTGGTGTCTCTTCTAAATCTTAGTCGACAATTCTTGCCTAAGTGACCCTTCTTTCCACACACATTGCAGACAACTTTCAAAATAGAAATTTTTATCATTAGCCATATGTCCCAATCTCCCACATCTGTAGCAATTGCCCTGAAAAGTATTCCCACTTTTCTTTTCCAACACATTTGACTATCACTAACGCCAGCTTTGGTATCTAAAGAATCTTTCTTCTTTTTTTCTTCTAGATTTTTCACTTCTTGAAATTGTACTTCTTCTATCTTTTCATTACTGCTCATATTCTTCCCAGCTTTGCTCAACTCTCCCACACACTTAAACATGAGTTCTACACGCTTAGCAATAATCATCACTTCATCCAAAGGTGGTTCATCTTTCATCCAAAGTTCTTCTCTTATTTTGTCATTGGTACATCTCAGCACAAATTGATCTTGAATCCTCTCCTCTGTTAACTCACCAAACTTACAGCTAGATGCTAATTTTCTTAAGACAGTTACAAACTGTTCAACTGTTTCTTCCTTTCCCTGTTCTCTCAGTCCAAAATAGTATCTCTCCATTATGGTGCTTACTTTTGGCAGGAAATGTAAATCTAACTGTTTTATACAAATTTCGTACTCATTAAGTCCCCTTTGTTCAGCCTGACTCAATGTAGGTAAGTTTTCTAGCACTTCCTGCCCTTACCCACCTAAGCAATGCATCAAGAGAGCATGTTTCCTTTCCGCACTTAGATTCGTGCCACAAACCCTTGCATAATTTTCAAACATTTTTTTCCACTTCTTCCACCTGATCAGTGGATCACCTGAATCAGAAAGAAAGAACGGTGGCGATGTAACATTTTGCATGTTCAGAGACTCTTTCTACTTATCTTCACTACAGTATGATGTTATTATAGTATTTATCTTATCTCAAATAATATTATCCACAAACTTACCACATCACACGGAGTGTTCTCAAAAAAACCAACTCAAATTATGAATAAGAGTGACATCACTATTCATTTAGGACGTAGTGCTAAACTTATATACGCAGCAAAGTCAACTTTTATGCACTTGTCACCCTTATCACAAATTCTTTTTTTTTTTAATCAACAAATTTCCACTCTTTTTAATTTTAAAATACTTCACTAAAGATATCCTCTTCTTTCGATGTCCATGAAGCACAATATTCTTTACTTCTTAAGGAGCTTCTCCTTTTTCTTTTTTTGACTCGAAACAGCAGTGTCTTTAAAATACTATCGAGGCTTTCCACAGATAGTCTTTCTTCTTTCCTTCACTTTATCAGCAATAATATCCGTGCTGCGTGCTATAAATTGCCCAGATGTAACGTTATTTTAAATCCGACATTCCTTTACGAAAATATACGCATTTTAAATGTCATTTTTCATACTCAAGATGGCCGCCAGTTTACGTCACACACGCATTTGGTTGTAATCTTCCGGCAATTGGGCACACTTTCCAGCATAAGGATATTTTTCTGTGGAGAGTTCTGCTTGTTTTTCCAAACTCACGTCAGTGGAACGCAGACCGTCTTCTATGCGTTCCACCTTGAGACACCTCCGATCAATCTGCAGAAACGCCGCACCTCCTCGAAACACTTCTCCTTCAGCGATCCAGCTCTCAGACTTCAATCGTAAGTCTCCGCTTTTTACTTTCTGCTTTCCGGCGTTTCAGCTATACTCCAAGCTGATTTTTTTGTGAGCGTTATTCTTCTTAATTCCTTCGCTGTTGAGGTGGTAGACCGCTTCAAACCTCTGTTCACGACACCACCGATCGTCGCCAGTGTAATAAAGTGAATACACAGGATAATTGGGTTCAAGTAAGAGGTCTTTAATAAACAACCTCATCCAGCATCACAGGAATAACTGCCGCAACTAGAACATACACAAGGTTCCCCTAAGGAACATTCCCCTGACTTGGTTCTATGTCGGAACATTCATCATAGAACCAAGAGACATCATCACACCATGTTCCCGGCTCTAGTACTCAGAGTCGGAAAGAGAAATCAAAAGAAAAAGGAAATAGAAATTAAAAAAGATAAGGCTAACTTTATAAGCACTGGATCCATGCTTCTCTTCCCCTTCGGTTAACCAAAACTAATGGAAATGACCACGGTAACAGCTTCACACCCTCTACATTGGTATATTGTGATTGAGTTTCAGTATACTGCAGACCTGAGGAGGCTTCGTAGAAAGTTAAATGATATGATCATATTATGTCATAATATATGTATCACTGTTCATGAACATCCATGTCTTACTGATAATTGACTTAATGTAAGTCCATGATATACGATGTGGCTATGACTGCACTTGGTTTGTTTTTCCTCTTTTCTCAAGATTAAACATAAATGGTAAAAAAAAGAAAAGAGGAGAGCTGTGGTATATGGGAGGGGGCAACGATGACAAGATGCTGGCCCTGACCTACTAGAAGCCATTTTTTTGACAGATGGGTTGCCCATAATATGTGGATGGCATTAGTGGCATAATTCTAGAATTGCTATATTGTATGTTAATTTTGAAATGGGTGCACCCATGACAAAATGCTGACCCTGGCACAATAAAGCTATATTTTTTTACATATGTTGGCACCCATAGCACATATGTCATCCATACTGGTAGGAGATTTTTCTTAAGAGTGCTTGGTCTGGAGAAACGAAGGGGCAGCTTTACTAAGTTTTCATGTAACACAGTAGCCAAAGTTACTACTCTGCGTCTTGTGAAAAGAACAAAGCACAACATTATGATATCTACAAGGATATGGGCTATTGCTCAGTCTTCTAGTGCTGGCATACCCTAGGCTGCCTTGCACCAATGCACACACACCAGAATAATAGTGCAGTGGTGTGTACGTAATGTCAAGCATAGGTTTTATATTTTAGTGTTACAGTTCCAACAAATAAAAACTATGCTTTGACAAAGTTTAACACTTTACCAGTCCCCGTGTGCAGTGCAGCTCACATGCAAAGTTTGAAAGGTTTGATAAACAATTTTTCCTCAACTTTACGCCTGTCGAGGAGGTGTAATTATATTAGTCAAATCCCATTTTACCAAAGTTAGTAGATAAGTATTAGCATTAAAATCCATGGTTGTGTGCAAGGGAATATCCATGTCGCACCTGAGGTACAACTCCATGACACAAAGTAGCACATAGTGATACTTTGTGTTACTTTAGAGCTACTTCTCAAGATTTGTTCTGGAGAAAAAAAAAAAAAACAACACTTTGCACCAGGTTTGTGTCACTTTTGTGATGGAAACCAGCCAAAAAGTGTTGGTAAATCCCCCCCTCATAAGTCCATGATTTGAGACACAACGCAGTTATTGAGACTCCTACTAATAAAATTGTATTACTACCAAAAGAAAGCCTTTATAGCAACCCTAGATTAACGACTGATTGAAGAAAAAAACAATAAGGTTCTAAACATGTGCCTTGTAATTTGCATACAGCGCTTTGAAGCCAGTTCATAGCTCCATGCTAATTTTTAGGAGGATTGTAACTTATGAACTTCAAACAGCAAAGGAATCTGTGGCAAAGGCAGTAAAGAGGTGAGCTACCTACATAAAATATAAACCTGTGATCTGCATCTTACATGATGTGCTTTGCAGCAGGAACATTAACCGTGCATCTGACTTTATCATGAGTCAGAAGTGTTACTGGACAAATCACACATCTTTCAGTAAAAGTATTAAGCATGAGAGTTTTAATTTCTAGTAATTATCCCGCGATAAACATCCGGGGGCACAAAGATCACTGCAGTCTGCTTGTCTCTCGGCTCAGCCTGTCATTCAAAGGACATGCTCTCGAGCTTAGCGCCCTATGCAGGGCACTAGTCACACCACCCTAAAGCTGGAAATTCATTGTTCCTTTATACAATAGGGGCTGAAATCAGAGAAAAATATATTTGGCAATTTGGAGTACAGGACTGGATGTCTGCTGTCCCCCATGGCTACCAACCATGCGCTACCAGGATTCACAAACAGAATCGTGCATCATTATTGTTAACTGGACAGAATTCTAAAGTTCATATTTATTTATTTATTTATTTATTTTAGCGATTTGTACAGCGCCTGGTGACCCGAGGGCATCCCCCCGCTAAAATCTTGAAGGCGAACCTGAGGGCAGACAAGGGGGAAATTTTTATTTAGGAAACAGTATCGTTTTCAATTTCTTCCTGAACCGTAGGTGATTGGATTCCAGTCGGAGGGTACGGGGGAGGGCGTTCCATCTCGTGGAGGCATTGATCGAGAAGCGGCGGCCACCCGAACGTGTCTTCCTATGCCTAGGGTTGTTGGCCAGATTCTCATTCTCCGAGCGGAGGGACCTGGAGACTTTGTAAGGAGTAACCAGGTTTCTTAAGATGTTTGGGCCGGAACCGTTAAGCAGCTTATGTGCAGTGCAGAGGGTCTTGAAATCGACCCTTTGGCGGATTGGAAGCCAGTGGAGGTCCTGGATTGCATGCCTGGCTGATGCTCTGGAGGGGAGATTCCAGAGTTCATTTTGTGAAAGGATCCCAGTGTCTAAAATTAGTCATTGTGCAAACACAGCAAATGCTTTCTGATCCAAGGCTTTGCTCGTAAGACCAGGAGTCTTTTTCTAATTGTTTTCCTTTCATACTCTTCCTGTATGACATTTAATAATAAATTGATGTGATATATTTCTTATTAAATAATACGCGTATTTAAGCTTAGCATAAACTATAATGAATCCTACCAAAGGTTCAGGATATCAATACATACAACAAATAATATTACAAAGAACATCACTACAAAGAAAAAGGAGAAGAAATAAGGAGAAAAAATAGAGGGTTGAGGGCCATGTACAAATGGTTACAAATGTGTAACAAATGCATTTAGTTCATTAATTCATTAATATTAATCCAGTCCTGTATTCCAAATTGCCAAAGCCATGTTTTTTTCTGATTTCAGCCCTTGCTGCATAAAGGAACAATGAATTTCCGGACGTTAAATCACTTAGTTGATCACGTGCTACAATTCTTTTTACCAACTTTTAATTAATTCCATTCTGCTTTCATACTCTTGCTGCATTTCCCATAAATTGTGAATTACATCGGGTCAGATTCCCTTTAGGGATAGATATTTTATGCAAATTTGTTGGACGCGCAGTTAATGATTTTCTTCTCCTGATGATGACCGTGTATTTTTACAATGGTCGAAAAGTCGTTGACGCACATATGTGGCCGAAAATGAAGATGGACGCATTGTTTTGCTTTGTGTTGTTTCAGTTTTGTCCTGAACTTCCCTTGTTTGTATAATTCCTTCCATCAGGCACCTGTCTGATTATGCACTATATTGTTTATTATTCCTTTTTTGTTACCAGTGTATTGTTTTGAGTGCCATTGTTTTGTATGTCGTAAGATTTAATGAACTGGATACATTTGTTATACATTTGTAACCATTTGTACACGGGCCTCAACCCTCTCCTTTTTCTCCTTTTTCTTTGTACTGATGTTCTTCAGATGTTAAATTTGGTTCTTTGTCATTTTATTTGTTGTATGTATTGATATCCTGAACCTTTGTTAGGATTCATTATTATTTGCCCCTGGTTCAGGTTTTCGGGGCTGCCCCTGTTGTTTGCAACTACTTAAAATAAACTATATCAACTTTGAAAGTTACAATATTACAAGCGCCTTGCTAAAATCATTTAGAAAATGTACATTTGTTATGCAAAAATGTTGACTTTTTTAAATTTATATAAAATATAGATACAGTATATTTTCACAGAAGCTCTCAAATTTGCGGCGCGTGATTTAAAGTATTTTGGTGCGTAGTGTGTTCACTGGTTTGCAGTTCAATATAACGTGGCTGAGTGTTTGATGCTGTCTGCAATTGGGAGCATTTCCTGCTCTTCTTGGGTACTCTTAGCCACCTGCCCTTTATTTTGAGAAAAGGCTGATTCTTGTCAGCTTCAATGCTGTACAGTGTGCGGAGAGTTGGAGGTGGTCGTCCGTCCATCGTGAGCGAAGGCTTGTAGATCAGTGGTGAATAGTGTGAGTCACATAAAGCATTTAGCTCTGTAGTCTGCATCTGTTTCACGCTGCCACTCACTCACTTGTTTTTTAAGGTGTCAATTTAGAGAACAGCCCTCCTTTCATCATCAATGGGGGCTCTAATTCCTCCGATGTCTGTCCATCGTTCGCAGTCAGGTCTGTACCTGCTATGTGTTGATGAGTTAGTACCCATTAGCTCATTGAAAATCCAGTTGGATAATGTCTTTGTTGGAGATTGAGACCCAGCACAATACGGGGACAAGACAGACTGAATTATTCTAGCTTTTGGTGAAAACATTTTTATCTTGAACCAGGTCGCCTCCAATAAGGCACCTTTATTTACACCATTGAAGTCAGTCATTTTTATTTGAGGTAGGAAGAATACATCACTACAGGGATGACTTTCGTGACATGTGATGCATTTTTTCAAAGGTTTAGTGGCTTAGTATGTTCTCCCGTTGTAATTGTTAGTGAGATCACTGACACAATTACCCTAGTCAGATTTCCCAGCTATATGACTGATCAGGAGATTAGTGTCTCAGGAGACTGACCACTCCATGTTTTGTTCTGATTTGGTCGTGGTGTTTAAAGTATCTCTGGTAAAACATTTGTTTAGATAACCTTTGCTTTCCCTCGTTGTTAATCAGGGGGATACACAGTCCTTTTTAGTTTACACTGTCCGATTCAGTTTTCCATTTTAAATGATGAGCTCTGCAGCTTCCAGTGTGGTTCCCTGTGGTCTTCATCAAGGTTTCTCCCCTGCCAGGCTCCCCGTTTCACCAAATCTCACTTTCGTCCCAGTCCCAGATTAGAAACCAGACGTGCAGATGAGGGAGGGTCCTAAACCTGTGCCTCTGGACTGCTGCTCGGCATTTCCCCACCTTTTGGTGACTAAACGCCAACTGGTTTTGTAACTTGATAAAGAAGAATAGGCATTGGCAGGGAGGCCAGGCAGGTTTGTCAAGGTGGGATGATGGGGCACTGTGACCCATATACACTATCAGTGGCCAAAGGGATGGATTACCTCATGAAGATGGATCGATAGCTAGAATAATGTAAGATGGGCAGTAAAAGAAGAGGGGGTAGTAGCAAAATCTACATTTTCTTGGATGCTACTGAGCTGATATGTCCACCAGAGGCAGTTCTGAAGAGACTGAAACCACAAATATCCTTTTTAGGTCGAGCCTAGCGCAGAACATGCGCTGCTTGCTCAACTTTTTGTAAGGGGCTTTTCAAAGTGCTACCCACAAGCTTTTCCTGGCCTGAAGCTTGCGTGCACGCTCACGTGCACACACGCAGGTGCCATCTGCCTTTCTTATCTCTTCTTCCGCAGACACATCACACCTCCTCCACTTGCAAAAACAGTAAACTTAGCTTCCTTTGTTTGATCCTCACCTTCCTCCTCCCAATATGCTCATATTTCTCCACACACCGTGAAACACTTGCAAGTGGGGGAGGTGTGCTACGACTTTCACTTTTGCGGCTGCGCGTTTGTTTTTCCTTTGGATGAGGGCTTGTTCTTTACCTGTTTCCTGTTGAAACTATCCTTACTTCTACGTTTGAAGTTTTGTCTTTTGTCTTTGGTTTATGTATTCGAATCACAGTGAGTCACGGTGAGTCAACTTCACCATTGCCCATAATAGGTTATGGTCACTACACTTGGGGTCACAATATCACTTTAAATGTGAAAATATATATTTCCTATTGTGTAAATATCTCCATATTCATGTTTAAGTAATACGTCTGTGATACAGACCACAATTGCAAAATAAAATTACCTGCTTTGGCTGAAGTTAGGTATACTCAAATGAAAAGTTTTTTGTGGGCTTTTTAAGGAATACAAATGCATTTGATTAATACTGTGACTCAATGTAAGGTCATTAATGAATCAAAATAATCCTGACAATGATTAAATCAGAGCAACAACTTTAGATGCAGACTATATATTGTTCAGTTTAAATGAGTTCCTTGGGAATACTTTCTTGTACTCCTATACTTACCCAGCACACAAGGATGTATGTGTTGCTCTTGTTATTTAAAATATATAATACCTTCTGATTTGAGCATTTGTATTTCACATGTCATTCACGTCATATAGATTGGATTTCTTTATTCATTGTTGTTTATGTAGTGCTTTTGGTGTGCTGGTTTTCACTAAAGTTCCAAGTGTCTGTTTGTCATGAACATCACGTTATATGCAAATAGCAGCTAAGGAAAACATGTGCATGTCATGATCTCCAGGGTGCTATTGTAGGAAAAATTAAAATGTAAATGCTTCTGTAGCCAAGGGTTTTTACGTTTTAAAGGACGGTGCATGGATGCTTCTCTTTGCTCACCACAGTGTGCATTGCATGATGAAGTAAACTATTTATGATGGCATACTACTGTATAAGTACTCTATAGAGGAGGATATTCTTTGTTGCTGTTGGTAGGGCCTGTATATTGTAATGAGAATATGTGGTCAATTGAACAGATTATTGGCAAAGGATATGTGTGTGCCTGTTCATTCATTGATTCATTTAGAACTGCCTCTGGTGTGAGTAGTTCACAATAAAAATAAATCTTAGAGTAATTAAAAAGTTTTCAAACATTAACAATACTCCAAGGCACAGTGAGATCATCCAGCCAAAGGAGTATTTAAACTGAACTTAAATGGAGGCTTACATGCAGACACCGTTTGAACAATGTTGTGCTTACTGTGCTTCTGTGTCCATGGGTTTTAATTCAAATAAAAACAAGCATTGGCATAGCCAATTGGTCTTGCCTTTGGGACCTTATAAGTGTTTAGCTATGCAACAGTTGATGATGTTGCACCAAGGATATTGTGTTGGATAACTAAACACTTAAAAGGTCCCAAAGGCTAGACCTATTAGCTATGACAATGCTTGTTGTAATGAGTCACCTGTCCTTTCCCCTGCAGTAGCAGGCTGCCCCGGAACTGCGCCATGTACATCCTCTGGCCAGTCGTGGCCAGAGGCTCTATAACAAAAAAGGCAATGACCACATGTAGTCTTCGACCCACACCATATGCAATGTGTGTGTCTTTCCTTTCACCACTGCAGCAACTAGGCCTCCCCGCGCAGGGTCCTGCCACATTCTGCTGAGAACCTGATACACTGGCGACGAAGATGACCCATGTGTGCACTATCAGCCGCACCTTTGATTGAACACGCCGCCGCAACAGTATCTGGCCAAAAGGATACTGTATACCAGCGCCTCATGGGCTGAGCGTCCGACTGGCTGCCTCCTCATCTATGTCCTGCACCACCAGGCCTGTTGTGAACACTGTCCTGCACTCACCGGCCCGTCTTTTCGAGATGAGGCGATCGCAGCACAAACAGGCCAGACAGCGCATCCCTGTGTTGCTCCACTCCTCGCTGGCTACTCATCACACAGCCCGCCTGGAACAGCGTATCTGAAACCTGGGTACCAGGGTAGTGAAGGCTGAATCAGCACCACAAGTGAGCCCTGTGTGCATGGGGCATATTATAGCCAGTACTAACTCCCATCACCACCGAACTTGAGGGAGAAAAAAAAAATGAAGGAATTTGTAATAAAGAGTGAAACATACAAAAGGACAAACAAAGAAAATAAAGCTGAGAAAGCTGTAATGGGCTGGAGGGACCTCAAAGGACAGCCAAGCAGTGAGCCCACGCAAAGGGGTATAAGCATGGTGTCTCTAGAAACATGTTTGCACGCGCTCAACCTCCAGGAGTTCAAAAAGGCTATCAAGTATAATTCAGTACTGATGAGAGTGATACTATGACGCCGATGGGTGGCATGGCCCTGAGAAAGAATGACTGATAAAGATGTGGAGAGTGCACAATGAACTTAGTGCCACGCCAGAGAGTCTCATATACAGAGGTGCATGTCTAGTGATCCCCGAGTGCTTGAAGGACCAAGTGACACACTAGCTCATGGGGGCCAGTGAGGGACAGTCCGGATGAAATATCACAAGAAGGAGAAAGTATTGTTCTCAGGCCTTAAGGACACAGTAGCCGAGATTGTTTGACGCTGCCCTTCATACCAGCTCCCCAGCCCCCAATAAGTGCCTGCACCAATCATCACAGAGGAGCCTTGCACAGCACCATAGTCCAAAATAAGCCTTGACTTCGGGAGCTTCCCAGATCAAAGAGTAACAGTAGTGCTAGTTGACAGCTACTTAAAGTACTTGAAATACCCCATTGTCGATGTGGTAGACAGTACAGCATTTGCTAACATGGCCCCGGTACTGAAGTGAGCCTTCGCACTGTTCGATCTGCCACAAGAAAATAAAAATGGACAATGGGTCACCTTTCCAAGGGTCAGATTTTAAAGAACTGCTTGAGAACTCAGGAATACGACACTGTTGCATCACGCCTCAATGGGCGCAGGCCAATGGCAAAGCCAAGTGCTTCATAAGCACACTGAACAAGGCACTCAGGATTGCAGTGGTGGAAGGAACCAACCCCTAACTCAGTCCACACAGGTTCTTAAGGGAGTACAGAGGACACAAGGCCCCCTTGGGCTTTGATGCTCAACTGACATAGATGGTATACCATCCTGGCCCATCCAGAATGGACACTGTCCCCCTATGATCCTGCGGGCACCCTGGGCAGGCGCACGCAAAACAACGTGCATTCAAGCCTGAAATGGTGAGTCACGACCTGGTTGCTTTCACTAGGTGACCAAGTGCTGATAAAGGACTGTAAGCCACGGTTGAAGTTCAGAACACCTTTTGAACCAGTGGTGTGTACAATGACCCGCACTGATGGCACTGCCTTCACTCCTCACAAGGGCAAGAACTTATCGTGGTTACAAAAGTTAGATCTCCCCAGCCAGCATCACCCGGAGACAGAGGAAGAAGAAGCCATGTGGGAAAACTCCCAAGGACAGGAGACCCCTGAGGGAAACAATCCAAATGACGAGACTCCAGAACGGTAGTGCCAGAACGATAACTGAGACTGACCCCTGGAGCAGCTCGGGTCCTAAAGAAGCAAAGGATCTCACCTGCCACCAGCGGACAACCTTAGGCCCAAACCACTGTTGAGCCAACGGCTCAGAGACTTTGCATGCCAAGTGCAACAGTGAAGTTTGACGCCAAGTATGGAAGGGATGCAACAAGTCTCCTGACCCCTCCCCTGTGGTAGCAGGCTGACCCAGAACTGCACTATGCACATCCTTTGGCCTGGTGTGGCCAGATGCTATATAATAAAAGGGCGATGACTGCATCTGGTCTTCGACCCACACCATATACAGTGTGTGTGTGTCCTTTTGCCGCCTTAGCAACTAGGTCTCTTTGTTGCAGCATCCTGCCATGATCTGCTGAGAACCTGCTACACTTTTGAAAAAAGGAGGAAGATAGGATGCTCTTGGTTCCCGATGCAACACCCAGTGGGATTGCCAGCCAATGGCGGTGGCATAACGCAAGCCCCTGTGGTGCAGGGGAGCGCAAATTCTTAAGGGACCTGCTAGCCCTTCAAGAGGACCCCATTCCGTCCCAAGGCCAATTACTATTTGTGGAATATGGGAGACTCAGAGGGTCCGCTTTACATACTGCAGGGGTCCCATCATTTTAGGTTACACCATTGCCTATCGCTCATGGTATTAGGTGAGTGCACTTCCAGGATTTTTTATTTGTTTTCAAAGTGAGCTTAACCACACTCATTATGGAGTGATCAGGCTTGTTAGAAGCTTATGTACAAAACAAGCAAAAAAAGGTAGAGGTTACGCACTCCGCAGTTGCTAGTGTGGGTTCAATTGTGGTGTGCACCAGAGATATCACTCCCCGACAAGGTGTGGTAATCAAGAAACAGAAGCTTATGTACGACATGCTGCAAAATCTTTTGGGGCCACTTCCGATCCAAGCAGCAGTTCATAAGTAAGAAACCATGTACGCTGGGGAAAAGAAAAACAGTATTTGGTGCCGCCTGCTGCGGTTGGCACTATAGCTGCAGACCTACTTTTGACTATGTAAATTATGTTGTAAAAGAACAATGGGCCTCAAAACGATTGGGAACAGGGACGAAGAGTCCTGGCCACCCTCCCCTTGTGTCTTATAGGAGTGATGTGTGCAATGAAGTCACATTCTCTCCCTTCTGGCATCTTTCAGAAGGGACAAGGCGGACAAGCCACCTATAGTTGCTGCTGCTTGCAGTATTCCTTTTCTAAAAAAATACAGGATCAAGGCCAATCCCCCACTTGCGCCCCTCCAGTGCAATGAACATTTTTAGAAAGAATGCTGATGTAATAGATACAAGCTCAGAGGTAATGAAACAACAACAAAGAAACAGACTGTTCATTACATGCTATTACTTTACAGTAACTGATCTAGTTGGTAGATAAAAATAAGACAACCCGTTTTTCATTTGAAACTTTAATCCAGTTTGGCTTTGTTAAGTGATCCCTGTGTTTGCCCACATATTTTGAAACAAATGCACTTTGTGTTTCTGGCATCTTCTGCAGCGTGAGGACCAGAGGAGGCTTCTCTGTACTGTGATTTGGGGGTGACTAGAAGCGGCCGCTCCCAGCAGTGCATGGTGACCTCAGGACAGTTGGCAGTTCGCTGTACTGCACAGTGCACACCACCCGCCATGCCAACCCCGGCAGAAGACGAGGAACAGCCAGCAGAGCCGCGCTCCATCTCTTCTCCAGTTAAAGTAAGCTGCACTATCTCATAACCCTTCCTTGCCAAGATGTCATTGCTTTCCTACGTTTTTTGGGCGGTAATATTCGTTCAGGGTAGAAAAATATTAATGAAACTGCAGCCTTTTCCTTAGGTTTCACTTCATTTGAATGTACCCTGCATAATCTGTGTGCTACAGCGAAACATTTGCAATTAGTGTGATAGCTGCGGTAGTAATGAGGTATACATAGCTGCATGGACGGTTGGGAGCGATTGTCAAGGAAAGTTGCCTTTTGGGAGAAACTGGGTTTATAGATATAATTAACAAACTTGTCTGCGTAGCACTACATATATTGGAGTTGTATGCCAGAAAAATGCGTGCAAATACATAATCCTGCAAAAAATATCATTGCCAGAGTGTCGACTACCACAATATCGTGAGTGGTAGTCAATATTACACCCACAGTGTTTTTGCACACTATATTCTGATAGAATAGCACTTGGAGGCCACATAACGATGCGCCTCTGGAAGCTGAATAGCATTACCTGCCATTGTAAACATGTCTTACAGGCTGTTTGGTGGCTGTTTCCGTAATGCATGGGGCAAGTAGGATGTCATCGTTTTGAAATCGTTACATTTCCTTCCCCACACTGATAAAGGAGTGGCTTCTTTCGAAAACCACTAAATCGTCCACGCCCCAAAGCGTTGTTGAGAGAGAAAATTAATAACTTGGCGTGTTTATTGTGTGAGTCGAATTATCTTTGGAAACTGCTGTAGGACAACGTATTCCAGCCCCTAGCTGAAAACATCCGTTGCCTTTCCTTTCATACTGTTGGGAAACAATGTCATCGGTGAACCTCGCGTGACTGTTCGCGCCCTGTGTCCGCGCTCACAGTGCGCTGACGGACGCTTCCTGTCTGCAGATAAACAGCCGCGCTGGGCTGCAGCTGAGCGGCTCATTGGTTGGAAACAGAGGTCAGGTAGGTCATTTTACTCAATCATGTGAAACTGGCGATGAACGCGGAAGATGATAGTTGAAGAGATGATAGCCGAACGTCAGTAAAAGAAAAGAGGCCTTGTCCTGGAAAACCCTAGACATGCTGTTTTTATGGACTGTGCCACATAAAATTGTACACGGTTAATATATCAGCAAGGGGATAATTTCCATCTCTACCTTCCTACTGACACTGCTTACTCAAATATATTCATATCAGCTGGTTTAATTATAACCAATAAGTGCCTATCTGCATTAAATCATGTCGACGACCTTTAACCTCAAGTAGAATTGCCAGCAGTAGAAGGTGGGTTTTCGATTCGAACCTATAACACTTCTTTACATGTATTGCAAACAAAACGTCCAGGGGATGTATGCACATGATGGATTAGACAATAATATTTGCAGAATACATTTAACACACATAGGACTAATATTAAATGTCGGCACACCGGGCGGGTTAACAGGGTGCTAATGCCTCATATGCATTTTAGGCTGTATGTTTACTGTGGATTGCAGTGAAAGAGTTTCAATATTTGATTTTTAAATATTTGGACTGTGTTCCATTTTGCGTCTTATTTAGAGTTTGGCAGGCAAGGTAGTATGTCAAGTCATGTGTCCCGTCCACCGCACTACAATTGCCGTAAACTAGAATGTGATTGTAATATGGCCGATGGGACATCCGCTACATTTTTGATGGTGTACCTATTCCAACAAAATCAGGCTGCTTGCTTCTAACGTAGTGCTCAGTATGCAGTCCCTAAAAAAGTGCATCATTTCAAAGTTGAATAATATACTGAGGTACAAAAGATTTTATAATCATGAAAAATTTTGCTGGACCACTGTGTCACATCAAAAATATCTTTTGAAAATGCTGTCTTGCTATTTTTAAAATGAACCTCTGAACAGAGCATGTTACGTTAGTATCAAGGTTCAGTCAGCAAACGCTCTAAGCCCACCAACCCTGGTGTTATATTTATCTGTGCTTTAATAACCCATTTGTCACTGATCGGTAGCTCAGAAGCACTTACCTAAAATGTGTTGTATCACTCCAAAAGCAGATCCGTGATATATTTTTTCCATTATATATGATGTTTCCATTGCGCGAAATACCAGACTGAATATCATGTGCATTTTCAATGTATTTATTATCTTTGGGTACATCCAGTGTATTTGATAGAGTGGGTGCATTTTCTGTTTGAAAATGCACAATTTGCAATCACAACTATCTGGATTATAAGCATGGACATCGATTCACCAAAATACTATGGGTAGCAGATAGGATACACCCTTTGCCATTAATGACATCACAGAAAGCAACATCATAGGTCCTTTGACCCATGATGTGCCAATGGAACATTTACCTGGATTGTAGTAAGTGAGTGAAGTAAGTGAATCTGATATCTTCTAGGAAGGTTTGCGGCAGGGGTGAGAAGGGGGATGGGATTCTCCCCAGAGAAAATAGGGGCATATTATCAAGAACGCACAATACATTATTTCCGCTTTTATCGGCAGGAAACTGCCGATAAAGCAGCGATAATGGGCTTGATAATATGCTCTATGGAATTCCAATCGAAGCCCATGTTAAATGTGAAGACATCTAACATGGGCTTCAATTGGAATTCCATAGAGCATATTATCAAGCCCATTATCGCCGCTTTATCGGCAGTTTCCTGCCGATAAAAGCGGCGATAATGTATTGAGCTTTCTTGATAATATGCCCCCTAGGTAAAGAAATAGGCTCTATTGGAGCTTTTTAAAACATAATTTTCATATATATTTATTAAGGAGGCATGGACTTTGAAAATACATTCATTGAAAATTCAATTCCTTTCATGGTGTGCCAAACTACTGAAACTTGACGTTCCCCATGAGCTGGACACAGTTGTTTTTAAAATGCCTATGGCTGCCCCCCGTTTGTCAAAAATCATCTCCATTGCTAGGGCCAGAATTTTGTCATGCCAGTGCCATCGTTTTTTTCATGGGAGTCCCATGCCAAGATTTACCTCCTGTGGCAGCATTTTGTCGTGGGTATCTCATATGCAAGTATTACCTCCAGTATGCCAGCGCCAGCATTTTGCATGGGTGCCTCTGTAAGCCAAAAAGCATGCCAAGGGCAGCAGCTGATGTACAAGCATAACAGCACATCCTCACTCATGCTCATTTACACTCATTATTCATTCTTATTCTCACAAACTCCCATATACTCTTGCTCACAAATTTGCACCCACTTGTGCTCATTCATTTCCACTCAGTTGTTTTACTCTCTCTTACCATGGCTCTCTGATTTGCAATCTCTTTCGCATTCACTCTTACTTTGACTCACTTATACTTTGTCACTCACTTACTTTCACTCACACAATCTCACATAAAACATACATTCTCATATATACACATGCTTTCGTACACAAACTCACTTTCTCCCACATGCACACACTTAAAAGCTTTTTATTTTACTTTTTATGTTACTTACCTAAGATGCCACTGAAGGATTTGTTTCAGATCTTGCTGCTTGACTTTTTATTACACTAAAAGTGAATTATAAACGATCATTCGCTATCAATGTAATACATAATGAGCAGAAAATAAGGCAGTTGGAGCCTGACACTGATAATGCAAGGCATCCCTGTGCATCTGGCACAGATTTTGCCACCTCTCAGGCGAGCTGTTGCACAGTCAGTGCCAAGGGTCGCAAGGGGCAAGCTAGGCATCGGAACTATGCCTCTGGGCAACCCCCAAATGACATCCATGACTGTAAGTATATATATCCATTCCTAAACTGTAGATAATAGTTTATACTAATTTACAATGTTTTAAATTTAACAATTATTACTATGATTGTGAGGTGGGGGAGCCAACAAATTACCAGGGAAAGCCAAGGCAGAGATGAGCCATGGACTGACGTGGCTCTAAAAGCATGTGCATAAGCTAATCATTAAAAATATTTTACTTCTCAAACATGTGTAAGCCTTTCAATTTAGTAAACCAGATTATATCATGTCATTGAGAGGCATTTATTAAAAGTGATAGTTTTTAAATATGAACTCAAAAACATTGCTCACTCCCGCACCCCAATCACAATGCCATTGATGAAGTAAGAGGCAAGTCAGTTTGTCTTGTGTACTCTATATGCATTTTCCAGGGATGTGGAGGCTGAGGGTAGGTGCAGATGACCGGTCTGCACTCTTCAAACTCTTAGCACACTTGAGCGCAGCTCCTCTTTGCTACCTGGCGAGGCTAGTAGCATTTTGTGGTTAGGTTGGACCTTGAACGATACAGACAGTAGGTATCACTTTAGGGGCACCATATATGTGTTGGGTAGTTAATTATTACATTTTCACAGTCCTGATGAAGCACCACGAATCCTTAAGACCACTAGATTGGTGCAACACATGTTGACCAATTACTGAGAGAGACCTGAGGGAGGCTTCTTACTCATGACTATAGGGTACTTTTCTTTATCCAGTTGTTGTACACTGACTACCAGGGTTCCTTTTAAACCTTTATTGTAGCATTTGCCTGTAATAGGTTTTTATTTCTCACAGCGCTATCCACTTATTAAAGGATTGCTTGTGACCTCCACAATCTGTTTTATTCCACAGCTCCTTTTAAACCTTTATTGTAGCATTTGCCTGTAATAGGTTTTTATTTCTGACAGCGCTATCCACTTATTAAAGGATTGCTTGTGACCTCCACAATCTGTTTTAATCCACAGCTACTGTGGATTAAAACTGATCCACTGATCAAAACTGACCACTACTCCATTGCACTTACCACCTCGCTTGCATTCTGACGATCCCAACGCTCTAGTCCACAGCATATAAAAGAAACAGTTATGCCTCCGCGTAGCGGACGCGTGCAGCGGACGCGCCGGACCTGCGCCGGAGTCGCGCCTGAGTCCTGCCCGTCTGCGCCCGTCCGCGCCAGGACATCGCCCCTCGCCCAGGCTCAAGGAGTAACTAAGAAAGGCGACTTTAGTTACACTAAATACGAGCTATTGTCTCTTAACCGTAGGCATGACAACTGCATTAAATATTGCCTGTCCCACAGCAACACCCCTGATGTGTGTCCCTGTGGCTTCCCCGCGCCCACTCTCTCATTTCCACCGTCCTGCATCAAAACCCCCTCTTTAACCATTAGTCTAGGACTATTGAATGTCAGGTCCCTTCCAAAGCACCACCTGGAAATTTACGAATTGTTGTCTAACCACACCTTTGACGTCTTATTTCTAACAGAAACATGGTTGAAGGATGATATGGACTCTGTTATAAATTTAGCAACCCCAAAGGGCTACACTACGTACACCCTAAACAGACACTCCAGAGGTGGTGGGATAGCGATGATAGCTAAAACCCACCTTACATGTACCTTCACTAATCTAGAGATTGAAGACTGTGAATGTGCCCGATTTAATATTAAAGCTAACCCTCAACTTACCATCACAGGTCTTTTGATTTACAGACCCCCGGGTGCGGATGCTAACTTTATAAAATCTCTCCTGGATAATGCCTGTTCCTTGGTTATTAAAAACACAAATTTCTCTATCATTGGGGACCTAAACATCCACTTTGATTCCACCACAGATAATAAGATCAACTCCCTAATCGCTGATTTAGCTGCCTTACAGCTCTGTCAACTTGTGAGCGGTCCCACGCACAGTGGTATGCACCTTCTTGACCCGGTCTTTTCCAACTTGGCTAACTTGAAGGTTAAATCACCCATCCCCATGACTTGGACAGATCACTACCTAGTGACTACGTATTTACCCTCCGATAGTGACTCATACCTTAATCCTACACACCAGGTCATGAAAAGACTGTGGAAAAAACTCTGTTTGGAAGATTTTCACGCCCTTCTTACTGCAGACCCCTCCATACCTAATGAAGACCCTAACCTAGACTATAACTGTCTCTGCAATCGGATAAAAAAGCGTTAGATTCATTGATTCCAGCTAAATGGACTAAACCACGATCCCATGAATCCAGTCCTTAGTTCAACAATGAGCTTACTTTACTTAGAAAAGAGTTAAAAATAGCAGAGCATAGATGGAGAAAGGACTATGATCCCACGTCCAAGAGCGTATATACTCAGCTACAAACATGCTACCACCGCAATATATGTAGGACCAGAGCTGCATATTACGCCTCTGAAATTCATAATAGCCACAACGCCTCTAAAACTATTTTTCGAATCTTGAAAGAACTTAGCGCTAAAAAAACTGTAAACAACCTCAACACCTCGCCTGCTCTTTGTGAAAATCTGGCCACTTTTTTCCTGGACAAAATGTAAAAAATCTACAACTCGTTTACGACCACGTCCCATCTCATCTCCAAAGCTGACTCTCATAGACCCAAACTCTCTATCATTCCAGCCATCAGCCATGAAAATTATTTGACACTTTGCGCCAAAATTAAATCCGGCTCACCCGCCGATCCTTTGAAACCTGAACTTTTTAGAGAAGCCGGTGATCTTATTCTAGGCCCACTCAGAGATATAACCAACTCCTCCTTCCTTACGGCCAATATTCCCGCCACCTGGAAGCAAGCGTGGGTCTCTCCCATCATAAAAAAACCCTCACTTGACCCTAGCCTCCCTGAGAACTTCAGGCCTATCTCTCTGCTCCCCTGGCCAGCCAAGGTGGCAGAAGCCCATGTTAATTCCACCCTGACCAATTTTTTGGTGTCTAATTCCATTCTAGACAGGCCTCAACATGGATTCCGAGCTGGGCACAGCACCGAAACTGCCCTCCTGAGCGTCATTGAACACCTTCGGACCATACTGGACGCAGGAGGAACGGCAGCACTGATTCTTTTAGATCTCAGTGCTGCCTTCGACACAGTTTCCCACAAGGTACTGTTGTCCAGACTTGAGGAAGTAAGAGTTGTTGGCCAGGCTCTCAGTTGGTTTAGGGCTTTCCTGTCAGAGAGATCTTTTAGGGTCTCCATTCCGCCTTTCCTCTCGAAGGAATGTCCCATTGAACAGGGAGTTTCCCAGGGGTCGGCTCTCAGCCCCACCCTGTTCAACGTGTATGTCCTCCCGTTGGCAGAGGTGGCCAGGAAGCGTGGGCTTACACTGGTATCCTATGCCGGCGACACCCAGCTGGTGGTAGCACTAAAAGACGAGAGTGGCTCGAGTGCTCTCAACTTCAGACCAACTCTCACAGATATCACCAGCTGGATGTCAGCAAACTATCTCCAACTTAATGCTGGCAAAACGGAGGTTCTGCTGCTAGGCAAAGACACAACGGCCTGGGGAAACAACTGGTGGCCTGAAACTATAGACCAGCCGCCTGTACCCAAGAATGTGGTAAAAAACCTAGGAGTATGGGTGGACTCTGCTCTGAACTTTACCCACCATACTAAAAAAGTGGCTGCCACATGTTTCGGAATTCTTCGAAACCTTCGGCCCATTTTAAAAAATTTTGACCATCAAACCCGCCAAGTGGTGGTACAATCAGCAATCCTATCACAGCTGGACTACGCTAGTTCCTTACTGTTGGGAACTAACGTAGCAGAGAAAGTTAGATTACAGAGAGTTCAAAACGCTGCAGCAAGAGCTCTTACAGGTCTACCCCGGCATAAAGCGGTTTCCTGTACTCTCAAGAACCTACACTGGCTCCCAGTTGAAAAGAGGATCCACTTTAAATCCTTATGCCTTACTTTCAAAATTCTCAAACTCGCCTCCCCCCCGATGTTATGTCCACTCCTCTCCCCCTACGTCCCACGACGCACCCTTCGGTCAGAGGGTCAGAACCTGGTCACTATCCCCCGCATCAAGCTAAGTCGAATGGGCGGTCGCTCATTTGGATACTTAGCTGCCAAACTCTGGAATGGACTCCCAGCTCAGATTCGAGAGATGCACGACCTTTTATCCTTCAGGAAAGCCATCAAAACTTACCTTTTCAATTAGTTATGTTAAGTGCACTTCAGGACAACCCCCCTCTAACTTACATCTTTAGCTGTCCCCTGGACATTGGCAGCTAGCGCCGGGACGCCCCTTGGCTGGGGCAGCCGTGCGCTATACAAACACCTTTAACATAACATACCATAACATAACATTCATCATACAGCAATTTCTAAAAAAGATCTCCACTGAAGTGACCCTTTGGGGCCCCCTAGGACATTGCAGCTCCGGCCTGACGAGGAGCACCGCCCTAAGATGAAGCATGACATCCCCTTGAGAAAGTGTGAGGGCAACATGAAGCAGTCTTGTTGACTGTCTCCATGACCTCGCTCTGGTCACACACAACCTGTTCAGATTCTTACTCTTCTTCTCACAGTAACTGAAGCCCATTTTATGAGATTGTACTCTATATGTGGCTCGATGCTTACACATGGAGTAACATAACCGTTTATTAAATCAAATGCAAAAGAGAGTAGAACTGTGCACATCTGAAACTGACATGTTTAAAGGCACTCTCATATGTGATAATGATGAAAAAAGGGGAACAAAATATATACCTAGGAAAGCACAACTAATCATGCGGGGAAGCTTGGACTTTGCCCACACGTTCTGGTTTATTTTTGCAGTCAACCCCTAAAGTGTTATCTCTTTCTGTTTTGCATCAGAAGTTGATGCTTTGTCTTTAATTTGTGGAACACTGTTACAGCATGGGTGAAAGGAAGAAGCCAGATGACAGCTCAGCTCGTTTTGGGCTTTGATGGTGCAGGAAAGCATCAAGCTGAACCAGAGCCAGGCTCAAGCTATCAGTGATGTGCCCACCTCTAATGTGCTTGTCTCAATGTTGACATAAGTATGTAATGACCCATCAATTATTTAAATGTTTGCTAATGTGTGGCTAGTTATTGTTTCTAATACATTGATTATAATTATAGAGAAGTGTGGCTCACTGGTTAGAGGAGGCAGACCCTGATGCAGAGGTCAGACCCGGGACCAGGGTTCAATTCCCGACGCGGCAGGGTCTTGAGCTCAAATGTCCACGGACTTGATAATTCTCACCTCGGTGCCTACTCGAATCATGGGTTCACACTCTGCAACTCTGGGCAATAGCTTGCTTAATCTCCACTATGGCCCCACCGCGATGGGATGCCTGGTCTTCACCTTGGGGATGCCCAGTAGGGATTATCTCGCAGGGAAAGCCAGGACGGGTTCCCAAAGCAAGCGCTAAGAGACCTGTCGGTGATTTGGCGCTATATAAATCGAAATTAACATAACATATAATCACATTATTTAACAGTTGTTTACTATCACCCAATTGAATGAAACACAATTTATTGACCATGGAAGTACGAAAGGCTGAGGTGAATCTGCCGCGATTCAAACTTGTGACCTGAAAATCACACAGTCAGCAGCTCTTAACCCCTTGCCCCATCTTGCCAGTATCTTGATCAATGGTTTTCCTTACTGTCTCAATCTCCTCAGTAGGAACTCGACTGTGCCAGAAGCATCCTGCTTGAGTGATACAGGGGAGCCGGAGAGCTGGATGGCAGACAGCTGACTGACATCCCTGGGGAAGAACTCTAGCATATTATGCTAGTTAGTGACGCTCTTGCCGCTTAGGCTGGACCCATTAGTTCTAGAGCTTCAACCTACAAAGCAGGTGCTATCATATCCCAATGGCGAGGACATGGACTTGCATCTAAGAACCCTGCACTTGGCCACTGATGCCCGCACTTGTGGTACCGTCATACGGACCAACTAAACCCGCTCTACCTCAGGACTTGCCCCACAGTCTACTGCAGTGTGGTATCCACCACGTTGCTCGCACGCTACGCTATCTGCTCCTTGAGAGCCAAGGCAACTTTGTAATATTCAGGCATGTAAATCAAACTGTCCTGATGATGATCCGATTATTCTTTCAAAAGGGATCGAAATGTCGTCGACCTATGGAATAGTTTCACGCAAAAAACATTGTGTTATATTAGTTTGATAACTATTTTGGATAGCTTGTCATGTATTCTCATTTACTCAAAGCCTGTTTTTTCTTTTGCCTGAAAATCTTACTGTTTATTTGTATGTGGTTTTTGTTTTCATGTACTGGATGCAGGACTGTGTCCCATTTTACTGTTGGTTGCTCTCCAAAATGTTGAAACATTTATTTAATTGATTAAACTATGTGTCCGACTGGACACCGTGGAATATAGTACTTATAGTCTATATTTATTTAATTGTTCTAAAAGCTTCTTTAAAGACCCTTCCTATAATTTAATATGGACTTGCTTGAAGCCTTGATGACATCCTAGTCAGTTCAGTTCAAGTATGCTTTACTCTATTTCATTTAAAATCATAAAAGGATACAATACAACCAGAGACATACTTGAAATGATAAAACAATTATGTATGCTTAACAAAGTAGAAAGCATCATGTCAGTTCATTTAAATATGAAGGGCCAGATGTAGGTGGCCATTTACCGGCCGGTAACGCCGTTACCGACCGGTAAATCGGTTTTTGGGATGTAGGGGGCCAATTTTACCGAATCGGTAAATTTACCGATTCGGTAAAATACCGAATCGGTATTTTTACCGATTCGTTAACTTCTAGATGTAGGTGGGACTCTTCTGAGTCCCAAAGGCCTTTCAGATTCGGCATTTTACCACCCAATCCAATTGGGTGGTAAAATACAGAATCCAGGTGTGCATGCACATGTGTGCATGCACACCTATGCCATGTGACAGACAGACATGCCCTTAGGGCATGTCTGTGTGCCTCATGGCACACATGCCTGTATTTGGGGTGCTAGAGGGTGTCAAAGTGACACCCCTTCCACCCTTGCTGGAATCGGTATTTACCGAATCGGTAAATACCGATTCGGTAATGCCCATTGATTCCTATGGGCTGCAATGCCCATAGGAATCAATGGGCATTACCGAATCGATAGTTACAGAATCGGTAAATACCGAATCTTAACGATTCGGTATTTACCGATTCTGTAATACCTACATACCCCCCTCTATTATACCACTTCTTAAATACCGAATCGGGAAAATTCGGTATTTAAGAAGTGGTAAAATAAAATTACCTACATCTAGGCCGAAGTCACAACTCATGTGCATAAAAAGTTAAAAAAACATGCAGATAAAAACCTTTCCATAAAAACAGTATTGCAAATAGTTAAGGCTTTTTCCTCGCAACAATCACCGCCCACAAAGAAATTGCCATACAACAACATATGTCCAAGCTGAGTAAAGTTTGTAAAAATAGATATGCAGGGTGACATTGTGTATAATGTAGATTTTCCTAGTTGTTATGACGAAAAGTCTTAATTTTATTAAAGACACTGAGGCGAGTATTATGCTTTCTTATCTTGCATTTATTATCACAGCAGCCAAGATAAGTGCAAAACTACAGTTGCCAGGGGCCCAGGTAAACAAACTGGCCAATGAGAACGCAATAAAAACGATACCTCATAACCAATCAACACATTGTAACCAATATAACGTCACATCTGACTGCGTAGCTTCCTCTTTTCGCTGACAAGCAGGTCAGATAAAGTCAGAAAACAGTGGAACAATAGTCAAAACAATAGAAAGAGCCAAAGTCCAGGAACAAACTTCTTGAGCCACAACCATCCAGAAAAAACGAACAGCAGGATTGATTGAAGATGACTCCAAGATGGACGGAGAGATGGATTGGCGAGGAGGAGACCAAATCCGCTGAAGGACAGGACCATTACTAAGATGCAGGTGGCAAGGCCAGATTCGCTGAAGGGAGGGAGAACACAGATCAGTAGTGTAGAGGTGGGATAATACTCACCTCTGTGTCTTTAATAAAAGTTAAGACTTTCCGTCATAACAACTAGGAAAATCTACATTTTATGGCAAGACCGGAGGCTCCTATTATGCTTGTTCAAAGCATAGCAAACACCAAAGAAGCCACAGAATCAACGGGTTTGCAGTAAAACATTCGAAAAACACTGTCATTAGTCCAGTCTGCTGATCTCAGAATGTCCTCAAGATGGGAGCCAGCCCAAAAGGCCTTAGAAGCCATGGCCCCTCTGGTGGAATGAACTCCGAAAACAGAGACGTCAATGCCCGCTAGTGACATGACCCAACGCACCCACCGGACCAGGGTAGCAGAAGAAACAGGAAGATGAGGTTTACGGAAAGAAATTTTGTTGGGAATGAGAGGGCGTTCTGAGATCAGAAGTCCTTTGTTCATACACTTTAAACATTGTCCTATGCATAACTTAGGATGAGAGGGAAAATAGGGATAGAACACAGTATTCAAATTAGTCTTAGTTTGCTTATGAACTTGTAACATGACACCTGTAGGAGAAAATTGACGAAAAAGAAATATCCAAAGCTTTAACATCAGAAACATGTTTAATGGAAACCAAACATAGAAGCATGGTAAGCTTAGCTGACAACATCGTTAAAGAAAGTGCAGAATTATCTGGCCAATCAGAAAACAGTTTGAGAACAACAGAAACATCCAATAAACTTGAATACTTAGCCAACGGAGGTTTGGAGTCACAAACTCCTCTCAGAAGACGGCAGATTTAAGGACGGACGGCCACTGGCTTACCGTTGATAGGGGAATGATTAAGAGAAATGGCCGACCTGTATAAATTGACTGTCCTGTAGGACTTACCTGCACTTGCTTCAGAGGATAGGAAGTTGACCATGAAATTTAATGGGGCTGAAAGGGGATCGATATGCCTTTCCAGACACCAACTTGCCCAAAGAGACCAGGCGGACTTGTAAGCTTTAGAGGTCCCTGGGGCCCAGGCCTTGATGAAAAAGAGAGAAGCCTCTTGCGAAAGGAGGTAGTCAGGAGAGACAGGCTGGAAACTTTCCAAGCCGACAGCACCAGGGAGTCGTTCAGGATGAGGCTGTGAGCACATCCCAATGGATTCTGAAGCAAGTCCTCGCGAACCGGCAGAAGTACTGGGAAATCCACTGCCGTTTCCAACAGGGACGGAAACCAGACTTGAGACTGCCAAAAGGGGGCCACAACGACCAGGGAAGTTGCTTGATGACAAACTTGGGAAAGCACTCTGCTGATCATGAGAAAAGGAGGAAACGTGTAATTGAGATGGAGGGACCAGTCCTGAAGGAAAGCATCCGTCGCTAAGGCTGAAGGGTCTGAACGCCAGCTGAAGAAACGGGGTAACTGGGCATTAAGGCGGGAAGCAAAGAGATCGACATAAAAGGGACCCCATTTTGAGAGAGGGATTGGAAGATGGATGTCAGCAGCTTCCAGTCGCTAGAATCTCAAAGATAAAGATAAAGATAAGTGCCAATATGCCACTGCATTGAAATCTCCTGGGAGATGTTCTGCTGTCAGGGAATGATTGTTTGACAGACAATACTCCCAAAGACTCTTCGCCAACTCTGCCAGGGGTTTGGACTTGGTACCGCCGAGATGATTGATGTAATGGACCGCAGAAACATTGTCCATACGAAGGAGAATGGAACATCGCACTCTGTTTTTTTAAAGGCTTTGGATTGCAGAGGAGCCTGCAAGCATCTCTAAACAATTGATGTGCAATTTCGACTCCTCGCGAGACCATGTGCCGCCAGTCGATATTGGTCCAGAGTGGGCGCCCCAACCCGACAGGCTTGCATCTGATTCTAATATAAGATCTGGGGCAGAAGCGAAGATAGTACGGCCGTTCCACGCATCTAAATAGTCGATCCACCATTGCAGTTCGATGTAAGATTCTTGATCCAAAGCGATTAGATCGGCGTAGGCCAAGCCCTGATGAAGATGCCTGATTTTAAGGTGTTGAAGGGCCCGATAATGAAGGGGGCCCGGAAAAATGGCTTGAATAGAAGCAGAGAGCAGGCTGACTATCCGAGAGATCTGAGTGGACCGAAGAATGAGAGAAATCTCCGACTTGATGGTCCAGACCTTTGATTGAGGGAGAAGAAGGGAAGACGCGGAAGAGTCCACGAGGAATCCCAAGAACTCGATGGTCTGAGATGGAAGCAGCTTTGATTTCTCGTGATTGAGAAGGAAACCCAGATCCAGGAGCAGGGATTGCGTGGTGTTGAGATACGACAGAAGGAGCTGTTTGTCTGTGTTCATGATCAAAATGTCGTCCAAGTATATAATGAGCCTGATCCAGAGAGATCGCAGGAAAGCCACCACCGGTTTCATGAGTTTTGTAAAGCACCAAGGTGCTGATGAGAGGCTGAACGGGAGAGAGGTGAAGCGATAAGTCACGCCCAACCACAGGAATTGAAGGAACTTGGAGTGAGAAGGATCTTTAGATACAGTGAGGTATGCGTTCTGTAAATCCAATCTGATCATCCAATTGTTTGGACGAAGAGTATCTCTTAAATGGAGAATCGTTTCCATCTTGAAATGGCGATACACCACGAATTGATTGAACCACTTTAGATTTATGACTGGACGCAATTTTTTGTTCTTTTTCTGAACAAGAAAAATGTAACTTAGGAAGCCTGAAGGATCGAAGGGGGCAACTAAAATGGCCTGTTTTCTGAGAAGGACTAGGACCTCTGACGAGATCAATTGGGACATCTCGTTTGAAAAAACCAGAGGAGGAGAAACACAGTCTGGGAAGGCGGCGAATAAAGCTCTATAAGATAGCCTTCAACGGTATTGAGCACCCAAGGATCTGTACTGATAGTTTGCCATTTTCTGAAGAAATAACTTTAGACGCCTCCCACGGGGGGAGGCAAAAGGCATACCTTGTTGGTTGTTGTTGGGGTAATTCTTTTGGCCCGACTTCTGTAACCTCTGCCCCCTTGCGGGTAGAATTGGGGCTTGTAGTCCTGGGAATTGGAATTGAAGGAGCCTCTGGAGCCTTGATTGTGGTAGGGATGGCCGGAAGAGCGACCCTGCCTCTGCCGGCCTGTCCAAAAACACCGGGCGAAAAAACCTTCTTTATGGATTGCTGTGCCTTATCCAGAGAAGCGAAGGTGGACACGAACCTGCTAAGGTCTTTGACCAGGGAGTCTCCGAAGAGAAGGCCATTAGCCTCATTGCCAGGATCCTGAGGAGCTAAGTTCTCCAACTTGGGAACCAATTTGATAAGAAGCCCTTTACGGCGTTCATGTGTTATGGCGGCATTGGCGTTGCCCAGCAGGCAAAAAGCTCGTTGGACCCACATAGAAACGTCTTCCGCTGAAAGGTCAGAACTATCCAGACGGGCAGACTCTGCCAGATCAAAAATACGAACCAAAGGGCCTACCACATCAAGGAGTTTATCTTGACAGGTGGACTAAGCTTCGCCACACCCATGCGAGGGTCCTTTCCAAATTTGGAAAAAAGTAAGCAAAAGTTGATCTATACTAGGAACCATGGCAATCTTCTCCGTCGAGGAGGGCTTAGGACATTCGGACTTTAATCGTGACCTGACTGAAGGCTCCAAGGGAAGGGGCAGTCTGGCCGATATGTAATTGCCAACATGTGGAGCAGAAAACCATTCAGAGGAGTTAGGATGACGTATAGAGGAAGGTTCGAACATAGGAACGCCCTCCAAATCCATAACAGGCTCAAAAGAAAAAGAATCAGACCTAGATTTTTTGGAAGGGGGAAAGAGGGTCAGAAACATCAAAAAGGTCAAAAATGTCATCTGTATCATCCATGTCATCATCAGTGTCCATTATGGTGGATATAACCAATTTCTTTGGTAGCTCTGCGTGCTTCAATTTAAATTTGCGTTTGCCCTCGAAACCTAACGGTGCCTGGGAGGCACTTGGTCCTCATTCAAATGCGAGGAAACCTCGCTTGTCACAAAAGACGCAGTTTTGGAAGCATGAAAAGGAGCAGAGGAAACCACCTTTCTTTTTCTGCTATCCCCCGCAGACTTTGCCAATGCACAAGAGACTCAACATGGAGTTTTCCATGCCCTTAGACATGCGCTTCATGGACACCTCCACAGCATTTTCCACAGCAGAATTGATACATTTATTTAAGTCGTGCCTGAAGGCTTCGCCTTCCTCATTCATCTGTATATTCTCTGGAGAGCTATCAATCAAAGGAAGGAAGGGTTTAACTGAAAACAAGAGTGAGGGATTTCCGGCCAAAACACTCCCAGACGGGGCATGCCGCAGCCTCCAAACAGACGGACGCTCAGAAAGACGAGCGCGAGGTGTGGGCAAAGAGCGCTGCTGAAACGGAGGAGAAAGAACTGTTCAACTCGCTTAAATACCTGTCAGAAGCCTTTGTTACACCAATGCGAGGTAGGAACCAGCAGAGAGAGAGATGCTCCATGAGCGGGAGCGCGTACCGGGAACTGTGCCACGGGGCAAACCAAGGATTCTGCACCTGCGGGGGTAAGAGGGAGAAGAACGGGTCAGCGCGGTCGCGGAAACAAGCAGTGTTAATGCCAAAGGAGAAGACAACTCGCAGTAAGCCAACAATATAAATAACTTAACACAGTAATCAAATGCCACATTACAATATTTAGAAACAATGGGAGCAAAAAGATAGGTCACTTATCTGACTGCGAGAAGCAAGAAAAGAGGAAGTTAAGCAGTCAGATGTGACGTTATATAGGTTACAATGTGTTGATTGGTTATGAGCTATCGTTTTTATTGCGTTCCCATTGGCCAGTTTGTTTACCTGGGCCCCTGGACACTGTAATTTTGCACTTATCTTGGCTCATGTGATAATAAATGCAAGATAAGAAAGCATAATCGGACCCTCCAGTCTTTCCATAAATGAAAAGACTTTAACATTGGGACAATGTATAGTTTCCTCTGTTCAGTCTGCTACTTATAGAAGAACACCACATGCATAGTGCTCTGGTTTGACCCATGGTCAGAGGGGCACTTGATTAATATTTGGGACCAATCATTCATTATGGGGAAACTGGTTAAAGAGTGAAACAGGCCAAAACAACCCAATGCCTAGAATTAATTACAGACTTAAGATAGGGTTTCATATCATATGTGATCAACATAGATTGATTCTTTAATACAGTAGGCTTTGGCAATTCTATGGACAGCCTAAGGGCCCCATTAGGATGGTGGGCGAGCTTTGCCCTCCCGCCATCCTTTTGGAAATCGGGACCGCCTGCCGTAAGGGCGGGGGTCCCGCACGCACCATTAGGATGTACCCGCCACTGTGGCGGGCACATCCTGTATTTTTAGTATTGTGGCGGGCGGAGCTCTGTGCTCCGCCCGCCACAATACTAAAAATGCTTTGCAGCCTTTACATAATCAAAGCGGCAGGCACCGCTTTGATTATGTAAATGCAGGGGGGTACCACAGGTACCCCCCCGTGTGCCACCCCCCTTTGGCCTTCACTCTGGGGGCCCACAGGGTGCCCCCAGAGTGAACACTGCATGCCTTTCTGTGGCTGCATTGCCGCCTCGGAAAGGCATTGAAAAATGCCCATTGTAATCTTGCGGGTGGTGTCTGACAGACACCGCCTGCATGTTACTCGTTTTCCGCCCCGGCCGCAAGGCGACCGGGGCGGAAAAGTGGCGGCCGGTGTTTTGCTCCGCCATGGTCCCCCCGCCATTCTAATATGGCAGGGGGAAATACAGGGAAGGATGGCAGGCGGATTGCCCCCGCCAGGCTGGCAGTGGCTACCGCCATCCGCCTGCCATCCTAATGGGACCCTAAATTCCTGAAAGTGCCCCATACATTAGTGCCATGTTAAAATATCGGTTACAAAAATATAGATGAAAAAAATGTCGATCTAAAAATATCGACTACAAAAATATCGAATCCCAACCAAAACACACACCTAAAATTAATTACACATTTACAAATAATAATTACTAATTAATTAATGGTAATTAATTTAAAAGTATTTATTAATTAATCAATAAAGAAATTTAATTACTTACCACCCTTCACACAATGTACACATATAAACACCACAACACACTCCTAAAATTAATTAAGCAATTAACCTCATTTTTTTTTTGTTAAACCATTTTTATTGCAGAACCAGTTACATAGCATTTCAATCAGGAGAATTATCATTAATGCGGAGTCCTCCCTCCCTTATTCATGTACCTACATATTGTACACAACTTTTCAGCCCACATCCCTGAGGTCGGGCGGCAAGATTCACAAATTAGACAATTCCTTACAATTGTCAGTCGCTGTGTAGGACATTTGGGGAGGTCCACCGTCTGCTTTTAATTTTTTTTTACCCTTCCCTCTCCCCCCGCTGGTGTCTTAGAAATGATCGCCTCAGCTATACTACCGTTAATAAGAGTCCCCCCCACCCCCCTCAGGTCTCCCCCTCCCCCCAAATGTCACCATTCGCCAGACCAAGAATGTAGGTCTACATGACCGTCAGCAGGAGGTCTTAATCGTCTACTGAGTGTGTGTGACTGGTGAGGGCGCCATCACCATATGTGTGTCAGTGGTGTCAGTTGGTACTTCCCTTTTGTCCTCCTCCCCTTCTATCTTGCTATCTCGCAGTGCTTGCACCAAGAGTTCCCATTCCATCGCTGCCTCCAGAGCTCTCTCGTCTGCCCTTCTACGTGCTAATTGGTACCTGATCGTGCTCTCACTTGTTGCCCATTTCAAAAACTCAGTTAGCCATCTCCGATGAGTCGGGCCCGTCTTCGACTTCCACCCCTTGGTCACTTCTCGTTTGGCCAAGAGGAGGCCCATAGCAATGAACCTGCTCGACATCTTATTTTTGGGCGTGTGCGGGAACCAGTGCAGAATACTGATGGCCGTAGTGTATTGGAGGTCCCTGTCTGCTGTTTTGTTCAGTGTGTCACCAATCTCCCTCCAGTAGTCCTGTAAGTGGGGGCAGTCTCTGAGCATGTGGGTCAGATCCGCCCCTAACGTGTTACAGCACGGGCAGGCTGCCTCCTCCGCTCCGAAGTATTTCTGTATTTTGCTCGGGGTAAGGTGGGCCCTGTGGAGAATATAAAAGTGGATTAGCTGGAAGCGTGCGTTCCTCGTGCTCTTTCTAGCGCGTCCCACCAACTGCATCCACGTGGCTTCAGGGATCTCTGTTTGCAGGCCTAATTCCCATTTGGCCTTCAGAGTGAACAGAGGCTGCAGGGTTTCGTTCAACATTCTGGAGTAAAGGCATGTAACTGCCTTATAGGTGCCTGCCGACATCATAGTGTACTGGCAGGCCAGTGCCGTCGGTGGCTCTTCGAGCCCCTTACCCCAGTGAGCCTGAACGGCTGCACCACTGCCGCATGCAATAAATAGTCGCCCCGTGGAAGGTCATAGCGCTCTTGTAGCATCTGGTATGGGGCCAGTGTCCCATCTTCGAATAAGTTCCCCACTACCTGTAGCCCCACCTCCTCCCAACCCTGCAAGCGCGACCAGTCGCCCCGTGTGGAAGTGCTGTTATCATGCCCAGAGGGATCTCGGGCGCGTATGGGTGTTTAATCCATGCACGTCTCGATAATCGGTTCCAGCACAGGCGGAAAGTTCTCTCCTCCAGGGAGAGGTCTCTGAGTGGTAATCGCTGCTGTAGGGCTATGTAGGCTAGCACGTGTCGGGGGGTGCCGCTGTCTCGTTCCTGCTCTGGGCCGCGGTACACCTTCGCGATTTCTTGCGTTAGGGTCTGCAGCTGGGCCGCTAGATAGTAGAGTTCAAAGTCTTGGACCACTAGGCCTCCCTCGTCCTTCGGGCGGGTCAGCGTGGACAGTGCAATTCTGCGTCTGCCCATGCCCCATAATAAGGAGATGATCATTGATCGCAGCTGTCGAAAAATCGCAGCTCACCCAAACAGGCAATGACCGGAAGTAATACAGCAATCGGGGTAATGCTATCATCTTGAGCAGGGATATGCGGCCCGTTACTGATAACGGGAGAGTAGCCCAGAAGGCCATATTGCCTTTTAAAGTACGGAGACAGCGGCCCACATTTCCCTCCAGCATGTCCGCCTCTTCATGGAATATATGCACTCCCAGATACTCTAAGCAGTCAGGCTCCCATCTAAGTAGTGGCCGGAGGAAGGGCTGTACCTCGTGTTTACGTAGTGGGGATAGGCAGGTCTTGGCCCAGTTGACTCTCATGCCGGATATCTCGCCGAGGCGCGCGAGGAGCCTTTCTGCTCCCTCCACAGCCTCATTGGCATCCTCCAGGAAGAGGAGGAGATCGTCCGCGTACAGCGAGATAAAGTGGCGACTTCCTCCAAGAGCTAGGCCCTCGTAGTAGTCGCCCTTCCTAGCCATCGCCGCAAGAGGTTCCACCGCCAGGGCAAACAGCAGTGGGGACAGCGCGCATCCCTGCCTGGTGCCGCGGAGCACTTCAAATTGGTTTGATATCAGGGTGCCTATCCTCACTCTTGCTCTCGCCGCTGTGAAAAGAACAATGACCGCAACACCGCCACCCTCTTGGACAACCTCGCCAACCTCGGGCTTAAACAACTGGTCACTTCCCCCACCCACATCGCAGGTCACACACTCGACCCCATCTTCACCTCCAGCAATCATGTCTCCTTCAGCCATACAACGGATCTCCTCTAGACTGACCACAGCTGCGTTCACTTCACCTACAACAAGCCTAAACCCATCATCCACCCCCAACCAACTCTACAAAGAAACTGGAACAAAATCACCATCGACCAGATCTCCTCATCGCTCCTCCTAAACACCCCAGCCCACTCTTCTATCCCAGACCAAGCCGCCGCCAACTTCACCCTATGGTTATCCAACACCGCCGACACCTTAGCACCACTGAAAAAACGTCAAAGCAAACCTGGCAGCAAGAAGGCCTCATGGTTCAACGATGATCTTAAGAAGTCCAAGAAACTCTGCCGCTCCCTTGAAAAGACCTGGAAAAAAGACCCAACCACTAGCACCAAGGACGCCTTCAAAAACGCCACCCGCTCACACCACCAACTAATCCGAAAGGCCAAGAAAACAGCATTCAAGGATCGACTAGACAACAACGCCCACAACAGCAAGGAACTTTTCAACATCGTCAAGGAATTTACCAATCCCTCGGCCAACTCCAATGACATCACCCCCTCCCAAGCCCTCTGCGACTCCCTAGCCTCATTCTTCCACAACAAAATTGCAGACATCCACAACAGCTTCGACAACCAACCCGGAGACCAACCCACCCAACCATATGATGAACATTCTCCCCCCTTGAACATCCTTAACGACTGGAACCCAATCTCCACTGAGGACACCATCCGCCTGATGAACTCCATCCACTCAGGATCCCCCACAGACCCATGTCCTCACCACATCTTCAACAAAGCAGACTCCGTCATAGCACCGCACCTCCGAGACGTCATCAACTGCTCCTTCAACTCCGCCACCTTCCCGGAAAGCTGGAAACACGCTGAACTCACCGCCCTTCTGAAAAAACCCACAGCGGACCCCACCGAACTCAAAAATTACCGCCCAATATCACTCCTTCCTTTCCCGGCCAAAGTCATCGAGAAAGCTGTCAACAACCAGCTCGCCGCTTTCCTCAAAGCCAACAAATCCCTCGACCCCTCACAATCTGGCTTCCAAGCAAAACACAGCACTGAGACCGCCCTCATCGCAGCAACAGACGACATTCGAGCTCTACTGGACAATGGAGACACAGTCGCCCTCATTCTCTTCGACCTCTCTGCAGCCTTCGACACAGTCTGCCACAGCACCCTCTTACAACGCCTCAGAAACATCGGAATACAAGGAAAAGCACTTGAATGGATCACCTCGTTCCTCACCGGAAGAACCCAGAGAGTCCGCCTTCCACCATTCAAGTCCGAGGCCACTGAAGTCATCTGTGGCGTACCACAAGGATCCTCACTCAGTCCCACCCTCTTCAACGTATACATGAGCCCCCTCGCGGCCATCGCACGCCAACACAACCTCAACATCATCTCCTACGCGGATGACACTCAACTTATCCTATCTCTCACCAATGACCCCAGCACCGCCAAAACTAACCTACACGAAGGAATGAAAGAAGTTGCCGAATGGATGAAACACAGCCGTCTGAAACTGAACTCAGATAAAACAGAAGTCCTCATCTTAGGTTCATCCCCCTCTGCATGGGACGACTCTTGGTGGCCGGAAGCCCTTGGAAAAGCACCCATCCCGACAGACCACGCACGGAACCTAGGCGTTATCCTGGATTCTTCACTTTCAATGAACAGACAAGTCAGCGCCGTATCCTCATCCTGCTTCAACATTCTTCGCATGCTCAAAAAAACATTTCGCTGGATCCCCACCGAAACCAGAAAAACAGTCACCCATGCTCTGGTCACGAGCCGACTGGACTACGGAAACACCCTCTACGCAGGTACTACCGCTAAACTCCAGAAGAAACTCCAACGAATCCAAAACGCCTCAGCCAGAATCATATTAGACATCCCGCGTAACGAACACATCTCTGGTCACCTGAAAGACCTCCACTGGCTACCCGTCAACAAGAGGATCACGTTCCGACTGCTAACCCACGCACACAAATCACTCTACGACATCGGACCAGAATGCCTCAACTCACGACTGTCCTTCTACACCCCCTCCCGCCAACTACGTTCTTCCAGCCAAGCCCTCGCCACTGTACCTCGCATCAACAAGTCAACCATGGGAGGCAGATCCTTCTCATACCTGGCTGCTAAAACGTGGAACTCACTCCCCACCTACCTTCGCCTTACCCAGAACCACCTAGCATTCAGAAAGCAACTTAAAACGTGGATATTTGACAAGTAATCCTCCTCCCCTCCCTAAGCGCCTTGAGACCCTCTGGGTATGTAGTGCGTTATATAAATTCTTTGACTTGACTTGACTATGTAGCCCTCTCCGAGACCAAAGCGCCGCAGCACCTTATACAAGTATACCCACTCCATGCTGTCAAAAGCCTTTTTTATATCAACCGCCAGCACTAGGGGTGCTCTAGCCTCCAGCGGCGGGCTACCCATTAATCGGGTCATTCTCCGGATATTGTGAGTGGTGTTACGCTTGGGTATAAACCCGGACTGGTCCTTGTGGACCAGTGCCTGCATGTGTTGCAGTAGTCTGGGCGCTATCACTGTGCTCAGAATCTTATAGTCGGTTGTCAACATTGACAGCGGACGGTAGGATGCAGTGTCGGTGCCCTCCCTCCGCGGTTTCAATAGGGGGATCATTAGGGCTTCACGCATGGAGCATGGCAGTCGTCCCTTGTCTTTAGCCTCGTTATAAATTGTTTGGAGCCGCGGGGCCAGCTGTTCTCTGTATCGCCCATAAAACTCTATTGGCAGACTGTCCAATCCTGGGGTCTTATTGCGGGCCATATGCTTCACTGCTCCCCTGATTTCAGCCAGTTCTATTTGGCTACCCAATGCATTCGCTTGGGCCTGCTCCAATCGTGGTAGCTGCAGGTCAGCCAGGAAGGCATCTATGTCCTCCTCTTTGTCACCTAGCTCGCTCTTATACAGCTTTTCATACTAGGATCTAAAGCTATCAAGGATCTCCGGCTGCGTGGTACTCATGCGGCCTTCCCCCTCTGATATGGCTAGGATCGGGTGGCTGCGTCTGGCGGGGTTGGCAAGCCAAGCCAGAAGGGTCCCCGCCTTATCTCCCTCAGCGTGTGTTTTCACAAGATAATTCTTGTAATCATCATAGCTGCGAAGGCATTCTAGTTCCACCGCCACCGCTTCTCGCGCCGCGCAGAGGTCTCCCTGGAGCTCAGGCTGATTAGGGCGCGCTAGTTCAACCTCCCGTAGTTTGCGTTCCGCCCCCTCTAAGTCATCTAGTAACGTTCTGTGGGCCCCTGCGAATTTTCCAATGCAGTGTCCCCTCACCACCACCTTAAAAGCGTCCCGGCGGAGCCTTCATTCTCCGTAAAATATTGGTCGATTCTGTCCCCTAATGCCTCGCGGAATGGTGGGTCATCTAGTGTGTCTGGTCTAAGTTGCCATGTCGGGACCTTAGAGATTTCAGTCATCCAGTCAAGTGATAGTAATAGGGGGTTATGGTCGGAGATCGTGCGTGCCAGGTATTCGGTGCGGGCTACTGTAGGGAGCACCAGCGGCGAGCACAAGAAGGCATCGATACGAACGTGGAGGTCATGGAGGCCGGAGTGGAATGAGTAATCTCACTCTATCGGGTGTTGTGTGCGCCAAACATCGGTTAGTTCCCACCGTTCCTGCCAGTCTGATCTGCACTTCGCTAGTCTGTGCACAGGGGACGAGTGTAATGGAGGGTGTGATCTATCTAAGTCAACATCTACCACCGAATTAAGGTCTCTTCCTATCAAAACTAGCTAGTTCCCCAGAGAGCTTCGCAAAGTATGCCGCTTGGTCTACGTTGGGTGCATATATGCTGCAAAGCACTATGTGTCGTCCCCTGAGTTTCTCCTCCACTGCTACAAACCTCCCTTCTGGATCCACCACCTGTCGGATAACTTGAAAAGGGGTGCCCACCCATATCCAAATTAGGGCCCCCCTAGCAAAGGCCGAATACGTAGTATTAAATAAGTGTCCTCTCCATCTGCGCTGTAACGCTATTCCCTCCTGTTTCGTTAGGTGTGTCTCTTGCAGCAGCGCAATATGGACCCCCCTTCCGATCAGATACGCGTGAACTTTGTGTCGTCTGGTCATGGTATGAAGCCCTCTCACATTCCAAGTCACACATTTTATCATTCCTGCATTAGCCATTATCCCATGCAATGCGATACTTCGCAACATAGACATGTCTCCGGTCGCTTGTGATGACACCTTCCCTCCTCCCCGCAAAAACAACCCTTCTCCCCCCTCCCTTAATTGTGCCTCGGGCCACCCCAACTGCATCAGGCTCCCCCCCGCCCCCAGAACAGGACCTAACTCTGCAAGAGCCGCTCCCATCCAAACTATGTGTGGGCAAACGTGCACTCCTACCCACCTAATCCGCAGTCTTCACTGCAGAGGGCTTATGGGCCCTATGGGGCGCGATCTGGCTTCGGGTTCCTGAACCTCAGTCCCATCCCCCCGCCCTGCAATACAGTTCTACTCACAACATTACTGTCCAATAGCTGCCTGCTCCGGCCGCTGCCGCGGCTAAGTTCCGTCATCAAAGGGTAGTACTGGGGCAGCATACCGCTCTCAGCCTTCGATAATCTCCCCTGAGGTTTGCGGCGTGACCTCTGGACCTTTCGTGCTGCCAAATTCCGAGAGTTCCGTCTCTGAGCCCTTTACTCGGTCCTCTGAGCCCGAGGCCCGCTCCGATTGAGTCAAAACTGCACCCGACAAGTCAATAACTGCCTGCAGTACGGCCCTCCGTTCACTCTCCGTTTGTGAGACCGTAGGTTTCCCGGTCTTCCGCTTACGTCCTCGCACCCTCCGTGATCTCCTCAGTGGCTGTTGTTGTCGTTCTTCCTCCTCCCTAAGCCGTGCCCCGTCTGTGCCTGCTTTGTAGGTGTCCCACCAGGCCCATGCCTCCGCTGAAGTAGGAAAGAACAGCGATTTCTTATCCACCACCACTCTCAGTCTGGCTGGAAAGAGGAGCGAGTACTGCAGTCCCTCCGTCCTCAGTTCTTTTTTGATGGATAAGAACAAGGCACGAAGTTTCTGGGTCTCGAAGGTATAATCCGGGAACAACGTCACCCTGCAATTATCCACTTGGAAGGGACCCGCTTCCCTCGCTCTCTGTAGCAACCAGTCTCTATCCTTGTAGTGTAGTAGTTTAATTACCACTGGGCGAGGTGATTGTCCCGGACTGGGTGGTTTGGCTGGTACACGGTGTGCTCTTTCAATTGTGAAGAACGGAGAGAGCCCTTCAGGCGCCACTTCAGTTTGCAGCCAGGTAGTCAGGTAATCCACAATATTAGGGCCCTCTTTTTTCTC